>NC_141685.1:68631718-69831718 GCF_964263255.1 Lissotriton vulgaris | reverse complement strand
GCTCAAGGACACCTGTTAAAACTAACACATAGGGACAGGCGTCAGGAGGTAGGCTGATGTTCCAACGTATCTAAGATTCCTCGGGATGGGGAAAAGAGGTTTTGGAGACTAGAGTAATAGGACCAGCTACTTTCTGTGGTTTAATGTGCGTGTTAGTGGTTGGCTGCTTTGCTCAGACTTTATTACCCTTAGGAGTAGGAATTTTAGGGGGGCGGGTCTTAGGGGAAGGGTTTATCCCTACAGATTGATTCTTGGTCGTGGGCGGGAGGCTACGAGCAGGAGCCGGTACATTAGGTACCCTTTGGACGTGGTTACTATTTAGGGATTTTAATTCATGGTAAAGAGCCTGGAGCTGCTGTTCTATGCCCTGGAGTCTAGTCTCCAAGGGCGAAAGTAGAGACTTGATGAGATCAGATAAAGTACTTATGAGTGAGCTAGTCTTATCCTCTAGATCCTCTGAAGTTTCATCAAGACTACTATCATCAAGAATACTAACTAAACTGCTAATCGAGGCTGTGTCATCTGGAATACCCATTGGTAAAGGGTGGGATACATGCTGTGCCTCTTCTCTCCCTGTGTTGTCACCCAAATGGTTCTTCCCCTCCTCAGTACTACTACTGGTGCTAGCCATATCACTAGGGCATCCTACCGTATCTTGTTTGGCTATATTGTCACCATTGATCTTGGTGGTTATTCGTTTAGATTTGGGAATTGCACCTTCCTATACCCCTTTGGGTATAGGTGTTATCATTGTGGACAACAGCTGGTAGGAATGCTAAATTATTATCCGAGGTGGTCGATATTGAAGAGGTCGAGGGGGGTGGGTCCAAGAGAACTGAATGGGTACTGGAAGTAGTGTGAATCACAGCATTGACCTGCGTAGGATAGGATTCAGGAATGCTTGAAGTTTTAATTGGGGTGCGCGCAGAGGCTATATTACCCAATGACGACCTTTTAGCTTGCGCGAGACCCTGAGACACCCTTCTCTCCATAAGTACTATTCCCTGGTCGATTAGGGACTTAGTACGGAGGATAAAATTATCCAGTGTACCTGTTAATTTTAAGGCACCCGCCGCAGCCTTGCTTCGGGTCTCACGAGTAGACATGGCCTTTACCAGAGAGTGACAGGCTAGCAGTAAGTTGCAAAATCAGATAACCAACAGAAAAGGGTACAGGTAAACAAGGCGCTCGACGTAACTTGGACCCGCAATAAGTATCAATTACCATAGATTAGGAGAAACTAAAAAGAAAGCCAGTATTATAGAATCAATAATAGGGCACAACAATAGGGAAATACTTGCTATACAGAAGTCTTTAGACTCAAGGTGAATCAAGGGTCCTTGCCCAGTCCAGTCTCTACAGGCCTCGGAGGGCCACAGAGGGCCCGCCCTTTGCCCGGGCTTAGCCCCGCGCTCAGTCCCGAGCGCGTACCGCGTGCGCGTAGCCCAGGGCGATTAAGTAGTAGAGGAGGTGGGGGCGGGAAGAGGACCAGCTGTGGCAGATTAACAACGCACTGCCCGCTGGTCCTCGCAGTCCCGCTGGGGTCCGGTGTAATTCTCCTCCTCCTCCCCATGATCAGCTGTAAGGTCTCTCCCTCACGAGCGGCTCCCGCGGAGCGGGGGCCGCGAGAAGCAGGCAAAATCCAGGAGTCGAAATCAGCAGGCTGAACACACCCGCAAGACGAGAGCAGCAACACCCCTTTGCTAAAACGGCAATTCCGATCTGGTCAGTTCCCACGGAGAGTTTATGGAGCCGGGAGGTGGGGGCGGGAAGAGGACCAGCTGTGGCAGATTAACAACGCACTGCCCGCTGGTCCTCGCAGTCCCGCTGGGGTCCGGTGTAATTCTCCTCCTCCTCCCCACAATCAGCTGTAAGGTCTCTCCCTCACGAGCGGCTCCCGCGGAGGGGGGGCCGCGAGAAGCAGGCAAAATCCAGGGGTCGAAATCAGCAGGCTGAACACACCTGCAAGATGAGAGCAGCAACACCCCTCTGCTAAAACGGCATTGTAAATTACTTGGGGGGCCCTCTGCGGAACTCCCTCTGTTTACCCTTGTCCCCCCCACTCTTCTGCTGGGGACCCTGCCCACACTTGGCGGAGTCTCAAACATGACCCTTGTGGACCTTGGTACTGACCCATCGGCCCGCCTCCTCAGCAAGCTTCCTAGGGTTAGTCAGCTTGCTATCAATCAGGTGCTCGCGCAGCTCTGGAAAACAATTATCAGACAAGTGCTCCCATGCAATCAAATCCAAGAGACCTTGAAAATCATTAACTTTGCTGTCCATCACCCAACCATCCAATGCTCTGCAAAAGAAAGTGACATACTCTACCCAGGTACTATTTTCTATCTTTTTGCACTCCCTAAACCTCTGCCTATAGAGTTCGGGGTCAAACCATACCTAGTCATGAGTGCCTCTTTCATGTGGCTATAGGAGTTATGGACTTCAGAAGGCAAGTCCAACAGTGTATCCTGCCCCTCACTAAGGAACCTTCCCCACAACCCCGCTCCCCAATCTCTCTCAGGGACCCGGTGGGAAGACATGGTTACCTCATAGGCTCTGAACCACTGCCCAATATCATCATTCTTAAAAAACTCACTACTTTACCACATCTTTGGGGATGTACACTCTACCTTCCCCAGGTGCTGACGGTGTGCTGCTTCCAGAGGGAGTAATCTCCAGGCTCCTGGCTGTCAGATCCAACTCCCTCAAAACTTTGTCATGCTCCAATGGCAATCTCTTCTCCTCCAGAGCCATCTTCTTGCTTTCTAGCTCCCCCTCTGGAACCATTTTCTTGCGTTCTAGCTCCAGTTGCCCATTCAATTTGAGCTTGGCCATCTCCATTTTATGCATCCTGTTTTCTTTCTTGTCTGCCAACTCTTCTGGGGACAGACCTCAGGCAGAAACACTGATACCCACTGGGGAGGGCGCACCCCTCTTCTCAGGACCCAGTGGCCCACCAAGCTGCTGCTCTGCATCCTCATAATCCACTAAATCACCAGGGGAATTCCTTGCCGCCGTCCAGGCCCTCAGCGCCTTGTGGTTGTGCTCCTTCTTGGTGATTCCAGTCAGGGGAATTTTAAACTCTTTACAGAAGCTCTTGAGCTGCTTGTTGGTGTAGCTTTCTAGTTTCTCTTCCTCCCAATCACAGTCAACAGATGCAACGGAGGCTGTCTCCTCCACGATGACTGAATCAGGCATGATTTAAAAAATGGAGATCTCTGGGAAAAATAATTATCAGAAGTACGTGGTTGTGTTATGGTCTGCACTCACTAAGTAGTGTTCACCAATCACTACATGAGTCACAAATGCGAATTCGGAATCCTTTCCGCTGACTACCAATGTTAGAATTGGGGGTCTCTGGTTGGCACAGGTAGGTAATTGTGACAAATAGGGACCCTCTCCTCTAGTCAGGGTAAGAGGGTACCACTCCTAAAATAACCCTTGCTCACCCCCTTGGTAGCGTGGCACGAGCAGCAAGGTTTTATCTCAGAGGCGTTGTAAGTTAAGCATTTGTGACCACATACAGTAACCCAGTGACAACACTACAAATGGACACCACACAAGGTTTATATAAAAAATAAGTATATTTTCTATAGAGTTACCACAAGACCAATAAACAACAAAAAGAATCCCCCGTACTATTAGGTTTTATTAGATCTTGTTAAAAAGGCTTAAATCAAGGTTCTGTGTGAGTCGGTAGCCTGGTCAGGCTACAGCGTTGTTCAAAATAACACAGAGTCTAGCAAATTTATTTATTTATTTAAGACACTTATTAAGTGCACTGTCACCTTGCAGGCATCCTGGCGCTGACTAGTTCAGAAAGAAGCGGAAGTGGCCGAGGGGAGCGTGAGCTTTCAGGCAGTTACCCTGGGAATAACCAGGTTTTAATCCTTCTCCGGAACGGGAGAAGTTCCGTAATTTGCCTAATCTCGACCAGGAGCGTATTCCAGAGTTTGGCAGCTGCCACCTCAAAGGATCTGCCTCCGGCTCTGACTTTCCTGAATCTGGGTACCACTACCAGCTTGGCCGCAGAAGATCGAAGCTGCCTAGTTGGAATATACCAGGCAAATTTCGATTGTAAGGAGGCCGGGCCAGTTCCAAGGAGAGCCCTAAAGACTATGCATAGGGCCTTAAATTGGTTGTCTCACCGGCAACCAATGCAGTTTGCCCAGAGAGGAAGGCCCGTGTGATCTTCCCGGAAGCCCCAAGGCCAGCTTAGCAGCCGCTGATTGGACCCTTTGAAGCCTATCCAGCAGGAAACCAGGGGACCCTAGCAAAAGGGCATTACAATAGTCTAACCTGTTGAGGATAGTACACCTTACCACTTGGGCACGAGCATGAGTTGGTAAAAGAGGCAGGACTTTCCTCAAGGAGCGTAGGATGGCAAAACAGCAGGCAGTCGTCTTTTGTACCTGCGTCTCCATACTGAGCCTTTGATCTAACATGACCCCTAGGTTGCGGACTGATTCCACAGGCTGTACTTTGGTCCCTGTTTCCGGGGGCCAAAGTTGTCTGGAAACGGCCGGGAGATCTTAGTCCCAGCGCTGAAGAGCACCTCCGTCTTCCCCGCATTAAACTGGAGGGAGTTGTCATTTAGCCACCGAGACGTATCACGCAGACAGTTGTGGAGAACCTCCACAGTTGTTGAATCCTCTCCCTCCAAGGAGAGGATCATCTGCGTGTCGTCAGCATAGTTGACAGTCCTGATATTAAAGCTTTTAATGAGTGAAATCAGAGGTCTAAGATACAGATTAAAAAGTATTGGGCAAATTGCTGAGCCCTGAGGAACCCCATGCGATATCAGAGTGAAAGCTGACTGAAAAGGGGGCGTGGACACCGCCTGCTGCCTATCCTGCAATAATGATTGGAACCACAGCAGAGCAGTACCTCTCACCCCCGCCTCAAATAGCCGCTTCAGCAAGATCTTATGATTCACCGTATCAAAGGCGGCAGACATATCCAGCAGGATCAGGAACACTGCCTGCCTCCTGTCTGCACGCCT
Organism: Lissotriton vulgaris; assembly: GCF_964263255.1. NCBI lineage: Eukaryota > Metazoa > Chordata > Amphibia > Caudata > Salamandridae > Lissotriton > Lissotriton vulgaris. Next base: position 69,826,716 of record NC_141685.1, on the reverse strand, counting down.
CTGAAGCTCGTCCATAGCGGTGATTAGGGCTGTTTCGGTTCCATGGGCAGGCTGGAAGCCAAATTGATCAACATCTAGTAATTTGTGACATTCCAGATGATTGGAAAGAGTGTTACTAACCAAACTCTCGACAATCTTGGCTGGGAAAGGTAGCAGGGAGATGGGTCTATAGTTTTTTGAACAATCCGGATCCAGAGAGGGCTTTTTCAGCAGAGGAGAAACGAACACCCGTTTCCATTGAGCTGGGACAGTACCAGTCACTAGAGATTGGTTACATATTAGGTGGAGTGAAGGAAATAGTTCTTCCTCATATTCCTTCCAAATTTTGTGAGGCGCAGGGTCTAGAGGAGACCCAGAGGAAATCCCTCTGGCTAGCTTCCTGAAAGCCTCGTACGTAAGAAGTGGGAACTCAAGTAAAAGTTCTTTCAGAGCCAAGGCTGGCACAGCCATCCGGTCCACTGGAGACCCAAGTCTTAATTCAGAGGGAGGAACAAATCCCGGAGAAACTTCCAAATCCCTAATGATGTGTTAAATTTTTTCCTTAAAAAATTCAGCAAGGTTCTCGCAGAGTTCTTGGGATGGGACAATAGCGTTCTTGGAACACTCAGGGTTAGTAACCCTATTCAATATATTAAAAATGCTCCTGGAATTGTTGGTGGAGTTACAAATCAAAGAGGAATAATATTCTGCCTTGGATTTCTTAATCAGGTTCTTATATTCTAGAACGTTGTTTTTCCACACCTCCTTAAAGGTTTCCTTATAGTCACGTCTCCACCTTCTCTCAGCTTTTTTGCATCCCTGCTTCAGGTTTTTCAAACAAGGGTTAAACCAGGGGGCAGAGTAATTACCCTTACAGCTACGTGTTTTATGAGGAGCATGAGCATCTAGGACAGCTGCAATTCCAGTGCATAGTGAGGCGTAATTTTCCTCTACTTGCTTTTCCCCATTAAAGAGCTGCTCCACATGGAACACCTCACCTAAGGAATGCAAACGTGCAAGAGCCCTCCAGTCTCTGCACCTAAATTCCCTAGTCGTCACAGGAGCCTTGTGATGGCCACCATTTATGCGTATAAAAAATTTAACAAGTGAATGATCTGTCCACTCCATAGGTAAGGTTTCCCCCATAACCACCAGGTCACGAGCCGCGAACACCAAATCTAAAAGGTGTCCTGCCTTGTGGGTTGCCCCCTTGACCAGCTGGGGAAGGTCGAAACTTTCGCAAGATTGGAGTATATTGCAAAGACCCGAGTCAAGGGAGCAATTGCGCCATAAATTGAAGCCACCAAGAATAATCAGCTTGTGATCCAAATCCAGCAGACCGCGTCTGTACTGGCCCACTCAAATGTTGCCAGACTCAGTCACAGTACCTTTTACTTGATGCGGCCGGCACGGACGTGCGAGCTGGTCCCGGTGTTCATCGCGGTGCAGAAGAGAAAGCGTTGCAGAACGCATTGTCCGTCGATGGGGTGCAGGCAGCAGCCCGTTGACAGAGTCGATGGATCCAAGGTGTGCATTGCAGGGTAAGGCGGTGCTTTGTTGCGGTGCTTCCAGCTTGCGGTGCGGCGACCGAGCCGGAGTTCGGGAAGTGGTGTCGATCAGTCCGGACAGCGGTGTGAGTCGGGCGGTGCGTCGCAAATTGTGCGAGGCGGTGCCCAACTCCGGTGCGTTCACAGGACTCGAAGTCAGTGACTGCATCGGTCAGACCAGCACGAGTCGGTGTAGCGAGGCGTTGCACGTCGCAGTGTCCTTCCAGTCGTGTTGCAGGCCACGGCTCGGTGACGGCGTCGAGACGGGGTCGGTGAGGTCAGAGCTTGCGTTGTTCGACGCGTACGTTGATTGATGCGGTGCCTACAGGACACCGGGCCAGTTGTGAGAGTCAGTCACAGCTCCCTGACTCTGTAGCCACTGAAACAGCGTTTCCAGCAGCAATTCACAAAGGCTGGTGAAGTCCACTGGTCCTGGGACTTCGGTGAGGGGGCAAGCTCTCTTCCAGGCCCTTGGAGATCTTTTGCACAAGTTGAAAATAAAGTTCACATAGTTCTTTCTCCTCTCTTTGGCAGTCAGGCAACCACTGCAGGTCAATCCCCCAAGCAGCACTTCAGCTTGAGAATAGTCTCTCCTCAGTTTCTTCAGGTTCCTCTACTCAGCAGAGGTTTCGTCTTGTAAGTCCAGAAGGGATATAATTTCATGTGATCAAGGTCCCAATATTTATACCCCAAAATCCTTTAGTCTCTGAGGGGAGAGAAGTCTGTGCCTAGTCCAAACCAGTTCTGAAGCACTCTGTTTACCAGCCTTCTCCCTTCCTTTCACAGTGCAGGGGAGAAACATCAGGCGCCCCACAGGAGGTGGAGCCAGCATTGTGGAAGGGAATTACAGTCCTGGAGCACTTTGTTAACAGTCTTCCTTCTCTTCTTTCAGTGTGCAGGGCAGAGACATCAGACGCACCACAGGAGGTGGACACGGCATTGTAGAGGAAAGGCCCAGCCGTAGTCAGGTCCCAGGAGCAATTCCTCCCTCCCATCTAGATGAAGATCTCTCTATTCACCACTGGGCTGCCCCAGCCTGTCTCCTGGAATCCCCCAGCCCTGTCACTCACAAACCCAGACAAAGGAATACACAACCTAGCAGAGGCAGGCTCAAATGGTTAGGCAAACAAATACCTACTTTCTAAAAGTGGTATTTGCAAACACAGATTATTAAAATAAACTTCACTAAAGGATGTATTTTATATGGTGTAGGCATACCAAACTCGAATTTCTACCATGTTCTCTGAGTCTGCTAGGATTATAAACATGTAATAATCTAACAGCCCATTCTGGCCTATTGAGAACAGGTAGTCTTGCAATAGTGAAATACAGAAATGGCTGTAATTTACTAGTAGAACATGCCAGGTGATAATGGTTGTCTGATACCAGTGTTTTTTTTGTACAATATTTATTAACCAATTGATGCTTACATATTGGACAAACTCATCTTTAAAAAGCATTATATTTAATTTGTTCATTCATTTTTGTCTTTTTTAGTGGCCGTATTTATTTAGGTATTAATTTGTATTTGTCTAGAAAGATTGAATTTGATTCATATTTAACTGATCATGATTTGATATAGGAAAAAAAGTTTTTAACACACTGTTTTATCACTTTTTGTCAATTGTGTAGAAAAAAGAGAAAAATATATAAATATATATCATCAATTTAAAAAAAAAGAAAAAATATATAAGATAAAATAAAGAAATATTTTTGACAACAAACATGTGTGGTGTATATTAAGCTAGTAATAGTGTTGTGATACAATTGTAGCACAAAATTAACAGTAGCACCGTAACCCAGTGCGTGTTCTCCTTTTCCCTCTCTGCTAGGATTATAAACATGTAATAACCTAGCAACCCATTCTGGCCTATGAAGAACAGGTAGCCTTGCAATAGTGAAAAACGAAAATGGCTGTAATTCACTATTAAGACATGCCACACACATCAGGGCTTGTTCTACCTTATACTTACAATGCACCCTGCCCTTGGGCCTACCATAGGGGTGACTGATATGAAGAAAAGGGAAGGTTTAAGGACTGGCAAGTGGTGTGCACTTGCCCAGTCAGCATGACAGTTCCATACTGCACGCAGGCTCTGCAATGCCAGACCTTAGACACGTTTTACAAGGCCGCTTCTGTGGGTGACACAACCAGTGCTGCAAGCCCATTAGCGGCATTTGGATTTACACGCCCTAGGCATACTCAGTGCACTGTACTGGGGTCTGACAAGTAAACCAAATATCCAATCATGAAACCACTAATCAATACATCAATTTATAGTAGGGAGCACTCGCACTGTGGCACTGGACTGCAGTGGCACAGTGCCCAAAGCATCTAACACCAGCAAAAACACGAGGCAACAGTAAAAGAGAGGGGAGAGAAATTAGGGGAGAGGAGGTTAGGGTTCTCAAACTCGGACCTGTGGATCTGGGTTCGAGTCACGATAATGATGCCAAACTTCCTGTGATTCTGGGCAAATCACTTAATCTCCCTGTGCCTAACAAAAAATGAATGCGTGTCCTCATGTAACGAAACTGGTGCTATGTAAAGCGCTCTGATACCCGATCCAGTTCGGGTATAGTTCGCGCTATATAAAACTCTGTAAAATAAAATTACAAAAAGTAAATGGAAGGGAGACCCACGCCAATGGTGCCAGGTCTAACAGGCATTGACTTTGTCTCCCATAGGATACGGAAGTGGGTTGTGGCTCTACAGTTCTAACAGACTGTTTTCCAAGAATCGGGGGTGAGGAGTGTGAAATGACAGATGATGTTGAGGAGTTTGGAGGTGAAGAACTGGAGGAAGGAATTAATGTGTGTGTGATTAGTGAAGGGTTGATTTCCGAGAGAGAGTGGAGGGTACAACATCGATTTAGACTTGCGGATAGTCCTAACCATGGTCACAGGTGGTTGATGTGAGAAGAAGGACCGTGAAGAGGTCTTCGAAGGCTTTTGGCGAGTTAGGGAAGATCTGACGGTAGAGGATGGTCTCCTCATGTGTGGTAGTAAGTTGGTTGCACCCCTTGTACTAAGGGATAAGCTAGTAAAGACTGCTCACACCTCGCACATAGGCATTGCCATGACAAAGGAAAGGATCAAGTAAGCATATTGGTGGCCTGCCATGTATGTACATGTAGAGAGGTTGGTGCGTGAATGTGCTGAATGTGCTGGATGTGAGTGATTGAGTCTCTAGAAGAGTTATTTGAATACAAGGGTTTCCGAGTTATCACTCTTGTCAGACAATAGTGTTCAGTTCACAACCTTAGTCATGAAAGAGTTTCTGAGTTGCAGGGTGATCAAGCATAAGAAGGCTCCCTGTACCATCCACAAAGCAATGGTGTGGTGGAAAGGTTTGTCAAGTTTGTTTTGGAGGCTCTGCAACAAGCTGTTGCCTGTGGTGAAAGTTGGGAGTTGGCCATGAGGAAGAAGGTTAGCGAGTATAGGTTCACTTCTTGTTTGTCTACTTGTGAAACTCCCTTTTGTTTATTTAAAGGAAGGGTCCCCAACATGGAGGTCACACCGTTGTGGGTAACGGCCAAAAGAACATTAGTAGATGAAAAGGTGGGTTTTACAACGGGGGTCTCTAGTTGGCAATGGCTTGCACCTTTGTCCAAATGGGGACCCTTGCTTCTATTCAGAGGAAGGGGGCTACCCTCCTAAAATAACCCCTGCTCAACCCTGTGGTAGCTTGGCACGAAATGAAATGAAATGAAATACCAGTATTTGTAAAGTTCACAGCTACCTTCGAAGTGGTGTACCGGCACTGGGGGTCCTCTGGAAGATTAAGTGAGCTATTGCCCAGAGTCACATGGTGCTTGCCTAACCTACCTCCGGCGCCTGGGATCGAACCGTGAACCCCGTAGACCGGAGTTAGGCACCCTGTGAGAAGTTGGCCTGATATATGATGTTTCCAATTCTGGAACCACCTTGTATCAGTCCAAACAATCCCTTATGGTGTCTGGTTGTAAGTCAACCTTGTTAGACAAGCTATCCTAGGGGTAGCATGGACTAAGCAGCCTAAAGGCTAAACTTAAGAGGTCGTGTTAAGCGAGCTGTTTTACCACATACAATCCTGTAATATCAAATGAAAGGACACCACACAAGTATATATTATAAAAATATATGTGTTTATTTCAAAAATAATCCCCAGTACTCTTTATGAGCAAAGGGGCACAAGCGTTAAATCAAAAGCACAGTATAACATACAAAGTTGCACAATTATGGATGAGGGCGGGTGGCCACTCAAACCATATATTAAGAAAGTGGTATAAGAGATACCAATAGAACAGTGGTTAGGCCTAGGGCAGAGGGAATCGCTGGGAGCAGTCTGGACTAGCAATGTTGAAGTCGGGAAAAGCCCGCGGGATTCGGGTGCAGCACGTGAAGTGCGGCTTGCACCAATGCAATGTCAATGGTGCGTAAAAGTTACACAGTTAGAGTTTAAAGATACTTCCGCTGAACCTAGAGGAACAAAACTTAAGACACAGACCCTAGAGGTGTGTACCAGTGTGTAAACACCGGCGTTGCAATGTTACCTCACCCACAGGAAGCGGGTGCATAGGGTCGAAGTGGCGTCGGGTTTTGACACGCATGCTCTTGGTGCTTGAAGCTGAAGATGCTGCAGGCGATGTGAAGGAGAAGTGTCCGGTGAATCCAAGGGTGGATCTGAAGTGGTGAAGACCTGAAAGCAGAGGGGACAATGTTCAAAGTCACTGACCAGTGACCACCCTGGAACCAGATTGGAACCAGGCAAAGTCGGGTGCAAACAGGTGATGAGGTGTTGCTTCACTCTGGAGCCACGTGGATAAGAAGAGGTCAAGGATGTCCAGGAGTCGATCACGAGCTGTCCCACAAAGGCTCTAGCTGATGGCGGTGTCGGCAACTCAATTGAAGCAAACAAGCCTTGGCAATGCAAGCCACGCAGAAAGTGAAAAGGGCTTATTACTCAGACCAGCAAGGTCAGAGCGGGTACTCCTTTCTACAGGAGCGAGGGAAGGTCTGGAGCAACTAGACCCGCAGTGTAAACTGTAGGTTTCGTCGCCAAGATGGCCGCTGATCACGTGGCAAGTGGCCGGGATGGCGAGTCAAGTGGCACAAAGCAAAAGGGCTCCACACAGATCATGGAGATGCTGGAGGGCTGATCTTTGATGCAAATGCTGCTCTGTTGTGGGGCTTCTCAAACCCCAAAGCACAGAGTCGAGGGTGCCTCGGGTGCTGCGCAGTCAGCGTCTCGGGGTCTTCCAAGATGTCCGGTCCCACGTCTCTCGGTGCCTCCACGGGTCCCTTCTTTTTGCAGGGACTGTGGATCGAGCTGTGAGAAGTCTGGGAGGCTGGGTCTTGTCAGGCTCTGCACTCGGGCTCCGGCAGGAGGCGGCGGCAAAGCAGACGTCGAGTTGCTGGATGGTGCCTGTGTTCACAGGGTGGCCCCTCCTAGGCCACAAGGGAGATGCTCTTCAGTCTTCTATTCATCAGAATGTCGAAGTCCAGTCGTCTTCTTAATTTAAAGTTGATTCAGGATGATCTGAGTTGCATTGGCACTGCTCCCACTCTTATTCCAATCTTGGGGCTGGACATCCTGCTAGGTCCCCTCCTATGGGTGGGACCCAGGAAGGGGGTGGTTACACCCCTTTCCCTTTGTCCAGGTCGCACTGGAGCTGGGGCTATTGTGCCCCAGAACCAGTTTGACCGGATTATGCAAGGGGAAGCCTTGTGCTCCCCAGGCACTGTCTGGTTTCATGAAACCTCCCTGCTACAATCCACTATCTCCTGTCTGGGGTGGTGTGACACCTCCCTGTGACAGGAAAGCCTTTGTCCAGGCCTCCTCTGCTGAGTTTCGGTCAGCAGCAGGAGGTCAGACACGTGTCTGTGGCAGAAGCATCCATTTTGTGGATCTGAGGCTCTTTTAAAAATCAACCGCGTTTTAGCAAAAGTAACATGTCGTCCCCTCTAGAGGGGTGGAATGCTACCCCCGTCGCCAGGACTGGCGAGGGGGTAGTATTCCAATTCGTATGACACCTTACACGACATGTTATGATAAAGCCAAACCAAAGTTGACATATAACTGTGAGGATTATAATGCACTTAATAGTATATGGTTTGGCATTATCCCGGAACAGCTAAGGGAATTGGTCCCGACAGCTGCAGACAGGCTCAGCTCATGCTAGAGCACCATCTCACATTAAACCACGCACTCTGCCTTCAGGATTGTTAAGGCCTGCCATAGGAGTGGCTCACAGGTTTATATGTGTCCAGATGGGTTTAGATATAGGCATACTATATCTAAACAAGGGGTGATTACACCACCTTGCCCCAGCTGAGTGATCAGCCAGTTGTGTCAATTTTAGATAGCCAGCCAGGGGTGGCAAAAGATATGCTGCAGCCCCTGGGAGGCCTTGGATGCACCTATGCCCTGGGCACCTATAGTGGTCTGTACAGGGGCTGATAAGGTGACCCAAGCCAATCTAGTTATGTACCTAGGGTGCATGGAATCCATTTTACAGAGAGAGCAGATAGCCTGGGGCCCAATTTAGCAGGGAACCAGGCCAACTAAGTCGAAAACCAGCTAAACACAAGGCAAAAAATCTGGGGTAACCATAGTCAGGTAGCCACCTTCCTACACACCCTGACCGCTGCACCACACCACTTCCACAGCAGGAAGGTTTATTTCAGAGGCAGTGTGTAAAGCATTTGTGAACACATACAGTAATACAGTGAAAACACTACAAATGGACATCACACAGGTTTTATAAAAACAAGTATTTTTTATATAGACTTAACACAAGACTCAAACGACAAAAATCCACAATACCCTAATCAGAAATAAGATAGTAGAAGTAGCTCAAAAATAAGTTATTCACTAAAACACAGTTTTTAGCAACAGATAACCCCAACTGAAGTTATCACATCGTTGAGGTCAAAGAAATCCCAAAGTACGGCATTGACCACGAGGTGCACGGCTTTGGGTGCAGACTCAAAACAGACCCACAAAGAACAGTACCATGGAAAAGTGAAAACAAAGACAGCTCGCGGCGTCGAGGAGATGCGCCGTCGTTGGCACTGTGCGGCATCAAAGAAGATGTTCCCCAGTTTATGGAGAGCCTGGACTTTCGTAAAATCCCACAGTTAGCACCATAAGAGCAGGCCACCCGTGCATTTGTCTTGAATGTGTCAGTGCTAGTTTTATTGGTCTCTCGCTGCTTGAGTTAGCAAAATGTAGAATTGTGGCATCATGTGTTTCCGACTTCGCCACATGAGCTTTCCAATATAAATGGTCTTTCATTCGTATGCCGAGGTAGTCATGTTTTAAGTCGCTTAGTTGGTTTACCATAAATCCTGAATGTCAACAATACCTTTGATTTAGGAATAATTATCATATATTTTTCTCTTTATTGATTATTAACTTCTGTACTTTACAGAATAGCTCGAAGCCTTCCAAAAGTTGATGCATTGATTTTTCAGTACGCGCTAATATAACTGCATCATCTACAACCAGCGGGATCGGAATATTCTCCTTCTCCAATATCGGAACATCAAGACGAAGATTCCCGAGAGAATCAGTTCCATTGATGTGAATGTTGAATAAAGCTGGGGCAAGTACGCAACCCTGCCCAACTTTTACACTGAGTCTTACTCTGGAATGTTTTCCGCGGGACAGATCATTTCGGATACTCAAATAGTTGCTTGGGAACCTCCTTCCTCCAGAAGACTCCGAAGGACTGAGCGGTGACAGAATAGAATCCTGTTTTTAGGTCTCTGAAGACCAAGAAGAGCGGGGAGTTTCCAGGGACACAAACTTCATACAGATCATGTACAACCTCAGAGCCTGGTCGATTCTACTTTGGCCTTTTCAGGATCCAGCCTGAAGGTAAGAGAGAATATTGTTTTCCTCTTTCAGGTCTCGAATCGTGACTGTAAGAGTTTCCCAAAGAATTTCCCAATGTTGTCTAATTGGGAAAATAGCCGATAGTTGGAGGGGTCATCTCTCCCCCCTTTCTTGTGAATCACCACAGTTATGGAAGACTTCCATGATTCTGGAATCGCACCAAGAGTCATACGGTGTAAAATAACGCTGTTAAAGACCCTGAAGCACTGAACGTCTGAACTGGCCCTCCCTCTTCTCCTCTGAATCCATGCAATAACACCTCGCGAAGGTGTGGAGGGGGAAGCCCATGTCACTGCACAGTACATTTGAGCCACAGGAACACCCCTGACAAGTGCTGATGCAGAGTACTCTGCTCTGGGGGACTGAGCGCAGATTTCCTCAGTCAGTTCCTTTGTGATGCACAAGATGATGCAATGAGATAAGGTCCTCTTCTGGGTAGAGGTGCTCTTCTTGCAGCCTCTACAGTCCACACCTAGGGTCAATATAAAAATATACTTTCTTTTGGGGCTCTTACTGATATGATCTCACCTCCTTTGGGGGTAGAAGGTGCGAAGGGTGACAGATAGCCTCAGATGGAAAGAGGTCACCACCTTGGGATGGAGAGGCGATGTAGTTCTGAGGAATAATTCCTTCAAGAAGAATAATGTGAATGGCGGCCGCACGCTAAGTAACTCACTGATGTACCTCAACAAAGTGATACTATTAAGACAACAAACAACCAACAAGAAAAATGCCAATACTGATCCACGATTTAGATTATTTCAACCAAAGGTGCAAGAACCATAAAACAATACACCCGAAAGCTCATTATTAGCTTTTATTTCAATAGCACAAAATCTTTTCATTTGTTTACTCCAAAAGAGAAAACATGACTCAATGTGATGAACAGAAATACATTGTGGGTAAAATTCAACACAAAAACTAATAATAAATACACTTGCATTCACACACTTGCAAAACACATTCACTCAATACAACACCATACACATTCAACCTACTTGGTGCAAAAAAGGGTGGGACAAATACTCCACCTAGAAAGCACTTAACATGCCAAACAAAACTGTGGTTGACTTACAAGAAGATTTTTTCTATATATGTACCCTGTACAATATTTACACTAATATACAACCAATGGAATATTTACATTAATTGGGCACAACACAAACAAGCCTAATCTACAAAACCACTGTTTGGCAAAAATCGTGGTCTACGCGTTTCAAATCCCTTTATTCTTGGGATTCTCTTCAGGACCAGAAACCACTGCAAAACAATAAAGATATATATGACAGCTGCCTATTCATATCAAAAGAACGCTCGCATCTCATATATCACCTCAGTGCCTTCTTACCTATTCTGAAAAAGCCACATGGTCCGTTTTCAAAGGAGTAAAGGTGTCAAAAGTCTCTGTAGTGCAATAAGGAGGATACTGGGAGGAATGAGAAAGGGGGAGAGACGCACGTGTTTGTTATATCATGAATGGATCAGTCAACCACCTAAGAAAGATTCCAAGTGTTGTTTACACTTACTTGATAAATGCCCTCTCTAGCAGTTCATGACTGGCTTGACTCAATATTCAAATAATGGATGATGACGGCATCCTGTTCATGGACAGAAAACAAACCCACAGGCTTAACTCCCTTTGTAATTTCTGAAAAGCACACCCTTCTCCATCTTCCCAAATGCTAGACAGCATTCACACGCCCCCAGTGCCAGCCGGCGCTTGGACAAATCTTGCTTCTTATAATCCTTTCTCAAGTGTAGCTTCAACAAAGTTTTGAGACGTTCGTTCACTTATGGCTCTCCAGTCCCAAGCCATTAAACGCGACAATTCCGCCTACCGTGAATGAAGCAAAGTTCCCTTTCCCAACGATCGTGAAACTCGATTTCACCGGCGTTTAGACGCCAGCCAAGCCCTTGAGCGTAAATACGTCCAATCGTACCTGCCCTATCTGGGATTGTAGCACCTTGAGGTCAATACGTCCAATCGTACCTTCCCTATCTGGGATTGTAGCTCCTTGAGGTCAATACGTCCAATCGTACCTGCCCTATCTGGAATTGTAGCTCCTTGAGGTCAATACGTCCAATCGTACCTGCCCTATCTGGGATTGTAGCTCCTGAGGTCAATAAGTCCAATCGTACCTGCCCTATCTGGGATTGTAGCTCCTTGAGGTCAATACGTCCAATCGTACCTGCCTTATCTGGGATTGTAGCTCCTTGAGGTCAATACGTCCAATCGTACCTGCCCTATCTGGGATTGTAGCTCCTTGAGGTCAATACGTCCAATCGTGCCTGCCCTATCTGGGATTGTAGCTCCTTGAGGTCAATACGTCCAATCGTACCTGCCCTATCTGGGATTGTAGTTCCTTGAGGTCACGGAGCAGACATGTAGGAGGAACCAGGAGGGACCCGTGTTGTAGATGGTCTCTTGACACTGAGTTGTGTGTTATTAATAAAAATTCAATAGATAAAAATCCACGGGACTTAACTGCTAGAGTCTGTTACCATGGAATCCAAAATATTGTAGTTCCTTAGGCATTCTGGGAGTGGAAGTCCATCCCAAAGTATAAACTCCCAATCTGCCATATCTGGATGTTTGCAATTCTTTGAGAACACGGAACAGACTCGAGGAATGAAGGCGGCCAGGTGCCGTGTTATAGCTAGTCTCATGGCATTGAACTATGTACTTGGACAGGTATATAATAAAAATGAACGGGTCTTTACTGCTCCAACTGTTTGCCCACTGGACAAAAAGTTGTATAATTAAATGAGCATTCTTGAAATGGAAGTCCTCTGGCCATATTGGTTGTCAAAGCATGGTGATGAAATATTAAACGTAGCACCCCGGGGGGGGGGGGGTTTAAAAAGCTGAACGATGACCTCCTTCATTGGAGCCATACACTTTATTGTTAGACACATAAAGACAACAAAGCTATGCCCAAAGTGATAGACCAGGAACTTGATGAAACAGCAGATAACAAGCAACAACTCTTCACTGTAGAGTGATTTCAGAAAAATACCAACTCGATGACTGTGTGGATGTCGCCGCTCTCGGGCCATTTACTAGAAATGTACAAATTTTAACATTTACTATTTTGATATGGACAATTCTGAAAATACAGTTGAAAAGCAACGATGTAACAATCACACTTGATTCAATCTATTCACAGAATTTAGCAAAGAAGATCAGCAATAATCATGATATAAAGTGCGCAAGAAGTGAACAGCTGCTCATGTGAATAAAGAAGCGAGAGGTGCATCAAGACAAAGTGAAGACATATGACTTGACTCCTCGAGTGACTTACAGGCGCTATAGACACTCCATTTCATTCTATGTTTTGTAAACTGTCTTAGTTCAGAATAGGTCTACAGCAAAACATTGTTGTTTGCTGTATATCATCAAAATAATGGCAACAAAAAACAGTTTACAATATCAGTGACCAAAGCTGGTCCCTCTTCACTGCCGGTCTGAGTGGTCGCTCCCCAGTCTCACTGCCGAGACCTGGTATCGTTGTGCTGCCTTTGTAATTTTATTTGCCAGAAGCTTATTTGCCTTGTGCTGCCCTGCTCGCTGCTCCGCTTTACTTGCGCTGAACTTTCCACATTTACTTTTACTTTCATAGCGCGATAACCCCCGGCGCTGTTCTCTGCCCTCCCCTCCGCTGCCATTTTGGTTGTTGTTGTTGTGCTCGGTCAGCGTCCTCGTGAGCCCGCCCCGCCTCCCAGCTGAGCCGCTCTCGCCCCTCCTCCTTCCCACCATCCATATATGACAGAAGCCCATGCGCGCAGCGTCCACGCACAGCGTTCGCGCCCCAGTCGCGCCGAAGGTGCGCCAAAGGTAAGCCCGTCTACGCCCGTCCGCGCCTGGACTGCGCCCAGCGCCAGACCCCCTGGCCCTCGCAATGCCCAGCCCTCCCGCATTACTTATGACGCCTCCACCCTCCTAGCTCTTAACCCCGGACGACTCTCCAACTGCTCCCAAGCCGCCCCTGGACACACCCATGGACCCTTCTCCTGCAATTCTTGCAAGTTCGATGGCACCAAGACCAACTCCTCATCCTCGAACACCAAACAGAGCTCCGACACTAACCACCTTAAATGCTTCCTGCTCAACACCCGATTGGTCCACAGACACGCCATCGACCTCTGGAATCTACTAGACACCATCTCCCCGGACGTCGCCTTCCTTACAGAAACATGGATGAACGCCTCCTCAGCCCCAGACATCACCATTGCCATCCCAGAAGGTTACAAGATCATTCATAAGGACCGCGTCAAGCACACAGGAGGAGGCATTGCCATCGTCCATAAGAATTCCATCCGCATCTCTACCAGCTCAGACATCAACCTCGCTAGCGCCGAACACCTTCATTTCTAGATCCACACCGACCCCAAGACTACACTCAGAGGCACCCTCCTCTACCGACCTCCAGGATCCCGCGCTCAATTCAGTGACGACATCACCGACTTTATCACCCCTCACGCTCTCCCCTCCAAGGAATACATTCTACTTGGAGACCTCAACTTCCACCTGGATAAGAGCTTCAACTGCAACACCACCACCCTTCTGGACAATCTCGCCAACCTCGGACTCAAACAAATTGTTAATACCCCCACCCACATCGCAGGTCACACACTGGACCCCATCTTCACCTCCATCAAACATATCTCCTTCAGTCACACCACAACTCTACACTGGACGGACCACAGCTGCGTTCACTTCACCTACAATAAGTCCACAACTCACAACCTCCCTCAACCCACTCTACGAAGAAACTGGAACAAAATCACCATCGACCAGATCTCCTCATCGCTGCTTCAAAACCCCCTTGTCCACACCTCAAACCCCAACCAAGCAGCTATTAACTTCACCCAATGGCTATCCAACAGCGCCGACATCCTAGCACCGTTGAAAAAACGTCAAACCAAACTAGGCAGCAAAAACGCCTCCTGGTTCCACGATGATCTTAAAAAATCTAAGAAGCTCTGTCGCTCCCTCGAGAAAGCCTGGAAAAAAGACCCAAACACCAGCACCAGGGACGCATTCAAAAACACCACCCGCACACACCACCAACTGATCCGGACAGCCAAGAAAGCCGCATTCAAAGACAGACTAGATAACAACGCCCACAACAGCAAGGAATTATTCAACATCGTCAAAGAATTTACCAACCCCTCCGCCAACTCCAACGACATCACTCCCTCGCAAACCCTTTGCGACTCCCTAGCTTCGTTCTTCCACGACAAAATCGCAGACATCCACAACAGCTTCGACTACCAACCTGGAGACCAACCCACCCAACCTTCTGCCGTACCCTCACCCCCCTTGAACATCCTCAATGACTGGAACCCTATCTCCACTGAGGACACCATTCGCCTGATGAATTCCATTCACTCAGGATCCCCAACAGACCCATGCCCTCACCACCTCTTCAACAAAGCAGACTCCATCATAGCGCCACACCTCCGAGACGTCATCAACTGCTCCCTCAACTCCGGCACCTTCCCGGAAAGCTGGAAACACGCCGAACTCAGCGCCCTTCTGAAAAAACCCACAGCTGACCCCACCGAACTCAAAAACTACCGACCCATCTCGCTCCTACCATTCCCGGCCAAAGTTATTGAGAAAGCTGTCAACAACCAGCTCGCCGCCTTCCTCGAAACCAACAAATCCCTCGACACTTCACAGTCCGGCTTCCGAGCCAAACACAGCACGGAGACCGCCCTCATCGCTGCAACAGACGACATTCGAACTCTACTGGACAATGGAGACACAGTCGCCCTCATCCTCCTCGACCTCTCCGCAGCCTTCGACACAGTCTGCCATAGCATCCTTCTACAGCGCCTCAGAAACATCGGAATCCAAGGAAAAGCACTGGAATGGATCACTTCGTTCCTCACCGGAAGAACCCAGAGAGTCCGCCTCCCACCATTCAAGTCAGAGGCCACTGAAGTCATCTGTGGCGTGCCACAAGGATCCTCACTCAGCCCCACCCTCTTCAACGTATACATGAGTCCCCTCGCGACCATCGCACGCCAACACAACCTCAACATCATCTCCTACGCAGATGACACCCAACTGATCCTCTCACTCACCAAAGACCCTAATACCGCCAAAACCAACCTTCATGAAGGAATGAAAGAAGTAGCTGAATGGATGAAGCATAGCCGTCTAAAACTTAACTCAGATAAAACAGAAGTCCTTATCTTAGGAACCTCCCCTCCGCCTGGGATGACTCCTGGTGGCCAGAGGCTCTTGGAAAAGCACCCATCCTGACGGATCACGCACGGAACCTGGGCATCATTTTAGACTCCTCACTCTCGATGTCCAGGCAAGTCAACGCCGTCTCATCATCTTGCTTCAACATTCTTCGCACGCTCAAAAAAACATTTTGCTGGATCCCCACCGAAACCAGAAAAACGGTCACCCATGCACTGGTTACAAGCCGCCTGGACTACGGAAACACCCTATATGCCGGCACCACCGCAAAACTCCAGAAAAAACTCCAACGCATCCAGAACGCATCAGCCAGACTAATACTCGACATCCCAGGTAAAGACCACATCTCCAGTCACCTGAAAAGACTCCACTGGCTCCCCGTCAATAAGAGGATCACTTTCCGCCTCCTTACCCACGCACACAAATCACTTTACGAACTCGGACCCGATTGCCTCAACACTCGACTTTCCTTCTACACCCCCCCGCCAGCTACGTTCCTCCTGCCAAGCCCTTGCTACCGTGCCTCGCATCAATAAAACCACCATGGGAGGTAGATCCTTCTCCTACCTGGCCGCTAAAACCTGGAACTCACTCCCCACTCACCTTCGTCTCACTCAGAACCATCCAGCATTCAGAAAGCAACTTAAAACTTGGATATTCGACAAGTAATCCCCCCACCCTTCCTCAAGCGCCTTGAGACCCTCTGGGTATGTAGCGCGCTATATAAATTCTTTTGACTTGACTTGACTTGACTTGACTTGTAATTGTGGAGGGGCTCAGAAATATTAGAACAAGTCTGTTAGAAATGGGATTTCTGGTTTGCTAGGGCTTGTGCCTAAGACAGGCAGAAACCACCACTCTAGTCAGTATTTTGCTGGTTGTGTTCTACGTTTACTATTTGTGCTTTTTGATGGTTCTGGAAGTGGCCCAATTGGCCCTGTCATGTGTACATAATCACCTGTAAGCATTTCATAGTGCCAGTTGGCACAGTGTATATGATTTGATTACTATTCTAATGTGTTTTGGATAATACAAAGGCTATTTTAATATACATTTCCCTTGATGGTGCCCAGGCCAACTCACTCACGGCTTTCCATACCTGTATTGCAGAAATGACACTCTGGCTAAACCAGAACTCACTACAATTTAATAGTGATAAAACGGAAATAATGCACTGCGCAGTTGGCAGAATTACCAGAAGTCTACCCACCGATTTCTGGCCCTTGGACTCGGGGGAGTCATTAGCCCCAGTGAAATCAGTGAAGAATCTCGGAGTCAGCTTTAACGACTGTCTGAGCTTAGAGACCAATGTCAACAAGCAGATGAGTAGCTGCTTTGCTTTAATGAGATGACTGCGAAAGCTGCTACCCCTCTTACCAGCGCAGGTCAGAACCACCATAGTTAGGAGCACCATTCTCAGCCGCCTGGATTACTGTAATGCTCTGCTTCTGGAATCCCCGGCCTATTTGATCTCCAGATTGCAAAGCATCCAGGTGGCAGCAGCGAAGCTGGCACTCTCCCGAGAGCGAAGATCCTCTACCACCCTCGCTCTGGCCGACCTTCACTGGCTACCTGTACATCAAAGGATCTGCTTTAAATCCCTCTGCATTGTCTTTAGGGCAGTACACGGAATGGGCCCACGACCACTTCAAAAGAAATTCAAATGGTATACACCCACACGGTCCCTCCGTTCCTCATCTTCCAACCTGATAAGCATACCCAGGATCAGGAAAGCCACATATGGTGGCAGAGCTTTCAGCATAGCCGCAGCCCATCTGTGGAACAAATTGCCTATCGACATCAGGAAAACAGACGAACTGATGGCTTTCCGTAAAAAGGTGAAAACATGGCTCTTCCCCAAAGTTTAATCTCACCAGAACTTTATACTATCCCCCTCCTCTGATGCACAGTATTTTCAGCAATATGTACACAGCGCCAGGATGCCCGTAGGGTTGCAGAAGCGCTCTACAAATGCTATAAATAAATAAATAAATAAATATATAACCTTGTGTGGAGTTTCTTTTGTGGTGTGCCTAGTATGTTGTTGCTGTGAGTGTGTTGCGCAAACACTTTTCATATTGCCTCTGGGATAAGCCTGACTGATCATGCCAAGCTACCAAGAGGGTGAGCAGGGGTTATCTGCTGTGTGTAACTCTCTTGCCCTGACAACAATGTTTGCTGTAGACTTATTCTGAACTAAGACAGTTTACAAACCATAGAACAAAATGGAGTGTCTATAGAGAATGGAAGGCCCTCGAGGAGTCAAGTCATATGTCTTCACTTTGTCTTGATGCACCGCTCGCTTTTTTAGGCGATTACTTGCAAAATACTGTACTCAGCATTATATCCTGCAACATAAACCACATTGTGCAATAAGCATCACATTCGGCGTAAAACACAATATGCACCAACCTCATAAGCATAAACACAGTATGCCCTAATCTCGGGGCATATCACTCTAAAAATTACCCCCAGGCCAACTGGCCTTTCACGGGGGGCTCAATAGGCCCTTTGTCAAGAATGTTAGTGTTTAGCTGCAAAGGCAGAGAAATCAAAGTGTGCAATTGCGTTGGGCGTGGCAGGAGTGTATCTCACTCCTGTCTCCAAAATGCCCCCAAAGAAATGATGGCTTGACTCCTCGCACTACTGGGCCTCCTGGGACCCCACTGGGATTTGGCAAAACAAATGTGCCCCAGGTTGCAGCTGCCGGCGCTCTCGCAGGGCAGCTGGGGAATTAAGCTTGGTACCACTGTGTCTTCTGAGCCCCTACTGGGACTCAGAAACAATTGTGCCCAAGAGGGAAATAAGCACTGGCACTCTCCATGCCTCATGAGCACCACTCTGGGACTCTGTAAAAATAAAAGTGCCCCCCTTGGTGCAGCTGCCCGCAACGGCGGTGCAGCTGTGGGAAATAGAGGCACAGGCACAACAGTGCCTTAGGAGCGACCACAGGTGGAGGACACCGACAATGTGCCCCGACACACTCCCCCTCCGGACTCTCAACTCGGCCCCACTAACCGGGCTCTCTCTCGAACCGGGCTCTCTCTCGGGACTTCACTTGGTTTGGGGACGGGCACTAGCAGTGTGCTGGGATCGGCCCTACTCTCGGGGCCTCTTTTCCCAGTCTCCTCTCACTGGCGCAGGCTTGGAGGCTCCATCTCCGCTCGGGGCTCCTCTCCTCCTGCTGATGGGACCTCTAGCGATCGGCTCCAGAAGGCGGGGTGGGCTCTCGCCGGACTGACGCCGCCACCGATGTCTCTGGAAGACACCGCCCTGACCAGGCAAGTTGCCTGGCTTCCAGGCCATGGCGGTTCTGGTCTTCTCTCGGCCAAGTGCAGGGTGGGCACCCGCTTCAGATAAAGCCATTGGGGGTGGTCACCCGCTCTTCCCTTGAAAACTGGGATGGGCTCCCGCAGTAAATAATAAAGGTAATTGCGAGGTGTGCCCCCGCTCTAATGGCACTGATGCAGGGTGGGCTCACAGTTTTTAAGCATAAATCAGCTGGGTAGGCTCCGGTAAACAGCATAAAGGTGGGGTGGGCTCCCGCCTCAAGACACACACAAACTCGGGGTGGGCTCCCACTCTCTTCCTGCAGGCAGCCCAGCACTGCCTGCAACCAAAGTTTCTCCTATCCTGGGAGAATGAAGGAGATGGCCACATCGCTCACAAGGCGCTTAAGCCCCCACAAAGATTTCCTCAAGGGACAAAGCAGTTCCCCCACAGGCCAGGACACAGGGCCCTCCAGCAGGGAGGCAGTCCCTTGTGGCGGTTCCACCTGGGGCCCAGCAGCAACAGGTCCCAAAGAAGCACAAAAAGCACAACTTTTCATGGGGTCACAGCCCCTATATTTATACTACACATCTCTTTGTCTGCAAAGCACAGGGCTTGGGGGGACCAGCAAGAACTGGTTCTGGAGCACTCTGTTTACAGTGCTCACACCCTTCTTTGGGAGATGGGGCCTCGGCCATCAGACACACCAACGGCGGGCCGAGCCAGCATTCACTAGGGCAGGCACAATCCTATTCATGGTCAGGGGACTACTCCAAATGCTGATGTCCTATTGAGCCCAACGCTGACTCACCCTGCCCCTCCTGGATCCACACACACCTCCCAGCCCCTGTCACTCAACTGACATACAATTCATATCAGGAAGGCAGACACATAGCTCCTAGAAATGGCAACTTATAAAAGTGGCATTTCTAAAATAGTTATAATAAATCTGGCCACACCATTGCGTAGCATTTGTTATCCCTATTCCAAATATATCAAACTTGACCACGCTGCTCCTCTCATATCAGGAATTACCACTGAAACACTTATCAGGGAATCCCCAATGCATTCTTATGGGAGGGCAACCTCACAGTAGTGAGAAACAAAATGGCTGTTTGTCACTACCAGGACATGTCACACACTTAAGGTACATGTCCTACCTTTTACCTATAATGCACCCTGCCCATAGGGCTAGCTAGGGCCTACCTTTGGGGTGAATGACATGTAGTAAAAGGAATGTCACAGACATGGGACACACTATAGGTGCCACGTCACAGTGGCAGTAACACTGCGCGCACAGGCCCTGCAATGGCAGAGGCCTGAGATAGGTTTGAAAGGCTACTTTGGTGGATGGCGCAATCAGCGCTGCAAGCCCACCAGTAGCATTTAATTTACCAGCCCTGGGTATATGAGATACCACTTCACAAGGGACTGACAGGTAAATTAAATAGGTCAAATAGGTGTAGACCAATCTTACCATATTTAACACAGAGAGCACACGCACTTTACACTGGACAGCAGTGCTAAAGTGCCCAGAGTCCTAAAACCACCAACACCATGTCAGAAAAAGGCTAGGAGAAAGGCAAAAAGGTTAGGGATGAGCCTGCAAAAAGGGCCAAGTCCAACAAAGACCATTGACACATGAGAAAGGGAATAGGTGCAAAGATATGTGCCAGTCCCTTCAAAAATCAAGATATGAATGGAGATTGCATGAGGCACGCTGGACAGGGCAGCAATGTATCCTTCATCTACTGCTGAACTCAGCAGGACCAGGACAGAGCACAATGGAAACCTGTTGTAAGGAGAGCCTTCGAAGTATGGTATGATCAATACACCAGACAATGTATTTTTTTATCTTCCAGAATAGGCTGACTAGGTGGAGGGGCAACAAGCTGATAAAATTACATCGATCACCTCCATTGGCAGCTGGAAGGAGCTCTGATGACCCTCTCAATCTCTAGAAATTAAGGTGGAGGCTCTGCAAGGCGAGGTGTGGGTCCTGCCCCTCTCAACCTACAGACATGAAGGTGGAGGCTCAGCAAGGCGAGGTGCGGGTCCTGCCCTTCTCAATCTCCAGTCATGAAGGTGGAGGCTCAGCAAGGCGAGGTGCGGGTCCTGCCCTTCTCAACCTACAGACATGAAGGTGGAGGCTCTGCAAGGCGAGGTGTGGGTCCTGCCCTTCTCAATCTCCAGTCATGAAGGTGGAGGCTCTGCAGGGTGAGGTGCGTTTCATGCCTCTCGATCTCCAGACATGGAGGTGGAGGCTCTGCAGGGTGAGTTGTGGGTGCCGCTCCTCTCAAACTCCAGACATGAAGGTGGAGGCTCTGCAGGGAGAGGTGCGGGTCCTGCCCCTCTCAATCTCCAAATATGAAATTGAGAAACACGTACTACCTCTTTAGAGCTCCAGAAATTAAGGTAGAGGCTCAGGAGGGTGAGGCGCGAGTCTCACCCCTGTCAATCACCGGACAGAAGGGTGGAGGCTCTGCAGGGGGAGGAGTGGGTCCCGCCCCCTCAATCACCAGATGTTGGACTTGGCCCTTTTGGCAAGTTCACCCCTAAACCTTTTGCCTTGTATGTGACCTAATATTAGTAGTTTTTGGCCTCTGCGCACTTTAGCACTGTGGCCCAGTGTAAAGTGCATGCGTACTCTGAGTGCGTGTGGTGAGCTTGGCCTGCCCTTCCATAGGAATGCATGGAAGATATGTGTGTCCATGGTAATTCCTGGTATGAGAACAGTGCAGGGGAGAGTTTGGTATGTGCAAACACGTGAGCATGACAAAGTACTCCAAAGCTCCCCCCAAACCAGTTGCATCTGGTTTTCCCCCAGCCTTGTGCTGTCTGGCAAAGGGAAAAGTGGTATAAATGAAGGGGCTGTGACCCCATGAAAAGTGATTATGCTGTTCTAATTTGAGGGGGGCCTGCTGCTTGGCTACAGGAGGAACCCCAACTAGGGACTGCCTCCCTGCTGGAGGGCCCTGTGAGCTGGCCTGCCTGGGCCCAGCCCTTGCCCCCTCCCTCTTAAAGAACTTTTCCCTGGACTTTGGAGGACTGTCAATCCTAGCACCTTGAAAGCGCTTCATTTTTGGTACAGAGCTCTTTTCGTGTCCCAGGAGCATGTGGTCTCTGCAGCCCTGAGCTGCCTCCTCTACCGAGGGAATCCCGATGTATGATTCCCCCGCAAGTGCTGTTTATTCAGCAAGTGCCCACCCTGCATCTGTGCACTGTGAAATCTGAGTGGGAGCCTACCCCGCTTCGGTACCTTGGAAGCGGGTGTCCACCCCGCATATTTGCTGTTTTAAATACCCATAGCGGGTGCCCACCCCACCTGGGACTTTATGTGGAAATAATGGGAGCCTATCCCGTACTGTGGCCAGAAGGAGCCACTGAACCCTGAGGGACGCCGCGCTGCCCGCGGTGACCCGGAAGCTGAACTCTGCAAGCCTTGACTGTGGGCAGGGCTTGGGAGCAGCCCGGAAAAGAAGAGCCGGTCAGAACACCTGCAGAGCTGTGCCAGTGTTCCTGGAAACCAGAAGACCCAGGTGGGATCCTACCCCACACTGGGACGTGCTGCAGGGAAGGTATGGAGCCTCCAGCTCCATGGAGAAGCCTCAGCCATCTGGAAGTAACACGGAGGGGGCATGAGGCACTTTTGGTGCCTGCCCCTGCCGCATGTCAGCCCCGCGCAAGCCGACACTAGGAAGAGAGGAGACCGCGAGGGAGTCCCTGTTGAGTTGGACGTCCTCTCCATGTCCGGTTCCTGTTCTCCTTGAGCAGTCCTGCAGGACAGCGGACCGCTCCAACGTTGGGAGACATTTTTTGTGGCTTAAACTTGAGTCCGCCGAGTGGGGCTCACAGGCACAGTTGTGCCCGTTCTCCCTATGCTTATTTATAGAAAATCAGCATATGTAATAAATGTAAGCCGAGGCCTTGAAATACTTATATATAATTCATGGTCACAGGGGTATTTTTTCACGTACACTGTCATACAGATTCCAGCCTCTTGTGTCCTTAACAGAATCGATCCCCTTACCCCTAACATTACTTTACTAAAGAGGCACCAGGAGGAGCCAAGTGCAAAGGGGCTCACCAGGCACGAAGAGTGCCAGTATTCATTGGGCCAGTGCCATTTTTCACCAGCTGCCCCACCTGGCAGAGGGCATCTGCTACACTGCGCAAACTAGTGACTAAGTCCTAGAAAGGGGATCAGGAGGCACGCTTGTGCCAGGCCTCATTTTCACAGCTGCCCAGCAATTAGTGGGCAGCTGCCACATTTAGGCCAGTTTTGCGTACTTTGCTTTTGCTGCTTAGCAGCAGCCCTGACACTGTTGGACATAGGGCGTTGGCCTGGTGCCAGTTTTCATGTGCTGTGCCCCCGATTGGGGCAAACAGTTTTTATGCTAATCTGTTGCCTAAGGTGTTTACACTGGCAAGGCCTAATGTGATGCTACGGTTCTCATGCATAATGTATTTATGCCCCTGAGGTTTATGCAGGATATGTTTTATACCTAATGCTACTGTGATGATGCTGAGGTCATTATTGCGCCACTAATTACTGGTTGTGCTCTACATTTATTATTGTGTGCTACAGTTAGTATATGTTCTACATTTGCTAATTTCCCTCTGTGATTGTTCTGACAGTGGCCCAATTGGCCCTGTCATGTGTATATAATCCCCCGTAGATACTGCCCAGTGCCAGTTGGCACAGTGTACATGCGATTATGATCTAATGTGTTTATGGTAATATAAAGACTATTTTTATATATATTATGCACAAGGTACTTAGGGGTCTAGGAGCTGAAACCAGAAAAGTGTTTGCTGCTATAAAACCTATGTCTAGTTAGTACTATAGGAATATAAACAGTAACAGACCAAATCGCCAATAAATGAAACACCTGTAATCGTGAGTCACCCCAGTTGTTTTGGATTCCCATCAAAGTCTTACAAGATCAATATTATCATTTGGTAATCCCTGGCGGGTATTGTGTCTCCTGACCATTGAGATCACAAGCATACCCTCTCGGATGGTTCGGGGTAGCGACCACAATCACACAGGTATCACAAATGCTGTTGATTCAATGGGAAAGGTGCAGTGCAAAAAGGAATAAGTGGTGATTTAAAATAGGATAGGGAACTAACAAAAGAAATTTTAATAAGCGTTGGCCCCTTCCTGATTAAAAACAAGAACAGACTGGTAAACTTATCGCATTGATGACAAATATCTGCGCGGAGACCAACATGTTTCAGCCTAAGAGGGAGTGACCTCGGGCTTTCTTCAGGATCTCTGTTCTAGATGGTGCTACTGCCTGTATAAGTGTAGTAAAGTGTGAAAAATTATACAAAAAAACACACAAGTGAAAAGAGCCAGAAAAGGATATAGTGTTCCTTCTTCTGTGCGTACTCCTCTTCGGAAGCAGGTACTCGGTTACTGTAGTCGGGGGACAAACATACAAGTGAAACACTTTCAGCAACCCTGGTCTGAGTATTACCAAGCATCGAGTCAAGAACTTTATCAACCTGTGATACTCACCCAGTACTTCCGGGGAGTGGACCTCACCTCTTCCTGGACCTGGCTCAGGATATGTGAGACCCCGCTCTACGGGAACAGAAACCGACCTCATGGTTATGGTTATGGAGGGATCAGGTAGATCTACTCTCATGCATACTACATGAAGTCAAACATGTTCTGGACGTAGAGTATACTGTCATACACCTGGACGCGCTCTCGTGTCAGTGCCCCTCATTACACCCACCCGCCGCGAGTCCAAAGGGACTCGAGAGATGTTCTATTGACAAGGCTATGGGTTGATGTCAAACGTAGCCCGCCGAGGGTGCTAGCGGAGCTATCGTCTTACCTGTCCGTCGTTGTCTCGAGCTGTGACTGAGTCAGGGGGAGGCTCAGAACAGTGTTCGTCATTCTTACTTGAATGGTCAGAGAAAAAGTTCCCAACCAATCAGCCAGAGATACAACGACGTAACCTCATACTGAGGCTCGAACTACTCGATGACGTCATACTTAACATTCGGGTAGTTCCAGTGATATGCAAAGGACCCCGTGGTTGTTCAGTGGCCGGTCAAAATTGCCTGGTGGGGAAATTAGGAGAGACTGAACCATGGGATGTCGTCATTCAGTCCGTGTTGATCAGTACCCAATTTGTACACCCATCTTTGCTCTTTGCGAAATAGGAAGTTGGACACATCGCTTACATGGGTGGGGATGTGTGGTTTCTCAAGAACATGCCAATGGAAATCGTTTTCACTATGATTATGCTCGATAAAGTGTTTGGTAAGTTTTGAGATATCTTTTTTACAGCGGAATGTACTCTTATGTTCCTGCATTCTTACTCTAACCTTTCTGGTGGTCATGCCAACATATCGCTCGTTACAGATGCATGTGAGGAGATAGATTAGGTTGTTGCTATTGCAATTGGAGAATTGCCTCAACTCCGGCGGGCTATATTGAGTACTCACATTATTTGAGAGCAAATCTATTCTATAAACTAAGAATAGCACTAATCTGTCATACACCTGCGCTTTCCTCACGGTGCTTTTCTAGCTCCTACCCACACTTCCACCATGGAAGAACGCCATGGTTTAGCCTATGATGATGCTATGTACAAATCAATACTCGATAACATGCCAAGTATTCTGGACACTCTCCCCACACCCACAGTTAACAAGTCTGACGATTGGACTAAACTGCTAGCCATGAAGAAATCACATTCCCGCACTGAGACCCACGGGATTATCATGGCTGAATACATGAGAGCAAGCTGTGCACCACCGGGGCTGATAGTAACTAATGCCCCTCGTCTTTTTCTTACTGATAAGAAATTTCTGGGTGACTGGTCTTTGATTGCCTGGCGATGCACCCGTGATTGGCTTATTTTAATAATCAGCACAGCCAAACGGGTAGCAGACGCAATACTAGTAGAGATACAGGTCCTTGAAGGGCAAATAAAAACTGCGGTCACCGCTAACTTCAAGAAAAATAAAGACGAGTCTGACAGAATTAACAAGGAATTTGCTGAGTCTATATTGCAAACTAAACTTGAGAAATTCAAGAAAGACCTAGCCAAATTCAAACTAGAAACGGTGTACCCTTACACCAGCGATAACTACAAGCTCCAGACTTTACCAAAAATGGGAGGAGGTATGGTTCCAACTACTCTGGATCTAGCTCTGACACTGGTAGCGACTCAGATACCACTAATCAGCCACCTAATGCTGGCCCAAATCGGGGTAGAGGGGGCGGAAGATACCAGAACCAGAGGGGTCAATACAACATGCCCAACCAGCCATGGTGGCCACCAGGACCCTGGGGCTTCCCTGGCACCTTTCAACCACCCATGGCCCCATTCCAAGGTTTCCCTAATTTTAATAACCAGCCTTTTTTAGCGCGTGGCCCCAGACGGTCACGGGGCAAAAGAAGACCGTCACAGGGACAACCTCAGGTCCAATGGGAGGACACAGCAGGCCCACACGCAGGGACCAGGAGCCACACAAGGAGGGGTGCCCAAGAGTAACCAATACCACCAGTGAGAGCCTGGTAGTCAACCTCAGCCAACGTACTCTCACAGATTTGGAAGAAGCAGTCCTTAATAAAGGGCTTGGATTTGTAACCACAGATGAGGGAGACCCGTTCCTACTCCAAATCGAGTTAGCTCAGTTTTTTCGTAAACTTAGGCTCCACTACTTTTTCAAACCGAAAAACAGCGATGACATTCGCATTGAACCTGATAATAACACAGGTCTCAGGAACAAATCCACCTTTCTCCCTCCCACTCATGCCATACCCCCGCAGCTTCTCGCATTCGAGATAGCTGTGAAAAATGACATTGACCAAATCAATACTCGACCCACTCAGGTTACAATAACTTATCTGCAGCTGAAAGAAAGGCACTGAACTCCCTCTGCCAAGACGACACCATAGTCGTGAAGCCCGCTGATAAAGGGGGTTCCATCGTGGTCCAGGATGTCGAAACTTACAGAATGGAATGCTCCCGCCAACTGAGCATCCGCACATCCTATGAACCACTGACCAGCGACCCCACTCCAGGATTGATGAACCAAATCAAGAATCTAGTAGAGGAAGCTTTGGCAGAGGGCTGGATAACCAACCTAGAGGCACAATTCCTACAGGCCAAAAATCCCACTATGCCATACTTCTATACTCTGCCCAAGGTACACAAACCACAAAGACCTCCTCCTGGCAGACCTATCATTTCAGGGCAGGGGTCCTTACTGGAACCCTTATCTGCATTTGCGGATCATTTCCTCAAACCTCTGGTGCACACCATGCCAACGTATCTGAAGGACACCACTGATGTCCTAAGGGTAATCCCGGAAATTGACTTTTGCCAAGAGACTGACTACCTTGTTTCACTGGACATTGAGTCATTATACACATCGATCCCCCAGGATGCCACTCTAGACACCGTCCGCACCATCTTGGAGGAATCTGAGCTTGACTCCATCACTCCTGTGCCCTTTATCATGTCGCTTGCTACTATAGCAATGAAAGAGAATTTCTTCATGTTTGAAGACCGAATATATCATCAAATCTCTGGAACCAGCATGGGAAGTATTTTTGCCCCGTCCCTGGCGAACCTGTATGTTCACAAATTTGAACAGACCACGGTACTACATGCGAGCAACCCACATTTCACGTCTATTATCTGGTGGGAGACATATATACGATGTCTTGTTAGTGTGGAGAGGGTCCCAAGAATCCATTCTACAATTCCACGAATGGCTCAATCATCAAAATGACTACCTCCGTTTCACTATTGAAATAAGTAAGGAACGAGTAGCCTTTCTGGATCTTTCAATCTACTGTACAGCGAATGGCCTACAGAGCGAACTCTACCGTAAACCAATGGCACGCAACTCCCTCCTATTGTATGAGAGTCAACATCCCAAGGCCCTAAGGGATAACCTCCCATTTGGGCAATTCCTACGAGTCCGTAGGAACTGCTCCACCGCTGAAAGTTTTGAACGACATGCCGGTGAACTGTCCAATCAGCTTCTGGCAAGGCATTACCCCAAAAGACTGGTGAATCGCTCATGCAAAAGAGCAGCCAACAACCACCGGGCTGCGCTACTGGAACCTAAACCTGCCAAACCACCGACAGAACGACTCACTCTCGTGAGTACTTATAACACCAAGTCAAATAAGGTTCAGAAAATTATCAAGAAACACTGGCGCATTCTTAATAGCGGGAAGGACAAACTTGAATTCCCCCTATTTGCGTTCAAACGCTCCAAAAACTTAAGGGATCGACTGGTACATACCCGTCCCAAAACCACTGCCAAGAGAGAAGTGGGCACCCTTTGGGACCTGCCACCTGTTACAGGCCACCACCCTTGTGGTAACTGTTCTGTCTGTCCACTCACCTCCAAGATCACTAGCGTGGATATCGGGACAGATCGACCTTGGGAGTTGAGGCAATTCTCCAATTGCAATAGCAACAACCTAATCTATCTCCTCACATGCATCTGTAACGAGCGATATGTTGGCATGACCACCAGAAAGGTTAGAGTAAGAATGCAGGAACATAAGAGTACATTCCGCTGTAAAAAGGATATCTCGAAACTTACCAAACACTTTATCGAGCATAATCATAGTGAAAACGATTTCCATTGGCATGTTCTTGAGAAACCACACATCCCCACCCATGTAAGCGATGTGTCCAACTTCCTATTTCGCAAAGAGCAAAGATGGGTGTACAAATTGGGTACTGATCAACACGGACTGAATGACGACATCCCATGGTTCAGTCTCTCCTAATTTCCCCACCAGGCAATTTTGACCGGCCACTGAACAACCACGGGGTCCTTTGCATATCACTGGAACTACCCGAATGTTAAGTATGACGTCATCGAGTAGTTCGAGCCTCAGTATGAGGTTACGTCGTTGTATCTCTGGCTGATTGGTTGGGAACTTTTTCTCTGACCATTCAAGTAAGAATGACGAACACTGTTCTGAGCCTCCCCCTGACTCAGTCACAGCTCGAGACAACGACGGACAGGTAAGACGATAGCTCCGCTAGCACCCTCGGCGGGCTACGTTTGACATCAACCCATAGCCTTGTCAATAGAACATCTCTCGAGTCCCTTTGGACTCGCGGCGGGTGGGTGTAATGAGGGGCACTGACACGAGAGCGCGTCCAGGTGTATGACAGTATACTCTACGTCCAGAACATGTTTGACTTCATGTAGTATGCATGAGAGTAGATCTACCTGATCCCTCCATAACCATAACCATGAGGTCGGTTTCTGTTCCCGTAGAGCGGGGTCTCACATATCCTGAGCCAGGTTCAGGAAGAGGTGAGGTCCACTCCCCGGAAGTACTGGGTGAGTATCACAGGTTGATAAAGTTCTTGACTCGATGCTTGGTAATACTCAGACCAGGGTTGCTGAAAGTGTTTCACTTGTATGTTTGTCCCCCGACTACAGTAACCGAGTACCTGCTTCCGAAGAGGAGTACGCACAGAAGAAGGAACACTATATCCTTTTCTGGCTCTTTTCACTTGTGTGTTTTTTTGTATAATTTTTCACACTTTACTACACTTATACAGGCAGTAGCACCATCTAGAACAGAGACCCTGAAGAAAGCCCGAGGCCACTCCCTCTTAGGCTGAAACATGTTGGTCTCCGCGCAGATATTTGTCATCAATGCGATAAGTTTACCAGTCTGTTCTTGTTTTTAATCAGGAAGGGGCCAACGCTTATTAAAATTTCTTTTGTTAGTTCCCTATCCTATTTTAAATCACCACTTATTCCTTTTTGCACTGCACCTTTCCCATTGAATCAACAGCATTTGTGATACCTGTGTGATTGTGGTCGCTACCCCGAACCATCCGAGAGGGTATGCTTGTGATCTCAATGGTCAGGAGACACAATACCCGCCAGGGATTACCAAATGATAATATTGATCTTGTAAGACTTTGATGGGAATCCAAAACAACTGGGGTGACTCACGATTACAGGTGTTTCATTTATTGGCGATTCGGTCTGTTACTGTTTATATTCCTATAGTACTAACTAGACATAGGTTTTATAGCAGCAAACACTTTTCTGGTTTCAGCTCCTAGACCCCTAAGTACCTTGTGCATAATTGAGTCCTTTGGGGACATTACTTAGGCATCGGTCTTTAAACGTCCCTCTAGCCCTCCCCTACTGTTTGTTTTGTTATATTTTTATATATAACCTTGTGAGGAGTTCCTTTTGTGGTGCACCTAGTGTGTTGCTGTTGTGTGTGTGTGTTACGCAAACACTTTACACGTTGCCTCCGGGATAAACCTGACTGCCTGTGCCAAGCTACCAAGAGGGTGAGCAGGGGTTATCTTTGGCGTGTAACTCCCAAACCCTGACTACAGTGGTGGTCTCTGCCTGCCTTTGGCCCAAGCCTTAGCCAACCAGGAAGAACCCATTTCTAACACGGTCATGAAGATGGAGGATTTGGAGGGGGGGGGGGGGTGCGGGTCCTGCCCCCTCAATCTGCAGACATGAAGCTGGAGGCTCTGCAGGGGAAGGCCCGGGTCTTGCCATTCTTAATTGTCAGACATGAAGGTGGAGGCTCTGGAGGTTGAGGTGTGGGTCCTGCCCCTCTCAATGTCCAGACATGAAGGTGGATGGAGGCTCTGCAGGATGAGGTGTGGGTCCAGCTCCTCTGAATCCCCAGACAGGAAGCTGGAGGCTCTGCAGGAGGAGGCACGTGTCCTGCCTTCTCAATCTACAGACATGAAGGTTGAGGCTCTGCAGGAGGAGTGCGGGTCCCGACCTCTCGATCTCCAGACATGAAGGAGGAGGCTCTGTGGGGCGAGAGTGGGTCCCACCCCCTCAATCTGCAGACATAAATGTTGAGGCTCTGCAGGGCGAGCACGGTCCTGCCCCTCTCGATCTAAAGACATGAAGGTGGAGGCTCTGCAGGGTGGGGTGCAGGTCCTGTCCCTCCATTCTCTGGACATGAAGGTGGAGGCTCTGGAGGGTGAGCTGCTGGTCCTGCCCCTCTCGATCTCCAGATATGAAGGTAGAGGCTGTGGAGATTGAGGTACACGTCCTGCCTCTCTCGATCTCCAGGCAAGATGGCTGAGGCACTGGAGGGTGAGGCGCGAGTCCCTCCTCTCTCAATCAACGGACATAAACATGGAGGGTCTGGAGGGTGAGGCCCGTGTCCCGCCCCCTCAATGTCCGGACAGGAAGGCGGAGGCACTGCAGGGCAAGGGTGGGTCCTGCCACTCTCAATCTCCAGACATGAAGGTGGAAGCTCTGTACGGCAACCGCAGGTCCTGCCCCTCTCGGTCTCCAGATATGAAGGTAGGGGCTCTGCAGGGGGAGGCCCGGGTCATGCCCTTCTCAATTACCAGACATGAAGGTGGAGTCTCTGGAGGTTGAGGTACGGGTATTGCCTCTCTCGATGATCAGGCATGAAGGTGGAGGCTGTACAGGGTGAGGTGCTGGTCCTGCCCTCTCAATCTACAGACATGAAGGTGGAGGCTCTGCAGGGCTGGTGCAGGTGCCACCAGTCTCGATCTCCAGACATGAAGGTGGAGGCTCTGGAGATGGATGTACACATCCTGCCTCTCTCGATCTCCAGACATGAAGGCTGAGGCTTTGGAGAGTGAGGTGTGAGTCCCGCCCCTCTCAATCACCGGACATAAAGGTGGAGGTTATGGAGGGTGAGGCATGTGTCCTGCCCCCTCAATCTGCAGACATGAAGGTGGATGCTCTGCCTGGCGAGCAGGGGTCCCGCCCCCCTCAATCTCCAGACATGAAGGTGGAGGCTCTGCAGGGTGAACCCGTGTCCTGGCCCTCTCGATCTCCAGACATGAAAGTGGAGGCCTGCAGGGGGAGGCCAGGGTCATGCCCTTCTCAATTGCCAGACATGAAGGTGGAGGCTCTGGAGGTTGAGGTACGGGTGTTGCCCCTCTCGATGTCCAGACATGAAGGTGGAGGCTCTGAAATAGAGAACCCTTTGCTTGTAGACTATCTGTATGAGTTGTCTAAAGATCTTCGTTCTCTTCACCAACAGATTCAATCTGCCTTGCAGCCAGTACCAGAGGGACCCGGGCATTGCATACAGCCCGGAGATTTTGTTTTGATCCAAACCTTTTAGCAGAAGAATAGTTTGGAGTCGAGATGGAAGGGGCCCTACATCGTCCTGCTGTCCACCCACACTGCAATCAAGGTTGAAGGCATAAAATAACTGGAGCCACGGAACCCATGTCAAATGGATGCCCCTGACGCTTCCGTATGACCAGTGGGTCAATGACGGAATAGCTGATCAGGATGCGGACAATTTTCAGATTGAGAAGACTATAAATCTATTGCCTGTCGATCAGTATACTCAGGTAAAATGAAATAACATTTTTGAATAAAAATGATGCCACCAGTAACGATAGATGGTCTAAAAAATTAATAAGAGCTATCAATGTACCATAATTAAGTCGAAAATCCCAAAAATGGCAGATTAACATTCGGTGAGGTACGCTAATCTAATATGGCTTATTCTCTATATCAATGATGTGTTTTCATGGTATGAATTGATCGCAATATTGTGTCAATATGAGACAACTGTATGTATAGAATTTTGAATCAGCTGTTTGTTTGACCTCTTTTGATCCACTATAGAATAACACAGGTTTAAAAGAGTATTTGATCATGAAATAAAAGGAAATTTTCAAAGTGAATATATGGTGTATATAAATAACTAGATCAATTGATATCTTATCAAAATTGACGAGGATCTGCCACAACTTTTAGTTTTTGACATAGACAGAATATGAATAAAAGATAAAATAAAATATTTTTCTATATACACCCTTTCATTGTTTATTTATTTTTTATTGATATTTGTTTTGCTTAATTTCACATTGATTTGGTAAATCGAATATAACACAATGAAGATTTTCAAATTCCTTGTCACCACCAAACTAAGGTATCAAATAGCAGGATCAATAAGACCACCTAAGGTTTTCATTTATCTGACCGTATCAATTTAATGCATTAATATCTTGAATTATAAAACGTAAATAAATCCCTTGACGGCGCCTTCACCTTACCATTTATCTTGCCCACGCCCTCAAGGGTTGTTTGGGTTGCCCATTACATTTTTGATCACGGAGGACAGGGCACCCCCCGTTCTTGGAGAACATTCACAACTAATCCTGTCTAGTGTCCAGGGTGGTGCACCAATGCTGTTCACTCTAACTTAATACAGGCACAAGCAGGATTACGAAGTACCAGCCCATGGAGCACATGGTGCGAGGAGGCCGGAGATCTTCAGTGGGAATACTGCTCGGGTCAGGACTACACAGAGTCCAATGCACAACTACATGCAGGAGCAACAGAACGCGGTGCTCAGGGATACGGGTCACACGGCCCCCAGCAGGGATACTGGCTTCAGCTTTGCTGGAAGGGCAGATCGACCTTATAGACCTTCCGGGACCCACCTCCGGCGTTGCAGAAATCCTCAGAGTCCTCAGGAGCTAGGGAGATGCAAGCCAGTCAGCTGCGACTAAGGTGCCTGCTTCAGCAGGGTAGTAACTCCTTTACTCCAAGGGAGATTCATCAGTTGTCCAGCGTAATGCAGATAGTCGAAGTACTTGGTATCTTCTGTAGCAGAATCTTGCCCAGGTAAATCCAAAGTCCTGTAGCCAGGTAACCTATTTTATACCCACGGGTTTGAGTAGGACAGATTTGGGGCTCCCTCCTCTCCTATGGGAGGGGCAGGACAGAGGGGGGCTACACCCTTGTCTTTTGTCCAGTTTCACGCCAGAGCATGGAGCCCAGAACTGATTTGAAGTGGACTATGCACTGGGTCACCAAATGTGCCCCCAGTCAGACTTTCTGGCACTCTCAGAGTGCACCCACCTTGCCCCAATACACTAAACCCTGTCTGGGGGGTGGTCACACCTCCCTTTGTCAGGATACATATTGTTATACCTTCCTCTGCTTGAGCTTGGCTCAGCAGCAGGAGGGCAGAAATGTGTCTGTGGCAGGCAGCGTCCATTTTGTGCTGCCCGGGCCAAGAAAGCTGGTACTGGGTAGACCGGTGACCCACGCATGTCTTTGTGGAAGGGAGGAATCATACCTCCCACACCAGTTACTGGTGTGGAGGTATGATTCCAAAGTGTTTGACACCAAACACAACCTGTTTCTGAGCAGCCGTTCCAAAGTTAGCATTTACTGCAAGGTTATAATGCACTTAAACATATATGTATGGCTGCATCACAGACAGCCCCGGAGAATGGACTCCGAATCCTGCAGAGGAACCCTGCTCATGCCCTCTGATGTAAAACCCAGCACCCTGCCTTCAGGATTGATAAGACCTGCCATAGGGGTGACTGATCGGTTATAAGTGTAGTGATATATGTGCAGATATAGGGATACTATATCTGATTAAGTGGTACAAGCACCAGCTTACACAGTTTGCAGTAGCAAACTGTTGGTCTCAGTTTGAATGGTTTCTCATGGGTGACATAATACAGCTGCAGCCCATGAGAGGCCCCCGGGGTACCTATGCCCTTGGTACCATTGTATCATATACTAGGGACTGACAAAGATACCCCAGAATCCAATCTGGAGTGTACCTAAAGTACAGACTTACCAATTAAAGGGAGACAGCTGATAGACTGGGTTCCTGAATGGCAGGATCCCAGTCAGACTAGTCAAAAAACAGCAAAACACCAGGAAAAAAGTGGCGGTAACCAAGCAGTCAGATCCTATCTTCCTACAGCTACCTTAGTAATGCTATCATTCTGCTATACCGGGTCCAGTAACTTACATATCTGCTTGGCACTAATGTGCGCAGGGCCATGGGTCATAGTGACAACGGGAAGCAATAACGAGTTGGGCAACAACCATCTCTGTTTCCCTGACAAGTCAGTCCAACACCCTTCCTCGTTCAAGCACCCTGTCCTTTCCTCCCACTCTGCCAATTCATCTGGGGTTGCCTCACTCTGTATTTCCCTGACACTCTCCAGTGTATCTTCAAACATACCATTGTCTGAGACCTACCTAGCGGGACCTGCCACCAACATTTTTGTCATCTTTGATCTAGCTGCCTCCTTAGCTGTTTGGTTTGCAAACCCATTGCCTCTTCTGACATTATCTGTTATGGCTTTGTGAGCACTGCATTTTATTATTGCTAATTTATCGAGAAGTGTCAATGCAGACAACAATCTGTGTATCAATGGGCTGTTCTGTATTCACAGTCCATGTGAAATCAAAAACCTTCGCTCCGCCCAGAAGCGTCCAAAATTGTGGGCCACCCCAAAGGCTGTCGGTATAGATATTTACGGGCAGTCCCTCACCAAACTCACAGGCCCAAAGAAGGGCGACCAGCTCTGCTGCTTGAGCTGATTGATATGAGATACGGGATGTCTCAACTACAGTGTGTAACGTTGTTATCGCATATGCTGTAGTGGTGGTGCCATCTGGTAACTTGAAACAAGAGCCATCGATGTATAGTTCCCCTTGAGGGTCAGATAGGGGAACATTAGTCAGGTCTACCCATCCCTTTGTTTCCTCCTCCGACTAAAACAAACAATCATGGATGTCACCATCCTTTTCTTCTGAAGGGAGGGGTAGTAATGTGGCTGGGTTCAAGGAAACGCATCTTTTGATGGCAATGTGCAGAGAAAATAAGGTGAGCTCATATCCAGTGAAACGTGCACTGGTGAGGTGCTGCTTTTTTGTCTTATTCAAAAGCGAATCCACAGCATGCAGTACCATTACTGTGAGGTCAGTGTCAAGAATGAGCCCTGCCATTTGTCTGATAGAAATTGCCACCGAAGCGGCAGCTCTGGGAGGGCTCTGGTGACGTTATCAAGCATTGCTGAAAAGTAGGTGCAGGGTCTTGGCTTACCACCAAAACCCTTTGTTAGAACAAAAAGCATGCAACTGTCCGCCTCTTGCACGTAAAGCACAAAAGGCTACTGGTAATCAGGAGTACCAGGCACAGGCGCAGAGCAAAGCTCAACTTTCAATTGCTCAAAAGCTTGCTGGCATGCAGGTGTCCAAGGCAAAGGTTCATGCACATCTTTGGTGGTTAGGTAAAGTAGGGGTTTTGTTAGTAGGGAGTACTTAGGGATCCATTGCCGGCAATACGATGTTATCCCAATAAACAAGCATACCTCGCGTTGCGTATTAGGGGCAGCTTTGTTAACAATAGCAGTAATGCGCTCAGGTGTTAGTCTGCGACCATACTTCAACAGTAGGTAACCTCCTGTAGACAATACTGAAATTTCGAATGGGACACCTTGTGTCTGTGTCTTGCCAAATGTAACACTAATTTAACTGTGGCAGCTTTGCAACCATGCTCAGTGTCTGATGCCACGAGGAGGTTGTGTACATACTGCAGCAGCACATTACCAAAGGGGATTTCTAGAGAATCCAATTGGGCTTTCAGAGCTTGACTGTAAATACTAGGGCTTTCTATATAGCCTTGTGGAGCACGACAGAACCTAAAGCTTCGACTGGCTATTGCAAAACCGAAAAGAAACCTACTCTCTGCATGTATTGGTATACTAAACAAAGCGTACTTTAAGTCTATAACAGAAAATAACCTGGCTCAGGGGGGGATCATTGTCAGAATCAAGGTAATGTCTGGGACCACAGGCTCCTGGGGAACTGTGGGAACCTCTCTCAGGTCAATCACAAAGCGGTAAACATCAGGGTGAGTATCAGATGAATCTGAGGGTGCCTTCTCGACAATAGAAAGAATGGGACTTTTGCATACATTAGCCACTGTCTCTTCAACCACCCCTGACTTAATCAAATCCTGTATTATGTGCAGTAAAGCCCTTTCTCCTGCTTGTGAAATTTTGTACTGGGAAATCTGTAACAATTTGACATTTTCTGTAATCTGAATGGAGACCGGCGGAATTTGGAGTATTCCCACATCCTTGTCACATGTGTCACACAAAGTATGTGGCACATCTTTAAATTCAGCTGGGAGCTGGGCATCCTTGGCGAGACATTGCTTTACACAGGCCACCCGAGGTCCTACAGTCATGTAGACAACATCAGGAGAATAAGGTATTGTGGCAGGTAATCTTTTTAACAAATCCAACCCTAGCAAGTTTTACAGACAATTAAATGTCAATAAAAAAGGTGAATCAACCATGAAGGGGCCAATGGTCAAGGCCAGATGCTTTGAAATGGGGCTAACAACCGGTATGCCTGAGAAACCCTCCAATACATTAGATTGGCCAGACAGAGCTGCCCCTGGGACCAGTTAACTGGAAACAGAGCTATTCGTAGCTCCTGTGTCAATAATAAATGTTTCTGTGGTGCCCTGTAAATCAGCGGTGACACAGGGTCCACGCTGATCTATATGAACCATGACTGGTCCCTCACCCTGTCCCTGGCTATCCTAGCTGTGAGACAATCCAGTCACCTCATCCATGTCATAGTCCGTGATAGTACTGTCGGCTTCGCGGGTCATCAAAATAATTCCCGCTCTGTCTATGGGGTTATGCATCCCCTAACTTCATCTCCCCTCGGCCTCTTCCTCCTCTACCACGTCCTCTATACCCTCGGCCTCTCGGCGCCTCTCCGTTTTTCTCAGGACACTCATCCCGCCAATGTCTGTCCTTTTTACAATATACATATTGGTTAATCCCAAGGGGCGTACTGGAAGAGCCACCCCTATGGGACTGGGGTAGCTGCTGGTCTGACCCGACCCTCTTCCTCTGCCCCTCACAACCTGCTGCAACAACACCCTCGTCTTCAGGTCCTTTCTCTTTTTCTTCACCTTCTCTTTCTCCTCATTTTCTCTATGCTCATAATACTGAGCCAAACTTAAAATCACGGACGGGGATGATGTCGTCCAGGTACTTTCCAACGCCCACAACCGTGTTGCGATCTCGGGAAGCAAATTAGTGACAAATCTGTTAACAAACAAACGAACGCCACCCTTCTGAGACAAGTCCTGACCACTAAAATCTAGAAACACCCCTTTGAATCCAGTAAAGAAATCTGACACACTCTCATCCTTTTACTGGCAGCACGCAGTCAACTTATCCCAATCCACCTTCTTCGATGGGATAAGGGAGTGCATGTAAGTTGTAATACGACCCGGTAACGCCAGTACCTGCACCTTCGGCTTGTCGCCGGGCTTGTGTTCCTTATCCCTTGTCCTGGTCTCATCCCATGTTCCCCCCAACACCAGAGTATGATCCTGCGTATGGACCAGCCGCCATATATCTACCAGCACCAGAAGGCAGAAAAAAACTCTATGTCAGCCAACGTCATCATAATGGAGGAGGCCGCCTCCGTCAACTTTTTATAATCTGCGGTGGGGTTTTTCGGGGATCCGGCAACTGGCTTTTTAAAGATAGGACCTCACTCCTCTTCCAAGGAGTATAGATCCACTGTTTCTGGAACCGAGTATCCACCAGTGGCCACATTATGGTGTCCATGGAGTCGTGCAGTTCTGGAATTTCAGGATGGTAAATGGGATGGATTTCCCTCATAAGGTGCTGCGCCCTATCAGCGGAACCTTCTGGAGCAGTCTGCTTCGGTATCCCACTAATGTCATCAAATTGCTATAGACTTCATTCTGAGCCATACCTGTCGCATACACCCTGTCTCTTATGTCATAAATATTCTGAGGAGCAACACCCTGAAATCACTGCTCCCACAACCCTATCAGTTTTGCCGACATGTGCTTCAGTGCTAGCTGCTGTACAAACGGCTCATAATCTTTCATCACACTCCACACATCTTCCATGGTATAAATCACATTCTGAGCCCGCTGGGTGGCTTGATTCGCCACGAATATCTTTTCCTCATCACCCAACACAGAACCCACAAATACTCTCTCCATGCGGTCTCGGGCTGCTGCCCCATTCCCTGCAAGCATCCCCGCACAGGCGTTTCCACATGCAGCAGAGTTGGGGGGCATCGTACCCAAAGGGGAGGGAGCAGAAGCAGAAACGGCCATCATCATGGAGGGGGACAGCGAGGGGGACAGTGCTGTAGGGGTAAAAGGGAGTGCAGGAACGCTGGAGATGATAGGCAGGACAGGAGAGCGAACGGCTCCCAACCCCGTCACTTGCAGATGCATAGGATAGTTAAGGGGGGTCGGGCCGTGGCAGTGGAGCCGGACACTGAGGCATCAGAGGGGGTGGCACTAGGGGCCGTAGACTGGGACGAAGGGACTGTGGGGTATATCCGCTGAAGAGCATAGGGGGTGGAGGGCGAGCATCCAATAACTCCTCAACAAAATCATCACCTTCCCATCTCGCAACATAGCATTTATCAGTCTGTAAGCGGAACTTTCTGTCTGCACATTCTATGCCTTTCTCTACTCTCTCCCGCTCGTAGGCCACTGATTTCTGTGTTATCGTCTGTTTCTGCCCCCTCCAGGCCTCATTCTCTGTTTTTTTTTTTTGAAAATTCTTTATTGTCAGGAATTCAGAAAAGATAGCAGTACGTCATTATGGCATTACAGTAACATAACAGCTGCTCGTTCCCCAAGCGGGGACAGTACGTAACATAGTGTACAATAACAGTTACCGTATATATGCAGGGCCTAGTAAGTGAGGTTAAGAAACAAAGATATGTAGCATAAGGCCCAGTGGATCCCCTTCCTCGAAACCCCATCCCGCCCACACGATTCCAGGGCAGAAGGCTGAGTGTTCTCTTACAGCGCAGGAGCGGGGAATCACAAACATAAAGAAAACCGAACAGAAAAACCAAACAATCGTCATCTTGATATCAGAGTCTGTGTACAATCGTCTATACCCTCTCACATGCTCACAAAATCAGCATTGCGTTTAGAGTGTTGGAGCGTGCATTACTCCTCCCGGCCCCTCCCCTGTGCAAAGTGGTCCTCCATGGCCACTAATCATCCTCCTCCTCTGAGTCTGAGTCCTCACCCTCAGGCAAAGCTTCGCAAGGGTCACCTCTATATGCGTTCCATTTCAGCCACACCCGATTCCATTTGCGGGGACAGGCCCTCAATACATACACTGCTCTTTCCTTAACCATGAGAAGGTCCATATTTCTTGTCCATCCCGCCACCGTTGGTAACTCCGGAGCCCCCCATCTCTGTGCAATGTCGCGTTTGGCCACTGTCACTGCTAGGGTGACCCACAACTGTTCATACCTGTTGAGGTCCGTTGGTTCCCAAATGTTCAGTAGGCACCTGCGAGGTTCCGGGAGCACAGACACATTCATGGCTTGAGAGACTGTTCGCATAATTTGACGCCATAGTTCCCTTATTTGTGGACATTCCCAAAATGTGTGTAGGAGAGTCCCCTCCTCCCCGCATCCCCTAAGGCAGTACGGGTGCTGCGCCCTATGTATTCTGTGGAGCAGTGTGCGTGTGTAGTAGGTGCGGTGTAGCACCTTGAGCTGTATCAGGCGGAACCTTGCTGAGATGCCCACCTCTCTTGGGGAGGCTAATGCCTCATTCCACTCCGTTTCATCCATGTCGTTTAGCTCGGCCACCCATTTCTCTTTCAGCTTGTGTGTGGGATCTGGCATGTTATTAATTAACTTTTTATATGTGAGCGAGGTTGCCTTTTGCTCCATGTATTCGGTAAGCAGTCTATCCTCAAGGGGCGAGGACTCTGGGAGTGTCGTGTCCGGTGGGATGGCTCGCAGAAGCGCATGTCGAATCTGTACATAGCGGTATGTTTCATTGGGCCCAAGGTCGTATTGTTGCTGAAGGTGTTGGAAGGAAACAATCGTGTCTTTGTCCCAGAGGTCCCCAACCACCGAGATCCCTATGTCGTCCCATCTCGCAAAGCCTTTACAGGCCCTAAGGGTGCCCAGTGCCTTGGTATCCCAAAGGGGCGTCAGCCTAGTGATCTTCCCCTTCCATCCCAGGCGTGCCTGTGCCGTGTGCCAGAGTGTTGCTGTATGGAATGTCGGGCCTAGCAGGGTCTTGACCTTCGCGTAATTATACAGTACTGAGAGCATGCCCTTAGTCCCCAGTTGCGACCAGTCTGCCTTGTATGCGGGGTCGTCTCTGGAAACGTGGATCCAGTGATTAATCACTTTTAGCTGTGACGCCCAGTAATACAACTGGAGGTTGGGTAGCGCGATGCCTCCCTCGTACCAACCTCATTCTCTGTTTTCATACGTCGCTGCTTCGCTTCCTTCTGCCACACTCTCAGAGAAACAAATATCGACTGCCTGCTCTTCTTAGCGAACAATTTGTTTTGCAAGAAATTCAATTTTGTTCATCAAACGAAACAGTAAGTGGCCATTGCAGCTCGGCATTGTCCCTCGTATATTTATGCCACAATGTGCTAAACATAATAGGGCCAATACCATGTTTGAAGTGTGCGTCAACATTTGGAAATCCCTCCGGAGGTGCAGGTTGTCTCTCTTCCAATCGAGCATCAGTGGAACAACATTGACACCCAAAACACCCAAACTTACTCAAACAAGGCATCTTAATATAAGACACATGCACTGTCCCCAATGGACAGATAAAACCCTGACCAACAAAATGGTCTGTGAACCAAACCAAAGCTGTCCGAAAACCTTATTCCACAGTCCAGAGACTGCACCAGATTCAGAAAGACAGACCTCACTAGCCCCAGACCTTTTCAAAGAGTCAGACAAATTTCCGATTGGTCTGGCAGTGTTTTTGCAAACACCCTGTGTCGTTTAAGGGTCCGCAAATACACCAGGTTCAAGCAAGACAGTCCAAAGACTATACCAGCACTAAGCCCCACCATCTAGTGTTGTTCAGACAATACTAGGACACAGCCTCACTAGCTAGTGTCGTTCAGACAATACCAGGCCACAGCCCCACCCTTGGCTAGTGTCCTTCAGATAATACCAGGAAACAGCCCCACTGGCTAGTGTTGTTCAGACAGGATCACGACACAGCCCCACTGGCTAGTGTCGTTCAGAAAGAATCAGGACACATCCGCACTGGCTAGTGTCGTTCAGGAGTGGCGCCACATTGTACCAAGAATCAAATCACTCGCCTGGTCCACTCAGGTTGATTCAAATTATTCTCCACTGCCGACTCTTCGGACAAAACAGTCAGTCTCCAAAGGTTTTGCCTTCTCAGTACCCAAGCCGGTGCCCACTAGCAGAGGATCCACCCAATCGGGAGGGCGGGCAGCTGTGAGAACTAAGCTTGGTCTTATGTATGTGGCCCGATCCGCCCGACCGACTAGACACCTCCCTGGCCCCTGTGACCTGGTTACGGGTGAGGGGGCCACTCTTTGTGGGGTCCCTGTTTGGGCACTAACTGAAGGAGGTGGCCCTTAGGGGTGACCTGGGTTACTAAGAACCTCCTGCTATGCCTTCCCAGGATTGAAGAGTCAGTCAGACAGTAGAGAATATAAACAGGCTTTATTATCAGTTCTCTGCATAGAGATCCCCAGTCAGACCTGCACCGTAAGATGGACGCTGAGGGGACTGCCTTCACAACGGGTTACAGTAGGTAAAGAACCTTTCCATCCATCTCTAACCCCACCCACCGTGGAAAAGAGCTGGACCTAAAGATTGGGGGCACAGAGAGATGTGCTACTACTTGCTAGATGGGTACACCTTATTGTTGTATTCCTACATGATGCCACCTGATGTCACCTGTAGAATCATTTAAATAACAACAAAGCCTGTAAGTCAGATGGTGCTGAGGTATAATAGTTGACACCGGTCATTTTGCACAAAAGTGAAACCAACAAAAGACTATCAACTGTAGCTGATTAAGTCCTATCAGCCCACCAGATGGCGGAGCCTCATCATGTAGGACTCCAGTACCAAGGTAAGTGTGCAGTCGCCCGGTTGTAGTTTAGCAACGCAACACTAAACCAGGGTATGGTACCACAGTTGTTAGACCAAGGGTGAGGCTGATATGTGCAGTGCAAGAAAATAAAATGAAGTGAAGTGTGTTAAAATGGCTGTCAAAGCAAACAAAGACCTTTATTAGCGTTTGCCTGGACGTCAGATTAAAAATAGTGGAATAACAGTGTGAAAGAATCACTGTTTAACTTGCTTGGTAGAAAACAAAGTAAGATATATAAAGGGCCAACATGTTTCAGAACCATCCTACCACATCTTCTCAATATTGTTCTGGTGATGCAATAGGTCACCAGAACAATATTGAGAAGATGTGGTAGGATGGTTCTGTAATGTTCACTTCGTTATTTATTCTAATTTCTTTAAGTTCAGCACATATCATAGTGCCCTTGCAGTAGCAGATATTAACATGGCCCTGACGAATGCCAGTGACCTTTCACATTAAGGCAGAAACATGTTGGCCCTTTATATATCT
Organism: Lissotriton vulgaris; assembly: GCF_964263255.1. Taxonomy (NCBI): domain Eukaryota; kingdom Metazoa; phylum Chordata; class Amphibia; order Caudata; family Salamandridae; genus Lissotriton; species Lissotriton vulgaris. The sequence continues at coordinate 69,783,565 of NC_141685.1, read as the reverse complement.
TACTTTGTTGGATGTTAAGTTGTTTTCCTTCTATATTAAAACTACTTGGTGGAACTCCTTGCATGGACTCTTCTCTACACTTATCAGCAACTCAAGGTTACCGTGCTGGGCCTCAGCGTCTCTAAACGTGGGAGCAGAGCTACACGCTCAGATTGGTATTTGAAAGGAGAACAACTTATTCATTAGCAAGTCGAGAAACAACCTTCGGCAGAAAAGAAAATAACAGTGAAATGCAGTGTTCTTCTGAGGCAAGCATTTCTGGATACATGGGACTAATGTGGGTGCAGCCTAGGCAGTCTAATAAGAATTACTAAATACAAAATGGAGTCACACTTGCTAACTGAGGCCTGCACATTATGGGGATAACTCAGCGGGTTGCATAGAAACGTGGCAACAGCTACTAACTTAAGTATATAATGCTAATCTAATGTAGCACAGTGCAAGGATAACACAGCTAAGGGATTTTTCTGACTAACAGAGCCCAAACACAGCATTAACAATGAGGCTTTCCTCTCTGCGCTTAAGGAGGTGCCACAGACAGGAGCATTAGTGTGGCTCACTGGTTAGGGGCGGCAGACCCGAGAGCAGAGGACGGCCCGGGACCAGGGTTCGATTCCCGACGCGGCAGGGTTCTGGACCAGGGTCAGCGGACTCGATAATTCTCTCGCCTCGGTGCCCACTCTGATCAGCGATCACACTCGGCAACTCTGGGCATAAGCTTGCCTCATCTGCACTAACGGCCCCACCAGACCGCCGGGGATGCCTGGTCTCACCCTGGAGATACCCATTAAGGGACCATCTCTCAGGAAAGCCAGGAAGGGTTTCGCAGCGGTCGAAGCGCGGAGATACTCCTCCGGGAGTCGATCCTAGCGCTATATAAACTTGCAATTAATTAATTAATAATGTGTGAAACCCTTCTTCCACTTCAGCCACAAGAGAGGATGAACTCCTGGAGATGTCAAAAAGAAGGGAGGCCATTAAAGATAATGGGGTAACCCAGTAACCCTCAGAACCTGAGTATGTATGCTAGAGAAAAACAGTGGTTCTGTCGGGGATATCAACTGATGTGTGATCAGTACTTAATCCTCTGAATATAATATGCTTTTAGTCATATTATGAAGTAACACACCAAGAGAAGAAACAATTTCTGTCAAAACATCTAAATTCCTTTACTTGGTATTTTATGTATATACAAATAAATAAGCGGCTGTCAAAAACAAACAAGCATTGGCATAGCCAAAAGGTCTTGCCTTTGGGACCTTATAAGTATTTAGTTATGCAGCACAATATCTTTGGTGCAATAACATCAACTGTTCAATTGCTAAACACTTATGAGGTCTGAAAGCCGAGACCTATTGGCTATGCCAATGCTTGTTTCCATTGTAAGGGCGCAGGGCACCATTTACTGGCACTCATGAGTTCCACAGACAGAAGGGTGTGAGGGAGCCGTGCAGATATTGAGAGGATCACAATTCACTAAAATGCATAAGGGACAACATCAAGGAGCATGCGGGGGCACACTGCACAGTTTAAGATTGTTGCAGGTAACTGTTCACTAGGGTGGTTCACAGTAGAAAGTGAACAAGGGCATAGTGCCTAAATTACACTTATTTAACACAGAGAGAAAAAGCTAGGTCTTCAGAGCTTGCTTGAGCCAACTTCTGTGGTATGCGAGCTGTCTCCATTACTGTCTCAAGTGTCGTAATTGCATATGCAGCTGAGGTCGTGCCATCTGGTAACTTCAAACAGGACCCATCAACCCACAGTTCCCCATCTACATCTGAAAGGGGCGTATCTTGCAAGTCGACGCAACCCTTTGTCTGTTCCTCAGTAAGAAATATACAGTAGTGAGACTCCTTTGACTGAGACTGAGTCGCAGGATGTGGCAACAAAGTGGCTGGGTTTAGTGTTGCACATCTCTTCAAGGTAATATGAGGTGCTAACAATGTCAATTCATATCCTGTCAGGCGAGCACTAGTTAAGTGTTGTGTCTTAGTCTGATTCAAAAGGGCATCTACTGCATGGGGTACTCGCACCAACAGTTTATGTGATAAAACTATCCCTTCACTCTGACGCATGGACGCAGCTGTTGCTGCAACTGAACGGAAGCACCCGTGTAATGCTTGAGCAACAGGATCAAGAACCGCTAAAAAGTATGCACAGGGACGCTGCTTATCACCGCGTGTCTGTACTAAAACTGACAATGCACACCCATCTTTCTCATGTACATAGAGTGTAAAGGCCTTCGTGTAATCTGGAGTACCTAAAACTGGTGCAGAACAAAGAGCTTGACGTAACTGATGAAAAGCATTCTGGCATTCAGTCGTCCATGGAAGGGACATTGGAGTGTCTTTAGTCAAAAGCGCTAGCAGAGGTTTTACAATGTGTGAAAATCATAATATCCATTGCCTACAAAATGAAGTCAAACCAATAAAGGCACAAACATCTTCCTGAGTAGAAGGTACGGGTGTGTCTAAAATTGCTTGAATGCGATCTGGTGTCAGTGCACGGCGCTCCTTAGACAGAAGGTGACCTAAGTAGGTTACCTTCGGTCTACAATATTGCAATTTCTTTCGTGACACTCCATGACGTTGTGTAGCAAGAAAAGAAAGCAAAGACAAAGTACACTCTTCACACAGTTCAGGCGTATTGGCTGCCAACAAGATATCATCGACATATTGTATGAGAGACACTCCTTTAGGCAAAACGAAAGAATCAAGCTGTCTCTTCAATGCTTGACTGTAAATACAAGGACTCTCAGTATAGCCTTGAGGAACTCTACAAAATCCATACGATCAATTATTTAAAGTGAAACTAAACAAATATCAGCTATCAGGATCGAAAAGAAAGCGTTCTTCAAGTCTATCACGGAGAATGTAGTTGCTGTCGGAGGAACCAAAGTAAGTAGTGTCATTATGTCAGAAACCAAAGGATATTGCGGTACTACAATCTTGTTAACTTCTCGCAAATCAACAATGAATCTGTAAATCCTAGTGTCACTATCTTTTTTCAAAGTAGGACTGTTGCAAACATTGTAAAGGACTTCCTCCACAACCCCAACTTTAATCAAATCTTGGACAATGCGTGTAAGTGTTTCTTCGCCTTCTTGAGAGATTTTATATTGAGGCAATCGTGGCAATGAAGCACCCTCCTCAACACCAATATGCACTGGTGGGATAACCATCTGTCCTACATCTGTGTCTGAAGTAGCCCACAAAGTACTAGGGAGTGAAGCTAATGCAGTATCCTCTTTAACAAGACAAGATCTCTCAATCACGGGGTAATTGACATTCCAAATAACACGTACTCCTTCAGGAGAAGATCGTATAGTAGCCCTGAAATATTTGAGCATATCAAGACCCACAACATTGTCTGGTGTGTTCGCAGAGAGCAATAACAGACATGGAGCAGTAAATTTGTCAACATAGAGTCGCCAGACAGGGGAGCCCTCGGAACCAAGTGTTTTGATAAAGCACTACGAGTAGCTCCTGTATCAACCAGAAACTGATCAGTAGAACCCAAAACATGTGTGTTAGACCTGGCGCCGTGGCGCGGGTCTCCCTTCCACTTTTTGTTCCTGTGTCTCATGTGTTTTGCTGGTGTTAGCTGCTCAGAGCACTGTGCCACTGCCAATCAGTGCCACAGTGCAAGTGCTCCCTGTATAAAATGTATAAGTTAATTGGATTCCATGATTGGCTTATTTGGTTTACTGTCAGACCCCAGTAAAGTGCACCAGGAGTGCCCAGGGCATGTAAATTCAAATGCTGCTAGTGGGCTTGCAGCACTGGTTGTGCCACCCACAGAAGCAGCCTTGTAAAATGTGTCTAAGGTCTGCCATTGCAGAACCTGCTTGCAGTCTGGTACTGTTATGCTGACTGGGCAACTGCACCCACTTGCCAGTCCCTAAACCTTCCCTTTACTTCATGTGAGTCACCCCTATGGTAGGCCCAAGGGCAGGGTGCATTGTAAGCATAAGGTAGGACAAGCCCTGATTTGTGTGGCATGTCCTCATAGTGAATTACAGTCATTTTAGTTTCTCACTATTGGAAGGCTACCTGTTCTCATAGGCCAGAATGGGCTGTTGGAATTTTTACATCCTATGATCCTAACAGACTCGGGGAACATGGTAGAAATTCGAGTTTAGTATGCCTGAATAATAAAATACATATTTTAGGAAAGTTTATTTTAATGTTCTGTGTTTGCAAATACCACTTTTAGAAAGTTGGTATTTGCTTGCCTAACCATTTCAGCCCGCCTCTGCTATGATGTGTATCTGCCGTCTAGTTTCTGTGAGTGACAGGGCTGGGGGATTCCAGGAGACAGGCTGGGCAGTCAGGTGGTAAATAGGAAGATTACATCCAGATGGGTGGGAGGAGTGCACCTAGACTCTGAATAGGGCTGCTCTCTGCCACCACAATGCTGGCCCCACCTCCTGTGGAGCGTCTGCTGTCTCTGCCCAGCACACTGAAAGAAGAAAGCAGAATCATGTCAACAAAGTGCTCAAAAACTGGACTGAACTAGGCAAAGACCCCCTGGCCTCAAAGAACAAAAGAATTGTGGTATAAATATTGGGACCCTGCTCCCAAGAAATTAGATCCTGCTGAAACAAGAAGAACCTCTGCCTGACGAGAAGGAACTGGGAAAACTGGCAGGAGGAGTGCTGTCCCTGACCAGGGGGATTGGCTTGCAATGGTTGCCTTGCTGCGAGAGGAGAGGAAAATACTTTATTTCAACTTGTGCTTTTAAGATCTCCAAGGGCTTGTGAGTGAGCTTGCCCCCTGAACGGAGTCCCAGGACTTTTGGACTCCCAACGCCTTCACAAAGAGCTGCTGGAATTTGCCATTTTCCCTGGACTGCTGGACTGCTGGACCCGCGATCTAAATGGCGCCTCGAAGCCCTGACTGCCATGGAAAATGTGCCGCTGCCTCCCCGAACCGTGTGACTCCGCTCTCTTTAAGAGCCGTAGCTCACACAGTAAGCTACCTGGGCCGCACCGCACACCGCATCACCCTCCCCCCTTCGAACCGCACCACTCACCGTATCCCAGCCACTGGCCTTCTGAAGTATGCAGCGCACCGCCGGGCAGAGTACGGCTTGCACTCTTGCAACGTACAGTTCACCCCACACTGCGCTGCTCGGAACTAAACGGCATCCCCGCTCTGAAGGCACGATGCGCACAAAGCACTGGACGTGAATGCCGAAAAGTCAGGACCGTCCGCCTCGCTCCCCGTGGCCCCCGCTCTACGCCTCACAGAGCTAAGGTCAGCACCGCAGCAGGGCCGACAATGCTCCTGGTTTGCCTCCACTTTCACAGTGCCTCGTCCGCATCGATCCAAGGTAACTTTACGGCTCGCACTGCGGTTGTGTGCGCACCGTACCCGAGAGTCCGCGGCGCCTATTTGACTCTGCCTAGGTACGTTTCATTCCGGTGAGAGCCGCACAGACAGGGCGAAGCGCACTGAACTGAAAAACTACGCATTTTTAACAAAGAACTGCATTCCTAACAGTATTGTGGCCTATTTTTATGCTATTTGGTCTTGTGCTAAGCCTTTATATAAAAGATACTTATTTTTATACAAAACCTGGTGTGGTGTCCATGTGTGGTGTTGTCACTGAGTTACTGTATGTGTTCACAAATGCTTAACCCATAACGCTCTAAAGCCTTGTCTGCTCACGCCACACTGCCTAGAGGGTGAGCAAGGGTTATTTTAGAGGGTAATCCCTTACCCTGACTAGAGGAGAGGGTCCCTGCTTGTCACAAGTACTTACCTGTGCCAATCAGAGACCCCCAGTTCTAAAAATGTGCTGTAACATAGGGACCCTTCTGATCTACTGGAACGTCAAGTGATTCCTTACCCCATCCTCCTAGACAATCCTATGCGTAAGCAGAATCTTGAAAATCAGACGGCACATAGTCGGACATTTGATATTGATTTTGCCTATCAAATGTGTTAAACCCATCCTGCCCATGTGTATTAGCATCAAACCTAGCACAATCACCTGTGCTTTCTCTAGGCCCTGAATATCCTGAGCGATTTCTCATTTATCCCCGACCACGTGGACACTGCTGAGCACGCAGCACTGGACAATCAGAAATCCAATGTCCAAACTGCCTGCAGTACGCACACTGGTTAATGGACAAATTCAAACGAAAAAAAGACGAACCATAAGATCCACGTCTACCTCTATCATTACCTCTGGATTGCGGACCATAAGCCTGAGTCATCATAACCTTCGTTTTTAAGTCTTTCGTCTTTTTATCCTCACAGCCCTTCGCCTCTACCTCCTGGCGTTCATAATACTGAGCCATAGTCAAAAGAGAAACCGGAGAAGAGGTAGTCCATGAGCTTTCACTGGCCTTTAGGCGACTAGCTATTCCAGGCAACAAGTTGGCAACATATTTATCTATGAACAGATGCCTGTTACATTCTGTATTATAGTTTAAATGTATTATGTACATGTATTCAGTCATTTCACTTTAAGGCATGTGACTTGTTTTCTTCTGCAATTCATTCTATATTCCAAACAGAGCTTTGTTAATGTAGCATTCTGTACTGGTTGGTCAGTTGTATCCTGCTACCATCCAGACTGGATTTATGCTGTGCTGATTCCTTCAATAAACTACTTAAAATCCTTGGATTGCTTTCTTACAAATTTTCGCGACGAGGACCTATTACTCCTGCCTTTCTCAGCACAGGAGCGGAGTATAAATTGAACCCACTGACATTTTTCAACTATTTTTCACTTTCATGGATTTTTACTAAGGTGCATCCTTATTCAAGGTACTGTGTTTCTACATTCTTTCCCTGGCTATTTCTACTTTGAGACTGAGATTACCGTTCCTTACAATTTATCTAATTTAATTAGATTTCGTTTACTAAGCTGCCAGCGTGTGGACTTCTCATTTTTTTTTTCTCCACACCGATTTTATTCTCATTTTCTTTTACCTTTGGAATAATCTTTAATTGTACCTGCAACTTGGAAGATTGATTTCAATAACAAGCGCTTAGACCCAGCGCCACGAAGCCTGCATCATTTGAATTGGACTCGTGAAGCTTTGAGGCCTCCGTGTTTCTTCGCGCTGCTGCCTAGATACAGGTTTGCGCGTCTCTTCCAGCAACGTTCTCGCCGTCCTGCTTAGCAACAAGATGCTCATCTGCAGCCTACGTAACACGCGCGTGTTACAATTGAACGTCTTCTTTTCCTTGGTTTCCTGGCAACGCCATAAACAATACGGAAGCGGCGGCGGTGACCCATTGTTTCTCTCTGTTACCTGGCAACAACAACACGGAAGCAATTGCTACGGAAGCTTCTGTTTTTCCATCGTTTCTTCGTGTGCTTGGCAAACAAACAACACGGAAGCTGTTCTGTTTATTACAATTTCTATTTCAGCAAATTAATAACACAATAACATTGTTTTAAACTTAGCCAAGTGTTATCTTGAAATACTTTATCGACTTTGCTGTGATCTGCTGAATCCCTCCCACGGTAACATTTAACTTTAATGAATTAGGTAATTCATTATCTATTCATCCCTTGTCATTTTATTTTCGATTTATTTATTATTATTATTATTTTTTTTAATTGCAATATGATCCCCCAGCCAAATTTTTACAGAATAAAGGTGACCCTCCTATGCCATTGTCCAGATGGAAGGAGGAATTCTTTAACTATATGAAGGCTATTGATGGGGAACGTATGGGTGCTGAAAGAAAAAAAAGCATTTTACTTCATTGCCTTGGTTCAGAAGGCCAAGAAATTTTCAGAACTTTGCCTCAGTCTGTTTCACATATGGGGGAAGGCGATGCTTTGAATGTATATGTTGAAGCATTGTCTAGACTTGAGAAAAGATTTAAGCCAACTGCTAGCATTGCTTTAAATAGATTTAAATTCTACACCAGAGCACAAAAAAATGATGAATCTTTTGATGACTTTCTCACGGCTTTAAGATCACTTAGTCTACATTGTAATTTTGGAACAATGTGTGATGAAATGTTACGGGATCAAATCATTGTCCATGTTAAAAACAAAAAGATACAAGAGAAACTCTGGTGCATAGGAGATCCAAATCTAGAAGAAACCATTTCTGTAGCTAAATCCACTGAAATGTCTGAGAAATAGATGGATGTTGTTAAGCAAAACTCTAACTCTAACAAATCCATTTCTGAAGAAGAAGTTTGTGTTGTTAAACCTAAATCTGATTACAGAGGTTCTTTCTTGGCGCAAGGAAAGAATAAAGGAATTTCTAACAATCCTTTTTATAGAAAACAAGATAATTTTAATACTTCTTTTTCTTGTTATAGATGTGGTAGTAAATCACATATAGCTTCTTTTCAGGGATGTCCAGCCATAAACAAGGAGTGTAAAATTTGTGGAAGGTTAGGACATTTTAGCAATGTTTGTAGAGACAGACGTTTTAACCAGACACGCTTGTCTGCCAATAAATTAGATCCCTCAAAAGTGTCTTACATAAGTGAAAGTACAGAAAATAATCAAATTCAAGAACTTGACAAAGGTTTTGTTGTTTCTATTGTACAAAGAAGCTGTGTTATTATAGCTAGCATGAAGTCTCCCATTTGTTCTTTTCATGTGTATAGTAAGGAAATAAATCTCATGGTTGATTCAGGATCGCCATGGACGATTATCACTAAAGAACACTTTAGTGAGAGACTGGTAAATGTATGTGATATTAGGGATTTACTACCATCTGACATCATTGCCGAAAGTTTCAATGGATCTATTATTGACATTGAGGGTTTCTTAAAGGTACCACTTACGTTCAGGAACAGAAATGCTATGATTAAGTTGTATATTGCGGTCAAAGGGGTCAATGTTTTAGGTTAGCAGGACCAATATGAGTTAGGTATTACTCTTAACCCTCGTTCAAAAGATCCAGTATCTCTATGTAGTGAAAAAGACATGTTAAACTCTACAAGTCATGATGTAATTGGAAAAGTTGGAAAAGAAGATATTAGAGAAGACATGAAATGTTGGAGTCTCAAATTTAGCAAAGTGTTTTCTGATGAGTTGGGGAAGTTAAAACATTTTGCCCACAAAATTGTGTTAAAAAAAGATGCAGTTCCTGTTAAACAAAAGTTGAGAGGTGTTCCTCTCAATGTGAGAGATGAGTTGAAAGATATGCTAAATGATCTTCTGAAAGAAGATATAATAGAACCCATTGAATCCTCAGAATGGGTTTCTCCCATCGTCCTAGTGCGAAAACCTGATCAAAAATTGTGCGTATGCATTGATTTAAGAGCATTAAATTCTAATATCATAATTGATTGTCATCCCTTACCCAACATCAACGAGCTTGTTTCTCTATTTGATGGTGCGCAGATCTTTACCACGCTTGATCTCAGATCAGCGTACCATCAAATAGAGTTAACTGAGGAATCCAAAAAGAACACTGCATTTATCACACCGATGGGGTTATTTCAATATAAGAGAATGCCTTTTGGATTAGCCTCAGCGGCCTCTGTATTTCAGAGAGTAATGTTTCAAATTTTCAGGGATTTGGATTCTTTTGTAAAATGTTTCCAAGATGACATTTTAGTATTTTCAAAAAATGAACTAGAACATGTGTCACATTTGGATCAAGTTTGTAAAAGACTTGAAGATAGTGGCCTCACTTTGAAGGCACACAAATGTAAGCTGTTTTGCAAATCAGTTGAATATCTAGGACATACGTTATCGGGAGAAGGTTTAGTTCCCAAGAAATCCAATGTTGAAGCTATTCTCAAGGCACCAGCTCCAATCAATAGAGAACAATTACTGTCCTTTTCAGGCATGTGTGAGTACTACAGTAAATTTGTAGAAAACTTTGCAACCAAAATGGAACCACTAAGAAAGTTGTTTAGGCAGAAGGTAATTTTTGAGTGGAAAGATGAACAGGACAAGGCTTTTCAGGATATTAAAAATGATATTGTTAGTGCCCCTACTTTGAAACCATTTAGGATGGGTCATAAGTGCATCATAACTACAAATGCTAGTTTGTATGGGCTTGGTTGTTTTCTATCTCAACGCGATGGAAATACTGAATGGAATGTTGCTTTTTCATCCAGAACTCTAAGCGAAACTGAACGAAAATATGCTGTCATAGAGAAAGAATTACTTGCATGTGTGTGGGCAGTAGAACACTTTAGAATTTATGTTTGGGGCAGCAATTTTGTACTTAGGACAGATCATAAACCACTTATGCACATACTATCAGTTGGTGGAGGATGGAATTCTACGGCAAGGATTGCACGTTTGGCATCTAAGTTGCAAGAGTATAATTTTACTGTAGAGTACATTCCTGGGAAGAAAAATGTAACTGCGGATTTTCTTTCACGCCTACCTTGTAGTATTTGTTCAGACAAAGTGAATGTTGTTAATGATGTGGATTTTGTATTGAGTGTGACGGATGTTATTCCATCCCATTATCAGGAAATTACTGAGAGTAAGTGGAAAGATTCACAAGATAGAGATGAAGTTTTTGTTCTTCTAAAAAAATATATGATGGAGGGCTGGCCCAGCAAAAATTGTATTAGTTCAGATGTGTTACCATTTTTCCATATTGCTGATGAATTATTCTTAGAAGGAGATTTTCTATTTAAATCTGGAAAATGTATCCCACCACATGGTCTACGAGAGTTGATTTTAAAGTTGGCACACAGAACACATCCTGGCATTTCTGCAACAAAGCATCTGATTAGATTGCACTTTTGGTGGCCAGGCATGGACAGATTCATAGATCGCACGGTCAGGGATTGTTGTGAATGTTGTGATAAGGACAAAATGTTAAAGGTTCATGTGCCACCACTTAAACCTGTCCAATGGCCGCTAGTTCCTTGGAGTAAGATTGCTTTCGACATCTCTGGTCCTTTTTTTATCCTACCAGAAACATCACGCTTTGCTCTGGTCATGATTGACTACCACTCGAAGTGGCCTGAGGTAAAATTTGTGGCCAAGGCTACTACTAGTACGGTCATTAATTTTTTTAGAGAAGTCTTTTCACGGGAGGGTTGTCCTTCTACTTTGGTCTCGGATAATGGTGTGCAATTAGTCTCTACAGAGATGGAAAGTTTTCTGAATGGTTGTCAGAATGGACAGGTTGAGCGCTTTAACCGAGTTTTAAAAGGGTTTGTAGCAGATGCAGTTAAGGAAAAGGGTGATTGGTTGAATGTGGTTAGAGAAAAATTATGGACTTACCGCATCACTCCACATACCACCACAGAGGTTAGCCCCTTTAGACTACTTAAGGGTCGAGAACCAGCTTCGGCTATTTGCCCTTGGTGGTTTAAAGAGAAGTTTACTGAAGCAATGGAAAACAAAGTTGATCTTCAGGAGGTTGCTGATAAAGTTGTTTGCAAACAGGACAAAGCCACGTCATGGTACAATAATAAATGGAAGACCAAAGAACATGACTTTGCAGTAGGTGATTGGGTGAGGATCCTCAAACCTTTTCTTGTGAGTAAAGGAATGAGTAAATATGGTAGACCTATTCAAATAAAAAAAGTTTTTAGAAATACTGTCATCACCCAAGATGGTAAGGTTTGGAATTCAAGAAGGGTGGCTAAGTGTCCTGTTCAAAATATCAAATGGTACCAAAAAGATTCCATTGTTGAAAACAAGAGTGTTGATGTACCAATTTGTGATTATGTGGCTTCTAGAATCAAGAGTAATGTTAGGGTCAGGAACAGGCCCATTTCTTTACATGATTTTGTATAAGTCTTTATGCTCATTCTTTTGTAAAGGTCTTTTATTTAAAGGGGGAGATGTGTTACATTCTGTATTATAGTTTAAATGTATTATGTACATGTATTCAGTCATATCACTTTAAGGCATGTGACTTGTTTTCTTCTGCAATTCATTCTATATTCCAAACAGAGCTTTGTTAATGTAGCATTCTGTACTGGTTGGTCAGTTGTATCCTGCTACCATCCAGACTGGATTTATGCTGTGCTGATTCCTTCAATAAACTACTTAAAATCCTTGGATTGCTTTCTTACAATGCCTCCTCAAAGCGTGTAAAGAAGTCAGAAACCGATTCGTCTGCCTTTTGCTTACATGACGCCAATATAGTCCAATCTATCTTTTTAGGGGGGATAATCGTCTTTAATTTAACTAATATAGCTGCGGGGAGATCTAGAATTAACTGACACGGTTTTTGTGCAGGTACCCTTTCTACATCCAGTCGTTCTAAATCCTTCCATTTAGAAGGTGTAGCCCGTATGCCCCCGTCCGCCCCTGGACTGCGCCCAGCGCAATAACCCCTGGCCCCCGGAAGAGCCATACAACCAGGCTGAGCTATGACACCGCCTCCCTCCACGCACTCAACACCGCCCGATCATCCACCTACTACTGAGCCACCCCGAAGCGCACCCATCGGACCCTTCTCCTGCCGAACTTGCAACTTCACCTGCCTCCGCACCACCACCCCACCTCCCTAGACCACGCAACAACAACCACCTCAAGTACATCCTTCTCAACACCCGCTCCATCCACAAACACTCCATCGAACTCCGGGACCTCCTCGACACAACTTCACCGGACCTCGCCTTCCTCACAGAAACCTGGATGAACGCCTCCTCAGCCCACGACATCGCAGTAGCCATCCCGGATGGCTACAAGATCACCCAGAAGGACCGCATCAACCAAACCGGAGGAGGAATCGCCATCATCTGCAGGAACTCGATCAGAATCACGACCAACACCGAGGACGCCCTCCCCTCTGCCGAACATCCACACTTCCAGATCCACACCGACCCCAAGACTACCCTCAGAGGAACCCTCGTCTAGAGACCCCCAGGACCACGCACACAATTCAGCGAAGCCATCACCGATTTGATCAGTGCGAATGCCCTCACCTCCGCAGACTACATTCTCTTGGGCGACTGAACTTCCACCTGGAGACCAACAACGACAAGAACACCACCTCCCTAGTGGAAAACCTCACCAACCTCGGACTCAAGCAACTGGTGACCACCCCCACCCACCCCACCGGTCACACACTGGACCCCATTTTCTCTGCCAGCAACAACGTCTCCTTCAGGCACACCACCGGCCTCCACTGGACAGACCACAGTTGCGTCCACTTCACCTTCCAGAAGACCACATCCCACCCCCGCCCACAACAGATCCCCTACAGATGCTGGAGCAAGGTCACTACAGACCAGCTGACCACATCACTGAGCCAGAACACACCAAACGACACAACAGACGCCAACGCCACCGCACGCAACCTCACACAGTTGATCAGTGACTGCGCCGACGCCCTCACACCACTAAAAAACCCCTCCATCAAGCCCAGCAACAAGAAAGCCAGCTGATTCACCGACGACCTCAAGAACACAAAGAAATCATGGCGCCACGACCAAACAACAGAGAACCTCACAGCTCTCAAGCACGCCACGCGCAAACACCACCAACTGATCTGCACCACAAAAAGGACCGCCTAGACAACAACACGCACAACAGCAAGGAGCTCTTCAGCATCGTGAAAGAACTCTCCAACCCCAGCGCCAACTCCAATGACATCCCATCCTCACAGGATCTGTGCGACTCCCTCGCCATCTACTTCCACCGCAAGATCGCCGACATACACGACAGCTTCAATGCTCAGACCCCGCTACCAGCCACCGAGCCAACGCCCCCCCACCAACACCCTTAGCACCTGGACCCACGTCAGCATCAAGGACACCACCCACGTCATGAACACCATCCACTCTGGCTCACCATCAGACCCCTGCCCTCGCCACATATTCAACAAAGCAGACACCATCATCGCACCCCACTTACGGAACGTCATGAACAACTCCTTCCTGTCCGCCACATTCCCAGAGAGCTGGAAGCATGCTGAGATCAACGCCCTACTGAAGAAACCCACAGCAGACCCAAAGAATCTCGAGAACTTCTGGCCCATCTCCCTTCTTCCCTTTCCAGTGAAGATCATTGAGAAAACCGTCAACTAACAGCTGACCACTTCCTCGAGGATAATGACTTCCTCGACCCTTCCCAGTCCGGCTTCCGAGCCGACCACAGCACCGAGACCACCCTCATTGCAGCCACCAACAACATCAGGACCATGCTCGACAACGGGGAAACCGCCGCCCTCATCCTTCTAGACCTCTCTGTCGCCTTCGATACTGTCTGCCACGAACTCTAAGATCCTGCCGCCACAACGCAGGGATCCAAGGAAAGGCCCTGGAATGGATCACCTCATTTCTCTCTGACAGAACCCAGAGAGTCCGCCTCCCTCCCTTCCTTCCAGTCCACGGCAACCAAAATCATCTGCGGCGTACTCCAAGGCTCCTCACTCAGCCCGACCCTCTTCAATGTCTACATGAGCCCCCTCGCCGCCATCGCACGCAAACACAACCTCAACATCATCACCTACGCCGATGACACCCAGCTGATCCTCTCGCTCACGAAAGACCCAGCCACCGTCAGAATCAACCTCCAGGAAGGAATGAAAGACGTCACGGAATGGATGAAATACAGCCGCCTAAAGCTAAACTCAGACAAAACGGAGGTCCTCATCCTGGGAAAATCACAATCTGCATGGAACGACTCCTTGTGGCCGACCATGCTGGGCTCCCCACCAACACCCACGGACCACGCACGCAACCTAGGATTCATCTTGGACTCCTCGCTCACCATGTCCAAACAAGTCAACGCCATGTCGTCCTCAGGCTTCAACACCCTGCTCATGCTTCGAAAGATCTTCAGGTGGATCCCCACCGAAACGAGAAGGACGTCACCCAGGCCCTTGTCACCAGCCGGCTGGACGATGGAAACGCCCTATAAGCAGGAACCACAGCAAAACTTCAGAACAGACTCCAGCGCATACAGAACGCATCTGCATGCCTCATCCTGGACATCCCCCCACACAGCCAGATAACCGCCCACCTGAGAGACCTGCACAAAAGAATAATGTTCAGGCTCCTCACCCACACACACAAAGCACTTCACATCGCCGGACCCGAATACCTCAACAGACGCCTCACGTTCTACACTCCAATCCGCCAGCTCCGCTCATCCAGCTCCGCTCCGCCACCTTCGCCGCCATCCCATGGATCCACAGAACCACCACCGGAGGAAGATTGTTCTCCTACCTGGCCGCCAAGACATGGAACTCTCTCCCCGCCCACCTACTTCTGACCCGGGACCACATCACCTTCAGGAGACACCTCGAGACCTGGCTGTTCGAGCAGTAGGAGTACCACCCACCCTCCCCTCAGTGCCTTGAGACCCCCACTGGTGAGTAGCGCGCTCTATACATTTCTTGATTGATTGATTAATTCCATAATGCCCCAAAAGTCGCATTATCATCAACTTTACAAACAGTTCTCCACATGTCAGGGGGTAATATCAATCCGAAAAACAAATCAATATCAAGCAGAGTCATAGTACAGGAACTAATGGCACCCTCAACTTCCTCATAAAAAGCTTCTGTATTTTTTCCGCGGATCAGGTAATGCAGTTTTAAGAGCCATAACATCCGCTCTATTCCAAGGAGTGTAAACCCAATTATAAATAAAATAAACTTTTGCATCCGCAGAAGTCTTATCATCACTCGTACTCCTTTAGGAGGAACATACAAAGGTGCGGCTTCCTGCATAGGTTTCGCATGAACTATAATGGTCTTATCGGAGCCAAAGATAGAAGCTTGTGTCACACTGGTCTGAGACGTTTGTGCAGCTGCGTCTGCTGCCTTTTTCTCCTCTCGCAAATGGACGGCCTCAACACGTAATTTAACCAAACGCCTGATAGAGTCAGCCACCTGAGAAAAGACAAAAAGACCATCACGCATTTGCTTACAATCATTTGCTACATCAACAGGCTCCAATTCCTCAGAATGTTTCCTAAACCGTTCAACATCTTCCGCGGCAAACACCTCTGTGAAATATATTTGCTCCCTTTCCTTTTTTTTTTTTATTAAAGGACCTTTATTGAAAGCAAAGCCATTGACATCACCAAGTCTCAACAGTTTCACTTCGCACTGTACCACAAAACGCAAGGAACATGTGAGCAATAATCAAGTAGAACTGTACACAGCCTTGTTGCCGGCATCCCGGAGGCCCGGCGGCGATGTGAAATGCCGTTATTCCAGTATAACCAAGTGCTATGCTCCTTCATGTGCAGCTTATTAGAACAGTGTGTCAACTGGCAATCCCCAACAGTGATCGCGGCTAGAAGGTCTTGTGAGGAAATTAGGTCAATGGAACTACCCCAACTACATCCCAACTCCCTCCCCCCTGAGTGTGGCTGTGGACCTACTAACCCCATCCAGTCAAGAGTACCTCAAGGTGTGCCTGCCATGTGTCCCGTGTCATCCCATCGTAACTGAATTGCCCCCCCCAGAACTACCCCCAACCGAACCCAAGAGTCAAGAACCTCAGTGTGGCCCCCTCCCGTCCCGTCCCTCGCCCCATCCCACTCCCCTCGGGGAAAGAGTTACATGCACTCAAATCACTATTCCAACACCCGGTCATGGAGATCAACTACTTCGGAGGTGTCAGAGTCACCATCCTCCCCCTTTTGCAGGTGTTCCTTGTAAAGGTCCCAGAAATTCTTTGGCCTGCTCCTGGGCGGTAACAAGTTGCTGTACAGTTCTGTTTGAGTGCAACAATATTGTAGGTCCCTCAGCCATCTTGTTTTGGCAGGTAGGGGTCCACGCATCCAACAGGCCGCAACCACTCTCCTGGCCAACAGTAGGGCCATATCGACCAGCCGGCGCAGAGAAGGGGCCAACGGCTTAGAGTAACCAAGGAGCGCCAGCGCAGGAGTGAGCGGCAGGGTCTCCCCCAAAATCCGGTCAAGTTCCGCAAACACCTCCCCCCAGAAAGCTTGTACACCGGGGCAAAGCCACGCCAAATGGAAGAAGTCAGAAACGAATGTTTGGCAGCGTTCACACTCTACAGAGGGGCGGAGGCCATAGCGGTGCAGTCGTTCGGGGGTATAGTGCAACCGCTGGAGAAATTTGAAATGCACCAGCCTGTGCCTGCCATTCAGGGAGATCTTGCGCGTGCTGGAGCAGCAGTATCGCCACATGACGTCGTCTATGGGGGTTTGCAAATCGTCCTGCCAGGCCGCTCTCGCTTTAGAGGGTTGTGGGCGCTGATGCGCCACTCCCAACCTGTTGACCTGTGAAATCAGCTTTGCAGGTGATTTGGATTTAATGATATGGGTCAGTTCCGGGATCTCCTCAGGCTCCTCCATGGAAGAGCCCAGGACCTCCCGGAACGCAGAGCGGAGTCTGTGAAATTGGAATTTCTGCAGCAAGGAAGGGCCCGATGCTGTGGGAGTAAGCTGATCCCAGGTTTTCAGAGTGCCGTCGGAGAACAAATCCTCTATCTTCACTATGCCGAGAGCACGCAAGGCCTCGACCACTCCTCTCTCGCCCAATGGGTCCAGCCAGAGGGCCCATTATACAGGCATCAATGGGGAGTACAAAAGGGCGCAGCCGCGAGAACGCATCAGAGAGTGCCAGGCATGATTGGTCGCTTTAAGAGAGTCCATCCGGTCGATCGATCGATCTGTTGGAAGGCAGATAGTGGCAGGCAGAGGGAGCGGGTCTGCAAACAACCGTTCCAGAATGAGGTGCGGCGTACGTGCGTCACCGTGAATCCACGAGTCCAGGTGTGAAGCCTGCGCAACTCGGTAGTAGCGCTCTAGATCCGGAGCCCCCAAGCCCCCCATCTCACAGGGGAGAGTCAGAGTCGCCCATCGTACTCTAGGTTGCTTGTCGCCCCAGGCCAATCGGATCATGACTTGTGTAAGTTGTCTAAAAAATGATCTCGACAGAACCACTGGTAAGTTAAGGAAAAGGAACAGGAAGTGGGGAAGCACTATCATTTTCATAATAGCGATCCTGCCCAGAAGGGAGAGTGGGAGTCTGACCCAGGCATCGACATCGTCAACCAATAATTGTATGCAACTCCGTAGTTATCTGTAACCCGGACCTCAGGATCAGTATGCAGGCGGATACCCAAGTACCGGACTGAGTCGGTGGACCACTGTAGTGGGTACTCCATATCAAATGGTTGTGTCACCGGGGTGAGAGGAAAAGCAATGGACTTGTCCCAATTCACCTTCAAGCCCGAGAGCGATCCAAAGTGGACCACCTCCCGAAGAACAGCCGACAGGTTAGCTTCCGGGTTCCGGACGTACAGTAAGGTGTCGTCAGCATACGTCGATATCCCTATTTTATAGGTGGGAAAGCTTATACCCTCCAGACTGTGGTACTCCCGTATAGCACAAGCGAGGGGTTCCGTGACCAGTGCATAGAGCAACGGCGACAGAGAGCAACCCTGCTGAGTGCCCCTGCCAATGTATATCGGCTCCGACACTCTGTCTCCCAACCTCAGTCTGGCAGACGGCCGATGGTACAGCGCCCCAATTCTCTGAGTCGAACGCCTTTTCCATGTCAAGGAATATAGCCAGCGCACTGTTCTCCTGCTTGACATGCTGCATCGTGCCCAGCACCGTGCGTATATTGTAGGTTAAATTCCTGCATGGGACAAATCCGGACTGCTCTGGGGCGACAAGCTCTGGTACCAATAAAGCCAGCCGGTTGGCTAGGACTTTGGCATAGATCTTTGCATCTACGTTCAGCAGACTTAGTGGCCTGTACGAGCCGCAAAGGTCCGGAGGTTTCCCTGGCTTAGGTATAGTGATCAGCAACGCCTCACGCATAGTGAGTGGCATCTCACCATCTTCGCAGATAGCATCAAAGAGGGCGACCAAGTGCGGGAGCAGAATATTTTTGAAGGCTTTATAAAAGCCAACCGTGAGTCCGTCGGAACCCGGCGCACTCTCCGATTTCATGCTCGCAAGAGCCTCTAAGATTTCGTCCTCATGGAAGGGGGCCATCAAAAACTCCCTATCCGAGTTCTTGAGGAATGGCATGGCAATGTGATCCAAATAATTGTCCATTTCGCTCTCCACACCCTGCGTCTTGGACTGATACAGTTCGGAATAATAGCGTCTAAAGGTCCCTAGAATCTGCTCCTCTTCCATGACTGTATCACCCTCCGGGGTCCTTAGCTCCTCAACAACCAGAGGCCTCCGAGAGCCCCGGACCATGCGAGCCAACAAGGCACCTGGCCTATCCCCCTCACAATACACTCGGGCAGTGGCATATTTGCCCATATAGAGAATCTCTCTATCCGCCAGAGTCTGATACTCCGACAGGAGTTGGGTGAGCGCAGGGCAATCTGCAGTACTAAGAGTCAATAACTGTCGATTCTCCAGTTCCGCTATCCTGGTCTCAAGAGCAGTGAGTTCCCGCCTGATGGAGCGTAGCACACTGGAGTGCTTAGACATAGCCATTCCTCTGATGAACACTTTGAAAGCCTCCCAGACCGTAAAAAAGTCTTCAACTGAGCCTAGGTTAGTAGCGAAATATAGTTCCATGTCTTCCGCAAGCTCCCCTCGGGAGGCATCGTCTAGCAGAGCGAAAGGAGGGAACCTCCAGGTGAAGGCTGGTATCCCTTTCCTGGCGGTGGAGAGGTGTAATAGAATGTGGGAGTGGTCCGAGAGTGTGCGTGGGAGAACCTCGCACGCGCTGATACCACCAAGGACCGGAGGAGATGCTAACCAATAATCTATCCTAGTGTGCACGTTATGAAAGGCCGAGTAGTGCGTGAAGCCGCCTTTCGTGGGGTGCTTGTCTCTCCAGACATCCACTAAGTCTAATTTAGTCAACTCGGCTTTCATATATGTGGCTGAAGCCACCGGGCGCCGAGCAGGGCCCGCGGAGCGGTCCCTGGAGGGGTCAAACACAAAATGAAAGTCCCCTCCCCACAACATCCCAGGCTGAGCGTGTGACCTGCAATGGGCAGACAGAGTCGCATAGAATTCAGGGTGATCATAATTAGGGCCATAAACATTCACTACCAGCAGGTCAAGTCCCTTACCCACACATCTAGCTAGGATGTATCTGCCCTCCGTGTCTGTATGTACCGGGATCAATTTCAGTTGTGATGTAGGATTGACCCAGGTTAACACCCCCCGGGCGTGTGTCGTGAAGCCTGCTGCCACTATATTCCCCGCCAACCCCCTAGATTGCAACATCCTGCTGTTGAGTGGCAAGTGTGTTTCCTGCAACAAGGCCAGATCGACATGATGTCTATGGAGGTAGCCGAGGACCTTCCTCAACTTACGAA
Source organism: Lissotriton vulgaris (assembly GCF_964263255.1). Lineage (NCBI taxonomy): Eukaryota > Metazoa > Chordata > Amphibia > Caudata > Salamandridae > Lissotriton > Lissotriton vulgaris. Next base: position 69,763,412 of record NC_141685.1, on the reverse strand, counting down.
AGTCGTTAAGGCCCCGAACATTCCAGGTCAACAATTTAATCTTATGCGGGGTACATGTGGGAACATTCAGTGCATCATTAGACATTGCATGAGCCTATGAACCATTGTAGCATCAGGGATGGGCAAAACAGAACACAGCAGTACACTGGACCCCATATTACCAGCCGGCATTCCCTAACAGGTACAGTTCCACAAGGCAGTCCACACTCAATACACACAAACCCCTCAAACATCCCAAGGCAAAACCCCCCTCCAACAGCCCAGTCCCCAGACCCCACCCCCCATTCCCCTGCCCACCCACAGCCGACCACCCCCAACCAGGTCAGACAGGTCCCAAAACTTCCCCCCATCAAACCTAAAATAGCAGAGTGTTCGTCAGTTCGATACTCAACTCCCAGGAGAGTCGCACAACCAAAGGCACCGGGGCAAAGCGCGCCAAAATAATACAACACCTCAAACTGTCCCAATGATATTGTTCAGATCGGCACCCTGTCCCTGCCCCACTTGTGGTCCAGTGCCCATCGGGAAGCAAGTATAACAGCCCCCCCCCAACCCTACCAACCCCCCAACAATGCAACAGTGTCCAGATCCCCCCCCCCTATCAGTGCTCAACGATCTCCCCACCAGTAATCCCTAAAGCACATGTCCGAACATAGTGGCCGCTGCCCCTTCAAATAGTACTGGCAGCACTCATGTAAGCCAGACTTACCGCCCCATGTGGGGTGGTGCAGCGTTACCAAATAGCAGGAACGTGTCCATCCTCGGTAGGAAGAGCCAAATGTTCCGGCAGAGCCCCTCTAGTCTTGTTCTTCCAGGTTTGATGCTGAGCCAGCGTCGTCTTCCTGACTCTGCCTAGCCTCCTTCCGCTCCCGTGACCATACCTTCAGGGTTTTTTGGAGTTCTTTGGGATCCGTGAAGAAATATGATCACCCTCCTGTGTTAATGCGAAGCTTGGCAGGGTACAGCATCGCGTAGTCAAGGCCCAGAGTACGCAGTTGTTTTTTATACGGCGCGAACTGTCGTCTCTCCTCCTGCACTTTGGCCGTAAAGTCCAGGTAGAGGGAGATGTCCATACCCTCATGTTGGAGCTTACCCTTCTCCCTCGCCAAGCGCAAAGCAATGTCCCTGTCACGGTAATTAAGGAGCTTCGCGATGATGGGGCGAGGCGGCGCGCCTGGCTGCGGTTGTGGGCCCAATGTACGGTGAGCCCGTTCTACGATGAACATGGGGGAAAAAGCCTCCTCCCGAGTAGTAATTTCAGCAGTTTTTCAACGTAGAGCTCCATCTTTCCAGTTTGCGTCGTTTCCGCCACACCTGTTATACGGATGTTGGACCTGCGTGAGCGCGCCTCCAAATCCTCTGTTTTATCACGGATAACCTGCAAAAGTCTACCAAACTGCTTCCTATTTGTGTCCCACTCGGTCTGGGCTTCCTCAGCTTCGGTGAGTCGACGTTCCGCCATGTCCAGGCGCTCCGCATGTTTATCCACTCGCTCCGCCATGCGGTCCATGCGGTATGACAGAGCGTCTATTTTAGAGCCCACAGACGCAATGCTGTCCTGGATGCCCTTTTCCATGGCTGCCAGCATGTCCCGGAGCTCTGTGGGCGCCGGGGCAGTCGCAGTGGCCCCCTTCGGGGATGTCTCCGGGGCCTTCGCATCAGGTCCCTTCGTTCTGCGCCGTTCAAAGGAGAGCTTCGCCTGGGTGGCGTTGTTTTTCCCCATTCTCTGCTCCTGCCGCAGTGGGACCCAGGACCATGAGGCGCCTCGCTGTCTGCAGGCCGCAAGGGTAGTACGGGAGACACACCAGTCAGCGATCCACAGCCACTAGACACTGGGTCTGTGCCAGAGGCCCGATGCGGCCAAAATGGCGTCCGTTATGGCGGACGAACAGTCTCCAATCACTCCGGCAATACCCACATTCACTAGACACTGGGTATCATTAGTTCAACAATGTCAGCACCGGGCATTGTCGTGCATCCGTGGCGTGGGGACACGGGGACAGCAGGGCGCCGCAGGGAGAATCCGATCTCGTGACCGTCCCGAAATGGCGTCTGCTCTGCCTCGTGGTTCGGGTGCTCAGTGTCCGCTCTGCTGGTGGCCCCCCGCTTGGGAGGACAGGTCGTTCTGATGTGGGGCGATCGCAGACAAAAGGGGGGCGCTCCGGTGTAGGAAAAATCCAAGTGTTAGTCCGGCCGGAGACCAGTCCGCCCACGCCCGACTCTGGGGCCGCACGTCAGGTGACGTCGCCCGGCCTTCTCTCCAGGACAGCACGCGGCTTCAGGCCCAGTTCTTCTCCACCGAGTCGCAAGGAGCCGCTCTCCAAACCACTTGGAGAGACTCGCCAGCCAATGTCCAAAAGGCACCCAACAGAATCTAGGGGTGTCGGAGGGTGCAGGAGAGCCCGCTATGGTAGATTGGACACGTTTTAGGATGAATTAACAGGATTATTCCGGGGCTAAGGCGAGGAGCCGAGAGCTCACGCGTCCGCCATCGACGCCGGCTAGCTCCGCCCCCCATTTGCTCCCTTTCCTGCCAATCCTTTATGTGATCTAATATATCAGAAGCAGAATCAGTGTTACAGGCGGCTTTACGAGCATCCGATCTAAGCTCTGCGGAACGTGCTACTGGTAACCTAGAGCGAGTTTCCCGTGTTTTGTCCTGATCTGTAGGGGAATCCTCATCCGCCTCATGAGGCGCAAAAGAAAGAGTATATGGAGGTGGAGAAGGATCTAATAAAAAGGGAATCATCTTGCGGTTTATTAAGGATAGGATAAAGGGGTTGCCTAACAGCGTATTGGCCAGTTACCTGTAAATGGTGCTCCCTATCTTCCCTTTTTTTTTAGTTCTTTCAGTTCTTTCAGTTCAGTATTTTTCAAATCTAATGCCTTAGCATAAATGTTCTTTCGCTGTTCTTTTTCAATCAAGGCTTTCTCACTCTTCATTCGTTCACGCACTTCTTTCTCCCACATTCGTACACAGTCAAACATATTGTGCCTAGCCTTTCGCCTAAACATACATTGTTCCACATACTGAATCTTTCATAAATCAAATGACCCATGCATAGGCCAACGCAACTCAGGGTCCTTCCTAGTATATTTATTCCATAACGTGCTGTACAATATAGAAGAAATACCATACTTAATATACATGTCCCTATTAGGCTTCCCCTCCGGGGGAGCTGATTGTGCTTCATCAAGTCTCAAACTGGTACCACTACAAAAGCAACACATCCTATGAAGTGTGCTAAAAACAGGCATGCCAAAAATAGTGCGAAATATGCAGTATTATAATCAAAGTAGCGCTTAAGGTACACTTCGTACGTTGCGCCGTTCAAATCAATTCAAAGAGAAACATCTCATCACTACCTGCCTATATAAATTACAATTTATATATTACGAATTTCAAATACAAATATTGGCCAATGCTACAAATCAATAGCCACAGTAAGCGTTACTAAGCTACCTTACCAATCCAAGGCATCAAAAACCAACAGAAAGTGTTGCATCCAACAACTCTTACCAATCAATTGGTGTCCAGATTCCAACTGCCAAGTTCTCAAATCGACCAACTGGTCACTGCACGGCGAATCAACAGAAGAGATCTCAGTTGAGGACCGGCACCACCTGGATGGTCAGATCAGAATGTAAGGAAAAACGCTGTGGTTGCCAAGACTCGGGTCTCCTCGGGCAGTGATCGCGTCCAAAGCGAGATTCCAATCCTTTGTTTTGGCCACTCCTTCGGGCATCCGAGTCACCGATAAGCCCCGCGATGGAGCGCCAATTTGTAGTAGTGAGCCTCAGTAAGGCCTACCAGTGCAAGGGGTTTGCCCTTCTCTACACAGAGTCCTCAGACCATAGTATAGAAGTTGCCACAGAAACTGGAATAGAAAATACAAGATTTATTAAACCGCATGAGGTGGAACTACATTCACACAACACCCTTCGGTAATGTATGAAGTAGCACCCTGAATGGAAGGAGCTTGGCCCTTTTTTTTACCCACAAATGGGCTCAAAAGAAGCCAGTACAAGTACAAAATGCAGGTTTTAGGTACATATAAGGTCATAGAGAAAATGCACAGTCAACGAGTGGGAGGAGCTAACAGTTGCTAATTCTGGTGAACACATACTGACATTTACAAACTAGGGACAGCTGCAAGGACAGCTGCAATCTCAACTGAGCATGTGCGAAGCAGAAGAGGCTAAATATAACCTGTCTCTAGACAGATTTCAAGGTAGAACAGAGTGCATGGTGAGCACACGGTAGCACATGGCAAACAAGATGGCTGCCAGAAATACAAAATGGATTTCACAAAACAGACAAGATTACTCCTAAATACAGGATGGCTTCTGCTAATGCTAACCCCATCGCTGCCAAATTACAACAAAGGGGAAAACCAGATGCAACTGGTTCTGGAGCACTTTAGTTTGCTCAGCTCCCCTCTCTATTCACAGGCCACAGACATCAGACGCACCACAGGGGGTGGAGCCAGCATTGTGAAGGGAAGGCCCAGCCCTATTCAGGTCCCAGGTGCAACTCCTCCCTCCCATCTACATGCAGATCTTCCCCATTCACCAACGGGCAGACCCATCCCGACTCCTGGAGCCAATCACACCAGCCGGCTCCTGTCAATAACAAGCCAGACAGTCAATTCACATTCACTGCACAGAGAAATGCCAACTTCTAAAAGTGGCACTTCTACACTAGTCACATTACATCCGCGCACAACGTCGCGCAGCATTTAATCTCACGAGTTTGCACATACCAAACTCACCCCTGCACTCCTCTTACATCAAGAACTACCATGGGCACACATATCCCACATGCATTCCTATGGAAGGGCAGGCCAATCTCACCACACACACACACACAGAGAGCGCACACACTTTACACTGGGACACAGTGCTAAAGTGCGCAGAGCCCGGAAATAACTACCATTATGTCATATTAACAGGCAAAAAGTTCAGGGATGAACCTACCAAAAGGGCTAAGTCCAACACAACCCCCTTCCAGCCAAAACGCAGGGCAGACCAATCACCACTGTGATGGGCTTCCCTGCTTGGGGCGTTAGAACATGGACGAAGGCCCCCACTGCAGGGACACCCTCCGGTTCTACACCACGTGGTTCCAAAAAACTCAGGCCCAACTAGGCTACTCCACCGGTACTCTCTAGTTGTCCACAGCCAGGACCAGGCCCTAGGCCACCCAGAAACCACTAGTCCTTGCCAATCCAGAGTGGGGGTAGTAACCCCTGGCAGTCAATAGCCATTCTTCCCTCCCTTTCTCAGTGTAGTTCCTAACTGCCACTGATCCTTCAACCTAGGGTCCGCACCCTCAGGCTGACCCGAGGTCACAGGCAAGAGTGCCGCACCCTACCTCTACTTCTGGGGTTGCGTACTCTCCCAGGAGAAGCACCTTCCAGAACACAACTCTCCTACCAGTTTAGGACCTCTCTCCATCAACTGGTCTACCACTTGGGATCCACATTCACCGGATGCACAGGGGTCAGAGGCGAGGTGCTCCCTCCCTCGGTACTCCCTTCCAGAGTTCTCCTCCCTCTCACTGTAGAACAGGGTTCCTCTACTTAAGGTAGGCCCCACCTGCTCTCAGGGTAGTACTACAGCACTCAGCCAAGGACCCTAAAGAACCCTGCTAGGCCTGCACCACCACTTCTGGGAAACACAAGGTCTCTTCACTTAAGATGAGCTCCACCTGTGTTCACAGGGGTACCCCTAGAAAGCAAAACCGGCCAGGACACTGATTACAGTCGCCCTGACGTCCAGATCCGGAAACACCGGCTACTGGCTTCCCAACCGAGGGACGTACCCTTTGGTCAGATGCCTGGCGCACCAGGACTCCACGAGGGTGACACATAACTAATGTCAAGGACACTGATTACAGTTGCCCTTCCATCCAGGGCAGGCAAACACCTGAACCTGGCTCCCCAACGCAGGGACGCTACCCTTTGGTTAGATGCCTGGCGAACTAGGACTCCACGAGGGTGACATATAACTAATGTGTTGTGTGACAGTCTGCCTGGTGCCGATCTCACAACCTCCTGTCCAACTGACAGTGTGTGCAGATCCCCCAGGACAGAAGTGGCGCTACCATGGTAAATCATTGGCGACACAGCCCTTCCGGCTAGCCCCTGACCCACTGGTTCCCACTGGGGACTCTTTCCCCTTCTCACTCCTCCATCTGGACTTCTGCACCCTCCCAACTGGAGCGGTACCACCAGACACCAGAACTACTGAAGCCCTGCTTACAGAGGCTCCACGTTCTCTAAACACTGGGAGATCCTCCTCAAATAGCCTACCATTATAGCCTGGGCTCCCAATCTGATGTTCCCTAAAGAAACAATCCAGGTCCTGAGTCAGGGTTTCAGGCACATGGAGACATGCAGTCCTACCCACTCCTTCTCCTCAGAGACAGGACGTGGGCCCCTACACCGGGACCTAGCTGGGCTACTCTGAACCTCTTCCACCACTCTAGGCTGGAAGACACCTCAGCCACTCCTTTTGGAATCACTCCCCAATGCAAGATCCTTATTTCAGAGAGCTGACACCCAATCAACCAGCAAGTTCCTTATTTCAGAGAACTCATACCAAAGTATTCAGCATGCTCCTTATTTCAGAGAACTCACACCAAAGTATTCAGCAGCTCCTTATTTCAGCGAGCTCACACTCACTCGTCCAGTGCAACACACCATTCATCCACACACACACACTCAGACCGGTGAGACAGTATCTACTGCCCCTGAATCTCAACCTGCACCCCTCTTACTGAGCACCAGGTACCATACTCTGGGAATGGGACGGGGACTTCATGCACTGGACACACATTTGCTGCTACCACTGGAACCCACCCTTACTGGTGAATCCAGAAACCTCACACTGCACTTAGGGGATGATCTACCCTCCCGAGCTAGTGACTCCATACCAAATAGGTCCCCACTGTAGGCCAACCCAAGAACCAGCGCAATGGCTCAAGGGCAGTCTCTCCTCCAGATTCTCTGGTTTCTGTCCTTGGCAGGATACCCAAATCACAGTGCACAAGAAACACATTTCCGAAGAAATTGCATTTAGAACCAACTTAGAAACAATAATCCCTTTCCTTGTGACTATCTAAAATGCAGAGTTTTGTAGTGAAGCAGGTTGTTGCTGTGGTATTGTGCAAACATAAGTCCTAATCCCTCCGCTGCTCACCACTGTTAGAAATGGCATCTCTGGTTGACTAAGGCTTGCGCCAAAGTCAGGCAGAGACCACCACTCTAGTCAGGGCAATGGAGTAGCACTCCAAAGATAACCCCTGCTCACCCCCTTGGTAGCATGGCACAAGCAGTAAGGCTTATCCTGGAGGCAATGTGTAAAGCATTTGCGCACGCACCCACCAGCAGCAACATCCCAGGCCCCCCACAAAAGGAACTCCACACAAGGTTATATCAAAAATAGAATAGTAAACATATTATGTACACTGTGCCAACTGGCACGGGGCAATATTTACAAGGGATTATATACACCTGACAGGGACACATGGACCGCTGTCAGAATCATCACAGAGTGAACTTGGTAAAAGTGAACTAGATCATAAGCATACAAGTAAAATAGGTCATAGGACATACAACCAGTAAACACTGGTAATCACTGTACTGTGCAACAGTCTGTGACATGAACTACATCATGTACAGTATCCCACAAGTATAAATACATTAGACCTAACCACCTAAGTAAAAATTACACTAAGGGCGTAAATCACACAGGGAAGGATAATCTCCCTAACACAAACCTAAACAGGTAAAACAACCTCATAATCATAAACCATATCTAGAGGTATCAAATAGGGTGCGCAAACATACTATACACAATACATTTCCTAGCACATAAAAGTATTAGCACATAAATCACATTAGGGCCGGGCGCCCTATAACAATAACCATCCCCTGGCCAACTGGCCATCTCAAATGCCCTATGTCCACAGAGTCAGGACTGCTGCCTAGGCAGCGAAAGTCAAGATTGCACCACTGCGCAAAACCTAAACGTTGCAGCTGCCCACTACTTGCTGGGCAGCTGAGTATAAAAACAGGGCCTAAACGATGCAGCTGGCACTAAGTGCTGCGGAGCTGTGGAAGGCCTGGCACCTCTGTGCCACTTCTGTCCCTCTCAGGTACTCTTACTCCAATGGTGCCTAAACGGTGCAGCTGCCCACTACTTGCTGGGCAGCTGTGAATCAGCAAAGGCAAATGGGGCATGGGCTCTCACTAGCCTATAGGAACAATGTGCGCCAAACTGAGCCATCTGGCTCTAAAAGAAAACATGTCCCCCAAGGAGGGCAGTAGCTCTGAAAATGATAAGGAAATTATGGGCCCCCCTGGCCCTGCCATAAAATATTGGTGCCTTTGGTGGAGAACTCTGGCCCTCTAAGTACAAAACAATGCCCAATCGTTGGAGCGCAACGGCTCTGGGGGGACACTGGCCCCCGGGGCCTTTGAAACAAAAGATAGGCATCGGTGGTGCGGCCCGCAATGGCGAGCCTGCTCATACAAAACAAAAAGGAACTTGTGCCATACTGGAGCGGCCCTCTCTCCTGGCGGTACCGCTCCCACTCTGCCTCTCCCCACCCAGGCTCCCTGGCTGAACTCACCGGCTGGGGGGGGGGGCGGAGGCAGAAGTCCTGTGTCAGCGGCGGCATGCGGGGCTCTTCCTACTCATGGGAGCCCCGCACGTCAGTGCCCTGGTTCACCCGGTCCCCCATCTCGGGACCGGGACTTAGAGCGGAGCCTGTGAGGCTCGGGCGGCTTATCCCCGGCCTGGGAAACGCGGAAGTGGAGCCCACGAGGCTCGGCTAGCGTCGTGAGCCTCGCCCACAATCAGGCAGCATGCCGAACATCTCCTTCCGGTGCTTCTCCAGGGCTGCGGCGGTGAAAGCGCGGGGTGGGCACCTGCTTCAGGTTTAAATAAGTTTAAAATGGCAAAATGAGGGGTAGGCTCCCTCCAAATCGGGCTAAAAAGCAGGGTAGGCTCCTACTAGGGAAAATATACAACTAGCGGCCATAATGCAGGGTGGGCACCTGCGAACAAGGGGCGAATAAGTGGGGAGGCACCCGCAAGCCCGCCATCACGGGGGGTCTCCACGCTGGGGATTCCCCCTCCAGCAGCGCAGTGCAGCCCTGGGGCAGCAAAGCGCAGGCGCCCCAGGGGAATACCGGCAGCGCGTTTTCTCTTTAGATAAAAAAAAAAGAAACAGGTGATCCTCAAAGCAAAACCAGCCCTCCTAGGACTACAAGGAACTCAGTTCAAGACTCTGGTGCAAAGGAATGGAGTAGACTGCTCCCCACACAGGACAGCCCTCCAGGGCCAGGGCCAGGGTAGAAGAGCCCCAGGCAGCAGTCTTCCAGGCATCCAGGGGCAGAGTAGGCCCAGGGAGGCAAGCCTTCACCTGGGCCCCAGCAGCAGCACGCCCCTGGTAGATTCAAGTAGGAGAACAAGAACATTTTACTTGGGGTCACAGCCCCTTTTTATACACACTTTTCCTTTGTCTCCAAAGGTGCAGGCAAGAGAAGAACCAGATGCAACTGGTTCTGGAGCACTTTGTTTTGCTCAGCCCCTCTCCCTATTCACAGGACAGGCCAGGGACATCAGACACACCATCGCGCAGCATTTAATCTCACAAGTTCGCACATACCAAACTCGCCCCTGCACTCCTTTCACATCAGGAACTACCATGGACACACATATCCCACATGCATTCCTATGGGAGGGCAGGCCAATCTCACCACACACACTCAGAGAGCGCACGCACTTTACACTGGGCCACAGTGCCAAAGTGCGCAGAGCTCAGAAATCACTACCATTATACCAGAGTTCAAGGCAAAAAGTCCAACAACGAGCTACCCTAAATATCCAAAAAAGTGCTCGTCATGTGGGCGAGGGGAGGAGAAAGGCTAGCATTTTAGGGGTTTATGTGACCTGTCAACAAACATTTCAGGTAGATTTGTTTTCCAGAGTGGACCATTAGGGGAATTTTTCAGCACAAAACTATTAATCCAAACAAATCTGTGGTATTTGCACATTGGATCTTTTGTTAGTTGAAAGGGTTCTTTAAACATGGAGCTCCTGGTTTGATCGGAGTTAATTACAGGGCAGAAGTTACACAACATTGTGAAGACAGAGGCAACCCTGAGCATAGGGGTGCAGTAACATTTGTTGTACATGCACATGCAGTGTAAATGTATTATTCATGAGGGAACTTTGATCCTATAGATGCCAGTACTGGGCTTTCCACTCCTACAAAGATGCAGCCGTTCCTACTCAGCCCCAAGCATATCATGGCCCGGAGGACCCTTTCACCCTTCCAGTTCACAAGATTGGTTTGTGGGTCACTTAGCCCCCCACACCTCAGAATGTCAGACAGGGTTCCCCAAAGCAGAGGGCAGCCGATACCGGCCTGGCTCAGTACACACAGTATCCTGTCCAGGTGGCCCAGAAAGTATGAATTGCAGAACAAAGCAGGCAGAGTGTTAGAAATGGGATCCCTGGCTGGCCAGGGCTTTCGCCAAAGTCAGTCAGAGACCACCACTCCTAAGTCAGGGCAAGGGAGTTACACGCCAAGATAACCCCTACTCGCCCTCTAGGTAACGTGGCGCGAGCAGCAAGGCTAAACTTGGAGGCGATGTGAGTTAAGTATTTGCGCACGCACCCCAGCAACAACACCCAAGGCCCACCACAAAGGAAACTCCACACAAGGTTATATAAAAAATAGCCTTTGTATTCCAATAAACATACATTAGATAAAACACACACTTTACAATGTGCCAGAGGCACGGGCAGAATTTACAGGGGATATTTACAAGACAGGGCCACCTGGACCACTGTCAGGAATCAGAAGTAACACTTTCAGAAATAGCACTTTTTAGATCATAGAATTATTACTGTAGCGCAAAAATAACATACAACCAGTCACTACTGGTACCAGGTGAGCACCACCTATGCAACCCTCACTATCTTAGGAGATTACACTAGGGAACCTGGGCTCTGCTAGCACCACCTGTACTAGCAAGAAGGAAACAACCACCTACATATCACACTACCTGTAGGGGTGTAAGAACATAACACATGATGCAATGCATAACATTCATTCAGAGGTGTAAGGAGGGAAAACACATGATGCATCAACAATACATTCAGAGGTGTAGCAATCACAATTGCGCCAAATCCACATTAGCCACCACCTGTGGCAGTCCCTGTGTCCCAAGGTCAGGGCCTAAACGTGGCAGTTGCCCACGAAGTGCTGGGCAACTGTTGAGCCTCTCAGGGCTCTTTAGGAAAAGAGATATGCCTCCTTGGGAACCTCTCAGGGCGCCAACAACAAAGGTGCAGCCTCGCTGGGCTGTGGGGGTCCCTCACGGGGGACCCAGGAACACTGGGAGTGCCTCAAGCCTCTCTTAGGCTGGAGCACAAATGCGGGCGTGTTGGAGTCCCTCCTGGACTCTGGATGCAATGGACAATGCCCCCAAGATCGTGGGAGCGGCCCGCTGCCAACCGGGGCCGCTCTGAGCACACTGATTGCCACAATCGTTGGAGTCCCTCTCGGGGGACTCGGGAAATAATGGCCGCCTAGAGCCTCGCAGGCTCTCAATAATCACAGGTGCGAACAAAGAACTGGCCCCTCTTGTAGGAGCGGCCCTCTCCCAACGGGGCCGCTCGCAGCACAACAAAGAACCCGCCCCCGCACTCACCGGCTGCCTCGGCTGATCAGCTGGGCTGCGGGCGGGGCTCCTCTCCACTCGGGAGCTCCAGGCAAGACGCGGCAGGCTGCTTCCTGCTTCTCCGGTCTTCCTGATGACGCGGCGGGAGGCTCGGCCGGCTGGGCCAATCCCAGCGCGGCAGGGCGATGACGCGGGCGGCTTCTCCTTCTCGGCTTCTCCTCAGCGAGGACAACACGGGGCAATGCCGGGTGGGTACCGGCTCCAATTAAATTAAGAAGCGAGGTGGCACTCGCAAATTCAGGACGATCTCGGCACAGAACTAATCGAGGTGGGCACTCGATCCTTGGCAAGGAACAGCGCCCAGTCCCAGCAGCAATTCACGGTCAGCGAGGTGTGCACTCGCTCGGGGCGGACAGTGCCGGGTGGGCACCGGCCTCTGTAATTAAAGCGCTCACAAGCGCAATAAGTGAAATAAAGCGCTCCCAGGCGCTAGGCAGATAATCACAGCGCTCCAAGCGCTATAATCAAAAATAAAGCACTTCCAAGCGCTAGAGGGCATAAAGCGCGCTCCTAGCGCTACGAGCAGAATAAAGCGCTCCCAGGGGCAAGGACAGAGCCCCAGCAACCAAGTCCTTGGGCAGGCAGGGGGGGCAAGGCTGGGCCAGGGGTCAGCTCACTGGCCCCCCAGGCAGGGAGGCAGTCCAAGTGGCGGTTCCTCCTAGCCCCAGCAGCAGCAGCCCCCTCAAGTAGGATCAGGAAAGAACAACTTCGGTGGGGACACAGCCCCATTTTTATACACCTAAATCCTTTGTTTGGAGGTGCAGGGTGGGGGAGAAACCAGTCGCAGCTGGTTTGGGAGTACCCTTGATGGCCCAACCACCCCTTTCTTTCACTGGCAGGGCTAGGGTCATCAGTCACACCACAGGGGGGCAGAGCCAGCATTGTGTGGGGAAAACCCAGCCCATCCGCCCATCCAGGACACAGGTACACTCCTCCCACACATCACTCATGCTAATCTCACACTCACCACTGGGCAGACCCATCCAGCCTTCCTGGAGCCAGGCTCACCAGCCTGCTCCAGCCAATCACACGCCAGGCATATTTTACACTAATATGCCAACTCCTGGAAATGGCATTTCTACATATGACACACTCATGCAACACACACCATTGCGAAGCATTCACTCTCACGAGTTCGCACATATCAGATTCGAACCTGTACACCCCACGCATCAGGAACTACCAGGGACACATACATTCCCCATGCATTCCTATGGGAGGGCAGGCCTATCTCATCACATGCACTCAGAGTGCGCACGCACTTTCCACTGGGACACAGTGAAAGTGCGCAGAACCCAAAAATCACCATCACCAGGTTACCATTACAAGCAAAAAGTCTAGGGGTGAACCTGCCATAAGGGCCAAGTCCAACACAGAGCATGTCAAGTAGGACCGTCACCACAGACACAGGGTTCCATACAAGCAATCAGTCCACGGACTCTAGGCGCCAGTATGGGCAAAGTGCACGTAAAAAGCAACAAAACTGCCTTCTGGATCGCTTGCAACACCAACCAGAGGAGCAGGATTGTGAAGATGAGACGTCCCCTTGGGTTGGTGCCACCTTCAGAGGCGTGGAACACCTGGGAAAGTATCTACACTGCTACGCAAAGCACACCCTCATTGGCAGTACTACCCGATGTACTAAGGCAAGAACAAATGAGTACAAGGCTGCACCAGCCCTAGATCTAGGAATAAAAAGAAGTATCAACCGTACTACCCATGGCACGCCTTCATTGGCAGTACTACCCGATGTACTAAGGCAAGAACAAATGAGTACAAGGCTGCACCCTCCCTAGACCTAGGAATTAAATGAATGGGAAATCTTAAAACAGTTTTCCTCAATCATGTTGAGCCGAGAAGCTGCGGCTGTGGCTATGCGCCGGAGGCTGCAGCAATTCCTGTTCAAGAGTGTGAACAGGAGCCACCTAAAATGATTTTGAAACATATACTTCTGTGAGCGTGACACCTTGGGGTCACAAGCCATCAAACCGCACCTCATAACAAAAAATGAGACTGAGGGTTCTGGTGAAGAAAAAAATACACCATAGACTAGAAAGGATATAAAAAGACGAAAAAGACTAACACAAAAATAAAAGGACTGGATTTCCATCAACTCAGAAGTCCAGCCAAGGTGGATAAAATTTGACGGACCGTACAAAAATATAAAAGACAGACTGGCATCTGTATTCTAATAGCATTACTTCTCATTCTTTTTGGGCCGAGAGGACTGGACGGACCGAATACCACAGAAAAAGTGAGTGTACTAATCAGAAAGGCGAATCAGGACAAGCCACTGAGGCTAGTGTAAAGAAGGAAGAGAAAGGTTGAACTCTATTACTAACTTTAAAAAGAAAGAAAGGAACTTGATTAACTATAGAAAATGCACTGCAAACTACAGATACCTCTGCGGAACAGGACTTGGGTGACGGCGTTGGTGGACAGCTCAGCTGAAGGGAAAATAGTGCGCAAGATTGTTCGAGAACTTCTGTTGGTGAGTCAGACTGAAGAATATGTACAGTCTGAAACTCCGATGGACATGTATATCCCGCAGATAGTGTTCAGATTGTAAAAATACTAATTGAGGGCGATATACACACAAATTTAAAGCAATATTCTCCCCGCATTTATCAGCTGCCGACAAAATCCTTCTTGCAGAGGGTCACAGTCCTCCAGCCTTTATAAGGGATGCGCCCTCAGAAGAGGAGGTAAAATTATCAGCATTTTCCTCCTACAAACCTGAGGGAAAAGTATGCGTGTGAGTAAGCTTTAAAGCAGGCTCCAGGGCTGTATGGAAACCAAGAAGGGGGGATAAAGAATCTATTCTACAGGTCATTGCTGAGCCCCAAATACAGGCTCAATATCCTCCGAAGCCAGAAGCAAACACACCATTAAAGCTATCTGGGGTCAGCTGAAGATCACAGCATTATAATGCCTTGTAGTTGTACATTGAATAATCCTCTTTTTTCCAGTATTAAAACCTGATTGAACATATAGAATGGATGGATCGGGTCTGAAGACGGAGGGGGTATTTTACCCACACAGGGGTCTCTCACTCAGTGGATAGGGTCTGAGGACGTAGGGAGTATTTCACCCACACAAGGGTCTCGCTCTCAGTGGATGGGGTCTGAGGATGGAAGGGGTATTTCGCCCACACAGGGGTCTCTCTCTCAGTGGATGGGGTCTGAGGACAGAGGGGGTATTTTTCCCACACAGGGATCTCTCACTCAGTGGAAGGGGTCTGAGGACGGAGGGGGTATTTTACCCACACAGGGGTCTCTCACTCAGTGGATGGGGTCTGAGGACGTAGGGGGTATTTCACCGACACAGGGTTCTCTCACTCAGTGGATGGGGTCTGAGGACGTAGGGGGTATTTCACCCACACAGGGGTCTCTCTCTCAGGTGATGGGGTCTGAGGATGGAGGAGGTATTTCGCCCACACAGGGGTCTCTCTCTCAGTGGATGGGGTCTGAGGATGGAGGTATTTCACCCACACAGGTGTCTCTCACTCAGTGGATGGGGTCTGAGGACAGAGGGGGTATTTCACCTACACAGTGGACTTATTCAGTGGATGGGGTCTGAATATGGAGGGGGTATTTTACCCACACAAGGGTCTCTCACTCAGTGGATGGGGTCTGAGGATGGAGGGGGAATTATTTCACCCACACAGGGGTCTCTCGCTCAGTGGATGGAGTCTGAGGTTGGAGGGGGTATTTCACCCACACAGGGGTCTCTCACTCAGGAGATGGGGTCTGAGGAAGTAGGGGGCATTTCACCCACACAGGGGTCTGTCACTCAGTGGATGGGTTCTGTTTTTTTTTCTTATGGACTTAATCTGGGGAGCGGACCACAAGAGTGGGGCTTCGCAAACTTTACTCTACCTTGTAACGGGATGGGGATGTACATTTAAAAAACTAACAAAGAACTACAAACTACTGTGTGACTTGGAAAACGATTATTTCTCAATGCAGCCCTTGAGGGGGTGACAGCCTGTTCACAAAGCACAACCCAACTTATTTATGTAAAAGTTTGTACATTACACAGGTAGTGTGATTCAGGTAACAGTGTGAGTGTTGTATGACAGGAGAGGGCAGTCTAAGTTGCTTAGACATTATTGTCTGACGGGTGCATCTTTAGCTCTTTCAACGGTTTGAGAGAGGGTGACAGTCTCAAATTCTGGGGGCACAGATACCAACAGCTTCCCTCATAATCGTTGCTTTTTGCATCTCCGGGTGGTGCAGATGCCACCCAAGAAAGTAACCTTAGTGTGCTTTCTGGAGTCAGCCTGCTTTGCTTTTCCCAAACTTTGGTCAGCAAAGCTAAAAGTGTCTTCTACTAAAGTGTTCTTAGCACGCTTTTGGTAACGTAGCTTGAGCAATATGGCCTAAGGTGCACTCGAAGATTAAGCAAAACAGTGGAAGTCACAAATTTCAATACAGTTTATTAAAAATAGACAAGGAACTTTAAGAATCAAACCAAGTTTAGATCAAAAACAATATTTAATAATTATTCAGAAGCAAACTCTAAAGGAGGGCTGTGATTTAAGGATTATTAATTAGCAAAAAACAACTGTCAAAACTAAACAAAAAGGTACATAAATAAAAAAAAGCAGATCCACTGAATCAATCAGAAAGTCACCTACAAAATTGTAGCTGACTTCACTAGCTATGCTTGAGGGGTCAAAGGTAAGTTTAGTCTCTGGTGATATTCAACACTTGAATTTGATGTGAGGTTTTTGGCTGAATCAGTCTCAGAGGTGACGAGCTGCACAGATGTGGCTTGAAGTGCAAAATTCCCACAGAGTAGAGTTGGGTCATCACATTGAACCTGAATCCACGGCCATCAAAATCTATGAAACTTCAGGCAGTTACAACAGCTGCGAAGTCTTCAGAGCTTCCAAGTGTGGAGATGGTTCAAGGTTGATCATATGAGCCAAAGCATGGAGCGCGGTGTGAGACAAGCAGCGTACTGGAGCTCACGCTGGAGGTTCAAACATGAAACTTTTAACCGTCAAGGTGTATCGCAGCAGGTTCAAGGTTGATCATATGAGCCAAAGCATGGAGCGCGGTGTGAGACAAGCAGCGTACTGGAGCTCACGCTGGAGGTTCAAACATGAAACTTGTAACCGTCAAGGTGTATCGCAGCAGGTTCAAGGTTGATCATATGAGCCAAAGCATGGAGCGCGGTGTGAGACAAGCAGCGTACTGGAGCTCACGCCGGAGGTTCAAACATGAAACTTGTAACCGTCAAGGTGTATCGCAGCAGGTTCAAGGTTGATCATATGAGCCAAAGCATGGAACGCGGTGTGAGACAAGCAGCGTACTGGAGCTCACGCTGGAGGTTCAAACATGAAACTTGTAACCGTCAAGGTGTATTGCAGCAGGTTCAAAGGTTGATCATATGAGCCAAAGCATGGAACGCGGTGTGAGACAAGCAGCGTACTGGAGCTCACGCTGGAGGTTCAAACATGAAACTTGTAACCGTCAAGGTGTATCGCAGCAGGTTCAAGGTTGATCATATGAGCCAAAGCATGGGACGCGGTGTGAGACAAGCAGCGTACTGGAGCTCACGCTGGAGGTTCAAACATGAAACTTGTAACCGTCAGGGTGTATCGCAGCAGGTTCAAGGTTGATCATATGAGCCAAAGCATGGAACGCGGTGTGAGACAAGCAGCGTACTGGAGCTCACGCTGGAGGTTCAAACATGAAACTTGTAACCGTCAAGGTGTATCGCAGCAGGTTCAAAGGTTGATCATATGAGCCAAAGCATGGAACGCGGTGTGAGACAAGCAGCGTACTGGAGCTCACGCTGGAGGTTCAAACATGAAACTTGTAACCATCAAGGTGTATCGCAGCAGGTTCAAGGTTGATCATATGAGCTAAAGCATGGAACGCGGTGTGAGACAAGCAGCGTACTGGAGCTCACGCTGGAGGTTCAAACATGAAACTTGTAACCGTCAAGGTGTATCGCAGCAGGTTCAAAGTTTGATCATATGAGCCAAAGCATGGAACGCGGTGTGAGACAAGCAGCGTACTGGAGCTCACGCTGGAGGTTCAAACATGAAACTTGTAACCGTCAAGGTGTATCGCAGCAGGTTCAAGGTTGATCATATGAGCCAAAGCATGGAACGCGGTGTGAGACAAGCAGCGTACTGGAGCTCACGCTGGAGGTTCAAACATGAAACTTGTAACCGTCAAGGTGTATCGCAGCAGGTTCAAGGTTGATCATATGAGCCAAAGCATGGAACGGGGTGTGAGACAAGCAGCGTACTGGAGCTCACGCTGGAGGTTCAAACATGAAACTTGTAACCGTCAAGGTGTATCGCAGCAGGTTCAAGGTTGATCATATGAGCCAAAGCATGGAACGCGGTGTGAGACAAGCAGCGTACTGGAGCTCACGCTGGAGGTTCAAACATGAAACTTGTAACCGTCAAGGTGTATCGCAGCAGGTTCAAAGGTTGATCATATGAGCCAAAGCATGGAGCGCGGTGTGAGACAAGCAGCGTACTGGAGCTCACGCTGGAGGTTCAAACATGAAACTTGTAACCGTCAAGGTGTATCGCAGCAGGTTCAAGGTTGATCATATGAGCCAAAGCATGGAACGCGGTGTGAGACAAGCAGCGTACTGGAGCTCACGCTGGAGGTTCAAACATGAAACTTGTAACCGTCAAGGTGTATCGCAGCAGGTTCAAAGGTTGATCATATGAGCCAAAGCATGGAGTGCGGTGTGAGACAAGCAGCGTACTGGAGCTCATGCTGGAGGTTCAAACATGAAACTTGTAACCGTCAAGGTGTATCGCAGCAGGTTCAAGGTTGATCATATGAGCCAAAGCATGGAACGCGGTGTGAGACAAGCAGCGTACTGGAGCTCACGCTGGAGGTTCAAACATGAAACTTGTAACCGTCAAGGTGTATCGTGGCAGGTTCAAAGGTTGATCATATGAGCCAAAGCATGGAGCGCGGTGTGAGACAAGCAGCGTACTGGAGCTCACGCTGGAGGTTCAAACATGAAACTTGTAACCGTCAAGGTGTATCGCAGCAGGTTCAAAGGTTGATCATATGAGCCAAAGCATGGAACGCGGTGTGAGACAAGCAGCGTACTGGAGCTCACGCTGGAGGTTCAAACATGAAACTTGTAACCATCAAGGTGTATCGCAGCAGGTTCAAAGGTTGATCATATGAGCCAAAGCATGGAGCGCGGTGTGAGACAAGCAGCGTACTGGAGCTCACGCTGGAGGTTCAAACATGAAACTTGTAACCGTCAAGGTGTATCGCAGCAGGTTCAAAGGTTGATCATATGAGCCAAAGCATGGAACGCGGTGTGAGACAAGCAGCGTACTGGAGCTCACGCTGGAGGTTCAAACATGAAACTTGTAACCATCAAGGTGTATCGCAGCAGGTTCAAAGGTTGATCATATGAGCCAAAGCATGGAGCGCGGTGTGAGACAAGCAGCGTACTGGAGCTCACGCTGGAGGTTCAAACATGAAACTTGTAACCGTCAAGGTGTATCGCAGCAGGTTCAAAGGTTGATCATATGAGCCAAAGCATGGAGCGCGGTGTGAGACAAGCAGCGTATGGAGCTCACGCTGGAGGTTCAAACATGAAACTTGTAACCGTCAAGGTGTATCACAGCAGGTTCAAAGGTTGATCATATGAGCCAAAGCATGGAACGTGGTGTGAGACAAGCAGCGTAGTGGAGCTCACGCTGGAGGTTCAAACATGAAACTTGTAACCGTCAAGGTGTATCGCAGCAGGTTCAAAGGTTGTTCAGTGATTCAAACCCATGTCTCACTTATCCAAGTTGAAAGGTAGAATACCAATAAAGGCAGATCACGGTGCAGGGATCTCAGGGTTTGGGCTCTCGGTGCTTACATTGTAGCCGTACAGCGAGGGTAAAAAGTGTTCATCGTATAAAAATTTACACAAAGGATAAGACCTCAGAACCAATTAATAGCAAAGTACATTTCTGTGCTAATGTTGTGGTAAAACCAACAAAACCAGGTAAAAGGAAGAGGAGAAGGGAAAAACAAAAGCAATAATAACATAGCTAACAACATGCAGAAATGACCTGATCCTACTAAGGTAATGATAAATCGCTGCTACAGGAGACCCTCAGGAGGCCGAGTGAAGTAGCAAGTTCAGGAAAATTACTTCAAGATATTTGTTGCCGCTCCCCAGCCAAACAGACACATCGTACAAGTGCTCTGGTGTTCGTGCAGGATCATCCCATTCGCTCTAATAACAGCCCAAGTGCCCGCGTCCACTTTAGAGTTACCACAAAAATGAAACACCCAGGCCGGATTGGATGCCTCGAAGGATATTCACAAAGGTACCTTACACATGTGAGTAATCTCTACATGCAAGGATGCTCGTAGAGTAACTTTTCTACTTTTATCTATTCACTATTACGATAACGTTACTCAAAAGTGTGGACTTGCACATCTGCACACCCTTAAATAGATGTGGAGCAAAATGTACAAATGTAACTTACTGAAGCATAAATGGAGCACTAGAAAGTGCAGTACCACACATAACCAGCCAAGTCAAGTCAAGTCAAAATTTATATAGCGCACTACATACCCAGAGGGTCTCAAGGCGCTTGAGGGAGGGGGGAGGTTTACTTATTGAATATCCAGGTTTTAAGCTGTTTTCTGAAGGCTAGGTGGTTTTGAGTGAGGCGAAGGTGGATGGGAAGGGAATTCCAGGTTTTGGCCGCTAAGTAGGAGAAGGATCTTCCCCCCATGGTGGCTTTGTGGATGCGCGGGACGGCGGCGAGGGCTTGGTTGGACGACCGTAGCTGGCGGGTGGGGGTGTAGAAGGAAAGGCGCGTGTTGAGGCAATCCGGTCCAAGTTCGTAGAGGGCTTTGTGTGCGTGGGTGAGGAGACGGAACGTTATCCTTTTGTTGACGGGGAGCCAGTGCAGGTCTTTCAGGTGACCGGAGATATGGTCTTTGCCAGGGATGTCTAGTATGAGTCTGGCTGAAGCATTTTGGATGCGTTGGAGTTTTTTCTGTAGTTTTGCGGTGGTACCGGCGTAAAGGGTGTTTCCGTAGTCTAGACGGCTAGTAATTAGTGCGTGGGTGACGGTTTCCCTTGTTTCGGTGGGGATCCAGCGAAATGTTTTTTTGAGCATGCGTAGGATGTTGAAGCATGATGAGGAGACGGCGCTGACTTGTCTGGTCATCGAGAGTGAGGAGTCCAGGATGATGCCCAGGTTCCGTGCGTGGTCAGTCGGTATGGGGGCTTTTCCTAGGGCCGTTGGCCACCACAAGTCATCCCAAGCTGAAGGGGATGCGCCTAAGATGAGGACTTCCGTTTTGTCCGAGTTCAGTTTCAGACGGCTGGGCTTCATCCATTCGGCTACTTCTTTCATCCCTTCATGTAGGTTGGTTTTGGCGGTGTTTGGGTCTTTGGTGAGTTAGAGGATCAGCTGGGTGTCATCAGCGTAGGAGATGATGTTGAGGTTGTGTTGGCGTGCGATGGCCGCGAGGGGGCTCATGTAAACGTTGAAGAGGGTGGGGCTGAGTGATGATCCTTGCGGGACGCCGCAGATGACTTCGGAGAGGCCTCTGACTTAAAAGGGGGGAGGCGGACTCTCTGAGTTCTTCCCGCGAGGAACGAGATGATCCAGTCCAATGCTTTTCCTTGAATTCCAATGTTTCTGAGGCGTTGTATCAGGGTGCTATGGCAGACTGTGTCGAAGGCTGCAGAGAGGTCAAGGAGGATGAGGGCGACAGTGTCTCCGTTGTCCAGTAGAGTTCGAATGTCGTCTGTTGCTGCGATGAGTGCGGTCTCAGTGCTGTGTTTTGCTCGGAAGCCGGACTGTGAGGAGTCGAGGGATTTGTTGGTTTCGAGGAAGGCGGCGAGCTGGTTGTTGACAGCTTTCTCGATGACTTTGGCCGGGAATGGTAGGAGCAAGATGGGGCAGTAGTTTTTGAGTTCGGTGGGGTCAGCTGTGGGTTTTTTCAGAAGGGCGCTGAGTTCGGCGTGTTTCCAGCTTTCCGGGAAGGTGGCGGAGTTGAGGGAGCAGTTGATGACGTCTCGGAGGTGTGGTGCTATGATGGAGTCAGCTTTGTTGAAGAGATGGTGAGGGCATGGGTCTGTGGGGGATCCTGAGTGGATGGAGTTCATCAGGCGGATGGTGTCCTCAGTGGAGATTGGGTTCCAGTCATTAAGGATGTTCAAGGGGGGTGAAGGTAAGGCAGAAGGTTGGGTGGGTTGGTCTCCGGATTGGTAGTCGAAGCTGTTGTGGATGTCTGCGATTTTGTTGTGGAAGAACGAGGCTAGGGAGTCGCAAAGGGTTTGAGAGGGAGTGATGTCATTGGAGTTGGCTGAGGGGTTGGTAAATTCTTTGACGATGATGAATAATTCCTTGCTGTTGTGGGCGTTGTTGTCTAGTCGGTCTTTAAGTTCAGCTTTCTTGGCAGTCCGGATCAGTTGGTGGTGTGTGCGGGTGGCGTTTTTGAAGGCGTCCTTGGTGCTGGTGTTTAGGTCTTTTTTCCAGGCCTTCTCAAGGGAGCGACAGAGTTTCTTGGATTTCTTAAGGTCATCGTTAAACCGGGGGCGTTCTTGCTTCCTTGCTTGATTTGGTGTTTTTTCAGGGGTGCTAGTTTGTCGGCTGTTTGGGTTAGCCATTGTGTGAGGTTGATAGCGGCTTGGTTAGGGTTCGTTGAATAGGTAGGGGTTTTTTGAAGAAGCGATGAGGAGATCTGGTCGAAGGTGATTTTGTTCCAATTTCTTCGCAGAGTTGGTTGAGGGTGGTTGCGGGTCGTGGTCTTGTTGTAAATGAAGTGGACGCAGCTGTGGTCCGTCCAGTGGAGGGGTGTGGTGTGAGTGAAGGAGATATGCTTGCTGGAAGTGAAGATAGGGTCGAGTGTGTGTCCTGCGTAATGTGTGGGGGTGTTAACAATTTGTTTGAGTCCGAGATTGGCGAGATTGTCCAGAAGGGTGGTAGTGTTACTGTCGTTGCTCTTTTCCAGATGGAAATTGAGGTCTCCCAGTAGAATGTATTCTTCTGAGGGGAGGGCGTGTGGGGTGATGAAGTCAGTGATGTCTTTGCTGAATTTAGTACGGGGTCCTGGTGGCCTGTAGAGGAGAGTGCCTCTGAGTGTGGTCTTGGGGTCGGTGTGGATCTGGAAGCTGGTAATGCCTTCTAAAACTGCATATACCCTCGTGTAAGATGGCCAATCAGTTGAGTGGCGGTTTAGCTGCCGCTTGCTGTATGGTACAAGTGGGATGATATGAAGTATGCATCTAAGACTACCCAAGTTTACAGTCCTGTTTTTCTATTACAAACTTACTTCAAATGTTTAGTTTGATTTAAGATATTCCTGTAACTGTTAAAAATGAAGAGATTAATCTTGAGAACAGAATTTGTCACAAGGGGAGGCTGAGAATTAAGAAAAACAAATTTCCTGGTTTTATAGATTCCATCTTGTTTGAAACACAACATGGATGTCACTGCCTGTGATGGTGAGACCGGGACTGTTCTTATCAAGGAAATGCCACTGACTGCGAGCTGCCAAGACCTTGAATAGAGAGTTCTTAACCACAATATTTTGGCAAAGAGGTCAAGCCAGGAATAATTGAGCGAGGTTTGTGGCTGCCCAACTCAATGAACTAAACACCTTGTTGAGGGGGTTCACAAGGATTTTTTAAAGCACTCTGTACTTTAACAGAGCCCGTTACCAAGCACTCAAAGTGTTTACAGATAAGAGACTAAAGGCATAAGGAGATAGTGATGCCTAAGATTGTATTTCATACCAATCGAGTTACTTCCTGTGTAAACTTGGCTCACCAAATGCAGCAATAGCAGGCAGAAAAGGCTTACTTTAAGGTCCAGTACTGTCTAATCTATGTTTCTTCTAAACACTAGGGGATTCAACAAACTTTATTCGGTTTTATAAAAGAAATAAACCATAAAAGTCATACAAAGGATGCCCAGTCGCCAATTTTTAGGTCAGCCCCTGACATGACCCCTGGCAATGGGTTGGGCCCAGGAGGCACTAAGAGGAAGCATCCCTCGGTTGGGGGCCCTTGTAAACACAGAAAGAACATTGGATCACAGTCATCTTCAGCAGTCCACCCAGTAGTGCCTAATCTGGATGCTATTTCGTTAGACATGCTCAAACAGCCTTGCAGTCAGCACTTGGAACTAAAATGGACTCCATCCTACTCCGACTTTCTGCACTGGAAAGCAACCTTTCTGAACTGATAGCCTGCTTGCAAAGGGATCGTGCCCTTCTATCCACAAGTATCCCTCCTACAAGGCCTACGATCTCAACCACCATTTCCAGTCCCAGTGGTAGTGGCACGGGGGCAAGAGACAGAGCAGTGTCTATCACAAAGCCACCTAGTCACATGGTAGGAGATACAATGGCACCTATTATGCCCGGGACTGACCCTCAGCACCGTCCAGTCAACCGGAGGGGGGCAGTGGGGCACCCGGAAACAAGTTTCTCCTCAGTCTCTGAAATCTCAGGGTTTCAAAGTGGGCGGATTGTACAGTTCCGATGATAGGTGGGAAGGGCTGGAAGACATGACCCCTGTGGACGTGAATAACTATTATCCTAGTTTGGGCTCTATTCATCTCCTACCAGAGTCCACGACGCTTGTAGTGGTGTTAGCTGGAGTACCATGCCTCAACCCCGGGACCAAGAAAGACTTTTACCAGCTGAACAATAAGGTGGTGCACTGGCTCAATTCCAACATTGCCCCTGGGCTTAGGGTGGAAAACCAAACTCTCATGGTGTGCCAGACACAGTGGGTTGGTAGCACCAAGAAATCCTGGCTGGGGGACTGTATTATTATCAATTTTAACAATCCAGTCATAGTAAACCGAATCTTAAGCACGGTTTTCCAGTCTAACTACAAGTGTTGGAACTCAGCAATCTTGACACTCCTGCTGGGATACTTCTACAGACCCAATTATTACCAAATACTGTCCCAGCGCGAGTGGCTCCAAGAGGTGGGTCATAGGGGTCGTGCAGAGGGGATGATAGGGGTAAGCACAGAAAATAGGTTTACTCCTCTGAGCTCATTGGAAGATTGCGATTGACGATGTGTGTTTCCCTCGGACCCTGTGGCACCCACATCCCAGAGAAATGAATCGCACCCGTAACAGGTATTGAGTGTGAATGGAGGGTGTAATGCCCACGCTGTCGGCAGCCCGATCTGGATCTGCTCCATATGAGTTGGTCTTGCACCTCCCTTCAAGGCTACTGGAGAGAGGTTGCTGCAACTCAGACGCACTGTACCGTACCCTCCTTTACGCCCACAGGGAAAATCTGCATTTTAGGGGTATATGTCAGATCTAAAAAAAATAGCGTCACACCCCGATTCAGAGACCTAGGTTTAATAACTGCCAAGCGCTTAATTACAAAACGGTGAAAGCAGGCAGATCCCCCAGAAATGAACGACTGGATAAACTCACTTAAAATATGGGCACAGGCAGAGAGTACAGCGCTACACAGGGAGGAAACGGCAGGGCTCCGCAAATGCCCCATAGCGCAACAATGGGACACCAGACTCACGGCCTTCGGAAATGGAGTAAACGGGGAGGGCAATGGCACTGAGCCAGCGACCCCATGATATACTAATTGAAGTTTCCGGGCGGCAGGGAGGGAGATAGCGGTGGATGCCTATCGCATTCTACTACATGATACCCCGTGGAGGAAGTCTGATGTACTGGGGCCCTGTTCTTTCCTGCCCCGACGCCTAGTGCTGTGACATTAGCCCCCTACACCCACATGAGTCCGAGTTGAGTCCCGATGAGTCTCCAAGTAGTTATTCGTGCAATAACCGGTCCCACACTCAGTAAGGCAATGGTTAGCATAATTTTTCGAGATAGCAGCCCTTAAGTTTTGTTGTTCACTATTTTTCATTTACATAAAATATGCTTTATTGATGTGTCTGTTGTTATAATCATGCACCATCCCTCTTCTTCTTTCGCAGAGCCCGCTTCGTTGTAATATCGAACAGGCCACATGTATAGGTCTCCAGCGCCGGATAACGTTGTGTCCATTTGACACAAAGGCCTTAAATAAGGTGGGAAATATTAGCATGTGAAATTAGAAACATGTCCCTTTGATCTCTTTATATTTTTATTCTAGCATAGGCACTGAAAATCTGCAGAGATATGTGGTGGGCAGGCAATCGCAACAATGTATGTGAAACTCTCTATTAGCGATAAGCTGATGTGAAACTATAAATCGTGTTGCTGTAATAGGAGCAGTTATTCTATTATAATGTTATTAAGACGGCGTTACATGCGGATATACACTGTATTCTCCACATTTTTGCTTTGCCATGTATTGCAAGAGAATGGAATAATATGAAAAAGACCAATAAAGATATATTTTTTTTAAAAGGTGAATGGAGGGGGTACATTTTTTTCTTGGAATATAGCGGGGGTAGAGAGCAAGATCGAGAACACTGAATGGTTGACCCTTGTTAAGAGTTTTGATGTGATATGCCTCCAGGAAACATGGGCTGTAGACAATAATTATCACCTGGATGGCTATAAAACCCTCTTCGTTCCAGCTACCCCGTCCAGGTCAGGGAGAGCCAAGTGGAGAGCTTATCACCTTTGTTTCTCCAGCTTTCCTTGGCATCTCCGCTCACTATATGTCTCTCCCAATTTACATGTGATGTTGTTGATATTTGATATTTGATATTTATGTGCATTTGTAAAGCGCTAACGTTCGCTCCCAAGGGAGCATCATGGCGCTAGGCAAGCTGCGGAGAATAACTGAATAATGAAGTGTAATAAAAGGAAGAAACTAAATGGCAGCCAAGACAGAGGAGTCTGGTTGTTGATAGACCCATGTCTTGAGAAGTTTTCTGAAGTTGTTCTCTTTTTCTATGAATCTGAGGTTGACAGGTAGATTGTTCCAGGCTTTGGCTGCCAGAACAGTGAAGGATTTCCCACCCTTGGTCTTGTATTTGAATTTGGGAATTAGAACCAGATTTGTCCCAGAGGATCTCAGGCAACGCGAGGGATTATAGCGCGTGAAACGATTTGCCAAATAGCGGGGCCCTGTATTATGCATGGTTTTAAAAACTGTGAGAAGCAGTTTAAACAGGATTCTTTTGTGCAGCGGCATCCAGTGCAGCGAATTTAATGCTGCCGACGCTGATGACCTTCTGGGGAGTTGTAAAACCAGCCTGGCTGCAGCATGTTGGATGCTCTGCAGCTTTCTAAGGGTAGATTTTTTCACTCCGGCCATAAGGCCATTGCAGTAGTCAAGTCGGGAGAGTATAAGGGCTACCGCGACTGACTTTCTAGCTGCAATTGGGAGGAAGTCGAAGAACTTCTTCAAAGATTTTATTAGTCCAAAACAGCGACCAGCGGTAATCTTGACGTGGTCATCGAAAGAAAGAGAAGAGTCGAATTGCACGCCTAGATTCCTGGCTGATGGTACTGCACTTGGAGGGGCCTCTGATCCTAGAGGCCACCAATCTTTCGGGCAAAAAGTCAAATTTTTACCCAACGGGATGATTTCCGTCTTAGCACTGTTACATCTAAGATGGTTAGTTTTGAGCCACTTGAAGACATCAGAGAGGCAGTTTTTAAACCGGAGATCTGCGTCAGTTCGCTGTTTGTCAATGGTGACGACCAATTGAGTGTCGTCAGCGTAAGACGTGACAAGAATCCCATGTGATTCAATCACAGCTAAGAGGGGTGCCATGTAAATATTAAAAAATAAAGGGCTTAATATGGACCCCTGGGGCACTCCAGATGTAATAAGTTTTTCGCAGGATAGGTGGGGCCCTAAGGACACGATCTGAGACCTATTAGATAGAAACGATGAAATCCAGGCCAGGGCTGTGTCTGTCACGCCAATCTCTCGCATTCGGTTAATCAGGATGGCATGCGAGATGGTGTCGAACGCTGCTGTAAGATCCAGCAGGATGAGGACAGCTTGCTTGCCCTCATCCTGCAGGAATTTGATGGAATCAGCAAGTTCGATCAAGGCTGTTTCAGTGGAGTGACCGGAGCGGAAACCCGATTGCTGAGGGTGCAAGATGTTATGGGCTTCTACATAAGTTTTAAGCTCCTCCTGTACTAGATGCTCCGTGACTTTGCCAAGAACGGGAAGTAAGGAGATGGGACGCATGTTGGTCAAGTCTGTTGATGATTTATTCTGCTTTTTCAACAGAGGTTTTACGATGGCCTTCTTCCAGTCAGCAGGTACATGTCCAGATTCAAGGGATTCATTAATAATGGCATTAATGTAGGGGTTAACTGTGTCGATCAGGTGATGTAGAATAATGGGGGGGCAGGAATCAGTAGGCGCTCCTGATTTACAGGCCCGTATTGCCTTACTGGTTTGTTGCAGGGAGACCGATTTAAAACTGGAGAGAAGAGGGTAGTTGACTGATTCCCTTAAGGGCGTTGTCGGAGGAGGGGAAAAGTCTTTCTGGATGTTGACAATTTTGTCAACAAAAAAATTAGCAATTTGATTGCATAGGCTCTCTGAGGGAGGTATTTCGGTGGTGAGGGCTTTCGGATGAGTAAATGACTTGACTATGGTGAAGATGGTTTTTTGGTTTTGGTGTGCTTCCGTTATGAGCTTAGTGTAATATGCCTTTTTTGCTATTTTTATGTCGGAGAGGTATAATTTCCTCTGTTGGACACAGCATGCTCTGGACACCGTGTCATATGCTTGTCTCCAGTGTCTTTCTAGTCTACGACATAGAAGGTGAGTGTCTGCTAGGGTCTGTGTGAACCAGGGGGCATTAGGTTTTCTCTTCTTAGAGCCCTTTTCCTGATGGTTTTTGGGCTCAGTATTAGCCGTGACTATTTGGTTCATCCAAATATGGAAGTTGCGGGAGTCGATTTCGACATCTCCAGTTAGAGTAGGGGATGGGAGCAGTGGTTTTGGTTCTAGCTTTATTCGTTCGGCCACCTTCTTCCAATTGACTGTAAAGGTGGCATGGGTATGCCTGGAGCTGGATAGGGTAGAAAGAGGTATCATAATATCAAATGGGATGAAGTAATGGTCAGTCCAAATTTGAGGTAGCGGAAGGGAAATGGAGAGGTTTGGAAGATTAGAGCAGATGCCATCAATAGTATGTCCAGCACTGTGAGTGGCAGTGTTGATACGTTGGGAAAGTCCAAAAATGTTCAAAGACTGTAAGAAGGAAAAGGTATGGGGGTTGGCAGGTGAAACCATATGTAGATTTATATCACCAATGAGGGTAAAATTGGGGTATTGTAGCATGAGCGCTCCGAGGGCCTCATCCAAAGAGTTGAGAAAGGAGGTAGGATTACCCGGAGGGCGGTATAGAAATCCTCCCGAGAGGGAAAACGAGGCATTGATTTTAATAGAAAAACCCAAGCTTTCAGTGTCTTTAAGGTGGCATAATTCAAATGTGTGACAGGGAAAAGTTTCCTTGATGATTAGCGCTACCCCGCCTCCTCGGCCAGAGGGTCTATCCCTCCTGAAGATGGTAAAGTCAGGGGGGAGAGCAGTTGCCAAGTCAGGGTTGGAGGAGTCATTAAGCCAACTTTCGGTAATGAACAGGGCATCCAGTTCATGATTCAAAATTAGATCATGCACATCTTGGGCATGGCAGGCTAGGGATCTAGCATTTACAAGACCACCCTTGAAGTGGGAGGAACGAATTTTTAAGGGGGCATGCACATCGGTAATGTCATTTATAAGCGGAGGAGGGGTCCACTCACAACGAGGACAAGCAAGGGGGCTGGAAAGGGGGTCAATATGGGGGCAGTCGGAGCAGTGGGGAGCAGGTGAGGGGCGTAGGGACAATAAGAAGTTGCTGTCATACCTGATGGCGGGGTGAGCCCCGACAGCGTGCCCAGCGCCCGGCGCGATCCGGTCGCGGACGGGCGCAGATGGGCTTGGCTTTGGCTTGGCTTTGGCGCGCGCCAAGCGCGCCCGCTGCGCCAGCCCGCTGCGCCGTCTGGCCGGTCTGCACATATTATAGGGAGAAAAGGGGGTGGGAGTATGGCGCGACTAGAGCGCTCTCCCTGCCTCCCTCAATATGGCGCCCACCGTCGCCGAGAATCGGCAAGGCGGCAGTGCAGACAATGGACTTTGCAAATGTGTGAGTGGTGTCAGAGTGCCTCCAAAATATTTCCCTTTAACTCAGGTGAGCCCCCCAAGTAAGTAAGTGTTGTCCAGTGGAAAGAGCAAGCTACTTCTGGTAAACTTTCACAACGCGGGAGTTACACACCTGGATGAGGGCAATGTAACTCAGCTGGGATCTGTACTTCAGCATAGCATCTTGAAAGGTCAGAGTTATCCCTACATTTTTTAACAGGGGATTTTAACACTCATATGTGTGGGGACGCCAGGCAAGGAGGAGTGGAAGGTATGGGCTGTGTACAACAAGCAGGCTTACACATGGAACATACTCCCCACGCAAGAGGTGAGTGCCGGTATTCTGGGTCTGTCTAAAAACAAGGACCCCACGCCAGATGGGATATTGCCAGATCTCTACATCGCCCACGTAGAACCTGGGTGCCTGTCCTCACAGCTGTTATCAATGCTGCAGTCGAGGTTGGCCGCTCAGATTCTTGGGTTTTATATAGTCCCTGTATTTAAAAAAGGGTGATCGGTACAGTACCTATTGTTATAGGCTCATTTCTCTTCTGGACTCTGTGGTGAAGGTGCTGGGCCAAATGGTACTTGACACACTTGTATCTTGGGAAGATGAAAACAACTTTATATCCGATATCCAATACAGCTTTCGTCCAGGTCGTTCCACTGTGGAACAGTGTTTAAACCTGTACATGGTTCTGAACAAATACACTGTGGCTCGTTCCAGCCCCATATACCTAGCCTTCATGGACCTGTCCTCAGCATTCACTGGGTCAATAGGTCCAAGCTGTGGCAGTTGCTGTCCTCCATTGGCATTGACAGTAACATCATTTTATTTTTGAGGGATCTTCACCGTTGTCCGCTATTCAAAGGATCTGAAAGTGTCCAGTCAGCTTGACATCAAGAGAGGGGTGTGTCAGGGGTGCATTTTAGCATCCTTTCTTTTTAACCTATTTATTAATTCCTTAGAGAAGGCCCTCTTGGTCACAAATGCGGATTGTCCCCAGGTAGGCAAGCGTAGCCTACCAGTCCTCCTAAACACGGATGACGCAGTCCTCTTGGCGATAGCTAGGTGCCTACATCTTCTTCTGAATTATTTTGCCCTTTTTATGAAGGACTTGGACCTTTCGTTTAATCATTCCAAGTCATTCATTATGCAGGTGGGACCTCGTAAAGCTAAGCAGTTCACTTTTAAATTCGGATTTTCGTCAATACCGAACGCCAATGTTTCTCTTATTTGGGAGTTGTGTTTGACAATTCCAATAGTTGGTGCCCTTTGCTTACTTGGAAGAAAGGGGATATAGTGAAAGCTTTTTCAGCTGTTTTTAACTTTGCCAGCAGAGTAGGAGGGAAGCCAAAAGCGGCTCTTTTGAAGATATATGAAGCCAAATATATTTCAAAGGTTAGTTATGGGAGTGAGGTATGGGGCCACATTGGGGTAGGGATAGTGCAAAATGCTGAAAACTCTTTCCTGAGATGGGCCCTTTCTGTCCCACAAAGCAACCAGTTTTATGTCGTGCACGAAGAGTTGGGAATGCCTTTCCTCTCAGATGTACTGGTTTTCCGTCCCCTGGCATTGTGGCTTAATATTTGGGCTAATTAAGAAAATATACTTAGCAAAGATGTCCTATGGGAATGCTTTCACTTGACCATGTCTCAAGCATCCGAAGGCTCCAGTATGTAAGAGTTGGCCTCTCCAGGGTAGGTAGGAACTATTTGCTAACCCTGAGCGCATATGTAAGAGGGACCTTTCTCTGGTCAAAGAGTGTTTTTTAAAAATGAGCTGCTGTGAAAAAGAGGGAAATGAGCTGTGTAAGCCTAGTGTGCGTAAGTACATTGTGTTAAAAACTGTACCAACCACGAACCTTATCTTCTAGGGCTTAAAAGCATCCATGATCTTTTCCTATTCACCCAGTTTTGGCTCAAACTCTTCCATTACCTCTTGGCACACCCTTCCGGCTCCCACAGAGGCCTTGTGTCTCATGCCCTGTGGCTGCAACGGTGAGTCTCCTCAGGACATGATGCACTTTTTTAATGTTTTGTAGTTTTTATGCTGTCCCTAGAAAGTTATTTATTATTCCCATTCTCAAAAAAGCGGGTTTTAGGAGAGATAGACCAGCTTTTATCTTTTTACAACTGCTCTCTAATGACACTTTTTGCCTATGATTAACTTTTCACGGGTCGCTGTTCAGGTCAAGCTGCGATTAACTTCTGTACTGTAATTCATGAATTTTTATCTTGTATTCTGATTAACTTGGACATAAATATATTTGTCAATCTTTAACTTGGAAGATGTTTTTCTTTTATAAAACCGAATAAAGCTTGTTGATAATAATCACTAGGGGATTCATTTACAGGGTAGCATGGTATCCCTCACAATAACTCCTGGAGTCACAGTCCACACTATGAACATGCTTTGTTCCCCCTACTTCCAACCTTATATGTATCCCAATCACCTGCCCAAACCTCTCCCTGCTGATGCCAATGTGGTCCTCCGTCATCCCGCAGACCATATTTTTGGCCCCTTTGAAAGTGCCCATACAATAAAAATGCTGCAGTTGTAAATACATATCAACTACCATTTGTTGTGTTTGAAACATTTTATTGAATAATGAAACCAAATAAACATAAGGCGATTATTAAAGCAAAACAAAACATCAGTTGCCATATACATAAGAGACAAAAGTAGTACATAAAAATCAACATACTGTAACACAGCAAAGTTATGTAGAGCACAATTTCTAATTTCGGGCAATCTTTAAAGTTCAACAATAGAAACGTTCATAAAGAACAGGAAAGGAAAGAAAGAAGGTGGGATACAGTGGTTTCATTAATGGAATACTTCCTACATATAGAAAAACAAATACTAATTATTTTCCTTACTTCGGAGGATCCGCAAAGTCCGCCATCTTCTTCCCTCTGCGGCACTTACCCAAACTGTCATCTCACTTGTGCACTCCCGTCTGGACTTCTCCAACTCCATTTACCACGGTCTCCCACAATTCCTGTTACATCGCCTCCAAGTCGTCCAGAATCAGGCGGCCCGCTTAATTCATGGAACCCCCAGATGGCAATCGGCCAAGCCTTTGCTCCACAGCCTTCATTGGCTCCCAATAGACCAAAGGGCAGCTTTTAAGGTGGCATGCCTCACATTCAAAGCCCTTCGCTGCTCTGGCCCCACGTTCCTCAAATACCTCATCCGCCCTCACTGTCCAATACGTAACCTCCGATCAGCCCACCGTCATCTGCTGGTCACTCCTAAAAACAAAAACAAGAAATTTGGCGGTCGCCGTTTTTCCTACCTAGCTCCCGTGCTTTGGAATCTCCTTCCTCTTTCAATCAAATCCTCCTCTTCCCTTCTGAACTTCAGAAAATTGCTAAAAACTCACCTTTTCCCTCTCCTTAGCTAGAATTCTGCTATTCATGCTCCCTCCTCACTCATTCTGTCTATCAGAGCCAGGAAGCTTCGGCGTCAGCGCGCTTTACAAATTGCACCTAAGATAAGAATAAAGTCCTCACATTAAGATACTAAGAGACATATATTGAACAATTAACATTTCATATGTAATTAGAATTCAATTTCAATATTTTAACCTCCTCCGCATTATTTCACTCATGATTACAACCTGAATGCTTCCTGGAAAGGAACCGCCTCATGGGGTTCAAAATAAACATCTTTTCCAACAATAGGATTCAAATGATGAACTTGAATTTCAATTCAATTTATTGATTTAGGCCATTTTGGAGATCAACAATTTTAAATATATACAAAATCCATACACTTTTGTAAAATTGTCACCTAAACTTGAATTCAATCCACTTTTTGATTAAACACTTCCTATTACAGCAAGCATCACAAGACAACTTGTTGTTATCTTCGCAATTAGTGATAATTTTTTGGATGACAACAACAATAAATATGTTTAGAATTTTACCTCCAAAAGCAAAAACATGCCATTTCTGAATCATGGTGCACAATAAAATGTAGGAACAGAAGGGCATCTTTTGATGTAACCAGGCTTGGAAATAGAATTCCTGATTTTTTGGACATTTAAATGTCATATTTTAAAAGAGTTCAAACAGACCCAGCACGAGCTCCACGAAAAATAGAAGATGAGTGAATTGTACTTAGAGAAAATGTGCTGATAAGTAATCTATTGATGTCAAATACAGTGATCAGGCAATGCTTGTGGATCTAATCTATTCAGATTTTAACTACATGGTTTGTTCAATAAATTGACTGAGCATAATACTTGAAGGTCCATCTCTCGGATCAGTTCTATTACAGTTTTAGTTTTGATAACACTAATAGAGATCATTGATTAATAGATTTTAAAAGCCATGGGTGGAATTGATCCTTGGTCTAAATCCAGATTATTGTCTGCAATAGAAACCAGTACAAACAGATCAAATCTAAAAGCATTGAATATATTTATTATAATGGTTTAGAGAAAACCCAGAAGACACACATTGTTCCTGAAACTCAGAAAATGTATCTAAAGATTATGATTACATCCTATTTTATGTCCAGAGACCGCTTTAGCTGCTTTTCTGTTTAAGTGACAACATTTGCAAATATATTTAACAAAACATTAAAGCTGGATGTCAGAAATGCTGTCTTTAAGTAGTGTATAAGAGTTATGTGTGATGATTTTATTTGATCTGAAGCAACACTAACACAAAACAGGTACGTGCACTGGTTATCATTCAACTAACATTATTAGCAACCTTAATATGGATGTCCACACAAGCATTATAAAATCTGGAACAGGTGGGCAGAATATCGGGGACTGTGGCTGGACCCTCCTGATGAGCAGTTACTGCCGGGTTAGGGGGAGACTGCAGGCGAATACAAAGGAATGTGCAGAAGGAGTGGTGGGGTGGACTGCGAGTGCCTTATGGTTTATGGTTGTTCTGTATAACTGTGATTATGGAACTGTGAACTTGAGTGACTTGGGGGGGGTGTTTGGGGGGAGTTGGGGGAGGGGGGAGTTGGGAGTATAGGAGGGGGGTTTTCTATACGCTATTGTTTTGGGGACAGAAATTCCTGGGGGGCTGAAAGACTTTGAACCAAACAGTCAAGGGCAAATGTGACTTTGTTGTAATAATTGTGCAGTTGCCTCTGGGTTACAGGGTGCTGCTTGATATGTGCTACTTGACTAATAAAATCTGTTTTCCCCCCAAAAAATGGGGTGCATTAAAAAATGCCTATATTTAAATCACAGAAACAGTAGTTTGCTGACTCCACAAGCAACCGATTTTACCAAATAGATTATTAGTACATGAACCTCAGTATTTCCTATATTGCTGAAATTTAGTCTCTAATATTTTTGTCATGTGGCGTAAATATTTGTTCTTGTTATTTTATTTCCCATTTCAATATTGTCATGCAATGTACCTATTATTTTTGTCCAACACATTGAAATATTTTTATCACAATTTTTGGGACATTCTAAAAAGTGTTTTCACTCTATAACTTGAAACTTCCTGAGGAAAATACAGACGCGTAGTTACTGGTTTCTCCTAGTTCATTTACCTTTCTTACTAAAACAAGCACAATATTTATTTGAGAGCTTAGTCTTTAGAAATAATACTTGCAAAAGTTTATGTTCAAAATTTCAGATAATTTACTGATAAAGATATCAAATAAAGATCCCCTAATTTCTTATACCTTGTGGTATCAAAAATCTGCTACAATTAACAGACTTCTCTTCTAGATAAATCCAGGTATGAGAAGGTATTAAATGAGAGTATCAACTTTCTGTTATTTTAACACATTTTATCAGTGCACAGAGTATTTTTCCTACATTGATCACAACATTTCAAGCAATGGTCTGTGCTTGAACGTACAATGAAGGGTAAAAATGTATTTCTACCACAATCAAGAAACTCTTGGGTCTCTGAGGATTTCTGTTGCAAATGAAGACCTAGCTAAGATGAAATATCCCTTTAAAAGGACGATTTCCCTCACCCACCATAGATGGCATGCTTCTTCATTCAGAATCTCCTTGCACCGTGTTACAACCCCCTCACTGAGAGGGAGGAGTTCAGGCATGTATTGTTATAGAGAAAGGTATACAAAATACCACAATAATGAGCTCAGGGTAGTGGGGGCAGCAGAGTGAAAGTTAAAATTTGCTAAAGGGTATGTGGTTTCCATTATTTGTACGCCCCTGGACCAGGATTGAAATCGGGGCAATGTGGGAGAAGGAAAATGCTACTTACCAGTATGCATCTGTTCTTGGTATGTAGAGCTGCAGATTACTACACTTTGCATTAGATCGCCACCTGGTGTTGGGCTCGGATGATTGCATGTTGTCGTCGTCTTGGAAGAAGTCTTTTGTAGTCAGGAGATAGGTGACTCCTCCCTTGGGCATAGTCCGCATGGGCATCGGCTCCATCCTTAGATTGTTTTTCGCCATGGGAAATGATGGAGTTAGCAGAAGTAAAGAAAAGGATGTCCATGCGTGTGCATCTAAATAAGATAAAACTGGAACAGATACAGGTCCCGGGGAGGCGGGAGGGCGTGCAGTAATCTGAGGCTCTACATGCCAAGAACAGATGCATACTGGTAAGTAGCATTTTCCGTTCCAGGCATATGAGCTGCAGATACTACACTTTGCATCGATTGTACAGCAGTGTCTCCCCTAGCGGTGGTCACCTGTATCTGTTGCAGTGGTTAGAAAGAGACTTTTCAGGCCAGCTTGACATACTGCAGCTTGCTGCCTGGCATGCACATCAACACAGTAGTGTTTATTGAAGGTGTGTGTTGTAGACCATGTTGATGCCTTGCATATGTCTTCTAGGGGGATGTTTCCTAAGAAAGCCAAAGAGACTCCTAGTTTGCGTGTGGAGTGCACTCTGGGAGGAACTGTTAATGTAAGTTTTGCTTTTTGACAGCATATTTATGTACATTTTACAATCCACCTTGCAATTCCACACTTTGAGATGGGGTTGCCTTTATGCGGTGGAGAGAAAGATACAAACAATTGTTTTGTTTTTCAAAAAGATTTAGTCCTATCTATATAGTAGAGAAGAGCTCTTTTAACATCTTGTGTGTGTAGAGCTCTTTCTGCTAAAGAGTCAGGGTTTTGGAAAAACACAGGTAACTCTACAGATTGGTGTAAATGAAAAGGAGTAATGACTTTTGGAAGGAATTTGGGATTAGTTCTTAGAACCACTTTGTTACGATGTAGTTGTAAAAATGGTTCTTGTATTGTGAAAGCTTGTATCTCACTTACTCTTCTAAGAGAGGTAATAGCAATAAGGAAAGCTGTTTTCCATGTGAGGAATTGCAGTTCACATTTGTTCACAAGGTGGCCCCATGAGGTGGTCCCATGAGCCTTGTAAGAACAACGTTTAGGTTCCACACTGGAGAAGGTGGTAACCTGGGGGGAATGATTCTCTTTAATCCTTCCATACATGCTTTAATAGCAGGTACTCTAAAAAGAGACAGATGTTGTCTGTTTTGTAAATATGCTGCAATTGCTGATAGGTGCAGGCGTATAGTTGAATGTGCCAAGTTACATCTTTGTAAATGTAGAAGGTAACAAATAATATTTTGGATAGAAGCATCCAAAGGATCAATGTGGTTATTGTTGCAATAAATGGCAAATCTTTTCCATTTAGCAGCATAGCAAGTTCTAGTAGTAGGTCTCCTGGCCTCTTTAATGATGTTCATACAGTCTGGTGGTAGGTTAAGATAACCAAACTCTAAGACTTCAGGAGCCAGATCGCCAGATTCAGTTGATTTAGGTCTGGATGTCTGATGTCTCCATGGTTCTGCGTTAGCAGAGATGGTGTGAGACGTAGCTTTTGGTGTGGAACTAGAGAGAGTTCTAACAGTGTGGTGAACAATGGTTGGCATGCCCATGTGGGAGCTACCAGGATTAATTTGAGAGACTGTTGTCTGAGCTTGCATGCTACTAGTGGTATTAGTGGTATTGGCGGAAAAGCGTACGCAAATCTGCCTGACCATTTCATCCACATCGCATTGACCTTGGACAGCGGGTGTGGAAACCTGGCAGCGAAGATTGGGCATTTTGCATTTTCGTGTGTGGCGAACACATCTATGTCTGGATGCCCCACTTGTGAAAGAATGGTTGAAGAACTTGCGGATGTAGTTCCTATTTGTGAATTTGTTGTGTCTGCCGTCTCAACAGATCAGCTATCTGATTGTGAACTCCTGGAAGGTGCTCTGCCATCAGATATATGTTTTGTGGGATGACCCATCTCCGAATGTTCTGTGCGAGCTGGGACAGTTTTAGAGAGTGTCCCCCCCCCCCCTGTTTTTGTATATAATACATGGCTGTCATGTTGTCCGTCCGGATTAAGACAGCTTTGTTTTGTACTTGAAGTTGGAATGTTTTGAGTGCTAGGAATATTGCTAGCAGCTCTAGATGGTTGATATGGAACAATCTTTGTTGAATGGTCCAATGCCCTTGAGTTGTATGATGTAGGAGATGGGCTCCCCATCCTGTGTGAGATGCATCTGCTGTGAGTACTATTTGTGGAACTGGTTCGAGGAACGGCCGCCCCCTTGTCAAGTTTTTGGTGTTCCACCACTGCAGAGAGCGATATGTGCGGCTGTCTACCAACACTAGGTCTGTTAGTTGCCCTTGAGCCTGGTTCCATTGTTGTGCTAGACATTCCTGTAATGGACGCAGCTGCAGTCTTGCATATGGTACTATGAAAATGCAAGATGCCAACATGCCTATCAGTCTCATGAACACTCTGGCTTGCAGAGATTGTTGATGCTGGAAGACTGTGACTAAGGACTGAATGCTCTGTATCGTTGCTGGACTGGGATACGCTAGAGCTGTTGACGTGTTTATTGTAGCCCCTAGATACTGATGTATATGAGAGGGTTGCAGGTTTGACTTGGTGTAGTTGATTGTGAACCCTAAGTCGTGCAATATTTGAATTGTTTGATGTGTGTGTTGAACACTCTGATTGAATGACTTGGCTTTAATGAGCCAATCACCTAGATAAGGGAAGACATGTATTTGTTGTCTCCTAAGATGTGCTGCTACTACTGTTAGGCACTTTGTAAATACTATTGGTGCTGTTGTAACTTCGAATGGAAGGACTTTGAATTGATAATGTTGTCCTTCAAGTACAAACCTTAGATACTTCCTGTGAGCAGGATGCATAGGAATGCGATCGTTTAGATCTAGTGTTGTAAGGAAATCGCCTTGTTGCAGCACTGGGAGCACTTTTTGTAAAGTGATCATGTGAAAATGATCTGATTGTATGTAATTATTGAGTGGCCTGATGTCTAGAATTGGTCTTAGAGTCCCATCTTTCTTGGGTATTAGAAAATACAGCGAGTAAACCCCTGTTCCTTGGTGTTGTAAAGGAACTATTTCTATTGCGTCCTTTTGAAGAAGTGACAGGAATTCTTGTTTGAGCACAGTAAGGTGTTCTGCCGACATTGGACGCTGTCTGGGTGGTATGTGTGGAGGGGTTGCTGTAAGTTCCAGGCAGTAGCCAGACTGGATAATTTGTCTTACCCACTTGTCTGTTGTGATGGGATTCCAGACAGGTAGGAACTGTGTTAATCTGCCCCCCACAGGAGTGGAATGCTGTTGGGGAGCAGAGGAAAGTCACTGTTTTGTGTTGGAGGAGGTTCGATTATTGTTGTTACCCCGACCTCTTACTTTGTTGTTGATTCCTCTATATACTCCTCTAAAATATCCTTTGTTAGAGAATGTTTGTGTGTTTGATTTAAAGGATGTTGTATTGTCTGCTCCAGACTGTTTGGAGCCTCCTCTGTAGAAGGAGCGACAAAAGGAACTTTTAGTTTGTGTGGACTGTAAAGCTCCCATAGATTTGGCAGTATCTGTATCCTTCTTCATCTTTTCAAGTGCTGTGTCTACCTCTGGTCCGAACAATTGTTTTTGATTAAATGGTTCATTTAAAATGGTAGATTGCACTTCCTGTTTAAATCCTGAAATGCGTAGCCATGCATGTCTTCTAAGTATGACACTAGTGTTGACAACTCTGGATGTAGTTGCAATAAACACAATGGTTCAGCACCCCACACAGTACACAGTAACAATAGTAATCAAATCAATAAAATGAAGGAATCACTTCAGTAAACCTTAACCTTTTCTTTCTTGCTTTCATTCAAAATCTTCATACAAAGCGTAGCCAATGCATTTCGTCCAAAGGACTTCTTCAGGGCGAAAGATATTGGGAATATGTCACCAGTATTTTGTTCCAAAACATTTTTTGTGCGGAACTTCAAGTATTTCGTGGCAATAGTAGCCTTGTTCTAAGAGAAACGAGTCAATTCCTCACAATAGGTATTCATCTAAGTGGGTAAGCCATCAGAACGTTGCCATTATTCGCAACCCATTCTTGTGGTATCTGTAATCACCTTGAATATTCACGGCGTGTTTGTTCTCCCTCGGTCACGGCCTCGAGTTTGTAGCTCTGGATGTACTGTCTGCATATCAAGTGCACACTTGATTGAGGCATTAGGAATTAGCTTGCCTTCTTGTATAAGGTTGTTTGCCTGCACCTTATATTGGTGAGGTAGATGTTCCAGTAGTTTCTCTAACTGATCATAATGAGCCCTATCATATCTTGAAAGGAGGGCTTGTGTGTTAGCTATACGCCATATGTTCGAAGCTTGCACAGCTATTCTTTTGCCTGAAGCATCTATTACTTTAGATTCTTTGTCAGGTGGAGGTGTCTCACCTGACATTTGTGAAGTTGCCCTTTTCCTAGCATTTGATACAATTAGTGAATCTAATGGTAGTTGTCCTTTAATGTAGGCTGGATCTGCAGCTGCAGGCCTATATTTTTTCTCAATTCTAAGGTTTAGGATCCTAGTGCGTACAGGGACTTTAAATATCTCTGGAGCGTGTTTGATGACCCCTTTAATCATAGGAAGAATTTGAACAGACCTTTACGATTGTTCAAATTTGTCTAAAAGAAAATCTTCCTCTGCCTCATCAGAGTGCATAGTGACTCCCTGGTAAATGGCAGCTCTGTTCAGCAGGTGTCCAAAACTAATATTATCTTCTGAGGGAGAAGGTTGTGATGGGTATGACTGTGGGTCAGGCATATCTGGTGCATCCTGTGGGTCCGGGTACTCCCAGTCTGTATCATCTATAGGGTATGGGAAAGGCTCATCTGGGTCTATCCCTCTTCCTAAACTATACTCATCATCATTTTGAGGTGATTGTGAAGACAGAAGAGGAGAATGTGAAAGGGAAATCTGTGGTGAATAGTTAAGAGGAACGGGGGATGAAGGAGAAGGAAGTATAGGAGAAGAAGGGTGCATAGGAGATGTGGCAGAGTCCTTCTTCTTGACAGGTACTACAGTTGTGGGTGTTGTATCTGGCTTCCTCTTCTTGTGTGGTATAGTAGATGCATCTACATTGACCCAAAGACAGTTGATCTTCTTTTGCAGAGGATCAGGTTGGAAAAGTTCTTCTCCTTGTGTAACCTTTGTCGGCGCCGATTTTTTCGTATCCAAACGAGGTTGCTGCTTGTCTTTAGCCTTAGGAGGTGTTACAGTGTCCTTTGGCGTAGTTTTCGGCACCGAAGGTGTTGCTTTCGGTGTGGTAGGCTGTTTCGAGTGCTTGGGTGCATCGGAATCAGACCTTGTTGGTTTCGATACCGGAGGTGATGGCTTCGGAGTGGAAGCTAGTCTCGTCCGCTTCGAGGCGTCGGATGCTGGCTTCGCACCTTTGTCTTTAGAAGTCTACGGAGCAGAGACTTCTTTCGGTTTCGGTGCCGATGAACCTGGTGGGATCGGCATGTGCGGCTTGCTCGGTAAGGAGCTGCCGGAAGGCTTACTTATTTTCTTCAGAGCCGGGCTCGATGGCAGGGCTTTCGAAGTGATTTTTCGGTCTCGACTGGGCCCAGGAGGCGGAGTGTTGACCTTTGCCTTCGGTTTGGGTGCTGTGTGTGGTGCAGGGGCAGTAGTACTCACGCGCTGACCCGATGGTATGGAGTCATCTGAGTCGTCTGCCTCCGATACGACGATTTGGAGATCTTCGGAATCCTCTTCAGGAACGAGCGGAACCTCCTCGTCGAAGATATCCACCGGTTCCGGAGCTGATCTCTGCATGTCGTCTCGACGGGCCCTCCGATCTCTGATAGTTTTCTTGGATCGAAAGGACGTGCATACTGTACTGCTGGATTCGTCGTGTTCTGGCGATAAGCACAGGTTACAGACCTCGTGGTGGTCACTGCATGGAAACTTTGCTCCACACACGGGGCATTTCTTGAATGGCGTCCTTTCCATGAGGTGTAGGCAACAACATGCAATCATCCGAGCCCAACACCAGGTGGCGATTTAATGCACAGTGTAGTATCTGCAGCTCATATGCCTCGAAGACTATGTTTTGGAATGTGAAATATGCCAAAAGATTAATGTCTCTACTCTGAAACGTCCTGCGCAGATGCCCCTGTTGATTTCAGATAAACCATT
Source organism: Lissotriton vulgaris (assembly GCF_964263255.1). Taxonomy (NCBI): domain Eukaryota; kingdom Metazoa; phylum Chordata; class Amphibia; order Caudata; family Salamandridae; genus Lissotriton; species Lissotriton vulgaris. The sequence continues at coordinate 69,721,137 of NC_141685.1, read as the reverse complement.
AGCTTGCGTTTACCTGGAACATTGCGGTCCCTTACAGCGGGATGGCAACTATAAATATATCATGATCGCAGTGGATTCGTGCTCAAGATTAATTTGGATGTGGCCTCGGTGCTCGGCTGACGCTCGAACTGTTATAAAAGATTTGAGAGTCTTTATCGGCACATACGAAGTTGGCACGCTACATTCTGCGTTTAGCCCTCGAGCTTACAAGGAGGCCATGGCCAATCTGGGTGTTGCATTGTGGTACTCTAGTCCATTCCATCCTGAGGGAAATTCGGTAGTGGAGAGAAAAAACCGGGACATAAAGCAATCTATAACAGCCAGGGTATTAGGTTCGGGTGACGGGTGGGTCCAACATAGTCTTAACAATCTGCCAAGAAGTTCTCTAGGGGGTATCACTCCATATGAAGTCTTTTTTGGAACCAGAATGTTAGTAGCGGACCTCGATTTTCAGACTTCAATGGTAGACCAAAAACTCTTTGATATTAAAGATAGTTTGGCTGTCTTACAGGACTTAAATAAAATAAGAAGGAAACAAAGTAGCATGTTCCTGAAGCCAACCACCACTGAAGAGAAACCGACCGTCCCAGCAAAGCCTTTCTGGATCCCAATGCTTTGTGATCTGGTCAGAGAAAAGATCGTGGACAAGAAGGAATTTGGGCATTCTTACTGACAACCAGTACCTGTCCTAGCAATCCACGGATCAAGAACAGTATTACTGCCGCCTCTTGCTGGAAAAAAGGAGAACAGGTTTGTGTCTATCAACCTGGTCAAACCACCTCATGTGGCCGATCATAAGCAGTAGGCCAAGTGGACTCCGCCAATGTAGCAGACGCCCAGCTCTGGCTACTATCCAAGAGATTCAAACTGAGAGACTCATCACCTTTGAAGAATCTGCAGTGCGAATTGAAGGACTAAGCACCAAAGCTATGGAACTTGTACCCCTCGAAACCCAAATAACAGTTTGTTAAGAAACGCCTGTCTACAATGAAGTAGCATCTGACTACACAAATGTTACAAGTAATCCTGAGGTTCCAGCGATTTCAACGAATCCCGATGCAATCCCAACAATTGACAGAACTGGCTCAGGCTATTTCATGAACTTTGATACATTTTCCGAGGATCCAAGCGAACCTAAAACTGTGCCCGTAAAAAGATCTTTGAAAGAGCAAGCAACAGACCTTTTTCATCACCTGGAAAAGACTTATTTGGTTTCACCGTGGATTGAACTTTGGATTGTGTTGGGTGTGCTTTTTCTCCTACTTTGGTTGACTCTGGTAATAACTTTGGGAATGCTGATAATGGAAGATATGTCACAATGGACACAGCAAGTAAGAACATCAACTTACTTCTCAAGCCACACAAATCATCCCATCGTGAACAAAGAGACTTGTCATCAGTGAACATCACAGCCGTTCCTATGCCAGGGAGTATAGCTTGGGACAGACCTAATTATGACATGTTTGGACCGTCAGAGCTGTTGAAGATTTCACACCAGTTCAAGATTTCCTTGAATGACTTTGTTTCATCTAGTACCTTTTCTGATGATTAGGACTTCGAGACTGTTAATAATATGATGTCAGACTTTACAAATCATGAATACTTAAAAGGTTCATCAGATTATGAATAAATGTATTGTTATAATCACTATGGTCATCATTTCTTGCACAAATCTGCAAATCTTAGAAATGTATTAATGTATAACCAATGGGTACATTCTCCTACGCCACCAAAGGGTAGCTCAAAAACATTTTTTAGAAAATGTCCATACTTTTCAGGGTTCAATGTATCCAATCCGGAATCATTTTACTTTAAAAATGTAAACAAAAACAGGAATGAAAAGTATGTTAACAAATACCAAGCACATTTATTGTACAGCCTTTTATGCTCAACTGTCTTCACTAGGTTTTGAATCTTGGAAAGACAACATTGAGACAAAAACTGTCTGGGGCACAAAAGATTGACAAGTGCAGGTGTCAGGACCATGCCGGTCTCCATTAAGAGACCTCTGTCCGTCCCTGCGGCTAAGAGAAGAATTCCTGCTTGGCAACCATTTCCACTCTGGGGCTCCATTCAGAAATTAGTCCATGACCACTGTCAGATTGAGGCTTAGTACGCCTCTAGATTGTGCCACCATTTGATAAGGTTAGCGTTCTAGTCTTTCCTATCAGTCCGCCATTTCCTTATCCCGCGCGTTCTATGTGGCGCACTTCAACTGTTCTATTCAAGCAGTTCGACGCCCTGATTTTGGCTCCTGTCAAATCACAGCGTATTCTCCAAGTTTTGCCCTTTTCCCAGTCAGTATCCACAGAGACTTTATTTCGGAACTTTGGGAGCGTGTTTTCGTTCCATTCCTGTTGATTTCCTGCATTCCGGAGCATAAGCCGAGTCGCCGCGTGCCAGTGTTCGGCGGTGCAGACTTTGTCCTTGTCAGCGGTCTATTCCAGAGTACCATCCCAGTGGGCAAGTAATTCTTCCGCATTTCCTCAGAATTACGAGGTAAGAATATTCAATTGTCTAAGACCTTGGTGGCGCTATCCTTGTTCCTGTGCCATTTGGTTTTCTTCAGCGTCAGAGTTTCCTTGTCTGAAGCGAAGCCTGGTTTCCGATGTATGTAAATGTATATGTAAATGTATAGGCATTTATATAGCGCACTACTTACCCGTAGGGTCCCAAGGCGCTTCGACCGCTGCGAAACCCTTCCTGGCTTCCCTGAGAGATGGTCCCTTAATGGGTATCTCCAGGGTGAGACCAGGCATCCCCGGCGGTCTGGTGGGGCCGTTAGTGAAGATGAGGCAAGCTAATGCCCAGAGTTGCCGAGTGTGAACGCTGATCAGAGTGGGCACCGAGGCAAAATAATTATCGAGTCCGCTGACCCTGGTTCAGAAACCTGCCGCGCCGGGAATCGAACCCTGGTCCCGGGCCGTCCTCTGCTCTCGGGTCTGCCGCCTCTAACCAGTGAGTAAATGTCTATGACATATTCAGAGCTACTATAAAGACTTTTGAGAGTTTCAGTCCGCTCCCGTGATTCAACAAGTAAATGAGAGTATATATTATATGCATATGGTAATACTGTTGTCTACCACCTCTATTCTTCACATCACTACTTTCCGGCACACAACACAAGCAACTAAGAGTCCTTAACCTTCCATATGAACATTATTGGACTCAGAAAGAGAGCGGCAATTTCCACACACAAACCAGGTATGAGAGAAGAGAGTAGAATGAGTGAGTGAGAGTGGTTTTCCAAAAAGGGTTCGAACGTTAGTAATGTTCTGTTAACTGTTGCAGGTGTTCCCCAGCTACTCATCCTAGAGGTAGTGACGAAGACACCAGTGTGGAAGCCTCTCTTTGTTGTTTGTTATCCACTTCCTCTTTCCCTTCCATTCCTGGGCTTGGAGCAATCCGGGTGCAGGGGTGTTTGGGAATTTGGAAATTAGCATCGTAGAAGACTTGACCACTCGCTCCCACGGAAATCTGGACAATTCAGGTACTGCTTCTGACAGATTGAAGTGCCTCTATTATCTTCCGTCTGGGCGAGATGGCAGAAGGATTGGATGTCAAAGCCTTGGCTTCAGTGTTAGAGGGATTACAGAAACAGTTGAGTGAGACCAGGGAGGAAGTTAGGAAATCTAATCAGGAGGCTAGTTATTTGCGTCAGAGATTAGATGAGCTTGCGGAGAGTCCGCGCCCCAACTTTGGGAGTATTAAGTCATCTGCCTTTGGTTCCACGCCTTCTTCCTCCTCCTCTTCGGAGTTTACCACACAGGTAGTGCACGCAATGTCCCCTACAATTCCATTGGCCCCTCCCAAGAGATTTCAAGGAGACCCCCACAAGGCCCAAATTTTCCTGACTCAGTGTTCGTTACACTTCCTTTGTAAGCCCATTTTGTTTAAGGAGGATCAGTCTAAAGTGGCGTTTGTGCTGTCCTACCTGAGCGGAGATGCTGCAGCGTGGTCTTTGCCCCTGGTGGCTAGCAACGATCCAGTGTTGTATAAATTTGAAGAATTCAAGGCCGAGTTCTTGCAAATCTTTGACCGAAGAAATGCTTCACAGACCACAGACAATGAACTACTAGAGTTGAAGCAAGGGAATCGAGATTTGGTGGCCTATGGCGCTACTTTTAATTGTTGCGATTGAAGTGTCCTTTAAAACTTTTTACTGTGTATGTTGATACTGTTTTTAAAAACTTGAATTTGAATGTCAAAACTGCATTGCACTATACCTGCTCCCCTCGTAATTCTCCAGGCTGAGTCAGAGCTTAGGGAATCTACATAGTCCGCCCACTCCCGCCCTGGTCCGCCGCGTCCAATCCTGGGCGTTTGAGCGGAGGGTGAGGAGGAGCCCAGCACTTCCGGGTTCAGGGCTCACAGCGCAGCGCTCTGGCGACCCCTTCCCCCCTCTATAAATGTGCTTGGGTCAGCGTCCGCGCAGCGGACGCGTGCAGCGGGCGCGCCGGAAGCGAGCCGAAGTCGAGCCTAAGTCCTGCCCGTCTGCGCCCGTCCGCGACAGGACGGGGCATGGGGCACAAACCCTTGGCTCTCTTACACCTGACACTATAAGGTATGGCAGACAGGAACTGTTAGACTTACAGCACCACACTCCCTTGTGTTGCAACCATGCCATGAGCGCTCTATCACTGAAGAAATGTAAATTATGTATGTTTACGCCCCTTATTAACATGACTTCTGGCAAAACCTTAAGCGCAGTAAAAGCAGCATTACTGAATTGTAGATCCATGCGAAAACATTGTGTAGAGATATTTCATCTACTTGAGGATGACAATATCGATATCTTGTTTCTCACAGAAACCTGGCTGGACAGTCATTCAGACCCAGATATTATTCAGGCCCTACCACCTAGGTACTCCCTATCACGACTGGATAGACAGAATGGTAGAGGAGGCGGAATCGCTGTCGCTACTAAAACACCTTTTGAATGCACCCTAACTACCATATCTGTTGACCACTGGGAAGCTGGATCCTTCACAATTACTACAGGGCCTAATCATTCTCTCTCGGGTATCCTTATGTATCGCCCCCCGGGCAGGATTTACGACTTTATTCCCACTCTCATGGAGTCCCTAACTCATCTCGCTCTCAGGAGAAATCGCCTACTGGTACTAGGCGACCTCAATGTCCATTTTGAGGATTCCACAGACAAGGAGGCAGCTGATATTATAGTGGAGCTACTCTCCATACAATTAGAGTTAAAAAACTCCGAACCCTCACACCAACAAGGACATCTATTAGATCCTGTTTTTGGGAACTGGAAGGGAGTACAAGTCCTTCCTCACCAGCCAATACCTTGGTCTGACCATTTTGTCATCCCGATAAGACTCCAAATGGACGGCAATGAACGTCACAAACAAAGTGTACAACAATACACTTGCAGGAAATGGAAACAATTTTCTATTGATTCCTTTAGTAAAATCCTTCAAGAGGCTGGACCGCCGAAAGGTCGGGATTGTGACACAGCATATAATCACCTTCAAACCTGCATCACTAAGGCCCTTGACAGCACTGCCCCCAAACGCGTCATGACTAGTGCCACGAGGAAAACTAAATCGGCCCCTTGGTTTAGTCAGGAGCTACAAAAAGCCAAGACTGCTTGCAAAAAGCTTGAAAGGGAATGGCGCCTAAACTTTTGTCCGGATAAAAAAATCCATTATAAAGCCGCACAAAAAGAATATAATAAATTGATACGTGCGTCTAAAGCCTCTCACTATAACGACCGGATTCAAGAAGCCGAGAACTCCTCTAAGGAGCTCTTCCAGATATTTAAGGAAATATCAATAATTGACTCCAGCCCTGTCTCCCACACTGATTCTGTGGAAACCTGCAACAAAATCGCAAATTACTTCTCTGGTAAAATCGAGAAGATATATGCCAGCTTTTCTGGTAGTAAAATGTCTGGCTCTGACTTTGTAGAATATAAAGATCGTACTAGCACTCAATATTGCTTAGACGCCTTCTCTGTTCCCTCTGCCGACATTCTAATATCTACTTGCAAAAGCATTAAATCCGGCTCTCCTAGTGACCCAGCCCCTCCTAAAATCTTAGCAGCTAGTCTGTCAGTTCTGGAGCCCCATTTTAGGCACATCCTGCAACTTTCCTTCTCCACTGCCTGCCTACCCGCAGCCTGGAAGAAAGCCATAGTCCTCCCCATCAAAAAAAAACCCAATGTTAGTCAGGATCTGTTAGAGAATCTACGTCCCATCTCCCTGCTACCTTACTTGGCCAAGCTGGCAGAGAAAATTGCCAATGTCCAACTTATGGCACATCTGGAAGCCCATAATGCCTTTCATACATCTCAGTCCGGTTTCAGACCCAGATTCTCTACTGAAACAGCTCACCTGAGAGCCACCGAAACTATGAGGGAAGGAGCCGATGATGGCAAAACTATGGCCCTCATTATGCTAGACCTCAGTGCCGCGTTTGACACTGTAGCTCATCACATCTTGCTACAGTGTCTAAACCGAGCAGGTGTCATCAAAGAGGCTCTGGGTTGGTTGAAAGCTTTTCTTACCAACAGAAGCTTTCAGGTCCAAAGAGGGACTTTCCTCTCAGATAACATGACACTTGCACAGGGGGTACCTCAGGGCTCTGCCCTGAGTCCCACCCTGTTCAACCTGTACATGGCTCCGCTGGCAGAGGTGGTACAATCGTTCGGCGTAGAGCTGGTCTCTTACGCCGACGATACCCAACTACTGATCTCCCTCTCACAATCCCCATCCGCAGAGGCTGAAAACTTCAAATCTTGTATGAGTAAACTGGCTGTCTGGATGAATGAAAATTGCCTCAAATTAAATGGCACTAAAACGGAGGTACTGGTAATAGGTGGAGGAGACTCTCTGTGGACAAAAGATTGGTGGCCCACTAGTTTGGGACCTGTACCTACTCCTAGTCAAGAAGCTAAAAACTTGGGTGTCTGGATAGACAACAAGCTATCATATGACAGCCATATCAAAAAAACGGTGGGCAAATGTTTTGGAGTTATGAAAACTCTTAACCGCACCCTAGATCTGCTTCCCCTGAATTCCAGACGCACAATGACTCAGGCACTTATCACTTCCCGTATAGACTACGGCAATGTACTTCTGCTGGGAACATCGGATAAAAACATTAGAAAGCTGCAAGTCCTGCAAAACTCAGCGGCTCGCCTTGTGCTGAGACTTCCTCGCAGGGCTCCGTCTAAACCTTCCCTTGCCTCCCTTCATTGGCTACCCATCCGACATAGGATACTATTTAAAGCCCTCCTATGGTGTCACAGGATCATCCATCTAAAAGCCCCGTCTTATTTGTCTGACTTAGCCATACCATATGAGCCGAACAGGACCCTACGCTCTAGGGGAATGGGGCTGCTTAAAACCTCGCGCATAAAAAAAGCCAGGATGGGTGGAAAGTCCGTCCGCACCCTTGCGGCTAGGAAATGGAATGCCCTCCCTGCAGCCATCAGATTAGAACAAAATGAGGCTTCCTTCAGGAAGCTGCTGAAAACTCATTTATTTACTTTATAATGTACAGTCTCTCTGATCTCTGGCCAAGACTCTCACTCCACACAGCGCGGGGACACGCCGGGAGGCGTCACCAGGCGCTTTATAAGCCCCTTTAATAATAATATTTGGCACAATTTAATAAATTGATTGTTGAAACTAGTTGGCCTGAGTCTAAGAGGGCGGCCATTTTCTACCGAGGTTTAAAAGATGAGCTGAAGGACGGACTGGCCCAGATTCCCAAAAGACCTACAGATGTATCGGAACTCATAGATTTAGTATTGCAGATAGATCAGCGGCTGGCGGAAAGACAAAGTGAACGTCGAAAGGATGTCCGTACTCTCCCACCACGATTTGATCGGTCTAGGCCGGAGGTAGCTAAGAACCATGAAGGCCAAAGTCAGGAAGAACCTATGCAGGTGGGAACGATTCGAGGTCCTCTTACCCAGGAGGAAAGAGAAAAGAGACGTCAAGGTCGGTTGTGCATGTATTGTGGTCAGTCAGGCCATTTTGTCAAGGAATGTCCGAAGAGATCAAAGGCCAGCACGTGGGTAAAAGATCGGCTCCACCAGTAGACGGAGTTGCACTGGTGGGAGCGAGTGAAGAGCCAACTCCCAAGCCACAACTTTTAGCTAATACCCTGCAATCAGCAGCCCCGCATCTGAATTTGCCATGTAAAATTGTGTTTGGAAAGACTCAGATGGAGGAAGTTTCCGTGATGGTAGATTCGGGGGCTACTGGGAATTTCTGCGACATCCAGTTTGCCAAATCTTTAGGAATACAATTTGAAAAGAAGTTAAGACCAGAACCTGTGCGAGCAGTGGATGGCACCAATTTGTCTTCGGGGCCAATAGCTTATGATACCGAACTGATGACCGTAGTGGGACCAGGAGAGCATCAGAGTTTTATTCGATTCAATCTCATCGATGCTCCTCAGTTCCAACTAATACTGGGTTTGCCTTGGCTCACCGAGCATAACCCCAGGATTGATTGGTCTCGACGTTCAGTTGAAATGAACTCAAGCTTATGTCTAGAGCATTGTTTCCAGTCCCCACCAGTGAATACCAACTCCACGTTGTCACAAAATTTGGCCAATCAAGTTCAAATGGTGTGCGCTTTGGAGGCTCCAGAGATTCCAGAAGAATATCAGGATCTGAAAGAGGTATTCAATGAGAAAGAAGCTCGGAAATTGCCACCTCATCGTGAATATGACTGCCGGATAGAATTGGAGCCTGGGGTTTCTTTACCCTGCAGCCGAATCTATGCTCTGTCGGAACCCGAGAACCTCCATTTGAAGGACTATATAGAACAAAACTTAGCCAATGGTTTTATCCGCCCCTCCCAGTCGCCAGTGTCTTCGCCCTTCTTCTTCATCCCTAAGAAGGATGGGACCTTGAGAACCTGCATTGATTATCGAGTTTTGAACTTGGCCACCAAAAAGAATCGTTATCCATTGCCCCTCATTTCGGAACTTCTAGATCAGGTTAAGGATGCCTGTGTGTATACTAAATTGGACTTACGAGGGGCATATCATTTGGTGCGCATGGCCGAAGGAGAGGAGTGGAAAACTGCCTTCCGAACCAGGTTTGGTTTGTATGAATACCAAGTGATGCCCTTTGGGCTTTGTAACGCCCCAGCTGCTTTCCAGCATTTTGTGAATGACGTGCTTCGAGAGTGTTTGGACCGCTTTGCGGTGGTTTACATCGACGACATCCTTATTTATTCCAACAGTCTAGAGGAACACGTTCGTCATGTACGAGCTATCTTGGAACGACTGCTGGAGAACCATCTGTTCGTCAAGCTAGAGAAGTGTGTCTTTCATTCCTCCAGGGTGGAATTCTTGGGTTTTGTTTTGTCCCCGGAAGGAGTATCCATGGATGACTCTAAGTTGCAGGCAATCAAGTCATGGCCTGCGCCAAGGTCAGTGAAGGAGATTCAAAGCTTTTTGGGATTCGCCAATTTTTATAGGCGTTTCATTCTGAATTTCTCGGAGAAGGTGAGCCCAATTACCCGTCTTCTAAAGAAGAATGTAAAATTCATCTGGGAACGTGAATCGGAGGAGGCCTTTCAGCAGTTAAAGGAAGCATTTGTGACAGCTTCAGTGCTGCAACATCCTAACTTGAATGAACCCTTCTTCATCGAAGCTGACGCATCCAATTTTGCTATAGGAGGAATCCTGTCTCAACGCCAGAAGGACACCGGTCAACTTCACCCGGTGGCATACCATTCTCGAAAACTTACTCCTGCAGAGATCAACTACTCCATCGCTGATAAAGAGCTTTTGGCAGTCAAGGAGGCATTCAAAGTGTGGAGACACTACTTGTTGGGAGCGAAACATGTGGTCACAGTCTTCACTGATCAGCGAAATTTGCAATTTCTCAAATCAGCTCGCACGCTAACTCCCAGGCAACTGCGTTGGTCACTCTTTTTTGCAGACTATGATTTCGTTTTAACTTACAAGCCCGGATCTTCAAATGGAAAAGCTGACGCCCTTTCACGTTTGAGCATGGGAGAAGAAGCCAAAACCAAGGTGGAAGGATTTATCATTCCAGAGGAAAAAATTGTAGCCATTGCAGTCGAAGATAAATTGGAGACTCGAATTAAGGAAGAATTTGCTAAAACTGAATTTTCTAATTGGGAATCGGAAGGTCCAGATCGCAGTGTGAGAAATGAGAAACCATTTTGGCAAGAAAAAATGTTTGTTCCCAGTGAGGAGTTGCAAAATGAAGTCATTCAGCATTTTCATGACCACCCATTAGCAGGTCATAGAGGAGCCGAGAAGACTTTGGAGTTAATTAAGAGAATCTTCCTCTGGCCAGGCATGGACGCTCAGGTGAGGCAGTACATCGCCACTTGTGAGCCGTGTGTTAAGGGCAAGAGTTTGAGACAATCCCCGCAAGGCCTTTTAATGCCTTTACCAGTAGCTCCGTCCCCCTGGCACACAGTCTCCATGGATTTCATTGTTGACCTGCCTACTAGCCAGGGTTATTCAGTCATTTGGGTGGTGGTGGATCAGTTTACAAAAATGAGTCATTTCGTCCCTTTGAAGGCACTCCACACAGCATCTCAGTTAGCTACACTATTCGTAGAACACATTGTCAAACTGCATGGGGTTCCTAAAGTGGTTATTTCAGATCGGGGACCTCAATTTGTTTCTCGATTTTGGAAGTCCTTTCTTAAGGGTCTGGGAGTCGACTCTCGTTTGTCCACCAGTTTCCACCCAGAAACGGATGGACAGACGGAACGAGTGAACCAGGACTTAGAACAATATCTCCGGCTATATTTGATGGATCAGGAGGGGGAATGGCCTTCTTTATTGAGCACAGCAGAGTTTGCATACAACAATGCAGTCCATTCTTCTACTGGGTTTTCTCCATTCTTCTTGAACTCAGGTCGGCATCCCAATATGCTAGTGGGTCAGGTGGATGTTGAGGTTCCTGCAGCGGGGGAGGTGATACAAGAGTTACAGAAATCCTATCAGGTAGCCTCTTCCAACCTCAAGAAGGCAAAGGATGCTTACAAGGTGCAGGCAGATAAGAAGAGAAGAGTGAGTCCCATGTATGAGTCTGGAGAAAAGGTGTGGATTTCCACTCGACACATGCGGTTGAGAGGGAATCGGAAGTTCCAGCCTAGGTTTGTGGGTCCCTACCCTGTGGTTCGAATGGTTAATCCGGTGAGTGTCAGGGTAGCTCTCCCAAGGTCCTTGAAGATCCACCCAACGTTTCATGTTTCGCTGATTAAAAGAAGCCCACCAAACTTCAGGCGTGTCCAACCACCAGCCCCAATTCAAGTTCAGAGTTCTGAAGAATTTGAGGTCAAAAGAATCTTAGATTCCAAGCTTAAAAGAGGGAAAATCTTTTACTTAGTGGACTGGAAGGGTTATGGCCCAGAGGAAAGGTCGTGGGAACCTAGCAGTAACATTCATGCTCCAAGACTGGTCACTGAATTCCATAAGATTCATCCTCTAAAACCCAGGGAGGGGGCTTTGGTGGGGGGTACTGTCAGGACCATGCCGGTCTCCATTAAGAGACCTCTGTCCGTCCCTGCGGCTAAGAGAAGAATTCCTGCTTGGCAACCATTTCCACTCTGGGGCTCCATTCAGAAATTAGTCCATGACCACTGTCAGATTGAGGCTTAGTACGCCTCTAGATTGTGCCACCATTTGATAAGGTTAGCATTCTAGTCTTTCCTATCAGTCAGCCATTTCCTTATCCCGCGCTTTCTATGTGGCGCACTTCAACTGTTCTATTCAAGCAGTTCGACGCCCTGATTTTGGCTCCTGTCAAATCACCGCGTATTCTCCAAGTTTTGCCCTTTTCCCAGTCAGTATCCACAGAGACTTTATTTCGGAACTTTGGGAGCGTGTTTTCGTTCCATTCCTGTTGGATTCCTGCATTCCGGAGCATAAGCCGAGTCGCCGCGTGCCAGTGTTCGGCGGTGCAGACTCTGTCCTTGTCAGCGGTCTATTCCAGAGTACCATCCCAGTGGGCAAGTAATTCTTCGGCATTTCTTCAGAATTACGCGGTAAGAATATTCAATTCTCTAAGACCTTGGTGGCGCTATCCTTGTTCCTGTGCCATTTGGTTTTCTTCAGCGTCAGAGTTTCCTTGTCTGAATCGAAGCCTGGTTTCCGATAAGAACTGTAAATGTCTATGACATATTCAGAGCTACTATAAAGTCTTTTGAGAGTTTCAGTCCGCTCCCGTGATTCAACAAGTAAATGAGAGTATATACTATATGCATATGGTAATACTGTTGTCTACCACCTCTATTCTTCACATCACTACTTTCCGGCACACAACACAAGCAACTAAGAGTCCTCAACCTTCCATATGAACATTATTGGACTCAGAAAGAGAGCGGCAATTTCCACACACAAACCAGGTATGAGAGAAGAGAGTAGAATGAGTGAGTGAGAGTGGTTTTCCAAAAAGGGTTAGAACGTTAGTAATGTTCTGTTAACTGTTGCAGGTGTTCCCCAGCTACTCATCCCAGAGGTAGTGACGAAGACACCAGTGTGGAAGCCTCTCTTTGTTGTTTGTTATCCACTTCCCCTTTCCCTTCCATTCCTGGGCTTGGAGCAATCCGGGTGCAGGGGTGTTTGGGAATTTGGAAATTAGCATCGTAGAAGACTTGACCACTCGCTCCCACGGAAATCTGGACAATTCAGGTACTGCTTCTGACAGCAGGGGATAGAAGTTTTATTTAGAGCCTGCATCATCCCTGAGCAAATTATGTTTTTGAATGACACTGTCCAACAGATGTCTTGTCTTGGGTTAGCCAAGATAAAAGACTTGAACAATCCATCTATACCTACACCTACACCTGTTAGTGATAATACTTCAGAGGGGGGAGTCGATGTACATACTATTTTGCATCACAATAGAGCAGATCCAGATTGGAATAAATGGTTGATCTGGCCCACAGACACAAACAACTGTCAAGATAGATTCCTGAATTAAACAAAGGGGTTCACATTCATTAGGCCAGAACCAAGATATGTTCAAAGACAGCATCCAGGAATAGTAACAACATACAGTATAGGGAAACTTTGCTTTGATTGGATACATAGATCTAAACTGAAGGATGTAAAGCAACACTTATCTTTACTTAAAGATGGTGCTGATCTTAGGGAATTGTTGCTAGGACCAAGAACATCGCGTCATAAACCTTTTATATATGCCGTTATCTTTGCTTCTTATAATGAAGCATGGAAAATTACGCAAGCAGAGACTGCAGAACGAATACGAGAAATTGATTGTATTCATTTTGAGAAATCTCTCTCTGTGGTTGATAATGGGTTAACGACTCTGTGGTCCAGGATATATTCTTTATGTAGCATAGTGTCTTCTGTCATAGACATCATGGAACAGGACTTGGTCATGTTGCAACATGGTCAGTCACAATTACGTTCTATCATGCTATTAGACTCGACGTTGCAAAACCTTCATACAGGCTATGTGCTGTGACGTTTAATCAATACTACGTCACTGTTTTCAGAATTCAATCTCACTGATAAACAGATCAACTTGGCACAAAGGGGAGCAGACAATATGGTGCTGAGCATTGAAAAACTAGAAAGATTGCCTTTTACTGTCGCTGAAAAGCCAGTTATGGAATGGATTATACATGGAACAATCACTCTGCCTGTTACAATGTTCTATTTTCAATATTGCCTACAACATATACCGGCAAGCACATATAAAAGGTTGGGTAAAGAATAAATCAAGACATCCTGGGAATTGCCGTACACATACAGATGTTGGAGTGGGGGTAGTGAAGTGTTTCTTAGCGGGGAAAATTGCGAAAATGTACCAAGCCGTTCTCTTCTATGTCAGGGTATAAACTTACACGGGGCCTGCAATAGTTCCTCTAAAAACTTATTCTGCCACCTGCAAGGTTCACCAGCCGCGGTGATTGATCCAATTTTTGGACAACTCTCAAATGGGAGTTACCTTACGTTGAATGATCGCAGCTGCTGTGGCATGTTGCCAGGCATACCATATCTAGTAACTGTGTCAGCCAGGGTCACTTGCTGTATGCAAGTATTGTTTCCTAAAACCAAGACAGCGTGGAGTCGCTACTTTGGCCTTCACTGAACATCTCTTCTATACAAATTGATACTTTAAGCAGAATGAAAGCCATTCTTTTTAAAAAAACTGTGCCACCGACCTCGGTCAAAGAAACCTATGATCTGCAAGTCGCAAGGACTTCTGCTGAGTTACATGCCCTCTTAACTACAAATTGCCCTATACATGTCTCAGCAATGTTAAGTCGTATCTTAAACATGTCTGATACAAGTGGTTTTGTACATGTATTTAAGACCGTATTTTCAGGACTGCTAGCAACTTTTGAAGCAGTCCTAGTAATATTTCCAAATGTTGTGCACTCTGTGTTTGGCGGATTACCTCTCATTTTGGGACTCACTGCAGGAATACTATTTTTGCTCCTATTGCTGCGATATGGCAAGTCATTTCACAAACGACACCTAGTTCTCCAGGGAGACAACTCTACTAGCAATGAAGTGTCGTGAGCGCATAGTCCAAATGTTGGGACTACCTCGTCTAAGAGAATTAAATACCACATGGTTTCTGTCATTCAGACCAATTTGGCAAGATTGGATCCTACCTGTTCTACGCTGGCTGCTATGCGGAGAAGAATGAGCGTTAGACAAATGTCTCACACTCCCATCAGTCATGCCAACGGATGTTGATACTTTGCTTGAACAAGTAATGGCCCATGCACTGTGTGGTCCCCAGTGGCTACCGATTCTGATGACGGCATTCATTGAGATCTCACAGCAGCAAAATGCTACTACTGTAATTCATGAATTTTTATCTTGTGTTCTGATTAACTTGGACATATTATATTTATCAATATGTAACTTGGAAGATGTTTTTCTTTTATAAAACCGAATAAAATTTGTTGATAATCATCACTAGGGGATTTATTTACAGGGTAGCATGGTATCCCTCACAAAAACTCCAGGAGTCACAGTCCACACAATGTACATGCTTTGTTCCCCCTACTTCCAACCTTACATACACCCCAATCACCTGCCCAAACCTCTCCCTGCTGATGCCAATGTGGTCCTCCCTCATCCCACAGACCATATTTTTGGCCCCTTTGAAACTGCCCATACAATAAAAATGCTGCAGTTGTAAATACATATCAACTACCATTTGTTGTGTTTGAAACATTTTATTGAATAATAAAACCTAATAAACATAAGCTGATTATTAAAGCAAAACAAAACATCAGTTGCCATACACATAAAAGACAAAAGTAGTACATAAAAATCAACATACTGTAACACAGCAAAGTTATGTAGATCACAATTCCTAATTTCGGGCACTCTTTAAAGTTCAACAATAGAAACGTTCATAAAGAACAGGAAAGGAAACAAAGAAGGTAGGATACAGTGATTTCATTAATGTAATGCTTCCTACATATAGAAAAACAAATACTAATTATTTTGCTTATGCAATAAAGTCCTCACATTAAAATACTAAGGGAAATATATTGAACAATGAACATTTCATATGTAATTAGAATTCAATTTGAATATTGTATCCTCCTAAGCATTATTTGACTCATGATTACAACCTGAATGCTTTCTGGAAAGGAACCACATCATGGGGTTCAAAATCACATATTTTCCAACAATATGATTCAAATGATAACCTTGAAATTTAATTCAATTTATTGATTTAGTCAATTTTGGAGATCAACAATTTGAATTATATACAACATCCATACACTTTTGTAAAATTGTCTCCTAAAACGTGAATTCCATCCACTTTTTGATTAAACATTTCCCATTCCAGCAAGCATCACAAGACCACTTGTTGTTATCTTCCCAATTAGTGGTAATGTTTAGGCTGGCAACAACAATAAATATGTTTAGGATTTTACCATGCCATTTCTGAATCATGGTGCACAATATAATTTAGGAACAGAAGGGCATCTTTTGGTGTAGCATTCTTTAAGGCTTGAAACTAGAATTCCTGATTTTTTGGACATGTAAATGTCATATTTTTGAAAGAATTCTAAACAGACCCAGCACGAGCTCACCGAAAAATAGAAGATGACTGAATTGTACTTAGAGAAAATGTGCTGACAAGTAATCTATTGATGTAAAATACAGTGGTCATGGCAATGCTTATAGATCTAATCTATTCAGATTTTAACTCCATAGTTTGTTCAATAAATTGACTGAGCATAATACTTGAAGGTCCATCTCTCAGATCAGATCAGTTCTAGTACAGTTTTAGTTGCGATAACACTAATAGAGATCATTGATAAATAGATTTTAAAAGCCATGGGTGGAATTGATCCTTGGTCTAAATCTAGATTATTGTCTGCAATAGAAACCAGTACAAACAGATCCAATCTAAAATCATTGAATATGTTTATTATAGGGGTTTGGAGTAAACCCAGAAGACACACATTGTTCCTGAAACTCAGAAAATGTATCTAAAGATTATGATTACATCCTATTTCATGTCCAGAGACTGCTTTAGCTGCTTTCCTGTTTAAGTGACATTTGCAATTATATTTAACAAAACATTAACGCTGGATGTCAGAAATTCTGTCTTTAAGAATTGTGTAAGAGTTATGTGTGATGGTTTTTATTTGATCTGAAGCAACACTAACACTAAATAGGTACATGCACCGGTTATCATCCAACTAAATTATTAGCATACTTAATTTGGAGGGAATTGAGAAAAATGGCCTCACGTTTTATTGTTAAAAAAATCACAGAGCTTGCAAATGCTAAACCCCTTTTTGAAATGTACTAAGCCCATTTAACAATTCAGAATTTGGAAGGGGAATGTTAATAGTTTCCCTTCTGAACATTTAATACATTGTTAAGGTATGTATTGAGTTTTGAAACCATATGTGGACTGAAAAACAGTAACAGGAGGTAGTAACCCAAGGGGACATTTGTGAATATGAAAGTAAAATGAGGTGCATTAAAAATGCCTTTATTTAAAAGCTATCACAGACAAAGTGGTGTGCTGACTCTACAAGCAACCACTTTTTACCAAATGGATTATAAGTACATGAACCTCAGTATTTCCCATATTGCTGAAATTTAGTCTCTAATATTTTTGTAATGTTGTGTAAATATTTGTTCCTGTTAGTTCCCCTTTCAATATTGTCATGCAATGTACCTATTCTTTTTGTCAAACATATTGAAATATCTTTATCACAATTTTTGGGGCATTCTAAAAAGTATTTTCACTCTCTAACTTGAAGCTTCCTAAGAAAAATATTGACGCCAGTTCCTGGTTTCTCCTAGATCATTTAGCTTTCTCACTAAAACAAGCACAATATTGATTTGAGAGAGGTGGTTTTGTAGTCATACGCACTGGGGTTAGTTTAGAAAAGACCAATTCCTTAATCTTTAGAAATAATACTTGGAAAAGTTTATGTTCAATAATTTACTGATAAAGATATCAGATAAAGATCAACTAATTTCTTCTACTTTGTGGTATCAAAAATATGATAGAATTAACAGACTTCTCTTCTAGATAAATCCAGGTTTGAGAAGTTATTTAATGCGATTATCAACTTTCTGTCTTTTTAACACATTTTATCAGTGCACAGAGTATTTACCCTACATAGATAACAACATTTCATGCAATTGTCTGTGCTTGAACGAACAATGAAGGTGTTAAAATGCATTTCTACCACAATCAAGAAACCCTTGGGTCTATGACGATTACAGTTGCAAATGAAGACCTAGCTAAGATGAAATATCCCTTTAAAAGGATGATTTCCCTCACCCACCATAGTTGGCATGCTTCCTTATTGGGAATTTCTTTGCACCATGAAACAACCCACTCACTGAGAGGGAGGAGTTAAGGCATATTTTGTAGTAGAGAAAGGTATACTAAATATCACAATAATGAGCTCAGGGTAGTGGGGACAGCAGAGTGAAAGTTAAAAGTTAAAACTTGCTAAAGGGTATGTGGTTTCCATTATTTGTAGGCCCCTGGGCCAAGATTAAAAACAAGGACACTGCAGGAGAAATATATATGCACTGTTAGAGTCAATAAGAGGTCAACATGTTTCAGCCTATTAACCCTCCTAAGAAGTGTTTGCGGCATTCTTCAGGACTTAATCAAAAGTTGTGCCGCTCAATGTACTCAATCAATAACAAGCATTGTCATAGCCAATAGGTCTCGCCTTTGGGACCTTATAAGTGTTTAGCCATGCATATTCAGTAACAATGTGAAAAAATTACTATTAAAAAAAGAAGACTATAAACTAACTAAGCTAGACGTGACTTTATAACTGGTTAATCAAACGTTTCTGGAGGTTTAGTATATATAAAAAACTCATTTTTTCTATGGTGTGTCATATAAAATTGATGCTCTAAATTTTGGTAAGAGTACACAATGTCAAAAAATTCAATACTGCTTTTATATCAATTTACCTTTGAAAGCTTGAAGTGAAAGACAATTCTAAGTGGCATTTGGTTATGAGTAGGCGCTAATGACTATTTCTGGATGACAATGTAATTAGCATTTTTTGTATAAGATGTGTTAAAAGTATGGGTAGGGAAAATAGCTATTTTGGCCAAAGGCTCCCCTTTCTATATGCATGCTAGTTTTAATTTGTAAACAGAATCACAATTTGTTATGTGGTACACTGTAATGTTAAATGAATCTGTTTTACCCTTCTGATAAGCAAGGGATGACAATGAACTGTTTTTTCGTCCCTGGTTTTAAATGGATTCAGGTTGGAACAGACAAGCTGTTGGTTGACTTTACCTCAGAAAATGGTTGTTTCCCGCATGCTGCTTTCATGCGACTTAAATCCCTGCAGTGGAAGAGGCGGCTGCATGCCTGCATATATGGCCAGATCAGTACTTGGCTGTTTCAGTTCTCCAGTGGGGCTAGAATAGAAGCTGTTAAGGGCAGGGGCTCAGCTTCCCATTGGTGCAGCTGGTGCAGTGGCACCAGGTCCTAGATACCTTAAAGGCCCACTGAACCCTGATAACTGCTGTTTGTCACAGTTCAAACAGAGGCCTGAGGGGCCCACAGAACAATGATTATTGCTGTTTTCCACAGTCCAAATAAACGGGAGAGGTCACATTTCCTTTCTTGCCTTGGGGCCCAGGGCACACTGGCTAGGCCACTGGTTAAGGATGCAGTGGGGAAGAGGTGGCAAGACAGGTGGATTATCTAAACAGCTCAACGATGACTTCATGCCTGGGTATTAAAGTATTCATTACAATTAAAGACTGAAGCAGGAATAGATATCATAATATAGGAAGGCCTATATACAAATGCAGCTCGATTAGCGGCTGCCTTTAACTTCTCACTTATCACCTCTCCTAATTTACAGTTTTATATTAGATGCAGACATAAATCGTGACCTATGAATATGTTTATCTATCTTTAGGTTCAAATGACCCATCTTTTCCATATGCAAGTATCAGACAGGTCGGAAACGCCTAACGGCTTTGAACTTGATAAAGCCACATTAATCACTGGTCTTGAAATGCAAATGGCAGCATTAGGCACACAGAGGTGTATTCTACGTAATCTCATTATGCTCAGGATATGGGAGAGTGTTTAGGGCATAAAGCACTTTGATGAACACATTTCTGCCAACATGGAAATTTAATCTTCCTTGTCCTACCCTAGTATACAAGTAGTACCGCATTCTTTGTATACCTGAATGAAATAGGCACACAAAATAGTACCGTATTTAAAGGCCCAGTTCGGAATTACATGGAAGGTGCACTGTCCCAGACTACACAACGTTGCAGTTTTCAGTGGGTGCTATCATCCCACACAGGGGGAGTACACCAGATTATGATGGAAAAAGCATGTGGTGCCCCAACGTAGGCGCAGTTGTAAACCACCAGTCTGCTTACATAGTAAAGCGTCTGGCAGCTATTAAGTGAGGTGGCACGTTTCCCCTGCAGGTGGGTAGGGTCTGTCACCTTCCTGTCAGGTGGGGGTATACAATCAATGCGCCTCCTGACTGCTTGTTTGCCTTTTCGCCTGTGTCAATAATACAGTGCAGTCCTTGGAGGAGTAGTCAATTTGTATTCATGAAAGACACTTGTGTTTCTTGGATGTGTAATTCCCAGATGATAGATGAAGGCAACAAGGACCCCCTGGGTCTATGTTAGATGTCCTGGGATTTTTTCTCACACTAATTCCCAGATGATGCCTGAACTGTTTCCCAATGGGTTAATTGTACATGGTATTGAATTGTATGGTCTTATGAGCACTGTTAATAATAAAAAGATTTAAAAAAAAAAGTACAGTGCAGTCTCAAGACAAAAGGTTTTCCCACATTTGAACGTGGCCATGCCCAATGTAAAAGAAAGCATGCCCGCTTAGAACCTCTTCTACGTGATCCACACTACATGAAGGGCTCTGTAGGTGTCTGCAGCCTCTTCTGTAGAACAAAAGCCAAAAAGCCCATAGGACGCAGAAAGAGGGTGCACCCGGATGCTTCATTATGTACGAGGGCCTTTGCTGTTCATCTGTACTAAGCGAGTGAGAGCATTAGTAGAGTGTTTATTGCCCTCTATATCACTCTACTTCTAAGCACCTAATACAGCTTGTACAGTGGTACTGTCATCTGTGCACCTACATTATGCTTAATATAAATAGTGCACAATTTTGGCGTTTGTGTCTGCCTACAATGTGGACCTGATACAAATAGGAGTACCTACAAGGTGGATGGTACAATTCAACAAGAGTCTTTGTTTTCAAAACACAACACCTGACACTTTGCACTGAGAACTTTCCTACGACATGAGAGAGTGTGCTTTGAAACTTTCATATCTTTAACACGAATGCAACATTCTTTACGTTTTCATAACAAAACAAAAAAGAAAAGACGCGCTTTGTGCAAAAAAGATTCAAGTCAAACAAAAAGGTAGGTTCAGGGACCCATTCCTGAATACAAGGAACACGCTGCCTCGAAACAATTACTGATATAACAAACGTAGGGTCAGAGACCCATACCTGTACATGGGGAGCCAGTAATCCGTTATACCACAGCAGATGGAGGACGGTGTCCAGAGCAATTGCTGTTGCTTGTATAGAGAATCCGGGGCTCGCTAAAGCCGAATTTGGTGTGTGGCTACTCACTCAGGTTGTATAATCGCATCACTCTGATGCAGTCACGAGCCGCGAGTACTTGAGAAATTTAGTCCCATGCCGGCAGCATGAATCTGAATGAACGCGCACTAAATGCTGAAGGCTTTCATGCCTGTCACACACAGCCGCTTCTTCACGTGGAATAGAATCACTAAAGCCGGGCCTCCATCGAAGTTAAATGCAAACACCACAATGTACTGGCATGTGTTTTTAAAAGGTCAGAGGTGTATTCCCAAGGGCAGAAGACCCATTAGGAAAATAAGCACACACCCGAAAACCAGATTGCCCATAGTAGAAATGAGTGATGGGTGTGTAAACCATGTCCCTTGTACTACACATGTATCCTGTTGCAAGCAGTCAGCACCTTATGTCTAAGGGTAAAAAGATGTCAGTGCACCTGAATCAGAGTGTCCAATCTTGTATGGATAAGTGTAGGATGTTTGGACCATGTCCAATGGACAGTCTGTTACAGGTATCTGGTGGTGGTAATCTTCTTCTGAGCTTATGAGAATATAATAAAAATAAAGATATATATGAAAATATAGAAAAGAACAGGCAGTGTCCCTCGCACATATTCTTAGGCACCTGGTTATCAGGAGTCATAGTTCTATATGGTTAGCCATACGTATTCTCTTGTATGTTAGGTGACCGGTGGCACTTCGCCACACACCCTGAAAAATCGCTCACGTGGAAAATGTCAAGTCTAATGGCGCCCCCTCCGTCAGGGAAGGGACAACTCCCTTGTTCCTATTGCAACAATTGGAGATTTGGGACTATCTTACATGGACAAGGGAAAATGGTGTTTAGGCCCGTCCGATCCCAATCACTGCTTTTGATCCCATGGTTTGTCTGTGCTAATTGAGATTTCAGTTATATGTGTGTATCAACGATATTTTGGTCATCTGGCGAGGTGAAGATCAATCTATCACTACCTTCGGGAAATCGATTTGAAAGAACTAAGAGTGCGGCATGCCAATGACTGCTTCCACAACAACTTCAAGAAAATATTGTCTTACCTTATAGGCCCTATTAACGGCCACAAACAGCATTTTCATAAAGTAAACAATTGGTTTAATAAGGAATTCAGACTTTCACGTAGATATCGGGGTAAGGCACTTTGCACAAAGGACATCTCAGAAATCAGTCTGGGTGGAGGTACAAAAGGGCCCCGGCTAAGAAAGAATGGGAGGAAGAAAGATGGCAGGAACTCAAATTGGCTTGCTCTCTTAAGAACTCCACCAGGTTTTGGGCACTCGTAAAGTGGAGGAGAGAGAGGTCTCTGCTTCACCTCTGCAAAATAACATTTCTCCCCAGACCTGGGTTGATCATTTCTACAATCTTTATTCAGTAACTCCTTTTAATGAGGTGGACACTGTGCTGGGGACTATGTAAACAGACAACTCTATAGCTGTACCTGGCCCTTTCCTTGACCTGGCCGACATCCTCAGCTCTGGATGCAATAACCAGAGGTCGAGCTCCAGTATTAGACAGCATTGCAGCATATATACTTCTGCTTGAAAGAGATAAATGGTCTTGGTATAACCTTTTCTTAACTAATGCCATTATCAGTGGTGCCCCAGTACCAGACTCTTGGAAGGGAGCAGACGTCGCCCCGATATATAAGAAGGGGGATAGATTCCATCCAGCCAATTACAGGCTGATCAGCTTGATCAACTGTGCAAAGAAAATTTCTGCCCAATTGGTCTTGAGCAGGATCGAGGAATGGGCTGCTGCTAAACTCATCATATTGTATCCCCCTTTCAGACAGGCTTTCGGAAGAAGATATCCACATTTTATCAGGTTTTCCGCTTCCTTTTATTCTATTGGAAGATCGTTGTGGTCGGCAGGGCAACTTGTATGTAGCCTTCATTGACCTTAAATCTGCTTTTGACCTGGTTCCACAAATCAGGCTATGGCAGGTTTTGGGTGATATGGGCCATCCCAGGAGGCTCTTGAGCCTATTGATCCGTCTACAAGAGGGTAAATATGCCCAGGCTCCCTGGAGAACCCAGGGCCAGGTGACTGAACGATTTCCTATCAATTAAGGTGTTCGCCAAGCTTTGCACTGGCACCCACCCAGTTTTCTTTATTTCTTAATGTTGGTCATTATCTGCCCTTCTTCTCAATTGATGCACCATCCCTGGCTGACACAAAACGAACAAGTTACTTATCTTATTTATTTATTTGATTTGTAAAGCGCGCAAATACCTGAAGGTGTCTCGGCGCTGGGGACAACGAGCATGAACCAGACTACAGAGTAGCTAATTGAGTAAACAGCCATGTTTTTGTCATTTTTCTGAAAGCAAGTGAGGACTGGCTGGCTTAGATATGAATTGGGAAGGAGTTCCAAAGTTTTGCTGTAGCAACAGTGAATCGCTTGTCACCCCATGATGCTGTCTTAGTAAGAGGGACCTTTAGCAGGATTGCTGTGGAAGAGCGCAAGGCCCAATTTGGAATGTAAGCATCAAGGGCCTCATTCAGAAACAGAGGTCATGAGTGACGAAAAGCTTTGTATGCAATACAGAGAGCTTTAAACTTAATTCGATTTTTCACGGGGAGCCAATGATACTGGTGAAGTATATGTGAGATGGATTTGTATTTGGGGGTACCTGATAGCATTCTGGCTGCTGAGTTTTGAACCACTTGGAGTTTATGGAGGACTTTGCTCTGAGCATTATTAAGGAGCCCATTGCAATAGTCAATGGTGGACATAACTAAGGTGCTTACTGGTGTCTTTCAAGCCCCAAGAGAAAGGTAAGAGCCTTTTTATCATTCGCAATTTTTGGAATGATGATGAAACCACAGCGTTGGCATGTGGGACAAAGGACAGGGGCATGGCTTGGACGCAAACGCAAACCCTGCTGTAATCCTGTTAAATGACCCCCTAGGGCCCCCCCAGGCACCACCGGGGGGCGACGCGACGGAGAAGAGCAGGCCCTGGGCGATCTGGACTCACCCGACGGTGCAGCCCGATACCTGTGAGGGGATTCCAGAACGGCACTGGCCGCGATCAGCTCACTCAAAATGGCGGCTCCTCGGTGTGAGAGGACCTGCGAAGCGCCGTGAGTGTTGTGGGCGGCCGCTGAGACTGCACTGCGGAGCGCGCTGCCCTTTGCGGCGGATGGACTGAGGGGAAACTACATCGGCTGGGGCCCTCGAGGCTAAATGGGCAGTGACTCGCTGAGCCCAGTGCCAAAGGAGCGGAGAGGTCTTGGAAGAGGAGTACTACTGGTGGGGGCTTCTCTTTGGTGGAGCCGCTGCGGAGGGCGACGCGCGCTGACTGGAAGCCGCGGCCGGAGCACCGGTGATTGTGTCGAGCGGGCCGGGAGGCGGGAGAGTGGGGCCCTGATCTGCCCTTGCCCTGCACTGCGGACCGGAGGCCATTGGAAAGGAGGCCGTGATCCGGAGCTCGCGGAGGGTGGGGCCTTGACCCGCCCTTGTCCTGCATCGTGGACCGGAGGCCGTTGGAGCAGAGACTGTGATCCGGGACTCGCTGAGGCCTGCGGGGTTCAAGGGGCTGAACCGGAGAGCGAGGTGAGGCGGCCGCTGGAGCTCTGGACGGCGGAGGCACATGCATTTGGCCCTGAGGTGCGGCTAGTGGCCTGGAAACGCGAAGGCTGAGCCTGGTGCCTTGAAACACTGGCTGACTATTGCGGAGCGATTGGGTTGCTCTGCCCGGGACCCACGGGGGCTGCCTGCACGTGGATGGAGCCGCATAGTGGATAGACGGGAGGCCCACTGCCCAGGGATACTGGCTGGCACTGAGCGGCATGGGCTTGAGGTCGCGGCGGGCCCACCGAAGGAGCGGCCCTACTGGGGAGAAGGGCACTACCTGCACAGTACTGCGGGGACGCTGAGATGCATGGGAGCAGGCGTGGGCCCGGCGCTACCCTGCATTGAGCTGGGGGGTGACCAACTGGCTCGCGAGTGTGTTGGGCCACACAATCCTGACCTGGCTGCCATGTTTGGGCCTACGCAGTTGGCGTGACGCACGGTAGGCACTGGATTGAAGTGCTGATCGAGACGATTCAGCGGAAGACGAACTGAACATCTGCTCAGAGCCCTGGAGGACCTGCCGGACTGAGGCTTGGACCCCGTACCTGCCCGACGAGTGCGGTGCGTTTGGGGTCCACGGGCCCTTCCTCTGAACTAGCCCCGAGGGAGGAGATCCCCAGCCCTCTGACGCAGAGTCCCCATCTCAAGCTGAACAAGATGCACACGACCTGGCACAGGAGCCTGGACTGCAGCAACAGCTGGATAAGATACTATCCGCCATCGCTGACTCGCGAACTGCCCTGCAGCAGGACATTGCACAAGTGGCGACTGGGCTGAGCCTACTGCGGGTGGACCACTCGAAACAATCAGACCGGGTGAAACATGTGGAAGATGTGATCCAAGAGGTAGCATCTGCACAGATGCTGCAACGATGACGAGCGCCTTAGACCGGATAGCAGTGCTGGAGAAGCGCACGGAGGATGCAGAAGGAAGAAATAGGCGCAACAACATTTGTGTGGTGGGTCTGCCTGAGAAAACGGAGGGGTCAGACATGGTGAGATATCTGGAGGATTGGCTGCAAACGGAGGTGGCACCTAAGGGCTTATCTGCCTTGTACACTCTTGAACGTGCGCCCCGCGTCCCTGCTAGAGCCCCACTGCAGGGACGCCCTCCTAGACCGGTGGTGGCACGCCTGCTACATTTTAGAGACAGAGACGTGCTTCTTTAAAAGTGATGCACAGATGGACCCTATCAGGTCGGCAATATTCCCGGATTATTCATTTGAGACTCAACGGCGCCGCTCGACCTTCCAAGCCGTGAAAAAAGAACTGCGCACAGAGGGAATACAATATTCCCTGTTATTCCGGACCAAGCTTCGCATAATACTGGATGGGAAAACGAGTTTTTCATGAAGCGCCGGAGGATGCGTGGTCTTGGCTAGAATCCTATAGTGCTGGGAGGGATGGACTGGAACGTGAGGCAAGGGCAATGACTGAGGATTTGCTACCCCGAAGATCACAGCGTATAAGACGCCGGCGACGAGGTCTGTGGAAACCATCGACCTCACAAACTGAGCAGGAGCGCAAAGGGGCATTGGCGGCGGTATCAGCAATCTCTGGCGAACTGTTGCTGACTTCTCCGAGAGGTTCAGACCTGGAGAACGATAAGGATGAGTTGGAGGCAGACACTTCAGCATCAGAGAGTGTTCGCTTACCACTGGTTACACCGGGAACGGCGGACAGCCTGATGGATGAGTAGACTGTGTATTGTGAGGGGAGGGGTGCCTGCTATGGTCTGGTGTGGAGTGAAAACGAGGGGGGTATAGCAAATGTGGTGCACCCCTGAGGGGTCTTACTGGCACTGAACTGAAGGAGAACCCGGGCTTTACTCAGGGTGGACAGTACGGACTGTAGCTTAGGTTAATGCGGTGTGTGGAACAATGCTTGTGGGGAGCTGAGTGGGAGGGATTAGTGGGGGGGTTCTAGGGGCGGAGGCTGGGTGTGGCGCTGACTAACTACTGATTGTGTGCTAGGCTCCTTCCAGCCCCCACCGGATGGTTCCCAGTTAGATGGCCTTGATACCGGTTGAGGCATACGTTGGGCTAGTTTGGATGGGATTCACTACGTTAGTGCCTGTTCTTGGGGGGGGGGGGGGGAGGGCGGTGTTGAGGGTGGGGTGGGATTGTTGGAGGAAAGGAATGATTTATATGGGGGAGGGAGCCCACCGGCGCGGTTAAGATGTAATGTGAGGTTTCTGTGTTTTTTAAGTTGATTCTATGGGTCCGTTACGTGATGTGAAAGGTGTGACTTGGAATGTGCGGGGATTGAGCTCCATGCAGCGCAGGTATAAAGTACACTCCTACTTAGTACTACTACGTGCAGATAGCCTTCCTGCAAGAAACAAACCTGACTAGAGCAGAAGGACTGGCGCTGCAGCGCAGATGGCGGGGGCAACGTTATTACACAACTTACTCAGCTTTTGCGCGAGGGGTGCTGATTTGGAGTAGGGCTGGGGTCCCCTTCCAAATGATTGACCACCTGGTAGATCCCGAGGGCCGCTGTCATGTGGTCCTCGGAAGCCTCTATGGGCGGGATGTGACACTTTGCAGTATTTATCGTGGAGCGCTTACGGTGCTTCGACCACAGAGCTTACTTAGCCCGCGCACATGCTGAACGGGATAAGGTGGGTAGGCCGGTTGGTTGGCCGATCCCACCCCTAGGAGTGTGCCCATATTGGCATTGACTTCATCCTCGAGACAACTGGAATATACGCAACATCAAATAAATGATCAGTTTAGGTCCTTCTACGCGGACTTATATACCAGTTGCTTACAAACAGGGGAGATGGATGTGCAGGCATCTTTGGAGGACCTCAAACTGCCTACCGTCGAGGCGGAAGAGGCGGAGTCCCTTGGTCGGGACATCACACTCACTGAAATTCATTGTGCCATTAAACAATTGGCGCGCAACAAACTCCGGGCAGCGATTGGTTGCCCGTAGAATTCGATTTAGCATATGTCGACCTCCTGGCCCCCAGACTGTTGACGGTATATAAAGAGGCCAGGCCGAGGGGTGTGTTGCTGACCTCCACCAGGGAGGCCATCAACATTCCCCTCCTTAAACCAGGGAAGACCCCGACCGACCCGTCCGCGTACCGACCTCTATCTATGTTCACCACTGAGTATAAAATACTGAGTCGTGTATTAGCTACGAGACTCCTTCCCTTAATGACGCGGCTGGTACACTCGGACCAGGCCGGCTTCAACCCGACTCGCAATACTGCTGGCAACATACGCAGACTAATACGGATACTAGATGGGGACCATGGAGCGGAGGGGCACACAGTTGTCCTCTCGGTGGACATTGCTAAGGCATTTGACAGCTTGGACTGGCCCTACCTATTCTCAGTCATGAAAGCCTTCTGGCTTGGCGAGGGATATACACGCTGGACTGAAATATTATATTCGTTGGCAAGTGCCAGGGTGAGGGTTGGCAGAATTGTATCCTCTTCGTACCCAGTAGGGCGTGGTACTAGACAGGGGTGCCCACTCTCCCCGCTGCTCTTTGCCCTAGCGATGGAACCGTTAGCGGCAAGGGCCATAATGGGGAGGGCATTTCGGGGCTTGAGGCTCGGTGGTCAGTCACATTAGATCTCATTATATGCAGACGATCTGCTGCTGTTTTTGAGAGATGCGGGAGGCGTATTAGAGGGAGCGAGTTCCTTGCTCAGCGAATTTGGGGATATCTCTGGTCTGCGAGTAATTGGGCGAATACATGTGTGTTTCCGGCAGCCGGAGCGTGTGTCCAACCTGACCTACAGCCTGATTTGGTATGGGAACCTAGGTGCCTTCCCTATTTGGGGACGCACGTTTATCATAGGTAGGAAGATCTGCTTGATGGTAACATAGGTAGAGTGTTACGGGGGCTTAAGGGCAGCATGCATTTCTGGGGGACTCTGTCACTGTCAGTAGCAAGCCGAGTAGTATTGTTGAGAATGGTGGCGCTCCCTCGGCTTTTATATTTCTTCCGGCCCTTGCCTATACGTATACCCGTCGACTATTATGGCAACTCTGCTCTATGGTGGGGGGCTTTATTTGGGGAATAGGGAGGCGCTGAGTGGCGTTGGACACTCTGATCCGCCCAAGAGCCGAAGGAGACCTAGCTGTCCCTGATTTTGAATTATATTATTTAGCTGCACAGTTCCAACACCTCACCCAGGCGGTGGTGCAGGAGTTTCGAGGGCCGGAGCGAGAGACTGAGCCAGATGGTCTGCGGCATGTTCTATCGTTTGTGGTACTGCAGCAAAGGTTACGGGCTACCGATTTGTCATCTGCAGAATGTGTCCTGAGACATTCCTGGAAACGCTACCACAGCAGAGTTGGGGTACAGTGACCTTACGGCCCGGAAATACCGTTGGGCATGTGCACGGCCCTGCCACATGGTGGAGATTGGTCTGCCCTCGCGGAGTGGGAAACACTGGGACTCCAGATGGTGGGCGATCTATTTGGAGATGGTGTACTATTACCTTATGGCGCATTACAGGACACCTTTGGACTTCCGCAGGGTCAATTCTTATTGCATGCAGCCCTGGTTGCCGTCATCCAGAAGCACTGGGGCACTGGCCTTTCGGAACCGTCAACAAGCGAGGCGTGTCAATGTGTAGTGATGGCAGCAGGCACGTATAAGGCGTCACTTGTTTATATAAACGTATGCTGGGAGAGGGATTGGCACCGCTGCAGAGGCTACCTGAGCAGTGGGTGGTGGAATTAGCTAAAGAGATACCTGAAGCGGCCTGGTCGCAGATAATTAAAAGGGCATGGAAGGGCACCAGAAATGCTAGATTCCAGCTGATTCCATTTTTTATATTGCACAGGGCATATCTTACGCCGGCTAAAATCAACCAATATTTCCATGTTAATACAGCTCTTTGCCCCCATTGTAGATTGGACATATTGGGAAGAGATAACCGCTTTACTTTGTAATATAACGGGGCGACAGATCGCTCCGGATGGGGGGGCTTGCCTGCTACATGTGTTTCCGCATACTAGCAAAATGAAGTTAACTAGCAAATTCATAGACTTAGGATTGGTGCTTGCTAAACGAGAAATTACATCCCAATGGAAACCAGCGGCGGGTCCTAGCTATACAAGGTGGAAATCTGCATTCCTTAAGTGGGCAATCAGCGAGAGCTCAGTTCAATTACAGCAAGCCCATAGATCCCATAATGACAAGGCATTAGAGGCGGTGCGAGCCTGGGAGGCCCTTGTGACAGAGCTGAAAGCGACAGATCTAGAAACTGACTCAGAGACGAGAGCATTAATGGCTGAGGGGGACCAGTAGACTAGGTATCTTGATAATGAGGCGCAGAGTGTGAGGCGATTTCCGGCTTCCATAGTAGTCAGGATGCTTAATAATGTTGTTAAAATGAGGTCACCTGGGGAACCCGTACAATATGACTCACCATTTGATCCTACTTAGCCTTAAGACAGTAGCGCCGGCAGGGGGGTGAGGGGGAGGGGGATTTTGGGGCGGGCATCTGAGGAAGAGTAGGATGAGGCTTTGATGCAGAAGACATTAACCATAGTACCATGGAGAATTATAGGAACTTTGACACTGTGGCAATACTGGTATTGAGGTGTATCTATGTCTGGGGTTGATTTGGGATCGTTGATTAACCTTGATTGTGTAACGATGTCACTATCTCCTTCTTCCTAATGGTCGGGCTCCATGTAGAGGCAATTGCCCATCCTCTTATTTGTTGTGGGTGTTTGAAAATAACAAATAAATAAAAAATTTAAAAAAATGAGGGACAAATGACAGTCTGTCGTCAAATATGATGCCCACATTTCTGACTTTGGTGACTGGCAGTGGAAGGGGCACCAAAGAAGATGGCCACCATGAACAAGACCAATTTGGCAGCAATTTGCTGAATATCATAACCTCTGTTTTTTCAGAGTTAAGTTTAAGGCAACTGTTGGCCATCCAACAACTGATGGCCAACATGCCTTTCTGGAAATTAAGCTGCTACTTCATCACCATCAGCGGTGAAGGTCTTACGGCCCACCATCACAGGAGGGCTGGTGCAGCTTTTCACAGACAAGACATCAATAACAATGGTCTCATCAGGAAGTGTCACACTTGAACGTGTTTGACAGCGAGCCGAGGATTCACTGGCTGCAGTTGTTTGGTCCGATGAACGGGCGATGGAACTGCTTAGTTGAATGTGACTTCCTCCCAGGTACGGTGCCCCGAGATACAGAAGAATCCTTACTGGGTTGTATTGAATATAGTTGAGAAGCATATAAGAGAGGTGGCGATCTATCGTCCTGATGAGACCATGGTTATTAACTGGTCGAAACATTGACTATACATGGGCTATTTCATATAAATTATGTCTTCTAAGAATCGCATTTGCTTAACTTGTATTGTACAAAAGTATTTATAGCCCCGTGTCTGTGAACAAAATGTGGATCGGACGGTTTTATTATCAAATCACTTTCATCTGAGCCCTGCGCAGTCATCACTCAACGATTTTTATATACACTTGCTGCTGAGAATGCAAATAGAATTTTGGGAAATGAAAAAGCCTCATCTGAATTCTAACCATGATAAAAACGGTGAATTAATATCTGGCCAGGGCCTGCATATGTGATACAGACCTGTGAGATAATGAACTCATAGGCCTCTGTAGTTGTTCACAGTGGTGGTGAGTGGACAGTGGCAGTGTCCCTGCTGCTTTTACAGCGCAAGCACTGGCGCTTTTTGTGATTCACGGGTGATGGTATTTTAAGCTGATTGAGCTCATTTTAAATAAGTGTGGGGCATTGGGAGGAGAGCGATTAGGCTCCCTCCGTGTGCTGCTATTCTTTGCACTTTAATTTTAATAACTTGTATTGGGGGCATTTTGCAAGGCCGAGGTCTCCTACCTGAAGGCAGTTGCAATCACGGCACGCAGAAGGGCTGGGCTCGTCTCTCCTTCCCGCCTCGTTCTGAAGCCGGTGATTAGCACCGTTTGAGCAGGGGGCGTGGAAGGTCCGAGCCAGCCACTTCCAGTGTGCAGAGGAGGACGGGCAGCGCACTAGTTGTTAGGACGCTGGGGGGGGGATAAAAGGCGGATGTCGAATTGACAGCGCAGCGGGCGGGTGCAGCGGGCGGGTGCAGCGGGCGCGCGCAGCGGGTGCGACGGAGGCGTGCCTAAGTCGAGCCTAAGTCAAGCCCGTCTGCGCCCGTCCGCGGTCGAGTGCGGGCCAGGGCCATATCCCCTGCCCCAACGGTAAGGCACTTAAATTGGAGTAGGTCGCAGCTGCTGTCCCTCCGTAATGCCACCCCAAGCTCCTGCCTGCACAGTATGAGGGTGGAGGAGAATGCGGGTTGTGGGCACTGTCATTTTGCCTACAACTTGGAAACATAAGCTGGATGTTTACGATTTGCACATTGAGAAGCAGTGGGATCTCGTGTTTCTCACGGTGACTTGGCTTGATGATTGCTCGGCCCCTGATGTTATGGAGGCGTTACCGGAAGGCTACACTATGATTAGGCTGGATAGACCTACCGGCAGAGAAGGGGGGATAGCTATCGTAGCCAAGCAACGCTTACGATGCCACTTAGAGTACATCGCCATTATGGATAGCGAGGCGGGTATTTTTACCATTAAGGTGAATGATGGCTACACTATGAAGGGCCTCCTGATTTATAGACCCCCGGGCCCTCTTGCCAGGTTTGGGGACAGCCTAGTAGAAGGCATTATAGAGGCTGCGCTGCGCAGGGATAAGTTCCTGGTGCTAGGGGATCTTAACATGCATTTGGACGACCCCACAGATAAAGCCGCCATGGACCTCTGCCAAGAATTACGTGCCCTTCAGTTAGATCAGAAAGTAAAAGATCCCACCCACCAGCGAGGCCACTTACTGGACCCCATATTTGCCAACTGGGGGGAAGTAGATGCTCTGACTCCTATACCTATATCTATTCCCTGGTCGGACCATCACCTGGTACCTTTTACCATACGGATCCCAGGGGTTAGATTACCAGAGCCAGCTCCTTTGAACCACCCGAGGCGGAGATGGGCCACTTTCTCCCAAGCTAAGTTCAGTGCGGCACTTATTAGAGGGGGGAGTCCAGGGGGGGATGATGTGGAAACACCTAACACTAGCCTAAGTAAGCGCATTACCGGGGCGCTAGACTGTACTGCCCGACTCTCCCTGGCAAAATTGGGTTGCCGTACTCAAAAAACGGCCCATGGTTTAGTGATGAGCTTCGGGTGGCTAAAGCCGTACTTAAGCGCCCTGAAAGGCAGTGGCGGGTGGCATTTGCCACGCATGTCAAGGAGGAATATTTAACTGGGAGGCATACTTATCATGGGTTAATTAGGAAGGCATAGGCGCTACTGATGGCGGTGGAAACCATACGCCAGGGAGTGGATGAGGGCCAGACTATGGCTCTCATCCTTTTGGACCTAAGTGCAGCATTCAACACTGTAGCTCATACCACCTTGCTACAGTGTCCGAATGATTGAGGGATATCAGGGGCTGCGCTTGAATGGATCCAGTCTTTTTTGCCAGGGAGAGGCTTTCAGGTTTGACAGGGAGACTGCTACTCGAGGGAGATTGGTTTGGGCCAGGGCGTGCCTCAGGGCTCGTCCCTGAGCCCAACCTTATTCAATCTATATGTCTCTCTGGTGGCGTCTCGTCGAAAGCCACGGCCTGCACATAGTGCCTATGCAGATGACACGCAGCTGGTCATCTCCCTATCGCGCGCGCCCAGTCTAGTGGCAGACAGATTCAGAGCCTGCATGCAAGAGCTGGCTACCTGGATGTCCGCCAATTGCCTAAAGTTTAACGGCAGCAAGACTGAGATGCTCGTGGTGGGGGGGGCCCGTCTGTTTGGTCATCGGCGTGGTGGCCACCCTGTCTGGGGGATGCTCCCACACCCTGCCAGGAAGAGAAAAATCTTGGGGTGTGGTTTGACGCCGATCTGTCTTTTGGACCTCAGATAGGCCGTGTGGTGGGGGTATGCTTCGGCGTCCTGAAAAGCCTGCAGAAAGTTATCGATCTTTTTCCAACGGCAGCCCGAAGGACGCTGGTGCACACCCTCGTCACATCGCGCCTGGATTATGGCAACCTGCTTTATCTGGGGGCCACTGGAAAGGCCATTAACCGCCTCCAGGTGCTGCAAAATGCAGCGGCCCGCTTGGTCTTGAAGCTTCCTAAAAGATCGCCGTCTAAGGCAGCCCTCCAGGCCCTTCACTGGCTCCCAGTAAGGAGCAGGGTTGAGTTTAAGACTCTCTGTACGTGCCACCACATTTTGTGCGGTAAGGCACCGGCTTCGCTCCAGGGCCTGGTCACCCAGTACGCGCCTGTGCGCGCTCTGCATTCCTCCTGTACAGGGCTAATGAAGGTCCCCAGGATAAAAAAGGCACGCATGGGGGGTAGGTCCTTTAGATATCTGGCCGCGAAAAGCTGGAATGCCCTACCACCGGAACTTCGCCTGTAGCCCTCTGAACTTGGCTTCAGGAAGAAGTTAAAGACTCACCTCTACACGCAGTAAGCCGGGCCGACTTTGGCGGCTGTGACTCTGTTGATTCCACTCACTACAGCGCGGGGACACGCCGTTGCGCGTAACCAGGCGCTCTACAAATTTCCCTTATTATTATTATTATTATTATTATTATTATTATTATTAGTGCGCCTGGGAAGTGCTTCTTTGAGTCTCCGCTTGTCACTTCTGTAGCAGAATGACGGCGACACTGAGCTGCATGTTGTCTCCTACTCTGCTTTAAAGTTGAAGGACCCAGTCTGGTGTGTGGGAAATATTCACAAGATGAGGAATCTGCAGGTAAAGGAGTATCGACCAGAAAGAGCGTTATCGAAGGCAAGGAACTGGTGTGTTATGTTTTCCTGCTGTATTATCTCATTTTGGGTGGTGAACTCCGCTGGCAGAGTTTTCCGTACTCCGCGGAGCTCACATAGTTCCTAAAAACTCCGCTCCGAGGAGCGTAGCAAGTTTTTTTAACGCTCACACTCTTCAACGCTATGTGCTGGAGCGAGGAAAATCCACCTCCTGATGAGATTTTTCCTTGCTCGCGGTCGCCATGGTCTAGTTGGCGAGCAAAATCAACCTCCTGGAGAGATTTCTCAAAGCGGGTCGTCGGATTTCTCAATGCAAGTGGTCGTGGCCGGTCACACCACTCGCATTGAGAAACCTTCCTTCGCATTGACAAAGCGGCCACTTGAGGAGAAGCAGCTGCACCCTCTTGTGCTGCACATGGTGCCATTCACAATTATTTTTACAGGGCGGGACAAACCCCCGGAGATCAAAATCATCACGAACACCATGACCCTTACACACTACGATGCTTGCGGAAATCTGCGCAGACCGCCAGAGTTTTTTTGTCACTTTGCGAAGTTCTTCATTGAGGAACTCCGCATAGGCTTAATCTTACCATGAAAATATAGATACCAGTCATATGTTAAGAAACAAGGGTGAGTAGAAACCTTTTGGGTGAAGTAAAATTTAAGACGTTAATATTGTGATTTTTTTGACATTTAGTTGATTTTTGCAAGCACTAACACTTCTCTGTGTTAAGTAAAGACCTTGAGAGTTTTGTAACTTTCAGATACTCAAATTGTGGATTCGGTCGCAATTAATAAATAATTCCAGGCCTGAAATTTCTTTGGAGGGTGCATGCGGGCAGCCTAAGTTATCCTGCAAGAGTTTCTTGATGAATCCTATTGCAACTACAATATGTGCTCTCTCATGTAAAGTCAGGTTGTTAGAAGCTTTTCTGCAACTCAAGATACGCCTTACTTTTCACCTGGTGTGGATGCATTTCTCATGTTTAGTGAGATCTCCCTTCTGAGTAAAACGTTTCTGGCTTTCCCCTCCTGTATAAGGCTTTAGTCCAGTGGGAATTCTCTCTTGTGAAGTGACATTGTATTCGAGACTAAACCTTAACTGACATTCAGAACACACATAAGGCATTTTTCCCCCGTGTGAATTCGCTCATGTCAAGTGAGAAGTAATTTGTAACCAAAACGTTGCTAGAATTTCGAGCACTCATAATGTTTTTCCCCAGAGTGGGATCTCTCATGAAGCATAACTCTGTCTTTCAGATTCAAGCTTTTATGGCATAAGGATTTTCTCCAGTGTGGAGATTCTCATGGTGAGATAGCGTTTTTCTCTGCAGCTTTTCTGGCATTCAGAGCACTCATAAGGTTTTTCATCAGTATGGAGTCGCTTATGGTAAGTGAGGCTGTGCCAATCAATAGGAATTTCTGGCATTCACCGCATTGGTAATGTTTTTCCCCTGTGTGCGTCTGCTCATGTAGAGTGAGATTGCGTTTAAAATTGATTCTTTTCTGGCACTTGGAGCACTGAATTATTTTGATGGTGTGTTTTCTTATGGCGCTTGTAACCATCTCTACCTC
Organism: Lissotriton vulgaris; assembly: GCF_964263255.1. Lineage (NCBI taxonomy): Eukaryota > Metazoa > Chordata > Amphibia > Caudata > Salamandridae > Lissotriton > Lissotriton vulgaris. The sequence continues at coordinate 69,685,084 of NC_141685.1, read as the reverse complement.
TGAATCTTTTCTGACATTTAGAGCACTGATAATTTTTTTTCTCTAGTGTGGATTCTCACATGTTCAGTGAGATGATATTTTTGGCTGAAACATTTTAGGCATTCGGAGCACTGATGAGGCTTTTCTCCAGTGTGGATTCTTATATGGTAAGTGAGACTGCCTTTTTCCCTGAAACATTTCTGGCATTCAGAGCACTGATAAGGTTTTTCCCCAGTATGGATTCTTATATGCTGAATGAGACTGATTTTTTCACTGAAACATTTGTGGCATTCAGAGCACTGATAAGGTTTTTCCCCAGTGTGGGTTCTTATATGCTGAATGAGATTGCTTTTTACACTGAAACATTTGTGGCATTCAGAGCACTGATAAGGTTTTTCCCCAGTATGGATTCTTATATGTTGAGTGAGACTGTTTTTTTCACTGAAACATCTCTGGCATTCAGAGCACTGATAAGGTTTTTCCCCAGTGTGGAATCTCACATGTGCAGTTAGAAGTGATTTAAGTCTGAAATCTTTTGGGCATTCAGAGCACTGATAAGGTTTTTCCCCAGTGTGGGTTCTTATATGCTTCGTGAAACTGAATTTGTTCATGAAACATTTCTGACATTCAGAGCACTGATAAGGTTGTTCTCCTGTGTGGGTTTTTATATGCACTGTGAGAAAGCGTTTTTCACTGAAACATTTCTGGCATTCAGAGCACTGATAACGGTTTTCCCCAGTGTGGATTCTTATGTGCAGTGTGAGACTACTTTTTGTACTGAAACATTTCCGGCATTCAGAGCACTGATAAGGTTTTTCCACAGAGTGGGTAAATGCATGTTTATATAGAGTCGATTTGAAACTAAACCTTTTCTGGCATTCAGAGCACTGATAAGGTTTTTCCCCAGTGTGGATTCTCATATGTGCAGTTAGAGTTGATTTACGGTTGAAATGTTTTGGGCATTCAGAGCACTGATAAGGTTTTTCCCCAGTGTGGAATCTCAAATGTGCAGTTAGAAGTGATTTAAGTTTGAAATGTTTAGGGCATTCAGAGCACTGATAAGGGTTTTCCCCAGTGTGGGTCCTTGTATGTTCAGTGAGTCTGATTTTGTAACTGAAACATTTATGGCATTCAGAGCACTGAAATGGTTTATACCCAGTGTGGGTTCTGATATGCCGAGTGAGACTGCTTTGGTCACTGAAACATTTCTGGCATTCAGAGCACTGAAAAGATTTTTCCCCAATGTGGGTTCTTATATGCCGAGTGAGACTGCTTTGGTCACTGTAACATTTCTGGCATTCAGAGCACTGATAAGGTTTTTCCACAGAGTGGGTTAATGCATGTCGAGAAAGACTTTGTTTGTTACAAAACCTTTCTTGGCATTCAGAGCACTGATAAGGTTTTTCCCCAGTGTGGGTCCTTGTATGTAGAGTGAGTCCTCCTTTGTCACTGAAACATTTCTGGCATTCAGCGCACTGATAAGGTTTTTCACCAGAGTGGGATCTCATATGTTTAGTGAGTTTAGATTTACGGCAGAAACTTTTTTGGCATTCAGCGCACTGGTAAAGTTTTTCCCCAGAGTGGGTTAATGCATGTTCATTTAGAGTCGCTTTGAAACTAAAACTTTTCTGGCATTCAGAGCACTGATAAGGTTTTTCCCCAGTGTGGATTCTCATATGCTCAGTGAGATAAGATTTACGCCTGAAAGTTTTTTGGCATACTTTGCACGGAGAGTGGTTTTCCCCAGTGTGGATTCTCATATGCTCAGTGAGATAAGATTTACGCCTGAAAGTTTTTTGGCATACTTTGCACTGAGAGTGGATTCCCCCAGTATGCATTCTGTCAAATTCTGTGAGATAAGATTTATGGCTGTATCTTTTTTGGCACATGTAACTTTTCCCCCCAAATTAGGTTATTTTGCCTTCATTGAGGTGGTTTTGAACACTGAATTTGGTCTCACAGTCCGTATTTTTATAAGGTGTATATCTAGTGTTAATATCTCTGCGATTAGTTTTCTCTTGCTTATATGCCACGGTAAGAGGGAACCCGATTTTAGAGTCAGGTTTGTTTAGATAATGTTCAGCATTTATCTCTAAAAGAAATTGTGTGTAATCTTCTTAACACTTGAATTGAGCAAACTATGTCTTGAAGCAGCCCTGTAACACCTGTCGAAATGTTTCTAGCAGATAATAGTCTTTAGGTTATAGCCTATCCGGCAGCAACTTATTTTGTGACTGAAGATTTTCTCAAATCTATTTGTATAGGTTCTTAACAATGCAATGATAAGGTGTTAGTCTGGTATTTAATAATTAAACTGATAAGTACCTTTTTGCACTGAAGTAATGGCAGTAACTGAGGGTGTTAGAACATGCACAGTACTATCGTGGATCACCAGTTGCAGAACATCAGTTCCTTTTACCCTTTCTTTGTTTGGTGTAAGGTAAAGATTTGTAGTTCTGAAGACGAGGATGTATTTACATTACCTATAGCACAACTGTGCTCATTTAATCCATTTTTATCTTTAACAGTTTTACATATCATTCACGCACAGCAGATAATGTTGAGGCGATTTACATAGAATTACAGAACAGTACACAATAAAAAGGAAACAATCTGAGATGGTCATGAACACAATAAAGTGGTGTATTTGTAAGGTTTTCGCAAGAGTGAGCAGAGTGGGGCGTGGTTTTCTACCCAGAGTCAGATAGTCTCAAACTTGTGTAACTGGTTAAAAACTGTTGTTGAAGAAAGGTGATTTTCCAATCTTTCGGTTGTTAACGTGTCAGCTTCGGAGTCTTCTCACAGCGTCTCTTCTTTGATGGTCTGCAGAAGAAACCTTTTGTTATAACTTTCTTTTATGCAATGTGTGTGCTTCCTCTCTAGAATTACATGATGTTTTAGATGAACGTTATTCTGTGCACTGATATGGCTTTGCTCTGGGTTAATGAAATACTAAATTAGAGACTTCACTTACAGGTATAGTACTTTCCTCAGCTCCCACTTCCTCGCCACACCTAGATTTTGGAAATTGTTTAAACGTAGAAGGCTGGATGTCCTTCAGTTTTTCAAAATAATCCTTCTTATGGCACTGACTTCAGTTGCCTGGTGCTAAATCTTGCTTTCTTTGTGAGCAATTTCAATCACCTATAGTATTAAAATTAAACAGTTAATACATGAAAATTTCCAAAAATATAATTTACAAGCCAAATCAATGCAGAGTTGCAGAATTTTGAAAATGTTGAGCTGTTTTTCAGACAGAGCCGAGTGTAGAATGGTAGCCTGAGAGTACTTGGATGTAGGAGTGAGGATTTATAGAATTTTCAACATTTTATTAAGCTCACAAAGGATACATGCACCCTATGGACTTGTAACATGCTCCATTTCTATGCCTGTGCCCAGACTTTGCACTAACATCAAGTGCGTGTTTAGGGTGTCGGTGTGCGTAGCATAAATGCAATGTGAAAGTGCCACAGAGTAAACTGCATCTCCTGCCTGCCAGTTGTGTATGCAAGTGGGACCATCTATCCCTCTTTTATACCCTAGTTCAAAGTCCTCTGATACCAAGGAATAAAGTGCTCTACAAAGTACTCAGGTGCCTGCTGTGACACCAGGGCTGGTGTCAGCCTATCTAAGTTGAGGGGACATCACCTTCAGGCTGAATTACTTAATGGAGAAGCTGTGTACCTGTCCTGAAGAGCCTAGAAGTCTGCCTAGAAGCCTGCCTGTCTGGTAAGAAAGGGAAGGGAGGACAAGGCTGTCCTGGAAGAAGCAAGGTCTGACACATCCTCGTTATCTGTAGGGCGGGCCGGAAAGCCATCCAGCAGGACCAGCTAGTCTGAGGGATTTCCCGCCCCGCCAAGACTCTCCCAACAGTTCAAGGAAGAAAATAAATCTCTACGACAAAGTGATTGTTGAGGCCCAGTTGGACGATTGTGTGCTGCCAACGGCGTGTTCAAGGTTGCATTTGCCAAATTCCTAACACAACAGGGTCTGAATCTACAAGATTCCTGGAGAGCATGTTTTGGGCTTTTATCTGCTGAATTTCTGACTGCTCTGTGTCAGAGGTCCATGAGGGACTACAACTACTCCAGTGTCGAACAGCCTGTCTGAGCTTACGCCTGTGGTCCAGCCGGCCATAGTGTGGGCTCAATTGCTGACGGTCGGTCCTCCAGAGAGGCTGCACTTACAGACAGGCCAGGTGTGACTGCTACCTTGGGACTGCTGATCTTCAGGCAAAGGCAAAGAAAAGTGGGTGCCCTACTGAATGCAGCCTTACATCCAGGACAAAAGCGCTCCACAAAAGCCTGCTGGTGGGTCACTGCTCTCTCAGGCGTTCAGGCGTGCCATTCAAGTGCCGGGAAACAGGAAAGAGACCCAGACAAGACTGACTCATCCTGTGGAAAGACAAGACGCTTACGACAGAGCATATACGCATTGGGGTGACTGGAGTGACAGAACTGCACCTAAACTATATTCATGGTACTCCTAAATGCCCCTAGAGGGGAAGAGGGTATCAGAACCGGACACACCTGTCCATAGCACATGGTAGTCTGGCATGCCTGCATCTTCCTTTCACCCAGACTGTCCATAAAGTTGATTTTAGAGCTGCTACGCACATAGCAGGGGGACTCTCAGACCATTCTCTGGTGGAGGTGCAACTCAATGGTCCGGTTGTGGACTTCATCCTACCCCCAAGGGTTGATCCGAGATATTTAAAAGACAAGACGTACAAAGCTCGTATGAGAGATAGAGCAGAATTCTATTTTAAGGAGAACGGGCGGCCTGTTGAATCAGCTTGCATGCTACAGGGTGAATTTAAGGCAGTGATTCGCTGCCAGACACAAGCCTTGATTGGGAGAATGTCGAAGGAACTTAAATTGAAGTGCGAGGCTCAGGACAAGGAATGTGCTTTCCTGGAAGTTGGGTTGGCAAGTGGGGAATCAGTTTCTCTCCCATTACACCATCAACTGAAGTAGCACACATTAAGAGCACTAATGGAAAATAGCGGGCACTCGTGTGCTGGCTACCCAGCATTGTCTCTATGATGTCGGTGATAAAGCCAATGAGTTGCTTGCATGGTTAGAGAGACAAGACAAAAGGACGGAACTGGATCCTTGAGGACACTGACAACAAGGGGACGGAAATACTGGGAGAGACTTCCTGAAAGACCTGACCCTGTCAATGCTAACGAATGAGGACCGAGACGCACTAGACCAAGACCTGACAGTAGACTGAATAAATAAGACAACAGGAACCTTGCAAACAGGGCACGCGACGGGGCCTGATGAGCTCCCCTTAGAATTATATAAAAGCATGAAGGATAAAATCAGGGAGTGCCTTCAGAGGAGGTTTCAGACTGCCTGAAAATAAGGGCGTCTCCCAGAGGACCAAAGAACGTCTGAGGTGGCGGTCATCTCAAAAAGGACAAACCAGCAACTGAGTGTGGGTCTTATAGACCTATCTCCCCGCTTAATTTTGAGACTAAGGTCCTTGCGTAGGCCCTGGCGATCTGACTGCGGACAGTAATTGCAACAATGGTTCATCCTGATCAATCGGGCTTTATGCCACACCAGGGAACGCGCGTAAATCTCCGACACCTTAATGGAGTACCATATGCAACAGGGGATTCCTTTGCTGAACCAGTGGCGCTGCTGTTAAGCTCTTGTATGTGGCCCCTCTAGCGAGCATGCGCCTCAATAATACTGTCTACCGAGTCTACCGAGTCTTTGCCGTCTGACAGGGATGTTCCTTGTCTCCTATGCTCTTCACACATGTTTGGGTTCACTAGGACCTCTCATATAGGGTATTCCAGTTGATCAGGAGTGGGATGTGAGAATCTCCGTCTACTAAGACGTTTTGTTATATGACACATAGCCAGCCTTCTCGAGTGAACGAATCCTACACATTTTTCACATACTTGGAGATTATTCAGGAGATAATATCAACTGGAAGAAGTCCTTAATATTCCTGATGGTTGCAGGGACCCTGCGGCTGCACTCTAGTTGCACAGTTCGGGTGGCACTACATGGCTTTAAATATTTGGTTGTGTTCATTACAAGAGAGCACAGGCAGGAACACACTCCCGAAATTAGACAGTCTTCGCTGGGATCCCCCACACTTGCGGGCACTCCCCCTCTCCTTACTGGGCTGGGTGGCCCTATTTAAAGTGATGACCCTCCAGGGTCTCCTGTACATTGTGCAAAAAATTCCTTTAAGATCCCACCAGACATTTTTTTTCAAAAGGTAGTCTGAGAACTTCGGCTCCTGTTGTGGGATGGTGGCACGTCACGCTGAGTAAGTTGCAGAGGGGAGTTTATTAAGGTGGACTGGTGGTCCGGAGCATTCACAAGTATTACTGGGCCACACAGCTGGGGGCAGTAAACAACTGGGTTTTTGTGGACTGTGAGGATCCTGCTTACCGGGTAGATAGATTGGCCATAGGCAAGAGAGGTTACCTCACCCCGGTGCTGTATCGAAGAAAGTATGAGTGCACCCTACCTACTCATACCCAAACATTGTTAAGGGTGTGGAGAGAGGCTACCAAGTATTTAGGCCGAGAAGGTAAGCTGACTGAAATTACTCCACTGTATGGTGGTGATCTCATAAGTGCAGTGGGAGTATTGCAGGGCTTCACAAAATGGGGATTGATTAGCTTAGAGCGGCCGGGCGATGTGTGGGGGGACAGGCGCTTGTGTCCTTCACGATCCCTAACAAAAGTATGAATTAGGTGACTAAAAACAGTTCTGACATTTGCAGGTGGCCACGCTCTGCTAAGTCACATCCGGGAAGGGGGGCAGTTGCCTGATGCATCCCTACTGGAGGACCAGCTACTAATTGATCTCCTAACCGAAAAAGCAATCTCAACCATCTATAGGAAGTTGATCTACAATTCTCTGGATCCCTTGGGGACGCGGAGAGCTGTGTGGGAGAGAGATCTAGGCCCGCTTGGCGATGGCGATTGGGTTGAGGCCATTCAGGGTGTCAGGGAGTTGGCAATTAGAACTCATTTTTGTCTAATTTAACTACAGATACTGATACTGCCAAATCAATGACCCTGTTTACATTAAAGGCAGCTTGAACTCAGAGCTCAACAACAGACTCGATTGAATAAATGACCAGCACACTGCTTATCTTGCCAAGGCACATGTACTTTGTAAATCTCTTGTTATTGAACAAGTGCTCAATCGATGGTGTTGACACCGAAAATACGGTGCACATTAGTGAGAGTGATTAGACCAAAAACACAAAGTCTGCAAATATAGAGTGAGTAACATAACCAAGGTTCTGGAGGTCGCTGGGCTGCAAGACGACTTGCCTTTTGGTTCTGGATAACCCAGGGATGGAGACAGGCCAGTAGGACTGGGACCAAGACAATAGTTCTCTACAGATCCTCACCAGCAGAGAAGGCTGCAGTGCCCTTAGGTCGCCAAGAATTGAAATTTCTCCTGTTGTATCTAAGGTTTCCCACCTGTCCTTGCGCCTAAAAGGGGGTGAGGACAGGAAGATCGCTTGCTCCACCTAACAGGAGTGACTGGGGTCGCATTACAAAGGCGGCAAGGCCTTTGAAAATCCTTGCCACAGACGGCTCTTCCTGACCAGGGGGAGGTGTGAGCACCTCCACCCAGGAAAGGCATCGTTATCGACCTCGAAGTGCACAGGCACTCTCCCCATGAGGACAGAACACACTCTGGTGGTAGCAGGCTGGCTCAGGCCAGTTGGTGACCACACTAAGGATTGGTAGATTTTAGGGGACCCCTCTAAGGGGTACTCTGTGTGCAATTTTTTATAAATCGGACACTGCAATCAGCGCAGGTATATTTCCTAGGACAGCGAAAACTCTACAGCAGGTCTTGCTCACAGTCCTTATACTGTGACTGCCACTACTGAACATTAATCTTGAATTGTTAAACCAGGGCCAGGATCTGGACAGGAGCCAATGAACAGGAGGGCAACTCACCAGATAACAGAAGTCTTTTGTCTTCACACGCACTTAGAGAGATCAATGCCATCCCATGTATTGCATGACAAAGAGGCCACAACCCTGAGTGAAACACTCACCTCTCAGATGTGATTCGTTAATAAGAATAAAATGAACAAAACGGGTCCCTGGGGACCCCACAGATACACCGTTCCTACCAGTACCATAAATTCTTGGGGTCCCACAGGTAAACCTAACAGTGCTACAAAGGCTTAAGCGCCCTACAGGAAAATGTTTGTTAGCCCAGTGCTACAAATGCTATGTGCTCACTGCAGCAAGACTGGGCGCTCTAGGGGCGCAATTAGGTTGCTTGGCATTCATCTACCCTTAGCTAAGCCACGTGATGTAGGCAGTAGATCAGAAGTAGCTCTCACTATTGAAAAGGCGAAGACCCTGGTTTAACACAAGCACAGACATGCGGTTCGGCTCTACCAGGACATGTAGTAAACTATTCATTTATGAATATGTAGGATTAGATTGCAGTGCAGGTTAATTCTTATTTCACTATTTTGCGCACACAACATACAACATAGATTCCTCACGAGCGCCCCCTGATGAAGGGAGAACCCCCTAAATGAATTGGGTCAGACTGAATTTGAATTTACTTGCGGAACAGTGGGTTTTGAAAGTGATTCTATGAGAATAAATATGCTTAAACTGGAATACAGGTGGATTTTGCTTCCAAGGGAAGGAGACATTAATGCACTTTTACGGGTACAAGCTGTGGAGCAGGAGACACAGACCTGATCTAGTCTGGCGCTATATAAACAACTGTAGCCAAATACATCGCCTTCTGGCAAGCGATGAGTGGATTACATAAACACTACAATAATGAATGAAAAATACACGGCATACATAGACAAGGTTTGCTATGTAACCTCTGGACTCCTGTAAACCTAAACAAACACCAGTAATCAGACACTAGGGACATCACCTGAAGCTACTAAGATTCTCCTTTTGTTTGGTACCTTGTTTTTGGAAGGTGGGTTTTTAGGATAAGCTATTTTTAGGTGTCTTCTTTTATTCCAGGATGGGCACTAGTTTTAGCATTGTCAGCTTTTATACTCTGCATACCAATGCAGTACGTAAAATACAGCCTGCATACCACAATCCATGGCTGTATCCCATAGAACATCCTTACCTTTTAACAAAAAGGACCCAAGGCCTTCTGGACTTTATTCATATAACTAGACGCATCTCCCAGTCGATTGACATTAGTTATAGGATCAGCGTTAAGAAACAATTGGTGAAATGCCTCACAGTAGCCAACAATCTAGCACCTAAAAAAAGAGCGCAATAAAGGTGTCTGGTCTCTGTCGCAAGGGTTGGTAGTTCAATTTATAATCTTTATTCGGTTCTTAAAAAGACACCATAAAAGCACAGATACAAAATACACACATAAAATACACACATAAAAAGCTTTTAGTGTAACACATAAATAAATCACTAAATACGGGAGTCCTTGATTAAAATGTTCGTGCAATTTGACTCATCATGGGAACAGGCAAATGTCAATGGTCAATTTTCTCTAGTATTTCTTAGTCTTATCGCTACACGAATAAAATTTATGGTGCAAAAGAGGGTATATGCGTCCTCTGCTTCCTGTAGGAATCTCAGAGCCGTTCTTGCATGTTTAGGTTTTATGTCTTTCAAAATCCCCACCAGGAACTTACGTCTAGGCATAGTATAAAATGGGCACAATAGGACGAAATGAAGGGTATCCTGCGGAGACCTGTGGTCGCAGCCGCAGGTACCCTTCTCCGCCAGTGTGTGAGTAAACCCTGCCGGGACCGCAAGAATATGATGTAGCATGTTTAGTCTGAACCGTGTCATGACAAAGCGGTCCTGGGCGTTAAACATGACTCTTAAATACGGTTCCATTCCATGCTTTACTGTGAGTTCGTTATAGGTGGAATTTGTGGGTTTACAATTTTCTTTTTCTGCTCTTAATAGCTTGAGCTGTGCCAAGAAGAGGTTCTTTACCAATGATTTACTCTCAGGTGTTATGGAGTCTGGGGATGTGAAAAAGTTTATGCAATCGATTTCGGCTAGGGATTTCTTTACATAGTTCAGCCAAGGGATGATGTCACCTTTATCTTTTTTGAGGCAGTCCTCGATGATTTGTCTTGTGAGGGCGGCCTCTGGGTTAGTCCATATTTTGACCCATGCCAGGAGGGGTTTAATTTTGATTTTATCTTCTATGAAGAGTTCTCCTAGTTCTTCATGGATTATGTGGGCCGGTACACTCTGAGGGACCTTCAAAATTCTCCTCATGAATTTGTTTTCTTCAGTCTGTATCTGCTGGGCTTTACTGTCCAAGAAGCCCCACACTTCTGCGCCATAGGAGACTTTCGCGCAACAAATTGCCCTGTAAAGGTTCAAGATTTGTTCCGGGGACCATTTTCCCAGTCTTTCCCCGTATCCCATGATAGCTCCTACTGAAGCTGCAAGTTTTGTAGAATGTTTTTCGACCAAGGGTTTAAAAGTGAGGTGATGATCAAATAGTACCCCCAAATACGAAAAGGTCTGGACTTTGTCGATTTTGTGCGACCCAATGTGAAAGGAAAAAGATCCTTTTGTAGGTTTTCCGACGGACATGATGTAGGATTTTTCCAGATTAGTTGCCAGGTCTAGTTTGTCCATAAATCTGACAAACCCATCAATCAGTTTTTGCAGGCCTAGGGCGGTTCTAGCAAGCAGAACCGCGTCATCGGCGTATAATAACACAGGTACCGCACGATGACCAATTTGGGGTGAGTCCACCTTGAGATTAAGCAGGTCTTTTTCCAGCGAATTAATGTAAATGGAGAACAAAAAGGGCGCAAGGATACAACCTTGCCTTACTCCACTTGTGCAAGTGAAGGGGTCGGTCTTCTTACCCTCTTGGCTGTACCTTACACTTGCAGTGGTGTTCCGGTGGAGATTTTGCAAGGTGTCCACTAGCGGTTGGTCCACTCCTAGTTCTACTAACATGCTCCAGAGCTTTCTCCTATTTACACGGTCGAAGGCCGCTGAAAGGTCCATAAACCCCATGTGAATGGACCCCTTTCCAGCGATGGTATATTTGGCTATCAGAAGGTAAAGATTTAAACATTGGTCAGTGGTGGATCTGCCTTTCCTGAAGCCGTATTGCATTTCTGAAAGGATTTGATGTTCCTCGGCCCAATCTTGCAATCGCTGTAGGATGACTCGCCCTAGCACTTTTGCGGTCACGTCTATAAGCGATATGGGTCGGTAGCATTGGGGGTCATCGCGGTTCCCTTTCTTATAAATTGGGACTATGGTCGCCGTTGACCAGGACTGGGGTAGACCTGCCACCACCGCCTCATTTAAAACCCTGGTGAGTAACGGTGCCCACAAGTCAGGTTGACTCAGGTACAGGTCTGGTGGAATTCCGTCCGGGCCCGGGGCCTTATTTTTACTTAGTCCAATTATTCCCCTTTTGACTTCTTTCAAAGAGAAGTCTAGCTTTGCCGGCTGGTGTTTCCTCGATGTGTCCTCCAGAGCTAGGTGATTTGAGTGGTTATATAGGCTCTGGAAGTGGGTCTGCCATTGCTCCGGTAAGATGGTGTTTGTGATTTTTGGAGCCCCTTGGTCCTGGAAGCAAGGGGAATTAATCACTTTCCAGAAGCTAACAATGTCTTTTCTTTCGGCGGCGTCCCTTAAGTCCTCCCAGGCCTGGTTTTGTAGGTTTTGCTTGCGGATTTTCAGGGCCTTTTTATACTCCGCTCTGCTCTTTGTCAGCCTGATCTTATCCCTTGGTTTACAGTGGAGGCTATCCTTCAGTTTTTTAAGCGCCTTGGTGCAGTTCGCATCGAACCAGCGGGGATTTGAGTTCATTTTATTAGATCCCGTGGTCGTTAGTGAATTATTTACGTGTTGTGCGATTTCTTCGAAAGCCTTGACCACCCGGTCTCCGCATACACTTGGGTCTAAGCATTTGTCAATTGCATCTTTAGCATCTATTAGTAATTTTTTATAAAAACTGACCCCATCAATTTTTGCCCATTTAATTCTTCTTCCCTGATCCACAGCTTTTTCCACGGTGTCAGGTTTCTTTGGGCATGTGTTAAAATCAAAACCTTCGATTGCAATAAAGACCGGGTTATGATCACTAAAACTGCTGGCCTCTATTTTAGTGTTGGTAATGTTTCTTTTTAGGATGGGCGAGACTAGAATAAAATCAATGTAGGAGTGGCACCCTCTTCCTTTGTACGTTGGTGTCAGTTCTCCTAGTTCGCCCAATGCCACAAGGTCTAGCGTTTGGGTTAAGTTGTTCCTTTTCGTTAATCTCTCCAAATCCCATCCCTCTTTTGTATGTGCAAAATGCGGGCCTTTCATTAAAGTGCATCTTGACCAGTCTTTATTAAAAGGTTTTAGTTTGTCGCATAAATGACAGTTAAAATCTCCCGTTAGTATTACGCTCAGTTCATTTGGTGTCTTGTGTAAAAGGTTTAAGTTTCTTAAGCATTCCTCTAATTCAAAAATGGCTTTTCCCCTCTCCATCAGTGCTGGGGAGTTGTACCAATTAACTAGGAAGAGGGTTATTCTTGCTGAGGTGAACCTTAGAACTTGTAGGTTGTGTGATGCCCATTTGATGTTACTCCAGGTGCCCTTAATGTCTAGGTTGACATATATGGCCAGACCCCCACTTGCTCTCCCAGAAGTTACTTTTTTGGCTGGGAGACAAAAGCTTTTGTATCCTTCCAGGCTGTAGTCATTTAATTCAAGAGCCCAAGTTTCCTGCAGGCAAATGATTTGGAATTTTTTGATGTAGCTCAGCCATTCCTGTGATTCGAACTTGGCCGCTAGTCCTGCAATGTTCCAGGATGCTATTAGTAGATTTGCTGGCGTCATTTCTTTAGTGGTTCTTTTTGGTTCATCTGGTAGGGGCATAACCTGTTTGCTTGTTTCTGTTAGGGTGGCATTGTTGGAATGAGTGTCGCTAAGAATATTTGGTGGGTTTGTCCCTTTTTCTCTTCCAAGGCTGGTATTCGGAATTTTGGTGTATCCTCCACTGTCGGGCACGTCAGCTATTTCATTGTCCATCCCCGTTTCCATTCCTGTTAGTGGTAGATTTTCCACCTTCAACCTCTCAGTCTTGGGGGACTGATTGTCCCATCCCTGTCAATCGACCTCTTCCAGCGCACCGAATCTGTTCCAGTGTGCATATTGCATTAGGGAGGAGTCGTAGTTTGGCACGGCAAAGTTTGGTCTTTGCCATTGTGGTGGACCATAGTGGGTACCAGGATATGGTAAGTTTTTAGGGAAGGTTCTGTTGTTCTGCCTGATTCTTTGGGGTGCAAAGGGATAGAAATAAGACAAGTGTACCGGGTGGATCTGTGATCGGGTATAGCTAGGTGGGGCACTACAGATAAAATTAACTGCGTCCATATCTCTAAAGTTTATCGTAATTATATCCCCTGCTATGGTCTTGGTGCCTTTGCCGATCCACTCCCCTCTTCTTACAGACAAGATTTCCCCAAAAACATTGGGGGGCAAGGGTCTGTGTATTTGTAGCCACTGTGCGCATTTATTTTTCAGTTCTATTTGGGTTTCCCGTTGGCCTTCCCTTAGAGGTGGAACTCCTGTTAACACCACTACATAGGGCAGTGCTTCAGGCGGGAGGTTAATTGACCTAAAGCGAGTAGATGTTTTGTTTTCTTTAGTTGGTGCAGTGGGCGGAGGCTTTGGGTTCACGTTGGGGGTTTGGATGTTGTTTACTTCCAACGTTTGGGGAGGTCCTGGGTTTGATTTGTTGTTTTCAGTAGTTGTTTTTTTACTGCTTTTCCCTCTGTCTGGTGTGGAGGAAACCTTTTGGTTATCTTTAATACTTTTTTGACTGGCTCTGTTTGGGGTTTTTGTGGGCGCATCAGGGATCGTAGGGACCTTGTCCTTAGTTTGGCTATGGGATGTAACGTCGGTCTGTTTTCTTAAACCGCCTTCTTGCCCTGGTTGGGTTTTTGTGCCATTCCCTCTGTTGTTTACAATTGAGGTTAGTCTGTCTATTTTTGCTATGAGGGGTTTTAGCAGCACAGTAATGGAGTGTTCGAGGTCCGTTTTAAGGTCAGCCACCATGTTGGTGATCCAACACGGTATTCCCGAGGCAGGTGGGTTTATTGGTGTAACCAGGTTGTGATTTCTAGTTTTAGAGGATCCTTTTGAGGATCCCTTTTTCCCCCCACGTTTAGGGCCTTCCTTGTGCAGATTTTTCTCAATGCTGCAGGGAGCGTTAATATGGTTGTGTGTTTGTACAACAGATCTCTCGCTGCGAATATCTGCAGAGACCTGCGCACAAGGTAGGTCAGCGAAAGAAGAGGGAGAAAGGGGCAAGCTGGTGTCGAATTCCTCTACCAAATCTCGAGAAGCCTCGGTCAGGTTGATGAGGGATTCCTGGGTTTCCTGAATAATTGTCACGGGTGGAAGTGACATTCTTCTTTCAGTATCTGCAATGGCATTTGACACTGCCCCTATTGTTTGTTTGAGCATTTTGTCAATCGCAGTCAGTGTTGGTAATGGCGGTGGAGGATCCGTTTTATTTTTTGCGCTCGATCTTAAAGTGGGCATCTTGGGCTTCTTGGTGGTCTTCCTCATAATCTGTAGTGCTATGTACAGATGGTAGATTTTACTAGAGCGGATATAACCGACTAGAAGCCTGGTTCAAGAGTTGTAAAGAACGATTTTTCAGGGGGGTGGCCCAGCCCAGCCTCTTCTGGCCTCTGAGGGCCACAGAGGGCCCGCCCTTTGCCCGGGCTTCGCTCGGCGTCCCGCTCGCGTCCCGCTAAGCGGTAAACTGCTGATTATAAGGAGGTTTTGCAGGCAGGGGGCGTGTCTTCCTGGGGGCGCGCCCGTGCACACCTGTGCAGCGCAGGGACTCCTGGTCTTTTGAGTCCCTGCGGCGCGCTCCCTCGATGTTATCTCGGTGCTCCTCCTCCTGGGACAGACCCAACAGCGCGAGTGCTCTCCCAGCCTCGACCCCACGCCACTCACCGCGCAGCAGCGCCCGCGAAGCGGGTGCTGCAAGTTGTAGCGTTGCGGGAGGGCGGTCAATCCCTCCTGGGACACAGGGAGGCCGGGTGTCAGCAAAAGGCGAGGGTAGAAAGTCTGGAAAGCCTAACGGCGACAGCAGCAACAGTCTGGTAAGAACAGAGAATCCCGCTGGAGGCTACACAGTTTCCCGCTTAAATAGGCTGGACAAGCAGGGGGCGTGTCTTCCTGGGGGCGCGCCCGTGCACACCTGTGCAGCGCAGGGACTCCTGGTCTTTTGAGTCCCTGCGGCGCGCTCCCTCGATGTTATCTCGGTGCTCCTCCTCCTGGGACAGACCCAACAGCGCGAGTGCTCTCCCAGCCTCGACCCCACGCCACTCACCGCGCAGCAGCTCCCGCGAAGCGGGTGCTGCAAGTTGTAGCGTTGCGGGAGGGCGGTCAATCCCTCCTGGGACACAGGGAGGCCGGGTGTCAGCAAAAGGCGAGGGTAGAAAGTCTGGAAAGCCTAACGGCGACAGCAGCAACAGTCTGGTAAGAACAGAGAATCCCGCTGGAGGCTACACAGTTTCCCGCTTAAATAGGCTGGACAAGCAGGGGGCGTGTCTTCCTGGGGGCGCGCCCGTGCACACCTGTGCAGCGCAGGGACTCCTGGTCTTTTGAGTCCCTGCGGCGCGCTCCCTCGATGTTATCTCGGTGCTCCTCCTCCTGGGACAGACCCAACAGCGCGAGTGCTATCCCAGCCTCGACCCCACGCCACTCACCGCGCAGCAGCGCCCGCGAAGCGGGTGCTGCAAGTTGTAGCGTTGCGGGAGGGCGGTCAATCCCTCCTGGGACACAGGGAGGCCGGGTGTCAGCAAAAGGCGAGGGTAGAAAGTCTGGAAAGCCTAACGGCGACAGCAGCAACAGTCTGGTAAGAACAGAGAATAGTTAAATGCCACTCTAGATTTTTACATAGTGACTTTTCCGGGCTCAGCTTTGTAGGATACCAAAGGGCGCGAGTCCTGTGTTTATTATTAGAATGCGTTCTAAAAGGAGCAATGTTATCAAAGGCAGAATTTAAAGCCGAACACTAGCCCGCCAAGGTGTGGTTTATGTCTTGTTCCTTTGAGGTTACAGAGAAATCCAATTTTTCAGCGATAGGAGTAATGCGCTGCCATTGCCAAGAGACTCTTTTGCTCAGGTCTTGTTACTCAGGCAACCCAGCTTTAGGTATTTGAAAGAAGAGTAATGAGTGGTCAGTCCACGTCAATGCATGGGCTTCACAAGTCAGTGCAGTAGAGGTGGTGAAGATTAATGAGAGGTCAGTCCACGTCAAAGGCACGAGCTTCACAAGTCAGTGCAGTAGAGGTGGTGAAGATTAATGAGAGGTCCGTCCACGTCAAAGGCATGGGCTTCACAAGTCAGTGCAGTAGAGGTGGTGAAGAGTAATGAGTGGTCAGTCCACGTCAAAGGCATGGGCTTCACAAGTCAGTGCAGTAGAGGTGGTGAAGATTAAGTCCAAGATTGTGGCGTGCCGAGTGAGTAGGGCCTGTAATCTTTTGTTGCAGTCCTCAAGTCTTTAAGTCTGATAACAGTTTTGCTACTTCCATATCTAAAAAATCTTCTCCATGATAATTAAAATCCCCAAGCAGGAGTAATGTTTGTGATGACTACACATAAGTCGCTAAATAAAAAAAACAGGTTCCAAACAACTAGTCTGCTAATTTGCCCTTACAGCTCTGGATGTGGGGCTTGAAAGACTTACTCTGCTCAATCGGGGAAGTCCCGCTGCAGACCGGGATGTCAAAAAGATACAGCACAGTCTATAAAAAAAACATAAAGATGGTATATACAATAAAAACAGAAGCAGCCAAGTTTTTGTCTTTAAGAGTATTAAGAAGTACTAAAGCTCTGTTTTCATTTGCCTGCAAGGTCTGCTTTGTATTCCTTATATATTTCTCTGAGAGAAAGCACGAGTGACTGAGCGAAAGGGCTATAGATTTGTTACCACAATTCCGGGAGGGAGACGGGGTAGTCATGTTCGGTGGCTGCCAAAACCATTTTCTACCTTTCTAGGGTTAGGGATGCTTATAGTTTTGTTGCTTGCTGTTGCATTATTTTTCTGCTTTACTGAGGGTGTTATACTCATTTTTTTCCTGCACTTGTACTTTGAGGAGCTGTTCCTGCCCGGGTGGCCATTTTGTTCGGCCACACTCTCCCTCCGGGAAGCGCTCTAGTCGCTGCAAGTGTCCTGCCTAACCCCTACTCAATGGCCCCAGATCGGACGCGTGCAGCTCGCTTAATCTTCCCAATGGCCCCCAGCGCCAGGATGCCTCCGGGTAGCTGTGCGCTTTACAAATACTGGATTTACTAGTTACTATTTATTTTACGCAATGTTTCTTACTGAAACATGGCAGCACATGAGCTCTGGCCCTGATGTGGCTGCAGCTTTACTGTTTAACTATGCTATAGTCAGGAAAGACAGGGACTCCAAGACAGGTGGTGGCATTGCTATAATTTATAAAAAGTCCTACATGTGCAAATTTGAAGACCTGCCATTTAGGAGCTGTGAGGCAGCTTTATTTAAGCTTGCCCTGACCCCTACGTTCACCTTCTCAGGCATACTAGTTTATCATCCCCCTGGGCCGTCCGGTCCATGGGCTTCATCCTTTCCTGACCTAATAACCCCTTTTCTCTTAAATGCCGCCAACTTCTCCATCTTGGGCGACCTTAACTTACGTTTGGATGACTCTGCATGTACTAATAGCGCTTCTTTTATCTCTGATCTGGCAGCATTGAATATCGCACTTTGCAACTCCAGTCCCTATCATGTGGCCGGCCACCTACTGGACCCTATTTTCTTCAGTTTATCCAACATTCAAAGCCCACCAGCTCTTCCCTTATGTTGGTCTGATCACTTTGTGATCGGCTTGAGTTTCGAGATCTCAGTGAACTCACCTGTAGCCGCACCTAGCATCAGGAAACCAACTATGAACTGGGGAAAACTGGACATTGAAGCTCTCAATAAGATTCTGTCTTCCAATGCTCCTATCACAAAACAAATGTCTATCACTCTTTCGGGTGTCGTCCAAAAGTGACTTTTACATGCCATTGATACCTGTCTTCCACCCTCCATTAAGAAGGTGAACAACCATCTCCCCCTTGTCCCTTGGACGTCCAACAATATATAAAAGCCTGCCCAGTGTGCGCACGATAAAAGTCCTCCCATCCATCCCCTAAAGGTCTTTTACAACCATTGCCCATACCTCCGCTTCCCTGGCATACTATCAGTTTGAACTTCATCACAGATTTGCCTAAATCCCATAACTTCACTGGAATTTTAGTAGTTGTGGATATTTTGTCTAAAATGGGGCACTTTATTCCCTTACAAAAACTACCAACAGCTACAGAATTTAGTGAAGTGTTCTTAAACCATATTGTAAAACTACATGGCCTTCCCAGTAAAATAATTTCCGACAGGGGCCCTCAATTCGTTTCAAAATTCTGTGTAAGAAGGTGGATACCTGACTATGGTTGCCCCCAACTTTTTTGCCTAGTGTTTAGCTGGTTTTCGACATAGTTGGCCTGGGATCCTGCTATTCAGGGCCCCAGGCTTCCTGCTCTCTCTGTTAAAATGGACTCCATGTACCCTAGGTACATATCTGATTGGATACTGGGTCACCTTATCAGCCCCTGTACAGTGTACCTTAAGTACCCAGGGCATAGGTATACCCAGGGCCTACCAGGGGCTGCAGCATGTATTATGCCACCCCTGGCTGGCCATCCCAAAACTGACACAACTGGCTGGTAGTACAGCTGGGGCAAGGTGGTGTAATCACCCTTTGCTATAGATATAGTATACCTATATCTAACCTAAAATGGACACATAGATTCCTATAAGTCACTCCTATGGTAGGCCTCATCAATCCTGGAGGCAGAGTGCTTGGAAATATGTGAGATTGTGCTCTAGCATGAGCTGAGCCTGTCTGCAGCTTTCGGAACCATGTCCTTAGGCTGTTTCCATGATAACGCTATATCATATACTCTTAAGTGCATTATAATCCTCGCGGTTATTTGCCAACTTAGGTATAGCATTATCAAAACATATCGAGTAAGGTGTCATACGAATTGGAATACTACCCCCTCGGCAGTTCTGGAAACGGGGGTAGCATTCCACCCTTCTAGAGGGTCAAGACATGTACAGAACCAGAACCCCAGTTAAACTTAACCAGAGCCTCAGCATCACAAAATGGATGCTGCCACCACAGACACAAGTCTGACCTCCTGCTGCTGGGAGTCCTTCCAGCGAGGGAGGCTTGGACAAAGGGCTTCCTGTCCGGGGAGGTGCCAGCACCACCCCAGACAGGACTTTGTGTATTAGGGAGGACCAGGCTGAATAGAATGAGACATGCCTGGGGCACACAAGGTGTCCCGTGCATACACTGGTTCAAACCAGTCGCTGGGGCACTCCTGCTCCAGCTCTGGTGCGAAACCTGACAAAGGAAAGGGGGTGTAACCACCCCCCTTCCTGGTCCCACCCAGGGGAGGGACCTAGTCATAGTGCAGCCCCCTTTAGCCGGATAAAGGTAGGAGATGGTCTCTTAGAAATTAGATTACTCTTGACAACTTCAGAAGAAGAAACTCTTGACCCTTCGACGTTCTGCTCCTCAGAAGATGGAAGAATCTCCCCTATGGTCGGGGAGTGACCATCCTGCTCCGCAGGCACCATCAAGCATCTTTGCGGTTTGCTGCAACGTCCTTCCTCCAGGAACAAGACTGCCCAGCTCGACGAGAACCGGATCTTCAGACCTCTCTGACCTCAACCTGCCTCCACAGCACAGCTGGGACCCGTGGGTGCGACGAGACACCTGAAGCCGGCCATCTTCACAAGCCTGCATTGTGCTTCCAGCACGACCGCCGAGGGATCCTCGAGTGAGTGCATCAGGGTTTGAGAAGCCCTACACCTGAAGTATTCCGGGGTTCCCAAGGCCTACACGCTCCAGAGATTACCCACTTACACAAGAACTGTTGGCACGGAAACTGTAAAATGCAAAGAACAAGTTTATTAAAACCCCATGGGGTGGTGGTACACTCAAACAGCACCCTTCGGTAATGCAAGAGGTATCACACCGAACACCGGTGTGACCCCGTTTATATACAAGTTTGGGGCAATAAAAGATAGGCGGCACAAGTTAAGACACAGTTTTAGAGACATATATGGTCATGTTTTGGAATACTGCCAGCTCATTGGAGAGTTTCAAACCCACTGGTCAGTTAGCGGCACATTCCTGAAGGTTTACGGGTCAGTGAGAACTGCGCATGTGTGGCTTGACCAGTACTAAAAATAGCCTGTTGCTGGGCAGATGAGAGTGGTCAGTGGAACGGACAAAGGACTGAAGGGCACGTCGGCCACGAGGCCGCTCATGGTCTAAGATGGCCGCTGCAACATTCAAAATGGCGTTTATCGTATATAGCCAAGTTAAGGAGGACAACGTGTAGGTTCAGCTAATCGCTAATCCAAACGGGCCAATTACGACAGACGACCCTTTTAGCGTTTAGCTGAATCTACCTCATAATGAACATAGTCTGGATGTTCGTCCTCGATGTCTATTAACATAATTTGTGTCACCTCTTTGTGTAGCATCATTTTGTCATGGGCAAGAGCTCGCCTCGATGGTAAGCAAGCTGATAGACACATTGAACATAAGGCAGGGCCACATTGGATACACAAGCATATAAAGAACATTGCTCCGACAAGTATGCAGAGAATTGTCAACAGTTTCCAGCCCCAAGTTGCAATCATGGACCAGAACCATCCAGAAAGTGTCCAAGTTCCATTGTCCGGGTGTATTTCGGCAGCTATTTTATGCAACTTGGAAATCGCATCATACACAGATGGAGAATTATCAGGGACGTAAACACAACAGCTGCTTCCGATGATTCTACATGCCCCCCCACGATCAGCCAAAACAACGTCCAGCACCATCCGGTTTTGGAGGGTGACAATTCTGGAAATCTGCAGTTCTTCGGTAATATTCCCCAGGGCAATAGCAGTGTCATTCGCAACAGCCTCGACAACGCGAGTCAGCCGTCTGATTTTCCGGCTGTTCAATGCAGCCCCCACAAAGGAGAATAGTCCCAGATTGAAATCCACATACTGTTGTAATGCAGTGTCCGTTTGATCAATGTCCTCTAGAGCAACAGTTCGCTTAACTCTGTTCAAAACAAAATCGTGGTACAGAGTATAGTCGTTGTGGTACATCGGAGGGGCAATGAATACAGGAGGTAGCGCAAACGATACATAACATGTGCCCAACCACCCCACTGGAAGCTGATGGTACCCCTTCGTTCCACAGATGAAGTAGGTGTTTCGAGATGCAACAAATGAAATGCCATTCGGGCTATCAAACGTGAGAGTAATATTACATTCGCTTTTCCCCACTGCAATCGTGCCCTTGTTTCGGATACATAAATCGGCTTTTGTGGCAATGACATTTATGACATGAGCACTGGATACATTCACATTTCGCTGATTGCTATATATTCGTGGAGCAGATACATTATCAGGCCTGTATTCTTCCCACTCGAAACGTGTACCCTCAGCCCGGGGAAACCCATCCTTGTCATGGGAACATACTTTATTCAAACGGAAAAGCACCCCCCCCTTTTGTTGGCCATCTCAAAGTAAAGAGGAGGGTGTACCAGGCATTGCATGACCCATTGTGCGAAAACGGGAGTGGAATAAGTGGGGTGCCCCCTCTCTTCTGGTGCCCAGGCAACATTCCACACACCCAGCAGTTAGAGGTATTGGTCATATTATGCGTGTGGTGAAGAATCTGAATGAAGCTGTTATTTAAGTACGTTTGGCGATGGCGTTCTTCATGGAATGGCAATGTAAAATGGAAATGTTCAGACGGTGCCGGGGTAGTCGGCAGCAAATGTTCTCGTACAGGCACCACAAGTTCGACTACCCAGGCTATAACAGCTATCACCACAATGGTTAGAACAAAGAGAAAGGCACCCAATATTTTCTTGTCACGAGATGCCGTTGATGCCATAGTTCAAGAAAGTTTGTACAGAGTCTCAAGTAGCACGAATTGTTCACAAATTGTCCACAAATTGTCCCAGATACACGTGCGTGTATACCTAAAAAAGAAAAATGTGGTGCTGAACTCCGAGGTAGCCGTTGTTTTTTTCTCCGGGCCAAGACGGGTGTCGCTACTCTGGCAGAACTGATCCCCCCCCCTTGGAATTCCCGGTTTCCGTTTCACAAACCTGGAGCGGTAACCAACCAGTCATAAAAAAGGAACAAAAATCTTCTTATCGCGGGCGTAGATTGTAGCGCTCTCTTCCGGTAGCAGATTGGTCCGGGAAGGCTCCCTCCACTTCGGCCGACGTCACAGCTGGGCTCTTTTCTTTCTCCAAGATCTCCTTATAATCAGTCAGCACAGCAGGAGTCACCAGGTCCGGAGAGACACGGCGACAATGGGTCGAATGCACCCACCGCTTCCTGTTCGTCACTCGTACTGCGGTGCGGGTCGCCAAGAGGACCTGCTCGGGGCCTTTCCACCTGGGCTCCAAACTGCTTGCTCTCTCAAACGAGCGGATCATCACATGGTCCCCAGGACGAAGATCGTGGCCTTCTCCAGTGGAGTTATCAGGGAGCGCTTCTCGAACCTGTTGATGAATAGAGAGCAAATCATTTGTTAATCGTGCCAAATAATCATTCATCATAACACAAGGCACATCATGTATTAATCGCGGCTTGGGCACCCCCCAGATATTCATGGGGCGGCCAAACACCACCTCATAGGGCGTAAGGCCAGTTCGTGAGTGGGGTACTGATCTAAGAGAGAGCAGTGCTAGCGGCAATGCATCTGGCCACTTCAACGATGTAGACGCCACGATTTTGGCCAGCTTAAGCTTCAAGGTGGCATTGTACCGCTCGACCAAACCTGCTGACTGAGGGTGGAATACAGCGTGGAACTTTTGCTGAATCCCTAACCCCTTCAGTACATATTCCACAATCTTTCCAACAAAATGAGGCCCATTATCGCTCCACAGAAATTTACAGACTCCAAAGCGAGGAAAGAATTCCTTAAGCAACACCTTAGCTGTAGTCAAAGCCGTATTGTCTTTCGTGGGGTAGGCCTCAACCCATTTGCTAAAAGCACACACCACCACTAGGACGTACTTCAGGTTATTGCAGCGCTCGAGTTGGATGTAATCCATTTGAAGCACTTCAAACGGTGCAGAAGGTGGAACGAACCCTCCTTTCGGAGTATGGGCCCCCTTCCCAGGATTGTGTTGCAAACACACCAGGCAGGTCTGCACTACTCTCTTTGCAGTATTTGCAATCTCAGGATGTTCCCAAACTCGCGTTAAAAGCCGAGTTATTGCAAGAGCTCCGACATGGGCCAGTCCATGAGTCATCTGGACCATCGCCTGTAAGTAAGCCGCAGGCAATTTCCACTTCTCCATGTCTTTGCTTCTCCAACAACCTTCGTCATCTAGCACCCCATCTGCTGCCCAAGCCGCAAGCTCAGATTCTGTAGCTGATTTTTGAATATCCCGTATCTCTGCTCTAGCATCACTCCATCTCTCGGCCTGTGATTGTACCACGTACATAGGGGAGCTAGTTCGGGACATAGCCGTCTGCCTTGCTATGCTGTCTGCAAAGGCATTTCCTTGACCCACTTTATCCGTGATCTTTTTATGGGCACTGCACTTCACTATCGCTACTTTCTTGGGGCAAAGCAACGCGTTTAGGAGATCACGCACTAACTCTCCGTGCATAATGTGCTCTCCGTGTGATGTCAGAAACCCACGTTCCCTCCAGAGAAGTCCGAAGTCATGGGCCACTCCAAAGGCATACCGGCTGTCTGTGTATATGTTCACACATAGGCCAGCACTCAATTCGCAGGCTCTTGTTAAAGCTATCAGCTCTGCTGCCTGAGCCGATTTTTGTGGTATTCTAGCTGTTTCAACCACCGTCTTAAGAGTCGTGATCGCATATGCTGCGGAAGTCGTACCATCTGGTAGCCTCAAACACGATCCATCAACCCACAGTTCCCCATCCACATCAGGAAGTGGCACATCCTGTAAGTCAACACGACCCTTTGTCTGTTCCTCAGTCAGGAAAACACAGTCATGATGTTTTTCTTCCTGACCCTCCTCGGCCGGATAGGGCAATAAAGTCGCGGGGTTCAAAGTAGCGCATCTTTTCAATGTTATGTGTGGCGCTAAAAGTGTCAGCTCATATCCTGTAAGTCGTGCGCTCGTGAGGTATTGGGTCTTTGTTTGGTTTAACAGGGCATCTACTGCGTGAGGAACTAACACCAACAGTTTGTGTGATAACACTATGCCCTCACTCTGTCGTATGGCTACTGCTGTTGCCGCTACCGCTTGAAAACACCCAGGCAACCCTCGTGCTACAGGATCCAAAATGGCAGAGAAGTATGCACATGGTCTCTGCTTATCCCCGTGTAACTGCACTAACACTGACAACGCGCATCCATCATTCTCGTGCACGTACAATGTGAAAAGTTTCGTGTAATCTGGTGTTCCTAGCACAGGTGCAGAACAAAGGGCCTGTCTCAACTGCTCAAAGGCTTTCTGACATTCGTCTGTCCACTCAAGAGGCATCGGTGTAGTTTTGGACAATAATGCTAGCAAAGGTTTTATGATATGTGAAAAACCCATGATCCATTGTCTACAAAAAGATGTCAACCCTATGAAGGCACGCACATCTCTCTGCGTGCGGGGGACTGGTGTGTCTAAAATTGCCTGAATTCGATCAGATGTTAATGCCCGCCCCTCCTTAGACAACAGATGACCGAGGTAGGTCACCTGGGGTCTACAGTATTGAAGCTTTTTCTTGGAAACCTTGTGATTGTTTTGTGCCAAAAAGGAAAGCAACGCAAGCGTACTCTGTTCACATTGTGCATAGGAGTCGGCGGCGAGCAGAAGGTCATCCACGTACTGGATGAGTGCCACACCAGACTGCAATTTAAAGGAATCTAGTTGATGTTTCAAAGCCTGGCTGTAGATGCTAGGGCTCTCAGTATAGCCTTGGGGAACACGACAAAATCTATACGATTTATTATTGAGCGTAAAACCAAACAGATATCTGCTATCTGGGTGAACAGGGATAGAAAAGAACGCATTCTTTAGATCAATAACGCTAAAAGTGGTGGCTGTCGGTGGAACCAAAGTAAGCAAAGTCGTGATATCAGACACCACTGGGTATTGGGGAATGACAATTTTATTTATTTCACGCAAATCAATAATAAATCGATAGATCTTGCCATCTGAGTCTCTTTTAAGAATCGGTAGAATAGGGCTGTTACAAACATTATAAGGGACCTCCTCCACCACCCCTGCAGAAATCAAATCCTGAACAATATGCGTCAGTGCAATTTCACCTTCCTTCGAGATCTTATACTGTGGCACTCGTGGTAGAGGGGCCCCCTCCTTAACAGTAATGTGTATTGGTGGAACGCGCATCTCTCCCACATCCGTATCTGATGTCGCCCATAACGTGTGCGGCAGAGAGGCCAAAGCGGGAATATCTAAAATGACACAAAATCTGTCAGGGTCAGGGCAATCATCAGGGTCAGGGTAGTTGTCATTCAGAATAACCCGCACTCCCTCTGGAGCGCAGCGTATTGTTGCTCGAAAATATTTAAGCAAGTCAATGCCCAAGATATTATCTGGGGTATGGGGCGATAACAAAAATTGGCCAAAACTAAAGTATTTGTCAATGCATAGTGCAAGGGGCTTGGACAATGGGCTGGGGGAGGGTGTGCCATCAAACCCTACACACGTAATCATTTCGCCAGACAGGGGAGCCCTCGGAACCAAGTTTTTCGACAGAGCGCTACGAGTAGCTCCTGTGTCGACTAGAAACTGATCAGTAGAACCCAAAATACCCGCTGTTACATATGGACCTTGCTGATCTACTGGCACTTCAACTGATTCCTTACCCCATCCTACGCAATCCTATGCATGCACATAATCCTGATGTTCCACATTCTCTCCTTCCAAAATCTGATATTGATTCCGTCTATCAAACGTATTTCGTTCGTCCTGGCCACGGCCCCTCTCCTCAACCTGTCTACGATCACCTCCGCCACCTCTCATTCCAGTATAACCTCCTCTTGACCTTCCACTACCTCGACCACGCTGACTACGCTGTTCACGAAGTACCGGACAATCGTCGGCCCAATGCCCAAACTCCTTACAATAAGCACACTGATCCTCCGCAATGTCTGTACGACCATACGATGCGTTACCTCCACCTCGTCTACCTCTCTCATTCCCTCTACCCTGTGTTCCCCGAACCTGCGCCAACATCACCTTCGTTTTCAATTCCTTCGTCTTTTTCTCTACACTTTCTTTAGCCTCCACTTCCTGCCGCTCATAATACTGAGCCATAGTTAACAAGGACGCAGGGGTCGCCGTGGCCCAGGAACTCTCACTCGACTTCAATCGCTTTGCAATCTCTGGAAGGAGATTAGCCACATACTTATCTACAAACAAATGCCGACCCGTATCGTCAGTTAAAGATTGACCACTGTAATCATGAAATGCCTCCTCGAAGCGTGTAAAGAAATCTGAGACCGTTTCATCGAGTTTCTGCTTGCACGACGTTAACATGGTCCAATCTATCTTTTTGGCAGGAACAAGCGTTTTCAATTTATGCAAAATAGCTGCCGGAAGATCTAGAATTAGCTGACAAGGCTTACATGCTGGTTCTCTATCTAAATCTGCAGCATTTATCTCTTTCCAGGTCCCCCCCAAAATCGTTTCGTCATTAGTTTTACGAATTTGCCTCCACATATCAGGTGGTAAAATTAGCCCAAAAAACAAATCTATATCTACAAGAGTCATCACACAAGACGATATAGCCCCCTCCACCCCTTCATAAAATGCCGCCGGATTCTTCCGAAGGTCAGGTAAAGAATTTTTCAAGGCCATCACATCTGCTCTATTCCATGGCGTATATACCCAATTATACACAAAATACCCTTTCGCATCCTTCGACAACTTATCATCATCCGTACCTTCCCCTTTTGGTGGAACATACAAAGGCGCGGCTTCACGCATAGGCATAACATGCAACGCGGAATTCTTATCTGAACCACGAAGAGAACACTCCTTAGCCTCCCCGCTATTTCCCGGCTCGGACTCCTTTTGCCTCCGTTTCCGTTCCTGTCGCAACTGGGTTGTCTCATCCCGCAGCTTGATCAATTGCTTGAACAGGTCGTCAACATCTGTAAGATCAAAATCACCTTTAGCTAAATTCTCACGATACACCGACAACACTTTAGGCTCAAGCGTATCAGAAAGTTCACGATATGCGTTTACAACTTCATCCGCCAAACTGGACAGAAAATACATTAATTCAAGATCCGACCACCCTTTCTTCTCTGTTAACAACTGCTCCTGAGTAACACAATGCTTATTCACTTTACGAGCCCAACTACGCAAATGAGCGGACCTATCCGCAGTAAACCTGAGAGCAGATACACCCTTTTGGTTCGACTTATCCTGTCCATCATCCTCGGAATCCGCAGCCGGAGCCGTCGGCAGAACGTACGGAGGCGGTGACCGATCTAACAAAGAAAAATCATCCATTTCATTATTAAGGACAGGATAGAGTGGTCGGCGAATAGGAAATTGACCAGTCGTTTGCAATTTACGCTCCCGTTCCTCCCTTTCTTTCTTCTCCTGAGCCTCCTTTTCCTCAAGCTGTAAAGCCTTATCCCGAGCAGCCTTGCGCTGCTCTTTGTCCACCAAGGCAACCTCACGCTTCATTCGTTCACGCGCCGCTTTCTCCCACATTCGCACACAATCAAACATGTTTTGTCTAGACCTGCGCTGAAACATACATTGCTCCACAAATTGGATTTTACTCAAATCGTATGACCCGTGTAGGGGCCATTGCAATTCGGGATCGGCCTTAGTGTACTTATGCCACAATTTACTGTACATAATAGGGGGGAGGCCAAACTTAATATACATTTCCCTATTTGGAGTCCCCTCTGGGGGAGCCGGCTGTGATTCCGCTAACCTAATTGAGGTACCGTCTCCAAAACAACACATTCCTCGAAGTGTGCTAAAAACAGGCATGTTCGAAAAGTATCACGAAAGCGTGACACCAGAAAAAATGGCACTTACAGTTCTCCACACGATTGTGCCGCTCAAGGGGAAAAAACAAAGTTAGAGAAACATCTCTACATGCCTGCCTATGTGAAGTGCACTACACATATAAATTCAAAGATCACAAATACACAATGTTAGCTAACTCAAATCAAAGTTCATAGAATTCGGCAAGCGTCCTCACCGATCACAAAGCACAGATTTTCAGTAAGCGTCCGAAGACTACCTTACCGAACACAATTCGTAGGACTTCAGTAAGCGTCTGAAGACTACCTTACCGAACACAAAGCTTACCAAATACTCAACTGTCCAGGTTCCAACTGCCAAGGTCTTGTAAGCCAAATCAGCCAAAAGGCACTCTCTCAGTGATGCGGACACTTCGAAAACTCAGTCGGAGACCGGCGCCACCTGGAAGGTCAGATCGGAAGGAAAGGAAAAAACACCGTGGCAGCCAAGACTCGGGTCACTCGTGGCAGCGCGCGCCCATGGCGGATTTCCAAGCCTTCGTCACGACCTCTCCTTCGGGCATCCGAGTCGCCGATGAGTCCCTTCGTGGTCGCCAATTGAAGTATTCCGGGGTTCCCAAGGCCTACACGCTCCAGAGATTACCCACTTACACAAGAACTGTTGGCACGGAAACTGTAAAATGCAAAGAACAAGTTTATTAAAACCCCATGGGGTGGTGGTACACTCAAACAGCACCCTTCGGTAATGCAAGAGGTATCACACCGAACACCGGTGTGACCCCGTTTATATACAAGTTTGGGGCAATAAAAGATAGGCGGCACAAGTTAAGACACAGTTTTAGAGACATATATGGTCATGTTTTGGAATACTGCCAGCTCATTGGAGAGTTTCAAACCCACTGGTCAGTTAGCGGCACATTCCTGAAGGTTTACGGGTCAGTGAGAACTGCGCATGTGTGGCTTGACCAGTACTAAAAATAGCCTGTTGCTGGGCAGATGAGAGTGGTCAGTGGAACGGACAAAGGACTAAAGGGCACGTCGGCCACGAGGCCGCTCATGGTCTAAGATGGCCGCTGCAACATTCAAAATGGCGTTTATCGTATATAGCCAAGTTAAGGAGGACAACGTGTAGGTTCAGCTAATCGCTAATCCAAACGGGCCAATTACGACACACCTAAGCAGCACCTGCACCAAAGACCAGCCCCCCCAGCATCCACGAGATCTGCGTGGGGCCCTTTTGCCTGGTTGCTGCTGACCCGGTTGGCTGGTCACTTGCCGGCTGGCTAGTGACCTCTGAGATGACGACCCAAACGAATCAACACCACTGGTCTGGTCCCCCAGACTGGCCCTTACTTCCCTGCAAAGGAGAAGTACCCCGGACCCTCCTGGTCCGCACCAGACGCCATCTTTGCTCCACCGCGTGGCTTGCATTCACCAAGGCCTGTTGACCAGATCGACGATCCAACACCGCCAACAGCAGCAGACTTCGTGGGACAGCTTGTGCCCCCAGCCTGGTCGTCGAGAACAGCTCCTGGTCCGCACAGCTGCAGAGTCAAGCGTCCACTCTTCATCCTGATCGAGGCGACAGCATCTGGTTCCCTCCTTGTTCCGGCCTAGTCACTGGCTAGTGACTGAGACTCTGTCCCCTTCCCTTTCAGGACTTCTTCTTCCTCGATCCATTCTTGGATCACTCCGGACACCTCCATCTGGTCGCCTGCCAGCAACTCTTACTTCAGGCTCAATTGGGATCAACACAGAAACCCAACATACTTTCAGCCCTATGCACCCGCAGCCCATGGGTTAGGTAACTAAGGCATCTGGGTGCTGAAGTCTGTGTCCACTATCCTAGTGTCCAGGTCCACTGTTGTTTTTCCCTTAACTAGTTGGGTTCGTCCGGAATCCGTAACTCTTTAAACAGTTAGATCCATAGACGTTGGTATGCATCTCGCTTGTGAGTCTCCTCTCTGCACGTGGGTCCCGTGGGCCTCCTGCTCCTTACTTCTTCAGTTGGTAGCGTAGTCCCAGCGATCCTCTAGCCTCTGGATCCTCTCACTGTTCTTCTTTTCCTCGCATTCCATTGTATTGAATATATGGTTTGTCGTGCCCCTAGGGCACTTGTGTAAATATTGTGGATACTCGTATTTCTTTTTAGTAATTGTCATGTGCTTAGGCCTCTGACCTCATAAAGAGTTCAGAGGTATTTTGTTATAAATAAATAGACAGTTTATTTTCATATCAACTTGTGTGGTGTCTTTTCATTTGGTATTCAAAGGTTATATGTGGTAAAACAGCTGGCTTCACATGCCATTCAGAGTTTAGCCTAAAGACTGCTCTTGTCCACGCTACTAGGATAGCTGGTCTATAAGGTTGACTTACAACCAATCACCATAAGGGTTGTTTGGACTGATACAAAGTGATCCCTAGAATTAGTGAGCATTATATATCAGGCCAACTTCTCACATTCTGGAGTCAGTTGTGCAAACATTTAGGAACGGAAATAGCATTATCCTCCGCTTTTCACCCACAGACTGACGGCCAGACAGAAAAAGTTAATCAATACCTTGAACAAAGTCTACGGTGCCTAACCTTCATTATATCGGCTCATTGGGATGAGGTCCTACCATTGGCAGAGTTTTCATACAACAATAGCTATCATGCAGCTTTAGGCTGTTCCCCTTTCTTTTTTATAACAGGCTTACATCCACGATTAATTCCTGCCATCCTTCCAGATTTATGCCTGCTGTGACCGAAAGATTAACAGAATTGCGGGAATTTCAAGAACAAGCCAAGCGTAGTTTAGCCAACAATAAACAAAAAGGTCAAATTATCAGTCGATAAACACAAAACACCAGCATCACCCTATAAAGTAGGGGATCTTGTCCGGTTATCAACCAGAAATATCCAGATTGAAGGCCCCAAGAAACTAAAACCTAGGTTCATTGGCCCCTTTCCCATAAATAACATTTTGAATCCAGTTTCAATGAGATTAACTTTGCCCTCGGAATATGCCATCCACCCAGTTTTTCGTGTATCTTTGCTCAAACCACATGATTTGTTGTAGTGACTGAGGTATTGGTGCTTTTTTGGCTCGGTTATGATCGTTGCCCACCACCATCTCAGTATATGCTGCTGTCATTCGAACATGTATGGTGTTTTGTCCATTCCCGACCTTTATTTCACCTAGTTGGTAGGGCTTGCCTATAGACTTTGACAGCTTTATGTCCCCTTATATGCTGCTTTTTGCTCTTTTTCGGGCCTAAAGGCCTATGCTCGAGGGATGCCATGTTCTTTTCTGACACCATCCTGCTAAGCCTCTTTAGGTGAAACGCAATGTTTTAGTTTCAATGTGTTGTTCGCTAGTAGTGAACCAGCAAGCACTGGTTCTTATCGGAGAAATGTGCTCTCTTCGCGCTGGAGCCATAACAAACGCTTGGCCAGCTGCTGTTGTGTGCCTGGTACGGAAAGGTACAGGAATCTCATGAGAACGGTAGGCGGGTTCTTCTAGAAGCTTCGAGAGAGAGCTACATTCTATATTAGTGAAAGCGGGTCCAAGTGAGGGTGAGATGACTGTCTGGTGGTTTTGGCGGTCTGGTGAAGCATCACGGTGCAGACGTGCAGTCGTGTTTGTAGAACAGAGAGTCCTGACCCAACCGAAGAGGGAAAGAGAGACGGACCTGTCTTCAGATTGCAGATGTCTAATAATATGGGGAGGTGTTCCATGTATGACTAATTTTATCTAATTATTCCTTTATTTTCCGGTTCTATATGTGTGTATGTATATTAATAAGTCATTTCTATCTATGTCCTTTCATCATTGTGTAATAAAAGACCCCAATTTGCATTAATTCCATTTGTTTGTTGTCACTAAGAGGGAGTGTGTGTTCTTCTTAACCAGGTGCTGTCGTATAGAAGGAGGGGTGATTCTCTTCTTACAGGTAACTGATGATGGGAAGGTGCGCTGCTCATGATTAGGGATGACAACATGGGAGAATATATAATTTGTCCTTATTCTCTGTGGAGGAAGGTCGGCCTCTTTTTTACCAAGTTCCTACAGAGGGATGTGCTAGTTCCCCTCTAATGAGTAATTGTAGATATGGAAGGGAAATCGGCTCCTAAGCAGGAATACCTAAATTGCTAGTAGACCAACCCAACATAGCGTAAGAGCTATGTACTGATTTTCACCGGAAGGTGTTGCTGATTCGCACCAGGGTGCGTTGCTCGCGTAAGTGCGCATTGATCGTCGGAAGACGTTGCTGACTTGATTTGATATTTGATTAGTCGGAAGACATTGCTGATTTGATATTGATTCGTCGGAAGACGTTGCTGATTTGATATTGATTTGCACCAGGGTGCGTTGCTCGCGTATGTGCGCGTTGATCGTCGGAAGACGTTGCTGACCTGATTTGATATTTGATTCTGATTCATCGGAGGACGTTGCTTTACATACCCTCGGAGCTATGATCTATAGTATCTTTAGCTATTTATGTTATTCCTTTCTCAGATAGGTAATCTAAATGTGGTGTTTTGTTGTTAGGCGTTCTGGGAAGGGACTGTGATGAGTAATTACTTTATAGCTAACTAGCTGAAACACCAGAAAAGTAGGAAAATATCAGTCATTACATCCGTCCACACGAAAAGACAACCCTCCTCCACCTGTTGTAGTTGGGAGACAATATTGCATATGGAGAAAATCGCATTATAGATGCAAAACGTATACATGGTCGATTACAGTATTTAATTGACTGGAAGGGTTATGATGCGTCAGAAAGATCGTGGAAACAGAAACACATGTACATACTCCAAGATTGGTCAGATCTTTCCACGCCTTGCATCCGGAAAAACCCTGTCACATACGAAGACCTTTTGTGTGTGGGGGCAGGAGGCATTTCCTGCATGTGTAAACGGTCTTGGCATGTACACGTGAATTACTTGGGAAAGATCTAAGGCCCAAATCACCTACACCTGCACAAGTGAGAAAACCTGAGACCCAAAGCTATTTAAACCCCACCCACTTGGTTCCCGATGCTTTGCTTTGTGCCTAAACACTCACCAGACTCCGGACCTGGGTGGCAGATCATCCGAAGCTCTTCAGTGCTCCACCCTGCTTCCTTCCCTGTCTTCACTCAGTGTCTTCGGCTGTGTTCTTGCTGCCCGGAGCACATTTCAGACGTTCCTTCCTGTTTCTGAATTTCCAGCTCCAAATCCTCTCCCGGCACTGTTTCCGATTTCCTGCAAAAGAGAAAAGAAAAGAGAATCAACAAAGGGTTGCCAAGCAACACCTCGCTCTGAATGGTAAAGCGTTAGCATGCTTGAACACATTCCAGTAAGAATTTAAACTTTATGAAAACTGTGGCAGACCTCTTGACCTTCTATAAATCAAGAGAACGTTTTGAAACTCTTCCTGAAACAATCCAAGGACTTTAAGGACATTGAGTAAGTGAAGAATGTTAAAGTAAAACGGACATTTGTGTAAATACCTTGAGTCTGATTAGAAGACTGAAAGGGAACAGAGAGCTCGATTGTTATTATTATTTATATATATTTAATGTGAAATTACGGAGCAAATATTGTAAAGGAAATCAGTAACTCTTGTGATAATTTGAGCAATCACAGATTATTAGTGCACCTGTAGTGTTTTTTTTGTTTATTCTTTCTTTTAGTTTCAAGAATCCTTTTGAGAAAAGGTCGAGGGTAATTCAGGTATACCTAATTAAGAGTTGCAAAGCAGATGTTTGACCCAAAGAAGTCATTTAGGGTGTTCAGATTAATCGGGTACATTTATCAGATTATACACGAGCTGAAAACTGAAGCCCAGTAACACTTTGTCTTTCTCGAGAGACATTCTAAACGAATTGTCAAGTCGGTCTACAAGAATCCAGTGTGTCATCTCTTTTCTCTCGTCCCTATTCCCCCCTCCCCTGGGGTTCGATCAGGGCGGCAAGTGAATCTTATCCTTGCCTCTCCGGTGGAGTTCAGAAGGAGTTGGGTAATAGCAGCATCAAGGAAGGAATAACCGGAGTACAGGTGGGTGAATTTGTGACACCCTGGGCCCCAGGGACCACCACCTCCAAGGGGCTTTGTACTCGTTGGGAGGGGGGGCTGCGCAGCCCCCAATCTAGAGCCCTTGATGGCCTGGGGACTATCATCCCCTAGGGCCAGCTGCAATGTCTCCCGCCATGCCATAGCAAACTCTGCTTTGCTTCTTGGAAGCGAGAGCAGGAAATCTGCACTCACTTCCAAGAAGCAAAGCTTAAACACTGTTTCATACCTGCTAATTAAATTGCTTTCTGATAACAGAAACTAGCCAGTCCTCCTTTGGATTACATAAAAATGTGCCTCTTTCAGTTAGCCCTCTATGAAAACAGGGACACAAGACAAATTTCTTGAAATTTGAAAAACCGGGTTTGTCCTAGTAAATCCGGGGCACCTGGTCACCCTAATCACACACACACTTCATAACCTTTGTTTTTCTACAACATTCACTCTTTTTTATATCCCCATTTTTTCTCTTGCTTTGTTTTCTTATATCTATTCTCTGTATATCAGGTTTCAGAGAGGCCCTTCCGGGTCGCAGAGTTGAAAGGGTCTTATCTAATGTATGGTTCATATGAGGGCAGATGGAGTCACATCAGGGTACATAAAAGTAAACAGCCCAGTGCAACCAACTCCCAGTGCACCGAAGGTTAGGGGTCAAAGTGCAAAATACTCCAAGGACAGAGAACATAGGCACATATATTGTTAGTGCAGCAGGCACAGTGGCACCAGGGCTGAAGAAGAGGTGAGAGCCGGGGCCATGGCCAAGCCGGA
The DNA here is from genome assembly GCF_964263255.1 of Lissotriton vulgaris. Classification (NCBI taxonomy): domain Eukaryota; kingdom Metazoa; phylum Chordata; class Amphibia; order Caudata; family Salamandridae; genus Lissotriton; species Lissotriton vulgaris. The sequence goes on along the minus strand of NC_141685.1, from coordinate 69,650,224 downwards.
AACCAAGATGGTTGCTCAGCTTTGAAGCTCTGCCAGCAGTCGTTGCAACAACGTGAATTCCTGCTATCCAGCGTGGCTACCGGGCAGGGAGAAGACGCCTAAATGCAGTGGAAGGGATCCTGATTAAAAGTCTCCCTGCGGTGCTGCGAGAAAACAACCGGAACAGCAGAAATCGGTGACTCCAGATGGAAGGACGACTTTCAAGATGGCGGCATCGACGATATGAGGAGACTCCGGGTGCGGCGGCGGAGGGACTGAGCCAGCAGCTGGGGTGCTGTGAGTCACCGGGCCATGGGCTGGAGCGTTGAGCGGCCACATTCTAGGCAAAGCGGCGCTCGGTACTGGCGGGAGGTCCGTTTGACCTCCGGTGGTCCGAGCGCGGCACTTTTATGTCTGCGTTGATCGCAGGGGCACACAGGGACGGTGCCTGTGATCATTCCCTCGTCGACACCTGGTACAAAATTTCCAAAGCTCCTTTGGGAATCTCCTCCCCGCATATGCACTCGCTCGGCCGCGGCCTGTGCTGTTCTCCCCCTTTTCCCCGTAGGGCTCCATTGTTGTAACCCTTCCTTGCGTGGCTGCGCTGCTCCCGGAGCGAAAAACGGAATCCGAACCTCAGCCATGTCTCTGCCCCAGCCACCAATTTATGCTGCAGTAAACTTGAAACATTAACTGCTGACTGCACATTGCCTTGTCTTCAAACAACCTGCTCTGTGGAAGTACTGTGCCCGGACCACTGCTGCACCACAAGCTCCATTGTGGGAGACAATAGTGAAATACCCGAAACCTCCCCGGTAGTCAGGAAAATACAAACATGGGTTAGATGCCCATTCCTTGCTGATCAGTTCTGCTTGCCTAATCTCTCTTCGCCAGCTACTTGCACCTGCTCTGCGCCCATAACCAGAAGACTCTAGCATTGGGCTTAATTAATACTTGGCGGGTGGAACTGCGGTATGGGCCGCAAAGACCCCAAACAGCGCCTTCTCCCCTTCGAAAAGGTCACCGAAGTATCCCAAGAACCCCTGACAACATGGCGAAAGGTGGCCAGAAAGACACAACACCAGAGGGTGATACCAACCAATTAGGTTCCCTGCTACAAGAGATGAGAGCGTGGTTCAGAGCCTTAGATGTGCACTTTGATGCCCTAGATAAGCACATGGCGGATCTAGGATCGAAGATCCAAGTTCACGACAGAAAACTCGACGTGGTGGATTCGCATACATCAGATCTAGGAGATGGAACGGCTCAATCCTTGAAATGGCTCGGCCAAATGGAACGTTACCTCAAAGACGTCGCGATCAAGAAAGAGGACTTAGAGGCGCGCCGATCACTGACCCACTGACCCACTGGATATCCAGGGGGAATTCATGTCCTATTTTGAAACATTATGCACCACTAGATTGGGTCAAGACAGGGTCCAGCACGAGAGCTATTTATCTGAGGTCGCTTTATTTTATCTCAAGAAGTTTATGCAGGACTTTCTCGGTGAGCCTATCTCTAAGGCATCTCTGCCCTGAAGAGTTCCTCGGTCCCGGGGCTCGACGGTTTCACAGCTGATTTTTATAAGGCCTATGAAGATTTATTGATTCCCCATCTCCTTAAAGTATATGCAAAAGCCCTGGAAAGGCAGATAATACCTCCCACCCTGTGTGAGGCAGTCATCATTCTTCTCCCCAAACCTTTTTTTGTTTTTTTTTGAGTCTTCAATACCTTTATTAGTAATAAATAGGTTACACAGCCGCACGCCTACAACCAACCAGTGGCCGGCAGCTCCTCAGTAGCAAAATTGTTCAGTACACGGAACATTTATAACTTCAACATATATTTACACAGCATGTCGCCTACAACCCCAACGGGCCGGCGCGCTTCAAATAATATTCCCCATTGCATATATTCACCAGGCTGTGTTTTTCCGTGCACCCGATCACCCACAGACTGCGTAGGAATGCCAACTGCAGCTCAATGCGTTCCTAATACAGACGATCTAGATTCAGTATGCATGTCGGAGCAGGCGTGTCATCTGCGATGAAGCCTCTTTTTCTTGCTTGTGAACTGAAACACCAGTCTACATTAATCAACCCATATGTTCATGTGTAAAGAGCAATGAACTGTAACCTAAACATAGGCAGAGGGCAATATGATTCTATTACAGAGAGCACTTCATACGCATCAAGTTGCACATCATCCACTCACCACACCACTCTTCGCGTATTTGGATGTCACACTGCTAGAGCACTCCACAAGAGGAGCCATGACTTCTTGTCCTCATCCTATGAATAGCATAAATCCTGCAGTAGGGTCTCGACGTAGTCCTCCAGTTTCCCTACATTTGAGGATTCCGGCAGACCTGTTATGCGAATATTATTCCTGCGGGATCTCGTTTCACTGTCCTCGCTCCGTGCCTGCATGACCTCTAACAGTTTGGCGAATTCGCCCGTTTTGTCCGCAATTTGTTGCAAGCCGTCCTCCGTGTCAGATATACGCTGTTCAGCCTCGATTTGACGAACCGTGTGCTTGTCCAATTCCGACGAGAATTGGTCCATCCTTCCAGTGAGGACTTCGATTTTCCCATCGATAGACTGCAGACTATTTTGGATTGCAGCTAAAGTTTTTTCAAGGGCGGAGGACTGTGGTGCGGCCGCCTCATGATCCACGTTCGGTGCTGAAGTGTGCCCTTGGCGTCCACCCTTACGCAGTTCAAAAGTAAGCGCGGGCTGTGTCTTGTCCGGCTTTCCCATTGGAGCAGACCCGTGGGGGGGGGGGGTGGAACTCCAGCAACAGAATAAGTGTCCGCTTCTTGCTTACTGTTAAGTGCCTCTTACTTTCGCCCTCCGTCGGTCACCACCGGTGTGCGTGATTGACCTCGACAGTACAGTGCACCCCCAGATTATGTCCGCTATCCCCTGGGGACCCGGTATGTCTGTTTGCTGGTGTCTCGTGGAGCTCGATCAAAGCGTGTTGCAAGTTCCCCCCGCAACACGCTCCTGGCTGTCTGCGCACTTCTGCCACCCGGTGTGTCCCCCTGTAGGTTGCCAAATGAGGTGCCTGACAGATCCGCTTCCACCCAGTTCAGCCTGCTTCTGGCGGCAATTGCGCGTGAGTCCGATTGGCGTTTTGCCGCACTTCCGTGCTCCCTCCACTCAGGCACTATGTCACGTAGGGTCAACTGTCTAGGCTGCCCGTGTTTAGCGCCAATAGTGCTCCTCAATTACTATGTTCGGAGGCAGCTCATCTATCTCTCCCGTGTAGCGAGTTCCAAACGGTATAGGCCGCTGTCCATGTGGCTCATGTGGGTCCGATATTAGGCGGTTTGTGTGCGCTCCTTTGGATCTTCACTTATCCCCCTCTAGCCAGAGAGGGGGGGCGACCACCCCCGGTGCAGCCGCAAGTGTGTCACAGGAGGTGGCGGGTTAGTGTCCCAGGAGCGCGCCCGTTACTGTCCTGTAGCTCAGCCTGTGCAGAACTCCACCTCCGTTAGCGGCCTAGGATCTCCGGCTGCGCCGGGACCTTGCGTATCGCCGTTTCCGGCTCACCTCCCCGAGCGCCGCCGAGCGTCACCTCTGCTGTCTTGCCGTCCGCAGCCTCTCCTCCCAGCGTCTAGCCTGCCAGAAAATCGAACGACCGCTGGGCACTCACGGTTCGGCTTGTCGCCTGTTCAACAGCGAGCACAGTCCTCCGTGGCTCCATCTGCCTCCGTGAGTCCCGGCAGTCTTCTCAGGCCGCCATTTCCAGCAGGGGAGCCCAGGCCTTAGGGCAGATCGGTGTCCGTCTTTTCATGTGCCGATCACAATGCCACACAATTCCTCTGTGTCGGCAGGGCTTCAGCCGTTCACTCCCACATGCAGTGTCGCTACTGTGCGATATCTGGGCAAGGATATTAGCAGATTTCTTCCGGTGGCTGGCGCAGCTGCACTACAGTGGGGCCATTTTCGCAGAGCCTCAAGCCATGCCCCCCTTCTCCCCAAACCTGGCAAGGACCCCCTGCTATGTGGTTCCTATTGACCGTTATCACTCTTAAACCTAGACTACAAAATAATGGCAAAGGCTCTGGCATGTTGCCTGTCTCTCTCAATAGTATCTATCATTTCCCCGGCCCAGTCTGGTGTCATACCCCATCGCTCGACAGCCTTCAATCTACGTACATTATTTAACACTCTGCATAGAATTAACCCGGAAATCCCTGCTGCGGCAATCCTATTTGATACAGAAAAGGCATTTGATTCCCTTGAATGGCCTTTTATTTTATCCAACATGGAGTGCATGGGGATGCCGTTTGGTTTCATTGCCAAGACTGCCCTGCTATACAGTCAACCGCTGGCCCGACTCCAACTAAATGGTACATTGACGCTCCCGTCTCACTTTCACACGGCACGAGACAGAGCTGCCCGTTGTTGCCTCTGTTGTTCATTTTAGCCATGGACCCACTAATACGGCACTTCCAAGAGAAACACCTTCATAGGTGTTTACACTTAACCACCGGCCCATTGTTAGTATCATTGTATGCAGATGACACGATTTTATATGTACGCAACCCCCAGACTAATTTGGATCCCCTTATCAGGGAAATTCTGCGCTTTGGAAGACATTCCCGACTGGGAATCAATTGGAACAAATCTGTAATTTTTCCACTCACTGCCAGCACAGACAAGTGGAACTTGGAATTCCCCCTGGAATGGAATACTGACTTGGTTAACTACCTGGCCACACATATACACTTAGAAACAGAGCAGATCATCCGCTGCAATCACGGACAGCTATTTCCAAATTAGAGACTCAAACAGAGAAATAGCTAAAGCTCCCACTATCCATGGCTGGACGAGTTTCCCTCATTAGGATGGTTGTGCTTCCTACATTTTTTATATCTATTTCAAAACATCCCGATCCCTCTCACAAATAAATTCTTTTCGACCCTTCGATCACACTTAATAAGATTAGTATGGGGTGGCGGAAACGCCATGGTAAACTGGCGGGTTTTGACACTCCCCTGCGATAGAGGTGGGTTTGGGGTCCCTGGTTTACAACTGTACTATTTAGCTGCACAGTGCAGTTTTGCACAGACATGGTACCACCCTGATGCCAGAATTCCACACCTCCGACCAGAGTCTGACTTAGTCCTCCAGGACATTTTAGCGGCTATATTACCGAAGGGTTTCCCCAGAGATATCTAACGTGCATCGACCACTAGTTGGGCATGGGAGAAATTGTGTTGCATAACACACACACCATTGCTTTATTCTTCAGATCTCCCACTCCCGACCCCTAAATGGATACCTATAACTAGCAAAAAGCTCATACAGAAGACATGCGCTAAATTTGACATTGCTAAGATAGGCGATCTATTTCCAGATGGACATATTTTTGATCCCGGTTACGAGTCCTTGTTCCCTGGTGCCACATTCATGGACAGATACGTCCTTCTACGAATCTGTTCTGCCCTGCGAGCTATTTTACCGGACTAACCTATGGAACCTCCTTCCTTCCCCCCACTCACAACAGTGATAGGCAGCGAGAGAGGGGTACATCTAATATCCCAGCTCTAAAAAAGCATGCACTGCAATCATAGACAGAGTACGCACTGCCTGGGAGACCGACTTGGGTAATCCGAACACAGACGAACAGTGGGCTGCCTGCTGCACAGTTACAAAAAATGTCTCCCTTAATGACCGACACAAACTAATACACTTTACGTTTCTTCGTTGGATATACATTACCCCCTCCAGACTCCACAGGATAGACCCTGCCAGACCGCACCATTGTGCAAGATGCAACGATCCAAATGCAGACTTCGCCCACCTCGCCTGGACCTGTCCACGCAAACACTCATACTGGGTAGGAATACATAAGATAGTGAGTGGCTTGGTTAAGGTACCGATGACCCCCTTGCCTGAGATTGCCCTGTTGGGATATGCATTTCCCACCGGCAATTTGCAGGTTTGTTGCCATCAGCTTACTACTGGCCAAAAGGGAGGTATCCATTCATTGTGGTGGCAGAACAGCACCCTCGGTGAAGGGATGGCTGAAGAGCATGGCGTCCTGTTCCACAAACAGCGACCTATACGCAATAACGGTCCCCCCCCCACCTCTAGGCCCAGAGATATCTGGGGAACTTTCAGAACATACCTAGAGGCGCAGCGACAAGACCTCCCCTACCCAGAAAGAACAGGGCATAGTCCCAACAGGGGTGGGTTAGACTGTCCTGAGATACATGTCAATAATCAACTACACCGGATGCTAAACTCCTATTTTGATGTCGGTACAGAGGATGTATTCCCATGCCATGATTGTAAACACCGTTTATGTGAATCAGAGTCAAGAACGATTGTTAGCAGCCGAGGTACTTGCTTTATGTAACATGTGATCACTCTGCGGCATTGATTGAGCCCTTGACAGTGTGTATTATGTCTACCTGTACTTGCCAAAGGATTTTACTTGTCCTAGTGTACTTCTTTACTCATACCTAAGTGCAAAATAAAGTTTTAAAAAAAATTAGGGGTAAGAGCTCACTGAAGCCCACCCTACGCCCACACAGGAGCAGCAATCATTAGTGAAGCAGGTGCAAGGAAGCTCACCAAGGTGCAATTTTTGTAATCAGATATAGGATAGATATATAGCCAATCACCGTTGCAAGCAAGACCGTCTGTCTATCAGATCGGATAGATGGCTTTGCATACCCAACGAGACTACATGCTCGGACTTATCAAAGGCAATAATCCTATCAAGATTTTATCTGACTGGATGCGATGGTGATTACCAGCTTATTGATATTGCATCTCTTAATAAGAATAAGCGACTTGGTGTTTTTCAATAAAACTATTTCAATATGGATCGAAGGAATTAAATCAATCATGATTGATACGGTGATTGCCTATATATCTATACTACATCTGATTACAGAAATAGCACCTTGGTGAGCTTCTATAAAAGACTATTCCAACCCTGATGAAGTCCATGTTGGACGAAACGCGTTGGCTGGGCTGATGCATTTGAGTACAAATAAAGAATACATTGAAAAAAAGAAATCTCAAGACTCTGCGCTGTATTTTATGATTTGGTGTATCTTATAATATTTTGTATAGTTTGCAAAGGAAATGAGGTTTAATTACATGCTTGAGTATAATTGATGAAAGAATCTAGTTATAACTGTATGCTCCTTTTCAGAATTTGACAATCCTAGTCAGGATAAGGCACACGCAAACCCCATATTAAACTGTGGTCAACCCCCTGGTAGCTTGGTACGGAGCAGTCAGGCTTAATTTAGAGGCAATGTGTAAATATTTGTGCAACACTTCAAACGGTAAAACAGCGTAAACAGCACACAAAAGCAATACCAGGTTAGAAAAATAGAGCTCAGTTTAATCAACAAATCGAAACCCAAAAGACAAAAATCCAATCAGTATAACCGGAGATATGAATTTTAAAATATAAACTTCTATATAGCACCAAAAAACATGAAGCGCCAACCGAGGCAATCTGGTCATGCTGGACCAGGTTAAAGTCAAAAGTTCACGCTGATCACGATGGAGCGCGAATTAGATAAAGCCCCAGATTAGTTTAGCTGAAGGTTTACCTTCTCAAGTTTTGAGCCAAGAGCCCCGTTCGCATTGGAGAGGGTCGCAGGGAGTAAGGAGAGAGTTGATGGCGTTGGTGGACATGGCACAAAGAGCAGGCCAGGTGTCGCAGAAGGTCGGGCTGGAGGTGTACGTTGTTGGTCTTCCAGATCGATTGATGCTTTCCATGCAAGGTGATAGGCGGCAGGGGCTTGTGCTGAAGTTCCTTGCGAGCAGTGGGATTCGGGTGCAAATGGGCTTATTTGCACTGATGAAGAGTTCAAAAGCTTGATTTAGGAGCCCACTGAACCAAAGCAAGAGTCTAGGGCCTGAGAAGCACCATTTGGGAGCAAGGAACGCACTGAAGACTGGTCCAGGCACTTCCACAAAATGAATGGAATGTCAGGAACAGCACCAGCCCTTACTGCACAAGCTTTTGTTGATTGTAAATACAAGAGCATGGCTTTAACCCGTTTACTGCGGCGGCACTTCCTCTGCGGTGTGGGCGTTCGAATGCGCCGGAGGGGCCGTGTCGGCCAACGGACGTGCGCAGCACTACTGAGGTAGTGTTTGCAATGGCTGTTGGCCGACGCACGCACGCAAAGGGTTAAAAAAAATATTTGCTGCAAACCCCAGATCAGCCAAATTAAAAGATGCTCATGTGGACACACTTGTGTCAAAAGCATATTTTATAGATGCGGGCAGCAAGTGGGTAAAGTTTGTGGTTGCAGTGGCCCAGGAGAAAGGTAAGAATGTGCAACTTGAGATTCGGCGAATGTGGCGGCATTCAGAATCATGCCTGAAGCCTCCAAAAGCAGCCCGCCGGAGCTTGAGGAATTGCCAGTTCTGAGTTGCAAGCTGCAATAGTCTTTAGTCTACAGACCTGAGGACGTGTGACTGGGAGCCCCAAGGCCACGACGAGCCTCCAACAGCCTGGTCGCAGGGCATTGGATTTATTTAGGCATTTTTTTATAGCGCATACTTTACCCAGCGGTGTCAGAGCTCTTCACAATAGAGCAAAGTATATAGGATTAGATATTATGGTAACATATTTACAGAGTATAAATCCGCCAAAAATTACACAATACAAACTAAAGTTGGAGCGATTAGGGTTCCAAAAAACACATTCCACAGTTGAAGCGTAAGGACAAACTAGTCTCCAGTGAGGAACACGAAACAGTCAATGCCTCCAGGCTGTGTAGGTGTATTGTTTTGACCCCTACCCCACATCCACTGACCACTTCCACAGGCACTGCCCCCAACTCACAGAACCCGCCCCATTACCACAGGCCCCGCCCCCCACTGACACCACACCATTGCAGGTCTCATACGTCAATGCTCTTCCACCGCTTCCACTGCTGCCTCAAGGCCTTATCTCCCCTTACCTCTCTTGTGGGTTCGAGGGGGGAGTGGTCGGGCAGAAGGAGGGACAGTGTCGGCCTGGTTGGAGGGGGCACACCTGAGGGCCCCGCGTGACAACAAACTGCACGCGGGACAAGAGCCGCCCTGATGATCTGTAGCTGCGCATGCGCAGGATGTCTGCTCGTTATGGCCGCGCATGCGCTGAGAATAGCGAAGCACATACAACTGTAAGAGTGTGTCATTGAGCGGCCCCGCAGGGAAGCGCGGCCTACAGAGTCCAACCGAGAGGGGACGCAACTGAGACCGTCCACACTGTCTTCCATTCAGAAAAACAGAAAACACCAGGACTGAACTAAGAGCGCGGGTTAAAGAGGTTAACAGCTGCGCTGGTGACAGACACTTCCTCCCGCCGCAGAGCGCGGGTTAAAGAGGGCCTTGCATTAACAGCTGCGCATGCGCTGGGGACAGACACTTCCTTCCGCCGCGGAGCACGGGTTAAAGAGCGCCTTATATTAACAGCCGCGCATGCGCTGAAGACAGACACTGCTCCCGGGCCTTGGATTACCATGAGCTCCTCACTGCCATGACAAGGACACTGCAGCAGCAGCTCCAAGCAGCAGGTAGAGGGAGCACAGAGGGGTGAGACTCTGAGACACACATTTAAAAAATCAATCAATAAAATCTTTATTCAATCTCTTAAATACAGATCATAAAAGCACAATTTAAATCAGTGATCAACAACCAGCCCCAGTTCATAACAAGTTAAAATCCTAGAGCAAGTAGAATTATTTAAAAAGAACATCAAATAATTTTACAGGACATTTTATCTCATAAAGTGCATCATGTGCCTCATAGACCGAATCCAGTCAGTTTACATCAAATTACTCATTTCTGCATATAATTGTTAGTTAAAACCAACCTCGCGCCTTTCTCCTTTTCAGCAAGGCCCACAAACAGGCGGCTACCGAAAAACAGACAACGGGATCAGGCAGAGATTTAAAGAAGTAACGTGCCACCTGGCATGGTTTAAAATTGTGGCGCCTTAAAATCGGAAGGATAGGGGGCGTGGCTTAGCGGGCGACGATGGCGGTTGCAGCTTCCTAGAGCTCCCGCCGGCCCGATTTATATCCGACCAGTTATCCTGACCCCCGGACTCGCACCGCTGACCAACTGTGGGGCAAGTGTGTCAGACAGTGCCGAGAGACCTCCGGTGAAGGAAGCGGCGCTCCTGGGCTGTCTGGTGCGGCTGAGTCACCGGCGGCGTCCTGCGGCCTAGTCTTGGACAGAGAGGCCGGGGCATCGATTTTGGTGCTGCCGGGCAGGAGGGCTCGTGTGCGGGCCGGCCGCACTGCAGAATTACCGGGGCCCGGAGTCTCCTAAGGTCGGCGGAGTGGCGGACGAGCCCCAAGCTGTCTCGCCAGCCGCAGGGGAGGTGATTGGTGCACGGAGGACCCCCGGGGGGAGTGGCGGCCTGCATCGTTTCCGAGCAGCCGGGGCCTCGAGTTTGGTGATCCTGGAGCTGGCATCTGACTCTGGCTGCAACGGACTGGCGGCAGGGCCTGGGAGGCTGAGACCCTGGTATATGGCCTTACCCAGAGGACTGAGCACAACGCTACTGCACTTCCTCTAGTGGCGGACTGGTGGGCAGTCGAACGGGCTGGCGAGGATCGTGCCCGTGCCTGGCGCAGCCCTGAGGCGGTATACGAACAGTAAGTTACTCCCCTGAGGCCCTGGGGTTGGTGCTGTCGGCTGCTGGGCTTGGGAGGACGGCCACTAGAGTGAGTGGGCCCGCAGCACCTGGCGAACTAGGGCAGAGCGGTTAGAAGCAGGTGGGCCACGAGACTGCGGAACCACGAGGCGGCCGGCGCGGTGGGTGCAGACCGAAGGCCAGTCTGATACTGAATTGCGACACCTGTTCTGGTTTCGGCCAGGGAACCAACCCAGTACCAGTGGTAGCAGTATCAAAGACGTTTACACCCAGGTGCAGAAGAAACGCTGGGCTGGCCTACAATGGACGTTTTTGGAGGTGCGTGGAGTCTGCATTAGTGCAAACACCCATAACATAGCAGCCCCAGGGTTGACCGCAGCCATGACCAGGGGTGGCGGCGGTCCCTCCAAACAAGGACCCATTGATAAATTCACTGGGCCCAGTGGGGGGCCCAGAGCATCCGGAGGAGGTCATGGAGTGGGGCCGGACAATGCGGCGCTCATGGCAGCGATCACCCAGTCCAGAGACATGCTGGACGCCAAGATTGGGGCAGTGGGTGCGGATGTGACCCTGTTGCGTCAAGACCTACGGAATGCAGTGGCACGGATTACGGAGACTGAATCCAGGATTTCGGTGGTGGAAGACGACGTCAAGACCCTGAAGCAGAAAATGGCGGCGATGGAACACACTCAAAAGGGCCTTGCGCTCCGTGTGGAGGATGACGAAGGGTGCGCACGCAGAAACAACCTTCGCTTCGTTGGTTTTCCGGAGAGGTGTGAGAAAGGAAATATGGAACAGTTTCTAACCCAGTGGTTGGAGGGCTGGCTGCCCTCGGGGGTTCTCTCCACCTGCTTTGTAATTGAGCGGGCGCATCGGGCCTTGACACAGAGGCCACCGGAGGGCGAGCGGCCCAGACCAGTGATTGCTAGACTTTTGAATTATCATGATAGAGATGCTATCTTGCGGGAAGCAAGAACCAGGGACTCCATTTCATTCGAGAATCAGAAGAACATGATCTTTCCCGACTACACCAGGCTTGTGCAGCAGCAGCGTCACTCCTTCATAGCTGCCAAGGCCAAATTGCGGGGTTTGAAAATCCAGTATTCCCTGCTGTATCCGGCCCGCCTGCGGGTGGTCTACCAGTCGCGGACACACTTCTTCGATACCCCTGAGGACGTCTTTAAATGGACTGACGAGACGGTGAGGATCAGGCCGCATGTCCAGCCGGGCCTGGACCCGGGCGGTTCGAGGGGATCGTCGCAGGACCGGAGGGGCCAGCCTGCCCGGGGCGGACGAAATCGGAGGTCCAGATCGCGGCAGAGATCCGCTTCCGCCAGTGAGACACAAGATAGTTGAACTATGGATTCTGATCACTCTGGGAAAAACCATTGAGGACCTGGGAGAAATGCACTGGTCTGTGGATGCTGTGGACTCCAGCTGACGGGGGTCGCACGGCCAGGTCCCATCGTTTAGATGCATTAACACTGCCTATGTTGCCAGTTCTAAATGGTGCCTTGTACATGTGTGGTATTGCGGGTTGGGGTTCGGGAGGTTACTCAATAGGGGCCACCAACCTCCTACTAGAGTGGGAGTTGACTGGGGGGGTGATTCTACTGTTTCCGGGGGTGTTGGGATCCATTGGTATGGTTGGCCTTGGGTCCTCTGTTTTGGGCCCGAGGTTGGCCATGCCGCGACAGGTACTTCAGAGTTTTATGAGGTATAGGGGTGGGGGGCGTGGGGTGAAGGGGGGGGGGGGGGGAGGGAGGGGAAGAGTTGGGGCTGGATTGGGTTAAGGTAGGTGGGGGGGTTGGTGTTGGTGTTGTGGGGGGGACCTGGGGTAGGTGGGGGGGACTGCACGTGATTTTCTCTGATTTACTAATGATGGTGCTGAGTGTGTGGGTGTGGCGCAGAGGGCCTACTTGGTTGGTCCCACTTGACTATGGCTGATGTATCTCAAGGGCTCCCCAGTGAGTCCATACGTGTGGTAACCTGGAATGTCAGGGGGATGCTTGACAAGATTAAACGGGGGGCGATTCTGCGATGGGGGAAGAGGGAGGCTGCAGATGTGCTCTTGCTACAGGAAACGCACATGATGGGATCGAAGGTGCTTAGTCTACAGAGGTTTGGCTACCAACAAGTCTTTCATGCCGGGTTTTCTAGGGGGTCCAGAGGTGTGGCTATCTTGGTGCATCGCAGGTTGGCCTACGTCCACGAGAAGCAGTGGGCAGACCCACAGGGTCGCTACATTTTTGTCAAAGGGATGGTGGGTACTGAACCTGTGGTTTTTGGAAGTGTCTATGCCCCTCCACCTCTGCAGTGGACCTTGTCTGAGAAGCTGTTTACAGTATGGGAGGATATCCCAGAGTCCTTGGCAGTAGTGGGGGGCGATTGGAATGAGGTGATGGATGTATGTATGGACCGCCAGAGACTGCAGGGGACACTAACGGCTGCCCCCCCTACCCGGTTGAATGCTATGGTGGAAGGGATGGGCTGGGTGGATGTGTGGTGACATATGCACCCCAAGGCACACGAGTACACGTATGTTTCTGCGGTGCATGGCTCCTTCTCGAGACTGGATTATGTGTTTGTGCCCAGTGTCTGCCTGAACAGAGTGCGGGAGGCCGGGATCTTACCAAGAGGGCTGTCTGACCACTCCCCAGTGGTGGTCAGGGTCGAGCTGCTTAGGAAACGACAACCGTTCCGGTGGAGGATGTCCTCGTGGCACCTTCAGCAGCACGGCTATATCCAACATCTGCGGGGGGCGATTGCCTATTACTGGCAGGAAAACCTAGTGGACGACATAGATGCAGTCGTAGTTTGGGAGGCGATGAAGCCCACTATACGGGGTGTAGACATCGCGTGGTGTGCGGCGGGCCGTCGACGACGCCGGGAGACACTCGCTGAGGCGGCCACACTGGTGGAAACCCTGGAACAGCGGGGCCGGGGAGGGGGCAATGAGATTGCGGTGCGGTTGCTCCTGCAGGCACAACAGTCCTATGCATCTATGTTGCTTGATGAGGCTAGACAAGCGTGGCTGGCCACGCGGAGTAGAATATATCAGTGGGGGGATAAGTCCTGTACAATGCTCCATAGGCTATGTCAACGTAAGCTCCAACCAATTACTCTGCCGGGCCTCACTGCTGAGGATGGGGTGGCGATCACAGACCCGGCTGAGCTGGCAGCTAGTTTTGCTTGCTACTTTACGGCACATTATGCTCCGAGGGATTGTCTGTCGGCAGATGAGGTAGCTAAATTCATTGATGACTTGCCTCCGAGGGAGGTCTCGGATGAGACCAGGAAGGCACTCGACGTTCCTCTTACAGCGGAAGAACTAGGTGATGCACTGGAACAGCTCAACACGGGGAAGGCACCTGGGCCAAGTGGCTTCCCGAGTGAATTCTATAGGAAATTTCAACTCCAACTGGGGTCCCATTACCGGAGTGCACTGAAGGCGGCGCGAACACGGGGTAGGTTGCCACCTGACTGGCGTCATGCCGAAGTTGTGGTCTTTCAGAAGCCGGGCAGACCCCCAGATAGACATGACTCTTATCGCCCAATATCTCTGCTCAACATAGAAGCTAAAATACTGGCTAAGGCTCTGGCGAACCGACTACTCCCATATGTGACGGACCTGGTCCACCAGACCAGGCCGGCTTTATGCCTCATAGGGCAACGCGGCACAACATCCGGCAGGCACAGGCGGCGGTTGATGCCATGGGGGCCACGGGGGAACGGGCGGCTTTGCTACTAGCAGATATTGATAAAGCTTTTGACTCGGTTAGCTGGACTTACCTGTTTGCGCTCCTGCCTCGTCTCAATCTGGGCCCAGTGTTTCTTTCATACATCAAACTACTGTATACCGATATTACAGCTTCGGTGCGTGTCTCTGGGGCGGTCTCGGAAAAGTTTCCGATTGGTCGGGGGACCCGACAGGGGTGCCCACTGTCCCCGTACTTACTTGCCCTAGCAATTGAGCCTCTGGCCTCTTGGGTGCGCCTAGACGCCCAGATGCGGGGCTTTGTGTGGAGTGGGAACCTCACTGATAGAATCGCATTGTATGCAGACGACGTCCTCTTCTTTCTTACTGATTTGCGTCACTCGGGGCCCCGAGTTTTGGAAATCATGCGTATTTTCGGGAAGGTATCGGGCCTTTGTCTAAATGCACGTAAGTCCTCTCTATGGGTGTTGGGTGGCGGAGTTGTGGAGGACCCCTGGGCATTAGGATTGCAGGTGGCGGCCGGAGGCTTGAAGTATCTGGGGGTGTTCCTCTAGGAATCGGTCGATATTGCCTGGGAGCGTAACATAGTGCCAGTATGGGAGAGGGTTCAGACGGACGTGAAAACGTGGTCTCGGATGCCCCTAACTATTTTCGGTAGGTCTGCGATCTTCAAAATGGTTGCGCACCCACGCCTTTTGTACCAGCTGCAGAGCTACCCCCACCTGATTAACCCCTGGTGGTTTCGGCAGGTCAACTCTGTTTTAGGCCGTTTCCTGTGGGCTGGGGGGGCTGCCAGGGTGGCGCTGCGGACATGCTTCCTGTCCACGTATTGTGGTGGTCTGGCCACTTCGGACCTATTGTCCTATTATCAGGCCTCCCAGCTACTGGTACTTAATGAATGGTGGTATGGAGACAGAGAGGACCCAGCATATGCCCTGGAGCGCTCGCTGATGGGGGACAATTCACTACACACGATCCTGTACTCAGCTAGGCTGCGGCGGACATTGCCGAGTGTCACGAGAATTGTCTTTGTTGTGTGGCGACAGGCGCTGCGTCGCATGGGCTGGTGGGGTAGATTAACAGCGGAGACCCCGTTGTGGAACAACGGGCAGCTCCCCGAGCTGACCTCACTGGCGGGGTTCGATAGCTGGGACGCAATTGGGATCTCGTCGTTAGGCCATGTACTGACCGGGGTCACCGTCAAATCATTCCAGGAGCTCAGTACTGAGTTCCACATGCCCCAGACCCAATTCTTTTGATACCTACAGTTTCGCCATGCGCTGGCGCCCAGCATCGCTAACATGGAGTCGCTCCCAGAATTTAGCCCAATTGAAGCGAAGGTCTTCATGGGAGACCTTGGAGATAAGAAGGTCTCCCGAATCTATCAAACACTGGTAACTCATTGCTCCTCCACCCTACTTCCCCTCAAGGAGGCCTGGGAGGTGGATGTCGGTCCCCTAGACGAAGATGATTGGAGGGAAGCCCTGGAATCCCCGCGAGGGACTGTCATTGCAATGGGACTTAGGCTAATTCAATTCAAGTATCTACACAGGGCCTATTACACCCGCGAGCGGCTGTGGAAGGCGGGACTGATTGGGTCTTCGGAGTGTCTGCGCTGTGGGGCTGCAACGGGTACGCTGCTGTATACTGTGTGGTCGTGTACTAGGCTGATTGGTTTCTGGAGGGGCGTATGGAGTTGCTTGTCAGGGGTATTGGGGTGGGATCTTCCCCGCATCCATCGATTAGGGTTGCTCCATGTATTGGAGGGTGTCGGTGGGAATATATATAAACGCCATCTACTGTTGCTGGGACTTGTTGTTGCCAAAAGAGACCTGGCCCGAGCATGGAAGGGAGAACGTGCCCCCCCTGTGTGCATGGAAGGCTAGACTAGAATACTTTATGGGGCTAGAACGCCCGGTGTTTGAAGCGAGAGGATGCCCCCGTAAGCATTTTAAGATCTGGAAGCGGTGGGCGGACTATAGGGGGTTGACACTGGATCCCCCGGTGGAACAAGAGGAAGAAATATAGGTGGAGGATGCTGTACAGGCCTGAGAACTGTGTCATGCCTAGCACACTACGACCAAGTGCTGAATGTTTTCTATTCTCACGTGCATGGGGTTAGGGTGGGATAAGGGGTGGGTAGCAGGGTAGTTGGGTGGTGGGGATTGGCGGGTGGTGGAGGAGGGGGGGTTCTCTTTCTTTTTGTCTTTTCTCCTTTTATTGATTGGACTTTGCACTAGTGATGTAAAATGTGCCATGATGCTTGGTGGTGATCTCCTGACTGTGGGGAGCCGCGTGTCTTATTTTGCTTACTCACTAAATAAAATTTGTTGTGAAAAAAAAAAAATCGGAAGGATAAAGTCTTCTCTTCCTGTCTTATAAAACCCACAAAACAAGACTAGGTGCAGGTCTCATTGGGGGGGGAATGGTTGTCGCAGGGACACAGCATTAATCTGAGTGTTTGAATCTTCTCTCCGTATAACCTAACATCAAGGGGAGGAGAGTCAGACAAAATCTCAATAGTTCGTAGTGGTTCGTGCTAGATAGGAATATCCTCCCTCTGGCCCGGGGAAATCAGATGATATGCAAGGACCGTCTTTTTTCTGTAATTCCTTTCCCTGCGAAGACAATGAGCCCTCCGCATAAAAATCTCAATTAATTTCTGTTTTGAAATCTTCCTGCATGCCGTTTAATCCTTAAATAATTCTCACAACCAAATTGCCATTAATTCTGATTCCACATACCTCAGCCATCTGATCTTATTGTAATGGTCCAATTTTAAACAAATTTTAAATATGTTCTGTATCCACTTGGCGCTAGTATAATGGTATGTAACATGTAAGGTAACCCCAATTCTATATGTAAGATATCATTTGAATAAGTGGATGGTAAGGACACCAGGGACTTAAAAATGATCTTCAAGTTTTTGGAGACAGCCGGTAGGCGCCATACCCCAGACTCCTGCCCCTTATGTGGCTATTGCCTTCATCTTGGCCTGAGAAATGTTTTTAATCGGGTCAAGGGGGCTAGCGTCTAACTTTTGGAAAAGGCCTTAATAGCTTTCAGACTTCTTTCCATTCCTAGTGCTCTTGCTGATACCAGGTTCTCCCAAGTTTGATTTTTATCAAATAAGACTCCCAGGTATGGGAAGGACTCTACCACTTCTGCTTTCTGGCAATCCATATGGAAGTGTGGGGATTTATCAGCTTTGCCAGACCCTGCTATAATGACAGAAGATTTTGTATCATTTACTTTAAGGTCCAGCGAAGCCATGAATGATGCATATGTTGTTATGAGCCATTGGAGAGCTTCCCCCATTCTTGCAATGAACACTGCATCCTCGGCGTAAGCTAACATTGGTAGTGGGTTGGTGTCAAACACGGGCACGTCCGGGGATGAGCCCGAGAGGGCTGCCTCAACCCTGTTTGTATAGCTGGAAAAAAAAAAAAAACGGGGCGAGGACACATCCCAGCTTAACTCCCCATGCGATCTTAAAGGGGCGGGTTCATTCCCCATTTTTGCCATACGGGACACATGCAGTGGCATTTACATATAGTTGGCGGATAAAGTTAATTATAAGTGGATCAATCCCCATCTCCTCCAATAAATACCAATGCTTCTGATGGCTCACGCAGTCAAATGCAGCTGATACGTCTATAAAAGCCATGTAGATTTTCCCGTCTTTCGATCTGGTATATTTGTCTATACATAATGACAGGTTTAGACATTGGTCTGCAGTGGCTTTTTCCCTCTGGAAGGCATACTGCACCTGCATTAAGATGTTTCTTGGGTCCACTCTTCCAGCCTGAATAAAAGGAACCAACCCATAAGTTTGGCAGTTGTGTCCAATAAGGAGATAGGCCTATAGTTCTTTGGGCTTCCCCAGTCCCCTTTTTTGTATATCAGAATGATTACACTATGCATCCAGGAAGGTGGAGGCTCATCTATAACTATGCTGTTAAAAACATTTGTTAGCAGCAGAGCCCACAAATCTTGGTTTTCCCGAAAAAGATCTATCGGCACCCCATCAGGTCCTGGGGTTTTTCCAGCAACCACAGGCCGCCAACCCTCTTCTGACTTCTGAGAGTGAAAAAGAAACCTGCAATTTAGTATCTGTGTCACTAGAGGGCACCACAGGAGCAGTATTTGAGGTGAATATAAATTGACACCTACATATGAGTCCAGTGTCGGTTCCTTAGTATTTTTTAAATAGGGAGTGTCTATTACTTTCTAAAAATCTCTGCATTTGCATGTCCTAGCCGCCTTATCGAGGCCTTCCCAGGCCTCCTCCCTCATATCCCTCTCTCTTTTCCTTCGAACTGACTTATAGTCACTGCATAGCGATCTCTCTCAAGATTGGTATGTTTGCCAAAACCAGTGGAGAGGCCGCTGGACATCACCAAGTGGTTCACAGCCTTTGAGAGGGCTTGTGATATCAGACAACTAAAGAAACCTCTCTGGGGGGCACTTCTTTGGGAACTGTTCTCTGGTAATTGCAGAGACAGACTTCTGGCCCTTTCCGAGCCAGATGCAGGGTCCTATGACCTCATGAAGAAAACTCTGATTGAGGGCTTTGGACTCACTACTAAGGAGTATAGAATTAGGTTCAGGGGGGCTCACAAAACCCAGACCCAATCCTGGATAGATTTCGTAGACTACTCAGTAAAGACACTGGATGGTTGGTTAACTGGACACAATGTGCATGATTTTACTGGACTTTATAATTTGTTTATGAAGGAACACATTTTGAGTAATTGCACAAATGAAAAGTTGCATCAGCATTTGGTAGACCTAGGTCTAATTTCTCCCCAAGAATTGTGTGGTGGGAATTCCTAAGAACTGGAGGAGAGTGATCACTGGGTTTCCCAACTGGGAAGTCGTGTGAGACTGCAGTGCGCACAGACGAGTGCTGAGGTCTAAGAAAATATGCGGATTCTGCAGCTTAAATGGTTAAAATGAAATTGAGAAGTAATTCCAAACCTGCCGCTGAAGTTATACACTAATGCAATAACCCCTGAACAGAGCAATGGAGAACATGATCATAGACGACACAACAGTGCCGATCAGGAGTCAAGTTGCAACGTTGGGATCCCTAATTGGTCTCGTAGTGATCCGATACCTGTGCAGCGGCAGCCACAAGTCTCAGAGAACCGCTGGTCAGACGTACCTTGTCGCAGCTCCGGAGCGGAGGGGTGCCGTGGCTGTCAGTGGAAGCGTCATGGCACCAAAGAATGCGGCAGCAGCTGCTAAAGTAAGGGCGGCAAGACTGGCAGTCCGGGACGGTGCGGACCTGTGAGGCAAGCAGGCGGTGTTCCAGAGCCTGCCCCAGGAGCTACCAAAAACATTCCAGCTAAGACACCGAAGCAGGGTGTAACTTCTACGCGGAAGGGAAGTCTGACTGCCCCCTCTGTCGTTGACCTCCTCCGGAAGACGCCGGCGAAACTCCTTCTGGGTCGAGGCGGGAGGAGTCAGCCGGGAACTCAATAGACACCAGCAGCCGCGAAGGGGGCGAAAGCGCTGGATGAGCAGAGTAACCAGCAAAGCAGCGACGAGGACGTCCCTGGGATAACTGTGATAACAGGGACAACTGACGCTAACACAGTAAGCCCTACACATAATGATACAGCAGCTGGGGTTGAAGCAAGCATGAATGTGATAGGGGGTGTGGAGGTACAAGGGGGTGGAACTCCCGCGGACTTGGCTGAACAAATTACTACTCCCCTCCACATAGCCATCGATTACATTATCCCTATAGATACTCAGGTGCATACAGATGATCGCAAAATGCCTGACAGCACAATTCAAATAGAAGTGCCCCAGACGGAGCCAATGAGTTCTATGGCAGCTAAAATTAACAAAAAATGTATCGATTTCGACCCGGACAGAGATAAAGATCCGAGCGATTTTTTCTCATTCTCGGACGAACATGGGTGGTCTGATGACACAGGATCTCCTCTGAGTGATTTAGGTGACAACAAAATGAGTGCAAAAGAGAATAGAGCAGGCCAAAAAACTGTCCTAAAACGCAGAAAGAGCCATCAGGATACAGCAGAGCTAGCTTGGGACTACACACCATCGAATCACCTCACAGCATCATTAGCACCGCCAGGCTTTGTAAATATAACACAACATTCAGACTCCCCAACATACCAATGCTAAACCTCACCTACAATTGAAACTGTACTTCAAGCTATAACGGCGCACAGAGAGGAGACATCTAATGATGGGTGCAAGGCCCAAGCTGCTCTCCGTAAGGCTCAAGGGGTGGTGCGCAAACTCTCAAGAAAAGTTGGGACATTTAGTGATCGAATGACAGATTTAGAGTCTAGAATTGTCTCTAATGAGTCTGAGACGGCTGCAAATCACGAACAGATTGACGCACATGAGGCTGAACTATCAGATGTGAGGTGGAAGCTGGAGGACATGGAAAATCGATTACGTAGGAATAATCTACGCGTGCTATGTATCCCTGAGGAAATTGAAGGGGGAGACGCCCGCTCCTTCGTAATACAACTTTTTCGTGACTCTCCTTCCCTGAATTGTCTTGCTAGAACTGGGACTTAGAAGTTCAACGAGCCCACTGTGTCCCTCTTACTCGAAGACACCCGGTCAAACCTGGGGGGGTATCCAAGGGCTATTTTAGTCTATTTCGGCATCTTCCTCTTAAGACAGGCAATTGCTGAGAAGGCCAGGCCAGAAGCAAAAAGATCCAGGGGGTCAATAACATACTTCGTACGCCCGGACTTCTGCCACGCAACTGTGGAGAGGAGGTGGCGGCTTCGCCAACTCATTAAACTCTTCCAAGAAAAGAAGGCGCAGAGGGGCACCAGACAGGGCTGTCCCCTCTCTCCATACTTATTTGCCCTAGCCATGGAGCTTCTTGCGGCCTGGGTCCGGATCGATGCACAGATGCGGGGGCTTGAGTGGTCGCGGGAAGTGTCGGACCGCATCGCATTGTACGCGGACGACGTCCTGTTTTTCTTAACGGATCTTAACAGATCAGGGCCCCGCCTGTTGCGTATATTGCAAATCTTTGGCGAAACCTCGGACTCTACATGAATCCCCGCAAATCTACGCTCTGGGTACTGGGGGGTGGCCCGATACTGGGAGGCTGGGCATCGGAATTGCAGAAAGCAACAGGAGGCCTTAAGTACCTGGGAGTGTTTTTGACAGAGCTGCCGGCAGTTGCATGGGAGCGCAATGTAGCGCCGGTCTGGGAACGGACTCAAGCGGACATTAAAGTATTGTCCCGGATGCCGCTGACCATCTGTGGCAGATCAGCCATTTTTAAAATGGTGGCCCTACCCGGACTACAAAATCACCAGTACCCGATCCAGCCCTCTTGGTTTAAACAGGTGGACTCCGCTCTTGGGCAATTCCTCTCGGTGGGAGGATCGATTAGGGTGGCGTTGCGTAAATGTTTTCGTTCCACATATTGTGGAGGGCTGGCGACCTCAGATGTGCTTTCCTACTACCAGGCGTCCCACTTATTAGTGTTAAATGATTGGTGGTATGGGGAGAGGAGCGACCCGGCATATGCACTAGAGAGGCTACTGATGGGACCGCGTACGCTCCACACATGGCTGTATGAAACGAGGGGGCGTAAGAGCCTGCCGCCAGCGACGCAAGTGGTCTTTGATGTCTGGAAACGGGCGTTGCGGAGGATGGGGTGTTGGCAGACCCTAACTGAGGAAACCCCCCTATGGCGCAACGGCCGTTTGCCAGGCTTGGCGGTCCTCTCCGGTTTTTCAGGCTGGGACGCAATTGGTATCTCCCGATTGGGGGACGTTATGTCAGGAACAACGCTTAAGTCATTCCAGGAGCTCAGCACAGCATTTCAAATGCCCCGCACGCAGTTCTTCAGGTATTTGCAGTTGCGCCATGCCCTAGCCCCAGAACTGGAGGGATTGACGTCCCTTCACGAGTTTAGCCCACTAGAGGCCCGAGTCTTTATGGGAAGCATGGACACAAAGAAAATCTCACGTATTTACCAGTCCCTGATCATACACTGTTCCTCAGATCTGCAGAAACTTAAGGAGACCTGGGAGGCTGAGGTGGGACCGCTGGAGGAGGAGGACTGGAATGAGGCGATGGGGGGTCCCAGAGGGGCGACCATATCGGTCCTTCTTCGCTTGATACAATTCAAATACTTTCACAGGGTGTACTATACCAGACAGAGGCTTTGGAGGGCGGGCCTGATTGGTTCCCCAGACTGTACTAGGTGTGGACACGAAGAGGGCACCTTCTTTCATACAGTATGGAGTTGCGAACGGTTGGGTGGATTCTGGAATGGCGTCTGGAATGGGTTGGAAGAGGCGCTGAGTTGGGTGCTCCCGCGCACGCCTCGGTTGGGGTTTCTGCATGTGCTAGAGGGGGTGGGAGGCGACATATACAAGAGACACCTGCTCTTGCCAGGCCTCACTGTGGCCAAGAGAGACACTGCAAGGGCCTGGAAGAACCCGCAGGCCCCTTCGCTCGTAGCATGGAAGAGGGGCCTAGATTTCTGTATGGGGATGGAGAAACCCATATTCCTGGCTCGGGGCTGCCTTAGCAAGCATTTCAAGATTTGGAAAAGATGGGCAGACTATAGGGGCATTTGGTTGGAGCCACCAGCGGAACCAGACCCTGATCTTGAGGCTTGAGTCCGCTCTGGTCTGGACTGTGTGTGTATATAGGACAGGACAGGTTGAGTACCGTGCGGGGGGGGGGGATCCGGGTGGGATGGAGTCTGGGAGGGTGGGGGGGGGGGGGGGGGATGGGAGTTGGGACGGGGAAAGTTGAGTTGTGTACACTGATCCCGATGCTTTGACTATGAACAAAATGATGGATTACGTTATGGCTGATGTATACTGGTGTCCTGAAGATACCTCTGGGGTGCAGGGGTCTGCGACCTTTTTTATGTGATCTATCAATAAAATGTGTTTTCAAAAAAAAAGAAAAGAAGGTGCAGGCATATTTGAACAACCCCGCTCAGCTGAAAGTTATAAATTTGAATTTGAATTTAAAAACATTTATTGAGCGCACTTTTACCACGCGGTTTCATGGCGCTTTTCAGGTTACGACCAGCAACAGCAGCAAGAGGAGGCTAGACAGCGAAAGCTCGGGAAAAAAGAAAGGTTTTGAGGTTTTTACGGAACTCTAAATAAGAAGGTGAAGTGCGAAGTCGCACAGGGAGAGAGTTCCAGAAGGCTGGGGCAAGGACCGCAAATTTAGCTCCACCAGCTTTCTTCTTTTTAAAACGGGGGGTGGCCAGGAGTGCCATATGGGTGGAACGGAGTTCTCTGCCCGGCAGGTAGGGCTTAATGGCTGAGCAAATAAACTCGGGAGCGGTCCCCATCCTGGCCTGAAAAGTGAGGCAGCCAAGTTTGAATAAGGCTCGCTCTCTCACAGGCAACCAGTGTAATGCCTGCAGCAGAGGAGTAGCGCGGTGAAATTTGGGCAGGCCATGGATCAGGCGAGCGGCCTGATTCTGCACTAGTTGCAGGCCATGGATGGCGTAGGCCGGCACGCCATTGTAGATTATGTTACCATAATCAAGGCGCGAGAGCACCATTGCCATCACGATGACTTTTAATGCCGGGAGGGAGAAGAAGCGGGAGATCTTCCTGATTGTCCTAAGGGAAAAGAAACAGGAGGACACCACTGAACTAACTTGAGAGTGAACAGAAAGTTGTGAGTTGAGAAGAATCCCAAGGGTTTTGACTTTGGGGGCCGGGAGTGGGGGAACACCAAGTGATGGGGGCCAATAGGAGGGAGACCAGGGACTGCAACCACCTCCGGTCAAGACCAACTCTGTCTTGTCCGGGTTGAGTTTGAGGTGGTTGCAGTTCATCCAGTCCTGAATGAACAGCATAACTGTTTGAACATTCTGGGCGGATGAAGGGGAGTGGGAGAGGTTGAAAATTAGCTGGAGGTCATCGGCGTAATTGAACACCGTGACCTCGAGCTGCTGCAACATAAAAATGAGGGGGTAGATGTATAAATTAAACAAAAGAGGGGACAGTGAAGAGCCATGGGGAACAACACACTCCACCTTACAGGAGTCAGCAGTGAAGCCGGCAAGGTGGACCGCCTGAGCCCTCTCGCTCAGGAAGGACTCGAGCCATGCGAAGGCTAGGCCCTCTATGCCCACCGCCCTGACACGGGTGAGGAGGATGGGGGACAAATGAAATTTTCACCTCCGAGATCAAAGTGAAAGAATATCTAGATGGTCTCAAATGAGATATGATGTACATTTTTCGCTTGCTTTTTTTTTTCTCTTCTCTTTCTTGAGTTTTAAGGATATCTTGTAACTTGGTTGATAATTATAATCGTAGCTCTTCAGCCAGATGAGTTTTCCTAGTAGATGTGTAGGGGGCGGGGGACCACGGTGAGACAGACTGATCTAGGGGGTCAATAACATACTTCGTACGCCCGGACTTCTGCCACGCAACTGTAGAGAGGAGTCGGCGGCTTCGCCAACTCATTAAACCCTTCCAAGAAAAGAAGGCGCAGGCATTTTTGAACAACCCCGCTCGGCTGAAAGTTATAAATGGGGGACAAATGAAAATTTTCACCTCCGAGATCAAAGCGAAAGAATATCTAGATGGTCTCAAATGCGATATGATGTACAGTTTTCGCTTGCTTTTTTTTTCTCTTCTCTTTCTTGAGTTTTAAGGATATCTTGTAACTTTGTTGATAATTATAATCATAGCTCTTCAGCCAGATGAGTTTTCCTAGTAGATGAGTAGGGGGGCGGGGGAGGGACCACGGTGAGACAGGCTGAGTGGAATAGGGGAGGGGGAAGGAAATAAAAAAAAAAAAAGAAAGAAAAAAGAGTGGTCAAAAATATATGGGTTATAAGGTTTCAAATTTGCATAATCCGTAGGATGGAAACTTTATCTAATTTAAGCACTGGTTAGGAGACGCACTTTCATCAAACAGACTCTAATGGAGTCTGCACGCCTCACTTTTCAGGGATGGGGAGGGGGCCTTTGGGGGGAGAGGGTTGGGGGGGCGGGGCAAGGGGGGAAAAACTGTAAAAAAAGCAACCAAAATTGTACAAGTAACATTTATAGGTTAAGCATACACTTTTCACATGGTAAAACCAGAATCTATAACAAGTCTACTAGATGTAAGCCACCAAAAATAAAATATTATGGATAAACTGAAAATATGTTCCTGGAATGTGGCGGGACTCAATCATAGGGAAAAAAGGGCTCAGCTGTGTGGGATATTTAGTCAAAATCCATTTGATGTACTATGTCTAAAAGAGACGCATATCCTATGGGAAGAAAGAGATTCATTGAAGGTCCCTGGATTTAACTTGTTGGTAACTACAACACACACATCTAGAACCCGAGGTGTTGCCATATTAGCTAGACCCTTTTTGGGACAGGCCATATGTAAGGCAGCTGATCCCCTGGGAAGGTGGGTTATCGTTGAGCTCAAAACTGGTATTACAATTTGTTCAATATATGCCTCTAACCAGGACGATCCCTCTACATTTAGGGAACTTGAATTGGAGTTAGCCTCTTAGCCCAGAACATTGATATTTTGTGGGAATTTTAATATTTATCTGAGGCAAAATGGGGCAAGACAAAACTAAGACTAATATACATACGCTGGACGTAAACCTAAAGTGTTTAGAGCCATTTCCCAGCTTAAAGAGAGTTTAGATTTAATAGACATATGGGACATAAAACGACACTCTAACCCCGGATATACTTATTTCTCACATCCTCACAACAAATATGTCTGGATCGACTACATATGGGTAACCAGAGATTGCTCAGACAAGGCACTAATTAGTAAATTCCCAAAGATCATCTCAGATCACAATCTTTTAGCCCTTACACTCGATATCACCAATCTTAACAGGCCTCAGTCAGTATAGACTTTTGATAGAAAATTGCTTGTGAATAAAGACTATATCGAATACATATGGACTCAGGGTTTCTTTGACTGTAACTGATATAGTGCATCCCGGGGCACAGTCTGGGATTGGTTCAAGGCCGCACTTAGGGGGGAGACAATTCGTTTTGTAGCTAAGCGCAGGAAAGATGTGGATAAGGCTAATAAGCTAGAGATGCAAGAGTTAGTTAAAACAGAGGAAAAGCACACCACTCTAATAATGCGAGGCGAGGATGGGGTGATCTAAGAAAATGCTTATTCTTAAAACTGAGCTAAATAGTAGGCTCAACCAGAAGGCGGCTGAGACCTTCCAGTCAAATCGTAATAAGATCTACGAAGATGGGGAGAAAGTTGGGAAGCAGCTTGTTTTACGTACCCACCAGAAGCAGTCTCTTAATACAATCACCATCATTGAAGTAGAGGGTCAGGAATATACATCGCCGGAAGATATATTAGAAACTTTTAGAAAATACTACCAAAAACCATATCAAAATGAGTATACGCTTGATTATGAAGTAATCAAAGAGGCCCTGACTAGATGGCTAACCGAGTCTGAATCAAATAAGGTCATAGACGATATTACTAGGGAAGACCTGTAAAAGAATATTACGCATATTGAAGTACAACTCGCCCTATCAGAACTGGCCTCGGGTAAAGCCGCGGGCCCTGACAAACTGCCTCTAGAATTGTATAAAATTTTGGGAGATTTTATAACACCCTAGATCTATTTGTAGGGATTCAAGGGAGCAGCATCAATCCGGATTCATGGAAGGATACGAATATAGTCATTTTCCTAAAAAAGGGAAAGCCCCCTAAACTACCTTCATCATACCGCCCAATTTCTTTAATAAACTCTGGAGAAAAACTGCGAGACATCTCAATATTTTAAAATGTAATAAATATACACCATTATGGCATTCTTCCTTGTTGCCAGTACAAGTCAATGATGACATTTCTAGAAGATGGGAAAATCTGGGGGTTCTAACTGTAGGGGACTTCCTTTATCCAGTTCCAGCTACTAGGTTTCTGTATCTTCAAAACAATTTCTCAATCCCGAATACAGATATTTTTTTATTTATCCAAGTCAATACGATCCTTAACTTGAAAACTCCAAATATTTCCCTCGCTAACATTCCCTTACTGGATTGTATAGCAAAATCCTCAACTAGGATAGGTACCCTCTATGACATATTAATAGAAAGCCAGAAGGATGACTTGGAGAATGTTGAAGCTGTCTGGGCAAGTAAACTCAATAATCCCAATGTCGATATCGATATGTCATTGCGGCTCTTATCTAAGCTATTTGTTTCCTCCAACTTAAAAGCACATTTGTATAAAATGATATATAACTTGTATTATACACCAGCCAAGCTGCACTCTTGGGGGAAAAGAGCGAATGCAGAATGTCCTAGATGTGGAATAAGCCCTGCACATTTGATTCACATGTTTTATGAATGTGATAAACTAACATATTTTAGAAAAATGTTAGCTGGTTTTTGGCAAGAAGTGTTCGGTCACACAGTAGCTGAATCATCCACTCTATATCTTCTGGGACATGATAATACTCTAAGGCACACTAAGGAAGAGGAAACATGCCTCTTCATGGGTACCGCAGTATACAGAATTATCCTTGCAGCTCGATGGAAGGAGGCAGATCCCCCTAATTTTCAAATATGGTTGGCACGGTTTCTGGGGATCTTCAATCAAGAAAAGGCAATATACGCGTGTAGAGGGAAAAAGGCTAGAGTGCAAGGATATAAAATTTGGGAGTCCATTGATGCTTGGAATAATGGTAATAGATCTGCATAATGAACTACCATTTCTTTGTTTAGCCTTTTAATTCCCGTATCTTATAATGTGTCTAAAACTTTAAAGATCCTAAAGATTTTAAAATTATTAGCACTGTTAAAAATCTTTATTCGATATACTTTTATATTCCCTGATAATGTGAGGTATTATCCATCCGATTTGTAATTATTTTATGAAATATTTATGCTGATGCATGCGATATTTGTAATATGCTCTCTCTTTTGTACAATTTTCAAGTGTTGCTAAATTAAAAAAAGAAAAAAAAAGAATTGGGAAAGAAGGCAGACCACTGGGTCAAGACTAGAGTGGACAGCCACTGGGGTGGTCAAAAGAAAGTGGTCACAAAACCTCCCCAGGGGAAAGGTGGTGAGAATCCCCCGGATAAAAAGTCTGAGTCTTCTAAAGGGCTTCAAACACCTGCGCAGGTGGGTGGGTCCCAAACTACTCCCTATGTGCCTCACCCCTATAGGGGAAGAAACTTTGATCCTAACAAGGCCTATTGTAACAACTGTAAGAAGTTGGGACATTTAACTGTAGGTAAGAACTGCCCCTACAACAAAACCCCTAAGGTACCTATTCGAGCTACTCCAGGGACAGTGAATCTACGGATGGGATCAGAGGAGTGCCCAGAGCAAATCTGGGAGTACACTCAAGCTAGTCTAGTCTCCTTGGGGGGTATGGAGTTTGCCAGTGTAGCTGGGTGGCCACCCACCTGTAAAATGTATTTACAATACCCCTCCATTAATGGAACAAAAATAGAAGCCCTGAGGGATACAGGTGCCAGCATCACTATGGTGAAGGAAATGCTGGTTTCCTCAGAGCAATACCGGATTGGGAAAACCTACCCAGTCACCAATGCTGATAGCATTAACACTCAACGCCCTATGGCTATGGTGACATTGAATTGGGTGGAGGTTTCTGGCCTAAAACTATTAGTGGTCTCTTCACAACTACCAGCTGACTGCCTGCTTGGAAATGATCTGGAAACCTCAGCCTGGGCTGAGGTGGAGTGAGTAACCCATGCAGCCATGCTGGGTATTGCTAGGCTGGTGCATGTGTGCAAACCAGAGCACAGAGCAAAAAGCACAGTGAACAAGTAGGTTTGGAGCCTGAAACTATGGCCCAACCAACCAAGAGAAAAGACAAGAAGACTGGGGAGCCAACTTCTACAAAGCAAACCTCTCAAGACCCCTCTCCTCAGGGAGAGGACTTGAAACCCCTAGAGGGAACTGAGCCCATGGAGCTTGAGCCTTACCAGGCTGGACTCCTGGGCCCAGGGGGACCCACTAGGGAAGAGCTGTGCCAGGGCGAGCGAGAATGCTCTACTCTTGAGAGCCTGAGGCAGCTGCTGTTTCAGAAGCCAAGGGAGATGTCAGTGGTACCCACAGAGCCTATTGGGAAGAGGGATTACTATATGATGAGGCAAGAGACCCCAAGCCTGGAGCTACCAGGAGGGTGGTAGTACCACAGAAGTACAGGGAGTTCCTCCTAACTTTAGCTCATGACATCCCCCCAGCTGGACATCTGGGGAAGACCAAAAAAAAGGCTAGTTAGTCATTTCTACTGGCCCCAGATGAATCAACAAGTAAAAGAGTTTGTGAGCTCTTGTTTTACTTGTCAGGCCAGTGGCAAGACAGGTGGCAAACCAAAGCCCTCCCTAATACCACTACCAGTGGTGGGGGTACACTTTGAAAGGGTAGGCGTGGACATTGTGGGTCCACTGGAGCCTCTCACAGCCTCAGGGAACAAATTCATTCTAGTGGTAGAGGATCATGCCACTAGGTACCCTGAAGCAAACCCCCTTAGGGTGACTACAGCCACTGCAGTGGCCAAGGCCCTCCTGGGTATCTTCACCTGGGTAGGGTTTCCTAAGGAGGTGGTTTCAGACAGGGGTACCAACTTCATGTCTGCTTACCTAAAACACATGTGGAAGTAGTGTGGGTCCAGTACAGGTTCATGACCCCCTACCACCCACAAACCAATGGACTTGTTGAGAGGTTCAACAAAACCTTGAAAGGTATGATCATGGGACTCCCTGATAAACTCAAAAGGAGATGGGATGTCCTGTTACCATGCCTGCTTTTCGCTTATAGGGAAGTGCCTCAGAAGGGAGTGGGGTTTTCACCCTTTGAACTTTTGTTTGGCCACCCGGTGAGGGGACCACTTTGTCTTGTAAAAGAAGGTTGGGAGAGGCCCCACCAAGAGCCCAAACAAGACATTGTGGACTATGTGCTTGGCCTAAGGTCCAGAATGGCTGAGTACATGGATAAGGCATCCAAAAATCTTGAGGCCAGCCAGGAGCTGCAGAAGCACTGGTATGACCAAAAAGCAGGATCAAAAGTGATTGGAACACTCAGAGTGTTGAAAAATACCCCTCACACACCAAAAGGCCCCTTGGTGTCATGCTTCATCATCGGGGTCTTCGCACCCCTCTATCGGGATGCGGCGTGCTGCGACCTACGACTACGCGGGAGCACTTGCAATGTTGGCTATGTGTGGTGTCCAGTGTGTGGGGTATATACAGAGTGAGTGGGGGGTGTGTAGTGAAAAAATATTAAAAAGTACCTGGCACTAGAGTGTGAAAGAAAAATTTATTCTGGGCTCTGGCTGGTACTGTTAAAAAGAAGTGCAGGTTGAGGTCTAAGTTGTATAATGAACAAGACCTCTGGTGTGCATTGTTGTCGACATGTTTCGGAGACAAGCTCCTTCCTCAGGACGGGGGCACAACCTCCCCTCCCTACTCACGTCTATTTTTAAAAATTGTGTATTTACAAAAAAGTGAAAAAATTAATTTAAGGCTAAGTGTGCCTACAGCGGTCTGCTACAAGCACAATGACCTGTAGAAAGACAAAAGAAAAATATTTACAACTAATGGTTACCCATGTAGCGGGTAGTTCAAACTGGTGCAGTCACCAGGAACCGTACCATATGCTTATTTTATAAGCTGTTAAAAAATGGACTCACAACACATACAACATATAACACACATAGTACTAGGATGTACTGTAAGAGGTTGTCCTACTTGTGAAGCTTTCTTGTGGGCTTCATGAGCATAGTCAGAACGCCGGGGTGTTGCTTCAATGGCTATCTGTGGTAGGTAATAATGTAGCTGTAATCATTCAGTCTAACACACTTACGTTCGTGGACGATTTTCTATAGGTCGTATGTTCCGTATCATACTCACAAGCACAGGACTCCTTTGTCACCGTCTTACCCCGCACGCTGCTCCGCTGTTGTGGAGTTTAGGTGTGGTTCAGAGTATTTATACCTTCCCATCCTGATTGGTGCTCGTAAGGGTGTGTTGAATGAGGGTGTTACCTACCACTGAAAGTATGCCCATGTATGGAGCATCCGCTTTCTAACCAAACAGGGCTCATGTGTCTATTATGGCCGGTGACGGCCTGAAAATGGCGTTACATCAGGGATCCAGTGTCGACGGCGCATGTGCAGTTGGATTAACACATGTGTACATGCCTGACGGTAGTGAGTGTTTTCGGCGCATGCGTCGTGTCCAAAAAATCACACATTGTTGTTACTCAGAACTGTTGGTTCTTTATGATGATAATTGACTCCAGGGTACATCATCATTAAGTCCGTTCAGATGGGTCCCCAATCTGAACACCCAACGCTGTTCCTTCTGAAAGAGGCCGGTCTCAGAGGGCAGTTGTTCTATAACCGTCCACTTTAAATCATTGACACAGTGTTGTTGGGTCAAAAAATGCGTAGCCATTTTGGTCGTGCTCTTTTTGCATCTCACACGGACACGACGCATGCGCCGAAAACACTCACTACCGTCAGGCATGTACACATGTGTTAATCCAACTGCACATGCGCCGTCGACACTGGATCCCTGATGTAACGCCATTTTCAGGCCGTCACCGGCCATAATAGACACATGAGCCCTGTTTGGTTAGAAAGCGGATGCTCCATACATGGGCATACTTTCAGTGGTAGGTAACACCCTCATTCAACACACCCTTACGAGCACCAATCAGGATGGGAAGGTATAAATACTCTGAACCACACCTAAACTCCACAACAGCGGAGCAGCGTGCGGGGTAAGACGGTGACAAAGGAGTCCTGTGCTTGTGAGTATGATACGGAACATACGACCTATAGAAAATCGTCCACGAACGTAAGTGTGTTAGACTGAATGATTACAGCTACATTATTACCTACCACAGATAGCCATTGAAGCAACACCCCGGCGTTCTGACTATGCTCATGAAGCCCACAAGAAAGCTTCACAAGTAGGACAACCTCTTACAGTACATCCTAGTACTATGTGTGTTATATGTTGTATGTGTTGTGAGTCCATTTTTTAACAGCTTATAAAATAAGCATATGGTACGGTTCCTGGTGACTGCACCAGTTTGAACTACCCGCTACATGGGTAACCATTAGTTGTAAATATTTTTCTTTTGTCTTTCTACAGGTCATTGTGCTTGTAGCAGACCGCTGTAGGCACACTTAGCCTTAAATTAATTTTTTCACTTTTTTGTAAATACACAATTTTTAAAAATAGACGTGAGTAGGGAGGGGAGGTTGTGCCCCCGTCCTGAGGAAGGAGCTTGTCTCCGAAACATGTCGACAACAATGCACACCAGAGGTCTTGTTCATTATACAACTTAGACCTCAACCTGCACTTCTTTTTAACAGTACCAGCCAGAGCCCAGAATAAATTTTTCTTTCACACTCTAGTGCCAGGTACTTTTTAATATTTTTTCACTACACACCCCCCACTCACTCTGTATATACCCCACACACTGGACACCACACATAGCCAACATTGCAAGTGCTCCCGCGTAGTCGTAGGTCGCAGCACGCCGCATCCCGATAGAGGGGTGCGAAGACCCCGATGATGAAGCATGACACCAAGGGGCCTTTTGGTGTGTGAGGGGTATTTTTCAACACTCTGAGTGTTCCAATCACTTTTGATCACTCTTGTCCCTCTCCCCTGCTGGATTCACTTTGTTTATGTAACTATCCCCGTGGAGCATGAATCCAACGATCAGCTCTACCTCCCTCTTTTGATTTTTACATGACCAAAAAGCAGCCATGGTTGAATTTCAACCTGGGCAACAGGTGTGGGTGTTGGATCCAGTGGCACCAAGGGCTCTCCAAGACAGATGGAGTGGCCCTAACCCTATCCTGGAAAAAAGAGTGAAGTCACTTACTTAGTGGACCTGGGCACCAGCAGGATACCCACAAGGGTTATCCATGTGAACCGCCTCAAACTCTACAACGGCAGGGGTGACCTCACCATGCTGATGGTGACTGATGAGGAACAGGAAGCAGAGAGTGAACCTCTCCCTGATCTCCTCTCTTCCAGCCCCAAAGATGGGTCAGTGGATGGAGTAGTCTTTTCAGACACCCTCACTCCCCAACAGCAGGCTGACTGCAAGCAAGTCTTGCAACAGTTTGCTAGCCTCTTTTCCTTGACCCCTGGTCTGACCAGCTAATGTACCCATGATGTGGACACTGGTGACAGTAACCCTGTCAAAAACAAAATCTATCGACAGTCAGATCAAGTCAAGGAAAGCATCAGAGCTGAAGTCATCAAGATGCTGGAAATAGGGGTGATTGAACCTTCTGAGAGCCCCTGGGCTAGCTCATTGGTTCTGGTCCCCAAACCTCATCAACAGGGTGAAAAGAGAGAGATGAGGTTCTGTATGGACTATAGAGGGCTCAACTCTGTCACAAAGACAGATGCTCACCCATTCCAAGGGCAGATGAGTTGATAGACAAACTAGGGGCAGCCAAATTCTTAAGCACCTTTGACTTAACTGCAGGGTACTGGCAAATTGGCATGGCCCCAGGAGCCAAAGAGAAAACAGCATTCTCCACCCCTGATGGGCACTACCAGTTTACTGTGATGCCTTTTGGGTTAAAGAATGCCCCTGCCACCTTCCAGAGGTTGGTGAACCAAGTCCTGACTGGGTTGGAATCCTTCAGTGCAGCATATCGTGATGATATTGCTGTCTTTAGCTCCACCTGGCAGATTCACCTGATCCACCTTGGGAAGGTTTTACAAGCCCTGCAATCGCAGGACTGACTATCAACGCATCCAAATGCCAGATAGGGCAGGGCACTGTGGGGTACTTGGGCCACCTTGTTGGAGGGCAGGTCCAACCCTTACAGCCCAAGATCCAGAGCATTCTGGACTGGGCAGCTCCAACCACCCAGACCCAAGTCAAGGCATTCCTTGGCTTGACTGGGTACTACAGAGAGTTTGTGAAGGGCTATGGGACCATTGTGACCCCCTCACAGTACTCACATCCAATGAAATGCCCAAGAAAGTGAACTGGACTGTTAGCTGCCAGAAGGCTTTTGACACCCTGAAAGAAGCAATGTGCTCAGCACCCATTCTAAAAGCACCAGACTACTCCAAGCAGTTCATAGTGCAGACTGATGCCTCTGAGCCAGGGATAGGAGTGGTCCTCTCCCAGATCAATGAGGAAGGCCAAGACCAACCTGTTGCTTTTATAAGCAGGAGGCTACTCCCCAGAGAGCAGCGTTGGAGTGCCATTGTGAGGGAGGCCTTTGCTGTGGTTTGGTCCCTGAAGAAGTTGAGGCCCTACCTATTTGGAACTCACTTCCTGGTTCAAACTGACCACAGACCTCTCAGTTGGCTACTGCAGATAAAAAGGGGAAAATCCAAAACTACTGAGATGGTCCATCTTCCTACAGGGAATGGACTTTGAAGTGGAAACCGACCAGGGACTCCCATGCCAATGCAGCTGGACGTTCTTACACTTAGACAATGAAGACTCCCTAGGTCAAAGTTAGTCTCCTCACCTTTCGTTGGGGGGGGGGGGAGGGGGGGGAGGTGGGTTGTGTGAGAAAGAGCCATCTTTCTTGCATTGGTATGGCCCCACTTTTTTCTGAACTGCTAATGTGCTTTGACTGAGTGTGCCCTGGGTTCCTGCAAACCAGGTACCCAGGGCCTGTGTTCCTTCCCTAAAACTGTATTGAAACTACAACCCAATTGGCACCTCTGGCCACCTGTTAGCCCCTAGTAAAGAGTACCCTATGTACCCAGGGGATGGTGACCAGAGAAGACCCCTGGGGGCTGCAGCACTGATTGTGCCACCCTCAGGGGCCCTGTACCCTGGCACCCACACACTGCCTTTGCAGGCTGAGTGCCTAAGTACAGAACTAAAACAAGAGTCGACATGGCACACATACCTTGTCTGTGCACTCCCTATTTGGCTAATGTAACCAATACTAGAAAAACTTGACAATGAGTGTGTGCTATCTGGTGACAAGGCGGCCAGCCTGGCAAAACAGATCAACAGCTAGTGGAAAACCACTGGTATACCAGATGCAGTGCTAGTGTAAAGTATATCACTTTCAAACAAAAGCACACAAATAAATATATGTTATTGAATACACTTTTGCATTATCCAAAAACGATTTGTAATCACTACATTGATTGGTTTACAAGACAATCCATGATAAAGAAGTTATGGATATCGAATCTCGATGAAAATCAATTGAATACAAAGATACAAAATGTTGTATAATCACATTTGCAACTTTGCACACAAGAGAGATTTTTTCACAGAATTCACATTACAAAATCAGTCTTCCAGATCATGCCCAATGCATTTCGGGATATTATCCCTTCTTCAGGGGCACTATAAAGAGAAAAACACATAACATATAACAAAGCCAATGCTGAGAAAGCTCACTGCTTGCTATGTTCACATACCTGTGTGCCATGCCCACAGAGCCCACTGCCCTGGCATACTTCAGTCACCCCTCTAGCTGGGTGCCCTATGCATACAGTACCCAGGGCCACTCCTGGGCACTGTAAGTGCAGTGATGCCATTTAAGAGTATATGGTGCTGGGAGGTTGTCATTACGAACTCCACAGCACCATAATGGCTACACTGAAGACTGACAAGTTTGGTACCAAACTTCTCAGCACATTAAACCTGCACTGATGCCAGTGTGGGATTTAATGTAACATGCACGAGAGGGCATCTTAGAGATGCCCTCCAAAACACGAACATACAATCCACGTCTGGGCTGAGTGGCTGCAGAGGCTGCCACACAGCAGACATGTTGCTGGACCCCTGGGTAGAGAGCCCCCACTCTCCTGGGTCTGCAACAAAGCACATCCCGGGCGAGGTGCTATGTCTCCTCCCCCAGGATGGACAGGGGAAGCTTCAAAGGCATACCGCCTCTGAGAGCTTCTCCAGACCATTTGCTGTACCCAACAACCAGCCCCCCACCAGCTCTACCCCCACTCTGGCGGGAAGACTGGAGGGAAAAACTATGTCAGGAAAGGGGGGTGCCAACTTATGCCTACTCCACCCCTCAGGTGGGGGAGGCGAGGTGAAGCACGACCCCGGGCTCTGGCCATCTTGTAGATGGCGAGTCCTGCCCAGTCCCACTAAGGCTCCTGCCCCCCTCCCACAGGAGAGAAGCAGGCTAGGGGTGTACTCACCCCAGGGCAGGGACCCATTGGTCCCTGCCCTTGCCCTACCTGTAACGCCCCTAAATGTAGTATTTAGGGGCTCCCTGAACCTTCCTTCCTCGGATCCCGATACAGAAAAGAAGAAAGAAGATCAAACAGAAGAAGAAGACCCGCCGTGCAGCTGCTAACAACAGGACAACAACAACTGACTTGGCCCTAGCCCTACCGGCCGGTTGATCCTGGAACATGCTCCTGCCTAATCCCAGCGACATCCGCGGACAGCAACCTTGGGACACCCAGAGGACCTGTCTGCCTTGACCCTCTCGAATATCGGGACTCTCTAAAGCAGAGGCTCTGCTGCAACAATCCACCTAGTGCCAGCCAGGAAGCTCCGGACCAGCCCATTCTGCACCAGCCGAGCCCGGGCCGGGCCAACCCGATCCAAGATCACAAGGACCTCCCCCCGGCGACTGGGACCTGAAGTCCAGTGCCCAAAGACTATCCTCGAAGAACCAGCCGACGCCTGCAGACTCAGAACCAGGGGCTACCCCAACCGCGACCAGCTGAGGGTAAGCTTTTCCAACGCCCAAAGACACCCCTGCACCCGGCACCCGGCACCCCGCAGCCCCCTGTGCCTCCCTTTGGGGTACCTACCTGTGCTCCAAAAACCCAACTTACATCTCGAAGTGCCTGCAGACTTTGTCCCATTTTCAAGATCCTCATTGGATAACATTGAGCGCCCGACGGCTCAAAAGCACCCTGCACCCAGCCGCCCGAGTGCCACTGGCTGTGACCTCTTTGTCCTATCCTACTTCCCCCCTTGCCCTGAGCAAGTGACCAGGAGTCCAGCTCTTAGAGCCGCATGGCCTGCTAGCCAGCAACCACCAACCGAAGGCCCCCTTTCCCTCATTGGATATCATTGGGCCTACCTACCTCTGGCCCCTGTGCCGCTGGGACTGAACTAACTGTACTTACCTGATCCTGGGGGAAGCCTGAGTCTATGCCCAGAACCTTAACTTCACCAACCAAGAACTCAACCAAGTACTCACCTGGATACCGGTAACTCACTTACCTGCCATTGATAACATTTCGAAGTTTTGAAAGCTGAAAATATTCCTATAAAATCAGCCAAAGTCCAAATTCCGAAGTACTCACCTGTGATCAGGGGAGACGCCAGTACTGTACCTTTCAGCCCAGTACTGAACTGCAAAAGTAATCCCTAGCGGGTTTACTAGTAATCTGTATTTTCTCCGTAGGAACCCATTGTCTGCTTTTCTATGAAATTTCTTCTGTGTCTACTTTTGAAAACTGCAAATATTCCTTAAAAATTGTACGAAATACTGAAACGCAGTTAGCTAAGTGTTTTGAGATAAGCCCCCAGTGCTGGCCCTAGGACGCTAGTGCTGGGTTACAAAAGTAACGCGATCGTACTTTACCTGCAACCTGAATTTTCTCCCATTCAATGACATTGCCAGATTTACCTTGAAAAGTTTCTAAGTGTGAACTTTTAAAACAGCTTTATATTCCTGAAAATTCCTCACAGTAAATAAAACGTTTTTGCTAATCTGGTTTCAGCTTAGACCCCAGGACTGATTCTTAGATCTAGACCTCGAACTGCCAAAGTAATCCATAGAGTAATCAACTGTACTTATCGATGAAAAACCCATTGAAGTCAATGCTAGACTGTGTTTCAGAACTGTGTTGCTTACTGTTTATACTGTAACTATTGTGTGCACAACCTTTATTGCTTCCTTGCTAAGTAACTACATGAGAAAACTTATATCGAGAAAAGGATATTTTTATAACTGTTGGTTGTAAAAATAAAACAACTATATCTTTGGATATATAAACAATTGGCATGGAGTTCAGTCCTTGAGTGTGTGAAACCTTTTGCTGACTGTGTGTACAACAAATGCTTTACACTGTCCTCGGGTACTGCCTTACTGCTCGACCAAGCTGCCACTTTGGAGAGTAAGGTCAGTTCTGACTTTAACCTCTGTTATACCTCTGGGGTTGGTGGACTCTATACACGCTGTACTTCCTTGTAGTCCAGTATATATAGAGGAGCCACTTTCTCACAACCACGCTCCGCAGAGTGGGTCCCGGAGAAGAAAGTGGCAGTGTATGTGGCGAGCAAGAGCCGCCAGCCTCTCAGTAAAGAAGTTAGGGAAAGCCTAAGGGTGGAATGTCCCAGACCTTCCCTTCGTGATAAGGTGACGGCGACCCCAGAGATAAATCCCAAATGATGCACCTTCTTCTCCAAGTACATGAGGGATCCTAAGAAAGGGGTAGACAGGTCATGGCGAGCCTGCCAGGACAAGCTCCTGGACGTAGTGGGGACTTTAACCAAGATCATTAAACTAGCAGAACAGGCTAGACAGTCAGGGAATCCTCTCCCCACAGAGGACGTTGCATGCTGGGCGCAGAGAGCTATCTGCCTCCGGGGCAATGCCAACTGCGCCCTCTCAGCAGAACAACGTTGCTCCCTTCTGATCAAAATCAACCCCAAGCTGAGAGAACCTCCAACCAGGCCCGAGAGCACAGGGTACCCTGTTCGGCGACCCTTTTGTCAAAGAACTAGGAAAGTTTGTCCCCACGTTCTCAGCCCTCGACAAAGCTCAGGGAGCACACTCACACTCTGGTCACGATGCTCGGCATGGCTGGGGGACGAAAGTTTGTGACTCATCTCTATGGGGCGCTTCGAGAGGATAAGAAGAATGGACCCCTAAAAATAGAAGATGGTTGGCAGCGGGTATGTCTGCAGGAGATTACGCCTCGAGACTGGGAAAAGATACACAAAGGGGTCCGGAAGGTGTCGGTATGCAACCGCTTTAAACAAATTCAATACAACATAATACATATGACCTATCTCTCACCCAAGCGGCTTCATGCCATTGATAAATCCAGAGATCCTCACTGCCCCAGGTGTCGAGGTGGTCCGTCGGATTTCCCGCGCATGGTGTGGCTGTGCCCAACGATCAAGGAATACTGGCGGATGGTCCTAGAGGACCATCCGCAAGTGTAACAGGGTGGGTACTTGACCTGGACCCGTGCGTTTGCCTATTGGGTTTGATTCCGTGAGATCCTAAGCGCAAGATGAGTAGGAGTATCCTGGTTCTGGGACTAGTTATAGCCAAAAGGCGGATTGTGATCCATTGGCTGACTCAACAGGGGCCACTAGTGGCGAAGTGGAGGACAGATCTGAGGGAGTGGGCACTGGCATAGGAAGTACGTATGGGTAACACCAGGTGAGATCACAAACTACCGGAAGTGCTGCTGGCGTGGGGAACAATGATACAAGAGATAGCGGGTCACTGCATACAATTCACACAAGCAGATGAGGAACAGGCACCTTCTACAGGGGGGGGTGGGGGGGCAGATCCCAGAGAGCATACACAAAGAGACCCAGTATAGCTGCTATGAATTACAGACCTTGAGGTACCCAGACCCGGTGGGGGGGGAGAGAGGGGGAGAGTAGGGATGGGGAGAGGTTTAGGGGGAGGGAGTAGGGGTGGGGGGTGGCCAGTTACAGTTATGTTGTGGGGACGTTCATAAAACTGTGAAGGAATCCGGAACAAGAGTCTCCTCCGCGGTCCAGTTCTGTGGTCCAGATCCTGATTTGTATTGATATAAAATTGTGTTCCACCTCAGCTGAGGTGACAGAGACTGCTGCTGATTATTGTATGTAATCTGTTGGTATGGAGGAACGCCTAATAAAGAAATTTTAACAAAAAAACCACAGACCAGGCACTAGGAGAATCTGATGCAAACAATGCAATAACACAGGCCAGGCACTAGGAGAATCTGACACAAACAATGCAATAACACAGGCCAGGCACTAGGAGAATCTGACACAAACAATGCAATAACACATGCCAGGCACTAGGAGAATCTGACGAAACAATACAATAACACAGGCCAGGCACTAGGATTGATGCAAACAATGCAATAATACAGACCAGGCACTAGGAGAATCTAATGCAAACAATGCATTAACAAAGGCCGGGCACAAGGGTTGATGCAAACATCGCAATAACACAGACCAGGCACAAGGAGAATCTGATGCGAACAATGCAATAACACAGGCCAGGCACAAGGAGAATCTGATGGAAACAATGCAATAACATAGGCCAGGCACCAATGGGATTGCCCCCAGTGGAGTTACTAACAGAAAGTGTTCAGTGTCCACCAGCAGGAAAATTTCTATTCTGTCTGTAAGCTCTCTTGAGAGGTGAGCATGTAATAGGTGGCGGGATTCAGGGTACTGTGTGGACAAGAGGGTGGGAGGGCAAAGACTAGTTTTATATGGACTGAAGCCTGGGCAAAATGAGCAATATTTAAAGGAAGTATTACCATATAGTTAATCATACAGAGTCAGTTATTATTTTTGAATCACTGACAGAATATCGACGGACAGAAAATCGACCTACAAAAATATCGGGACCAACATTTCGAAATCAAGAATATCAACATCCTATCTACATTAAGGTAAGTACAAAAATATCTAAACAAAATTATCAATGTCAAAAATATCGTTTTTAAAAATATTGGGGTTTTTAAAGTCAATAAAATAATGTAAAATAATGAATTATAAATAATTAAAAGAAACATACTTACAAATATTTTTAAATATTTAAAAATAACTAGTATATATAATGTAAACATAAATTAAATATACACATGTGATATATATTATATATATATACTTACTTAATAATAATTAATACATATTTTCATAACTTCTAAATTGTTAAAACTATTTTTAAACATTATAAATACATATATACACATACAACTATAATTTAAACAAGCAAATACAAATATATATAACAAATTATAAAACTTACAATCATTTTTAATATTAAAAAATAATAAATATATACTACAATACGTAAAACACTACAAATAATATTAAATAGTGTAGGAAATAAAATTACCATTCTAACAACAAACAATGCAACA
This sequence comes from Lissotriton vulgaris, assembly GCF_964263255.1. Classification (NCBI taxonomy): domain Eukaryota; kingdom Metazoa; phylum Chordata; class Amphibia; order Caudata; family Salamandridae; genus Lissotriton; species Lissotriton vulgaris. The sequence goes on along the minus strand of NC_141685.1, from coordinate 69,608,801 downwards.
GTAGAGTAAATGTTGGATAGCGTAGGGGTAAATATTTCTATTCCTAAAACAGTTACTGCAACAGTAGAGAAAATGGTGGATAGTGTAGGGGTTAAAACAACTATTCCCACTCGAGTGAGTGCAACAGAAGGAAAAATATTGGATAGCGTAACTATAAAAGTTACTATTCCCACTCCAGTGAGTGCAACAGTAGGGAAAGTGTTGGTTAGAGTAACTATAAAAATTACTATTCCCACACCAGTAAGTGCAACAGTAGGGTAAGTGTTGGATAGCGTAGAGGTTAAAATTACTGTTCCCACTCCAGTGAGTGCAACAGTAGGGAAAGTGTTGGTTAGAGTAACTATAAAAATTACTATTCCCACACCAGTAAGTGCAACAGTAGGTAAAATGTTGGATAGCATAGAGATTAAAATTACTATTCACACTCCAATAAGTGCAACAGTAGGGAAAGCGTTGGATAGTGTAGGGGTTAAAATTACTATTCTCACTCCAGTGAGTGCAACAGTAGGGAAATTGTTGGATAGCGTACGGGTTAAAATTACTATTCCCACTCCAGTGAATGCAACAGTAGGGTAAATATTGGATAGCGTAACTGTAAAAATTACTATTCCCACTCCAGTGAGTGCAACAGTAGGGAAAAGTGATGGATAGAGTAGGAGTTAAGATTACTATTCTCAATCCAGTGAGTGCAACAGTAGGGAAAGTGTTGGATAGCGTAATTGTAAAAATTACTATTCCCACTAAAGTGAGTGCGACTGAAGGAAAGTGTTGGATAGCGTAGCGGTTAAAATGACTATTCCAACTCCAGCCAGTGCAATAGTAGGGAAAGTGTTGGATAGCGTAGGGGTTAAAATTACTATTCCCACTCCAGTGAGTGCAACAGTAGGGAAAGTGTTGGATAGTGTAGGGGTAAACATTACTATTCACCCTCCAAAGAGTGCAACAGTAGGGAAAGTGTTAGATAGCGTAGGGGTTAAAATTACTATTCCCACTCCAGTAAGTAAAACAACTATAATTTAAACAAACAAATACAAATATATATAACAAATTATAAAACTTACAATAATTTTTAATATTAAAAAATAATAATTATATACTACAATAAATAAAACACTAAAAATAATATTAAATACTGTAGGAAATAAAATTACTATTCTACCAACAAACAATGCAATAATAGAGTAAATGTTGGATAGCGTAGGTGTAAATATATCTATTCCTAATACTGTAATTGCAACAGTAGAGAAAATGGTGGATAGTGTAGGGGTTAAAACAACTATTCCCACTCGAGTGAGTGCAACAGAAGGAAAGATATTGGATAGCGTAACTATAAAAATTACTATTCCCACTCCAGTGAGTGCAACAGTAGGGTAAGTGTTGGATAGCGTAGGGGTTAAAATTACTATTCACACTCGAGTGAGTGCAACAGTAGGGAAAGTGTTGGATAGCGTAGCAGTTAAAATTATTATTCCAATTCCAGCGATTGCAACAGTAGGGAAAGTGTTGGATAGCGTAGGGGTTAAAATTACTATTCCCACTCCAGTGAGTGCAACAGTACGGAAAGTGTTGGATAGCTTAGGAGTTAAAATAACTATTCCCACTCCAGTAAGTGAAACAGTAGGGAAAGTGTTGGATAGCATATGTGTTAAAATTACTATTCCCACTCCAGCAAGTGCAACAGTAGGGAAAGTGTTGGATAGCGTAGGGGTTAAAATTACTATTCCCACTCCAGTGAGTGTAACAGTACGGAAAGTGTTGGATAGCGTAGGGGTTAAAATTACTATTCCCACTCCAGTAAGTAAAACAGTAGGGAAAGTGTTGGATAGCATATGTGTTAAAATTATTATTCCAATTCCAGCGATTGCAACAGTAGGGAAAGTGTTGGATAGCGTAGGGGTTAAAATTACTATTCCCACTCCAGTGAGTGCAACAGTACGGAAAGTGTTGGATAGCGTAGGGGTTAAAATTACTATTCCCACTCCAGTAAGTAAAACAGTAGGGAAAGTGTTGGATAGCATATGTGTTAAAATTACTATTCCCACTCCAGCAAGTGCAACAGTAGGGAAAGTGTTGGATAGCGTAGGGGTTAAAATTACTATTCCCACTCCAGTGAGTGTAACAGTAGGGAAAGTGTTGGATAGCATATGTGTTAAAATTACTATTCCCACTCCAGCGAGTGCAACAGTAGGGAAAATTTTGGATAGCCTATGGGTTAAAATTACTATTCCAACTCCAGCAAGTGCAACAGTAGGGAAAGTGGTGGATAGCGTAGGTGTTAATTTTACACACTTATAATTTGAATATTTTAATAAAAATAACATTTGAAAAACTTCATTAAAAGAATTATTAATAAATATCAATAAAAATAAAGAAATGTTAACGTAATTAACATTAAATTACATCTCACACTATTCCCCTATAAATACACTACACATAAAAAGAACATTATTTAAATTATAAATTAATTAAAAATAAGTAACAATTAGTAATTAATTAACAATAATTTTATAGTAATTATTTAAATATAATAAATACTTATTTATAAATGTAAATGTAAATGTACAGGAATTTATATAGCGCAAATCACCAAGCGGTTTCTAAGCGCTTGCTTAGGGAACCCGTCCTGGTATTCCCCTGTGAGATAACCCCGGCAGGGTATCCGCAGGGTGAAAGCCAGGCATCCCGCCGCGAGGGGCCGTTGTGGAGATTAAGCAAGCTATTGCCCAGAGTCGCAGAGTGTGAACCCGTGAATCGAGAAGGCACCGGAGCGAGAATTGTCGAGTCCATGGACATTTTAGGACTCAAGACCCCGCCGAGCCGGGAATTGAACCCTGGTCCCGGGCTGACCTCTGCTTCCAGGTCTGCCTCCTCTAACCAGTATTCCCCTATAAACCAACAACACACTACACATAAAAAAATAACACAATGATTTTGTATCAATTAATAAAAAAATATTACCAATTAATAATTATTTAACAATACGTAATTATTAAACAATGATTAAAAGGAATAATTACTTAATTATAACAAATTAGTTCCCACCTTATTCCCCTATAAACTCACAACACGCTACAGATAAAAAATTAACACCATTAATATAATTAACGATTAATCAATTAATAAAAATGAATTAGCATTTATTAATTAATAATGCAATTATCAATAACTATAAATAAAAGCAATAACGAATTATGTATAATTAATATATGTATTACTTAAGAAAGTCATAAAAATGAATTGCCAATTATTAATTAACAATACATTAATAATACATAAAATTACATAAAAATATCAAATAAATAATTATAATTACATTACTTCCCACCCTATTACCCGAAAAACCCACAAACCGCAACATAATTAAAACACAATATTTTATTAAAATTAATATATATTTAATAAAAATAAATATTTAATATAATGTAATTACTTCCCACCCTATTCCCCTATAAACCCACAACCCGCTCTAATACTAAAATGCAAATTTGTATTAAAATATATTTATATTTAATAAAAATTAATATTGAATTTGATATCATTAAATTACTATGCAGTGAGAGGAGAGAATTCAGATTGTCACTAACGTTATGGAACAGCACACAACTTTAGAGGCTACGTAGATACAGGGGAGACACCTGAAATCGGCTCTGCACCTCACATGAATCCAGTACACAAAAGTGTTTTGAGACACAGACCAAACATCCTTTCTGGGTCTGAGGGGAGAAGAGGGGCTCAGAACACAAACAAAGAAGGACGAGCTAATAGGTGTTCAGGGACACGTTACGGGAAACTGACTACTCTAGTTAGTAGTGTCATGGGCTGGTTGTGGGGACGGTAGTCCCCTACAACAAGCAGCTTTTACTCCACGGCTAAAAGAAAGGTCTCAACCTTCTTCTGAATTTTTCCATTAAATGAAAATATTGGTGGGAAGGCACTTATAAATATGCTCAATACATCTAGAAAAATGATGTAAAAATAACCCTTGACACGACCCTTAACGAGGTGGGCAATTCACAGGCGTGTGCGCACGACACCACTAGACATAACATCTAATCCCGGCTTTACCACTTTACCTAAATATGCTGGAAATAGACACCAAATGTTACTTCTCGACAGGGCCACTATACAGGTCCTTATCCAGGGATTGTAGTCCCTTGGCTTCTCCATCACAATTTCCACCACCCCACGTGTGCTTTTTTGCACTACGAAACTGTGCAACCAGGAGACTTGGTGTTTAACCCCGACCTGCAATTTGGGAAATAGTGAGCTTCAGGAATCACTAAGTAAATGTATGCCTATCCCCCATTTATGTCCAAGACCGGAGGTATTTACAACCATTCTAAAGTTGTATGTAAAACTGTGCTTTTAGAAATGGGCCCAGACTGTGGTGATGCAACTTTAACTAAAGATTCCTTCCAGCGGCTCCTGGAATGTTGTTGTTGATGCGTTGCCAGGAGTTACATTCCTGGTGCAGTTGGGTGAGTGGTGAAAAAATCTTACACTTAGCCGACCGATGACACAAGAGTTTGATTACCACATAGACATTGCCTGGGGGTGGGGTACAGAGACCCCACTCTCATGACTATTCACCAGAATGTAACGTGGCCAAAGTAATAACCTTTGGAAAAAGTAGTTCTGCGTTCATCAGACTTAAACTGTTTAGAAGTAGGCAAATCCTACTCTTTCTGTGCCTCTGTCCCCTGATCTGACAATGTATTCACCTCGAAGGAGCCTGGATGGAAGAAATAAACATAAAAGGCACGTTCCCAGCACAAACCACCAGCATGGATTTCATTCACTCGATCAGAGCTGCTCAACTGCAGGTCTCCGCACTCCATATCAGCATCTCTAAAGGCAAACACTGTTGAAGCAAAAGGAGGGGGAGAGCCGGTATGACCCCCTAGAGCCTAGACCGCTCAGTAGAAAACGACGACGAAGGACAGGACTCTAACAGGATAAAATGATCCAACTCTTAATGGTGCAAAAGACACTCTGGAATTAAATCAATACTATTTGAATAATCAATGTTCGATTCATAATAGAGGCATTGCTGTGCTGCAATAAAAGAAATCACCGGCAACAATAGCTATTCTCACAACAAAGTGTACTTATTTCAAGTTAGGTTTGCATATTTAACAAGAAGGGGATAAAGCGACAATGGATAGACAACATTATAAAGCTTACCAACTTGTCTTATAAAGGTTACTGGTACTTTTAGAACAACGCAAAGATTAAGGAAAAGCAGAAGTATCAATGTAGACAGTGTATCCGCAATGACGGACAATAAACCCTTATTAATAGTCACCACATAACAACCGTCTCCAGGTCGGATCGCCTAATTACAAAAGACCTGCTAATACGGTGAACGACTACAGCGCATCAAACTGTGACTATGATATTGGTCTATCCAAACATTTGAGTTCTGCGTTTGTTTTTCTCGTTAGGTGTTGATCCTGAAAGATATAGATCAATGGGTTTCAGGCTTGTGCTTTATGCACGCTTCAGGACTTCGCGGAACGAATGTCACCCAAACATCGCACCATGTTGAGGAGGCCACTGGCGTGAGAGTTTCACGCGTAAAATGGAGCGCCACGATAAAAGAACTGTTCGAAGAAGCACTGGGGTTACCAGCTTCTCAAAAGGCATGTCCTGTTTTTAGATAGCTGTCCAGAGGGCCAGAGACCTGGGTGGGGCCATCAATGTAAGCAATGGCCCGGAGCCGCCATGGCTGATTTATAACTCCTGGGTCAGTTTGCTTGTGTGGTGGCGCAAAGATTCGTAGTATGCTGATATGGTTGGGTTTGGTTGTGAACACGATCCACAAACTGGCATGTGCACACTCACTTCAGGATCCTTGCTGCCCGGCAGCTCCTGCCATCCAGCACCAAACAAACTGGACTTGTATAGCTGAGCTGTGAGCGCCCTCCAGGCTGTTCCAGTTGTGCTGGCATCACCGAGCTGCCTTAGATGACAATGGTATTTACAAGTCACTATTCACTAGTGCACCAACCAGGATTCAAATTAGCGACCCTCCAGTCTGAGAAGAAGATATCAGAAATTATAACACTAAACAATTGACCACTTCATACAGAATAGTTTAACTTGCATTTACTCTTCATTTAGATGTGCACATTAGATTACAATTCCACCCACTCCGCCCTGATTGGTGGGACCCTCGTACAGCTCAAAGTTCTGCTGCAGTATATTGTGATTTTACAAATGAAGGCTAAAATAAATAAATGTAAATATCAAAGACCAATTGTTTTAGGGGAAGACAACGATATAGACTGGCTGAGCCCTGCTTGGTCACCCTGTCCCCCACCTCGGCCAAAGCCCGTGCACCCTTGCCATGAGAGACGGGACTGCAAGTGACTCTGGTATCCTGGTTTTATTTTGGCCTCAGCAGGCAGAAGATACTTCGTGCACACTGCATGACTGGGCTCAAAATTGACCCTAAGACCCAGAGCCTGGCTCTGGGGGCATTGACAGACACTAAAAGCAGACTGTTGGTGGGGCAAAGACTACGGTCTGTGTCCCTGGCTATGTACAGTGAGTAGTGGTGGCAGTGTACCATGTTCTTAGAGGTCAACAGCTGAACTGGCCACTTTACTTGTCAGAGGGCGGCTGCGGTGCTTACAGGGCATTGAGTAAAGTTCCATTTACGTGTCATGACCAGACCTCACATTGGCATCCCCGTTTGAATTTTGAGACGTGTATTTATAACATAAGGTAGCAGGGCTCTATATTGTTTACACATGTGTATGTATGTTGTTACCAGTCACATCCATGTTTGATTGCCCTTCATCTAACATGGCACAAGATGGGCAATATTGTCAGCAATCCATACGAGAAGGGTGTAACTTTGGACACAAGGGTGGAGGGATGGAGTCAGGACTGCCTTTTAGAAGGTTCACACTTACTGTGCTCATGTTGTAAGTATTCCCACATGGAGGCAGCATCATCACTACCTGCTGTGAACAGCAATCACCCTGCACAAAGTCCTTGTTTGTGCAGCAGAAGAAAATGGACGATGAAATGCAACCAGGGAAACCGGTACACCCAGACAGGGAATAAGCATTCAGGGTCTGAAAATACTACAGAAAAGTGGGTCGCAATCATATGGGCTTTGTTGTGACTCAAGTTGCTTTACTGCCCGACACGAAGAGCCGCTGTTTCAAGATAAGTATCACTGATAGTGACTCCCCCGTAGCAGGGGCACATTGCCTGGTTTCTGCAAGTCTTCCCGGATGAAACTATTGCCCCAGGCAGTGGCTCTGTGAGCTGCCTGTCTGATGAGAGGGAAGAGGAGAGAGCCTTGTCCGGCAGAAGTCTGCCTGCCCTTTGAGCAGGACCAGCAGCAGAGCCCGCTGTGAGGAACGGCCCAGAAGGAACAGAGGAAATGTGGCAGTGCCGAGAAGTCCTGTGAAGTGCCCAGGGTCCCCAGTCTCACTGACTGAGCAAGTCTGTGTAGAGGTTGTGTCTCACTTGCCAGTGTCAACTGCTACATAAAAAACGCTCATTCAGAGACCGCAGAAGGGGAGAAGCAGACAACCGCTGCGGACTCTACCGTTGTTGTACTTCTGCAATAACACCAGCACCTCAGACCCAAGATGGAGATCCTTCCACCGTGACTACTCGACCTTCCGCCCTGACTTCTGGGGCAGACATCTCAACGTGTCTTCATGGAGGCACTGTCACACCAGCAAGCTGCCCATGGAGAGGAAATCAAAGGGACAGCGATGGTCTGTCCCTTTGCCCCAGAGCTGGCAGTGTTATTCATGGCCAAGTTTTAGGAGAAATTTACCTAAGACAGCAATCCATTTGTGCATCATATCCACAAATGGTTTTGGTTTATTGATATCATATCAACAAGAGAGGTAGGGCGTAGACACTCCTGTGCCCCAATTTAATGTATAATAAACAACAGAGGAGTGACTGTGATACAAAAAATATATTACATGTGATAGTTGTGAAGTTTGTTTAAAACAGACTCCGCCGTGCGCCGCACGCTTGATCAATGCTCACACGCGTGTAAAGCACACAGCAGGATAGTCTCAAAGTCCCAGATTATGCCCGGAAGACTATTCCCAATTAGGAGAAGAGTCTGAGGGTCTGATGGTCACACGGTCATGGGGGAAGAGACCCTACTTCTTAGAAGGACCCTGACTCACCACTAGTTGGTGACATGCTTCATCATCGGGTCCCAGCTGGGGTGACCTAATGTCTCCCCAGCGTGCTACGACGCCTGGTTACAGCGGAGCAGGATGTGGTGAGTGTAACAGTGCCCAAATTATGAGGTGACTAGTTGTGATTGTGCAAATGTGTCAAAAAAAATTAAAAAATGCAAGGGTTGTGCCTTTAAATTTTTTTTAATAATGGCCAACCTGCATTGGTTAAAAACAACGTGAGCGGACTCCCCAGGTTCTTAATTAAGGAACCGGAATCCTAGTTCAAAGGCATGAATTTGGTCGACATGTTTCAGCTGATAATAGCGTTTCGCTCAGCTTTCTTCAGGACCTAAACAAAAGTCCTCCGGTGGTGTGCGCGCGCTAAGGCGTACCCTCCCGAGAGGCTCTAAGTGTGAAAAAATATATACAGTGAAAGTACAAGAAAAACACCACACTACACACTTGGTAGGGATGTATGAAGAGACTTCACCAGGGACATAGCTGTGCCCCTACAGGAAAGACAGGCAAGACAGGAAAGACAGCGTGGGATGTCTTCACACGGCGTATTGTTTAACGCACGCGGCTCCCCTCCGTATACCTATAACTTCCCAACTATCGCTTGTAATATATTTTTTGTATCACAGTCACTCCTCTGTTGTTTATTATATATTCGGTTTATTGATGACATTTTATGCATTTGGGATGGACAAGATGATATCTTAACTGTGTTTATTGAATCGCTGAATGCCAGATCAGTAGATATACAATTCTGTGTGTCCAGTAGCCAGTCATCTATCACATTTTTGGATGTAGCAGTCTTTGGCCACAATGGCAGATTATGAACTACCATCAACGAGCCTTCTCTGGCGCTGCACCAGAAATGTGGAACTCTCTTCCACCGGAAATTCATAGAATCTCCTCCAAGGATGCTTTCAAATTGGAAGCAAAAAGATTCCTCATGAATAAGTTCTTACCTTAACACGATGGACCCTAATCGCTCTGTAAATACTACATCATTGGTTAAGAATTCTGTTTGTTATAATTGTATTCCTCCCGCTTACATCATTATGTATCATCACTCCCTTGATGTCATTTTATCATTGACTAGCCCACTCTACGTTAACCCTGGATTAGATAGGATCTGTTATGTTTGCACTATATGATTTTATGCATATTATTTTCACCATTTCAGTCTTGTTGTGTTCTTTTTCCTTCCTCTCCCTCTAACTATAAAGCGCTCTGATATCCTTCGGGATCAAGTTTGCGCTATATAAAACTTTATAAATAAATAAATTGTTTACCAAATCAATGGTTAGGAACAATGCCCTGCATTATACAAGTCATCATCCACACAGTTTACGTGACAATTTACCTTCGGGCCAATTTCTCTGAATAAGACGGAATTGCTCAGGTAAAAGTGATTATTTCATGAATGCAGAAATTCTTGTGCACAAATTAAAGGAACGCGGATGCCCAAACAAGTTGCTGAAAATACGATGAAACGTGCTTGGTGGACTCCAAGAGAGACCCTTCTGGAAAATAGACCAGCAAATGACAAGTTAGAATGCATGGTATGCATCTCCACATTATGTTCAACGACTACCTGTAGGAAAGTGGGTTTCTGTTATAGTAACTGCCCCCCCCACTTTTTGCCAGACCACTGATGCACTTTGACTTGATGTGCCCTGGTACCCTGCCAATCAGGTTCCCAGGGCCTGTGTTCTTTCCCCAAAACTAACCCAATTGGCCTATCTGGCCACAGGTCAGCCCCTGGTAAATGGAACCACAGGTACCCAGGGCATTGTGACCAGAGAAGGCCTCTAAGGGCTGCAGTACTTATTGTGCAACCCTTAGAGGCCCTGTACCTCTACACACACACACACACTGCCTTTGCAGGCTGCGTGTTTTGATGCAGAACAAGTGAGGAGTCGACATGGCACACATCCCTGTGAGCCATGCCTACAACCCACGGCCCTGGCCTAGATCAGCCACCCCTCCAGCTGGGTATACTATACCAGGGGTGAGGGTACAGGTGAATGAGCCCTGCACCCCTACAGTGCCCATGCCCATTCTTGGGCATTGTAAGTACAGTCCTGTCATTAAGAGTATATGGTGCTGGGAGTTTGTCATTACGTACTCCACAACACCATAATGGCTACACTGAAACCTGGGAAGTTTGGTATCAAACTTCTCAGCACATTAAACCCACACTGATGCCAGTACCGCATGTATTTTTATCGGAAGTGTTTTAGTGCGCCAAATTATATTTTGTACTGGGGGTTTAAATTAGAACGGTTTATAGGGAGTCACATACATAATCTCCTTTTTATGTACAAAGGAAATAACATGAGTTGTATTTTTCTATATTAAAGCTATTATGTGGAATTTCTTTCTTGGTGGTATATATGTATAATTAACGAATCTTGTGTAAGTAAATGTGATTGCGTAGAGTGGGTTGTATGGTGTTTATACCTACTTGGTGATACTTTTGATTCCAAGAGGATATTTTATTTTCTACTCTTCAATAAAGACCAGATCTCCAGGGGACAGCGGACCTGTCCAGAAAACCTCTAACTTCAAGGATTTTGAACAATTGAACTCTGAAGTTCCATTGTCTGCCCTTCTCAACTCTCAACGCACCTCCCGGCCTGGCCACCGTGACTATAAACCTGTCAATTTATAAAGATGTGTTTTCTTCTTGGTTTCAGTGTCTAAAAGGTGTCAGCCCAGTATGGTTATGGTATGCCTCTCCTGGAGTTCACGGGCCTAAGGATTTGTTCCCGGTATAAAGAACGGGTGACAGAGGGCGTCCCCGCCCAGTGCCCCAGGTGATCTGAATGGCGTCTGAGTTGAGCCCATTTACGTAAACTCAGGGCATAGGCTGTGTGTCCAGCAGCTTCCTACGTGATCTCAAACTCCCTGACATACCAAGGCGCCTAAACGGCTCGATCATAAAAGACTGTTCCAGGGAGTCAAACGCCTTATCGGCATCACCAGCTTTCATGTGTGTGTTTTTCGGATGCAGCACTGCGAATACCGTCCGTGGATGAACCGCTGTGGATTTATGTGAGACAAATCCCAACTGTACCAGGGAGACTACACTCTCTCGTAGGAGGGATAGCCGAGTCGCATCACCTCAGGCAGGAATTTATTTCTAAGCTTTGTAAAACTCTACACCTGACCTTCAGATCCCGGAGCCTTTCCTCCTCCTAGGGCGTCTATAGCTGCAACGATCTGTTGCCCAGAGATCGATGGCTTATGACTGGATGTGAGAGCAAATTATTATAGCACTGAATAACTAGTTCGGGAAAGAAGTGTCCTGGCGCTAGTATAAGCACATAAGTATCAAAATCCCACAGCCCCTGAACACGAACAGAAAGGTTTTGATTTGTTTCCTGAAAAAACTCAAGTTTCCTTGGGCCCACAGGGCAGGTGGGAGGGCATTCCATTCCAGGTACCTGCAGTCACCACAGGCAGAGAGCAGCCATCTATTCTGATTTTTATAAACTTAGAGACTTTAAGCCGCAAAGCATGATGGGTTCTCACCACTTGGCCAGCTGATACCAGGCAAAAGGCGAGGACATATAAGAATGAATCCCCTGATTGTAGAGCATTTATGACATAAAGTGCTTTATACTGACATCTTGTCAGGACAGGAAGCGGTTGCAATTTGACTAGTTTGTTGGAGATCGACCTTGATTTTATTAACCTCAGAACAACCCAACTGCTGTCTTTGTAGCAGCAACAATCTATGTAGGCGATATTCAGATATGCCTACGTATAAGGTGATGCAGGAATCCATTCTCGATAGAATCAGAACCAGTACCAGGTCCCTCCCAGATAAAACAGGGATTAATGTAAGTATTTTTCTGATAACTGTCAGCAGTCAGAAGCCTTTAGAGCAGGCTATTTTAATGTATCCTTTTAGGAACAGATGCAAGTCCACACAAACTTCCAGTTTGCTGACCTGATGGAATGGGGTGGACAGAGCTCCCAAAGACACCGGCCGCCACCCTTGTGACATGAGCCTCTGGTCCCAAATACCACTATTTCCGTTTTTTCCACTGTTTAGCGCCAGGGAGTTTGAGCTCATCCAATCAGTGACTTCCTTGCGGCAACTCCTGAAATTAGTGAGCATTTTGTCTGTATTTAATTCGAAACCAATGATTTGTGTACATTCGAGTAGAGGTGATATTGAATGGCTCCATCAGGCGTATTTTCTTCTAATCTAATGATTTGTGTATCATCGAGCAGATGTGATATCAATTATCAAATGACTCGATCAGGTGTATTTTCTTCTAATCTGTGTATCATCGAGTAGAGGTGCTATGGCCAAGTGGGCCATGTAAAGATTGAAAAGATTGTGGCTCAAAACCAGCCGGGGGGGATGGGAATTGTCTTAGGGGTTAATCTGAAGTTAGCTGAGGCCACCGCTTGGGTCGGATCTTTCAAAAAGGATAAGAACCAAGCAGGCACTTTCCCCTAAAACCCACCATCTGCAATCTCTGTAGTAAAGTGGAGTGGGAGATGGTGTCAAAGGCTTCTGATAGATCTAATCAGGTCAGAGCCCCACCCCCATACATAATGTCTCTAATATCCCACGTGGCTTTAGCTCTTTTGGAGCCCTGGATGGACTTTGTGCAGAAGTTGGTGGGACTCAAGGTATTTGGTGAGCTGCTTGTTCACTGTGGCCTCAGTTAGTTTGGTGAACATCAGGAACAGAGAGACCGGCCGATCCTTAGAGTTAGAACTGCTGTCACTACTGGAGCGAACATCTGGAAGTAATGTTGTCTATAACACTCTGATTGGCTGCAGGCTGGGGAGCAACGGAGGGCGAGAACAAGAAGGTTGTGCTTGGATGTGTCCCCGAGTAATTTCCAGAGCCTGGGATGAACTCAAACATCCCACCCATCATTTTGCTTATTCATAAATACGCCAGGTGTGCCCATGTGTGGTTCCCGTGTTCGCTGCACCGCTGGAATCAAGTCGCACCCTAGAGTCAGGGCCCAGATAGGCTGAAACCGGTCTTGGGTTGATTGTGTTCCGGTTCAGAAAGGATCTGGATTGGCTTTGCAGGCTGGACTGCCCTATTGGAAGAAGTCTAAAGCTGATTTGCATATGACTGCTTCCTGTTTGAGGTGGCATTGTGGGCCAACAACCAATTGATCTCCCTCTCAGGCTTGGCCTGGTGAGGACATGGATGTGAGCCGGAGTCTTTTGAGGAAGAGGATGTGATCAGGGCCTATTGAGGACTAGGATGTGAGCCAGGGCCTTGTGAGGACCAGGACGCGAGCCGGGGCCTGGTGAGGACCAGGACACGAGCCAGGGCCTTGTGAGGACCAGGACGTGAGCCGGAGCCTGGTCAGTACCAGGACGTGAGCCGGAGTATAGTGAGGACCAGGATGTGATCAGGGCCTTGTGAGGGACAGGACGAGTGTCAGAGCCTGGTAGGGACCACGACATGAGCCGGAGTCTAGTGAGTACAAAGATGTGAGCCGGAGTCTGGTGAGGACCTGGATGTGAGCCAGAGTCTAGTGAGGATGTGATCAGGGCCAGGTGAAGACCAAGATGTGAACCGGGGTCTTGTGAGGACCAGGACGTGAGCCTTGGACTGGTATGGACCAGCAGGTGAGCAGGGGCTTGGGGGACCAGGAAGTGAGCCAGGGCCTTGTGAGGACCAGGACGTGAGGTGGGGCCTTGCGAAGACCAGGATGTGAGCCAAGGCCTTGTGAGGACCAGGACATGAGCCGGGGCCTGGTGAGGACCAGGATGTGAGCCGGGCCATGGGAGGACCAGGACATGAGCCGGGGCCTTGGGAGAACCAGGACATAATCCCGGGCCTTGTGAGGATGAGGATGTGAGCCAGGACCTGGTATGGACCAGCACGTGTTCCGGGGTCCATTGGGCCAGGACGTGAGCCAGGGCTTTGTGAGGACCAGTAAGTGAGCTGGGGCCTTGTGTGGACCAGGATGTGAGCCAGGGCCTTGTAAGGACCAGGATGTGAGCCATTGCCTTGTGAGGACCAGGACTTGAGCCAGGGCCTTGTGAGGACCAGGACATCAGCCAGGGCCTTGGGAGGACCAGAAAACGAGCCTGGGCCTGGTATGGACCAGACTGTGAACCGGAGCCTAGTGAGGACCAGGACGTGAGCCGGAGTCTAGTGAGGACCAGGATGTGAGCCTGGGCCTGGTATGGACCAGCACGTGAGCAGGGGCTTGGTAGACCAGGACATGAGCCAGGGCCTTGTGAGGACCAGGACGTGAGCTGGGGCCTTGTGAGGACCAGGACGTGAGCCAGGGGCCTTGTGAGGACCATGACATGAGCCATGGCATTGTGAGGACCAGGACGTGAGACGGGGCCTTGTGAAGACCAGGACATGAGCCAGGGCCTTGTGAGGACCAGGACATGAGCCAGGGCCTTGCGTGGACCATGAAGTGAGCCAGGGCATTGTGAGGAGAGGGACGTGAGCCAGGGCCTTGTGAGGACCAGGACATGAGCTGGGGCCTTGTGAGGACCAGGACATGAGACGGGGCCTTGTGAAGACCAAGACATGAGCCAGGGCCTTGTGAGGACCAGGACGTGAGCTGGGGCCTTGTGAGGACCAGGACGTGAGCCAGGGGCCTTGTGAGGACTATGACATGACCCATGGCATTGTGAGGACCAGGACGTGAGACAGGGCCTTGTGAAGACCAGGACATGAGCCAGGGCCTTGTGAGGACCAGGACGTGAGCTGGGGCCTTATGAGGACCAGGACATGAGCCAGGGCCTTGCGTGGACCATGAAGTGAGCCAGGGCATTGTGAGGAGAGGGACGTGAGCCATGGTCTTGTGAGGACCAGGACGTGAGCAGGGGCTTGTGAGGACCAGGACGTGAGCCTGGGCCTGGTATGGACCAGCCTGTGAACCGGAGCCTAGTGAGGACCAGTACGTGAGCCGGAGTCTAGTGAGGACCAGGATGTGAGCCTGGGCCTGGTATGGACCAGCACGTGAGCAGGGGCTTGGTAGACCAGGACATGAGCCAGGGCCTTGTGAGGACCAGGACGTGAGCTGGGGCCTTGTGAGGACCAGGACGTGAGCCAGGGCCTTGTGAGGACCATGACGTGAGCCAGGGCATTGTGAGGAGAGGGACGTGAGCCAGGGCCTTGTGAGGACCAGGACGTGAGCCATTGCCTTGTGAAGACCAGGACTTGAGCCAGGGCCTTGTGAGGATCAGGATGCGAGCCAGGGCCTGGCGGACCAGGATGTGAGCCGGCGCCTTGTGAAGACCAGGACATGATTTGGGGCCTTGTGAGGACCAGGACGTGAGCTGGGGCCTTGTGAGGAGCAGGAAGTGAGCTGGAGCCTTGTGAGGACCGGGACGTGAGCTGGGGAGCTGTGAAGACAAGGATGTGAGCTGGGGCGTTGTGAGGACCAGGACGTGAGCAAGGGCCTTGTGAGGACCAGGATGTGAGCTAGGGCCTGGTTAGAACCAGGCTGTGAGCCGGGGCCTTGAGTGGACCAGGGCGTGAGACAGGGCCTTGTGAGGACCAGGTCGTGACCCAGGGCCTTATGTGGACCAGGACATGAGCCGGGCCTGGTGGAACAAGATGTGAGCTGGAGTCTGGTGGACCAGGACGTGAGCCGGACTTTGTGAGGACCAGGACGTAAGCATGGGCCTGGTAGACCGGGACGTGAGCCACGGTCTGGTGGACCACGACATGACCCAGGGCCTTATGGGGATCAGGGCACGAGCCAGGGCCTTGTGAGGACCAGGATGTGAGCTGGAGCCTGGTAAACCAGGACGTGATCCGGGGTCTGGTGGACCATAACGTGAGCCGGGGTCTGGTGGAACAGGACGTGCGCCGGGGCCTTGTGAGGACCAGGACGCGAGCCGGGGCCTGGTGAGGACCAGGACACGAGCCAGGGCCTTGTGAGGACCAGGACGTGAGCCGGAGCCTGGTCAGTACCAGGACGTGAGCCAGAGTATAGTGAGGACCAGGATGTGATCAGGGCCTTGTGAGGGACAGGACGAGTGTCAGAGCCTGGTAGGGACCACGACATGAGCCGGAGTCTAGTGAGTACAAAGATGTGAGCCGGAGTCTGGTGAGGACCTGGATGTGAGCCAGAGTCTAGTGAGGATGAGGATGTGATCAGGGCCAGGTGAAGACCAAGATGTGAACCGGGGTCTTGTGAGGACCAGGACGTGAGCCTTGGACTGGTATGGACCAGCAGGTGAGCAGGGGCTTGGGGGACCAGGAAGTGAGCCAGGGCCTTGTGAGGACCAGGACGTGAGGTGGGGCCTTGTGAGGACCAGGACGTGAGCCAAGGCCTTGTGAGGACCAGGACATGAGCCGGGCCTGGTGAGGACCAGGATGTGAGCCGGGCCATGGGAGGACCAGGACATGAGCCGGGGCCTTGGGAGAACCAGGACGTAATCCCGGGCCTTGTGAGGATGAGGATGTGAGCCAGGGCCTGGTATGGACCAGCACGTGTTCCGGGGTCCATTGGGCCAGGACGTGAGCCAGGGCTTTGTGAGGACCAGTAAGTGAGCTGGGGCTTTGTGTGGACCAGGATGTGAGCCAGGGCCTTGTGAGGACCAGGATGTGAGCCATTGCCTTGTGAGGACCAGGACTTGAGCCAGGGCCTTGTGAGGACCAGGACATCAGCCAGGGCCTTGGGAGGACCAGAAAACGAGCCTGGGCCTGGTATGGACCAGACTGTGAACCGGAGCCTAGTGAGGACCAGGACGTGAGCCGGAGTCTAGTGAGGACCAGGATGTGAGCCTGGGCCTGGTATGGACCAGCACGTGAGCAGGGGCTTGGTAGACCAGGACATGAGCCAGGGCCTTGTGAGGACCAGGATGTGAGCTGGGGCCTTGTGAGGACCAGGACGTGAGCCAGGGGCCTTGTGAGGACCATGAAATGAGCCATGGCATTGTGAGGACCAGGACGTGAGACGGGGCCTTGTGAAGACCAGGACATGAGCCAGGGCCTTGTGAGGACCAGGACGTGAGCTGGGGCCTTGTGAGGACCAGGACATGAGCCAGGGCCTTGCGTGGACCATGAAGTGAGCCAGGGCATTGTGAGGAGAGGGACGTGAGCCAGGGCCTTGTGAGGACCAGGACGTGAGCTGGGGCCTTGTGAGGACCAGGACATGAGACGGGGCCTTGTGAAGACCAAGACATGAGCCAGGGCCTTGTGAGGACCAGGACGTGAGCTGGGGCCTTGTGAGGACCAGGACGTGAGCCAGGGGCCTTGTGAGGACCATGACATGACCCATGGCATTGTGAGGACCAGGACGTGAGACAGGGCCTTGTGAAGACCAGGACATGAGCCAGGGCCTTGTGAGGACCAGGACGTGAGCTGGGGCCTTGTGAGGACCAGGACATGAGCCAGGGCCTTGCGTGGACCATGAAGTGAGCCAGGGCATTGTGAGGAGAGGGACGTGAGCCATGGTCTTGTGAGGACCAGGACGTGAGCAGGGGCTTGTGAGGACCAGGACATGAGCCTGGGCCTGGTATGGACCAGCCTGTGAACCGGAGCCTTGTGAGGACCAGTACGTGAGCCGGAGTCTAGTGAGGACCAGGATGTGAGCCTGGGCCTGGTATGGACCAGCACGTGAGCAGGGGCTTGGTAGACCAGGACATGAGCCAGGGCCTTGTGAGGACCAGGACGTGAGCTGGGGCCTTGTGAGGACCAGGACGTGAGCCAGGGCCTTGTGAGGACCATGACGTGAGCCAGGGCATTGTGAGGAGAGGGACGTGAGCCAGGGCCTTGTGAGGACCAGGACGTGAGCCATTGCCTTGTGAAGACCAGGACTTGAGCCAGGGCCTTGTGAGGATCAGGATGCGAGCCAGGGCCTGGCGGACCAGGATGTGAGCCGGCGCCTTGTGAAGACCAGGACATGATTTGGGGCCTTGTGAGGACCAGGACGTGAGCTGGGGCCTTGTGAGGAGCAGGAAGTGAGCTGGGGCCTTGTGAGGACCAGGACGTGAGCTGGGGAGCTGTGAAGACAAGGACGTGAGCTGGGGCGTTGTGAGGACCAGGACGTGAGCAAGGGCCTTGTGAGGACCAGGATGTGAGCTAGGGCCTGGTTAGAACCAGGCTGTGAGCCGGGGCCTTGAGTGGACCAGGACGTGAGACGGGACCTTGTGAGGACCAGGTCGTGACCCAGGGCCTTATGTGGATCAGGACATGAGCCGGGCCTGGTGGAACAAGATGTGAGCTGGAGCCTGGTGGACCAGGACGTGAGCCGGACTTTGTGAGGACCAGGACGTAAGCATGGGCCTGGTAGACCATGACGTGAGCCACGGTCTGGTGGACCACGACATGACCCAGGGCCTTATGGGGATCAGGGCACGAGCCAGGGCCTTGTGAGGACCAGGATGTGAGCTGGAGCCTGGTAAACCAGGACGTGATCCGGGGTCTGGTGGACCATAACGTGAGCCGGGGCCTTGCGAGGACCAGGACGTGAGCATGGGCCTGGTGGACCTTGTGAGGACCAGGATGTGAGCATGGGCCTGGTAGACCAGGACGTGATCCGGGGTCTGGTGGAACAGGACGTGCGCCGGGGCCTTGTGAGGACCAGGACGTGAGCCGGGGTCTTGTGAGGATCAGGACATGAGCCGGGCCTGGTGGAACAAGATGTGAGCTGGAGCCTGGTGGACCAGGATGTGAGCTAGGGCCTTGTGGACCAGGACGTGAGCTGGGGACTTGTGAAGACCAGGACGTGAGTGAATGTAAATGTAAATGTACATGTATTTATATAGCGCAAATCACCCACATCGCAGGCATCTAAGCGCTTGCTTAGGGAACCAGTCCTGGTATTCCCCTGTGAGATAACCCCGGCAGGGTATCCACAAGGTGAAAGCCAGGCATCCCGCCGCGAGGGGCCGTTGTGGAGATTAAGCAAGCTATTGCCCAGAGTCGCAGAGTGTGAACCCGTGAGTCGAGTAGGCACCGGAGCGAGAATTATCGAGTCCGTGGAATTATTGAGCCCAAGCCCCGTCGAGGCGGGGAATTGAACCCTGGTCCAGGGCCGATCTCAGCTTCTGGGTCTGCCACCTCTAACCCCTGAGCCACACTTCTCCACAAGTGTGGAGTGTGGGCCTTGTGGACCTTGTGAGGCCCAGGACGTGAGCGTGGGCCTGGTAGACCAGGATGTGAGCCACGGTCTGGTGGACCACGACATGACCCAGGGCCTTATGGGGATCAGGGCACGAGCCAGGGCCTTGTGAGGAGCAGGATGTGAGCTGGAGCCTAGTAAACAAGGACGTGAGCTGGGGCCTGGTGGACCGGGATGTGAGCCAGGGCCTTGTGAGGACCAGGACGTGAGCGTGGGCCTGGTGGACCTTGTGAGGACCAGGCTGTGAGCGTCGGCCTGGTAGACAAGGACGTGAGCCGGGATCTGGTGGACCAGGATGTGAGCCGCGGCCTTGTGAGGACCAGGACATGAGCCAGGGCCTTGTGAGGACCAGGACATGAGCCGGGGCCTTGTGAGGACCAGGACGTGACCCGAGGCCTGGTGGACCAGGACGTGAGCCAGGGCCTTGTGAGGACCAGGACATGAGCCGGGGCCTTGTGAGGACCAGGATGGGAGACGTTTACCTGGTGGACCAGGATACTGATCCAGCTCTCGCTCCATTAGAGAGGCCAGACTAAACACCTGGTTTGTCCTCTCTTGCAGGACCAGGAAAGGGTCAGTCCAGAGATCCAAGGACACTAGAGACTGGGGCGCTGGACTTGCACCCCCTGTTTTTCATTGTATTTCTCCCTGAAACAGATAAAACTGTGTGAAATCTCCTTGAGAGAGATTCTTATTATCACAGATCTCACTGGACTCACAATCTGCAGAAAGAGGCTGAGAATGAACTTCCTTGCACATGAACTGTTCTACTCTTCTCTGCCACGATGCCCCGGGAGGTATCAAATATTTCAATAGAGTGGTCCCCTGAATATTCATGCCTGTACTTTCATGTGATACGTAAGTGCATTCTGGGGGTTGTAGTCTTGGTTACTTCACTAAAGACAGTGGTTTAAAAAATAAACTTCATGCTTGGAGGAGATGTGTGCCTTTGTCAGGTGCCATCTGCGGCTCAATGGTAACTTCAGATACTTTTCGAAAACTCGAATTATGAGCTCTTAAAATAAAATGATATGTCTGGAAACGAGCATCTCTGGGCGGTGGCTGAGGTGGTCCACTTTCTTCATACCAAGAGAACAGGACTGGCCTCACCTACTACCCCCTACAGGGCAGGTTTCATCCCAGCAGATGACATGCCTCCACTCCTCTGCATCCTCCTGGACAGGCCTCAACCACTCTGCACCCCTTCCGGATACGCCTCACCTCCTTGACATCCCCATCTCAGGACAGGTACCACCTCCTCTGCACTCCTGGACAGGCCTCACCTGCATTTAACCCCATGGACAGGACATGCTTCTCCTCCACTGCACCCCGGACAGGCCTAGTCTCCTCTGCTTCCCCAGGACAGGCATATCCCCTGCACCCCTCAGGACAGGCCTCACCTCCTCTGCACCCCTGGACAGGCTTCACCTCGCCTGCAGCCCTGGACAGACCTCTCCTCCTCTGCACCCCTGGATGGGCCTCACCTCCTCTGCACTCTTGGACAGGCCTCACCTGCACTTAACCCCATGGACAGGACATGCTTCTCCTCCACTGCACCGCGGACAGGCCTAGTCTCCTCTGCTCCACATGGACAGGTATATCCCCAGCACCCCTCAGGACAGGCCTCACCTCCTCTGCACCCCTGGACAGGCTTTACCTCCCCTGCACCACTGGACAGACCTATCCTCCTCTGCACCCCTGGACGGGCCTCACCTCCTCTGCACTCCTGGACAGCCCTCACCTGCACTTAACCCCATGGGCAGGACATGCTTCACCTCCTCTGCACCCCGGACAGGCCTCGCCTCCTCTGCTCCCCCTGGACAGGCATCTCCCCTGCACCCCTCAGGACAGGCCTCTCCTCCTCTGCACCCCCACAGAACAGGCCTCAACCCTCAGCACCACCTTTGCATGCCTTATCACCTCTGCACCCATGGACAGGCCTCACCTCTTCTCCTCCCCCTGGGGAGGCATCACCTCCTCTGCACCTCTTGACAGGCGTAACCTTCTTTGCAACCTCCCCTGAAAAGGACATGCCTTTCCTCCGTTACACCCTTTGGACAAGCCTCACCTTCTCTGCACCCCTGGACACGCCTCTCCTCCTCTGCACCCCTGGACAGGCCTCACCTCCTCTGCACCCCTGGACAGGTCTCACCTCCTCCGCACCCCTGAACAGGTCTCTCCTCCTCCGCACCCCTGAACAGGCCTCTCCTCCTCTGCTCCCCCTGGACAGGCCACTCTTCCCCTGCACCCCTGGAAATGCCTCGCCTCCTCTGCACCCCTGGATAGGCCTCTCCTCCTCTGCACCACTGGACAGGCCTATCCTCCTCCGCACCCCTGGACAGGCCTCTCCTCCTCTGCACCCCTGGACAGGCCTCACCTCCTCTGCACCCCTGGACACGCCTCACCTCCTCTGCACCCTCACAGAACAGGCCCTCCGCACCACCTTCGCATGTCTCATCACCTCTACACCCATGGACAGGCCTCACCTCTTCTCCTCCCCCTGTGGAGGCATCACCTCCTCTGCACCTCTTGACAGGCGTAACCTTCTTTGCAACCCCCCCTGAAAAGGACATGCCTTACCTCCGTTGCACCCTTTGGACAAGCCTCACCTCCTCTGCACCCCTGGACAGGCCTCTCCTCCTCTGTACCCCTGGACAGGCCTCACCTCCTCTGCACCCCTGGACAGGCCTCACCTCCTCTGCACCCCTGGACAGGTCTCACCTCCTCCGCACCCCTGGACAGGCCTCTCCTCCTCCGCACCCCTGGACAGGCCTCTCCTCCTCTGCTCCCCTTGGACAGGCCACTCTTCCTCTGCATCCCTGGAAATGCCTCACCTCCTCTGCACCCCTGGACAGGCCTCTCCTCCTCTGCACCCCTGGACAGGCCTCTCGTCCTCCTCACCCCTGGGCAGGCCTCTCCTCCTCTGCACCCCTGGACAGGCCTCCCCTCCTCTGCACCCCTGGACAGGCCTCACCTCCTCTGCACCCCTGGACAGGTCTCACCTCCTCCGCACCCCTGGACAGGCCTCTCCTCCTCCGCACCCCTGGACAGGCCTCTCCTCCTCTGCTCCCCCTGGACAGACCTCTCCTACTCTGCACCTCTGGACAGGCCTCTCCTCCTCTGCACCCCTAGGACAGGCCTCTCCTCCTCTGCTCCCCCTGGACAGGCCACTCTTCCTCTGCACCCCTGGAAATGCCTCACCTCCTCTGCACCCCTGGACAGGCCTCTCCTCCTCTGCACCCCTGGACAGGCCCCTCCTCCTCCGCACCCCTGGACAGGCCTCTCGTCCTCCGCACCCCTGGACAGGCCTCCGCACCCCTGGACAGGCCTCTCCTCCTCTGCTCCCCTGGACAGGCCTCTCCTCCTCCGCACCCCTGGACAGGCCTCTCGTTCTCCGCACCCGTTGGACAGCCCTCCGCTCCCCTGAACAGGCCTCTCCTCCTCCGCACCCCTGGACAGGCCTCTTGTTCTCAACACCTGTTGGACAGGACTCCGCACCCCTGGACAGGCCTCTCCTCCTCCGCACCCCTGGACAGGGCTCTCGTCCTCCGCACCCCTGGACAGGCCTCTCCTCCTCTCCACCCCTGGAAATGCCTCTCCTCCTCCGCACCCCTGGAGAGGCCTCTCGTCCTCTGCACCCCTGGACAGGCCTCTCCTCCTCCGCACCCCTGGACAGGCCTCTCCTCCACTGCACCCCTAGACAGGCCTCACCTCCTCTGCACCCCTGGACAGGCCTCACCTCCTCTGCACCCCCACAGAACAGGCCCTCCGCACCACCTTCGCATGCCTCATCACCTCTGCACCCATGGACAGGCCTCACCTCTTCTCCTCCCCTGGGGAGGCATCACCTCCTCTGCACCTCTTGACAGGCGTAACCTTCTTTGCAACCCCCCCTGAAGAGGACATGCCTTACCTCCGTTGCACCCTTTGGACAAGCCTCACCTCCTCTGCACCCCTGGACAGGCCTCTCCTCCTCTGTATCCCTGGACAGGCCTCACCTCCTCTGCACCCCTGGACAGGCCTCACATCCTCTGCACCCCTGGACAGGCCTCACCTCCTCTGCACCCCTGGATAGGTCTCACCTCCTCCGCACCCCTGGACAGGCCTCTCCTCCTCCGCACCCCTGGACAGGTCTCTCCTCCTCTGCTACCGTTGGACAGGCCACTCTTCCTCTGCATCCCTGGAAATGCCTCACCTCCTCTGCACCCCTGGACAGGCCTCTCCTCTTCTGCACCCATGGACAGGCCTCTCGTCCTCCGCACCCCTGGGCAGGCCTCTCCTCCTCTGCACCCCCGGACAGGCCTCACCTCCTCTGCACCCTGGACAGGCCTCACCTCCTCTGCACCCCTGGACAGGTCTCACCTCCTCTGCTCCCCCTGGACAGACCTCTCCTACTCAGCGCCTCTGGACAGGCCTCTCCTCCTCTGCACCCCTAGGACAGGTCTCTCCTCCTCTGCTCCCCCTGGACAGGCCACTCTTCCTCTGCACCCCTGGAAATGCCTCACCTCCTCTGCACCCCTGGACAGGCCTCTCCTCCTCTGCACCCCTGGACAGGCCCCTCCTCCTCCGCACCCCTGGACAGGCCTCTAATCCTCCGCTACCCTGGACAGGCCTCTGCACCCCTGGACAGGCCTCTCCTCCTCTGCTCCCCTAGACAGGCCTCTCCTCCACCGCACCCCTGGACAGGCCTCTCATTCTCCGCACCCGTTGGACAGCCCTCCGCTCCCCTGAACAGGCCTCTCCTCCTCCGCACCCCTGGACAGGCCCCTCGTTCTCCGCACCCGTTGGACAGGCCTCCGCACCCCTGGACAGGCCTCTCCTCCTCCGCACCCCTGGACAGGCCTCTCGTCCTCCGCACCCCTGGAAATGCCTCTCCTCCTCCGCACCCCTGGACAGGCCTCTCCTCCTCTCCACCCCTGGAAATGCCTCTCCTCCTCCGCACCCCTGGACAGGTCTCTCCTCCTCTCCTCCTCTGGACAGGCCTCTCCTTCTCTGTGCCCCTGGACAGGTCTCTCCTCCTCTGCACCTCTGGACAGGCCTCACCTCCTCTGCACCCCTGGACAGGCCTCTCCTCCTCCGCACCCCTGGACAGGCCTCTCGTCCTCCGCACCCCTGGAAATGCCTCTCCTCCTCCGCACCCCTGGACAGGCCTCTCCTCCTCTCCACCCCTGGAAATGCCTCTCCTCCTCCGCACCCCTGGACAGGTCTCTCCTCCTCTCCTCCTCTGGACAGGCCTCTCCCCCCCTGCACCCCTGGACAGGCCTCTCCTCCTCTGTACCCCAGGACAGGACTCACCTCCTCTGCACCCCTGGACAGGCCTCTCCTCCTCTGCACCTCTGGACAGGCATCTCCTCCTCTGCACCCCTGGACAGGCCTCACCTCCTCTGCACCCCGGGACAGGCCTCTCCTCCTCTGCACCCCGGGACAGGCCTCTCCTCCTCTGCACCCCTGGACAGGCCTCACCTCCTCTGCACCCCGGGACAGGCCTCTCCTCCACTGCACCTCTGGACAGGCCTCTCCTCCTCTGCACCCCTGGACAGGCCTCTCCTGCTCTGCGCCCCTGGACAGGCCTCTCCTCCTCTGCACCCCTGGACAGGCCTCAACCACTCTGCATCCCCCTGGAGAGGATTCACCTCCTCTGCTCCCCACTCAGGCTCAGCAGCAGGAAGAGCTGAGCTCTCCTGACCTCGCCATGAATGCCAGGGGGGGGGGGGGGCGTGAGGGGGGGGGGGGGGGAATCTGATCCATGGATTCATACATTACAGCCAAGTGAGTTGGCAGCTCTCCTACCTGAGCAGAAAACTGTCCAGGCCCTCTCCTCCTCCTGGGGGCCTGAGGGCGGCAGATCTGTGGTCTGGGGGGGTCTGTAGATGGAGGTAACTGCCCACCAGAGAGGGCTCCTTCCTCCTCTGCAGCAGGATGAACACACCAGGGGAGGCCGGAAGTGTTGTCACCATCGCTGCTGGTGCTGTCTCTGCCACCGCTTACCTGGAAGAGGAAGCCCTTCTCCCTTTCATACAGTGTGCAGCTTAGTGGATTTCATCGGCAGCCCAGGAGCGCCCTCTGGTGGCCGCTGACGGAACTGCCACCTCCAGGCTCCAGCAGTGAAAACATTTCACGCAAACAAGCATTTATACCTGTAAAGACCTGGGATTTCAGATGTCACAGACGTTAATGTTTTTAAGGGTCAGACAGTTCAAGTACAGGGCCTCACACTTGGCTGCTGCTGTAAAAAAGTATTTATAGCTTCACTTCAGATGAGCATCTTCAGAACACTGACGCAAAGGACTAAAGAGTATTTACAGAAAGGCGACAACTGGAAGAGACAGTCTGTATGTCAAAGAATATATCTGTATTTCAAAGAATACAGCAGAATATCAGTCAGTTTTCCAATTAAACTGGGCAGCTTATTTATTCTTTTAAATAATTTATTTGCAGTTTTTCAAATCCCCAATGTACTAGATAGCAAAGTAAACAGAGGTAAATACCATGGAATTTTAAACACCAGATCAGTGACAATGAGGCATAGATCATGTGTCTTCATTTGCTCTAGAAAGGATCTCTCTTTTTAAAGTTTTTACACTCCTTTTAACAATGAACTGTATGTACTTTTATGATAAAGTTTATTTTATCGAAATAAAGTATTACAACAACATGTGTCAAAGCGACAATTGAAGGAACAGCTTATTTTTAATTTTCCTATGTCTGTGGCTTATTCCTTATATTTAATTCGGTTTTATATCCTCAAACAAGACTAAATTGTAGGTTCTAATTAGGTTTTGAGTTTCTGGTTTAAGAGCACAACTGTCTCCTAAAATATTAAGATAGCGGTCTCTTCCAGGCTTTGTTTTTGTGTTTACTGTAACCACCATCCTCTCTCAACCAAGTTTCATTGACAAAAACCAGACATTTCTCACACAGTTTACATTGTATCATAAAAATGAGTGGGTATTACTGGCCTGAAGAACAGGGCAGGGACATTTCACGAATCTAAAATATTCTACTCCTTCACATAGGCCCCTATATCATAGTACGCTCGTCATCAATACACCATTGATTAGTGAGTGCGTCAACTCTTTGTAGCATTGTCATGCAAGCAACCTTGAGTGCCTCGACAGCGAGATTAATTTGGACGTGCATATATCAGAGCCCTCAAGCGCCACTCATCACGAGTGACACTAACACATTTGGAGGTCGTGCTGAGGTCTCACACAAACCCGGCCCATTCTCCCAAACTATGGGGATTAACTAGAACTTCACACATGAATACTCGGCACAGAGCAGACCCTCTGCCCCACATTTTGGTGCAAAACTTTTCTCATATTTACTATGAGTACTGCACACAGTTCAGTAGAATGTTAAATTGAATGTCTATTTTAGTGAGACTTGGTTGTTAATTTTATCACTTGACATGTGTGCTGATCATGTCTATAAATTCAGTAATGTCTCTTCCTTTGATATTGTCAAAGTCACATGTGAAGTGACACCGCTCCCTGTGTCTTTTTTAAATACCTCAATTCTCTATTGATTTTTCATATACATGAGCATAAAACAGGGATGGAAGTTTATCGATCCAGCAGAGTCCAAGATACTGTGTAAACTAGAACTTGTGAGAAGACATTGAAAACAGGAAAAACAATAAATGAAATAACCCCGCTAGATAGAGGTGATGTGGCTCGGAAAATCCCGCAGATGATCAGGGAAGGAGGATGAGGGAGAACGCGAGGGGAAGGGACATGGGAACAGGAAAAACAAATGTCAGGGTGCCAAGCCCAATAGTCGCCCCCAAAAAGCCAACTCCCACTATGAAGGCCATAGCCAGCTAACTCTTACAGTGGTGGGTTAAATCCTGGAATACTGACATTTTGTGAAGCAAGGTCAGACGGGCCATCAATTGCGGTGCCACCCCTAGGTTGGTCATCAAGGTATCTCAAACAAAGCCCCAGTAGCACAAAGCACTGTACAGTCCACAGGAAATGTAAAATGTCACAGGCGAGTGCGTCACACCTTTAGCACCTCCAGCACTTGGAATCGTCTGCCGTATGTGCTTTATAGATCCACTCCGGCATCCAGTTCCAGTGGTGTAGGAACTTGAAATAACTGAATTTCAACCTGACGTCCTGGAGGAAACTGCCATGGTCTTTCCAAAGGTTGTGTCTGTCCTGCTCAGACAGTGAGAGGCACAGCCTCTGCCCCCACAAACAGCATAAAGTGTGGGCAGTGGTGCTTGAAAAAAGGCTGTCCATAGTGGTAACATACAATCCCACCATAGTGTCCTTGAATCCTTTCCGCATCAGGATATAATGCAACATTGGGTCAGTCTCTAGATCGTAAGGGGGAGTGCCCAGCACGTGTGGCAGGCTCTGCATGAGCTGTCGGTACTGTCAGTGATGCGATTGTGGCAGCCCATAATCACGCATGAGAGTAGCAAAGGGTGCCAACCCACCGTCCATAACTATACCGTCAGCAGAGCGTATCCATCTGGCCATCCACTGTGTAATGAGAGTTAAATTCATACTTGGCCCCAAGCAGCTCCTTGAGAAGAGCAGGGATCAGCAATGCGTTATACGTCTGAGTCAGATGAAGCATGAGGTCAGTCAACCAAAGCTATTATGCCTCACAGCGGCACTTATAGGCAGCCAAATCATTCATCAAATTACCTCAAAAAGGCCTTCCTGCCCTCCACCAGCACCTGTGCAGCGGACATGGACCCAATGTTCTCCTCCAAGTACTGGCTCAGATATTGGCACCATCTGTGCTTGTTTTCAGGGGCTTGATACCATGATGTATACACACGCCAACGGGCCTGAGGGGTTTACAACAGTCGAAGATTATGGTCGAGTTCCAGAAGATCATGATCAGAGGTACTGTTTGGGAGGATCAAGGCGTAAACGTTTACAATGTACGCAGGAGGTGAAAGTATAGTCTGCGTCCCTCAGGTGCGCCAATCACCATGGATCCATCAAGGCACGATCATCAATAATGTCGGAGAGGATGAACCGGCCTCTGGGCTGCCTGGTCGTATGGTTTCTGGACTTGTCAAGGTGCCATATTCCAGTACCCCCCTCATGAATACCCTGGCTGTCCAAAGGAGAGCAGGAGTTTGGTCAGCCGCCGGGGCATAGATAGAGCCCACACACAAAAACGCATTGAGAATCTGAACCTTGGTAAAAATATATCTGCCCAGGGGGTCCTGCCATGTCCACAGTGTGCAAACCCCCAGCAATTTGTGAAATAAGATGTTCAACCCACTCTGCCCCTGTTCTAAAGGAGTAGATGGGTGTGTAAGGGTAGTCTGGATCCTGCTGGCATGTAGTACTGTACTCATCCAATCCCTTCTGAGTTCATCATGTTCAATAGGTGCAGGTGTGTTTCCTGGAGCAATGCTTCATCAAGGAGGTGCATCTTCTGAAATGAGAGGATTGTCTGCCTCTTGATAAAATATGTCAGGCTGTTGTCATTAAGGGGCATATTTACAAGCAATTGGGGGAGTACGGCGCTAGCCTCCTTGGCTTAACGCTGCACTCTCCACTTCTGAAATGCAGGGGTGCACCGTATTTACAAGAACATGGTGCAGCCCTGTGTTTCTTCCTGTGCTGTTGCTAAATTTAGCTGCTGAGCACCAATGCAGGCAGCCTTGCACCATAGTGCAAGGGTGCCTGCTTTGAGGGGAACAGGCCTGCCAAGTACCACGCATCAGAGGTTAGACTAACGCATTTCAATGTGGTGGTCCGCATCACTGTACTGAAATGCAGAGTCACACATTTGTATGGCTTTCTGAGCTGTCAAGTGCTGGAGCGATGCTATAATAATTAGTAGTAAAACTGAGCAAAGCTGGCAGCGCACGTTTAGGCGTTCTGGTTCAGTTACATTCAGTCATGGCACTCCAATCCGTCATGTGAGATTGCAATGATCTGCCCAATGCTGAGCTGTTTGCCAGGGCTGGTTTCGGTTTCCAGTCGGGCCGTGGCTTGCTCTGTCACAATAGTACCTGCCACAACCAGTATTTATTTCCTACAGCCCCAATCCTGGGGAGGGCAGTGCTTGCATTATGTTGTCGATTTTACTCTTGTGTGGGTTCTGGCTCAGGCAAAAAAAATCCTAAATTATTATTAGAAGCCGAGTCAGACCGTGTCTATTCGCGTGCGTAGCTGGAACTCAAATGTTGATAACATAAGTGCCATCAGCTGCAGACAGCGTGAGGCACACGTGCATCCATGAGGCTGCGCCTTGCCTGTTGATATGTTCTGGCAAGGTTTGCCATGCTTATTCATAATAGCAGCGAGGCAGACATTCCAGCACCTCCGCAAAGGGCCACTAGCTTTGCAGCAGGCCGCCGCGGTGAATGTACTCTTTCCTGGAGTGCTCGAGCCTGCCATAGTCAGCTCAAGAGAGCAGTCGGTCTGCAGCATCCTAGCGCCAGATATCAGAGGGACAACTCAGACGACTTCATGTCTGCAGCCAGCAGACTCTCATGCAGGGGGACTTACAACAGCCCTTAGCTGGGGCCTCAGCACACGCACCACAACCACGTCACCAGTGAACCGCTCCGATGGGCAGACACACTCCCCCACGCACTTGTGAACTGGCATCCTGGGGGAGGCCCGCATTTAGGGCCTGATTCACAAATGTAAACTGAGACGAAAGACTAACTTTGCAACTTTCGGTATTCACAAAGGGCATTTACGTGTAGTAAAGTTAGACTTTTGTCTCAGTTTAATTTAAGTTTTGGTCTTAAGTCTAACTGAGTTCCCTTGATTATATTCTCTACAAGTTTATCATATAACTACCTTTTCTGCACTGTTCCTACATTTCTTAGGAGATCTCTGTTGGAGATTATCGTCATTCAGCCTCTCATTCCCTCAGAACCCCACATCTCAAATGAAACCACAAAAGCACTTACAGTCTGAAAATGTATATTACGTTGCCAAGGCGTATGCATCATCAAAATATTTTTATTTTAAAAAAGATATTAAAAATATTTGCAAATACCCCTCAAATGTGCATATAGATAAATAGAAGGGTCGAATATCTGGTGAAAAATACTGCAACCACCACCCGTTATTACTGATTCTGGCCTGGGCGCTGACCAGACCCCGCACTACGACATGGAAGCTCAAAACTGCAAAGCTGATGACCCAGTTGTCAGATCTACCCTAGGGCACACGATGTAAATGTAAATGTAAATGTGGCGTATTTGTATAGCGCGAACAGTGACCCAGAGGCATCCCGGCGCTTGTACTCCTACCACAAGGGAACCCCTCCTGGCTTTTCCTTGTGGGGTGTCCACTCCTGGGCATCCCATGGTGAAACCAGGCATCCCTTGTGTATCAGGTGGCCTTTGTGGAGACAAGCTATTGCCCAGAGTTGCAGCGTGGGACCCATGCTTAGAATCGGCACTGAGGCGAGAATATCCGGTCAGAGGAATTTAAGCCCGAGACCCGCCGAGGCGGGAATCGAACCCTGGTCCCTGGCCAGCGTTCTGCATCAAGGTCTGCCGCTCTAAGCATTGAGCCACACTTCTCCACGATCAGTAATTACTTTATGGAAAATAGTGGTACGACTTCCTCCCCACTAGCAGAGTGGGAGGCATTCAAACTAGTGCTACTTGGTTGCAGAATATCAGCAGTAGTAGGGACTAGGACCCAGTGTCATACTGAGAACAATCACTTGGAGCACCTCTTAATAAAACCGAATCTACCGACAGAGGGAGCACGGGTCCCGCATGATAGACTGAGAGCAGAAAGGGAAAAACTCCTCAAACTAGTGGGGCGACTCCCGGCATACGATTATCGAGCCTTTATACAACTAGGGCACACATAGAATGTTATAAAACTGGCAGATTATTAATGAGGCTGGCCAATCCTGATAGACAGGGTCACAAATACTGTAGATGCACTACAAGGGTAGGGTTACCTGGATTACAGGTAAATCCGAGATTAATAGGTAATAAAGGTACTAAACAAAAATGGCCTACTAGTAGGAGCTCTCTGTAGGAGCTCCAAGCGATTGGGATCCCTTTTTTAGAATATCCCGATCAGCAGCAGTCACCGAACGAATTCTGACACCCAAGAGTAACAGGATAATTCAGTGCTTCTTATGTGGAGCATTCTGAACAAGGACCTCGCAAAATAACAGCGCTTACTTGGGCTTAGACTACTGAGGGGACGCCATCTGCGGGTCAACATGCTGCGGAGATGACCGGGTCTTCCTGGACTCATCGCAGCCCATCGTCGGATTCTGACACCCAAGAGTAACAGGATTATTCAGCGCTTCTTATGTGGAACATTCTGAACAAGGACTACATAGGCCTATGCTCGAATTGCCACCGAAGTTCGACGACCGCTGAAGCTTCGCCTGTGTGGAACACCAAAGGGAGGGGAGCTCTGCCATGGATTAAGGAGAGGGAGGCTAGCTGGACAGGAATCTCCCCTAGCGCCCCCCGGCGACCGCTGGATGAGGCTCCATGATCTCATTTTCACAGCAGCAACAAGCCCCGGAGTTCCAAGTACGAGGCTGCAGGATCTCGCTCTCACGACTGGATCTCCCCACTTCAGCGGGGCCTGCATGCGCTGGGCTGCTTTTCGATCAAAAACTGCAGGCCCATGCCGGGCTAATTATCGCTCTGTGTTTTTTTTGCCACAGCAATAGCAAGCGCCATCAACCTGAAGTCGAGGTTGCTTGTCTTGTGTACCGCAGCAGCAGCAAGCATTGGAGACCCGGAGAAGAAGCTGCAGGATTGCGTGGAGGCAGCAGGGTCTCCCATTTCCCCCACATTCGGATTCCTCACAACAGCAGGACCATCACGCACTGGGCGCCTGCCGTTTGAAGTTCCAGAGGCTAGGTCAGGCCGATTAACCTCGCTTCGGCTCGGTGCAGGAAGTCACATCTCTGCCCCGCCTCCACAACAACGCCGATAGTGCGTTTGTTTTGAATCCTTTTCAGGAAGTCTTGCCTCATTAGGAGATGCTTACAGCGTCCTTGGAACCTGGGCAACATAACCCCAAGTCTCCAAAGGGGGGCATGGAGGTAACCTGCAGCCCGACCAGTCTTTGACAGTATTGACGACAGCGACAAACTCGTGGCTGTTTTATTGGTACTGCTGCTCATCTCTATTCTGTTTTAATTGTTATTTTCAGTTTGACCCTTATTCTCGCGATTAGTAGGAGGGTAGTGGCTTTGGATTATATCCCCACAAAATGGCCGTTTGCGTAAACAACAAAGACAAGGGAGCGACCTTCAGCCACTGGGCATTCCTTTGAGAGATAAACAGCAACCTTTTGACCCAAATCATAACAACTGAAACAGGACTACAACCCTCTACAGTCTTATGGTCACTGAAACAGGTCTACTCCAGGGCTCTCACAGCCTATGGAAACAGAAAGAGGACTGCATAGATGCCTATGAGGATCTTGCCTAAGGAGTCAGCCATATTAGACTGACACTACCACTGGAGTTCAGCACATTGATCGTTGACCACCGTCCCCTCTCCATATGCATTTCAGGTCAGAATTTCGTTTCACTGCATTCCTCCCGCATTTCATTTCATCTCATTAATTTCTTTGCATTCCTCACTCATTTTATGTAATCTTTCTCTTAGCCCTTGGTCTCTTCTCTTAGCTAGCCCACTCCACATTTTAACTTAATCTATTTAATTTAAGTACTTCATTTCACTGCATTCCTCCCTCACTTCATTTCATTGCATTCCTCCCTCATTTCATCTAATTTCCTTACATCCTCCATATTTTTATGTAATCTTTCTCTTTGCCCTTGGTCTCTTCTCTTAGCTAGTTCATTCCACACCATACTCTGCTCCTGGCACCTATGGTACTTTCAGTAGTAT
Organism: Lissotriton vulgaris; assembly: GCF_964263255.1. Classification (NCBI taxonomy): domain Eukaryota; kingdom Metazoa; phylum Chordata; class Amphibia; order Caudata; family Salamandridae; genus Lissotriton; species Lissotriton vulgaris. The sequence goes on along the minus strand of NC_141685.1, from coordinate 69,575,688 downwards.
ATTAGATCCAACCCCTGTTTTCCCCCTCAGCTCAATATCCAGCCACCTCCTTAGTTGCTATTTCCCCCTCCCATACCCATCCACCTCCCCTAGCCCATCACGGCGCATTGCACTGAACCCTCACGAGCCCCATACACGCTCTGCGCCCCATATCATCTCACCAACTGTGCTGGTCATAGCATGGAGCACACAGGCACACATACCTACACCATCATCTACCCCCCAACCTCTCAAGAAAATCAGCCAAACGATTCAAGCACAATTTGATAAAACTTCATCCTGAAACACTTATCACTGACCCCTATTTCTCAATACACCATGGTAACAAAACCTCTGATATCATTTTCCACATGAAACGAAGAGTGCAATGGAGGAGAGCTTACTTACCCTTATTTAATGATCTCATCCTCTAGGAAAACCTTGCATGGTCTAGTTATTTATATTACCCCATCCCAGCTCTTCCAAGGGACAGCAACCATCACCATCTACAATAACGGAACTATCCTCATGCTAAGCCCCACTCTGCCACCCAAGCTACTCCCACCACCAATGCTTAAAATATCACATCGCCAATCCCGTCTGACAGCCACGCCCCAACACTTCACCCCCCATTACTGGCTTCGGCATCATACGCCACCTCCTGCCACACCACCTCCCCAGCACACTGCACTTCCACTTCCCCAAACTCTCCCCATCTATGCTCCTCTATTACACCGACCACTTCTCACACTGGAGACTCATGCCGCTCCCACGCCGACTAACTCACATATTATACTTCCTCCGAGCACGACTGAGAAACCATATGCACCCCCTATAGATATTGATTCCTCTCCATGCTCGATCATTGCTCACCCCACTAACATCATCCCTTCCATAACCAACTCTACTGCTACCTCGTCCTTGCTGCACAATGTTACTCTTAGCACGCACTCTCCCCATTCCAGTTCACCCCCCGTTCAGTCGTTGGTACATCATAGGACACGCCATTACCACTTAGATAACACGCCGCCCTCAGACCACTAATCGCACCGAGTACACTTCCCACACCCACACCCCAGCCTGCCACACACACAACTCAGCCATCTACATCCATAACCCACCCATCCACACCCTCACCCCAGCCAGCCACACCCACAACTCAGCCATCTACATCCACTCCTTCGACTATACTAATAGTGGCACCTGAACATAGACTGGACCAGACCACAATGCAGCCATACACACTCATAGCACAGCCACCTACCACACTCATAACCGCTCCAGACCCCATGATCATGATCGCACTTCACCAAATCAAAGAAGAACTCCAAGCTTTTAAAGAGGTGATATTGAGTCAATCATGGGGCGTTAGAACTACTAGACTACTAGACTCCCAAGCAAGCAAGGAAGCTCCCGAAACACCTTACATTCACCTCAAAACTCACTCTACCCAGCTGGAAATCAGTTCCCTCCCATAATAACTCAACCCGCCCAATCCGAAGCACCAATCCGTTTTCGGAAAGCGATCGTCTTTCTCTTCTACACTCTTATGAACCCTCTCTTGCGATCCCCCTCACTACCACTGCACTGTCTATCCACATCATCCCATCAAACCCTCACAGGACTACTAAGCATCAGTATCTGGAGTGGGTCCAACAAGCCTTGGCAACAGCAACCCACGCAAGATAACAAGATTGGCTTCGGTGCAGACCAGCAAGGTCTGAGTGACTCCACCCTTAGAGGGGAGTCAGAGTATATCGGGAGCAACCAGGAAAACTCAGCAAAGGAAAGATTGTCCTTCGTTGGGACCCACTAGCCAACGGACTAGAGATTGCGAATGAGCCGAGAGCAGAAATGCACAAAGTGGGCCCACGGAACACTCCTGGAGTGTAGGCTTCTGACCTTCGGTGCAAAAGGTGCTTGGAGCAGGGTCTTGAAATGCCCCAATGCACAACTTCGGGAAACTTCAGGAGTAGGAGCAGTTGCAAAAATGCAGGATGTCCAGGCAGAGTGCCCCAGCAACTGGTTTGAACTGAAGTTGCAATGCACAGATCCCCTCTTTAACACACACAAACACCCCCAGGGCTGAAAGGAAAGCCCCCCAGTGGACCCCGAATAGAAGAGCCCAGCTCAGCCCCAGGGCCCCCGGATAGAAGAGCCCAGCTCAGCCCCTGGGGCCCCGGATAGAAGAGCCCAGCTCAGCCCCAGGGGCCCCAGATAGAAGAGCCCAGCTCAGCCCCAGGGGCCCCAGATAGAAGAGCCCAGCTCAGCCCCAGGGGCCCCCGGATAAAAGAGCCCAACTCAGCCCGAGGGGCTCCCAGATAGAAGAGCCCAGCTCAGCCCCAGGGACCCCGATTGAAGAGCCCAGCTCAGCCCCAGGGCCCCCGGATAGAAGAGCCCAGCTCAGCCCCAGGGGCCCCCGGATAGAAGAGCCCAGCTCAGCCTCAGGGGTCCGGATAGAAGAGCCCAGCTCAGCCCCTGGGGCCCCAGATAGAAGGGCCCAGCTCAGCCCCAGGGGCCCCAGATAGAAGAGCCCAGCTCAGCCCCAGGGGCCCCGATTGAAGAGCCCAGCTCAGCCCCAGGGGCCCCCGGATATAAGAGCCCAGCTAAGCTCCAGGGGCCCCGGATGGCAGAGCCCAGCTCAGCTCCAGGGGCCATAGACAGAAGAGCCCAGCTCAGCCCCAGGGGCCCCCAGATAGAAGAGCCCAGCTCAGCCCCTGGGGCCCCGGATAGAAGAGCCCAGCTCAGCCCCAGGGCCCCCGGATAGAAGAGCCCAGCTCAGCCCCTGGGGCCCCGGATAGAAGAGCCCAGCTCAGCCCCAGGGCCCCCGGATAGAAGAGCCCAGCTCAGCCCCTGGGGCCCCAGATAGAAGGGCCCAGCTCAGCCCCAGGGGCCCCAGATAGAAGAGCCCAGCTCAGCCCCAGGGGCCCCGATTGAAGAGCCCAGCTCAGCCCCAGGGGCCCCTGGATAGAAGAGCCCAGCTCAGCCCCAGAGGCCCCCGGATATAAGAGCCCAGCTAAGCTCCAGGGGCCCCGGATAGCAGAGCCCAGCTCAGCTCCAGGGGCCATAGACAGAAGAGCCCAGCTCAGCCCCAGGGGCCCCCAGATAGAAGAGCCCAGCTCAGCCCCAGGGGCCCCCAGATAGAAGAGCCCAGCTCAGCCCCCCAGGGGCCCCCGGATAGAAGAGCCCAGCTCAGCCCTAGGGGCCCCCGGATAGAAGAGCCCAGCTCAGCCCCAGGAGCCCCAGATAGAAGAGCCCAGCTCAGCCCCAGGAGCCCCCGGATAGAAGAGTCCAGTTCAGCCCCATGGGCCCCCGGATAGAAGAGTCCAGCTCAGCCCTAGGGGCCCCACAGATAGAAGAACACAGCTCAGCCCCAGGGGCCCCGGATAGAACAGCCCAGCTCAGCCTCAGGGCCCCCAAATATAAGAGCACAGCTCAGCCCCAGGGCCCCCGGATAGAAGAGCCCAGCTCAGCCCCAGGGACCCCGGATAGAAGAGCCCAGCTCAGCCCCAGGGGCCCCTGGATAGAAGAGCCCAGCTCAGCCCTATAGGCACCCGGATAGAAGAGCCCAGCTCAGCCCCAGGGGCCCCAAGATAGAAGAGCCCAGCTCAGCCCCAGCGGCCCCCAGATAGAAGAGCCCAGCTCAGCCTCAGGGGCCCCCGGATAGAAGATCCCAGCTCAGCCCCCCAGGGGACCCTGGATAGAAGAGTCCAGCTCAGCCCCAGGGGCCCCCAGACAGAAGAGCCCAGCTCAGCCCCAGGGGCCCCCGGATAGAAGAGCCCAGCTCAGCCCCAGGGGCCCTGGATAGAAGAGCCCAGCTCAGCCCCAGTGGCCCTCGGATAGAAGAGCCCAGCTCAGCCCGGCTCCTGCAGAGATTCCCTCCAGGATTATTCAGTCTATTTCTACAAACACAGCAGAAGGTGCTGACAATCTCCTACCTGAGCAGAGACCTGTGCAGACATGTCCAGGCTCTCTCCTCCTCCTGGGGCTGGGCCAGATCTGGGGTCAGAGAAGGTGCAGGGGCAGATCTGGGGGCTGAGGGGGGCAAATCTAGGGTCTGAGGGGGGGAGGGGCAGATCTGGGATCTGAGGGGGACAGATCTGGAGTCTGAGGGGGGCAGATCTGGGGTCTGAGGGGGGTCAGATCTGGGGTCTGAAGGGGGCAGATCTGGGGTCTGAAGGGGGGCAGATCTGGGGTCTGAGGGGGGGCAGGGCAGATCTGGGGTCTGAAGGGGGACAGGGGCAGATCTGGGGTCTGTGAGGGTCTGAAGATGAAGGTAACTGCCCACCAGACAGGGCTCCTTCCTCCTCTGCAGCAGGCTGGACACACCAGTAGAGGCCGGAAGTGATGTCACCACCGCTGCTGGTGCTGTCTCTGCCGCCAACCCTTCTCCCTTTCTTCCAATGTGTGCTCAGTGGGTTTCATCAGCAGGCGAGGAGCGCCCTCTGGTGGCCGCTGACGGAACCGCAGCTCCAGGCTCCAGCAGTGAATACATTTCACATAAACAAGCACTTATACCTGTAAAGACCTGGGATTTCAGATGTCACAGATCTGAATGTTTTTAAGGGTGACAGTTCAAGTACAAGGCCACACACTTGGCTGCTGCTGTAGAAAAGTATTTATAGTTTCACTTCAGATGAGCATCTTCCAAACACTGATGTAAAGGACTTAAGAGTATTTAAAGAATGGTGACAACTGGAAGTGACAGTCTGTATTTCAATAAATATATCAGAATTTCAATGAACATATTACGGTCAGTTTTGCAACTAAAGTGGGCAGCTTATTTATTTTTTAAATAATTTCTTTGCAGGTTTTTCAAATCCACAGTAAACAGAGGAAAATACCATGGAATTTTAAACCAGATCAAATAAAATGTGGCACAGGTTCAGCCCTAGCAAGTGTCACACATCAGGCTTTAGACTAACGCATTTTAGTGCGGGGATCCGCATCACCACACTAAAATGCAAATCACACATCATAGCGTTGCTGCTTCTTCCTCGTGATCGCCGGGCTATAGTACATTATGTTAAAGAAGCAGTCATTTGAGCAAGCAGCGGGAGTGCAGACCACGAGCTGGCCAGGGAGGCGCATCTGTGGCAGAGCCGCTCAAATAAAGCACTGAACAGACATGGGCTGAACTGTACCACTCTACACACTGCGCAGAGGTAAGTATGCGCTGCCGAGTGTTAGCAGGCTGTTGGATTCACTGCTGCGGTGGCCTCGTTTATGTGACATGGCGTCAGGACTGCAGCAGCGTGTCTATCTCTTGAGAGGGAGACAGGAAGTTAAGTTACTCCTGAGGCGGGAAGGGCCGCGGTGCAAACAGGCGCAGTTACAAATTGTTTGTGTAGTTTAAGTGGCAGCCACTGCTCGCGCGGCTGCCTGTGCCGAATTGGTCACTGTGCCTCATCATGCCATCCTGCGACCGGACCTGTTTGGAAAAGAGAGGTCACAGACTGTCATCAAGGAGAGCCGGCTGCGTGGCTCACTGAAGTATTTAAAACTAACAGTCCGACAAATTCCGAGCCTGCAGCTCTGCTCACTGCTCTCCAAGCTCAGGGTGGTGCTCCATTCAGATGTCCCTTGATTGATTTATTTACTGATTTAAAGCACTGACTAAATTTTTTATATTATTTTGAGTTCTTCTGACTGAGGGCCTCCACTCCATGCTCAACCTCTCAGTGCTGCTCTGCTGGAGTTTGCGCTCACACTGGCACCAGGCAGGAGTGTTTTTAAGTCCTGCTGTGCCCCCTGCTGTCTCATCAGCCCTGACCCCTAGGCAGAGATTCTGTCTGGGCGGGACTTTGATGTAAATAAAATAAATCATTCTTCATGTGTGTTGCGGGAAGGGTGAGGTCCTTGTGTCCGTACAGACGAGCTCTGTGCTGTATTATTTTCAAAAGGGTCTTATGTTATCTGTTGGCACAAAATCAGAAACGCCACTCCAAATACGCTGGACCAACTGGTGTGGCATGAAATCCAGCACAGGGATACTTGCCAAGCCAAGCAAGGAGATATCTTCAGACATCGCTGGAAAGTACCAAGCTAATGGATCCCTGGAACACTCAACTTGGACATTCAGCTTTCAACAAGTTGGCATAGAAATGTGTAAAACAAAGTGCGGTGGTAGAGGACAAGTTAACCTTTGCAGGTAGATCCCATGCCTGGATGACCTTGAACTCTTACAAATTACTTGCACCACGAAAGTACTTTAATGAGGGCTACTCCAAAGAGATAAAAATGAAATTGTTATCGCACAGGCTGGGTATCCTCCCATGCATCCAGCATCTTTTACCATGGCTGAGGGCCATAACCTAAAGCACGTGTAGGATGTGCAACTCCAACACCTAATCTGCCCCTGTAAGGATCTACATCAAGAACGTTTACTGCTATTAAAAGATTGCCTTAATCAGCTAGGTATCCGCGCCAGGAGACAAGCAGTGTTAGCTTGTTTTAATCCGGGAAATACGCAGCTGAACTGCAGACTAGTAAAATACTTAAAGCTGGCTGAACACAAAACACTTAATATTGGAATAGCCATATAAATAAGCCACACAAGTAAGAAGCCCTAGTGGTGCAACTAATTAATAACCCGGGACTGGCTTCCCTCAAAGGATAGAGCATCAGCACTTTTCTTGAACAACAATTTTTGAGCAAGATCTAACAACAAGAACAATACATTCTGTAGGGCACTTAACCCGCCTACACACAGTACCAGCTAGGAACAGCAAATGCACTGCACTTTATCTTGCGAATTGATGAACCTTGCCATCGCCTGCATAGCCGACTTTCTTTGTATAGTAATTTTGGTCCCTGTTTTATGGTTTTTATCATTGTACATCAATATTTTAATATTTTTTTAAGTAAATGTTGCAATGGTTTTAACACCTTCGACGCTCATGACGAGCTCAGCTCGTCATGAACAATGGGAATCCAGAAGAAGCAGCACAGGAGGGGAAAACCATTAGCAGCGATGGTGTTAAATAACGATGCAAAATAAAATAAACTTGAATCTATTTTCAAAAGGCACAAACCAGAGCCTGTAACTTGTCAATTACCTGAGGTGGCAGCTGAGACTGAGGATTCTGCAGACCGTCAACTGTTTAATGCAGCACTGAACCTCCAAAGTCAAGAGGGGCCCAGCACCAGCTGCTACCAGCGGAACGCCAGCACCAGTTCAGGCGATTGGCAATCGAGCAGAACCGTGTAGACCCAAGAGCTGGTAGGTGGCTTGTCCAGAAGAGGCGAGCAATCAGAGCTGATAGAGTGATGTATGCCGTTAGAGGGGTGACGTATACCTATGAAATGTTATAGGCAGTATTTTAAATGGAAACATAGTAAAAGTGCTGCTACTTGTTATCTATAGGACCTATTCGCTCCTCCTAAGTGCTGCATCTCCCATTAAATGTATTAAGCAGTGCTGAGAAGTGCAGATGCTCTTTCTTTTAAATTAAAGTAGTGCAGGTACTCAGTACCAGACACCAGTCACCATCTGCTCAGTTAAAGCAATAGTTTACATGAAGAATGATCACTCTGGTAAAGTTTTGAATCATGGAATGGCAATTTTATACAGGAGAGAGCGGTGTAAATTATCTGCAGTGCAAGCAGGCATAAAGCCAATCAGATGGCAGAATTCCCAAATTTTGCTATCTGTAAATGTTGATATTCCTCCAAAACTATTAAACAGATTTACACCAAATAAACAAAAGCATGCTTTCTAGACCAAGACCCTTTTCCCTGCCAAACCTGGGGTAATTCCGTTCACCCGTTCGACCTGTAGCCTTGTCTAAAGTTTCCTATGGAAATTGCATGGAGAAAACACATTTTGGACCCCCTTTTTTCTTGGCTTCCCTTGACAAATCACCCCCACACTTTCAACATAGGAGCTGATATGAACAAAGAATTATTTTGGAAAATGTCATGAAGATTCATCAAACGACACCAAAGTTATACGCAAAAAAACAAAAAATGCTCTTCCTATGGAAACTTGGTCCTAACTATAACTACCTACTAACGACCACCAGTAGGTACAAACTATATATGCATATATATGCTAGTTGAACTGTATTGTATGTAATGTATTGAATGTAATGAATTTTGTGGGACTACTTAACCTCCAGATGTTAATAAAATCTCTGGTTGAATAAAGAAAAATAATTGAATAAAAAAATAAAAATGAGTGGCATTTGTGTCCCTTCCGCTTCTCATGTAAGAGGCCCCAATATCGGAAGGTGTCAACCTTATCGAGGCACACCCCTCCATGCACCATTGATTTTTGGCAATATGTTTCCCGCCAAATACACCCCCACTTTAACCTTGAACCGGAAAGTGTCATGTGAGGTAGTAAACCTGTTACAGTAATTTTTTTGTATTAGGTTCCTTTTCTAATATTAGCATATGCTTCGAGATTCATTGTTTATGTTATCTTAGTTTCATTCACCGGTTCCGACTAGTCCGTTTTCTATTACATCTCACTCACATCTCCGATCTTGTTTGGTAGTCCATTCTCTCTGTTTGACAATCCTTCACCGCGTCACATTAACGTCACTGATACCTTGGTAACCACTCATTGCTAAATACTTCCGGGAGTAGACTTCTCCTTCTAACCGGACAACTGAATGCGGTATCCTGATTCAACTATTCCGTACACATCACGGTAAGCTTTCCACTAACGGGCACCCATTTACTTTGGTCAACAAAAAGGGGGTTGCTAGACTGTTCCTTAAATTAGAAAATGTGTGTAACTGGCGTGGCCAAGGGTGAAAGTGTAACACCTATGGGCATCCATTTTGTTGGAAATATTTGCCTCACACACCCATAAGGGTGTCATGCTTCATCATCGGCGTTGCTCCTCGTCGGGGAGGCGGTGCAATCCCCGACGGGCTCACCTCAGAGAAGGGCTCTTTGGAGGAGATCTTTTAAATCCAACTGCCTTATGGTGGAGTGGCCTGCATCATAAACAGGGGGTCCCGCTGCTCCTGGCCCATCATCCAGCCACTAAACAATACTTCCTTTTCCATTTGAGCTGAAGAAAGTTTCACATCATGTCATGTTATTGTTTAGGAATAAACTCCTCCTTTGAATTGCCTATGGAAAGAGCGGAGATACGTCGAAGGCACCCCTTACTTGTAAACTTATGTCCATAGGGTTCCCTCGATCAGCATCAAAGTCGTTTTCAAACATCTCCAATTGTTTACAATCTGTCTTTGCACAAATGTCATGAGATTGGACCCACTGCCCCTCCTGTGCTCTCACACTGACCTCTTAATATGATTTAAGAGGGACACTGTCTCAACTTGCCTCCGACACAGGGTTCTTCCTTGCGGTTATATGAAGCCTTGACTTTAATCCCCACTTTTCCAGCTCAAGGTCCCTTCTGTGCCACAATTGTCCTCAGATGACTCTTGGCTTCATCTGCAGCATTTAATCAGTACTTAAGATGCACTACTTTACCTTAGAGCTACAAATCAGACTAGCCTCAAGAGCCCTTTGTAGGCAGTGTGAACTATATTCATGATTCATTCTTTTGTTCTAATGCAGAATATAAGGAATAACTTGCTTTTACCATAAGTTGCCACCGAGAGCAGAAGTCCAGTCGAGCTGTTCTTTCACAGATCCATCTCTTTCCATCTCTTAAACTGTGATATAAAATCGAGGTCAGATTTTATATTTTTTAACAACTTAACCCCAATGAAGAATTCTCGTTCCTAGAGAGTGGGTGCTTTAGATGTTACATTTCTGTCTAATTATGGGTTCAGTGGGATCAAGGTCTCCTTTAGAGCCGGGGTGGGGAGTGGGCGATACAAGGCATATTACACTTTGTAGGTTTCTGAATACCCACAAGCTTGTACGTTTGTGAGCATTTATCAATCTAGAGCTGTCCCACCCTACAACAGATCCCCCATATTCGATGAGCATAGGGAAGGGCGTTCTCCATGGGGAAAATGGAAAATAAGCATTAGAAAAAACTCATGCAGCGCAGCACAGTGGAGCAAGTCACCCTTGGCGTGCTGCGGGAGAGGGAAAGGGCAGGAATGTGCTGTATTTACCACTATGAAGCAAATCCCTGTCTTTTCACTTTGCGGGTGCACAATGTGCTGCCTAGCGCCAATGCGAGCACCCCTGCACCACGGTGCAAGGAAGCCTGCGTTGTAAGCACTTTCCTGCACAAAAACAATCCTCTGAGACATTTTCCTTTCTGTGTGTGCAGCACCGGCAGGAAGAGGGAGTAACGAGGAGAAACGAAGCTTTGTTCCCCATCTCACCTCACCCGGGAGGTGTAGGCTTCTGACGCATTCCCAGGTTTACCAGCAATGCACCAAACTCCAAGGGTGGATGAGTGGAAGCACCCCTGCTCCACCCATGGAACCCCTCTCTGGGGTAGAGCAATGCACCAAACTCCAAGGGTGGATGCGTGGAGCCACCCCGCTCCACCCATGGAACCCATCTCTGGGGCAGAGCAATGCACCAAACGCCAAGGGTGGATGCGTGGAGACACCCCCGCTCCACCCATGGAACCCCTCTCTGGGGCAGAGCAATGCACCAAACTCCAAGGGTGGATGCGTGGAAGCACCCCCGCTCCACCCATGGAACCCATCTCTGGGGCAGAGCAATGCACCAAACTCCAAGGGTGGATGCGTGGAGACACCCCCGCTCCACCCATGGAACCCCTCTCTGGGGCAGAGCAATGCACCAAGCTCCAATGGGTGGATGCGTGGAGCCACCCCCTCTCCACCCATGGAACCCCTCACTGGGGTAGAGCAATGCACCAAACTCCAAGGGTGGATGCGTGGAAGCACCCCCGCTCCACCCATGGAAAGCCTCTCTGGGGCAGAGCAATGCACCAAACGCCAAGGGTGGATGCGTGGAAACACCCCCTCTCCACCCATGGAACGCCTCTCTGGGGCAGAGCAATGCACCAAACGCCAAGGGTGGATGCGTGGAAACACCCCCTCTCCACCCATGGAACCCCTCTCTGGGGCAGAGCAATGCACCAAACTCCAAGGGTGGATGCGTGGAAACACCCCCTCTCCACCCATGGAATGCCTCTCTGGGGCAGAGCAATGCACCAAACTCCAAGGGTGGATGCGTGGAAGCACCCCCTCTCCACCCATGGAACCCCTCTCTGGGGCAGAGTAATGCACCAAACTCCAAGGGTGGATGCGTGGAAGCACCCCCGCTCCACCCATGGAACCCCTCTATGGGGCAGAGCAATGCACCAAACTCCAAGGCTGGATGAGTGGAGACACCCCCTCTCCACCCATGGAACGCCTCTCTGGGGCAGAGCAATGCATCAAACGCCAAGGGTGAATGCGTGGAAACACCCTCTCTCCACCCATGGAACGCCTCTCTGGGGCAGAGCAATGCACCAAACTCCAAGGGTGGATGCGTGGAAGCACACCCTCTCCACCCATTGAACCCCTCTCTGGGGCAGAGCAATGCACCAAACTCCAAGGGTGGATGCGTGGAAACACCCCCTCTCCACCCATGGAACGCTTCTCTGGGGCAGAGCAACGCACCAAACTCCAAGGGTGGATGCGTGGAAGCACCCCCTCTCCACCCATGGAACGCCTCTCTGGGGCAGAGCAATGCACCAAACTCCAAGGGTGGATGCGTGGAGCCACCCCCGCTCCACCCAAGGAACCCCTCTCTGGGGCAGAGCAATGCACCAAACGCCAAAGGTGGATGCGTGGAAGCACCCCCGCTCCACCCATGGAACGCCTCTCTGGGGCAGAGCAATGCACCAAACTCCAAGGGTGGATACGTGGAAGCACCCCCGCTCCACCCATGGAACCCCTCTCTGGGGCAGAGCAATGCACCAAACTCCAAGGGTGGATGCGTGGAGCCACCCCCGTGAGGAAATAGAAATTTTATGTGGCCAGTGTGTTCCCTACATGTACCCTATGTATGTACATATACCCCATGTATGTCCATGTCACCATGCAATTCCCTTCTCATGCCTGTAATAATAATGCCTCTGCATTTCCGTCCAATGTTAGCATGTCAGTTACCAGGCCCTCCATGAAAGAAACGTTAATTCCGTACTGAGGCCTATGTTGCCAATGCATTTACATGGTGCACGTTTAAAAGTCGAGATGAACTCGTTTTGTGGCTCAGCTGAGCCAGGACCCGAATTCAGGCTCCATGCCTCCTGACACTCTGAAAGCTGCAGTTTAGCTATGTATCCCTGACCTCTCACATACTTCCTGCTCAGCCGAGAGGTGCCCAGCCTGGCCTGCCAAGACAGTATTTTGCCTACAGTTATCTGCTCTGCTTCACAGAAACACATTCCTGCTTAATGAAAAGGGTAAACATATTCCGCCTGCAGAAGATAGGGCCTAGCCTTTCTGTCTCCATTCAAGTGATTTACAGAACCCGCATCTATAGAAGGCCCATGGCCCCCGCAATGCACAAAGAAATATATGCATTCACTAGCATTTAGTGATGAGCAGCCTTTGCTCGAGCGACCTTTAAGTCAGATAATACATCCTCCAAACTCAAGATATCAGATACCAGTGCAGGTCGGCCTGACATCCAAGACTCCTCTACTAGCACAAAGGTTAGCTCCCCCTAGCTTCCCCCAGTTACACGTCAATTCCACGTCATGACCAAGTTTGCGCACACAAGTAGGGTAAAGGTTCCTGCTGACCATGCAGACCCCCTCCATGTATCCACCCACCTATGACACATCTATGACTCATCAAGTGAACACCCACGTGTACACCTTTTTTCACGCCCATGTGCTCTTATCTCTCTCCTTCACTTGCTCCGCCTGGAGCGCTCCGCCTTCTCTATGCAAGTTAATGTATGTTTAACTATAAATAATGCACTTTGTGAATAAAGATCAGATGACGATCCTTCCTGATCCCTAGTGGTGATGGAACCCGATTCTCCCTTAACTCGAGTTACTGAATTAAAGCCCTTCTGAATCGGACACCACGGACTCTGCCTCTCATTATATGCATGATCCTTGTTAATGTATAGAAATTCTGACAGGGTAATTAATTTATTTACCACATAATCTGGCGCCCGAACAGGGACAAGTCCCCTTCCCCACGCGCCGGAGATGTAGGTCCATCCCCCTCAAGTTCTGCTTCCCGGTGAGTACCGTTATTGGGAACGCATAGAGACGGGTTCATTTATTTGAGCCCGGTAAAGACGTGTCTGGGTACACAGATACGGTAGAGACGTGTCCATTTCGGTGGACGCGGTAAAGACGTGTCTCTTCACGAGACCGGTATGGTTGTACTGTTTTGCAGTACATAAAGTAAACAGTTTTACACTTTGTGTTTTCTCATGCACTAGTTAGGATGTATCTGTTTTTAATGTTTTAATGTCGTAGTGTGAATGGTTGTTTTTCAGTCTATTCTTGTGTATATTGTGTTTTCATTAAAGTTAGTTCCAACATGCCACTGTTTTCGAAACTACGTCAGATAGGGACCAGGAAAGGGATACTCGAAGAGTCAGTTCCCGTACCGCCTAGAGACACACCTGGTCATTTTATGTACCAGAAACATGGGCTAGATGCCATACTGTTTTTAGACTTATGGGTAGATTACACGAAGGATCTAGAAGAGAAGTATAGATGGCCTGCCTCAGGAACATGGGATGCTGAATGCATCATGAAAGTAGAGGAAGCGCTATGGAAAAAGAAAGCTAGACAGTCCCAGAAAGATGCCATTGAGTTATGGCGTAAAGAAGCGCATAGGAGAACAGAGAAAGAATTCCACAAAGCAGAGAGAAATAAAGAGGCAGCAGAAAGAGCCAGAGAAAAAGAACTAAAGGAAGGGGGGAACGGGTCAAGGCAGAACAAGCAGATCGTGAAAGAAATGCCCTTATCAAAGGCATGTATCCCGTCCTCGCTGAAGGACTAGCTAAAGTGACCCCCTCAGAAGTACCTAGTAATTTGCCGCCTCCACTAATACCGACTAAAGTACATAGGCATAAACAGACAGAAGCTGAGGCTTTCATTTCCTCCTACTTAGAGGAGCCCGCTCCGGATTATGTAAACGCAGTATTCCCTCCTCCTGTCCCTTCCGTCAACAATCCCTTTTTTCCTCCGCCCCCAACACAGGATCAGCTTACACAACTGCAGTCTTCAGTGACCGTGAAAGACGACTTAGGCCAAGGGGCAGTGGGAGGGGGGCCCACAAACACGCCACAAACACCGCCATCAACGCGAGCACTGCAAGAGTTAGGACTACAACGAACGCCACAAATGACATCAACGCCCTATAAGCATAATGTAACCATTTCACATTGTATATACGATCCAGTACCAGGTATGGGTGCAATGCTCGTGTACTCACTACGACTAAGACGCGCTGCAGAGTATCTGATTACATTACCAGGCATGAAGGAAAAATTAGACAAAATATACGATTTCGTTAGAACGGGGGAGGGACCCGAGAGTATACAAGAGGCCATGGAACAAAGAAAGGTAGAGGTACAACGCGCAATTTTACGTTTTTTGATTAACTGTCTGATCAGGGAACAAGACCAGCCAGACAAAGGAGTAACTAGAGGTATGACCGATTGGAGTGACAACATAGCTGCCGGTAAACATGATACAGTGGGAAAGACAGAATGCATGTACAAGAAAATACGAAAAGAGATTCTAAACTTACACAAGAAAGAGTCTGACGCGAAAGAGGATTCAGCATCAGATGATGCTGAGCACGAAACAGAGGAAGTGGGTAAAATAAATTACGTAGGCAAAGCACGGCAGTTTGACAGGCCCAAGTGCCTTGATTACCGCAAAAAGGGACCTCCTATAAAAGAAAGGTACTCTCTCGAGCATCTATTCCAAGCTACTGAGAACGCACTGAAAAGACGAGTAGAGTGCGATAGACCCCACACCGTACATGAACAAGAAATAGCACGATCAGCCGTTCAATGGGTGTCTAATTCTAATATATATAATGGTGACGTATTGGCTCAGACCTTTTTGAGCCTTCCACAGAACGAACAGCACTTGGCTGGTATTTACATGGTTCAACATCTGATCACGTTGTACGAGAGTCAATGTGCTGATCCCGGTCCCTTGTATAAATTACTGGATGATATATTCTAGAAAGATGGATAGGCCTAGGCACCGAATTAATTAATGTCATTCTAGACCAACGACATAAGTACTTGACTTTTCTGACCACGTGCATGATTCCTGCCCCACACCACGACAGAAAGGGCTTCCATATAGACAGACAGAACCCCCTACGAGAGGTTCATCCCGTTAAAAATGCAGCGGGTGAGCTTCAACGAGTATACGTTTACACACCCTTGACGAAAATAGAAATACTGGAAATGAAAAAGATGCTGCCCTACCATGATAAAGACCCGGGGGGGTTCCACCGTGAATTAAAAGACATTCTCCGCATAGGGGATTACACATACGCTGACATTATTAAATTATCGAAAGTACTGTTACCAGCCGGCATTTACGAAAAGCTTAAAGAAAAAGACTGGAAGGTGGGAGAGAAAAAGATAAATTGGACAGAATTGGAAGCAGAGGATAAAAGACGACACCCTGGTGTTGGTCTTGGGGAAAAAGCTAAAGCAGTACCTGAACTCTTGATACAGGTCCTGCCAAGATTATTAGTTACTAAAAAGGAAGATTGGGATGCTATTTCAGCCTGTAAACAGAAACAAGACGAAGACACCAGTGATTTTTATTCTAGATTCGAGAAATGTTTTACTATTAATAGTGGCCTTAAGCCAAGTAGTGAATCGTATCCACATCTTTTTGTGAGCAAACTAGTAGAAAATTCCTTACCCCCGATCAAAAATAGAGTACTGAAGGTTGAGAGTACCTGGCAAGCAAATAGCCCTTCCCAAATGTTGCAAATGTTACAATACCACCAGAACAGAATCAGAGAGGAACAGGAACATGAAAAGAGACGCATGAAAGATACGAAAATGAAAGTACTCGTTGCGCAATCGGTACCAGCTAACGGGAATAAAAAGAGCACGGTACCTGTTAAAGGGAACTGTAATTATTGCAAGCAACCAGGTCACTATGTAAATGAATGTGCTGTCCTGAAACACAATATAGCTACAGGCAAGACAAAAGAAAGGCCGCATCCTCCGAGACAGAATAGCACCCCACAAAACACGCAACCCCCACAGAACACGCAACAGACAGTAGCTCTACCCCAACCAGTAGCTGCCACACAACATGTCACGCAACAAATGTACCAGTACGCACAGTCAGACTATCCAGAATATCAACAGTACTCATGAAAAAGCCTAGAGAGGGAGGTTGGCTTGCCCCTTATTGAGGTTCCTGTAGATCAAGAAGGTCCCTATGTACATAGTCGTGTAATGGGAAAAGACAGAAAATTTCTGATTGACACAGGGGCGAGCAGAACTACCATCAGTCATGACGAGGTACCAGGGGCACCCCTCTCAGGCTCACAGAATATTTCCCTGGGATTTTCAGGAAAGCCTATTGTTAACGAAGTGTCAAAGCCAGTTTCCCTAGGAGTCGGTCCATTGTCCCGTAATACAGACTTGTTACTTACTAAGTCATGTCCAGAAAATTTGCTTGGTATAAAGACATTGAAAGAACTAGGAGCAGTTATTTGTTGTTCTCCGGAAGGAGTGCGATTGTTTTTACGTGATTTTAAAGGACATTATGTGTTGAAAGATTTTGATCCCAGACTCCAGAATGTACCACAGCATTTATGGGCACAAGGTCCAACTGACGTAGGTTACATGCACATTACGCCACACCGTGTCACTCTCAAACCGGGAGTAGTACTGCCACGAATCCGACAATACAAGTTACCACCTGATGCCGTAGTAGCATTACTGAAAATTGTTGACGAACTCATTGCACAAGGAGTGGTAGTAGAACTGACTCAAATGTATGTAATTCACCTGTCATCCCTATTCTTAAACGAACAGACCCTAATGCACCACCAGTCTACAGGCTAGTGATTGACCTTCGAGAACTGAACAAATGCATAATTCCCCAATACCCAGTGGTCCCAGACATTTCTTCATTACTGACTGCAATTGATTCCGAAGGGACGTTCTTCACTGTAATTGATCTAAAGAACGTCTTCTTCAGTGTCCCAATCCATCCAGAGAGCCAATACCTCTTCGGATTCTGTTTAAATGGACGCAGCTTTAAATTTGCGAGAGCTCCTCAAGGATTCACAGAAAGTCCTAGTATTTACAGCCAAGCATTGAAAAGACAACTAGACAGTATTCACATGCCTGCCAACACCACACTGCTCCAATATGTGGACGATATCCTGATCACAGCACGAACAGAAATAGACTGCGAACATGCATCACTGACAGTCTTATACTTTCTGGCAGACAAGGGGCACAAGGTGTCCCCTTCGAAGTTGCAATTCTGTGCACAGCAAGTGGTGTACCTTGGACACTTGCTGTCCAAGAGGGGTAGACAGCTGACCCAAGATCGTATTCAGTTAATTGCCAATCTTTCACAGCCCAAGACACAAAAGAAAGTATGGGCCTTCATTGATCTCATTTCTTACTGAAGACAATGGATTCCCCAGTATGCATATCTAGCCAAACCACTCATACAGCTAACAACACAGGAGGCAGCGTCTTCGACTGTCCTCCCTTGGACACAGGAACATACACTTGCATTTGAAGAATTGAAAAAAGCCCTATGTCAAGCACCAGTTTTAGCGACTCCTTGTTACAGCAAGCCTTTTACGCTTTTTGTCACTGAACGAGACGGAACAGCATTGTCTGTTCTTACACAAGACCAAGCAGGAAAACACAAGCCTTGTGCTTATTTTTCTAGTACACTGGATCCAGTGGCCCAGGCTCTGCCTGCGTGCCTGAAATCAGTTGCAGCAACAGCCCTAGCAATAAGACAGAGTGATTCCATAGTGTTAGGACACCCCCTGACAGTACAGGTTCCACATTCCGTGGAAGTTCTCTTGAACAGGACACAGACACAACATCTGACCGTAGCGAGACTGACAGGATATGAACTCACATTATTTCAGCCACACATAGATATCAGACGATGCAACATTCTGAACCCTGCTACACTCTTGCCCTCAAGCACAGTGGACACTGCACCACATGACTGTGTGGAAGTAATTAATACAGTGACGAAGCCAAGACAAGACTTGACAGACATTGCATTGCCAGACCCTGACCTGACACTATATGTGGACGGTTCATGCATGAGAACAAGCAAAGGAGAGTTAGTGGCCGCATATGCTGTGACCACTGATACTGAAGTCATAGAGACACAAAGAATAGACACACTGTCAGCACAAGCAGCAGAGCTCATCGCTCTGACACAAGCCTGCATACGAGCCAAGAACATGAAGGTAAACATATATACAGATTCACAGTACGCTTTCGGAGTCGTTCATGACTTCGGAGTGTTATGGAAGGAGAGAGGTTTCCTGACCTCTCATGGGGCCAAAATTCAGCATGGTCCCCTTATTCAGGCTCTGTTAGAAGCAATACACTTGCCTACTACAGCCATAGCCGTCATGAAATGCAAAGCACATACGAAAGTCACAGACACCATTTCCCAGGGTAACGACCTGGCAGACCGAACAGCTAAACTTACAGCCCAGACTCCAACAGACACTCCAACAGACACGACAAAGACAAAAGTGCCATCACTGACAAACAGCATGACAGTCAGGGATCCCTCACAAGATGTACTCGACATACAGACACATACCACTCCAGACGAAATAAAGAAATAGACTGAACAAGGAGGGGTCCAGACTGACCAGGGTTGGATGACAAAAGGCAAAGCCACATGGTTTCTGCCTGACTCTATGGTATAAATCATCATAAACACAGCACATAGTCCAGCACACTTAGGAGAAAAGGCTATGCTAGACAGTTTACAGAATATCTGGTTCAACAAGCACCTGCGTGCAGCAGCAAAACAGAAAGTACGTACCTGCATGATCTGTTGCCAGTTCAATCCAGGCAAAGGCATTCCAGTGGAACAAGGTGGATTTCATCCTCCTGACCACCCTTTTGAAGTCCTCCAGATGGATTATATCCAGATGGACAGATGTAGAGGATACAAATATGTCCTAGTAGTTGTATGTGCACTATCTAGATGGACAGAAGCATACCCAGTCCCAGATTACACTGCCGTAACCACTGCCAGGCAGTTGGTTCGAGAGTTCTTTCCACGTTATGGATTGCCCCGTGTCGTGTACTCAGATAACGGTCAGCCATTCTCCTCTGAATTAATGAAACAAGTATCTCTTCTGTTAGGGTACCAGTGGAAGTTCCATTGTGTACGACACCCAGAGGCCGCCAGACTTGTAGAGCGGCATAACCAAACACTTAAGACAAAATTAGCGAAAGTCTGTGCAGAAAAAGGCGTGGATTGGATGGTAGCCTTGCCGGTTGCCCTCTTTTACATGCGTGTGGTAGCTCATTCCAGAACAGGACTGTCCCCTTACGAGGTGGTTTTTGGTAGACCGCCGAATATGTGGGGTACGCCTATGCCAAAGGAAATTACCGATGTTGACAGTAATATGCTGACAGATTACCTGGCTTCCTTGATGTCTGCACTCTTCTCTTGTCGTTCACAGGTAACAGCAGCCTCCCCCGACACCACCCAAGTTAAAGAACATACCATCGTTCCTGGAGACACAGTCTTGGTCCGGAATTTTGATCGTTCAAGCCCTCTCGAGCCCCGCTGGCAAACACCGAAATTAGTGCTGCTTACCACGAGGACTGCCATCAAGGTCGAAGGAAGAAAGGGCTGGATCCATGTCCAATACATCAAAAAATTCCATGGAACTGTGATCGAAACTAAGGACTGCCCCGAAACCAGTGACTCAAAGCCCCCTTTGTTAGAAAAGACTCCGCAACAGGAGTATAGGTCAAAGTTACGGTCTAGTAAGTCAGACAGCGTTTAATTGTTTAAGTCCACCCTGTGGTGAATCGGTTAGACAGGCTCCTGACATGTATAAGATCGTAGACCAGGATAATAGACAGAGAGATAAGAAAGAGAAATACTGCAAGACCTTACGCAGCAGATGTATAGTAACTCTGATTATTATGTTTCTTTTAAGTATATCGTTTATATGTATCAGCTTGACGCTACATGTTTTCTTTCCTCCTATTGCTTCACATATACATTCTTCCTTCAATGACACTATAGAGCACACATTCAGTGATCTGCCACCCCATGAACTGTCATATCGACTAGCACTGCGCAACAATACTTTTATTCGAATGTTGCACCATTCTCATCAGGCCAGCAATGTAACGAATTGCTGGGTATATGGCAGACTCCCACCTTATCAGAAAACGAAGGGAGTTCTGCCCCTCTTTCCTTTCCCGTTCTCGCACAATGGTTCGTGCGAAGCATGGTTTGCTTTAATGTCATCACAAGTCAGAAAGTTCACAAATTCCCAGAGTGAATGGATCTGGGGTGATTTAAATAAAGTAATGAACGAGGCATGTTTACCAGACGAAGATGGTCTTCCCCAGAGAAAAGGGACCGATCTAGAAAATGAAGTGTACGAACAAGGAAATGCTTCCCTTAATTTTATGATTCTGAATGTCCAGTCCGAGAAAAATACAGGTCCACCGTTCATAACAGTCTTACCAGTAAAAGGTGAATTATGCGTTAGAAAGAAAGGATTGTAATACCCTAGTCGAGTTCAATGATAAAGGAAAGTCTACTTTCAAAGCTTCCCGCCATTCCTATTTCATTTGCGGTCAGACAGCCTATGTATGTCTGCCCTTAGATTGGAGTGGGACGTGTTATATAGCGGTCCTGCTGCCACCCGTCTTTCTAGCCCCATCCCATTATCATCGAGATTCACGACTAGTACATGTTAGACACAAGAGGGAGACCGATTCCCCAGTTGTCGATCAGACTGAGACAGCTTTGGAGCAATATACAGATTTCAATAAAGGATTCTTTTTCTTCATAGGTCCCGTCCAAAACAGTAAACTCATACGAAGGTTAACAAGAACTTTGGAAGCAGTAGTGAATGAGACTACTTCTGCTCTAGCTAACTTGACCGAGGAGCAGTCTGCTATGAGGCTTGTTGTTCTTCAGAACCGCCTTGTTCTTGACGTCATCCTGGCAGATAGGGGCGGGGCTTGTAGAGTGATCGGCTCCAGTTGTTGCGTGTTTATTCCTAATAACGCGCCATCCGTGTATGCAGCAATAACAAGACTCCATAAGATAGCTCACGAGATACACCAAAACCCAGGCACGTGGACTTGGTCCGGTTGGCTCTGGAGTGTAATATCAGCATGGGGATGGAAAGTGTTGTCATTCCTAGGGATGATACTGCTTATTATATTCAGTTGCTGTCTCTGTCTACAATGTGGCCCAGCGATTTGCGGCTTGTGTGCCACTGCCTGTATTCCCCATCCACGTATACAAAGGAAAAAAGACGAGCAAATGATGCTGTATGATCAGATATATGGTATCATGAATATCGATGTGTCCTGAAGGGCACAGTAGGGAACAAGGAGGGAATGAGGAAATAGAAATTTTATGTGGCCAGTGTGTCCCCTACATGTACCCTATGTATGTACATATACCCCATGTATGTCCATGTCACCATGCAATTCCCTTCTCATGCCTGTAATAATAATGCCTCTGCATTTCCGTCCAATGTTAGCATGTCAGTTACCAGGCCCTCCATGAAAGAAACGTTAATTCCGTACTGAGGCCTATGTTGCCAATGCATTTACATGGTGCATGTTTAAAAGTCGAGATGAACTCGTTTTTGTGGCTCAGCTGAGCCAGGACCCGAATTCAGGCTCCATGCCTCCTGACACTCTGAAAGCTGCAGTTTAGCTATGTATCCCTGACCTCTCACATACTTCCTGCTCAGCCGAGAGGTGCCCAGCCTGGCCTGCCAAGACAGTATTTTGCCTACAGTTATCTGCTCTGCTTCACAGAAACACATTCCTGCTTAATGAAAAGGGTAAACATATTCCGCCTGCAGAAGATAGGGCCTAGCCTTTCTGTCTCCATTCAAGTGATTTACAGAACCCGCATCCATAGAAGGCCCATGGCCCCCGCAATGCACAAAGAAATATATGCATACACTAGTATTTAGTGATGAGCAGCCTTTGCTCGAGCGACCTTTAAGTCAGATAATACATCCTCCAAACTCAAGATATCAGATAATACCAGAAGTGCAGGTCGTCCTGACATCCAAGACTCCTCTACTAGCACAAAGGTTAGCTCCCCCTAGCTTCCCCCAGTTACATGTCAATTCCACGTCATGACCAAGTTTGCGCACACAAGTAGGGTAAAGGTTCCTGCTGACCATGCAGACCCCCTCCATGTATCCACCCACCTATGACTCATCAAGTGAACACCCACGTGTACACCTTTTTTCACGCCCATGTGCTCTTATCTCTCTCCTTCACTTGCTCCGCCTGGAGTGCTCCGCCTTCTCTATGCAAGTTAATGTATGTTTTAACTATAAATAATGCACTTTGTGAATAAAGATCAGATGACGATCCTTCCTGATCCCTAGTGGTGATGGAACCCGATTCTCCCTTAACTCGAATTACTGAATTAAAGCCCTTCTGAATCGGACACCACGGACTCTGCCTCTCATTATATGCATGATCCTTGTTAATGTATAGAAATTCTGACAGGGTAATTAATTTATTTACCACACCCGCTACACCCATGGAACGCCTCTCTGGGGCGGAGCAATGCACCAAACTCCAAGGGTGGATGCGTGGAGCCACCCCTGCTCCACCCATGGAACCCCTCTCTGGGGCAGAGCAATGCACCAAACGCCAAGGGTGGATGCGTGGAAGCACCCCCGCTCCACCCATGGAACCCCTCTCTGGGGCAGAGCAATGCACCAAACTCCAAGGGTGGATGCGTGGAAGCACCCCCGCTCCACCCATGGAACCCCTCTCTGGGGCAGAGCAATGCACCAAACTCCAAGGGTGGATGCGTGGAAGCACCCCCGCTCCACCCATGGAACCCCTCTCTGGGGCAGAGCAATGCACCAAACTCAATGGGTGGATGCGTGGAGCCACCCCCGCTCCACCCATGGAACGCCTCTCTGGGGCAGAGCAATGCACCAAACGCCAAGGGCGGATGAGTGGAGACACCCCCACTCCACCCATGGAACTCCTCTCTGGGGCAGAGTAATGCACCAAACGCCAAGGGTGGATGCGTGGAGACACCCCTGCTCCACCCATGGAACCCCTCTCTGGGGCAGAGTAATGCACCAAACTCCAAGGGTGGATGCGTGGAGCCACCCCCGCTCCACCCATGGAACCCCTCTCTGGGGCAGAGCAATGCACCAAACTCCAAGGGTGGATGCGTGGAGCCACCCCCGCTCCACCCACGGAACGCCTCTCTGGGGCAGAGCAATGCACCAAACTCCAAGGGTGGATGCGTGGAGACACCCCGCTCCACCCATGGAACCCCTCTCTGGGGCAGAGCAATGCACCAAACGCCAAGGGTGAATGCGTGGAGACACCCCCGCTCCACCAAGGAACGCCTCTCTGGGGCAGAGTAATGCACCAAACTCCAAGTGTAGATGCGTGGAAGCACCCCTGCTCCACCCATGGAACCCCTCTCTGGGGCAGAGCAATGCACCAAACTCCAAGGGTGGATGCGTGGAAACACCCCTGCTCCACCCATGGAACCCCTCTCTGGGGCAGAGTAATGCACCAAACTCCAAGGGTAGATGCGTGGAAGCACCCCCGCTCCACCCATGGAACCCCTCTCTGGGGCAGAGCAATGCACCAAACTCCAAGGGTGGATGCGTGGAGACACCCCCGCTCCATCCACGGAACCCCTCTCTGGGGCAGAGCAATGCACCAAACTCCAAAGGTGGATGCGTGGAAGCACCCCCTCTCCACCCATGGAACCCATCTCTGGGGCAGAGCAATGCACCAAACTCCAAGGGTGGATGCGTGGAAGCACCCCCTCTCCACCCATGGAACCCCTCTCTGGGGCAGAGCAATGCACCAAACTCCAAGGGTGGATGCGTGGAAGCACCCCCGCTCCACCCATGGAACCCCTCTCTGGGGCAGAGTAATGCACCAAACTCCAAGGGTAGATGCATGGAAACACCCCCTCTCCACCCATGGAACGCCTCTCTGGGGCAGAGCAATGCACCAAACTCCAAGGGTGGATGCGTGGAAGCACCCCTGCTACACCCATGGAACGCCTCTCTGGGGCAGAGCAATGCACCAAACTCCAAGGGTGGATGCGTGGAGCCACCCCCTCTCCACCCACGAAACCCCTCTCTGGGGCAGAGCAATGCACCAAACTCCAAGGGTGGATGTGTGAAGACACCCCCGCTCCACCCACGGAACCCCTCTCTGGGGCAGAGTAATGCACCAAACTCCAAGGGTGGATGCGTGGAGCCACCCCCTCTCCACCCACGGAACCCCTCTCTGGGGCAGAATAATGCACCAAACTCCAAGGGTGGATGCATGGAGCCACCCCCTCTCCACCCACGGAACCCCTCTCTGGGGCAGAGCAATGCACCAAACTCTAAGGGTGGATGCATGGAGCCACCCCCTCTCCACCCACGGAACCCCTCTCTGGGGCAGAGCAATGCACCAAACTCCAAGGGTGGATGTGTGGACCCACCCCCTCCCCACCCACAGAACCCCTCTCTGGGGCAGAGTAATGCACCAAACTCCAAGGGTGGATGCGTGGAGCCACCCCCTCTCCACCCACGGAACCCCTCTCTGGGGCAGAGCAATGCACCAAACTCCAAGGGTGGATGCGTGGAGCCACCCCCTCTCCAACCATGGAACCCTTCTCTGGGGCAGAGCAATGCACCCAACTCCAAGGGTGGATGCGTGGAGACACCCCCGCTCCACCCATGGAACGCCTCTCTGGGGCAGAGCAATGCACCAAACTCCAAGGGTGGATGAGTGGAGACACCCCCGCTTCACCCACGGAACGCCTCTCTGGGGCAGAGCAATGCACCAAACTCCAAGGGTGGATGCGTGGAGCCACCCCCTCTCCACCCACGGAACCCCTCTCTGGGGCAGAGTAATGCACCAAACTCTAAGGGTGGATGCGTGGGGACACCCCCGCTCCACCCATGGAACGCCTCTCTGGGGCAGAGCAATGCACCAAACTCCAAGAAAGATTCGTGGAAGCACCCCCGCTTCACCCATGGAATGCCTCTCTGGGGCAGAGCAATGCATCAAACTCCAAGGGTGGAAGCATGGAAGCACCCCCTCTCCACCCACGGAACCCCTCTCTGGGGCAGAGTAATGCACCAAACTCCAAGGGTGGATGCGTGGAGACACCCCCGCTCCACCCATGGAACGCCTCTCTGGGGCAGAGCAATGCACCAAACGCCAAGGGTGGATGCGTGGAGACACCCCCGCTCCACCCATGGAACGCCTCTCTTGGGCAGAGCAATGCACCAAACGCCAAGGGTGGATGCTTGGAAGCACCCCCTGCTCCACCCATGGAACGCCTCTCTGGGGCAGAGCAATGCACCAAACTCCAAGGGTGGATGCGTGGAAGCACCCCCGTTCCACCCATGGAACCCCTCTCTGGGGCAGAGTAATGCACCAAACTCCAAGGGTAGATGCGTGGAAACACCCCCGTTCCACCCATGGAACCCCTCTCTGGGGCAGAGCAATGCACCAAACGCCAAGGGTGGATGCATGGAGACACCCCCGCTCCACCCATGTAACGCCTCTCTGGGGCAGAGTAATGCACCAAACTCCAAGGGTGGATGCGTGGAAACACCCCCGCTCCACCCATGGAACCCCTCTCTGGGGCAGAGTAATGCACCAAACTCCAAGGGTGGATGCGTGGAAACACCCCCGCTTCACCTATGGAACCCCTCTCTGGGGCAGAGCAATGCACCAAACTCCAAGGGTGGATGAGTGGAGACACCCCCGCTCCACCCACGGAACGCCTCTCTGGGGCAGAGCAATGCACCAAACTCCAAGGGTGGATGCGTGGAGCCACCCCCTCTCCACCCACGGAACCCCTCTCTGGGGCAGAGTAATGCACCAAACTCCAAGGGTGGATGCGTGGAGACACCCCCGCTCCACCCATGGAACGCCTCTCTGGGGCAGAGCAATGCACCAAACTCCAAGGGTGGATGCGTGGAAGCACCCCCGCTTCACCCATGGAATGCCTCTCTGGGGCAGAGCAATGCACCAAACTCCAAGGGTGGAAGCATGGAGACACCCCCGCTCCACCCATGGAACGCCTCTCTGGGGCAGAGCAATGCACCAAACGCCAAGGGTGGATGCTTGGAAGCACACCCTGCTCCACCCATGGAACGCCTCTCTGGGGCAGAGCAATGTACTAAACTCCAAGGGTGGATGCGTGGAAGCACCCCCGTTCCACCCATGGAACCCCTCTCTGGGGCAGAGTAATGCACCAAACTCCAAGGGTGGATGCGTGGAAACACCCTCTCTCCACCCATGGAACGCCTCTCTGGGGCAGAGTAATGCACCAAACTCCAAGGGTGGATGCGTGGAAACACCCCCGCTCCACCCATGGAACCCCTCTCTGGGGCAGAGTAATGCACCAAACTCCAAGGGTGGATGCGTGGAAACACCCCCGCTTCACCTATGGAACCCCTCTCTGGGGCAGAGCAATGCACCAAACGCCAAGGGTGGATGCGTGGAGACACCCCCGCTCCACCCATGGAACCCCTCTCTGGGGCAGAGTAATGTACCAAACTCCAAGGGTGGATGCGTGGAAGCACCCCCGCTCCACCCACGGAACCCCTCTCTGGGGCAGAGTAATGCACCAAACTCCCAGGGTGGATGCGTGGAAGCACACCCGCTCCACCCACGGAATCCCTCTCTGGGGCAGAGTAATGCACCAAACTCCAAGGGTGGATGCGTGGAAACACCCCTGCTCCACCCATGGAACCCCTCTTTGGGGCAGAGCAATGCACCAAACGCCAAGGGTGGATGCGTGGAGACACCCCCGTTCCACCCATGGAACCCCTCTCTGGGGCAGAGTAATGCACCAAACTCCAAGGGTGGATGCGTGGAAGCACCCCCGCTCCACCCATGGAACCCCTTTCTGGGGCAGAGCAATGCACCAAACTCCAAGGGTGGATGCGTGGAAGCACCCCCGCTCCACCCACGGAACCCCTCTCTGGGGCAGAGTAATGCACCAAACTCCAAGGGTGGATGCGTGGAAGCACCCCCTCTCCACCCATGGAACCCCTCTCTGGGGCAGAGCAATGCACCAAACGCCAAGGGTGGATGCATGGAAGCCCCCCCGCTCCACCCATGGAACCGCTCTCTGGGGCAGAGTAATGCAACGCAGCGATTTGTGCTGAGTTGCGTTACTTTAGATTTATCAAGCAACGCACGTCCATGCGCGGTGACCTTGCGCGGCTTGATAAATCTTACTTAGTAGTTGTGTCTCCTTGCGGACCATTGCATGACGCAAAGATGACACAACTATTTGATAAACCTGCCCTGTGTGTGGATTTTCACAGCTTCATGGTTCCAAGTGCTTAAATGTCTGCTGTGTAGATTTCGGCGCAACGAGAACAGGAGCCTGGGTGATGTCACATGACATTCCCAGTGGTACGTCTGGAGAATGACAGTGAAAGTTTGCAAGCATCAAATAGTAACTGCACCGGTACATCGGCATGCTTTTACGAGTGCACATATTCGTGCATTAGAGAATCATCACTGTGTGCAAAGGTGCTGTGTCTCTCAAGACACATTTCATCCTTAAGTAATAATAATAATTATTATAATATTATTATTGTTTAAATTTATATGGCGCAACAGCTACCCGGAGGTGTACCATCGCCTTACGGACACAAGCTAAACAACAGAGCAGCAAGAGAGGCAAAACTAACAAGAGAGACAAAACTAACAAGGGAGACAAAAAATTCCTCTGGTTCCCTTGTGCTGTGGGTGTGCTAACCCCCCCCCCCCCCCAAAACTTCCAGGATAGAATGCGCAGATTCTCACAACCTTTCACTTGTGATCATTTGTAGATTCTTACTATTCTCAGGGGGCAGGACTGGTCCTTCCAGTTGCCATGGGAGCCAGATCCGGGGGTTGGCCTTTGTTGTTCTCTTTCTTCCACCATCTTGCAGTGTCCCGACCTATTGTAAGTTTGCGCTCATGAGGATTTAAAGAACTAGACGCACTGTGCACCCCCAAGGTGGCAGTATCTTCATTGTGCCTTTTACGCCTGCACAAGAGCAGGAACAGATTACATACATCATGCACCTTTGGAGTACAGGGTGGGCCCACCAAAGGTGGCAGTGCCCTTATTGTGCCCTTGGTGCCTGTAAGGGCTGAGGCTCAAACCGTGAACCCCACCTTAAGATAGCAATACTATTCTTTGTGCCCCTTACTCCTATACGAGGTGAGGATCAGACTAGACACACCGTGCATGCCCCCGTAAGGTGGCAGTACCCTTACTGTACCTGTTGTGGTCCTGTGTTTTCAAATGCAGAGACCCCTTTCATTTTAGCATGAAAATATGTCTTATTAAACACACAACCAGTAATGAACTCTGAGTCCATCAAATGCGCACTTCTAGTCTATTCTTCGGTTCTCTAAATGTGCCATGAAGCCATGACGATCAAGCTTATGCAAAACACATTCAGTGACTGCTTAGTTTAGAGGTTATCCCAGGCCTGTCAGAAACACTGAATCTGACTGTTCCAATTCATAATTCTATTATAATTTTTATTTCAATCACTTGCTTTAGCCTTCTTTATTTTCGTAGAAGGTTTGAGGTCCTTAAACACGAGCAGCGCTGGTTCCATCTTAGCCTCAGTTTCCATTTGCGTTCGCCCGGCTGAGCTGAAGTTCACAGTCAGCATCTTGTGGTCTTTCACAGAACTTGTGAAAGTGGTCCCCATGTCTAACCACCCTTGAGCCTGAATTGTTAGCCTATCGGATGTGGTACTGTAATTTCGGCGCCTGCTGTAACACCGGCTCCGGGGTCCAACACTCGTGTTCAAAATATCGTCGTACCATGACGAATTTGGTATCTACGGACCGGTAATGATTAGGACGTTATCCCTATGCATTTGCGTCACAATTGAGTGATGCTAACACCCTTAAATCGTAGCTTCCGTCCTGAACCCTCAGACTCCATTTTGTAAACGGCATCCATCTTATGGCTTGCCCTCATATAGTCAATCGATTAAGACCGAGTTTGATCTGAAAGGACACGTCATCCGTAGCTGACATCCCCATGACCTGGTCGAAGCTGACTCCACTGCCTCCAGCCAAACCAGTTTTGGCAGCTCCTCGCCCAGTGGTCGAACAAGATATCATCAAGGCACAACATGTCATAAACCATTCACTACATACAGACCCTGTTTTCCATACACATACACCTGTCCATGCTTCTTGTTTATGACCCGTTTTATGATGGGAAGGTGCCCGACCTTACTGGTGTTTCATCGATATCTGATGGGAATTCTGGATCTGGCGGGGTAATCCATCACAAACTGGACATCTAAAATATGTGCTGACCAGCATGACTTCGCTCTTTGTATTGTTACAAAAATATGTGTATAGCCATATCATAAACTCAAGAATTCTTGCCTGCAGCTGTTATTTATGTATATAAGGAGAAGGCTGGTTCTGTAAAAACGAACAGTCTCCTGAGAACTTACGGCCTGTGCTGCCGTACTTCTAGGACACATGTTACTTGGTTGCAGCCAATAAAACTCGATCTCTGACTTCAACTAGAAGACTCCGTGTTTCTGTGGTCCATAACAGGGAGAACTCAGAGGTCCCCGGGTGTTACCCCTGGCACCACCGGGTCCCTAAAAACCCGGCACCTCACGGATGCCACAAATCTAGTCCATCCTCTCAATATCTACAGCTCAAGGTTTTAGAAGTTGACACTTGTAAAGTAAACACGAGCTAAAGAGGACGCAAATGCTCAGGGGCTTTTTACATCGGTGACAAATTTTACATCCAACCAGTATAGTCCAGTTAGATCTAGAGTCTTAAGATCCCTGTTTGTTTCTGAAAACATAAAATAAAAATCAGTGGTAAATACCTGCTATGAACCCCAGAACTGACCACTGATTCAGAGGGACACTTGCCCCGGGTCACAGATCCAGATGGCCTGGCACCAGATTTCACCTTAAATGAAGAAGCAAGCAGCGAGACTCCTCCAAGACTCAGGCTGCACTGAATGGCGCTTGGGCAATGTTTGCCTCTGAATAAACACAATGTCTTTGCCCTTGAAACAGCTGGAAAGCTTTTCCAGACCAACAACTAACCCTGTTGTCCCAGGTCTGCGCACCACCACAGAACCTCGAGAGATAGGTAGGTTATTTATTGATTCTACTAGAACCAACATAGCGCCTAGAGATAGCACAGTGAGGGTGTTTGCGCTATAAATTATGATAATGATTTTACAGGTTTTCACTGCTCTGGAAATGCTTAGCTTCGTCTCATTTTTATCTTCTGTGATGTTACCATACAACATTGTGAGCACTGGGTTCAGAAATTTTAAAATAACTATTTTAAAATAAAAGACACAATATATACCCAGTTCTGACGTACCTTGAAAGTGTCCCTGAACACATTAGGGGACTGTTAATAACCCAGAGAGCGCAAGCCCCACACCTGCAGGAATACTCAGTGGGTTGTGCGGGCTACATTTAAAGCAGACTGCTAAACTCAGTGGTGGTGCACCCAACTAATTCCTTCAACCTGTGGGTTAGAAATCTAAACCCTGTAGACCTGGCCGCTAGATCCCACAATCTGCAACATGGTCTTTACTCCTGTATGGGGTGAGGATCAGACTAGACACAACATGTGCCCCCACGTATGGTGGCACTATCCCTGTTGTGCCCTTCACTTCTCTATAGGGTGAGGTTCAAACTAAACACAGCTTGGAAGCCCTGCCCACAAGGTTGCATTTCACTTCTCGTGCCCTTAATTCCTGTTCAGCGTGAGGATCAGACTAGACACATCATTTGTCCCTTTTAAGTGACAGTACTACTTATAGCTCCTTTTACTCCACTATGCAGTGAGGATCAGACTAGATGCAACTTGTACTCCCTCTTAAGGTGGCGAAACCCTTCTTGTGCCCTTTACTCCTGTATGAAGTGAGGGTGAGACTAGCACAACTTGGTCCCCTCTTAAGGTGGCAATACTCTTGTGCCATTCACTCCTACACAGGAGTAGGCTCAGACTAGACACACCATGTGCCCCTTCCAAATGCTGAATTAGCTTCACAATGGAACTATCATGCCAGAAATCACTGTCGTTTGCGATGGCAAACAGTTGGAGAGGGGCTCTGGGAGTGGTGCAGAGAAATGGCCTTCAGTCCTGCCCTTTTTATCATACCCGGGCAAAGCTGTGATAGAGAATGGCTAAACACAGAGAGAAGGTACGCTCTGCGATCAATCTTAAGAAACTGTTATCATACTGGGGAAAAGCTGTGATAGAGAACAGCTCAACACAGAGGGAATGTGTGCTGTGCGATCCATCTTAAGAACCTCGATGCACAGGGTTTCTATGTTCTGCTTCTGCTAAGTTTTAGCACAGAGAATTTGGAAATCACAAATGAAACAGTATGCACAACATAGCTCCCCGCCCCACATTGTAAGAGAGATGCGTTCTTCCCAAAGATGCGCAACAAACAGCCGTCACTGCATTAATAATGTCCAGATTAGACTACTGCAATAGTCTATGTCTCAAAATCCAGGAAGCATCTTTAAACAAACTTCAAATACTGCAGAACGCAGCAGCCAGACTCCTTACAGGCACGCCAAAGTTCGACTCAATCTCAGCCAAAATTAAAAAACTTCAGTGGCTGCCGGTTAGGAAGCGCACTCAATTTAAGTCCCTCTGTCTGGTGTTTAAAGCCCTTCAGGGAACCAGACCAGAATTTTTAAAACAATAATTACGCTGGTATACGCCTCATAGAACACTGCACACGGGGAGGAAGAAGCTTTACTGGGAATGTGGCCAGAGCATGGAATGCTCTGCCATTATATCTGCGAAGCATGACCAATCTTCTGGCCTTCAGGAAGGTATTGAAAACATGGCTGTTTACTAACTGATCTTGCCATCCTCTCCCACGCCTTTCAATCCTCTGTCGGCCTTCACACAGTGCCAGGACACCTCCAGGTATCAGTTGAACTATACAAATACCAATAACATTACCATTACCATACTCAAGTGTGCACACATTTCACCTTACATATATGTCTTATCAGTATACCATGACTAACGCTGCGAGGCATCAGAGCTCTGTACATGGTCCAGGACCTAGAGAGTCAACATGTGATTAGAGGGGAGATGGTTTCTTAGAGTGAGAGAGGACTGTTGATGCGTCACAATGTGATATTCTTTAAAGAGGTGCATTTTCAGCTCTTTTCGATCACAATTTGTAGCTCTGACAATTTCATATATGCCTGATGTATTATTTCTATTACAGCTCCTTCTGCATTGAGAAGACCCATCCTAGAACAGCAGAGGGGCAAAACACATGCTGACAAATCGAGAATGATGGCATTGTGACAAGGTCGATGAAAACTAACAATATATCCTATGAAAAACCTCACATTTTTAATTGATGGAGCTCAAAGAGCGATAGAAAGTGATAAACTGAGAAAAACGTAACCTGGAGAATTACTGGAAGTTAACATAAATTGAAAACTAACAAAGAACTACATAACCACAGCTGTGTGACCTGGAAGTTGGTTATTTCTCAATATAGCCCTTGTTTGTGATTACCTTACAGTGCTCACGTTATCATCCGCACTAGAAGAGATGGGAGCCTTGGGTGTCTGGCGACAGAAGCTCATTTATATACAAAGAGGGCGATGCGTGTTCACAGCGCACAACACAACTTGTTTATGTAAAATGCTTGTACACATCACAGTGAAAAGTGACTCAGGTAACAGTGCGACCGTTGTATGACATGAGTGGGCGGTCTTAGTTGTTGAGACATGAATGTCTGACGGGTGCATCTTTAGCTCTTTCAACTGTTCGAGAGAGGGTGGCAGTCTCAAATACTGGGGGCACACCTACCAACAGCTTCCCTCATAATCTTTACTTTTTGCATCTACAGTGGGTGCAGATTCCACCTAAGACAGTAACCGTTGTCAGGTAGGTGATCTGCTTCCTGGAATCAGCCCGCTTTGCTTTTCCCTACTATGGTCGACAAAGGTAAATGTGTCTTCCACTAAAATGTCATTAGCTCGCTTTTGGTAACGTGGCTTGAGTAATAAGGCCACGCTCAAAGGTAATTCAAAACAGTAGGCATCACAAATTTCAATACAATGTAGAAAAAAAGAGACAAAGAAATTCAAAATAAGTGTAGAGAAACAGGAGTATTTAATAATTACTCAGGAGTGAAAATTAAAACCAGGTCAGTAGTTTAAGGGTTATTAATTAGTAAAAACAACTGTCCCAAAGGAAATAAAGGGCTCATTTAGTAGTGTGTTCAACACCACAAAAAAAGCAGATCCACTGAATCAATCAGGAAGTCACATACAAAAAAGTAGGGGACCTCACTAGCCATGCTCGAGAGGCACTGGTAAGTCCAATTTCTGGTGATGATCGACACTGGAATTTGATGCAATGTTTCGGGCTCAATCAGTTCCAGAAGCTGACGAGATGCGCAGAAGTGTCATGAAGTGCAACATTCCCACAAAGTAGAGTTGGGTCATCACGTTGAACCTGAATTCACAGCCATCTAAAACTATGAAACTTCAGGCAGTTACAACAGCTGCGAAGTCTTCAGAGCTTCCAAGTTATAGAGATGGTCCAAGGTTGATGATACGAGCCAAATCATGGAGCGTGGTGTGAGACAAGCAGCGTAGTGGAGCTCACGCTGGAGGTTCAAACATGAAACTTTTAACCGCCAAGGTGTATCACAGCAGGGTTAAAGGTTGTTTAGCGATTCGAACCCATATCTCACTTATCAAAGTGGAAAGGTAGAATACCAATAAATGCAGATTAAGGTGCAGGAATCTCAGGGTTTGTGCTCTCTGTGCTTCCACTGTAGCCGTACAGCGAGGGTGTTCATCGTATAAAAATGTATACATAGGATAAGACCTCAGAACCAGGCAAAAGCAAAGTACATTTCTGTGCTTATGTTGTGGTGAAACCAGCAAAATCAGGTAAAAGGAAGAGAAGGTAAAATACAAAAGCAAATCACGATAACATGGTTAAGAACAAGGAGAAATTACCTGATCCTACTAAGGTAATGATAAATTGCTGCTACAGGAGGCCCTCAGGAGGCCCAATGATGTAGCAAGTCCAGGAAAATTACTTCAAGGTATTCATTGCCGCTCCCCAGCCAAACAAACACACCGGACCATCGCATTTGCTCTAATAACAGCCCAAGTGCCCGCGTCCACTTTAGCGTTACTACAAAAAGGAAACACTCAGGTTGAGTTGGACACCTCGAGCTTATTCACAAAGGTACCTTACACCTGTGAGTAATCTATACATACAAGGATGCTCGTAGAGTATCTTTGCCAGTTTTAGCTATTCACCATTACGATAAAGTTACTCACAGGTGTGGACTTGCACATCTGCATATGCTAAAACAGAGGTGGAGTAAAATGTACAAATGTAACTTACTTCGGCCAAAGTGGAGCAATAGAAAATGCAGCACCATACATAGCCAACCACTGGTAATGCAAAGCCCTCCCATAGGAAATAATGGAGAGAGAGACTTAAAAATCGAACCCATTAAAAAATAAAGATAAAATAAAATTATGTATTTTGCCTTTTAAAAATACACACACCTTCAAAAAAATGTTATAAAATTATATGTATTTAAAATGAATTCGTTCATGATAATATGTTCATCTTTTAATTTAAAAAATATTGCAACTATTAAAAAATACTTTCAATTAATTCTATACATGATTTTTTAAGGATGTACCCCTCCGAATAGAGGTGAATAAGGCAGATCAGTAATTCGGAGTACATAGTAAGAAAATCAGAACGATTTTAGCTAGTTGGGATTTTTGAAACAGATCTGTAAGAAAACCTTTTTTTTACATTTAAAATCAATTAGATCTCTAAGTAAACTGTGAGTTTTTAATTTGTTCATATTTAAAGTTTATAACATTTACATTTGTATTTAACATAAAAATATTTTTTCCAAGTGTAATAAACAATTTAAATATTGTTTATATTTTTTACACAGGGAAAATTCCACCCAAGTTGAATATATAGAAGATATATTTGTATTAAGGTTTAATTAAAGGTGTCCCACCGAAATTAACATTTATAATATGTATTAATAATTTTTAAATTTATTGTATTATAATTGCATGTATCTACAGGCATTTGCATCAAAGTAAATACCGGTCGCAAATGGGCAGATTCTCAGAATCTGCCCCTTTGCGACCAGTATTTTTGCATTTGGGATGCATCATCCCAAATGCAAAAATAGCAATTTAAAGAATCTCTAAATTGAGATTCCTTAAATTGCAATTGCATTTAAGGAATCCCAAATTGAAACTCCTTAAATGCAATGCATGAAAGTAAAAAAAAATAGCGAATTCGCTAATAGGAGTAGCAAATTACCATGAAGTTGAACTTCATGGTAATTTGCTAAAACTTTGAAAAAAGCACTTTTGTGCATTTTTTAAAGTTTCATGTTGCGCACACACATGCCTGTGTGTGTGCAACATATGTGCAGAGATCAATTTCAGGGGTGCAACAGGGTGTCATTTTGACACCCTTGCACCCTTTGGTACTCGCAAATCGCTCATGCGATCTCCCCTTCATTCCTATGGGCCTGGAGACCCATAGGAATGAATGGGACCGCATTCCTTAATTGCGACTCGCAATCTCTCATTCATTCCTATGGGCCTGGAGGCCCCATAGGAATGAATGGGACCGCATTCCTTAATTGCGACTCGCAATCTCCCATTCATTCCTATTGGCCTGGAGGCCCATAGGAATGAATGGGACCGCATTCCTTAATTGCGACTCGCAATCTCCCATTCATTCCTATGGGCCTGGAGGCCTGGAGGCCCATAGGAATGAATGGGACCGCATTCCTTAATTACGACTAGCAATTTGCGAGTAGCAATTAAGGAATGTTTAGGAATCGCTATTTTAATAGCGCTTCCTACATGCATAGGCTTTTGCTATTCCTAAATAGCAAAAGGCTACGTTGATGCATCTGCCAGGTAGTGCTTATTACCCCTCACGAGGCATCAAAGCGCTTTTTCGGACAATAGCACAATACTAAGGAACCCATTAAAGGATTAGTGGTGAATTAGTATAGTGAAAATTGAAATTATTTTGAGTGGTGGACATGTTAGCTGTTATTTGGATTGAAAATATGAAAATCTCTGCAACGTGGTGTCACCTGATTGACTGAAATAACCTGAAATTTGATTTTGGGCATTAATTATAACATATATAATTATACTAAACTAAAAATGATGTTATATTAGTGCTGCAATTCAACAAATGTTATTAAAACATTGTAAAATATTTTTTTCTTTTTAGATATTTTTTGCCTTGAATGACATTTGTTTAGATTTTTAATTAGTTTAAAATACTTCATTTACCGCCGTTTTAATTTATGTCCGTACCTCCATTATTATTCATGGGAGTGTGTTGCAGTTCCAGTGGATGAGCATGTGTGATGTTGGACTCTGAGCTCGGGTACATTTACAACTGTTTTAGGTACATCATGGCAGTTGTGACTGTAGAGGTGTGGTTTGTAAATAGCAATGGGTTTACTCCTTTGTGGGTGAGTGTTTGTCCGTCCCTACACCCCTCCTTACTCCTCCCTTAGCCCCTCCCCTTTATTCATAAATATTTCCCATTTTACACCCACTCCCCTCTGTCCCTCTTGCACTTACTACAAAAAGTATATAAACATGTGCGGAAACTCTGCAGTCGGGGCAGGCAACTCCACAAAGAAAAAGATAGGAGAGGCAGAACGACAGCACATACTTTGTGAATCGCATTTTCTTGTATTTTAGTCGTCCTATAGTAGTTTACGAATAGGCCTGATTATCTGTGAGACTCGCTTGGGTGTATCTGATGAGATTGTAAAGCTTGTGAAACTGTCCTCAGCAGATGGGAAGCAGGTCCATTTGTAGCAAAAAGGACATGGAAAGAGGCAGCTAAAGTGGATCTTTGTAATATGAGGCCATGTCCCCTCGGAACAGAAGTCATTAGGACTATCTAGGGTGGGCCAAGAATGGTTTACATATGGCTGGCCTGTTCTGTAGTGGTACAGAGACTAGAGAATGATGTGGCGGGATGTTGCTGAGATCAACTGCCAGTCATTCCATCACCTTTAGTTTTTCTCAATGATCAGCCGTAAGTGGCGCAGACATGAACAGATGTTGGTCCCATAGAGACCTATGACAAAGGGACTCGTGCTGCAGCCCCCTGGTGAGGCTCATTAAGGCTGGAAACAGTTCGAGGTTACATGCATTCCTGACCCTTGGGGGCGTGGCCTCAAAGTTCAATATCAAATGGACTTTGTGGGTCAGTCATTGCTTATAAACACTCAGGGAATAAAACACGCTGAATAGAATGAGGCCACAAATAGTTGCAAAAGAATGAGGTTAATTCAAGCATTTCCATCCCTCGCTGTGTGCTTTTCTCAGTAGACGGTTTGTTGGACAATCAATAGATTGATGTTTTTGTGGCTGCTTCTGTAAAGGTTTTGCGATGCTGAAAGCTCCTCCTCAGGGTTGACAGTGAGCACCTTTTATTCTCCCACATTGGCTCGCTTATGTAGAAAGGTTACATTTACAACTGAAGTTTTTGTCACATTGAGAGCACGGGTCATTTCTTTTCTCATTGTGCGTTCTTTCTTGTTGAATGAAATTGAATCTCCAGCAGACGCTTCCCAGGCATTCAGAACAATGACAAGGTTTTTTCCAGGTAAGTTCTCGCAGGTTGAGTGAGACCAGATTTCCGACTTTTTCAGCATTCAGAGAGCTAATCTGGTATTTTCCCAGTGTGAGTTCCCTCATGGTGAGTGAAAGTTATTTTATGACTGAAGCTTTTCTGGGATTCAGAACACTGATACGGTTTGAGCCCAGTGTGGGTTCTCTCATGTACAGTAAGGTTGGATTTCTGCCTGAAGCTTTTACAGCATTCAGAGCACTGATACAGTTTAACCAAGTGTGGGTTCTTTCATGTGAAGTGAGATTGGATTTGCTTCTGAAGTTTTTACAGCATTCAGAGCACTGATACGGTTTGAGCCCAGTGTGGATTCTCTGATGTTGAGTTAAACTTAATTTGTAATAGAAACTGTTTTGGCATTCAGAGCACTGATACGGTTTATACCCAGTGTGGGCTCTTTCATGTACAGTAAGGCTGGATTTATGACTGAAGCTTTTCCAGCATTCAGAGCACTGATAAGATTTTTGTTCAGTGTGAGTTCGCTGATGTTGAATCAGACTGCCACGAAAACTGAAGCTTTTTTGGCACGTGGAGCACTGAAATGGTTTTTGTCCAGTGTGAGTTCTTTCATGTAAAGTGAGATTGGATTTGGTACTGAAGCTTTTACAGCATTCAGAGCACTGATACGGTTTTTGTCCAGTGTGGGTTCTTTCATGTAAAGTGAGATTGGATTTGGTACTGAAGCTTTTACAGCATTCAGAGCACTGATAAGGTTTTTGTTCAGTGTGAGTTCGCTGATGTCGAATCAGACTCCCACGAAAACTGAAGCTTTTTTGGCACGTGGAGCACTGATATGGTTTTTGTCCAGTGTGAGTTCTTTCATGTAAAGTGAGATTGGATTTGGTACTGAAGCTTTTACAGCATTCAGAGCACTGATACTGTTTTTGTCCAGTGTGGGTTCCTTCATGTAAAGTGAGACTGGATTTGCGAGTGAAACTTTTGCAGCATTCAGAGCACTGATAAGGTTTTTGTCCAGTGTGAGTTCTTTCATGTAAAGTGAGATTGGATTTGGTACTGAAGCTTTTACAGCATTCAGAGCACTGATACGGTTTTTGTCCAGTGTGAGTTCTTTCATGTAAAGAAAGATTGGATTTGGTACTGAAGCTTTTACAGCATTCAGAGCACTGATACGGTTTTTGTCCAGTGTGAGTTCTTTCATGTAAAGTGAGATTGGATTTGGTACTGAAGCTTTTACAGCATTCAGAGCATTGATACGGTTTATGCCCAGTGTGGGTTTTTTCATGTACAGTAAGGTTGTATTTGCGAGTGAATCCTTTCTGGCATTCTGGACACTGATAGGGTTTTCGTCCAGCGCTAGTTTTCTCATGTTTAGTGAGGTGGGATTGATGGCTAAAGCTGTTCTCACAGTCATTGCTCTTATTCGAGTAGTTTGTTTCTCCAAGTTGGGTTTGTTCCTGGATACATGTCATCTTAAGACTGACTCTGATTTCTGATCATGTACTTGTTTGTTACAACTCAGCATTAACTTCTAAATTACATTTCAGATGCTCTTCTTAACATATGTATTTAACTAATTATAGTTTTTTCCTGGAGATCATTTTCCTACCTTTAAAGGCACCGATCTAACTTGTCTTATAAACTTTCACTGAGGAGCCCCTTGTATTGATTAAGAGGCCCCTCATGGATTCATTTTCTCCAAGTTATGCCCGGGTGAATTCTATCTAGTTTAATTAGTCTCATTTAGTGATTCTAGTTTATCACATTTGATTTAGGAGTTTTAAAGGCACTGATGAGGTCTTTGGGGTTTAGTGTTTGCCTGTTAAGTATGTTTGTTCATACAAGTAATGGCAGGTAATTAGGGCATGCCAGGGTGGTTTATGAATTATCAATAGTGTAACACTGGCCTCTTTTTTACTTTCTGTGCCAGTATATGCTTTTTCTGTTCAGTGGTTAAGACAGGTACATGATCCACTTTGGAAGTTACAGGACAATTTGAAACTACTCGGATCAACCCAAGAGACAGAGTTGGTGGGGGAAAATCTTCCTATATTGGAAATGATAATCCGGCATCTTTGCAGAAACAACATCTAAGAAAGAGCATTTACAATTTGTTTCTTTTAAACAATCTTTAATCTCCTCTGAATCACAGGAGACGGAGTCAAAAGCTTGCACTTGTAAATCGGGGATATTAGTCTTTTTGACAGTTCTGTCACATCACAACACGTCTACGGATACTAATCTGTTGGGGAGGGTTTAAGTCTCCAATGCATTTCTCATAAACCATGAAACAGAATTTACAACACTGAGTTTTCTCAAGTGCTCTGTGTGGGTATCAGTTGTGGCCAATGTTCTCCTTACTCTCAGTTACTGACACTGGGTAAACATTTATGATAATTTTCCTTTAGGGATTTGACAACTTTCACATTCACCAGTTTCTTCCGCTCCAACATCCTCACCATTCCTGGCACATAGAATGTGTTTCTTCTCTAGAGCTCGAGAATGTTTTAACTTTCCTTGAAATAATCCTTTTCGTTGTGTTTCACTAAATTTAAACCTTCTTTTATCTGTTCATGCTTCTGTCACCTGTAGAAATGGAGTCAAAAATTGTAAATGAACACAAAGACAAAATATTTGTGACTTTATACTTTGCACAAAGAAAGCATTAACAAAAACAAGATAGGAAATCAGTTTGAGTTGCATTTCTGATAGTGGGGAAACAGTGTTGATCGGGAGCTTGGGATCACTGGAAATCTAGGATGTGAGAGCAAAAGAAGTAAATATTTAAGAAAGAAACACAGATTCTCAGAAGCATCCACACTATCAAATTGCAATTTCTGTGGCAACGGCTGGGAACATAGTGATATATTTGTCATTCTTGTAATAAATTACTAGATGTTATTTACTCCCCTGCCCACCTAGACTGTTAATCTAATCCTTTTTCCAGTGATCTAGGAAGGGACATTTTATTGAACAGCACAACAGCAAAGGAAACCAGAAAGGGTAAAAAAAAGAAAAACATAAAACAGAGGAAAGAGAAAAAAGGCTATCTTCCACTTTCACCACAGGGGTCAGGCGTAGGAAACTCCACAGTAGGCCTGGGTGGTAAATTCCGCTTGTGGAATTTGCGGAATCTGGGTAATTTTGCGTTCTGCGGAGAACACGGAATTGCCAAAAATTCTGCGATTCGACGGTTTTGAGTAATTTTTTGCTTGCTCGCGCTTTCAAAAAGCTTGTTTGCAAGATATTTCTCCCTGAGCACGCAAACAGCAGTCGCGAACAGGAAAAAAGCAACGCAAACGGGCGGAACAAGCAATTCCGTGTGTTTGCAGAACTTTTGCGTGCTCGCAGAGATTTTTTACCATTTCGCCAAGC
The DNA here is from genome assembly GCF_964263255.1 of Lissotriton vulgaris. Classification (NCBI taxonomy): domain Eukaryota; kingdom Metazoa; phylum Chordata; class Amphibia; order Caudata; family Salamandridae; genus Lissotriton; species Lissotriton vulgaris. The sequence continues at coordinate 69,534,522 of NC_141685.1, read as the reverse complement.
TTTGTGTAGCGCGACTACTCAAATTCCTCCCACCCCTACTCTTCAGCAGATGCTTGTGAACCCATAAGTTACTTCTAAATACAGTGCCCCCAAGGTCAGCACCAGGTGCAGCTCCACCGGTCGCACCACCCACATGTACTGTGTCTTTTGCTTGTAGTAGACAGGACAAAAAAGGGCAGGATGGGAGGACGCCAAGAGATGGAAGTCAGATCCAGAGAGAAAATACGCAGAAAGAACAGACAGAGGGAGGATGGTATCATGTGGTCTGGAAGAGGAGACAGATGTGCCAATTGTTAAGGAACTGGTGGGTAAAACTGACCTAAAATGAACTGGACCTGCACTACACTCCCAACATGTACCAGGAGGAATGTGGATCCATCAGGTGATTATCAGAAGTTTGATAACAACAAGAATAGTGCACAGAGGGAGTCAAATGTGGAAGCTGAAGAGACCAAAAAAACCAGAGATCAAGAAAGGGAATAGAGAAAGAAGAAACAGGGGAAAAGGAAATGTAGAGTTATAGGTATCCTTACCTGACAGTTATATTATATTTTGTTCTTCCGAGGATGGCACCCACGCTGCACTGCCTGCTCATCCCAGAATACCTTGAAAGGAAGGAAAGAAATGGTTTTGCATCAGACGACAATCACACTTCATCCCATTTTACAAATAACCGTCCTGAACTTACAAAACAAAAGAATCTCTTGTTCTCTGGATGCCATTGCGAAGCAACTCTGGTTATGAATGCATATCTTTTTTTTGGTTCAAGAGCCATGATCCTTTGCTGGAAAAGGTCTCTGTGAATATAGAGTGCACCCACAGCCTCAGAGAACAAACCCTAACAATCCAGTCCACTTCTTCATAACCCCCATCTTAACATTTACAGACCATGAAACTTGCAAATTAAAACAATCTGGTTTGCAAAGGTACGTTAATGTCCTTGTACATAATTCTGCCCACCGTTCATAAAGCAGTGAACCAGACTCTTAGATTTATACAAACCACGCTCTCTGGGCAACAGTAATTCAAGCTCAAGCTGATGCAGAGTGGGAATAATGAGCAATGGAAGTAACAAAGCATCAATGTGTTGGCGCTTTTTATCTATAACTTATCTGAAGGGATGATGCGGGGGGTCAGCATAAATAAATCCTTCACGAGACAAAACTTGGAACATTGAAATGTTGAGACCTCCATTGAAGACAATGGAGCAGCAGCAGCCTATTCAACCTGATATAGGCCTGCTGCTCTCAACATTACAATGTCCTAATACACAGCCTCTGCCTCTCTGAAATATATGGTTTGGGCAGGAGAAGGCAGAAGATAGAGCCTGCAGCGGGGCACACAGGAGCCTCCCCCCTTCCTCCTCTTATAGCTCGTAGTGTCACTGGTATCTAAGAAGGAAGAGGGGGTGTTCTGCTCATCTCCTGCATCTCCCCGGCTCAACTGAATGATAAAAACAGTTTAGCCGAGCCCAGGGAGAGCCAGGGGCTGACTTCAGCCTCCTTTCACAGCTATTGCTGTGACTGTTCAACATTTCACCCCTGTGGTCCTGCATGCGGCTGTTAACAGTTTCACATTCACAGCAACAACTGTGAAACAAAGGTTTCGGAGTACCGGAGGTGTTTCGACCCCCTCGGTCTCTGGGACACCTTTATTTTATTAATTAACACATTCTGCCCTCATGGGGCAAACAGTGTAATGACCTTATAGTCAGCCGTAGCAGGCAAAACTGCCCATTAAAGGACCGTTCCCTTGGTAAAGGCACTTGCATTTAGCTTTGGAGTTACAGCAAGCAGTAAGGTCATATTAAAGATTTAAAGTAATGGTTACTTAGTCAGAGAAATAATCATCATAATATTTGCAGAAGGATCACATACAGTTAACCTCTAAATTATATCAAAAGCCAGACTCAGATATAACTCTAGATGTAAAGTCAACAGACAGACCACCACAACAAATGTGTGCTAAGAAATAAGAAACCCTTTTTCTATAATTTCAAATAGCAAACTGACATAGAATCTGCTTAGTTAAAAATCAAGGAAAAGTTCTTACGTACAAAATCAGTAAGAGGAGTGACATGTAGTCTGCAATTTGGAAAAGGATAAAATAAAACAAATATCCCAAAACAGTACATTTTATAAGTTTTTAGACAGAGAGAACACATTATTGACATGGTTCGTGATGAGGTAAAAATGACAACAACTAATGAATGTTCATGAAAACATAGCACAACAAAATGTAATTTAATAAAACACACCTACAAAATTAATAATTAATTTTGACTCTTCACCTTAAAGCAGGAGATTGGCATTGGATCTTGCATGTCCTACCATACAATACAGCAACATGGGACAACAATAGTATTAATTCTTCTCAGGTCCTTTACTATCCTCCTTTTTCTACCTGTTTATTTAATTCCTGTGATAGTAGAGTTACATGGGCTCCATATCTCTTCTTTTAGAATGCCTTGCTTAAAAATGTTATCAATGACAGGTATATGCCCTCCTCTGCTTCACGTGTACGGTTGTACTGAGGAGTGTGTGGACACACTGCATTCGGTTTCACCGTGATTTAAGCTGGCTCTGCACTTTCAATCAATTCACATTTCTTTCCTGTAAAATTCCAAGCCTCTTGATTTACTGTACAATTTAAATCTGGATTTAAATACTCTTATGTAAAGCCTGAAAACAATTAACTCTCGAGTTGCCGAATGTAATTTAGAGTCTTCACGTTGTGTTTGAATACCAACATCATCCGGTGTACAATAAATTACACAAGTCAATTTACATGGTTATTCCCTAACAAGTTTCTGGCCATTCATCATTGACCCAATTTGTACGGGAACATTTGCTGACAGCTCATCAGTTGTTTATTAGAAATGCCTACAACTTGGACTCCTTTCCCAAGAGGGGTGGGTTGGGAGCTCCTGTCAGTCTGACTGTGGAACGGGTAGCACATTTAATGATTAAAAGTGATGCTGGGCGTGGCTTGGCGCCGGCAGTAATGGCCGCCTGATCCCGGAGCTCCACCGGCCCGAGCCCTCAGCCTCGATCCAGTCAGAGAGGGCCGGGAGAGGCCCTGGAACGTGCCTGCATCGCGGCCGGCGTGCCGCGCAACGAGAGGCCCCGGCTTGAGGCCTAGTCTTGGTGGGGACGAACTTGGCCCTGCGGCGGGCGCCCAGCCTCTGCTTCACGGAGCGCGCTGGGGGGAGGCCGCATGGGCCGCGGACCTTCGGCCCAGAGCCGGTAAGACCCCTGGCTGGACACTCCTGCCACGTGAGGAGGCGGCTTTTAGGGAACTGCGGCCCCAGCTCGCGGCCAGTCTACCAGTGGCCGACTTCACCCACTGGGGCGCGCCCGACATCCTCCACCTGGTGCCCTGTAAGGGCAGGACATTTTGGGCCGAGGGGCCCCCGGTGAAGTGTCGGCCGACCTGAGACTGCGGCGCATGGGCCTGAGGTGGTGGCGGAGGCCTGGTGCGGCGCCAGAGATACTGTGTAAGTGGCGAGCTGGCCTCGGGGAGTGACTGGGACCCTGCGGAGCCCCGGCCCGACGATCGTGTTGCCTCTGCCGCGGCAGTGGTGGTTCCGCCTCTGCCTGTGGTCCACTGAGGTGCCGTATAGCTGGGTAGTATGGCCCCTGGTGTCCACGCCGATCGCCTCACACTGCCTGAACTTTGAGGCGTTACCTAATACCACGGACCTATCCTATCCGCCCTGGTGATCCTCTCCTGACCGTCGGCCCAGTTGGGGGGCTGGAAACTGGAGGGATGAGCACACAGTGCTTCCATTTTACTAGCTATTTCATTGCGTGCCGGCGACCCACTGTGACGACAGAACACCGCCCCGGCCACAGGTCTGCTTCTCGACGCCAGCTTCAACATGAGGCCTAAGCAGGGTCCGCCCGCACAATCGAACAATCTCGATAAATACACAGTACAGAGGGGTACGCCGCGGACAGAGGTACCGGCGAGCGGCCAGCAGAGCCCAAAGGAACCATCGCTGGCCAGTATTATGACGGCTATTCAGGCACTGGGCACCACCCTTGAAACTAAAATCGACAAGATGGCCATAGAGGTGAACCTTCTCCGGACTGACCTCAATAAAACGTCGGAAAAGACAAAGGCTAATGAGACCGACATTGCGGACCTGCGGGCGTCTACGAAGCATCTGGAAAAGAGAGTCAATGATTTGGTCCATCAACACTGTCAGATGACGATACGGCTGGACGACCAGGAAGGGAGGGCCAGAAGAAGTAACGTACGCCTGGTTGGAGTTCTGGAGGACCTCCAGGGGCCCAGTGTGGAGCTGTTCGTTGAGGATTTAATCCTTAAGCACCTCAAGCCAAAACTTTGTCTAAAATCTTTGCCATCGAGCGCGCGCACCGGGCGCCCATCCCCAAACCTAGCCCGGGAGTGCCACCGAGGACAATTATTGCTAAAATCCTCAACTACAGAGACAGAGATGCTGTCCTTCAGGCGGCCAGACAATTTGGGGATCTACTCTACGAGAACGCCATAATTCGATTCTTTCCCGACTTCACCCTCCAGGCCCAGCGCGAGAGGAGGTCTTTTGCGGGTGTGAAAGGGGCACTCCGAGAAAAAGGTATCAAATACATGATGTTCTTCCCCGCCAAACTCAAGGTTCTCATGGGAAGAAAGTCCTTTTTCTTCACGTCGCCGTTGGAGGTGCAGGAATGGATCGACAAGGAGGTGGCCGTGACGGGCGAGGGTGCGGAGGCCCAGAACTGGAGAGACACTCAGACCGCATCTCTGGGCTCAGCGGCCGGGGGATCTGAACGAGATGGCCAAAGCCAACGCTCCACAAGTCCGAAATGATCGACACAGCAGAGGGACGCCCGAAGACGGCCTTCGCGAGACTCACAGAGCCGATAAGGGTCACTTTAATGTATTGATCTGTTGCCTTTGACTCTTAGATTCTTACCCATGGGGTTAGTTGCCCATATGATATCATAACCAAACATAGACACTGGAATTCTGAGTTGCAGGACTTATGAACTACCTCACTTAGAGGTTGGGGGGGGCGCGGGCGGCGGGTGGGGCCGGGCCAATGATCGCTTCACGTGACAGGTCCATCTGAGGGGAGGGTGGATTGTTCATTGTTGGAGATTCCTCTTTGGGGTGTGTCTCTGGGGCGAAAGGCACTCTGCTAATTGGGGATGTGGGTAGTTCTAAACCCGCAGAGCAGGGCAGCAGGGAGGGGGGATGTGGGTGGGAAGGGCTGGGGGTGGTCGGGAACAGTTTGGTAATGCTGGGCTCCACCAATGCTGTAATGATCAATGTTTGTATTGAACATGAATGTTGGGGAGGTAGCTGGGAGGGTGGGGGAGTTGGGAAGGTTTTACGGTCATGTGTAGTTCGCAATGTCATAATCGACCCGGGCGCCAGAATGCAGGAACAAGTCATGTCACACAGCAACGGTTATGGCTAGGAGATGGGAAAAAAGCCTAAAAGTTCTGAGCTGGGACGTCAACGGGCTAGGAGACAGGCTCAAGCGCACTATAGTCCTGAGATTCATTAAAAGGTACCAGCCGGATGCAGTCCTGCTGTAGGAAAAACACCTCATGGGGAACACATGTCAGGCCCTCAATAGGTGGGGGTACACCCTTGCAGTTCACTCCGGCTTCACCTCAGGCTCCAGGGGTGTAGGGATCCTGTTGCGTCGCTCACTGCCCCTTCACATAGATCACACTGAGTCAGACCCTCAGGGCCGCTTTGCAGTGGTGTCCGGCAGATGGGAAGGTTACCACCTGAACCTGCTCTCTGTATACATCCCACCTGGCCTCCAGACTCAAGCATGCACAGATCTGGGCAAACTGCTTCTCTCCCTCCCTGATGGTCAATTGGTAATGGGAGGAGATTATAATGCTGTAGTGTCGGGGACCCTGGACAGACACCACCCCAGAGACATACCACAGGGGCAGAAGTGGCTGGCGGACTTCTTGGAAGCCTTCGGGCTCACAGACGTCTGGCGGCTACTGCACCCAGCGGATACTCACTTCACCTTCTTTTCCGGGCCACATCGCTCATTCTCCCGCCTTGACTACATCCTCACTCTACTATAACACGACACAACGGTACGAGAAGCCACGCACCTCACCCGTGGCATATCTGACCACTCGCCGGTTATTACCCACATAACGTTCGGGACTCGGCGTGAGTGCTGCATCGCACCAATAAGCGATTGGCACTTGAAGAATGAGGAGACTAGTAGGAAGCTATCTAAGTCAATTACCCAATACTTTGACGATAACGTAGGGTCGGTGGACTCTCCAGACACCCTTTGGGAGGCCTTTAAAACCGTGATCAGGGGGGAGGCGTTGTCGGCCATCGTAGGTAAGCGAAAAGATAAAGAAAAGCAGGTTGCCGCAGTGGAAGCAGATCTGGCGGTGTTAGAGAGGAAAGCGTGTGAAATTGGGGCGACTGACGTACAACATCGACTGCAGCTAAAAACAACGGAATATAGGGAACTAGTTACACAGGAAGCTAAAACAGCAGCCATACATAAGATGGGAAGGCTATATGACCAGGGCGACAAAGCTGGGAAACTTATAGCATGGCTCTATAAAAAACAACAGGCCAATAAAGTAGTGCCAGAAATACAAACGGCCTCAGGGACTGTTCTAACTGAACCCTGGGAGATAGTGGCCGAATTTGCACGACACTATAAACAGGTTTACAGCCGGGAGTCCGACCGCCCAGAGGAGGACTCGGTAGCCCTCCTTACAGATATCCGACTGCCTTGTCTGTCGGAGGAAGACCGAGAAACCCTTCAGAGCCCACTCGAGGTCACTGAGCTTCAACGCGCTATAGCCGACCTCCGCCCGGGAAAAGCCCTGGGACCCAACGGCCTCCCAATAGAGCTCTACAAGCTAAAGCCGGATGCCCTCAGTAACCACCTAAAACACATGTTCGAAAAAAGTAAAGAGGCGGGACTGTTGAAACGAGACCAACGCCTATAGTGGCAATACCTAAAGAGGGGAAACCTAGAGAGTCCTGTGCCTCATATAGACCAATCTCGCTGCTCAACGCGGAGCCCAAAATTTTGGCCAAAACACTGGCAAATCGACTTCAATCGGTCCTGCCTACCCTGGTCCATCCGGATCAATCAGGGTTCATGCCCCACTGCAAAACCGCACTCAACATTCGACGTCTTAATGGGGTACTCGGGCAACAACATAGGTTGCAAGAAGATGCAGTGGTGGTCTCTCTTGACGCCACTATGGCATTTGACACCCTAGAGTGGCCCTACATGATCGCGGTACTTCGTAAATTGGGCTTTGGGCTGAATTTTATATCCTGGATCCGTCTCCTTTACACTGAACCTCTAGCCCAGGTGGTGGTAAATGGTAAGGCGTCCGAGGTCTTCACCCTTGAGAGAGGGACTAGACAGGGCTGCCCTCTCTCTCCCCTCCTATTCGCGCTTTCCCTTGAACCACTCGCGGCCTGGATAAGGCAGGATGTCTACCTCAAAGGGATAGCATGGACGGAGGGATGGGAGGACAAGATCTCCCTATACACCGACAATATCCTTCTGTACCTCTCCAGACAGCTTAGATCTGTCATGGCGGCTCTTGATATCTTCACGATTTTCGGACGAAACTCCGGATTTCTGATAAACTGGAGCAAATCCCACCTTTACGTACTCCCCGGGGACCCCCCGAGGCTCCCTGCCACTTGTCCCATAACAATGGTGGAGGACGGCGTCAAATATCTAGGAGTCTTTGTCTCCACAGACAAGACTCTACTGTACAAAATAAATCTACTGCCACCTCTAAGACGGCTCAAACGCGACGTTAAATCCTGGCGGCAACTTCCATTGTCATTTCTGGCCCTTTTTAAAATGATGGCGATGCCAAGATTTCTCTACGCTTTACAGAACTACCCAGACCTAGTACCCAACTCGTATTTTGCAGCAGTTGAAGCGGCGCAGCGTGACCTCCTTTGAGCAGGGGCGCCTAGAATCGCATTGCGCAAACTCACACTGGGGTGGTACGACGGTGGAATCGCCCTCCCTGACATCCGCAAATATTACTGGGCCGCCCACCTCTCAGCGATCAACCAAGGTACATACAGTGACGGGAACGACCCCGAGTACGGGATGGACAGATGGCTACTTCCTGGGGGGAATTATGAGGTCGCACTCTACTCCAAGCCGGATAAACACCAACTCACAGGACCAACTAAACATTCAGTACAGACATGGCACATTGCTCAGCGAAAACTAGGGTGGTCAGATGTCCTTACTATGTCAACTCCACTATGGGCCTCCGAAAAACTTGGCAACTTGGGGCACACCAAGGGGTTCCGTAACTGGGACCGGATAGGAATCTCACAAATCAGAGACATCTGGGGCCCTAAACGAATCCACACGTTTGCCCACTTGCAGGACACATACGACCTAGCCCAGACCGAACACTTCAGATACATGCAAGTGCGACATTCTCTGCAGGAGAACATTCCACCAGAGACTACACTGCTTCAGACCTCCCCACTCGAAGACAGATTATTGGATGGACACATTACAGACCACGCCATCTCTCTCACATACAAAAAGCTAATCAACAACCCCCCGACGCGCTCCTTCCCCTAAAAGAGAAATGGGTTGCTGACGGGCTAGAGATAGATGAGGAAGAATGGATGTATGCTCTTGCTTCCTTTAGGGAGGTGGCGATTTCACCACAGCGTTCTTCGCGCACGTGTGGTGAAACACTCCGAGGCTTCTGGTGCTTCATCTGTTGTGTTGCTCTGCCTCCCGCCCAGCACTGACACCGCATGGCGGTCTGTTTTACGGGCTTTGCCCTTTTATAATAAGCGTGGCCTGGTTGTATTAAAAAAAAAAATGTTTGAATATATGTGAAAGTCTTCACAGCCACTTCTGTAGTACATTGAAGTCTAACAGTTTGGTTACTCACCTGTTTCTAGAGGCACTCCTGTTGGGGGGAGCCTTTTATAATTTAGTAGGGTGTATCTGTTAATGGGTGCCCGGCCTTCATTAAATATGCATTCACCTTCTGACCATGACTATGTATCAGCTCACTCTGCTGAGGTGCAGCCCCCCCAGGCACGCACTCCTGCAGAGGTTGACAAGCTCCTTTCTTCGGCCATTGCCCAGGCGCTTGCCCCTCTGCAGGACAGCGATAACAAACTGTCTGCGCATGTGTTCAAGACTGGTTCCGATGTTGTGAATCAATCTAGGGCCCGAATTAAATATTCCTGATTCATGCCCTTATGTGGTTATAACAAAACATATCCTTATAAAGGCATTAGAATCATGTCCATATTTAGTCATAGCCAATGCAGTCCTAATACGGCAAGGCTACTCCCATGGATTCCTAGAAAGTACAACGTGTTCTTTAAACAAATCCAAGCCTCCAGCAGCCCGGGAATTCCCCCTGCTTTTGTCTTGATTTGCGCAAGAACTCCTGGAGTCCAGAACATACTGTTAGTTCTTAGTGACGTCTTATGTCAAACCTTACGTCAAACACGGCACCTTCCAACTGTTAGTCTTTTGCTTTGGTCCTATGTAGAGTTTTGTTTATCTGTCTATATTTGTTTTTATAAAAAGTAGTGAATGCAGAGGTATGTAAGGTATGCATGAGAGAATGAATGGTAATAGGATATGGTAAGTTGTTAGGGGTGTTTCGCTTCAACTGCACTTTATGAAATTTACAAATATTCTTTTGAAAGCTTGTTATTTATGATTATGTTTCTATGTGACAAAATAAATTGTATTTATGTATAAACAGTCAAATTGAAAAAACAAAAAAGATAAAAAGAAAATAATAAAATTATGTCTTCAAAGTAACTAAAAGCCTTTTTCTATTTCTATAGCATCCATCTTTATAAAAATGTTTTTTGATAAATTCTTGTGATAAAGTAATATAGGTCTAATCAGAGGTACTTCCTGTGCTTAGTTTATCTTCTTCTCCCCCCTCTGGACCTAAAAATATACTGGGAGAACTCTTCTTTCTGGGTGAGTCCACCCCAGACTTGGACCCTGATGAAGGGTTTCCCAAAGATGGAGAGGGTGAAGATGATTACAATTCCTCCGACGATATGTTTGATTCCGGCAGGTCTTGGTGTCCACGTTCTTCTTGTTCTGATGTTGGTGATGGAGCTCAGGTTCATGCGGATATGTTTGACCCTTCCTGTATCTTTCGACCTCGGAGTTCAGATTGGGTACCTGATAAGAAGACGGCGGATTATGTTGCCGCAAAGATTAGGCAGCCTCTTTCTCAATAGGTGAGATCCCGCCTTAGGTCAGAATGCTCTAGACCGTCTTTTCCCAATGGCGTTGCTAGTACCCCAGAGTTGGACCCTAAGCTCTGTACATTTTTTGCTAAATATATGAAGGATCCAAAAAAGGGGATAGATCGTTCCTGGAGGGCTTGTCAGGACAAGCTTCTTGATGTTGTGGGACCCCTAACTAAAATCATTGAGTTAGCGGAACGGTCCAGAGAGTCAGGCCTTCCTCTCCCGACGGACGATATTGCGGGATGGGCGCAAAGGGCAATGTGTCTCTTGGGCAATGCCAATTGTGCCCTCTCCGCCGAGCGTCGCCGTTCCCTACTTTTGAAAATTGATTCCAAATTAGAAGAACTGTCTTCCTCCAAGGCAGGTTCAGTAGCTCAAGGTATGCTCTTTGGTGATCCCTTCGTTAAGGAGTTAGGAAAGTTTGTAGCCACCTTTTCTGCCCTGGATAAGGTTTTTGGGGGGGCCGGGCGAGGCAGGGGTCGCTCTTCCGGTCGACAATTAAACCAAGGTCCCAATAGAGCACAGGCAAAAAGAAATAATGGATGGAACGATGGCAGACAAGGAACCTTCTATCCTTCCCGTGGAGGCAAGGGACAAGGCAGATGCCATGGTGGCAACAAGAATGCACGAGGATTCCGTGGTAAGCTTGAAAATCCGCTCTCCTGTTCGCCTGGGGGCAGGATTTCTCTGTTTCTAGAAAACTGGGCGGATTTAACGTCAGTTCCTTGGGTGTTAGAGACAGTTCAAGGGTTTCACATAGAGTTCTACGGGTTCCCCATCCAAACATCTCATCCTCGCCCTTTGGTTTTTTCAGACTCAGAGACCGATCTGATAGATCACGAGGTTCTAGATCTTCTTTCAAAAGGTGCTATCACTCTCTCCCATCTTCATCCGTGCGGATTCTTAAGCAATATTATGGTGGTAGAAAAGAAAGAAAAAGGCTTCAGACCGGTTATCAATCTCTGGTCCTTCTACGAGTGGTTAGTTTACCGGCACTTCAAGATGGAGGGAATTCATCTGCTCAGGGACCTTCTTCTCCAGAACGATTGGTTGGTCCGGTTAGACCTCAAAGATGCGTATCTGTCAGTTCTAATTCCCGCTCCCCCCATTGCAGGTTCCTGTAATTCCAGTGGAAGGGTCAAACCTACGAATTCAAAACGATTCCCTTTGGTCTCTCATCAGCTCCTTGGTGTTTTACCAAGCTTCTTCGTCCTGTGGTGGAACATCTCCGCACCAAGGGTATTTGACTAATAATTTACCTGGACGATATGCTGCTCATGGATCAATCCAGGGATCATCTTCTCCTTCACTTACAGATTACAATATCCCTATTACAGAATCTGGGGTTCACCATCAATGTCCAGAAATCGGACCTGGTTCCCCAACAGAGCATGATCTTTCTAGGTTTTCGCATCGACACGAGGGATGCCTCCTTGAATCTTCCTTCTCAGAAGATTTCAAAGATTAGGAAGGAGATTCGACAGGTTCTCCGCAGAGACAGGATATGCCTGTGACAGCTGGCCAGGATTGTTGGTTTGTTATGTCCTCGATTCAAGCCATCTTTCCGAGTACTCTACATTACAGGACCCTGCAGAGGTTGAAGGCCTCCCACCTGCGCAGGGGTCTCACTTACTCGGAGCTGAACTCCCTTTCCTCGGAGGCCAGGGCGGAACTTCTTTGGTGGATGGACTGTCGTAATTTGACGATGGCTGGGTTAGCGCTTAGCTTTGCTACACGTTATTCTCCTTAACTTGGCCATATTAGAAAACGCCATCTTGTACGTTACGGCGGCCATCTTAGATCATGAGCGGCCTCGTGGCCAGCGTGCCCTTTAGTCCGTTGTCCGTACCACTGACCACTCGAGTTTGCCCAGCAACAGGCTATTTTTAGTAAAGGTCAAGCCTGTACATGCGCAGTCCCAACTGACCAGTCACCCCTTAGGAATGTGCCGCCAAACTGACCAGTGAGATTGTAACCCCTCCCATGAGTTGGCTGTGTTCCAAAAATGACCATATATGTACATAAAGCTCTGTAACTTTGTACCGCCTATCTTTTATTACCTGTAAACTGTATAAAAGACCGAGTCACACCAACGTTCGGTGTGATACTTCTTGCATTGCCGAAGGGTGCTGTAGGAATGTACCACCACCCCATGGGGTCTTAATAAACTTGTTCTTTGTACTTTTCAGTTTCCGTGCCAACAGTTCTTTCAGTGTAAGTGGGTTATCTACGGAGCATGTAGGCCTTGGGAACCCGATACCACAAATTGGCGACCACGAAGGGACTCATCGGCGACTCGGATGCCCGAAGGAGAGGTCGTGACGAAGGATTGGACACTCGCCATGGACGCGTACGCTGCCACCGAGTGACTCGAGTCTTGGCACCCACGGTGTTTCTTCCTTTCCTTCCGATCTGACCTTCCAGGTGGCGCCGGTCTCCGACTGAGTTCTTGATCGTCTGCGTTGCTGGATAAAGTGTCGTTTGGCTGATTCGATTAAAGACCTTGGCAGTTGGAATCTGGACCTTTGAGATTTGGGTAAGATTTGTGATCGGTAAGGTAGTCTGTGGACGCTTACTGAAGTTCTATGATTTGTGATCGGTAAGGTAGTCTACGGACGCTTACCGAAGTTCTGTGACTGTGCCTTTGATTTGAGTTAGCTAACATTTGTGATTTTGTGAACTTTGAATTTATATATGTAGTGCACTTCACATAGGCAGGCATGTAGAGATGTTTCTCTAATCTTGTTTTCTACTTTGAGCGGCACATTTGTGTGAAGTACTGTAAGTGCCATTTTTATACGGTATCACGCTTTCGTGATACTTTTTGAACATGCCTGTTTTAAGCACACTCCGAGGGATGTGCTGTTTTGGAAATGGTACCACAATTAGGTTAGCGGAATCACAGCCGGCTCCCCCAGAAGGAACTCCAAACCGTGAAATGTACATGAAAATCGGCCTTCCCCCTATAATGTACAGTAAATTATGGCATAAATACACCAAAACCGATCCTAATTTGCAATGGCCACTACATGGGTCGTTCGATTTGCGAAAGGTTCAGTTTGTGGAGCAGTGGTTGTTTCAACGAAGGTCTAGACAGAACATGTTTGATTGTGTGCGAATGTGGGAGAAAGCGGTGCGTGAACGAATGAAACGTGAGGTTGCCTTGGCGGACAAAGAGCAGCGCAAGGCTGCTCGAGATAAGGCTTTACAGCTTGAGGAAAAGGAGGCTCAGGAAAAGAGAGAGAGGGAGGAACGGGAACGTAAATTGCAAACGACTGGTCAATTCCCTATTCGTCGACCGCTTTATCCTGTCCTTAATAATGAAATTGATGATTTTTCGTTACTAGATCGATCGCCGCCTCCGTACGTTCCACCTACGGCTCCGACTGCGGACTCGGACGATGACGAACAGGATAAGTCGGGAAAAGGGAGCAAGTCGAGTATCAGGTTATCTGCGGAAAGAGCTGCGGATTTGCGTAGTTGGGCCCGTAAATTGAATACAAATTTTGTAACTGTGGCTGAAGTTATTGTCGAGAGGGGTAATTGGACAGAACAAGAATTGATGTGTTTTTTGCCTATTTTGGCTGATGAAGTTGTTATCGCATTTCGTAAATATTCGGATACATTAGAACCTAAGGCTGTATCGGTTCATCATGAGAATCTGGGTAAAGGTTTATTTGTTCTTGCAGATGTTGATACGTTTTTCAAGCAACTGATCCAGCTTCGGGATGAGACGTCCAGATTGCGGGACGAGCGGGAAAAGAATAAGGAGTCCGGGCCGGAGTCTACTGGGCAGTCTAAGGAGTGTTCTCTCCGGGGTTCAGATAAGAGTTCTAAAGTGCATGTTATGCCTATGCGTGAAGCTGCGCCTTTGTATGTTCCACCGAAAGGGGATGGTACAGACGATGATAAAACTTCGAAGGATGCGAAGGGGTATTTTATATATAATTGGGTGTATACGCCTTGGAATAGAGCAGATGTTATGGCGTTGAAAAATTCTTTGCCTGATCTTCGTAAAACCCAGGCAGCATTTTATGAAGGGGTGGAAGGGGCTATTTCGTCCTGTGTTATGACTCTGGTTGATATAGATTTGTTTTTTGGGTTAATTCTTCCGCCTGACATGTGGAGATTAATTCGAAAAAATAATGATGAAACAATACTTCGGGGAACGTGGAAAGAAATAAACGAAGCAGATTTAGATAGGGAGCCTGCATGTAAGCCATGTGAGTTGATTCTAAACCTCCCGGCGGCTATTTTGATTAAATTAAAAATGCTTGTTCCTTCTAAAAAGATCGATTGGACCATGTTGGCTTCGTGCAAACAAAAGTCAGATGAAACGGTTTCGGATTTCTTTACACGCTTCGAAGAGGCTTTTCACGATTACAGTGGTCAATCATTAATAGATGATACGGGTAGGCATTTGTTTGTAGATAAGTATGTGGCTAATCTCCTACCGGAGATTGCAAAACGATTAAAATCGAGTGAAAGTTCCTGGGCCACGGCGACCCCTGCGTCTTTGTTAACTATGGCTCAGTAATATGAGTGGCAGGAATTGGAGGCTAAAGAAAGTGTTGATAAGAAAGCGAAGGAATTGAAAACGAAGGTGATGTTGGCACAGGTTCGTGGCACACAATCTAGAGGGAGTGATAGAAGCAGACGAGGTGGAAGTAATACGTCGTATGGTCGTACGGATATAGCAGAGGATCAATGTGCTTATTGTAAAGAGTTTGGGCATTGGGCTGAAGATTGTCCGGTACTTCGTGAACAACGTAGTCAGCGTGGTCGAGGAGGTGGAAGGTCGAGGGGCAGTTATTCGGGGGCGAGAGGTGACGGAGGTGATCGTGGAAGGGCTGAAGAGAGGGGCCGTGGCCAGGATGAACGAAATACTTTTGATAGACGAAATCAATATCAGATATCGGAGGGCGAGAATGTGGAGCATCAGGATTTTGTGCATGTATAGGACTGCGTAGGATGGGGTACGGAATCAGTTGAGGTGCCGGTAGATCAGAAGGGTCCATATGTGTCAGCGGGCATTTTGGGCTCTACTGATCAGTTTTTAGTCGACACAGGAGCTACTCGTAGCGCTTTGTCAAAAAAATTGGTTCCGAGGGCTCCCCTGTCTGGCGAAATGATAACATGTGTAGGGTTTGATGGCACACCCTCCCCTAGCCCATTGTCAAAACCCCTTGCACTTTGTCTTGATGAATTTTTCAGTTTTGGTCAATTTTTGCTATCGCCCCATACACCAGATAACATCTTGGGCTGTGATTTTCTTAAATATTTTCGAGCAATGATACGTTGCGCTCCCGAGGGAGTGCGGGTTATTTTGAATGACAATTACCCTGAATCGGACAGGTTTTGCACTATACAAGACACTGCAGCTTTGGCCTCTCTCCCGCACACGTTATGGGCGACCTCAGACACGGATGTGGGAGAGATGAGTATTCCACCTATTCGAATTACTGTGAAGGAGGGAGTACCTTTGCCACGTGTGCCACAGTATAAGATTTCCAGGGAAGGTGAAATTGCCCTGACACACATTGTCCAAGATTTGATAACTGCAGGAGTAGTGGAGGAGGTTCCTTACAATGTTTGCAACAGCCCTATTCTTCCGATCCTTAAGAAAGATACTGACGACAAAGTCTATCGTTTTATTATTGATTTGAGAGAAATTAACAAAATTGTCATTCCCCAATACCCGGTGGTGTCTGACATCACGACATTGCTTACACTGGTGCCACCAACGGCAACAACATTTAGTGTTATTGACTTGAAAAATGCGTTCTTTTCTATTCCTGTCCACCCTGATAGCAGATATTTGTTTGGCTTCACGTTAAATAATAAATCGTATAGATTTTGTCGTGTTCCTCAAGGTTACACTGAGAGCCCTAGTATCTACAGCCAGGCTTTGAAAAGACAGCTTGATTCTTTTGAATTACGGTCTGGGGTTGTCCTTATCCAGTACGTCGATGACCTTTTGCTTGCTGCAGACTCTTATGCACAATGTGAGGAGAGTACAATTGCTTTGCTTTCCTTTTTGGCACAGAACAATCATAATGTTTCAAAGAAAAAGCTTCAATACTGTAGACCCAAGGTGACCTACCTCGGTCATCTTTTGTCTAAGGAGGGGCGTGCATTAACATCAGATCGAATTCAGGCGATTTTAGACACACCAATTCCCCGCACTCAGAGAGATGTACGTGCTTTCATAGGTTTGACGTCCTTTTGCAGACAGTGGATCATGGGGTTTTCGCACATTATAAAACGTTTGTTAGCGTTACTGTCCAAAACAACACCAATGCCCCTTGACTGGACAGATGAATGTCAAAATGCCTTTGAACAATTGAGACAAGCCCTTTGTTCTGCACCCGTGTTAGGTATACCAGATTATAAAAAGATTTTCAGGTTGTACTGAGGTAATTGGAATTTTTATGGTCAAGTGTGTCCCCTAACGTGTACCCCATCGACTCCATGTACGAGTTTAAAGTGCATGTAACTTCCCTCCACAACCGAATCTGATGACGCAAATACATTTGCGTCCAATGTTAACATGTCCTCTATCAGATCCACCCTGAATGGATCGATAATTCCGTTCCTAAGTATGCCGTGCCACCGTCTTTATATGGTGCACTTTCACGTTTTTCCCTGGCTCTGCCGAGTTAGGCCCTGATTTCTGTCTTCAAGCCACTTCTGCCTCTGCCTCTGAAAGCTGCAGCATGGAGATGCATCCCTGACCTCTGCCTTACTTCCTGCCAAGCGAGCGGTGCCCGGCTCGGCCTGGTCTGCCTGCCAAAAACAGTATTTTGCCTTCAAGTTATCAGCGTAGCCAGCTCAGCTCCTCGAAAACACATTCCTGTCTAGTGAAATACGAAAACATACCCCTGGCTGCAGAGCAAAGAGCCAAGCCTTCCTGTCCTCCCTCCTGAAATTCATTGCTCCCGTTACCATGGTAGGCCCCTGGCTCCGCGCATTTGCACCTAGACACGCATACATTCAGTATAGAATTAGCCTCTGCCCGAAAGACCTTTTACTCCAGATTAAACATCCTCCAAACACAAGATATCAGATATGTTTTAGGGACAGGTCGATCTGACATGCCAGACTTCTGTCTCTTCTACTAGTGTTAAAAGTCAGACCCTTAGCTTCCTCCAGATACACGTCAATCACACGTCATATTAGCTGCACGCGCATTCAAGCCACAGGTTTCAGCTGACTCCGCAAGAATTCTCTAAGCATCCACCCACTTATGACACTTTTCTGTGATGTTTCTAGTTCACGCCTCTGTGCACACCCATATTCACGCCTTTTTGCTACGCACATGTGTTCTTATCATATACATTTCACTTGTCACGCCTACTGTATTCAATGCTATTGTGTCATTTTACTATATATGTCATGTACTGTTAATAAATCGTGGACATCTTTTCCTGCCATCATTGCATACCCGAACCCTTGTATTGATGGAATAGATCTCCATTGACTCGAGTCATTTATGATTAAAGCCCGTATGACTCTGATGCCACGGACTCTGCCTCTCATTTGATTGAGCTATTTTCTTTAACTTGTCTGAAATTATATGGCAAACTCGTATACGGTAAAATATTTACCACATAATTTGGCGCCCGAATAGGTACCCCTCCCCCACCCCACGCGCCGGTGATGCGTCGCAGGCCTTGCCCCCTGCCACGGCCGTGACGGACCCCATGCGCATCTGCAGGATTTCCTGTATCTTCCTCAGGCCTACGGAGGTGACGGAGACTGCGGCCGACATCCAGACGAGGCGGTGAGGAGTGCGGAGGATCCCGACCAGAGCCCAGCCGAGAGAGCAGTGTCCGAGGTATCGAGAGGCCCACCTGTAGTGTCGAGGTGCATGCGTAGTGCGCGGCAGAAGCAGTGACGTCAGTCCAGTCCAGTCGAGTTTCCGAGGCCTTCCGTTCCGTGCTTCCCGGTGAGTACCGTTGCTGGGGACGCATCAAGACGGGTGCATTAATTTGTGTCCGGTCAAGACGGGTTTGGGTACACAGATCCGGTCTGCACTGTTTTAGCAGTGTATCTGTACTGTTTAGCAGTGCATCTAGTATTCAATTATCCAGTTATTGTTGTTCGTTTCGTAATGTTTCAATGTGTTTTAAATGTCGTGGTATGAGTGATTGTTCGCATTTTTCTAACTGTGTTTACTGTGTATAGTGTCTAGATCGAGGTAGCAATGCCTTTATTCTCGAAATTACGACAGATAGGAACTAGGAAAGGGATACTTGAAGAAGCAGTTCCCATCCCACCCAGGGACACTCCTGGGCATTTTATGTACCACAAGCACGGCTTAGATGCCATATTATATCTCGACTTGTGGGTGGACTATACGAAAGACTTGGCAGAGAATCAGAGATGGCCCGTTACTGGGACATGGGATGCCGAGTGCATCATGAGAGTAGAGGAAGCGTTGTGGAAAAAGAAAGCCAGACAGTCACAGAAAGATGCCATTGAATTATGGCGTAAAGAATCACATAGACGGACAGAGAAAGCACTCAGGAAAATAGAGAACAGTAGAGAGGATTCCGAAAAAGCCAAAGAAAAAGAACTATTAGAAGAAGGAGAACGAGTTAGAATGGAACAACACGACAGACAGAGTAATGCCATTATTACAGGACTGTATCCAGTCCTGGCCGAGGGCCTGCCCCAGGCGACCCCGGAAGTACAGAAAGATCTGCCCCCTCCATTGGTTCCGACTAAATTACGTCATAAGACCGCAGCAGACATTTTTCTTTCTTCCTATTTAGACGACGTAGCTCCCACATATACCAATGTGCCTGCCAATGTACCCGTACCACCTGTTCCACCCATACCACCCGTACCACCTGCTGACAATAACCTACCCCACAATAATCTGCCCCCAGGTCCGCAACAGCAGACCCCTCCACGTCCCCAGGTTCCCGTACCTATTCCCCCTGGTATTCATCCGCTTAATCCCTTTGGGCCCGGCACGGTTCAGGGTCCAACCCCGTTACAGATACCGATCCTACAGCCAGGTTATGCTCAAACCTCCGCCTCAGGAGGTGCTACAGGAGGTTACCGCACCCCGCCACATGTACAACGAACAACAATGAGAGAATTAGCAATGCTGCGAACACCTAAAGCAGTCCCAGCCGAAAAGCTTAAAGAACATCTTACAGATTGAAGATATGATACAGTGCCTGGAAAGACAGGACCCATGATGTTAGCCTCCCTACGTTTAAGACGTGTTACCAATTATTTGATGTTACTACCAGAAATGCCAGACCATCTAGACAATATATATCATTTTATCAGAACAGGAGAAAGACCGGAGTGTATTAGTGAAGCCATGGCACATCAGAAAGTTGAGACAAAAACATTACTTTTGCGATTCTTGATTAATTGTTTGATAAGGGAACAAGATCAGTCCGGTTTTCCGCAAGAAGAGATGGAGAAGTTGTCAAAATGGAGTCAGAATATTGCAGAATGTAAACATGATAAAGAGAAATGCGTACATGCTATGGTTAGAAAGATCCGTAAAGAAATAATAGCAATACATGCCCGTCGAGAGCCTGAAATGCAATCTGAGTCAGACGATAAAGTAACCTCAGATGAGGAAGAACAACCAGAGAATGCAGCAGAAACCTCGCAACTAGCGAGTAGAGACATGATAGCATATGTAGGTAGGGAGAAACTCCCTAGACCATATCCTCTTGATAGGCCCTTCGATAGACCCATTCGTTTAGAAAACAAGAAACGTTACCTTTGTCCGATACCAGAGCGATGTTCCCTAGAGCATATATTTCAAATTACTGATAAAGTACTGAAAGAAAGGGTAGGTTATCACGAACTCAATACCTTACGTGATCAGGAACTAGCCCGGTCCGCAGTACAGTGGGCCGGGGATGATAGCATATATAAAGACGATTCAGTAGTGCAAACATTTTTAAGTCTTACTCCAGAAGAACAGCAACTAGCTGGTATATACATGACCCAACACCTCATTATACAGTATGAAAACCAAGCATCTGATCCAGGTCCGTTATATAATTTATTGCAAGACTTACTCCTGAGAAGATGGAGAGGTCTAGGTACCGATCTAATTGAAACGATTTTAGAACAACGTCACAAGTATAGAACTTTCCTGACTCCACATCTTGTTTCCGTTCCACCCCCAGTCAGGCAACCATATCACTTAGACAAACAGAATCCATTACGAGAAGTACATCCAATCCGGAAACCTGATGATACCCTTGAACGTGTGTTTGTATACACGCCCATAACTAAAATGGAATTATTGGAAATGAAGAAAATAGTGCCCAGTCATGATAAAGACCCTGCAGGTTTCCACTGTGAAATAAAAAACATGTTACTGATGGGAGATTATACCTATCCCGACATTATGAAAATATTGAAAGTGTTATTTCCTGCCGGTATTTACGAGAAACTCAAAGAAAAAGAATGGGAGGTGGGAGACAAAAAGATTAATTGGGCTGAATTAGAAAACGAAGAAACGACTCGAACCCCAGGTTTAGGTCTTGGGGAGAAAACTAAAGCATTACCAGGATTGTTAGTACAGGTTTTGCCAAGATTGTTAGCAACTAAAAAGGAGGATTGGGATGCGATCTCAGCCTGCAAACAGAAACACGACGAGGACACTAGTGATTTTTATTCCCGATTTGAGAAATGTTTTATTATTAATAGTGGCCTGAAAACAAGTAGCGAGTCATACCCACACCTTTTTGTGTCAAAATTAGTCGAGAATTCATTGCCCCAGGTTAAGAACCGTGTACTGAAAGTCGAGAGCACATGGCAAGCTAATACGCCTTCCCAAATGTTACAAATGTTACAGTATCACCAGAACAGAATCAGGGAGGAACATGATCACGAACAGAGACGTATGAAAGACACAAAAATGAAAGTACTAGTTGCTCAGTCAGTTCCAGCTGACGGTCATAAAAGGGGTACGACACAGTCCAATAATTCAGCAGCTCCTGTTAAAGGGACATGCAACTATTGTAAACAGCCAGGTCACTATGTAAACGATTGTGCAGTTTTGAAACACAACATAGCTACAGGTAAAACAAAAGAGAGACCGCGTCCTCCTAGACAGGACCAGGTCTAACAACACGTTCCACAGAATATACAGCCTATGCAGATTCCACAACAGACCGTAGCGGTACCACAGCCACAGCCCATTGCCGCAACACAACATGTCACACAGCAGATGTACCAGTATGCACAATCCGACTACCCCGATTATCAGCAATACACATGAAACAGCCTAGAGAGGGAGGTTGGCTTGCCTCTTATTGAGGTTCCTGTAGATCAAGAGGGTCCTTATGTACATAGTCAGGTATTAGGGAAAGATAGACATTTTTTGATTGACACAGGGGCAAGCAGAACAACCATCAGTCATGACGAGGTTCCAGGGGCACCCCTCTCAGGCTCACAGAATGTTTCCCTTGGATTTTCAGGAAAGCCTATTGTTAATGAAGTATCGAAACCAGTTCCCCTTGCAGTTGGTCCATTGTCCCGTACTACAGATTTATTGCTCACGAAATCGTGTCCAGAAAACCTGCTTGGTATTAAGACCCTGAAAGCTCTAGGAGCTGTAATTTGTTGTTCTCCGGAAGGAGTAAGGTTGTTCCTTCGTGATTTTAAGGGACATTATGTATTGAGAGATTTTGACCCCAGGTTACAGAATGTTCCTGCACATTTATGGGCAAAAGGCCCCACTGATGTAGGTTGTATGCACATTACTCCATACCGTGTCACACTCAAGCCAGGAGTAGTACTACCACGAATCCGACAATACAAGTTACCACCAGATGCTGTAGTGGCTTTACTGAAAATCATTGACGAGCTCATTGCACAAGGAGTGGTTGTGGAAACCGACTCTAATGTTTGTAATTCCCCTATCATTCCAATTCTTAAACGTACAGATCCAAATGCACCCCCAGTTTATCGATTAGTTATCGATTTACGAGAATTAAATAAATGTATTGTACCACAATATCCCGCGGTCCCAGACATTTCGTCCTTATTGACTGCTATTGATTCCGAAGCGACGTTCTTTACTGTAATCGATCTCAAGAACGCCTTTTTTAGTGTCCCCATTGACCTGGAAAGCCAATACCTTTTCGGATTCTGTTTAAATGGCCGAAGCTTCAAATTTGCACGCGCACCTCAAGGATTCACAGAAAGCCCCAGCATCTACAGCCAAGCATTAAAACGACAACTTGACAGTATTCACATGCCTGCCAACACTGCCCTACTTCAATACGTCGATGATCTATTGATCACCACCCGTAGTGAACCTGAATGTGAACAAGCATCACTGACAGTCTTGCATTTCTTGGCGGACAAGGGACACAAGGTGTCTCCTTCGAAGCTACAATTCTGTGCCCAGCAAGTGGTGTACCTTGGGCACTTGCTGTCCAAGTGGGGTAGGCAGCTGACACCTGAACGAATTCAGTTAATTGCACATCTTCCGCAACCCAAGACACAGAAAGAAGTACGAGCCTTTATTGGACTCACTTCTTATTGCAGACAATGGATTCCACAATATGCATTTCTAGCTAAACCACTCATACAGTTGACAACACAGGAGGCAGCGTCTTCGACTGTTCTCCCTTGGACACAGGAACATACACAAGCTTTTGACGAATTGAAGAAAGCCTTATGTCAAGCACCAGTGTTAGCAACACCATGTTACAGTAAGCCTTTTACACTTTTTGTCACAGAACGCGATGGCACAGCGTTGTCGGTTCTCACTCAGCTACAAGCAGACAAACACAGACCGTGTGCTTATTTTTCGATTACATTGGATCCAGTAGCCCAGGCCTTGCCTGCGTGCTTAAAGTCAGTTGCAGCTACGGCCCTAGCAATCAGACAAAGTGACTCCATTGTATTAGGACATCAATTGACAGTACAAGTTCCACATTCTGTAGAGGTTCTTTTAAACAGAACCCAGACTCAACACTTGACTGTAGCACGACTGACAGGTTATGAATTGACGTTATTCCAACCACACATAGAAATCAGACGCTGTAATACACTGAATCCTGCTACACTTTTACCATCGAGCACAACAGATCCTACTCCACATGACTGCGTGGATGTAGTTGACACAGTTACGAAACCCAGACAAGACTTGACAGATGTCGCATTACCCGATCCAGACCTGACACTTTATGTGGACGGTTCATGTTTAAGAACAAGTACAGGAGAGTTAGTGGCCGCGTATGCAGTGACCACTGAAACTGAAGTCATAGAAACACATCGCATTGACACCCCGTCAGCCCAAGCAGCAGAGCTCATTGCTCTGACCCAAGCCTGTATACGTGCCAAGAACCTGAAAGTAAACATATACACAGATTCACGTTATGCATTTGGAGTCGTACACGACTTCGGTGTTCTCTGGCAAGAAAGAGGTTTCTTGACCTCTCACGGAGCCAAGATCCAGCATGGCCCCCTCATTCAAGCTCTGTTGGAAGCAATACATTTGCCTACAGCCATAGCCATCATGAAGTGCAAGGCACATACAAGAGTCACAGACACTATTTCTCAGGGCAACGATTTCGCAGATCGAATAGCGAAACATACAGCACTGACTCATACTCAAACGACTGATATGACAAAGACTGACGTAACATCACTTACACATTGTATGACAGTCAGGGACCCCACACAAGATGTCATCGACATACAGACACATGCCACTCCAGATGAAATAAAGAAATGGGCTGAACAAGGAGGGGTCCAGACAGACCAAGGATGGATGACGAAGGGAAAGACCACATGGTTTCTCGCCGACTCTATGGTTCAAGTTATCATCAACACAGCACATAGTCCAGCACATTTAGGAGAAAAAGCCATGTTAGACAGTGTACAGAACCTTTGGTTCAACAAGCATTTACGAGCAGCAGCAAAACAGAAAGTGCGTACCTGCATGATCTGTTGTCAGTTCAATCCAGGAAAAGGGATTCCCGTAGAGCAAGGTGGATTTCATCCTCCCGACCATCCTTTTGAAGTCCTCCAGATGGATTATATCCAGATGGACAGATGCCGAGGATTTAAGTATGTCCTCGTAGTTGTATGTGCCCTATCCCGATGGACAGAGGCATATCCCGTCCCAGATTACACTGCCCCGACCACTGCCAGGCAGTTGGTTCGTGAGTTTTTCCCTCGATACGTTTGCCCCGTGTCGTGTATTCAGATAACGGTCAGCCATTCTCATCTGAGCTTATGAAGCAGGTCTCTCTTCTATTGGGGTACCAGTGGAAGTTTCACTGTGTCTGGCATCTGGAGGCAGCAGGTCTCGTGGAGCGACACAATCAGACTCTGAAAACTCGCCTTGCAAAAGTGTGTAAAGAGAAAGGAGTGGATTGGATAGTAGCATTGCCAGTTGCACTTTTCTATATGCGAATGGTAGCCCATTCTAGGACAGGGCTATCCCCGTATGAGGTGGTCTTCGGTAGACCTCCTAATATGTGGGGGACGCCTCTGCCGCGAAAAATCACAGATGTTGATAGTACTATGCTGACAGATTACCTTGCTTCTTTGATGTCTGCACTACAATCATGTCGTTCACAGGTCGCGGCAGCCTTCCCAGACAACACCAAGGTGAAGCCACATGAACTGGTTCCGGGGGACGTTGTGGTCGTTCGAAATTTCGACCGGTCAAGCCCGCTGGAGCCCCGCTGGAAGGAGCCGAAGATTGTTTTGTTAACAACCAGGACTGCTGTTAAACTGGAGGGGCGGAAGGGATGGGTGCACTCCAGTCACGTTAAACGATTCCATGGACTTCCGCCAAACCCTGATTCCCAGAACTGTAACATTCCAGAGACAGATACCAAACTCCCCCTTCTAGAGAAAACTCCCCAAGAGGAGTATCGCCAGAAATTGAGGTCTAGTAAGTCAGACAGTTTAATTGTTTAAGTCCCCTCCTGGGTGAAGCGGTTAGGCAGTTTCTGACAATGTACAAGTTAGACCCAAATAGAGAGAGAGATAGACAGGAGACCAAGAAGCAAAAATATCGTAAAAGTCTCCGGAGCAGATGCATCTGCACATTACTTATTATGCTTTTTCTGAGTCTTACGATTATTGTTTTGAGTTGGATGCTGTACATGTATTTTCCTCTTGCACATTCTTTTTCTAATAACACTGCAGAGCACACGTTTAGTGCTCTACCCCCACACGAATTGTCTTATCGACTTGCGCTGCGCAACAATACATTCATTCGTATGTTACACCATTCTCACCAGACCAACAATGCTACTAATTGTTGGATATGTGGCCGACTCCCTCCCTATCAGAACTACAAGGGAGCTCTGCCTCTTTTCCCTTACCCGTTTACACATAATGGTTCCTGTGGTGCCTGGTTTAGTTTAATATCTTCTATAGACACTGACTCTAAGGTTTCCCAAGGCAATTGGATATGGGGAAATCTGAACACAGTCATGAACAAAGCATGTTTTCCAAACGAGGAAGGTCTTCCACAAATGACAGGGACCGATCTAGAAAATGAAGTGTATGGATTAGGCAATTTTACACTTAACCTCATGATTCTAAATGTTCAGTCAGAAACCAGTCCAGACTTACCATCCATATCAGTTCTACCAGCGAAAGGTGTATTATGTGTCAGAAAGAATGGTTCAGTACATCTAGGTCACAGTGACTGTACTACTGTGGTCGAATTCAGTGATCAAGGCAAGTCTACATTCAAAGCTTCCCGACATTCCTATTTTATATGTGGTCAGACAGTTTATGTCCGTTTACCTCCAGACTGGGATGGTACCTGTTTCATTGCCTTTTTATTGCCACCAGTATTCCTAGCCCCATCTGACTATCACAGGAATTCCCGCCTTAATATTGTTAGACACAAAAGAGACCTCCCACTAGTTGATCTGACTGAAACTACATGGGAACAATATACAGATTTCAATAAAGGATTCTTTCCCTATCTAGGCACTGTCTCCAATAGTAAACTGATACGTAGATTAACCAGAATTCTCGAAGCGGTAGTGAACGAGACTACTTCTGCTTTGGGCAACTTACCAGAGGACCAGTCTGCTATGAGACTTGTTGTTCTTCAGAACCGCCTTGTCCTTGACGTCATCCTGGCCGATAGGGGCGGGGCTTGTAGAGTCATCGGATCCAGTTGCTGCGTGTTTATTCCAAATAACGCGCCATCAGTCTATAAAGCTATTACCAGACTGCACGAGATTGCTCATCTGATACACCAGAATCCAGGCTCCTGGACTTGGTCCGGTTGGCTCTGGAGTGTAGTATCGGCCTGGGGATGGAAGCTACTGTCATTCCTAGGAATCATATTGACTATAGTATTCAGTTGTTGTCTATGTTTGCAATGTGGGCCAGCGATTTGCGGCTTGTGCGCCACAGCATGTGTTCCCCATTCAAGTGCACGTTCCCATTCCCGAAAAAAGAAAGAAGAACAGATGATGTTATATGAACAAATAGATGGTCTCATGAAAATTTATATATCTTAATTGGTCCGTAGGGGACAAGGAGGGAATGAGGTAATTGGAATTTTTATGGTCAAGTGTGTCCCCTACCGTGTACCCCATTGACTCCATGTACGAGTTTAAAGTGCATGTAACTTCCTCCACAACCGAATCTGATGACGCAAATACATTTGCGTCCAATGTTAACATGTCCTCTATCAGATCCACCATGAATGGATCGATAATTCCGTTCCTAAGTATGCCGTGCCACCGTCTTTATATGGTGCACTTTCACGTTTTTCCCTGGCTCTGCCGAGTTAGGCCCTGATTTCTGTCTTCAAGCCACTTCTGCCTCTGCCTCTGAAAGCTGCAGCATGGAGATGCATCCCTGACCTCTGCCTTACTTCCTGCCAAGCGAGCGGTGCCCGGCTCGGCCTGGTCTGCCTGCCAAAAACAGTATTTTGCCTTCAAGTTATCAGCGTAGCCAGCTCAGCTCCTCGAAAACACATTCCTGTCTAGTGAAATACGAAAACATACCCCCGGCTGCAGAGCAAAGAGCCAAGCCTTCCTGTCCTCCCTCCTGAAATTCATTGCTCCCGTTACCATGGTAGGCCCCTGGCTCCGCGCATTTGCACCTAGACACGCATACATTCAGTATAGAATTAGCCTCTGCCCGAAAGACCTTTTACTCCAGATTAAACATCCTCCAAACACAAGATATCAGATATGTTTTAGGGACAGGTCGATCTGACATGCCAGACTTCTGTCTCTTCTACTAGTGTTAAAAGTCAGACCCTTAGCTTCCTCCAGATACACGTCAATCACACGTCATATTAGCTGCGCGCGCATTCAAGCCACAGGTTTCAGCTGACTCCGCAAGAATTCTCTAAGCATCCACCCACTTATGACACTTTTCTGTGATGTTTCTAGTTCACGCCTCTGTGCACACCCATATTCACGCCTTTTTGCTACGCACATGTGTTCTTATCATATACATTTCACTTGTCACGCCTACTGTATTCAATGCTATTGTGTCATTTTACTATATATGTCATGTACTGTTAATAAATCGTGGACATCTTTTCCTGCCATCATTGCATACCCGAACCCTTGTATTGATGGAATAGATCTCCATTGACTCGAGTCATTTATGATTAAAGCCCGTATGACTCTGATGCCACGGACTCTGCCTCTCATTTGATTGAGCTATTTTCTTTAACTTGTCTGAAATTATATGGCAAACTCGTATACGGTAAAATATTTACCACAGTATGTGCACGAGAAAGATGGGTGCGCGTTATCAGTGTTAGTGCAAGCACACGGGGACAAACAAAGGCCATGTGCATACTTCTCTGCGGTTCTTGACCCTGTAGCACGAGGGTTACCTGGGTGCTTTCGAGCAGTTGCAGCAACAGCGGTAGCAATACGACAGAGTGAGGGAATAGTTTTATCGCACAAATTGTTGGTGTTAGTCCCCCATGCAGTTGATGCCCTGTTGAATCAGACGAAAACCCAGTATCTCACGAGTGCACGTTTGACAGGATATGAGCTCACACTTCTGGCACCACATATCACACTGAAAAGATGCGCTACCCTGAACCCTGCCACTTTATTGCCCTATCCGGTTGAGGAGGGTCAGGAAGAAAAACATCATGACTGTGTTTTCCTGACCGAGGAACAGACAAAGGGTCGTGTCGACTTACAGGATATGCCACTTCCAGATGTGGATGGGGAACTGTGGGTTGATGGATCGTGTTTGAGGCTGCCAGATGGTACGACTTCCGCAGCATACGCGATCACGACACTTAAGACAGTGGTAGAAACAGCTAGAATACCACAGAAATCGGCTCAAGCAGCAGAGCTGATAGCCTTGACAAGAGCCTGCGAATTGAGTGCTGGCCTATGTGTGAACATATACACAGACAGCCGGTACGCCTTCGGAGTAGCGCATGACTTCGGGCTACTCTGGAGAGAGCGTGGGTTTTTGACTTCTCATGGAGTACACATTATGCACGGAGAAATGGTGCGTGATCTCTTAAACGCGCTGCTTTGTCCAAAGAAAGTAGCGATAATTAAATGTAGTGCCCATAAAAAGATCACCGATAAAGTGGGTCAAGGAAATGCTTTTGCAGACAGCATAGCGAGACAAACGGCTATGTCTCGAACTGACTCCCCCATGTACGTGACACAATCACAGGCTGAGCGATGGTATGATGCTAGAGCGGAGATACTAGATATCCAAAAATCAGCTACTGAATCAGAACGTGCGGCATGGGCAGCAGAAGGGGTGCTAGATGATGAGGGTTGTTGGAGAAGCAAGGATATGGAGAGATGGAAATTGCCTGCAGCTTACTTGCAGGCGATGGTTCAGATGACACATGGATTGGCGCACGTGGGAGCTCTTGCAATCACTCGATTGTTAACACGAGTTTGGGAGCATCCCGAGATTGCCAATACTGCCAAGAGAGTAGTGCAGACCTGCCTGATATGTTTGCAGCACAATCCTGCAAAGGGGACCCATACTCCGAAAGGAGGGTTCGTTCCACCTTCTGCGCCATTCGAGGTACTCCAAATGGATTATATCCAGCTTGAGCGTTGCAATAACCTTAAGTATGTCTTAGTGGTGGTGTGTGCCTTTAGCAAATGGGTTGAGGCCTTCCCCACGAAAGATAATACAGCTTTGACAACGGCTAAGGTGTTGCTCAAGGAGTACTTCCCTCGATTTGGAGTTTGCAAATTTTTGTGGAGCGATAATGGGCCTCATTTTGCCGGGAAAATTGTGGAGTATGTGCTGAAGGGGTTGGGGATCCAGCAGAAGTTTCATGCTGTGTTCCACCCTCAGTCAGCAGGTCTTGTTGAGCGGTACAATGCCACGTTGAAACTAAAACTGGCTAAGATTGTAGCGTCTATGTCATTGAAGTGGCCGGATGCTTTACCGCTAGCATTGCTCTCCCTCAGATCAGTGCCCCACTCTCGAACAGGCCTCACACCGCATGAAGTGGTGTTTGGAAGGCCTATGAATATTTGGGGAGTGCCTAAGCCGCGATTGATACATGATGTGCCTTGTATAATGATGAACGATTATTTGGCACGATTAACAAATGATTTGCTTTCTATTCATCAACAGGTTCGAGAAGCGCTCCCTGACAATTCTACTGGAGAGGCTCACAATCTTCGTCCTGGGGATTTTGTGATGATCCGGTCGTTTGAGAGGGCGAACAGCTTGGAACCGAGGTGGCGTGGCCCCGAGCAGGTCCTCCTGGCTACTCGAACAGCTGTACGAGTGACTAACAGAAAGCGGTGGGTGCACTCAACTCACTGCCGTCGCGTCTCTCCTGATCTGGTGAATCCTGCCGTGCTGACCGACTACAAGGAAATTCTGGATAAAGAAAAGAGCCCAGCTGTGACATCGGCCGAAGTCGAGGGAGCCTTCCCGGACCACACTGTTTCTGGACGACAGCGTTACCATCTGCGGCCAGGATAAGAAGATTTTTTTTGGTTTTCGAGACTGGTTGGTTACCGCTCTGGGGTTTGTGAAACGGAAGCCGGGAATCTCAAGGGGGGGGGATCAGTTCTGCCAAGAGTAGCGACACCCGTCTTGACCCCGGAGAAGAAAACAGCAGCTACCTCGGAGCTCAGCACCGTATTTTTCTTTTTTAGGTATATATATATATGTACATTTGAGACTTTGTGAACTCTTTGAACTATGGCGTCCACTGCATCGCGAGACAAAAGAATACTTGGTGCCATCTTATTCGTCTTGACAATTGTGGTAATAGCAGTGATAGCTTGGGTAGTTGAACTCGTGGTGCCTGCACGTGAACATTTGCTGCCGACTACCCCGGCTCCATCTGAACATTTTCACTTCACCTTGCCCTACCATGAAGAACGGCACAGACAGACTTATTTGAACAATAGCTTTATTCAGATCCTGCATCATCCTCATAACATGACAAATACTTCTAATTGCTGGGTGTGTGGGATGTTGCCTGGTCATCAGAAGAAAGGGGGCACTCCACTCATTCCACTCCCGTTTTCACATAATGGGTCCTGCAATGCCTGGTACACTCTTCTATTCACTTTGCGATGGCCAACGAAAGGGGGGGTGCTTTTCCGTTTGAATAAAATTTGCTACCATGACCGGGATGGGTATCCACGAGCTGAGGGTACTCGATTTGAATGGGAGGAATACCGCCCCGACAATGCATCTGCACCCCGTATTTACAGCAACTAAAGGAACATCAATGTATCCAGTTCACATGTTATTAATGTTATTGCCACTAAAGCTGATTTGTGCATACGTAATAAAGGTACAATCCCGGTTGGAAAAAGTGAATGCAACACTACACTTACATTTGACAGCCCGAATGGCATATCGTTTGTAGCATCTCGTAATACTTATTTTATTTGTGGAACGAAGGGCTATCATCAGCTTCCGTTAGGATGGTTAGGTACATGCTACATCTCTTTTGTATTGCCCCCTGTATTCATTGCCCCACCCATGTATCATAATGACTATGTACTTTATCATGATTTCGTGTTGAATCGTGTTAAACGTACTGTTGTTCTGGACGACATCGACCAGACTGATACTGCTTTGCAACAATATGTGGACTTTAATTTGGGACTGTTCTCCTTTGTGGGGGCTGCTTTGAATAGTCGGAAAATACGACGATTGACCCGTGTTGTTGAGGCTGTAGCCAATGATACTGCTATTGCATTGGGAAATATTACTCAAGAACTTCAGACTTCTAGGATTGTTACGCTTCAGAACAGGATGGTTCTAGATGTGGTTCTAGCTGACCGTGGGGGGGCATGTAGAATCATCGGAAGCAGCTGCTGTGTATACGTACCTGATAATTCGCCATCTGTTTATGATGCCATTTCGAAGTTGCACAAAATAGCTGCCGAAATACACCCAGACAATGGAACTTGGACTCTTTCAGGATGGTTCTGGTCCACACTTACAGCTTGGGGTTGGAAACTATTAACGATTCTATGTGTCATTATTGGGATACTGTTCTTCGTATGCTTATGTATACAATGTGGTCCTGCCCTATGTTCCATGTGTTTATCAGCCTGCATTCCATCCAGACGTACTCTTGCTCAGAATGAAATGGTACTACATAAGGAAGTTGCTCAAATAATGCTGATTGATATCGAGGATGAATACCCGGACTATGTCCACTATGAGGTAGCTTCAGCTAAGCGCTAAAAGGGTCGTCTGTCGTAATTTGACGATGGCTGGGTTAGCGCTTAGCTTTGCTACACGTTATTCTCCTTAACTTGGCCATATTAGAAAACGCCATCTTGTACGTTACGGCGGCCATCTTAGATCATGAGCGGCCTCGTGGCCAGCGTGCCCTTTAGTCCGTTGTCCGTACCACTGACCACTCGAGTTTGCCCAGGTACAGGCTACTTTTAGTAACGGTCAAGCCTGTACATGTGCAGTCCCAACTGACCAGTCACCCCTTAGGAATGTGCCGCCAAACTGACCAGTGAGATTGTAACCCCTCCCATGAGTTGGCTGTGTTCAAAAAATGACCATATATGTACATAAAGCTCTGTAACTTTGTACCGCCTATCTTTTATTACCTGTAAACTGTATAAAAGACCGAGTCACACCAACGTTCGGTGTGATACTTCTTGCATTGCCGAAGGGTGCTGTAGGAATGTACCACCACCCCATGGGGTCTTAATAAACTTGTTCTTTGTACTTTTCAGTTTCCGTGCCAACAGTTCTTTCAGTGTAAGTGGGTTATCTACGGAGCATGTAGGCCTTGGGAACCCGATACCACAGGACCATATGGAGGCCTGGAATGGGAGAACGATCTTCGGATTCCATCCGGATCTAGTGATAGAATCGGATGCCAGTCGCCTGGGCTGGGGTGCCAGATGCGGCTCTCTATCGGTGGGAGGTCGGTGGACGTAGGAGGAACTCCTTCTCCATATCAATTGCCTAGAACTCCTAGCGGGCTCCTTTGCCATTCGATCTTTCACGACCAACAGAGTGTCCTGTTGTGTCCTTCTCAGGATGGACAACACGACGGCGGTGAGGTACATCAATCGCCTTGGAGGTACTCATTCCAAGATTCTGGTGGATCTCTTCAAGGATTTTTGGCATTACTGCCTCCAACGTCAGATTTCGGTGACGGCGGAGTATCTCCCAGGAGATCAGAATTGTGTGGCAGACTGGAGTTCCAGGAATTTCAGGGATGCCAGCGATTGAAGACTGGATCCTGGAGTGTTTTCTCAGATTGTGTCCCTTTGGGCCTTCCCCTAGTTGATCTTTTTGCATCCAGATGGAACGCTCAGGTTCCCCGTTTCTTCAGCTGGACACCGGATCCGGGAGCGGAGGCAGTGGACGTTTTCCTTCAGGATTGGTCGGGGATATCAGCGTACGCGTTTCCACCCTTCCTTTTCATCCAAAGGGTTGCAGCCCAGGTCCGCAGACAGAGGGCCTCTCTGATCCTGATCACTCCAATTTGGAGAGCCCAGATTTGGTTTCCGTCCCTTCTAGAATTATCTTGGGACAGACCTCTTCGGTTGCCGTCTTTCAACAACATCCCCTCAGACCCTCTGGGACTTCCTCACCCCCTGGTTCTTCAAGGCCATCTACATCTTATGGCATGGAGGATTTCAGGAGATGTTGGACTGACGTCTCGCTTTCAAGAGAAGCTGAACTCCTTATCCAGCAGGCTTGGGCCCCGGGCACTACCAAGCGATACTGATCAGCTTGGAGAAGATGGGTTTGTTGGTGTGTGGCGAAACACCTGGATCCCTTGGGCGCCTGCGCTGCAGAAGTAGTGAACTTCCTATCGGAACTTTTTCATCAGAAATTAGCCTGTGGCACTATCAACTCTTTTAGGCCGGTCATTTCTGCTGGTCACTCTCTCGTGGATGGGGCTCCGATTGGGGAGCACCCATTGCTTTTTAAGCTTTTGAAAGGAATACGTCTTTCACGTCCATCGGAGCCTCGTTACCTGGGCCTCAAGGACGTTAATGTGGTACTTCGTCTACTTTAATCCTGGCAAGATAATGATTTCCTTTCCCAAAAAGAGATTTCAGCTAAACTTGCTATCCTCCTGTGTCTTATTTCGTGTAAGAGAGTGTCAGATGTCAGGGCCCTTGATATTTCTGCCTGTGTTTTTTCCGCTGAAGGTGTTACCTTTACCATCTCCAGGAGAACTAAATCGAGTACGAGGTCAGTAATCTATCCTGCTTATCCAAATTCTCTGAAATTGTGTGTTGTTCGATGTTTAAAATCTTATGAAGATATGACTTTGGAGGTTCGTCCTCCGGGTGGACGGCAACTTCTGATTGCCATTAAAAAACCGTTTCAGGCGGTATCTTCTCCTACCATTGCTAGATGGGTCAAATGGATTATGACTGAATCTGGTATTGACGTCAGGCATTTTGGGGCTCATTCTACTAGGGGAGCAATGGCCTCCAAGGATGCCCAGGTCGGTTGCAGTTTGGGGACATTATGAATGCAGCTGATTGGTCTTCAGAATCTACTTTTAAGAAATTCTATTAAACCAATTCATGAAGCCGTTGCGCTGGTGGAGAGTAAGCTTTGAACTTTCATAATCCTCGCCCCTGCTTCCTGACGTAGAATGAGAAATTTCCTAGTTATCACAAAGGAAAGTTTCAATTCTATTAAGGACACGGAGTCGAGGATTATCCCACCCTGGCTTTTCAAGCCTCCCTCCCTAATGCTTGGAGGTCTTGCTGGATTTAGTATTTCTACATATAAGGAGAGTAATGTTTTCTTATATTTATGGTATTTTGTGCATTGATCTTGTTCTGTACATTTGCACGTTCTATTTGTCTTTTGGTTATGCTACTGATAGTACTTTTGCATTTGCATTTTATCTTGCTCTGTGGTTCTTCTCTTCGTTTTCTGTTGCCCTAGGATCTGATCAGAAGACTGATTAATCTGGGGACGACTTAACTTCCTGCAGCGACGAAAGAGGACGGACTTCGTCGAGGGAGCTGCTTTATGTATTCGGCTGGACTATGATTGGTGGACTGGCTCCCATGGTTACTGTTGTGCCTCATGGGATAGTTGGCACCCTGTGTTTTTTCTGTTTCTTCTAACTTGCTGTTAATAAAATGAAGAAAGGTCATGCATAACCCTCGCCTCTGCGTCCTTAATAGAATTGAAACTTTCCTTTGTGATAACTAGGAAATTTCTCATTTGTTGAGAATTTGGTGTTTTATTCTGCACTGGGCTGTGGGACTATCTGGACTGAATGTGTGTTCCAATATACCTGCCTTTGATTCTGCATGCTCGGCACAGAGGCCAGTTGGGCTGGGACCATTGACTGAGACATCCCATTTGATACATAAGCATCCAACGCATCCCCCATTTTGACCCATAGTGTCGACTAGAGGCAGCCTACATGAGAATGTAGGTACATTTTTGGACAGATACTTACAACCTTTTGTTCAAGCTACTAGATCACATGTAAAAGATACAACAGATTTCCTCTTAAAAATTGAACCTATCATGAACGAACTCAAAAACACTCAGCTCATCATGTGTACGGTGGACGTATGTTCACTATACACCTCCATCCCCCATGATGGAGGCATTGAATCCATTGAGAACATCCTATCTACTTCTGAGCTAGACGCTGATCTGAAAGTTTTCCTAATGCAACTGACAATATTCACACTCTACCACAGCTACTTCTCAGTCAAAGATAAATGGATTTTGCAACTCAACGGCACCGCCATGGGAAATTCGGCAGCTCCTTGCTATGCCAATCTCTACATGCAGCAATTTGAGGAGTCCTACATTCTATGCCAAACGAGTTGGCTTGAACATGGCAGATTATTTCTGCGCTTTATTGACGACATTTTCCTCCTATGGGAGGGCACCACTGAGTCTCTAAATATTTTTTTGGATACATGGAATCACTTTAATCCAAGAATACAGTTCACATGGGAACACAGTGAAAGACAAGTACATTACCTTGATGTTGAAATTCACAGGAATACAGGAGAGTGGTTCACTACGGTATACCGTAAACCCACGGACAGAAACTCTACCCTCCATTATAAGAGTTTTCATCGCCCTGGTTTGAAGAACAATCTCCCCTATGCACAATTACTGCGCATCAAACGCATAGTCTCTAAAGAAGATCAATGCAAATCACAAATAAAGTACACCCTTGAACGTTTAAAAGCCAGAGGATACCCTCCACCTATTTTGGATTTGGCAATGTCTAGAAGTGAGAAAACAAGTAGGTCTGCCTTGTTGCAACCAAAGTCCAAAGATCAATCTGACCGGATGGTCGTGGTATCCAAGTACTCTAATACTTCGAACCGATTTCAAGCTATTATCCGAAAACATTGGTCTATTCTGACACTAGAACCAGACTTCATGGGTCTTTTTAAACAACCACCCATCTTCGCCTATACAAGAGGGAGAAACCTGAAAGATCTTTTGTGTAAATCCAACCAGGAAGATAATCTTACGGTATACAAGGGATTGAAACCTTGTTATAACTGTTCGAATTGTAACAACTGCATCACCGGTAACATCATATGTCACCCCATGAAAGGACACTCCATCAGACTCAAAGTGAATGCCACCTGCAATTCCAATAATGTCATTTATCTTCTCAAGTGTCCGTGCGGCAAATGCTATGTAGGCCACACTGAGAGAAAAATCCGCACCAGGATTTTAGAACATAAAAGCAACATCCGCACCAACAACATTAAATCAAGTGTGGCTTCTCATTTTACCGAATTCAGACACACTGTTGCTCAACTAAAATTCCAGGTTTTGGAACAAGTCCAAATCACCCAGAACAACAAGAACAATCTACTAAAGCGAGAAAATTTCTGGATCCGATACCTTGCCACGATGGTGCCCAACGGGCTGAATGATCGCATCGAATTTTTATGTTATTTATAATTGTTTCTCATTTTTTCACTCTGTGAACCTTTGCTTACATTTTTCATTATGTCCTACTGTTTTCTTTTGACTATTCCATCATGGAGACCTATTTTTTCGTTTCCCCTTCACACTGCATGGTCCGTTTTTTATTTTCACCACCCGCGATTCACCACCCCTCCTCTCTGTTTACTATCTAGATATTTAACACACACGCGTTTACCGTATGGTTGCACCTCTGTCTCGCCGGCACATCGCGAGGCATTTCTTTCAAATTCACCAAGTAAGTAGCATTAGGGAAGTTTGCCTCCCGCTTTATTTTAATGTGCACGAGGATGTCATTCACGTTGGAAACTGGGTATTTGACTATGGACACGCGCGTCTTTACGTTTCTTTCACTACTGGGTTTGTGTACACCTAGTACTTTCAATTCACTTATAACACGTTCCGTTTACTTCATTTTTATCACTTTAGACTACCGTTCTCCAGCGGATTCACTTTTTTAACTCTGTGAGTGGCTTAGTTTTTATTTTCGTACTATTTCTTCACCGCTTTGTGCATGCACCTGACTGACCTATCTCGGTTGTTTTCACGCCCATATACTGACTCTGGTTTCATTCTATGTTTTCATTGTAGAGAATTCCCTTGAGAAAGGGCTCTTGCCCGAAATGCATCGGGACTTTTGTTGAGGATTACTAATGTGGATTTACCCAGTGTGCCATAACACCAGTTTGCTTTGAAATATAAAAATGAATTTGAATACAAGAAAAATATTCACATCAAGTGAATAAAAACTTATGAAAGTAAACATATAGACTCGTGACCAATTTGTCTATGGAATAAGACTACGGTCCTTTTGTTGTGCACTAGAGTGTTCCCCTCCCAGTAGGGGGACCCCTGAATTCAATTGTTGACTCTCCACACTGCCTGGCCAGACGGTGTCATACTCTGGTTGCACACTACAACCTTTCAACTTCACGCTACCGTTAGGAATATTTACGCTGTGCGAGCTCCCACTCCTCGTTGAATTTCTGCATTATCTGTCCTTGGACCTCAGCACGCGCCTTAAGATGAATTTTGATACTGTGTCAGGGATGACCGATCAAAAAGCAACCACTTTCGCATACACAACAGAAGATGCTAGCAAAATCTACAATCTAATTCAAGAAGAAGTTACCGCGCCTGGCAACACCCACAGAGCGGAAAGTAACCTCAAACAACTACTCTATCTATTGAAAAAGGAATCCAACCAGAAACTTCATGCGAGCACCCTGATACGGTACCATCGGGTACAACGGATCCCCCGTGGCCTGAGGGTCCCACTCAAACCACTTCTCTGCAAGAACAACATCCAATTTGTAGAACGTTGGTACTCCATACTAAACAAATGTTCCCTCGATCTTATTTTATTGATCGTAGAGGAACTTTCCAAATCCTTGGAGGAATTAACACGTGAGATAACGAATGTAAAAAAAGAGCTGACCGATA
This sequence comes from Lissotriton vulgaris, assembly GCF_964263255.1. Lineage (NCBI taxonomy): Eukaryota > Metazoa > Chordata > Amphibia > Caudata > Salamandridae > Lissotriton > Lissotriton vulgaris. Next base: position 69,496,392 of record NC_141685.1, on the reverse strand, counting down.
CCATGTCTGCTGAGGAACTGAACAAAATGTTAGAGGATATCAATATCCAACTGGACAAACATACCCGTGAAACACAGGAGAGAAAACTCCGCAAATTCAAGAGGGACACTATAGATTATAACCTCGGCGAGGTGTACACCTGGGCAGAGGTGTATGCCCGCCGACGCTCCAACAAACCTTACAATCCCACATCGGCCACGGAAACATCATCTTCAGAAGATGACACCAGATCTCGATCAACCCGTACGACACCAAGTACGGATTCACAAACTCCGAGCACCTCCACTGATCCCTCTGTGCATTTTTTAGAATTAGGTCTGGACCAACAGAAAGATCCCGGGGGGGAAAAACCCGCAGAGGACATCGAAAAAACACCTCCTCAAACCAAGAAAAAACCCAAAGGCAGACGTTGAACATTCAAGACAATCTTGTTATCAACATTTCTTCAACTACCTTAACCAATGAAGAAATTAACACCCTACAAAAGGGTCAATCTTTTGTCCCCACCACGACCATCAACACATTGGAACTGGAAGTTAGCGCATTCAAACTCATTCGCAACATCCGTTTAAGACACTATTTTTCGAACATTATCTCTACACCTACAGATGAAGAGGATATGCTTAGAGGATTAAGACCACACAGTGTATTCATGGCACCTCAAAGCCACAAAATGATAGATGCCTTTGAAAATCTGATCAAACAAGACATCTTGAAGCTGCCTTTTCAATCGACCATAAAAAGAGGAAACCTAACCCGGAAGGAGAGAAACATCCTGCAAAAATTGGCCAATGACAAGTCCATCACATTTCAAAATGCTGATAAAGGAGGTGCCCTGGTCATCATGGACACCACTTTTTACGACCAGCAAATCGACCTACACATCAACGATAGAGATACGTATGATCTCTTACCTGGAGATCCCACAAAAGAGTATTCACAAGATCTGAGACTCATCATCAAAAATGCCTTTGATCAAGGAACTATCAACGACAAAACTCAGAGATTTTTGACACCATTCAACCCCAAACCACCCACTCTGTACATGCTTCCCAAGATGCATAAGCATCCAACGCATCCCCCATTTCGACCCATAGTGTCGACTAGAGGCAGCCTACATGAGAATGTAGGTAAATTTTTGGACAGATACTTACAACCTTTTGTTCAAGCTACTAGATCACATGTAAAAGATACAACAGATTTCCTCTTAAAAATTGAACCTATCATGAACGAACTCAAAAACACTCAGCTCATCATGTGTATGGTGGACGTATGTTCACTATACACCTCCATCCCCCATGATGGAGGCATTGAATCCATTGAGAACATCCTATCTACTTCTGAGCTAGACGCTGATCTGAAAGTTTTCCTAATGCAACTGACAATATTCACACTCTACCACAGCTACTTCTCAGTCAAAGATAAATGGATTTTGCAACTCAACGGCACCGCCATGGGAAATTCGGCAGCTCCTTGCTATGCCAATCTCTACATGCAGCAATTTGAGGAGTCCTACATTCTATGCCAAACGAGTTGGCTTGAACATGGCAGATTATTTCTGCGCTTTATTGACGACATTTTCCTCCTATGGGAGGGCACCACTGAGTCTCTAAATATTTTTTTGGATACATGGAATCACTTTAATCCAAGAATACAGTTCACATGGGAACACAGTGAAAGACAAGTACATTACCTTGATGTTGAAATTCGCAGGAATACAGGAGAGTGGTTCACTACGGTATACCGTAAACCCACGGACAGAAACTCTACCCTCCATTATAAGAGTTTTCATCGCCCTGGTTTGAAGAACAATCTTCCCTATGCACAATTACTGCGCATCAAACGCATAGTCTCTAAAGAAGATCAATGCAAATCACAAATGAAGTACACCCTTGAACGTTTAAAAGCCAGAGGATACCCTCCACCTATTTTGGATTTGGCAATGTCTAGAAGTGAGAAAACAAGTAGGTCTGCCTTGTTGCAACCAAAGTCCAAAGATCAATCTGACCGGATGGTCGTGGTATCCAAGTACTCTAATACTTCGAACCGATTTCAAGCTATTATCCGAAAACATTGGTCTATTCTGACACTAGAACCAGACTTCATGGGTCTTTTTAAACAACCACCCATCTTCGCCTATACAAGAGGGAGAAACCTGAAAGATCTTTTGTGTAAATCCAACCAGGAAGATAATCTTACGGTATACAAGGGATTGAAACCTTGTTATAACTGTTCGAATTGTAACAACTGCATCACCGTTAACATAATATGTCACCCCATGAAAGGACACTCCATCAGACTCAAAGTGAATGCCACCTGCAATTCCAATAATGTCATTTATCTTCTCAAGTGTCCGTGCGGCAAATGCTATGTAGGCCACACTGAGAGAAAAATCCGCACCAGGATTTTAGAACATAAAAGCAACATCCGCACCAACAACATTAAATCAAGTGTGGCTTCTCATTTTACCGAATTCAGACACACTGTTGCTCAACTAAAATTCCAGGTTTTGGAACAAGTCCAAATCACCCAGAACAACAAGAACAATCTACTAAAGCGAGAAAATTTCTGGATCCGATACCTTGCCACGATGGTGCCCAACGGGCTGAATGATCGCATCGAATTTTTATGTTATTTATAATTGTTTCTCATTTTTTCACTCTGTGAACCTTTGCTTACATTTTTCATTATGTCCTACTGTTTTCTTTTGACTATTCCATCATGGAGACCTATTTTTTCGTTTCCCCTTCACACTGCATGGTCCGTTTTTTATTTTCACCACCCGCGATTCACCACCCCTCCTCTCTGTTTACTATCTAGATATTTAACACACACGTGTTTACCGTATGGTTGCACCTCTGTCTCGCCGGCACATCGCGAGGCATTTCTTTCAAATTCACCAAGTAAGTAGCATTAGGGAAGTTTGCCTCCCGCTTTATTTTAATGTGCACGAGGATGTCATTCACGTTGGAAACTGGGTATTTGACTATGGACACGCGCGTCTTTACATTTCTTTCACTACTGGGTTTGTGTACACCTAGTACTTTCAATTCACTTATAACACGGTTCCGTTTACTTCATTTTTATCACTTTAGACTACCGTTCTCCAGCGGATTTACTTTTTTAACTCTGTGAGGGCTTAGTTTTTATTTTCGTACTATTTCTTCACCGCTTTGTGCATGCACCTGACTGACCTATCTCGGTTGTTTTCACGCCCATATACTGACTCTGGTTTCATTCTATGTTTTCATTGTAGAGAATTCCCTTGAGAAAGGGCTCTTGCCCGAAATGCATCGGGACTTTTGTTGAGGATTACTAATGTGGATTTACCCAGTGTGCCATAACACCAGTTTGCTTTGAAATATAAAAATGAATTTGAATACAAGAAAAATATTCACATCAAGTGAATAAAAACTTATGAAAGTAAACATATAGACTCGTGACCAATTTGTCTATGGAATAAGACTACGGTCCTTTTGTTGTGCACTAGAGTGTTCCCCTCCCAGTAGGGGGACCCCTGAATTCAATTGTTGACATCCCATTTGGTGCCATCTAATTCATGTTCCAGTTTCCCAGGTTCCTGCAAACATCGCACAGATCATGTCTTATTCTACACATTATTAGTGTTTGAGGTATTTAAATTGCCACTGTTATTAAAACCTATACCCTAAGCGGGGCCGCACTGGCCGTAACGGGCTTCCGGTGTTTCCCCGGGAGGCTAGAACAGTGGGGACCGATTGTTCAGTGCCGGGAAACATATTGGTCACTTGGGGCTGGTTTTGCTGTGGTGTTGCTATATCGCCCCCAGCAACATAAGAGGCAGGGAGCTGGTCCGTCATAATTGTCAGGCCTGGTTTGGGTTCCCAGTCCGGCCCTGACCCAGAGGAACAACATTTCCTCCATGCACATACTGAACATCATTATTTTGCACACCAACGCCGTGCATATCCAAATTCACACCAGCAACAAACCCAGAATCAAAACAAGAATACAATCCGTGAGAACCACTTTCGTCACCCGTTTGGAAAAATTTTGTCTGAGCCATCATTTTTATTTTGATCTTCTTCTGCTTAGTAATAAAATTGTCACTAGAGTACTTTGGTTACATCAAAATCTCATCCAGAATGTTGGTCTGCAGCCCCTAACATTTTGCTGGATATGTGCACTGTTTAACAACAAGGAGTGGTGATGGACAGAGTTTCTGAATTAAGCAGAATACTCTCACCCAGTCAAGAGATCAGGGCTAGATCCAACACCGTGTTTTAGCTCACTGCACCATCCCAGCTCAGAACCTGGCTATATGCAAATTAGTCTGTTCCTGTCCCAGTGCATGATGGGAACAGGGCAAACCAAACTACCAAGCCAATTCTTACACTGGGAAGGAAACAAGCTCCCGGGGACCGGTTTCTGGCATTTCAGCCGTCGTTGGCCCGGTTTGCTTGAATCCTGATGGTGCAATGAGCAAGGGACTCACATCTGAGTATACCCTTCCACGCTTAGGGTGGACAAAACGTTTAACAACAAGGGGTGGTGATGGACAGAGTTTCTGAATTAAGCAGAATACTCTCACCAGTCAACAGATCAGGGCTAGATCCAACACCGTTTTTTAGCTCACTGCACCATCCCAGCTCAGAACCTGGCTATATGCAAATTAGTCTGTTCCTGTCCCAGTGCATGATGGGAACAGGGCAAACCAAACTACCAAGCCAATTCTTACACTGGGAAGGAAACAAGCTCCCGGGGACCGGTTTCTGGCATTTCAGCCGTCGTCGGCCCGGTTTGCTTGAATCCTGATGGTGCAATGAGCAAGGGACTCACATCTGAGTATACCCTTCCACGCTTAGGGTGGACAAAACGTTTAACAACAAGGGGTGGTGATGGACAGAGTTTCTGAATTAAGCAGAATACTCTCACCCAGTCAAGAGATCAGGGCTAGATCCAACACCGTTTTTTAGCTCACTGCACCATCCCAGCTCAGAACCTGGCTATATGCAAATTAGTCTGTTCCTGTCCCAGTGCAAGATGGGAACAGGGCAAACCAAACTACCAAGCCAATTCTTACACTGGGAAGGAAACAAGCTCCCGGTGTGAGCTAAATAATGGTGATGGATCAAGCCCTGATCTTTGGACTGGGTAAGAGTGGTCTGCTTAATTCAGACACTCTGTTCATCACCACCCCCTTTTCTGAAGTGAGCTAAATAACGGTGAAGGATCAAGCCCTGATCTTTGGACTGGGTAAGAGTGGTCTGCTTAATTCAGACACTCTGTTCATCACCACCCCCTTTTCTGAATCGTTTTTGGCCACTATATGTGTGGCAGGGTATACTCAGACATGAGTCCCTTGCTCACTGCACCATCAGGATTCAAGCAAGCCGGGCCGACGACGGCTGAAATGCCAGAAACCGGTCCCCGGTAGCTTGTCTCCTTTCTGGTGAAGAATTGGCTTGGTAGTTTAGTCTGCCCTGTTCCTATGATGCATTGGGCCAGGGACAGACTGATTTGCATATAGCCAGGTTCTGAGCTGGGAGGGTGCAGTGAGCTAAATAACGGTGATGGATCAAGCCCTGATCTTTGGACTGGGTAAGAGTGGTCTGCTTAATTCAGACACTCTGTTCATCACCACCCCCTTTTCTGAATCGGATATGTGCACTAACATCTGGATGCAACGCTAAATGATGCGTCCTCTTTTACCCGGTCTTCGACTTTGCAATATTGTCTGCAAATCTGCAATAATCTCTTGTAATATATAATAACATATTTGGAGGCGCTTCACTCTGTGGCTCTTCAATTAGCCAGTTTACAAGCAACTTACACTCATTCCACAAATCTCTTGGAACAACAATTAACAAACTTAAACTCAGCTCTCGACCACCCTGCCTGGACAAACATGTCTCATCTCCACTGCATCCCTCCTGGACAGGCCCCACCTTCTATGAACCACCCAAACACAGGACAGGCCTCACCTCATCTGCACCCCTGGACAGGCCTCTCCCTTTCTGCACCCCTGGACAGGCCTCATCTCTTCTGCACCCCTGGACAGGCCTCACCTCCTCTGCACTCCTGGACAGGCCTCTCCTCCTCTGCACCGCTAGACAGGCCACACCTCCTCTGCACCACTGGACATGCCTCACCTCCTCTGCCCACCTGGACAGGCCTTACCTCCTCTGCACACACGGACAGGCCTCACCTCCTCTGCACTCCTGGACAGGCCTCACCTCATCTGCACCCCTGGACAGGCCTCACCTCATCTGCACCCCTGGCCTCACCTCCTCTGCTCCCCTGGACAGGCCTCGCCTCCTCTGCACTCCTGGACAGGCCTCGCCTCCTCTGCACCCCTGGACAGGCCTCTCCTCCTCTGCACTACAGGACAGGCCTCACCTCCTCTGCTCCCCTGGACAGGCCTCTCCTCCTCTGCACCCCTGGACAGGCCTAACCTCTGCACCCCTGGACAGGCCTCTCCTCCTCTGCCTCCTGGACAGGCCTCACCTCCTCTGCACCCCTGGCCAGGCCTCACCTCCTCTTCACCCCTTCTGGACAGGCTCCAACTCCTCTGAACCCCAGCTCAAGGCCTCTCCTCCTCTGCCCCTCCTCTGGACAGGCCTCACCTCCTCTGCACCCCTGGACAGACGTCTTCTCCTCTGACCCTGGGCAGGCCTCCCCTCCTCCGCTCCCCACTCAGCCTCAGCAGCAGGAAGAGCTGAGCTCTCCTGTCACCGTGAATGCCAGGGGGGAGGGGGTGGGGGGGAGGTTGGATCTGATCCATGGATTTATAAATTTCAGCCAAATGAGTTGGCAGCTCGCCTACCTGAGCAGAAACCTGTCCGGGCTCTCTCCTCCTCCTGGGGGCCTGCGGGGGAACAGATCTGGGGTCTGAGGGGGGCAGGGGCAGATCTGGGGTCTGAGGGGGGGGTGTGAGGGTCTGAAGATGGAGGTAGCTGCAAACACAGACAGACAGGGGCCCTTCCTCCTCTGCAACAGGCTGGACACAGAGCACAGGGAGAAAGTGATGTCACCCCCGCTGCTGGTGCTGTCTCTGCCACCGCTGACCCGGAAGATGAAACCCTTCTCTTTTTCACCCAATGTGCAGCTCAGTGGGTTTCATCAGCAGGCGAGGAGCGCCCTCTGGTGGCCGCTGACGGAACCGCCGCCTCCAGGCTCCAGCAGTGAATACATTTCACATAAACAAGCATTTATACCTGTAAAGACCTGGGATTTCAGATGTCTCAGACGGGAATGTTTTTAAGGGTCAGACAGTTCAAGTACAGGGCTTCACCCTTGGCTGCTGCTTTAAGAAAGCATTTATAGTTTCACTTTGGATGAGCATCTTCCAAACATTGTTGTATAGGACTTAAGAGTATTTACAGAAAGGTGACAACTGGAAGCGACAGTCCGTATTTCAATGAATATATCTTTATTTCATTGAATATATCTGTATTTCAATGAATATATCTGTATTTCAATGAATATATCAGAATATCAGTCAGTTTTCCAATTAAACTGGGCAGCTTATTTATTCTTTTAAATAATTTATTTGCAGTTGTTCAAATCCACAACGTCCTTGATAGCAAAGTAAACAGAGGTAAATACCATGGAGTTTTATAAACCATATCAGTGACAATGAGGCATAGGTCATGTGTCAAAGCGACAATTGAAGGAGCTTATTTCTAATTTTCCTGTGTCTGTGGCTTATTCCTTATATTTGATACAGTTTTATATCCTCGAACAAGACTGAATTGTGGGTTCTAATTAGGTTTTGAGTTTCTTATTTAAGAGCAAAACTGTCTCCTAAATTATTAAGTTAGCGGCCTCTTCCAGGCTTTGTTGTTTTGTTTACAATACCCACCATCCTCTCTCAACAAAGATTCACTGACAAAAAATAAAGCAATTTATCTTTGAAACAGCTAATTCCTAAGACAGAGATATCAAGTAAGAACCAGAAATTTCTCACACAGTTTGCATTGTATCATAAAAATGAGTGGGTGTTACTGGTCTGAGGAACAGGGGAGGGGCATTTCACGACTCAAAAATATTCTACTCCTTCACATAGGCCCCTATATCATAGTACGCTTGTCATCAGTACACCGTTGATTAGTGAGAGCGTCAGCTCTTTGTAGCATTGTCATGCAAGAAGCTTTGAGTGCCTCGACAGTGACATTATTTCGGACGTGCCTACATCAGAGCCCTCAAGCCTCACTCATCATGAGTGACACTAACACATTTGGAAGTCAGTCTGAAGTCTCACTCAAACCTAGCCCATTCTTCCTAACTATGGGGATTAACTAGAACTTCACACATGACTATTCGGCACAGAGCAGACCCTCTGTCCCACATTTTGGTGGCAAACGTTTCTCATATTTCACCATGAGTACTGCACACAGTTCAGTAGAATGTTAAATTGAATGTTTATTTAAGTGAGACTTGGTTGCAATTTCATCACTTTACATGTGTTCTGATCATGTCTATAAATTCAGTAATGTCTCTTCCTTTGGATTTGTCAAAGTCAAATGTTAAGTAACACCACTCCCTGTGTCTTTTTTTAAATACCTCAATTCTTTATTGATTCATATACAATGAGCATATAATAGGTATGAAAGTTTATCGATTCCGCAGAGTCCAAGATACTGTGTAAACTAGAACTTGTGAGAAGACATTGAAAACAGGAAAAACAGTAAATGAAATAAACCCTCTAGAAAGAGGTGATGTGGCTCAGAAGATCCCGCAGATGATCAGGGAAGGAGGAGGAGGAGGGAGAACACGAGGGGAAGGGACATGGGAACAGGAAAAAAAATATGTTAGGGTGCCGAGGCCAGGGCCGGTTTCGGTTTCCAGTCGGGTCGTGGCTTGCTCTATTACAATAGTACCTGCCACAACCGGTATTTATGTCCTGTAGCCCCAATCCTGGGGAGGGGGGCGTTTGCATTATGTTGTCGATTTTACTCTGGTCTGGGGTCTGGGGAAGGCAAAAAGAATCCAAAATTATTATTAGAAGCTGAGTCAGCCTGTGTCTTATAGGCGTGCGTAGCTGGTCCTCAAATGTTGATAACATAACTGCCATCACCTGTAGACAGCGCGAGGCACACGTGCATCCATGAGGCTGCACTTTGCCTGCTGATATGTTCTGGCAAGGCTTGCCACGCTTATTCATAACTGCAGCGAGGCAGACATTCCAGCATATCCCAAAAGGGCCAATAGCTTTGCAGCAGGCAGCAGCAGTGAATGTACTCTTTCCTGGTGTGCTTGAGCCTGCCATAGTCAGGTCAAGTGTCTGCTGCATCCTAGCGCCAGATATCAGAGTGACAACTCGGACGACTTTATGTCTGCAGCCAGCAGACTCTCATGCAGGTGGACTTACAGCAGCCCTGAGCTGGGGCCTCAGCACAAGCACCACTGCCACGTCACCAGTGAAGTGCTCCAATGGGCAGACACATTCACCCAGGCACTTGTGAACTGGCAGCCTGGGAGAGGCCCGCACTTAGGGCCCGATTCACAAATGTAAACTGAGACGAAAGTCTAACTTTGCAACTTTTGGTATTCAAAAAAGTTAATTACGTGTAGTAAAGTTAGACTTTTGTTTCACTTTAATTTAAGTTTTGGTCTTAAGTCTAACTGAGTTATTCAAGAATGATTGCCCGATATTATTGCAGCGTGCTGGTGGTACGCCTGGGCCGCGAGGCCGAGGTGGCTTCCAGTCAACACCTAGGGGGAGGGGGCGAAGTACCATGTCTCAGGATCAACGTTCCTTTCCGCCTCAAAATTCCATGAATTATTTTGATCAGCAAAATACTCAGTCTGCCCATTATTATAATGACGATTATTATATGGAAGATGAGAATCAGGGTTTCTCTAGCTAGGACAGCCGTAGACAAAGTGAGGGAGTCATTTTAGTTCCAGTGGACCAAAATGGGCCTTATGTTGATGTTGTTGCGCTTGGTGTGTCAGAACCATTTCTCTTGGATACTGGTGCAACGAAGAGTTCTATCATCCACTCTAAACTCCCTGGGGCACCTTTGTCTGGCTTAACAAATGTTTCTGTAGGATTTTCTGGCCCCCCAGTTCGTAACCCAGTTTCTTGTCCTTTACCTATCTCCATTGGTCCTTATGATTTGGAGGCTCCTCTTATTTTGACAACTGGTTGCAGTGAAAATTTGTTGGGGTTAGACTTGTTAAAGAGACTGTATGCGACCCTGCATTGTTCTCCTTCTGGTGTACATCTTACTTTAGGCAAGAGATTTATGTCCCCGACATATTTGTGTAGAGACCAACTCCCTTCTGAATTACGTTCCCTGCCTACTACTCTTTGGGCTTCAGGCCCCAATGATGTTGGTCTCTTGCAGATTCCACCCTATGTTGTCACCCTCAAGTCCAATGTTAGGTTACCTCGCATTCCTCAGTATAGAATTTCGAGTGATGGTGAGAGAGCGCTGATGGCTATCATTTATGATTTGATTGAGAAAGGTGTGGTTGAAGAGACTAGAGGAAATGTGTGCAATAGACCTGTTCTTCCTGTCCTTAAATATACTGACTCTTCCCAGCCACCTGTTTATCATTTTGTGATCGATCTTCGGGAGGTCAACAAGCTCGTTGTACCCCAGTTTCCTGTCGTCCCAGATATCACTGCTTTATTGACAATGATACCTGCCTCAGCTGCCTGCTTTTCGGTCATTGACCTCAAGAATGCTGTCTTTAGCATTCCCATTGCTGAGGAAAGTAGGGATATTTTTGGCTTCTCTTTGGGAGGCTCAAGCTTCCGGTTCAAGCGCGCACCTCAAGGCTATTGTGAAAGTCCCTCCATTTATAGTCAGGCTTTGAAAACTCAGCTCGATGCTTTCACTTTGCCTCCAGGTGCCACCCTTATTCAGTACGTAGATGTTCTGCTGGTTGCTGCTGATTCAGAGGAAATTTGTAAACGAGTTACTGTTTCCTTGTTGCATCACTTGTTTGACCATCATAAGGTTTCGCCCTCTAAATTACAATATTTTCGCCAAGAGGTTACCTACTTAGGTCATCTCTTGTCGAAGGAGGGACGGCAATTGATCTCAGAAAGAATCCAAGCGATTGCACAAATGTCTGTACCATGCACACAGTGAGAGGTGCGTGCCTTTTTAGGAATTACCTCTTACTGTAGACAATGGATTCCGAATTTTTATTTGTTAGCGAAACCTTTGTTAGCACTTACTCTTAAAGATACACCCCAACCTCTCCATTGGACAGAGGAATGCCAGAAAAGTTTTACTGATTTGCATAGTTCCTTGTGTTCTGCTCCTGTGTTGGGTACTCCGGATTACAGCAAATCTTTTACACTTTATGTGCACGAGAGAGAAGGTTGCGCGTTGTCAGGTTTGACACAACAATTTGGTGACAAACAACGCCTGTGTGCTTATTTTTCGGCTACGTTAGACCCTGTAGCTAAAGCAGTACCTAGTTGTCTGAAGGCTAGAGCAGCAGTTTCTATTCGCTAATCTGCTGGATTGGTGCTAGACAATACGCTTATTGTCATGGTGCCACATGCAGTGGATACACTTCTAAACAGTACAAAAACTCAGCATCTTACGAGCGCCCGTTTATCGGGGTATGAGCTGACGCTCTTGGCTAGTCACGTGCACATCAAGTGATGTAATACCCTAAATCCAGCTACATTGTTGCCAATCCCAGTGGAGAAAGACATTCAATAGCAACATGGTTGTTTTCTCCGTACAGAAGAGGAGACAAAAGGTAGGATCGATTTAAAAGATACGCCCCTCCTGGACCAGGATGGGATCCTATGGGTAGATGGTTCGTGTTTTAAGCTCCCCAATGGTGAAACGACTGCAGCCTATGCTGTTACCACTTTGCATACTATTGTGGAGACAGCACGCATTAGGCAGAATTCAGCCCAAGCAGCTGAATTGATAGCCGTGACTAGAGCTTGTGTATTGGCTGAAGGGAAGAGAGTGAATGTGTTCACCGACAGCCAATATGCATTTGGGATGGCCCACAGTTTTGGCCGCCTTTGGAGGGAAAGAGGATTCTTTACCTCACATGGTACTAAAATACAGCATGGTCAGTTAGTGAATGACCTTTTGGAATCACTTGCTTTACCCGCTCAGATAGCAATTGTGAAGTGTAGTGCGCATAAGAGGATCACTGATGATGTGGGTGAAGGAAACGCTTTTGCGGATCAGATAGCGAAAGAGACAGCGAGAGATGTAACAAGTCATTTGTATGTTGCTGGACCTGCTAGATGGGTCAGTCAAGAAGGAATGTGTGAGGACACAATAGAAAGTGTGAAAATGATTCAGGAAGAGGCTACAGAGAAAGAATTGAGTAAGTGGAGAGATAGTACGGGAATGTTGGATGCTACAGGATGTTGGAAAGAATTGTCTGAACACCAACGTTGGCTGTTACTAGACGCCTATGTACTTCCAGTAGTGACTATGGCGCATGGTCCAGCCCACATCAGTGCGAAAGGAATATGCAAGCTTTTGGCTCCGGTATGGCAGAATGCAGGGATTCCTAAATGTGCAGACAATCTTGTTAAACATTGCATTGTTTGTTTGATGCATAACCCAGGAAGAGGGACAGCAGGCCATTTTGCTCCCCCAACGTATCCTTTTGAGATATTGCAGATAGACTACATTCATTTGGAGAGATGCAAAAACCTAAAGTATTTCCTTGTGGTGGTGTGTGCCTTTTCTAGATGGATAGAGGCCTATCCTCAAAAGGATAATACTGCCTTGTCTACAGCCAAGGTCCTTCTGAAAGAATACTTCCCAAGGTTTGGTTTACCTTGAATTGTCTGGAGTGACAATGGAAGTGAATTTGCGGGTCAAATTATGCAGAAAGTATGTGCAGGTCTTGGTATTAAGCAGAAATTCCACGCGGCAAACCACCCTCAGTCAGCGGGTTTGGTAAAGTGCTATAATGGCACTCTCAAGCTTAAACTTGGAAAGATACAAGCCAGCACAGGTCTTGCCTGTCCCGACGCCTTACCTCTAGCCCTCTGGTCAACTCGAACAACTGTTCATTCTCGTGTGGGACTTAGCCCATATGAGATCGTGTTCGGACGCCCGGCTAATGTCTGGGGTGTCCCTAGACCCAAGAAGTACTCTGACATAGAATACCCGATGTTAATTGATTATTTGCAAGACCTCACCACTAAATTGCATGTTTTCCATCAGCAGGTACAAGACACCTTGCCGCAGGCTTCCTCGGATCCTGGGCACACCCTCCAACCTGGCGACTGGGTGTGTCTGAAAAACTTCCAAAGGAAGAGGAATTTGGAGCCTCGCTGGCGGGATCCGAGACAGGTCCTGCTGACGACACGTACAGCCGTAAAGGTCGTTGGGAAGAGGAACTGGATCCATGGTGTGCACTGCAAAAAGGTACCCTTGCCTTTGCCTTTTGATCAGTGAGTCCGCGAAGGAATAGGTGATTGTGAAGGAGAGAGAGTTCCCCGGTTTGTACCTTTTGGCGGTGCACACCTAGAATGGACTCGGACTGCAAAAGAGGACGAGGATGTTTTGCAAGAAGCTGTACCATCGCATCTCAGAATAGATACAACTGATCCAGAGACACTTTTTCGAGACCAAACTGTGCCTGGTAAAGAACGCTACAACTTAAGGTCTAAAAAGGACAAATAAAATCTGTTTTTTTTGTGAATTACACTCTTTCAGACAAGAGACTATTTTTCTTTTTCGAGCCACCATCCGGGTTCAGCTGCAGGGTCGCGGTATAAGACTTAAGGGGTGGCCCCCGTATTGACGGAAGGTCTGCGGTTATAGGGATGTCTAGGACGCCTGGACGCACACTTGAGTGAAGAAGGAAAATTGCCGCGAGCAGCACGTTAGAGGATGGAGTCTGTTGTAACTGAAAGTGATGTTAAGAGAATAGACCTTAAGACAAGATTTTGTACATTAATATATAGCAAATGTTTTATAATATTGTGCTTCTTGATGTTTTTAAGTATCACATTAGCTTGTGTGGGTTGGATTGTTTATGTTACACAACAGACATCTACACTCACCTCCCAACCTATGCTTTCTTTCACTACTGTTTCTTTGCACCAGTTTTATATGTTGCCTGAACATGAACAAACAAGGAGATCAGAATTTGTCAACAACTCGTTCATACAGTTGTTGCATCAGCATCAGTTAGTAGTAAATACCACTAATTGTTGGGTTTGTGGTCTTATGCTTCACACGACGGATAAAGGTATACCATATTTGGTTTTGCCTTTTTCTTTTAATGGGTCTGTGTGGGCTTTACAGACCATGTTTATCTATGCAAATGAGGTACACCCCTTATGTTCCCTTAAAAATAACTCCAGCAATGGTGCCTTGATAAGGGGAATAGTAGCTATGATCCGCGATATTGATGCATATAATGCTATCCCTAAGGATGAGGTGCAGGCTTATGTTGGTTGGAATGTGACTGGATATAGTACCAGCTTGACAGAGAAGGAGAGACGAAAAAGGTCTCCTCCTATTTGGATTGTACCCCATCGAGGCCATTTTTGTTTGCAAGGTACTGGTCGGAATCCGAAAGCTCAGCTAGGTAAGAGTGTGTGTGCTCAAACCTAAGTCTATTCATCCCGGACTTCCCCATCGTTTGTGCCAGCTAAAGGCACATATTTTGTTTGTCATGACAGAGCCTACACATGGTTGCCACCTGATTTTTCAGGAACATGTTATGTGGCGTTTTTGCTTCCCCCTACATACACTACTGCTTTAGACTATCATAGAACGAGATATGGTAGAGGTGTATTCGATAAGGAAGATACTGCAGCACACGAAGTAGGAGATTTTTTTAAGGGCTTCCTGCCCTTTTGGGGTCCAATGATCAACAGTAGGCATATTCGACAGCTTGTCCGCATTGTTGAAACCACTATTAATGAGACAGCAGATGCTCTTAGTAATGTCACAGCTGAGCTTCAAGCGAACCGCCTTATGACTTTGCAGAATCGTATGGTATTAGACATCATACTTGCAGATCGAGGAGTATGTAAATTAATTGGATCCAGTTGCTGTGTTTACATACCAGATCATGCCCCTACAGTGTACCAAGCCATCTCTAGGTTGCATAAGATCTCTGAGTCTATCCATGTAGACGAAGGAGACTGATCATTGACGGGATGGTTTTGGGGACTGCTGTCTGAATGGGGATGGAAGATTTTGACATTCCTTGGTATGGTTTTAGCCATCCTTTTCTCTTGTTGTCTTTGCATCCAGTGTGGTCCCGTCATTTGTAGTCTTTGTGCTACTATGTGTGTTCGGAGATCTGTCCCGAGAGAAGTAGAGAATAATAAAATGATGCTACAGCAACATCTTGATGATCTAATGAATATCGATATAGACCTAGATTCAGATTAACATGAGTCTTAGGTTATTGCCTACGTAATGGCAAAAGGAGGGTCTGAGGTTCTGTAATTCTCGAGTCTGACTCCATTTTGTGTTGCCCTCACGTAGGCCTGTAAAGGTAGCCTGGCGAACAAAGTGGCCTGGCCTTTTCAGTTCATGTATACATTAACTAGGTTTCTTTCGACTCTGAAATGAACTGTAAGAAACTGACCTCTTCACCTGAAACTGACCTCGCAAAGCCAATCTCCCTTATCGATCTTTGTCTGAGATTGCCAATCAATGTTCAGGACATCGTTAACCTTTTTAGTTTCCTTGCACATGTTTTATCTTGTTCAGCATCTGTTACTGTTTCTTTTTTATGTTTCTTCATTACATGGGTTATGCTTTCAATTATAGGTTTGTCCGGCTTGTGGAGATTGAATTTGGGACATTCCTCATAATTAACTTTTGGGTTGGGATACTGTAAATTGAGTTTTTGCTATGTGATACTTTGTTTGAAAATGTATCTTATTGGTTAGAATTTTGTGCAGTGGGTGTACATTTTTAATGTAAATATTGGGTATAAAAGGAGACGTCTCGCCTTAATAAAATGGGCAGTCTCCTGAGAACCTACTTGATGTACTTCTTGGACAACTGTGCTTAGCTGCAGCTAATAAACTTGGTTTTCTACGACAACAGAGTATTCTGTGTCTCTGTGCAACAAGGCAGGTGAACTCGAAGATTTCAGGCGTACCCTGCGCCGCCAGGCCCAAAGGCCCGGTTCTTCAGATGACAACTGGAAGTGACAGATTGTATTTCATGGAATAAAAGAGAATATTGGTCAGTGGTGCAATTTTTAAAAACTTTATTGGTTTTTTCAAATGCACAGCGCGGTTCATAGCAAAGCAAACAGAGAAAAATGCACACAGTTTTATACACTAGATCAAATAAAGTGTGTGGCATAGTTCATGTGTCAAAGCAAACATTTTAAGGAAAGATTGCGCATTTTCCTATGTATGTGGGAAATTCCTTATATTTAATATGGTTTTACATCTTCGAACAAGATTGAAATTGTGGCCCAAATTAGGTGTAGAGTTTCTGGTTTAAGAGCACAATTGCCTCTTAAAATATTACGTTTGCGGACTCTGTCAGGCATTGATACTTGGGACTGTCTCTTTGTTTGTTGCTTTATTGACCACCTCCCTCTCTCTATCAATTCAACACTTTGTTTCGCATAAAAGTGCATAAAACATTTACAATAATTGAATTAAAAGACATTAAATATGAAATAGTGCCAGTATAGGGATAAAAATATCTTACAACACTACCAAGCTTGTTTTAGATCTGCCACCCCGCAACAAATTGACTTAAAAAAATTCCTAAAAGGCAATCCGTCATAAGTAAACTGAATAATCTATTGTCTTTCTCTCCAGATGGTCAATAATCCTATATTTCCACCATAACCACTCCATCTATCACTGGACACTCATCAACACCAATAATAGTCGACCATAAAAAAAAAACTCCCTCTCTCAAGTATGATTCACTTAAAAAAAATAAACAAGCAATGGCGTAGCCAATAGGTCTCGCCGGCGGGACCTAATAAGTGTTTAGCCATGCAGGAGAATAGGGTTTGAGCGCAGAGGTGGGTTTGCTTAGACTAGCACTAACCTTTGAAGCTACTGTATGTGGGGTCATGCTGCTGCAACATAAATCAACCACCAACAGAACCAAGCAGATCCAAGCACACGTATAAGCATACACACTCGTGCAAGCAGGCAATGAAGAGGGAACATGCGGGCACCTGATCTGCCAGCCAGAGTCTGTGCCCAGCTCCTCGTGCTGCCCAAGCAGAGCCACCCGCACACTGCTAGACTTCGGGTGCTATTGGAGTTTGCAAGCGCTATAGAAGTGTCACACCTTCTATTCCATTAGTCAACCACAGAAAAAAGGGTGCTTCAAAGTTTAGGGGAGGAAAACACCCAACTCCTCACTGCGTAATCAGATGATTAGGCACAATCAAATTTCACAAAGATTGAAGCACTCCACTTGTAATAGCCAAAATTTAGCTTAGTCCATATAAAAAGACATCCAAAGAATTTCCCATGCAGATTATCTCTTTTAGGTTCAGATCTAATCCCAACCAACGCGTTTCGCCGAGGTTATTAAATACCTCTCAGCTTCGTCAGGGCTGGAAACAATACAAAATAATATACTCTTACCATATTATACATTTTCATACATTTGAGAAAAGATAGAGCCCCACATGGCCCAATAGAAAACCTGTGTCCGTATTTACACAAAAAGGGTGAATACATGCTTTTTGAAATAATATCAGCTCATTACTTTTAACACAAAATCCATCTCATCAATTTCCATGGTGTTGGACATGACACTACGTAACAGCGGTCCAACTCACAAAGCCGGACACCTGCTGGACCCTATAATATCAAGCATGAAAGAACTTTCATGGCTTAACACCACGCCTGTTCTCTGGTCAGATCATTTTCTTCTAACTTTTGCCATTTTGCTAGAGCCCAAAAAGGGTCCTATTTCAACTCCTACAGAATCTTTTAGAAGAAATTGGAAATTCCTAAATTTGGAGGACTTGAACAATGCTTTAAAGGAAAATCATCC
The DNA here is from genome assembly GCF_964263255.1 of Lissotriton vulgaris. Classification (NCBI taxonomy): domain Eukaryota; kingdom Metazoa; phylum Chordata; class Amphibia; order Caudata; family Salamandridae; genus Lissotriton; species Lissotriton vulgaris. The sequence goes on along the minus strand of NC_141685.1, from coordinate 69,478,441 downwards.
AAATTTGGATGGAGATATGGATAGTATTGCAGAGCTAACACAAAAGTGGCTAACTGACGCCGTTGATACTTGCCTGCCCCTAGCCCGTTACAAAGGGAAAGTCCATCGCCCTCCTGCCCCCTGGTTCACAGAAGCCTTGAAGAAAGAAAAATCTAATTGTAAGAACCTAGAGAGACAGTGGCGAAAAAATTACGACATCTATCAAAAAGAAGTTTACCGAAAGGCCAGAAATTGTTACCATTCAGCTTGCATGAAAGCCAAAGCTTGCTATGTCACCGATACAATTAACATGGCCGTAAACAAATCCCAGACTCTCTTTCATACGGTAAAAGAGTTGGCTGGGGAGAATGCTAGAGCAGAACCTACCCCTCTTAATACCCAGCAATGCCAGGACTTGGCCTCTTTCTTTACGAATAAGATTGAGAACATCGTCTCTAATATTAATAATGCTAACAAGTCAACAGACAAGCAAGAAAACACCACTCTAGTATCTAGAGTAAACTGTCATCTTGAAGCCTGGCCTCCTATTAAATTAGATATACTGAAGGAACTACTTAAATCTATCAAATCGGGTTCCCCACGTGACCCTATTCCTGTCAGTATCGTAAACAAATTCGAGGATGCTGCTTTGACTCCCATAGCAGAAATACTGAATGCATCCATAGAGCAAGCTATAGTTCCTGCTCTATGGAAACATGCTATGGTCAGCCCCCTACTTAAAAAACCAGGCGCAGACCCGATGATATTGGCCAATTATCGCCCAATTTCGCTGCTACCCGCCTTTTCCAAGATTCTAGAGAGACATATCCATAAGGCACTCTCAACCTATGTAGAAAACAATAATCTCCTACACTCGTCTCAATCGGGGTTTAGGAGTGGTTTTTCTACTGAGACGGCCCTGCTCGGGGTCACAGAAAAGATCAGGGAGCTTATGGACGACGGCCAAACAGTAGCACTGGTCTTGTTAGATCTCAGTGCGGCTTTCGACACCATTTCTCACTCCATACTGCTGGACAGGCTGGGGGAGAATGGTGTCGAGGGCAAAGCTCTGGAATGGATTAGATCCTACCTCTCCCTCCGTACTTTTCAGATCTCCTCTTCGGAAGCTTGCTCTGAGGTATTCCATTCTCCTCATGGAGTGCCACAGGGATCGATTTTGAGCCCTCTGCTTTTTAATTTATACCTACGTCCACTGGCCAATCTTGTAGAAAATGTTGGCTTAAGTTTAATGACTTATGCAGACGATTCACAAGTCCTATTCTCACTCTCTAAATCTGACATGTCTACCCCATCTGCATTAAAAGTAGGCCTCCAAGAAATTTTTTGCTGGATGTCAGACAACCAGCTTAAACTGAACGGAGATAAAACGGAGGTGCTCCTGCTGGGAAATAGCAAAGATCTCTGGAATGATTCCCATTGGCCACCATCATTGGGTAAACTTCCATCTCCCGCCTCGCAAGTTAGAAACCTTGGGGTCACCATTGATGACTGTTTATCTATGTCCCAGCAAGCAAACAAAGTGGCAGGTATATGCTTTACCATTATCAAATGGTTACGCAAAATCATCTGGATGCTGCCACCTACTACCCAGAAGACCGTGGTCAATGCCTTAGTGACATCTCGGCTTGATTACGGTAACATCTTATACCTGGGCTCAAATAAGGCAGTGATAAAGCGTCTGCAATTAGTGCAGAACGCTGCGGCTAGACTGCTTTGTAAAATCCCCAGATCTGCTAGGATCACCCAACATCTCAAGGATCTGCATTGGCTTAAGGTTGAGAACCGTATTCGTTTCAAAGCCTTAAGCTACTTATTCAAAATCAAAGCTGGCACTGCCCCCAAATATCTTCAGGCCCTTGCTAAGCCCTACCTCCCAAACCGTAACCTGCGTTCCGGTACAGCGGCAAATTTTGCAGTACCAAGGTTTAAAAGAGCCAGAATAGGCGGGAGATCTTTCTCCTACCTGGGGCCAAGGCTGTGGAACACACTGCCCTCTCACATTCGCAAGGAAGAAAGCTATGTGAATTTTAGAAAGAGCATAAAAACGTGGCTTTTCAATAAATAATTGCTTTGTCTGTTCTCTCCCCAGTGATATCTGAGTGTCTAGCGTTCCTGGCGCCGGGAAACCCTTTGTGGGTAGCTGCGCGCCTTACAAATGCTATAAAATAATAAATAATAATAATAATAATTCCAGTGTAGAAACAACAACTGCCTACACCACTTTGGTGAACTTGTTCATGCACAATGCAAGTAAAAAAGACATTGTGTGAAATTGCTCCCATAATTCCTTATAGTCTTTTTATGTCAGATTTTAGTACCAATATTTTACCTTATCTTCAATTTGAACCTGCCTAGAAGGAGAAACAGATCCTTACTCTCAAGGTATGGCAAGAGGACCAACTTAATTTAGTTTTGATAACAAATAATTTATGTTCCATACCTCCAATCTTTTACGAGGGTGCTTGTTCGTATTATTCGCTGCACTTTAACTCAGCGGAGGGAATAGTATCCTATGTTTGTAATCTCTAAAAGAAAATATATATCCATGTATAAAGCCAACTCTCTGCATCTCTAATGGTCCTAAGTCTTAGCATCACTTTGTGTTTTAACAAATCAAAGTCTCACCTGCACTTTTATCTATATGTTCCAAAATGAACTCCACTTGTTTCAATCGCCTTATATCACAATGTCCAAAACCACTTTATCTGAAAGGAAAGAACCATCATCATATTCGCAACAATCTTACCCTGATTGCATTAATCTTAAGTGTATTTAGTCTTAACGTTCTATCATTACGAGTCTCCATACCTGTCGTGTTCTGCTTTCTGCCGATTAACAATCTTTCCACTCCGCTGCCCTCATCAATCCGCACCCATTCTCTGTTAATCAAAAGGCGCGTCATTACTATTACAAGGCTTCAACCACTCACTGTTTTGTACTATATTTTGTTTCTTTAGCGCCCTTACCTTGCTTATCGACCCGGCGTCCCGTGTACAGGCAGCGCCATCAACCTGTCTCACGCCCATTATGTGGCGTCCGTAAACATCAAAAGCGGACTTACTTCGTAAAATCCTGAGCGCCATCTTAGAGTAGGGAAAACTAGCTCAAAATCTCTCTTCCGTTCCGTTGATGCATTAAAATTCTCGCATACTCTTTAGTACTTTAAACACTATAGAAACTGTATTTCATGACCTTAGAAAATTATTTCCCTAATACAATTCTTTCGGTTAAATGAGTAATATTGCTTACTTAAAAACATTTATCTGTACAATATACATATTTAAGCCGAACATTTCTGAAAATCGTCTTAGTCTTCTGGTGACAATTTATACGTCATCATCTAACACTAATTCATATACTAGTAATATTAATACAATCCCACTCTAATTTGGATGCACAGTATCTTCCTGATAAGAATATTAGTTTTGTGAGTCTATAAATGCATTTCATTTCATGGATAAAATATTAGCTTTAATATTAGCTACATAGTGCTAATAATGCTCTCTACTCATCTTTTTTAATAGCTACTATGTTGTGATGTTAAGATTCAGGCTAATATCAATTTATGCATGTAAGATTAGCTAGTCACCTAGGACAAATTCCAACTCACGATCAAAATCCTCCACGGCCCGCAAATTCATAATCCATCTTGCCTCCTGCCTCCTTAATTTCAGTTCTCTGTTACCTCCTCTAGGATCTATACACACATGATCAATTTAAAAAAACTTGAAGTTTTTTACTCTGATATTGCTTTTTGCATGTATGTATATGTTCTGCTATCGGGTACCTAATGTCATTGTTTTTTACCGCTATCAAGTGTTCACTCACCCTGTCTTTCAGCATGCGAATTGTGCTGCCCACATATATTTTTGAACATTACACTCTATGATATAAACCACATATTTTGTGCTACAGGTTATATTAGTCCTTATTTCATATTTTTTACTGTTTGGCACTTGAAAAACCTTTGTCTTGTCCTTGGCAAACCTGCACATTCCGCAATGTCCACATTTATAGAAACCCTTTGAATGCTCATCCAGCCAAGTTACCCTTTGTTCCTCTGTCGGGTAGCTGGGACTTAATACTGTCCCTAGGGTCTTCCCTCTTCTGTAGGTGATCTGAGGTCTCCCTCCCACAATATCACAGAGCATCCTATCCATTTTCAAAACATTCCAATGTTTTATCATACTGTCCAATAACACCCTGCTCAACGGTGTATAACTGGTGATCAATCTTACTGGTTGCTCCCCCTTATTCGCTCTCAGTTTGGGTTTCAATGTCACACTTCTTTCAACATTTTTCACTCTCCGTGTGACTGCCAAAACATTTCTCTTATCATAACCTCTCTTTATGAATCTTTTTTCCATATCTCTTATACATTCAACAAAGTTTGATTCTCGCTACAGCTCCGCCTGGCTCTTAGCATTTCACCAAACGGAATTCCTTTTATTTGGTGAGGCGGGTGAGCACTCTTTGCATGCAGAATTGCATTACATGAGGTCGGCTTGCGATACAATCTACTCTCTATGCGTTCCTCATTAACGTACAATTCCAAATCCAAAAATACAATACTAGTTGTACTATCATTAGTGGTGAATCTAATGTTCATGTCATTGTTATTTAGATATTCACAAAATTCAGTCAAAGACTGCTTTGATCCAGTCCATACCATTAAACAATCGTCAATGAACCTACCCCAATATAGGATAGATTCAATCCATTTGCTTGCTCCTGGGCCCCAAACAACTTTTTCTTCTAGCCAGCCCATAAAAATATTAGCATAAGCTGGAGAGAATTTGGAGCCCATGGCCACCCCCTGTTTCTGCTTGTACCACTCATTTTTAAACAGAAAGTAGTTATTGTCCAATATCAATTCTGTCATGGCCAGGATCATCTGTGTATGATGCCAATGAGTGGCTGGTTTTTTAGAGAAAAAATGGTCTAAAGCCTTGAGTCCTAATTCATTTCTAATACTCGTATATAACGAGATTACATCTAGGGTTACCAGTGTCATCCCAGGTTCCCATTTGATATCTCCCAGGATGTTTAGAATATGCTGTGTATCCTTAATGAAGGAGGGCAAGTTCATCATAATCGGTTGGAGGAAGACATCCACAAATTGTGAGAGCCGCTCCGTTGGCCCGATACTATTGGCCTCCCTGGTGGAAAAGGTAGGCCTTTATGAATTTTTGGCAAGGTGCACAGACATGGGTATCTTGGACGATTTACCTGCAGAAAAAAATACTCATCTTCATCTAATAGACCCATATCATGCCACTGTTTAAGATGATAGTTTATTTTGTTACTAAGGGAAAATATAGGGTTATGAGCTACCTTCTCATAGCATATGTTGTCACTTAACTGTGAAAAGATTTCACACTCGTAATCCACCTTGTTCATAACCACTATATTTCCTCCCTTATCAGCTTTTCTGATAATTAATTCCACATTATCCATTAGAGTTTTCAGGGCATCCCTTTCTAACCTTGTCAGATTGCCTTTCAATTGACCACCTGGGAGAGATCTTTTTGTCTGCTTGTCTAGATCTAAGGTCACCAGCTTATGAAATATCTCAATACTGTTACCACTTGTCAGATTAGGCGACCATTTAGATTTGCTCTTTAGGCCACTTGATATAGATAAATCTGGCCTAATATCTAAATCCTCAAGGACTTTAGCCATCGTTATAGGATCCTCCTCTAGTTCTGTAATTGATAGAAGGGACACTGTGTCTTGGATATTTCCAATTGTACAAAACTCAGACACACTGTCAGATGCTTGCATAGTCACATTTTTATTGGTCTTTGGATTCATAGCAAAGCGCTTTTTCAACTTTAGTCTCCTAATGTATTTGAATAGGTCTATTTTCACATTACACATATCACCTTTTTCAACAGGGCAAAAGCTTAAGCCCTTAGTAAGCAAATCCGTCATATGTTTGGTTAAAGGAGTATTAGATAGATTCACCACTTCTATCTCCTTATCAGTTTCCACTACTGTGCTTTCTTGTCCCAAGACCTCAGCTTCATTCCTGCCCGCCCTCCTGCGTTTGCCTGCTCTGCCCCCTCTTCTGGTTTTTGGGGACCTGTTCTCGATTTCCTCTCTTCATTCTGTTTACTTCTAAAGAGAAGGACGAGTTCCCTAAAGGGTGAGCTTGTCCTACCGTTGATCCAGAGGCTCCTTCATACTCACTACCACTGGTGGGGATACTACTCAAAGAGGTATTACTCGAACTTAAAGATGTAGCTTGTTGCTGTTGTTTATTTCTATCGCTTTGCATTAAATGATCGTATTTCTTGGAGAATGTGAAAACTCTCCCACTGTTATAATCCACCTCATCTCGTTTAAGCTTATGCGCTTTCCTCTGCTTTACATCATTTTGGTGATTATTTAAGACCTCTTTAAGAATCTCATAATTTTTGGCTATTACAAATGGAGTGCTTCAATCTTTGTGAAATTTGATTGTGCCTAATCATCTGATTACGCAGTGAGGAGTTGGGTGTTTTCCACCCGCACACTGCGCCAGATGCCTTAGGCATGTCTCTTTTATTACCCGGAGTGACTAAATCGATGATATCATGGATAATGAGACAGCAAGCACTGTGGCACTGTTAATTGTTAATTTGCAGCTCGCCTTTTTTTTTTCTTTTAAATGATTGTCGCCATTGCTAAACTGGCAGCCAGTGCCCATACCGGGGAGAGGTCGCCATGCCAGGCACACCATGAGAAGGTTTTTTCAGCAAAGGTGACAAATCTCCCTTAAGGGAAGAAAGAGAGAGATGGGTCCTGCAGAAGAGGCAGCGATTTCGGACATTCCTTTTTTCCCAGTCCTTCCCCTCCCCCTCCTTCTCCTTTTGGCTTTGCCAATGGTTTTTGCTGACTCTGTTCAGCCTTTTAATAAACAGTGTTGTGCCGCGGGCGGGCAAGGGCGGGGGAGCACCTCACGGGCCGCCGCAAGTGAAGAGGCAGGCGGAAACAAAAAAGAAATGCAGACAACGGGAGGAGGGCTGGAGCATGTTCAACACGGACAAAGGAGGGGGGCGGGAGCAAAGGGTATCCGGACAGCGGGGGACGATAGCCTGGTGAACACGGACAAAGGGTGGGGGGTGGGAGCAAGTAACAGGAAATTAAACAAGCGCGCTGCTAAAGTGAAAGTGACTGCACTGTGTTTAATTAGTAACCTGATCCAAAATGAGGAATGCAGCTGCCACCCTGCGCGCCGCTGCTCGCTCCCGAGAGTAAAACGAGGTGGGAGTGAAGCTTTGAGAAGAGGTGGGACATGCACCCCCCTTTGTCCGTTTGTGCGCTTCCATTATTGGAAGACACACGCAAAGACCAATCCAATGTGTGGGAGGAGTCAGACCCATACGGAGAAGTTTAGAGTGTTCACAAGAAGCCTCCCATAGAGCTAGGCTCGACCTAAAAAAGATATTGTTGAAACAAGAATTCCTAAGAGAGAGCAAAAGTAAGAGACACCGCTTGCCTCCCACACTGCGTTTTTAAGCTCTTTCAAACACTTTACATTTTACCTTTCTCATTTTAAAAATACCTTACTCATTTGTACATTGCCTATTTGTACTTACATGCCACAGGGCGATGTTGTCATACAAGTTTGGGGTAGCTTTTAGTTTTTAAATTTACTGGGGGGTATACAATTCGAATTTGCTTGAATACGATCTGGATTTGCTTGAATTTGAATCTGCTTGAATCACTTTTACCTGCATTTAAATGGCGGTGATGTAACTCCACTGCGAAGCTTTCGCTTCCCCGCTCCAGTGTTTAGCAGTAGGCGGGGCAGCTTACTCTTTTCTCTTCTAACGCTTCTTAAGATGTTCAAAGTGCAGATGTGCCACTGGTGTACTGAAGGCGAGCCTAAGGCAAGCCCATCTGCAACCGTCCGGGTTCCGTAAGCAACCAGATTCTAGCACATCAGACGACGTCAATGGGAATAGCAATTGCTCCTGCTGCAGATAATGTCTTACCAATGCCCAGTGCTTCAGGGGTAAAGAAATGCATGTGACAAGAGAGATTCCTTATGAAAGGTCTGCAGGTTAAACCTTTCAGCACAATCTAAAGCACCTGAAAGAGAAAGGAATCTAGACTCTTCATGAAATACACATCAACAACAAGAGAAATACCGACTGAGAAGGGCTCCTCCACCAGCCCCATGCATGGTCAGGACCGCATATTTTCTATTCACTACAGATTTGTTACTAAAGATGACTGCATCAAAGAGCTGGTACTGGACATCATTACTGATATAATTGTTTTTCTAGGTTGATACAGTCCCCATGTTTTGTCTGCAGCCCACCTTGGTCCAGTTTGATATCGCAGTTTGACGATTACCTGGTCTTCTGAAGTACTTCCTTTGCCCGTTGTTGCTGCCGCCTAGAGCCTCCTGAGATTTGTGGGCTCAATCCTTACATCAAGCCATCCACGCGCTTTCCTCGCGGACCGCGGACTGCCGGGGAACTACATACCCCAGAAGGCAGTGCGGTCTCACCGGAAGAGGCGCGAGAGGACCCGAGTCACCACCAGACAAATCTGCCAGGGAGACCCCGCAGTGCGGGACGCTGTTTGCCGATTACCTAATCTTCTGAAGTACTTCCTTTGCCCGTTGTTGCTGCCGCCTAGAGCTTCCTGAGATTTGCAGGCTCAATCCTTACATCAAGCCATCCACGCGCTTTCCTCGCAGACCGCGGACTGCCGGGGAACTACATCCCCCAGAAGGCAGTGCGGTCTCGCGGGAAGAGGCGCGAGAGGACCCGCGTCACCACCACATAAATCTGCCAGGGAGACCCCGTGGCGCGAGACGTGCTCGGGCTCGCCCAGGCAAAGCCCGGGCCAAGGGCGGGCACGTCTGGGCCCGTCTGGGCCCGTCCGGGACCGTTCGAGGCCGGGCTGGGCCACCGCCATGATATTGCCATTCCAAGGACATCGGGACCCTGCAACGGTGAGTGGAGTGTATTTTTTAAAGTACCTATTGAATTGCTGGTGTAAAACACACCCTGGGCAAACGAAATCCAACCACCACAGCTCATAATGCTACGTCTATAGATACTATGTTGGAAAGGGCGATGGACATAGTCAGTACCGAGATCGAACTGACAGAGAGACGTTTGTCCCTGGGTCTCACGAAACCCCAACCTGCAGTACAAGTTGAGAACACTGATATAAGTGACCCTCAAATAATGGTATACAATGAGGCTGACCACTGTCCACACCCATTAATTGGACATAACTTACTGAACGTGGAAGGCTCTGACCATATAGGATCAATAGTGGACTCTTATCTAGGAGCTGCCCAATTGACATTACAGTTTTGGTTAATTCGGACATATCCCCTAACCCTGAGGTATGCAGAGTGAAAAGGAAGAGGAAGGCGGTGAAACCAGTTTTCTCCAAATGGAAACAACATCCACGCTTGAACTCAAAATGCACAACATTGAATACATGGATTAAGGGGCTGAAGGCCATAGTAGACCCAATCCCTAGTAGTGACTCAGTTAATTTAGTTTCATTGGATGTTTTAAGTAACTCAGTATACACACAGATGGAGTCCACACAGGCTGCTTTTTCTAATTTTACACTTGGGGACACTGCCATAGATAATATTATAGACACACCGTATGAACGTGTTAAAGGGATTGTGGATAAAAGCTTTGCAAAACTATGGAAGCGTCTAGATTGCCTGGAATCCTTAACCACTAAGGCAAAATCTACCTGTAGGGAACCTAATCAGCAGCCTGAAAAGGCCGGTCCCCAGGGAAATTTAGCCCAGAGTGGGCAATATGTACCTCAAACTGCAAAGTCGTTATCTGCCCCCTGTGATATTAACTGTAAAACTAATGATTCTGCAGCTTTAAAACACGCATGGGACCTGCTAATATTCAAAACATGAGTGTCATTTGTGCTCATGACGGCCCGACAGTCCGCTCGAATACTGTCGATATTAATATCTGCAAACATATTGAGCCAAACAAGGATGTTTTAAATCTTTTTAAATCTACCTCCAGCATCTTGCCCGTATGCTTTGGTTCTTGCAGGGGTACCTCCATTAGAGAAAAACAAATTAGACTCCTGGGAACAACTTCGGAACAAAAGTGTGGATTTGCTGGCTAAATATAAAGGGTACAGGAGGTGGGATATACATTATAATCTAATGGTACGAAGGGTAGGTTGGGTGGGACCAGCAGAAAAAACTATTAGGGGTGATTGTATTGTCATCAACTTTCGCCGACCAGGTATTGTTAGATCTATACTAGTTGTTAGAGAGACTAATTGCCCCCTACCCACAAACATATGTACACGACCCCTCGGCTTCTTTTATAGACCACCACCGACATAGTGCTCATTCATTAGCCCATTTTCCCAATCGGTAAATAGGTTCTCTCCCATCTCTGACCTAGACACTCTTGATTGACCTTTTTTTAAATCTCAACCAACTGTTTCTGTATTCGCGGCACCCTTTGAGACTCCTAAAATTAATATTGACACTGAGATGGAAACTTTCTCCAAATGATCATTCTGACTCATTACTACTGGTGCTGAGCTGGAATGTGGCAGGTTTGTCTCCTAAACTAGACATTGTTATGTTATGTTATGTTAAAATTATTTATACCACGCTCGGTCACCGGACGGTTTCATGGCGCTCATAACAAATGTGGAGGGCAGGAACGGGTATTACTCGAAGGCTGATTGGAAGAGAAACGTTTTCAGCATCCTACGAAAGCAGTCGTAGGCGACTCCGCGATCAGCAAATGGACCTCCAAGTACATAATGAGGACTTAGAGAACCGCTCCCGGCGGAACAACATAAGAGTCCGGGGAGTGCCATCAAAAGCGGAAGGGAATAGTGTCACCATGTACCTCCAAGATCTGTTCCGGGAAATTCTCAAGGAACCCGCAGACTTCCCCATCCGCATTAACCGGGTGCATCGAGTGGGTCTGTCACGCCGAGCCCCGGCCCCCCCTCCCGACATACTAGTTTTCCTCCCAGACTTTCCACTCAAAGAGAGGATTCTCAGAGAGGCACGCCAGTCCCAGCCTCTCCGGTTCAGAGACGCATCAGTGGAACTCCTTCAAGATCTCTCTATGATAACACTCCAAAAGAGAAGGGTCTTCAAGATTGCCACCACTTTCCTGAGAGACAAAGGGGTGCCCTATTCTTGGGGCCACCCGTTTAGACTCATCTTTCGGTGAGACGGAGCACTTCACCAGATGCGCTCCCTCCAGGACACCTGCGTTCTACTGGGGCTCGAGCTGCCGGATCAAGAACACAGCGACAACGCTAACACGGAGTCGTCACAAGAAAATCAGTCACAGACCCGACGTGATGGCTGGCAGAAAGTCCGAAGACGGCGACAACCCAAGTCGCGTGCACACCCGGATCAGACGACGATTGCTAAGGAGCACGCTGCAGCGGTCCAGGAAGTGGCAAAGGACACCTCAGGGCCTTCTTAGGATAGCCACTGAGGGGGCATACATGGACAGTCGCGACAAAGAGGAGGGCGGGTGGGGGGCCACGAAGGTCGCTGATGCCACATCCCCAGTCTATTTTTGACTCCACAGGTTTGGGTCTAATCTGACTTTGGTCTCTCTACAAGTCTACTCTACATTTGACATACCTGGGACTATGACTTTTACTTGGGTTTCTTTGGTTGGGATCGAGGGGAAGGGGGCGGTGGGTGGGTTTTGCAAGGGAGGGAACGGCACGGTTGGGGTTGCCGGGAGGGGCTCTTTTTTGGGGTTGGGGTTTGGGGTGGGGTGGGGGGAGGGACCTCCTTGTCCACTAGTGCTGAGAGGAACCATTTTTCCCCTTTTCCCTTCTTTCCTATTGCACTGACTGGTCACACACATAGCGCACCTGCCCTTGCTACATGCCCGGGATGACTCAACCCTTGACAGTTCTCTCACTAAATGTGAGGGGGCTTAATAACCCGAACAAACGCAGGGCGATTCTCTCTTTTCTGAGGAACTCACAAGCTGACATCTGCCTACTGCAGGAGACACACCTGCTGCCCAAAGATCACCATAGGCTTAAATCCCGCTTCTTCCCAGAGCAGTTTTTCTCATCGGCATCCAGGAAAGTGGCTGGAGTGGCAATCCTAGTAGCGAGATTCTTTAGAGGCCGGGTGTTGCAAAAAGAGGCGGAGATTAAGGGTAGGCTATTAGTCCATCGCTTCCTGGTGGCGGGACAGACGTACGCACCTAATGATGGTCAGGAGCGATACCTACACTCAGCGCTAGAAGCGGCCACAGCCAACACCCACCCACACTTTCTAATAGGGGGGAGATCTAAACCTGGTATTTCATAACACTGCAGACCGCTCTAACCAGCGCTTCAGACTGGTCGGGGCACTTTCCACAGAGGGACACGCACATCTTGCTGATTTGGGCTTAGTTGACCTGTGGAGACTCTCCCATCCCCGAGCGACAGCCTACACACACTACTCAGCAGCTCATAAATCATATGCGAGGCTAGACTATTTCCTATGCTCTACCCAACTAGCGGCGCGCGCGCGGGATGTCGAGACCCTCCCGGCCTCGCTGTCGGATCACTCCCCAGTGATGGCGTCCTTCCTGGTACCGGACACTCCCAGTCTGCAGCGGCACTGGCGCCTGTGTATTGGCCTATTGCAAAACCGTGCCACGGTAGAGAAGATAACAACTGCCATCAGCCACTTCCTTATTAATAACGCCAATGATGACACCTCCAAAGCCACTCAATGGGCCACGCTTAAGGCTGTCCTGCGGAGCTAATTTATCTCTGTGGCCGCGGCCAACAATAGGGAGCGCGCACAGAAGAGGGCCGAACTTACGCAAAGGGTGGCAGAGCTGGAGCAGAGGCATCAGCGCACGGGGGCAGCCAGGGCCTGGCGCCAACTGTGCACAGAGAGGAAGATGTTAGCGGCCCTGGATCAGGATGTGGCGGAATTTGCAGCCTTGCGCCTGAAACATGCCTACTACACCGGGGGGGACCGATGTGGGAAATTGCTGGCGAGCAAGCTGAGAGAGCAGCGCCAGAGGCAACACATTCGGACTATTCAACCTAGCAAAGGGGACCCGATTACTGAGGAAGCGGCTATAGCGGCAAAGTTCGGTAGCTTTTATGCCGACCTGTACGACGCAGACACTCTAGACATACAAGCGGGCAGCGATTATCTAAATGGGGCGACCCTCCCATCCTTGAACGAGGCGCAAGCGAAGTTTCTAGATAGGCCCATTGGTCTAGAGGAAGTCATCTCGGCGATATCTCGCCTCAAGTTAGGAAAATCCCCAGGCCCGGACGGCTACCCCGCGGCTTTCTATAAGAAATTCTGTCCGCAGGTGGCCCCCTTATTGCGAGATCTGTTTAATACCTTTGATCGGCCCGGAGCCCTCCCTCCGGAACTACTGGAAGCCGCAATCTCGGTGATACCCAAGCCCGGTAAGGACCCGACCAGGTGCGGTTCCTACAGGCCAATATCCCTACTAAATATTGACCTCAAACTCTATACAAGTATCATAGCTGGCCGACTAGGCCCCTATATGCAACAGCTGGTGGACCCGGACCAGGCCGGCTTCATCCCCCAAAGACAGACGAGTGATAACACAAAACGCGTCCTTCACCTGATTGAGGCCGGATCACGGGCAAAGCCGGGCTGCATGCTCCTCACGACCGACGCTGAGAAAGCGTTCGATCGGGTGCACTGGCCCTATCTAGACCTGGCGCTACAGCGATTCGGCTTCGGGGCTACTCTCCGAAGCCGCATTTTCAACTGCTATAGGCAACCTAACGCTACTGTCCGGGTGAATGGCCACACCTCACCACGATTCCCGATTAGCAGAGGGACCAGGCAGGGCTGCCCGCTCTCCCCCCTTTTATTCACGCTCTATATGGAGCCATTATGCAAGTAAAAAACAATGGAAAAAGGAGGAAAAGATCTACTGTAACTTATCTAAATGGGAGACAATTAATTCACCTATTTCTATGCCATTTAGTGCACTTAGGAAAAATCCAATTTATACCACCCCATCATTCACACAAAGGGACTAGATTACACATTTTTTATTGTTTTTTGTAATCACTAAGCTCATATCTCTTTGTTCTTTTTTTCTTTTGTAACAAACATCAACAAATGATTTTATACACAAGCTTTTTGTACAACATATACCATCATATACATCACTATATACACACCTATATACAACACATTTACAATAAATTGACCAATGAACGAAATCATAACACAAAAACACAAGGACTTATACGATTTACACCCTACAGAATATTTCAGCAAAGGCTGAGTGCCCTCCCATTCACTCTAGGAGGTGCACTTGGAGGTAGTATAGCACAGATGGTTCGAAAACCCAAATTACCGAACCTCAATCGAAAACTGTGTCACACCGGCTACAAGTTCCCAAATTAATTGTGAACATAAACACTCCTCCAGTATGAAAGTGTCGACGCGGTCGCGTTTCGGCCTTCCAGGCAATCTGGCCTCTTCAGGACAGGGTGATAATCCACAAAAGAATTAGATCCAAGGGCAGCTGGGAATCGTTCACAAAGACCAAAACCAAAGGAAAATTCTTCACACGAAGTCTGGCTGGGTAAGAAAAAATCATCTTAGAAAATCATCTCACGTGTGTGCACAGGTATCCACACTCCACCAACCAACTACTAATAGCCCGGGGACTCCAGAACATCTCTCTCCTTCAAAAGCTGCCGCCAACCAAGTCCCCTTGCTTTTCCAGACACTGCCTGGGGCACACAAGGTGCTCCATGCATAGCCCAGTTCAAACCAGTTGCTGGAGCCATTGGCACAGCGGATTAGACAACACCGGCTCATCAGAGGCATCCCCTTTGGTGGAGATACACACAAAATCAGTCTGTACGCCGATGACATTCTGCTCTCACTCATGGACCCAATGCAATCCCTGAGAGCGCTCTTTATCGAGCTGCATACATTTGCCCAGGCCTCGGGCTTTAAAATTAATGTGGATAAATCGGAGGCACTGAATGTGTCCCTACCCCTAGAGGTGTTGGCGGAAGCTAAAGCGGAATTTGACTTGCGATGGTCTACATCTACTGTTCCCTATCTGGGAGTCTTACTAGCGCCCACGATACAGGCCACAGCAGAGGTCAATTATGCCAGACTTAGCGCACGCCTACAGAGACTCTTAGGAAATGGAAACACCTCACATTGTCCTGGCTGGGCCGTATTGCTTCTATTAAGATGACGCTGCTCCCCCAGGCCCTATACGTCTTCCAGACTCTCCCGCTGCGCACCCCAGCAGGTTGGCTCCAGAAAACGCAGGGTGATCTATCGCGTTTTGTTTGGAATGGTCGCTGCCCCCGATTTAAGCACCTAATTGCCATGCTTCCCCTGGCACATGGGGGAGTAGGGCTGCCCGACCTCGCCCTGTACTTTCAAGCGGCACAGTTACGCACGCTTGTAGAGTGGTACCAGCTGGAGTCCAGCAAGCACTGGCTTTTTCAAGACCAGGCAGTAGCGGGCCTGACACTCCAGGGTGTACCCTTCCTGCCGCGGCGCCATAGGCTACCTAACCTATATGCGTCGTATATCACCGGTAAGGTCATGGAAGTATGGGATAAAGTGGCAGCCCGGAGAGATCTCACTTCCTTTCCTTCCCCGCTAACGCCGCTATTCGACAACCCGGAGTTCACCCCGGGCCTGGATGCACATGCATTCGCGACTTGGAGGACTACGCCTTGCCGGGAGGTATGCCACATGTTTGACCTTCAGGGCATCCTTCCATTCCAGAGGGTGAAGGAGACCTATGGCATACCGGAAGCAGATCGCATGCCCAATTTGCAGGTCCGGCATTGGGTCCTACAGCCGCCGATCAAACCGGGAGCGCAGCGCTTTCTTACACCCTATGAAAAATGGCTGCTAACAGGCACGTCGGAGAAGAAATTGCTCTCGGACATATACCAACACCTGCTTCTCACTAACAAATACACCTATAGCGCGGGGCAGGCTAGATGGGAAAAAGACCTAGGAAGGCAGCTCACGCGCAAGGAGTGGGAGGGGATCTACCACAGAGCCCGGCACTCGGCCTACCACACGGGCCTCACTGAGACACTCACAAAAATGGCCACCTACTGGTATCACACCCCAGAAAGCATACACCGCTGGGACCCCCAAGTCAGTGACCGCTGTTGGAGAGGTTGCGGAGGGTTGGGCACACTGGAACACCTGCTGTGGAGTTGTGAGAACCTGCAGAAATATTGGACTTCTATTTTAGACCTGATAGACCTCCATTTAGACACCCAGCTCCCCCGATTTCCTGCCTATGTGTTACTGGGACTACCCAACGCATTGATGTACCCCCTAAAGTCTATGAGAGGGAGACTAATAGCGCTTGCATTAGGGGCAGCGGTGCAAAACATTGTGGCCCGCTGGAGGGATCCTCAACCGCCTGTGCAGTTGGGCTGGCTGCACAGACTCTGGACCATTCTGGGAATGGAGAAGCTGTCTCTGACCACGGCGGGCAGAGGAGACAAATTTGCGGACCTCTGGCGGCCTTTTCTGACGCTTCTACCGGGCAATTCAGGGAACTGAGCTGTCCCCGATACCTGCGATTGCTGCATCTGGCAGACACACCCCTCTCAGAGCCTAAGACAAAACCCCGCAAAAAGACATCCCAGAATTAGGGTTCCCTCCGTGATGCCCTAGCCACTACTACTGGTTTCTTTAGTGTTTCCTTTCTTTTACCTCAGCGGACAAGGTGGAGGGGAGGGGGGTAGGGTGGGGGAAAGACGGTGTTTTTTTTTTTTTTTTCGAATAATGTTTGCATTGTTGTTGCGACCGACTGATTCTCAGTCTTTCAAACGCGGCCGGCCCAGCTGGGTTGTAGGCGGCATGCTGTGTTTAATATGCATCGTAAAGCACCTGCATTGGCGTTGGCGCAGCAACTGTTTTGTCACTGTTCGGCCCTTGCCTCCAAAAGCACTGGTCGGTGTATTGGCTTTCAATAAAAAAGATTTAATACTGAAAGCAGTCGTAGGTGGGGCAATGTCGGAAAGCAGACGGAAGGGAATTCCAGATTTTGGGGGCCAAAAAAGAAAAACATAAACCACCATGTTTTTTGCGTTTGATTTTAGGGATAACTGAAAGGATGTGAGAGGAGGAGCGAAGATCTCTCAAGGGAACATATCGCTTCAGACTAGAAGAAATGAAAACAGGACCCAAATCAGACAGTACTTTGAATATCGTGCAGCCCAGTTTGAAAATGCAGCACTTAGCCACCGGGAGCCAATGCAGGCTCTGCAGCAACAGCGAAACATGCTGATGCTTAGGCTGATGGTAAACCAAGCGTGCTGCCTGATTTTGCACCAGCTGCAACCTGTGGAGGTGGTATGCAGGAATTCCCACATACAGAGTGTTGGCGAAGTCAATTCTCGACATAACAAGGGCCATGATGACAAGGATAAGTGCATCTCTAGTGAGAAATCTGCTGATTTTACGTATCCTGCGCAGATGGAAAAAGCAGGATGACGTGACAGCACTAATCTGAGGCCTCATAGATAGGTCACTGGAGATGACTATGCCAGGACTCTTCACAGAGTTGACGGGGCAAGGAGGAGGCCCTAATGAGGGAGGACAAAAGCTGTCATTCCATGGGTTGGCTGCTCCGCCCACCAGCACAAGCTCGGTCTTGGTAGGATTTAATTTGAGCTGGCTGTGGTACATCCATTCCGATATCTCAAGCATGGTAAATTGGAAGCTGGTGCAGGAGGAAAGGGAGGTGTCAATAGGAAAAATTAACTGCAAGTCGTCCGCGTAATTAAAGATAGTGGCTGCGGATTTGCAAAGAGAAGCAATTAGGGGCTGCATGTACAAATTAAATAACAAAGGGGATAAAGCGGAGCCCTGTGGGACTCCGCAGGATAGGGGGGAATAGGAGGCGGAGAAGGTAGACAGGTGCACTGCCTGAGAGCGTTTATCCAGAAAGGATCTAACCCAGTCGAGAGCTACGCCCTGAATGCCGGCATTTCCGACACGGTCGATCAATATTGCATGATCGACCGCGTCAAAGGCCGCCGATAAGTCCAGCAAGACAAGTGCTTGGGAGATGTTATTATCGGCGCCCCTTCTCAGGGTATCCATCACAGCCACAATGACCGCCTCAGTGGAATGAAGTGGGCGGAAACCGGCTTGCTGGGCCTCCAGAAAAGACGCGCTCTCAATAAAAGCACTCAGGCAGCAAGTGACATATGTCTCCAAAATTTTCCCCAGACAGGGGAGAAGGGTGATGGGCCTATAATTGCTAAAGACCGTAGGGTCGGCATTGGTCTTTTTTAGGATCGGTATCACAACTGCCTATTTAAAGGAGTCCGGGACCACCCCCGTCGCCAGCGAGTTGTTTAGTAATGCCAGTGGAGGGTCGGGGAGGGCCAAGAAGATTTCCTTAAGGACTTGGGGAGGGCAGCAATCATTGGGGGAGCCAGAGCTCACTTTATGCAGTAACAAATAAAACTCTGAGAGGGAGATCGGGGGAAAGACATCCAGGCAGCAAGGATTTCTGGGAGGTAAAGGAGGAGGAGAAGAGGATGAGGGCGGGGGGGATATTGTTCTCGATAGTGATGATTTTTTCAATGAAAAAAGCATTGAGTGAGTCGCACAAGGACTGTGTAGGTTGAGGTTGAGGAGTGACACGGTCTGGCAAAGAGAGCTCATTCACTATGGAGAAGATATCCTTTGCCTTAGTGGCAGACTCCATAATTTTTGGGGAAAAATAAATTGTTTTAGACGATAAGATGGATTTTTTATAGGCTTTCAGACAGTCCACAAACTCAGCTTTAAGTTGTTGGTCATAATTACACCTCCAGCGGCGCTCAGCCTGGCGTAGGGCTAATTTGTCTAGCTTTAGTTGATCCGTAAACCACCGCTGGGGTCATGAGGGCGCTTCGTTTTTATAGTTTTCAGGGGGGCGACAGTATTACAGGCGGACAGCAGCCATTGTTCAAGAAGGAAGGCCTGGCGAGTCACCAAGGCGGAGGTCGGAGGGACTATAGAGGCTAGTATAGAATGAAGTTCCACCAGGTTGGCTCTCTTCCAGTTCCGAGGAGTGAAATTGGTCGTAGGGGAGGGGCGACTGGGGGTAGTCAAGTTAAAAGAAAAAGAAATAAAGCAATGATCTGACCAAGAACAAGGGGTCACTATAGGGGACGAAATTTCGTTGTCTGTTGACTCCACTGGAGAGTGCCTCCCCCCACCCCTGCCATTGGAGTGCTGGGAGTACAAAGAGCCGCGCATCTTTCAGCCCTTCACCAGGCGCACCGTGATTTAAAGCGCTACAGTGAAACGACACTGAAGGATACTCCTGCACCCTCCCAAAATGCAAACCCTGCGGCAGGGCACCCTTATGGCGTTAAGTACCACTCCACCCCTAAAATCTTCATAACTTGTTACCGCTTCAAGCTTCGGGCAGAGGGGGGGCGCATCCATACTGGAGGGGCTAGGGAAGCTTGTCCTAGAGGCAGTGTTGACAGTATATAGGGTAGGCTGGAGGACTTTCACGGGCCCAGCTGTGAAATAAACAATACATACACTTGTGTATTATGGCCCAGTAATGCATTCTCGGGGTTCTGATGCCAATCACAACTCCAGCCCTCATTGGCTCGAGGGCCGATTGTCGTTGGATCGCGCCAGCCCATGGCATCCACACTGCTTCATGGTATGTACAATCCTCCCTGATGCACGTGCATGCACGTGTACATACTGCACATGTATATCGCATGCGGCACTCGTCAGTTCACTGCTGGTTGCAGGCTGTCGGTGCTCGGCATCCAGGGCCCCCTGAAGGACATGGAGCCCCCGCCCCCACAGCTCTCGTCAGCACTGCCACAGGGCCGCTCCAGGCCTGAGGAGCCGTCGAGAGGAAGTGGGCAATAAAAGCAGCGAGGCCCGTCCACGGGACACACAGTGAGGCGACCCATGACAGGGCATTAATTGCACCCCAGCGATGTTTGTTATTTGCTCTCAACCCCTAGTAAATGCCACTTAATTACCTACGTCTGTCAATAAGCTCTGTTTAAAGTGTAAAAACACACACACTTCGCCGTCTCCACAAAAGAGGCCAGTCACTTCAGCCGTCGAACACATGCCATCCGCTTCTGAAGAAGGAATGGCTCAATCATCCCCTCCAGCCCTACAACATTTTGCCTGCAGGGTGTACGCAGGTTTCAATAAATCCCTGGTGTTCCATGTTTTATTGTGGTGTATTCATTAATTATGCATGATAAAAACTGACATTTTGATATCAGTGCTCCTGCGGTCAGGGCGGAATGACCTGCACCGGCGCCTTATAATTATCGATCATCAGTAACTCGGATCTAGACTGCCGCGCCCGCCGGCTCTCCTCTTCGGACCTCCCATGGCCCCCCTGAAACACATTATACAAGGTGGTCTGACAGAGCAAAAAGAAACTTTTAGCGTACGTAGTGAGATGAGTGAGTAGAAGGTAAACTAAAACCAATTAAAAGAACAAGAATGTCGTTATTGATAACAATTTTACTGTATACCAAGCGGGGCTCGGAAGACTTGGTAGGGTGTGAGAGAATATAGGACATGCGAAGAGTGGAGGGATTGAGAAAAGAATGGGTTGGTAAGGGAGGAGAGGGGGGTGTGAAGGGTGTCAGGAGGGGGGTGTGAGTGCGAGAGGTAGGCGGAGTTGCCTGAGGAAAGAGGAGGGAAAGTAGTCCGAAAGGAGAGCAGGGAATGAATTTCCCCAATATTTAGTGAGAAAGTGTATTTTAAGGTCTCTTTTGAAGCTGGTGAGACCTATTGGCTATGTCAGTACTTGTTAACACATGTAAGTTACCCCTAAGGTAGGACCTGTATAGCCCCAAGAGCAGGGTGCAGTATTAAAAAAGTTGGGCATGTACTTTTATGTTTTACGTGTCCTGGTAGTGAAAAGCTCTTACATTTGTTTTTTACTACAGTGCAGCCTGTCATCCCATAGGATAACATTGGAGTTGCTGTGTTACATTTTAGAAGTGTAATTTCCTAATGGTAAGAGATGTTTGGTTCAAGTTTGGTGTCTCTGGAATCCTGAATTAAAATCCTAACTCATGTTGATGTCGAATTTTAAATTACAATTCTGAAAATGCCACTTATAGAAAGTTACCTTACAAAATGATGGGGTTGCCCCATGTCCATCAGAACCTGGTTATTTAATTATATTGGCTGCAATGTGTTCAGTTGGGTGTTGCAATTGCTTTGCGTGAAAAGTTAGTTCTAGAATATGTCACCAATGTATGCAGATCAATATGGGGCCTGGAAAATTAAGGAAACAAAATGCACAATGCAGATAGAGTGTGTCCCTATCTGGGATGTGGAAATAATTTACAAATCTAGTTGTCCAAGGGACAATAAGCTACAGAAATCTACTAGCACTGCACATAAATCAATATGCCTGGCCTACTTCATAAATCAATTATACGGTCTTCCAAAAAAATTTACCTCTTATGTGTAGTGCAGACTATGACAATATTGACTTTATACAGTGAAGCTTTTGCTTAAGGAAAGAAAGTTCTATAAAATGGCATGGTGTCCACTGTCCTGGAAAATCAGTATCATATATTTACACAGTATACATTTTGCATAAGGTGTTGCAAAGCAATAAAATACAGTAACAAGCATTTCAAACCCAAGCTGGTATTTACAAAACTTCTGTGATCCAGCCGTAAGTCAGAAATGGACATAAATGTTTGAGCGTATCTCAGGTACAACTCTGTTTTCTCCGGCAATGTGAAGGTTAGCTTTTCTAATAGATCAGGCAAGAGCAGGTGTGTGAGGAAACCTTTCTTAGGAGACAGTTCTGAAGATTTCATTTCAACTTACAGCAAAGTATCATCTCACAAGGTGTAAAGGATTCTCATTTAAAATACTGTGACATTGCAACACATAATGGCCATATAGAAAACTCATTGCTGGACATGAGCCTGACCTCACTGTGAGGCAAGCGACGGGGTAGACAGGTTTATGACTGAGGTATTGCAGTCTTACCAGCAGTCCCAAACAGAACTTACAATCAATCAATCAATCAATCATCGCATTTATATAGGGCACTACTCACCCAGAGGGTCTCAAGGCGCTGGGGGAGGGGGGTCCGCTACTGCTCGAACAGCGAGGTCTTGAGTTGCTTCCTGAAGGCGAGGTGGTCCTGGGTCAGGCGGAGGTGGGTGGGAAGGGAGTTCCATGTCTTGGCGGCGAGGTAGGAGAAGGACCGTCCCCCTGTGGTGGCTCTTCGGATGCGGGGGACGGCGGCGAGGGCGTGGCTGGTCGATCGAAGCTGGCGTTTGGGAGCGTAGAAGTTGAGGCGGCTGTTGAGGTATCCTGGGCCTTGGTTGTGTAGGGCTTTGTGTGCGTGGGTGAGGAGACGGAAGGTGATTCTCTTGTTGACCGGGAGCCAGTGCAGGTCTCTCAGGTGTCCGGTGATGTGGCTGCGACGGGGGATGTCCAAGATGAGTCGTGCTGAGGCGTTCTGGATCCGCTGGAGTCTCTTCTGGAGTTTGGCGGTGGTTCCGGCGTAGAGGGAGTTGCCATAGTCCAGACGGCTGGTGACGAGGGCCTGGGTGACCGTCTTCCTGGTCTCGGTGGGGATCCACCGGAAGATCTTACGTAGCATGCGCAGGATGTTGAAGCACGACGAGGAGACGGCGTTGACTTGTCTGGTCATGGAGAGGGAGGAGTCCAGGATGAAGCCCAGGTTGCGTGTGTGGTCTGTTGGTTTGGGTGCGCTGCCTAGGGCGGGGGGCCACCAGGAGTCGTCCCAAGCGGCGGGTGAGGATCCCAGGATGAGGACTTCCGTCTTGTCCGAGTTCAGTTTCAGGCGGCTGTTCTTCATCCATTCGGCTACCTCTTTCATCCCTTCGTGAAGGTTGGCTCTGGCGGTGACGGGGTCGTTGGTAAGGGAGAGGATCAGCTGGGTGTCGTCGGCGTAGGAGATGATGTTGAGGTTGTGCTGGCGTGCGATGTCTGCAACGGGGCTCATGTAGACGTTGAAAAGGGTTGGACTGAGCGAGGAGCCTTGAGGAACGCCGCAGATGACTTCGGTGGCTTCAGATCTGAACGGAGGGAGACGGACTCTCTCAATTCTGAAAATGCCACTTCTAGAAAGTTACCTTACAAAATAATGGGGTTGCCCCATGTCCATCAGAACCTGGTTATTTAATTATATTGGCTGCAATGTGTTCAGTTGGGTGTTGCAATTGCTTTGCGTGAAAAGTTAGTTCTAGAATATGTCACCAATGTATGCAGATCAATATGTGGCCTGGAAAATTAAGGAAACAAAATGCACAATGCAGATAGAGTGTGACCCTATCTGGGATGTGGAAATAATTTACAAATCTAGTTGTCCAAGGGACAATAAGCTACAGAAATCTACTAGCACTGCACATAAATCAATTTGCGTGGTCTACTTCATAAATCAATTATACGGTCTTCCAAAAAAATTTACCTCTTATGTGTAGTGCAGACTATGACAATATTGACTTTATACAGTGAAGCTTTTGCTTAAGGAAAAAAAGTTCTATAAAATGGCATGGTGTCCACTGTACTGGAAAATCAGTATCATATATTTACACAGTATACATTTTGCATAAGGTGTTGCAAAGCAATAAAATACAGTAACAAGCATTTCAAACCCAAGCTGGTATTTACAAAACTTCTGTGATCCAGCCGTAAGTCAGAAATGGACATAAATGTTTGAGCGTATCTCAGGTACAACTCTGTTTTCTACGGCAGTGTGAAGGTTGGCTTTTCTAATAGATCAGGCAAGAGCAGGTGTGTGAGGAAACCTATCTTAGGAGACAGTTCTGAAGATTTCATTTCAACTTACAGCAAAGTATCATCTCACAAGGTGTAAAGGATTCTCATTTAAAATACTGTGACATTGCAACACATAATGGCCATATAGAAAACTCATTGCTGTACACAAGACTGACCTCACTGTGAGGCAAGCGACGGGGTAGACAGGTTTATGACTGAGGTATTGCAGTCTTACCAGCAGTCGCAAACAGAACTTACAATCAATCAATCAATCAATCAATCATCGCATTTATATAGGGCACTACTCACCCAGAGGGTCTCAAGGCGCTGGGGGAGGGGGGTCCGCTACTGCTCGAACAGCGAGGTCTTGAGTTGCTTCCTGAAGGCGAGGTGGTCCTGGGTCAGGCGGAGGTGGGTGGAGAGGAAGTTCCATGTCTTGGCGGCGAGGTAGGAGAAGGACCGTCCCCCTGTGGTGGCTCTTCGGATGCGGGGTACGGCGGCGAGGGCGTGGCTGGTCGATCGAAGCTGGCGTTTGGGAGCGTAGAAGTTGAGGCGGCTGTTGAGGTATCCTGGGCCTTGGTTGTGTAGGGCTTTGTGTGCGTGGGTGAGGAGACGGAAGGTGATTCTCTTGTTGACCGGGAGCCAGTACAGGTCTCTCAGGTGTCCGGAGATGTGGCTGCGACGGGGGATGTCCAGGATGAGTCGTGCTAAGGCGTTCTGGATCCGCTGGAGTCTCTTCTGGAGTTTGGCGGTGGTTCCGGCATAGAGGGAGTTGCCGTAGTCCAGACGGCTGGTGACGAGGGCCTGGGTGACCGTCTTCCTGGTCTCGGTGGGGATCCACCGGAAGATCTTACGTAGCATGCTCAGGATGTTGAATCACGACGAGGAGACGGCGTTGACTTGTCTGGTCATGGAGAGGGAGGAGTCTAGGATGAAGCCCAGGTTGCGTGCGTGGTCTGTTGGTTTGGGTGCGCTGCCTAGGGCGGGGGGCCACCAGGAGTCGTCCCAAGCGGCGGGTGAGGATCCCAGGATGAGGACTTCCGTCTTGTCCGAGTTCATTTTCAGGCGGCTGTTCTTCATCCATTCGGCTACCTCTTTCATCCCTTCGTGAAGGTTGGCTCTGGCGGTGACGGGGTCGTTGGTAAGGGAGAGGATCAGCTGGGTGTCGTCGGTGTAGGAGATGATGTTGAGGTTGTGCTGGCGTGTGATGTCTGCAAGGGGGCTCATGTAGACGTTGAAGAGGGTTGGACTGAGCGAGGAGCCTTGAGGAACGCCGCAGATGACTTCGGTGGCTTCAGATCTGAACGGAGGGAGACGGACTCTCTGTTTCCTTCCGGCGAGGTAGGAGATGATCCACTCCAGTGCCTTCTCCTGGACTCCGACGTTGCTGAGGCGTTGTACTAGGGTACGGTGGCAGACAGTGTTGAAGGCCGCGGAGAGGTCGAGGAGGATGAGGGCCGCTGTTTCTCCGTTGTCGAGCAGCGCTCGCATGTCATCGGTGGCTGCGATCAGGGCGGTCTCGGTGCTGTGGTTGGCCCGGAAGCCAGACTGCGAGGGGTCGAGGGATCCGTTCGTCTCGAGGAAGGCGGCCAGCTGCTTGTTGACGGTCTTCTCGATGACTTTTGCAGGAAACGGGAGCAGCCAGATGGGGCGGTAGTTCTTGAGGTCGGTGGGGTCGGCCGATGGCTTCTTGAGTAGGGCGCTGAGTTCGGCGTGCTTCCAGTTCTCCGGGAAGGTAGCGGTGTCGAAGGAGGTGTTGATGATGTCCCGCAGGTGGGGTGCGATGACAGCGTCGGCCTTGTTGAAGACGTGGTGAGGGCAGGGGTCGGTCAGGGATCCGGAGTGGATGGAGTTCATCGTGCGGACGGTGTCTTCGGTGCTGATCGGAGTCCAGGCGCGGAGGGTGGTGGTAGGGGGTGGTGGTTCGGTCGTGGCGTTAGTCGGTTGAGTGCTGAAGCTGTTGTGTATGTCCGCGATCTTGCGAAGGGGTGATGTCGTTGTTTCCGGCGTTGGGGTTGGAGAGCTCTTTGACGATGTTGAAGAGTTCCTTGCTGTTGTGTGCGTTGTTGTCCAGTCGTTCCTTGAATGCAGTTTTCTTGGTGGCGTGGATGAGTTGGTGGTGTTTTCGGGTGGCGAGCTTGAGGGCAGTCATGTTGTCCGGTGTTGGGTCTCTGCGCCGGGTTCTCTCGAGGGCACGGCAGTTCTTCTTGGAGCTCTTGAGTTCGTCGGTGAACCATGGGGCTTTCTTGCTACCGGGTCCGCTAGGCAGGGTCCTCAGCTTGTCTGCGTAGTCGCTGATCCACTTCGTGAGGTTGGTGGCCGCCTGGCTAGGGTTCGTTGTGCTGGTGGAAGGGTTCATGCTCAGGGAGGTCGCGAGCTGGTCGGCTGTGATCTTGTTCCAGCTCCTGCGTGCAACCTGTTGCTGGTGGTGGTGGATCGTGGTCCTTCCGAAGCTGAAGTGGACGCAGCTGTGGTCCGTCCAGTGGAGTCCGGTGGCGTGGCTGAAGGTGATGTCCTTGCTGGATGAGAAGACGGGGTCGAGTGTGTGTCCGGCGTAGTGGGTGGGGGTGGTCACCAGCTGCTTGAGTCCCAGGTTGGCGAGGTTGTCCAGCAGGGTGGTAGTGTTGCGGTCGTTGTTGTTCTCTAGGTGGAAGTTGAGGTCCCCTAGGAGGATGTAGTCAGCGGAGCAGAGGGTGTGCGGGCTGATGAAGTCGGCGATGTCTTCGCTGAATTGTGTGCTTTGTCCCGGGGGTCTGTAGATGAGGGTGCCTCTGAGGGTGGTCTTGGGGTTGATGTGGACCTGAAAGTGCAGGTGCTCAGCGGTTGCGAGGGTGTCGTCGGTGTTGGTCGTGATGCGGATGGTGTTCCTGTGGACGATGGCGATGCCTCCTCCGGTGTGGTTGATGCGGTCCCTTCGGATGATCTTGTAGCCGTCTGGGATGGCGATGGCTATGTCGGGCGCTGAGGAGGCCTTCATCCAGGTTTCCGTGAAGAAGGCGTCGTCTGGGGCTGTGGTGTCGAGTAGGTTCCAGATCTCGATGGCGTGCCTGTGGACGGAGCGGGTGTTGAGCAGGATGCATTTCAGGTGGCTGCTGCTGTTGCTCGTCTTGGTCTTGGTTGGTGCTGGAGTAGTGCGGGTCCGGAAGCAGGTGAACTTGCAGGAGTTGCAGCAGAAGGGTCCGTGGGTGCGTCTCGGGGTGGCTCGGTAGCAGCCCGGGACTTGGCCGGCATTGAGGGCATTGAGGGTGGCGTCGTCGTACGTCCGGCGGGCGGGCTGGGGTCTGCGGGGGCCAGGGGTCCTGGCACTGGGCGCGGTCCAGGCACGGACGGGCGCAGACGGGCTTACCTTTGGCGCACCTTCGGCGCGCTTAGGGCGCGCCTGCTGCGCGTGCACGCTGCGCGTACGCGTGGACTCCGCCATAAATGGTGTAGTGGGGGGGTGGAGCGAGGGAGGGGCAGCTGGGAGGCTGGAGCGGGGAGGCGAATCAGGGGCGAGCAGAGGGAAGAGGGGGCAGGCCGCAGGGGGGCAGCGGCGGGGAGGGGGGAAGTGAGCGGCGGGGGGAGGAGGGGTGGGGGTAGGATCGGCGGGAAGCAAAAAACGGCGGGAAAGCGGAGGAGCGGTGAGGGGGGAGGCCTGAGGGCTGACCCTAGCAGGCAGGGGGCTGGGGCAGGAGTCGGACCGGCAGTAGGGTGACCTGGCCCCCGGGGACCGTGCTATGGCAGGGTCGGGGGTCAGGCAGCCGGCAGCAGGGGGGCCAAGCACGCGAGAACGTGCGAGGCTGGCCTGGGGCTGGAGGCAGGCAGCAGGGGGACCAGGCAGGTAGGCAGCGGGAGGACCTGGCAGGAAGGCGGCAGGCAGAGGGAGGCCCTGGCACACGGGGACCGTGCGGCAGGAGGAGCGACCAGGAGGGTCACAGTGATACTTGGTGATGAGTTTATAGGATCGTCAACAAACTAGACCTCATTTTTTTACAGAGGCACAAAAAAAGCATTAACACTTCCCAAAGGAGAGTTCTACGTGAGAGTCGTGGAGGGCTTGATTAGATCCCAGAGCCATTTCCATTGCCTGTGCTAGCGAGGCACAACTGATATGAGAACAAGCTGTGTAGCAATGCTCAAATATGAAATGGCAATACTCGTGATTAGCTGGTATCAGGGCTAAGGAAGGGAAACTCTTATCAATCTTGTCTGTTCCCAGCAGGCTTTTGTTGTTCCTTGGTACAAACTGTAAGGAATTCTGTGTATGGAAATGTGTTTATATGCTTATGATACACTACTGGATGAATCCTGCGATATCAGTAAGAACATGGTATCAGAAAAGAAGGCAGTGCCATCAAAACGGTTGTGGTTGGAGCCGCGAGGTTTCACCGCTAATACTTACCACATAGCTGTGATAGAATTAGACTTCGGCAGCAGCTTTACCACAATGGGCCATATGGATGAACACATGTTCCCATAGACACAGAATGGGCAAAACCTTTTGATGCATCTGGCCCAATGATTCCATCTTGAGAGGCCAGCATTTGTCATAATAGTCGTCCTTCAGTGAGGGTTGTCTGCTTTGTAAGAAAATACAGATCACTGCCCAGAGTGTGTCCTGAACCATACATGTCAGACAAAAACCAAAGATTCCTCGCCATCAGAACATCAAATGTTTAACTATTACGGTTTAGAGTATGGTTTGGCCCAATTACTGCTCACTTATGGTGAAGAGGAGGAGAGGCCTGTACAGGGGTGCAGAGGAGGTGAGGCCTGTCCAGGGGTGCAGAGGGGGTGAGGCCTGTCCAGGGGTGCAGAGGAGGAGAGGACTGTCCAGAGGAGGGGCAGAGTAGGTGAGGCCTCAGAGGAGGGGCAGAGGAGGAGAGGCCTGTCCAGGGGTGCAGAGGAGGTGAGGCCAGTCCAGGGGTGCACTCTACGGAAATATTTGGTACCTCCTGGGGCATCGTGGCAGAGAAGAGCTATACAGTTAATGTGCAAGGACTTTAAGACAGAGGGAGGAGGGAGACAGGGAGAGGGAGACAGAGGAAGGAGGGAGACAGAGGGAAGGAGACAGAGGGAGGGAGACAGAGGGAGGGAGACAGAGGGAGGGAGACAGAGGGAGGGAGACAGGGAAAGGGAGACAGGGAGAAGGAGACAGAGGAGGATGGAGACCGAGGGAGAGTGAGACAGAGGGAGAGTGAGACAGAGGGAGAGTGAGACAGAGGGAGAGTGAGACAGAGGGAGAGTGAGACAGAGGGAGAGGGAGACAGAGGGAAGGAGACAGAGGGAAGGAGACAGAGGGAAGGGGACAGGGTGGGAGACAGAGAGTGACAGACAGAGGGAGGCTGAAAGAAAGTGACAATCAGAGGGAGAAAGAGAGGGAGTTAGACAGAGGAAGGGAGACAGAGGTAGGGAGGGAGACAGACCGAGACAGAGGGAGGGAGACAGACGAAGACAGAGGGAGGGTGGGAGGCAGAGGGAGGGAGGGAGAGAGAGGGAGGGAGACAGGGGGAGGGAGAGAGAGAGAGAGAGGGAGACAGTCAGAGTGAGGGTGAGAGAGCGAGAGAGAGGTGTGTGTGTGCTGGGTCTGGTAGCTCAGTAGACGAAAGCGTCCGCTGCAGGGACCTGTGTTCAACCTCATGGTCTCGTTTTTTTTTGCTTTAGACACGCCCCCTCCCCCACTGCCCCCGCCTCCTCAGGAGCGGCCCTCGGTCACAAACCACACTATAAATTTGGCCCCCCAAGAGAAAGTTTGTGAGTACCCATGATCTAGAAGAACTGAAATCAGGGGAAGAGGATAACGATTCTTTATTGTAATCTTGTTCAAGGTACGATAATCTATACACATTCTCAGATCTCTGTCACGTTTCGGAATGAAAAATAATGGTGAAGAAAGGGGGACTATGATGGTCGTATGAACTCGTTTCGCTGTATTTCTGAATGTAATCTTTAAGATGGCGGTTTTCAGCTTCAGTAAGCGCATAAATTCGGCTACAAGGAAGATTAGATCCAGGTTCAAAATCGATTTTGCAGTCATACGACCGATGTGGGGGCAACTTCTTTGATTCCGATTCACTGAAAACTTCAGCAAACTCTTGATGTTCTACCATAAGACTCACAGTTTGAACCGCACACACCATCATCTTTTGCTCGCATAATAAAGCTGCTGGATTTCCATCTCGCTCTTTCCGCTTTTCTCCGAAGCAATTCTCAAAATTGTGAGTACCGTGGTATCTATGCCTCTCACCTCATTGCCTATCTCCAAAGACTCCCCCCCTCTCTCTGAACCGCCTGTCCTTGCTAATGGTATTACTCCAATTACAGAATCAGTCTCCGTTACTGGTGATATTCTAGATCCATTTGCCATTTGCATGTCAAACCCTACCACCCCAGTGCATGCTGGATAATGGAGTTCAATCTGCTAATAATCACACAGCAGTTACACAGGAGTTACCTACAGTGTCCTCTCATGATACCTGGGGGTCTGGGGTCAGTGATTCTAATGAGAACTTTTATTCAGTCTCCGATCACTCTGCATCCGGGGAGGATGACGCTGATTGTCCAGAGCTGCAGTGGTCTGATTATGACAGTGATTCCGCAGACTGGCGTGTTAATCAGTCTCTGAAAGATTTGAACACTAATACAGTTCGCAAAGCCTCCGGTGCTAAGGTATCTTCTATGTCTAATCCGCAGAACTCTCACAACGGCTTGTCTGCTGATCAATCTGATCTAAATTCGCAGAAATCCGGCGAAGGTACTACTATTTTGCTCATGCCAGAGGCTCCCGAAGAGGTTTCATTAGTAACAATCTATCAAACTATCCTTATGCATAGGGAGGCAACCAAACAAGAAAATATGCGAACGCAGAACGCAAGGGGCCTGTCACAAAATGCAGAATTCTCTAATACGGGTCATCAAAACATGTACCGAGACTACTACCAGGGTTGCCGAAGCGGAAGAAAGGATTTCTGCTCTGGAAGATGCCGCTGCCACTCAGAAAGAGTTAGCTACAGAGGTCAAAGAACAGCGTAAGGATATTCTCTGGAAGCTTACTGATCTCGAAAATCGCGCAAGAAGGAATAATCTCCGCGTCCTGGGGATAGAGGAAAATAAAGAAGGTGACGATCCACGGTGGTTTATAGTGGAGCTTTTCACTGAAGCCTTTCCCGAGGTTACTCAATGGGACTGGAATCTTGAGATTCAAAGAGCACATCGCTTTCCGTTAAATAGTAGAAAACAACCCACTACCGCAAAAAACATCTATCCTCGTGCCATCTTGATTTGCTTTAATAATTTCCTTGCCCGTGAACGTATATTTGACCTCGCCAGACCCAATAAGAAACGATCCGCCAAGGGATGTCAATTTTTTTGTGCGCCCTGATTTTTGCTCAGAGAGGGTTACTCGCCGCTGGCACCTCCGGCAACAGATTCCTCTATTTCAGGCTAAGGGGGCCCAGGTTTTTCTGCTTTTTCCAGCAAAACTAAAAGTTCTTTTTAAAGGCCAGACAAGGTTTTTCATGTCGGAGATTGCTGCTAAGGAGTTTCTGGACTCAATATAATTTAAGTTTAGGCAAATGCTTTCTGATTGATTAACATACGAAAGTAGTCATTTCTTTTGTGCCTTATTCTGTATTATATTTTTTTCTTTATTCGATGACCCCTTAGATATATATATGGATCTAATCTTATTTGCTTATCTAGGTTGTCTCAGGGTCATCGGTAATTTGAAAACGGGGGAACACTATTGGTTCAGCGGAGTGTGTGTAACGCTAACTCAACCATCACAAGGACATTGGTCCTGATGCCCAGTCTGGGGGGAGAGAGGGGGTGGGGATTTTGGGTAGAGGGGTTGGATTTGGCAGGGCGGGTGGTTTAATCGGGGTGGGTGGTGGTGTGGTGGTGGTGGTGGTGGTGCTCAGAGTTGATTATCCTATTTTTTCATTATTGGTGTCATTCCTCGAATGCATATGAGGTGATATTAATGTGTATATTTTTCAGTGAAAAACAGTTTGACTGCATTTATATTTGTTATAAAAGGTCTCATGTTCATTTAGGGCTCTTGGTCTTTCACCAAACATTATGGCTACCTCTAGATTGAAGTTTGTAACTTGGAACATATGTGGTTTAAATGATCCCAAGAAATGCAGAGTTTTCTATGAGTTGTTGAAGGTAATGCAGGTGGATATTATCTGCCTGCAGGAAACCCATATTCCATGGGGTAATCGGGCATGTCTTAGATTTTTGGGTTATGAGTTGGTGGCCTGTACCCGACAAACCTCTACAATCAGGGGAGTTGCTATTATTTTAAAAACTGGGTTAGGACTTGTTAAAAGAGTAAAACAAGACAATTTTGGTAGATGGCTAATAGTAGAATTATCGATTAAGGGCCGTCTTTTTTCTATTTGCTCAATATATGCTTCTAATCTAGATGACCCACAGGTCATAAGGAATCTAAATTTAGAGCTAGCTATGTGGCCTCATCCGTTGTTTTTTTGTGGAGACTTTAATATAAACATTCCCAGTCATTTAGATATAATAAAACATGATATATATGTCGGACGGAAGCCTCAAGTGTATAAGGCACTCCGCACTCTCCTGGTTAAACATGGATTGTCGGATACATGGCATTATCATCATCCAAACCAAGTGGGTTTTACTTATTATTCGATACCTCATAGCAAAATGGTCCGCATCGATTATGTCTTCACCTCTCTTCAAATTGTTGGATCTGGCAAGATTGAAATCAATCCAAGAACAATATTTGATCATAACCCTATTCTCTTTAGCTTTCCTTGGGACCGTCCAATTAATCAAATCAGATCATGGACATTCGATAGGAAACTCCTAGCTGACAAACTATATCAAGAACAACTTAACTCATGGATCTCAGAATTTTTTTCAATTAACACTGGTACTGCTCCGGTCGGTATTGTCTGGGATACATTCAAAGCCGCATTACGCGGTGAAACCAAAAGATTTGCCTCTTATCGTTGGAAGACTGAGCAGCAAGCTGTAAAAACTAGACTTTCAGCTCTCCAACAAGCTGAATTGGATCTAAGTTCTAATATTCGTAAGGGAGAAGACATAGTAGCCAGCATGAAATTAGTTGCTATAGCCAAATCTATTTTATTAGAACCGTTATATAAAGATGTAGCAACTAAATACTTTCAATTTCGAACTACTATGTATGAATTGGGTGAAAATTCGGGTACGGTCTTAGCAAAACGTCTACGACCAAGGGCCATAGCTAATCAGATTACTAAGGTCAAAGATAGTTCTGGTGCTATTCAGGACACAATTGCTGGTGTTTTAGATGTTTTTGTTGACTTCTACACAACTTTATATACGGAAGAAACCAATATAACCTTACAGCAACAAACTGGGCTAGATCAATTTTTCCAATCTTTGGATACTCTGAGAGTTACAGATGACCAGAATCAAATCCTGGCCGAACCTATCAGCTGGGAGGAAGTTCTGATGGCCATGAAATCTCTTTCCAATGGTAAAGCTGCAGGGCCAGATCTTATTCATCTTGAATTTTATAAGACTTTCTCACATCTATTCAGGCAGCAAATGTTAGAAGTCTTTCGTCTTGCTCAGTCTGGATCAATTCCTGATTCATGGCGACACTCTACTATTGTACTTTTTAGGAAGAAAGGTAAGGATGAACTAAACCCAGCTTCATATCGACCGATTGCATTAATCAATACAGACAGTAAAATCTATTCAAGGATACTTGCCTTTCGTCTAAACCAAACAATTCTCCCTTTGGTTTCTATCCGCCAACACGGGTTTATTCCCGGTCGGGATACGACAGATCATATTAGGCGAGTAGTGGCACTTCTGGATTGGGCAAGGACCACAGATTCTGCCCTCGGGGTGATCCTGTTGGATGCCGAGAAGGCATTTGACAGGGTCTCCTGGGGGTATTTGTGGTCCGTTATGTCCTGGAAGGGCTATGCACACGAATTTATCCAAGCCCTACAAGCTTTATATATATCTCCAATGGCTAAAATCCGCATTTCTGGTAATGAATCACATTATTTTTCTATTAGCAGGGGCACCAGGCAAGGTTGTCCTTGTTCTCCCCTTCTTTTTGCTTTATTTATTGATCCGTTTTTATCCTTAATAGAAAACTCCCAGCTCATTACCCCTGTTACAGTGCATAGAACTAAATATAAGTCATTGGCATACGCGGATGATATTGTAGTTCTAACTGACAATGTCCCTCAATCTTTTCCTGCACTGGAGATTTTGGCAGCTCAATTTGGTATAATCTCGGGGTACAAATTAAATATCGCAAAAACCCAAATTTTACAATCCATGGCTATGCCTATTTCACAAGTTCCTATTACCACTGCTGCAACATATCTTGGGTTTCAAATCTCGCCCGATGTAGATCAGATTCTAGATTTGAATTATTCTTCTACTATTGATTTTCTTCATAACAAATTGGAACGGCTTGATCACCTACATCTCTCGCTGTTTGGTCGGTCTAATATCCTCAAAATGTTTGTCCTCCCTAAATTTTTATATTTTTTTAGATCTATCCCATTATTAATACCATCTCTAATTTTGAAGAAAGCGGAAAGAATATGCCAACGATTCTTATGGTCATATCGCAAACCAAGACGGGCAGCTAAATGGACATGCCTTCCACAGGACCGCGGGGGTGGACAGTCCCAAATTTAACATTTTACTACTGGGCAGCCATGGTTCAACATTTTGCTGTCCCTCTTCTAGGGGATGCTCTTGAACTTCCAATTCATCTTTCTCCTTCAATATATTCAATATCCTTGGGAGATTCTAATAAAGGGGTACTTACTCGTATACTCGAACCTAGTTATTTTAAAAAAAAACTAATTTAAGGTATTATGGGCATTATTTTCTATATGGCAAAAAGTCCGACGACATTTTCACATTTCTAAGATCATGTACTATACCCCATTCACAGCTTCTAGACTACTCCCAATGATCTTTCAAGAGGGGGTGGCAAATATTTGGATAACTCTTGGTTTAAGGGAGATAGGTGATTTAACCGATTCAGGCCAAATAGCTTCCTTTTTGTTTTTAAAGGAGAAATTTCATCTCCATTCTAATCATTTTTTTAAATATCTTCAATTGAGAAGTTTTTTAGATAAAAAGCTTCCTCAAAACCCAATAATGTTTCAAAAACTTGTTATAGTTGAATCTATCAGAAGGAAAATGAAAATTGGCAATTTATATCAAACTTTTTTATCCCAACTTCCTGACGACCTTAATTATCAGAATAAAAAATGGGCGACAAAATTTGGAGTACCTATTATTGATCTAAAATATCCACTTGTATTAGCCAGGTCGGTTTTGGTATCAGGCACCCTTCGATCTCAAAGCTATATGTCCATGTTCAATCTGTATTATACACCGGCAAAACTTGTTAAATGGGGGGGGGTCCGTGGGGGTAAAGGGTCATTCTGTGCCAGATGTAAATTTCCTTCTGCAGATTCTGTTCATATGTTTTGCAGTTGTCCGGAGTTATCTCTTTTTTTTAATCAATTTGAAACTTTTCTCATGCAGATTACTCAAATGTCTGTTAAAAAAACCGCTGAAATGGTAATCACTGGCTATGAATACTCTACGGCTTTGGAAAAAACAAGATATTTACAAGCTTTTCTTTTTATATCTATGGCAATGATCAGACTTTGTGTTACGTCGCTCTGGATAAATCCTGAACCTCCTACTTTTTGTCATTGGAAAGCCAGGATGCTGGCTTGGTATAAACTCTAGACTGCAGTTCAGCCCTTCAGAGGAAAGAGAAGACACCTAATCGCCTCTAAGAACTGGGCACCATTTGAAAAATGGGTTGCAAATTAATTAATTAATTTTTATTATTATTTTTTTCATTATGCTTTCATCATTTTCTTTTCAATGTTCTTGTTTGATGTATGCTTTGATGATCTACCTCTTCCCACCACCACGGGATGAAAGGGGGAAAAAACAACAATAAAAAAAATAAAAAATAAAAAAAAAAGGAAAGGGGGCCTCTACTAGTTCCAATTTGCATAGGCTCGACTCCATGTTCTCTGTCACAAGATTTAACAACCTCTGCTCTGACCCGGTCAAAGCGTGGTACACTGGGCCGAAATTCACGTAATCTTTCACCCCTTCTTTCCATTTGTCGATAGTCTATCTCTAAAATGAGATCAATCAAAGCTGAAACTTCTATAGGGCGATTTGGGATCAGTGACAAAGCATCCTTTAAGTTATCTTTCAAATCCTGATAGAACAAGGCTGCCCTTTTGGCCTCCGGCCATTCAGTTTCTACAACAAGTTTGTTAAATTGGGCCAGGTGAGTGACAAGCTCTCGATTCCCTTGCCTCAACTCCAGTAATTATTATCCATAGCCTGTGCCACCTTCCGACGATCAAAAAGTCGCAAAAACTCTTTCTTGAATTCCTCGAAGTTATATAAAATTTGTGAGTCTTGGGTGACCAGGGGCATTGACCACATGCTGCGTCCCCATTCAGATAGAACAAGATGAATGCTATACAAGATTGTGTACTGGGAAGACAGTGGGCCGACACATTAAGTACAACGAGCACTGAGTTAAGAAAATGTGGGCCTTCATTTCAAATTTGATTACCTTATTTTCCTCTCTGACTGCTATTAACTCTTGTTGAATCTCCTTAAGAATATTTCCTAAATTTTTCAAATCGGAATCTTCAGCCATTCTGCTCGGGCGAGTATTAACGAGGGCACTTCACTCTGTCAAGGGTCGTGGTTACTCACAGTGCCGACACTCCCAGGAGCAGAACGATGATATTTTCCAAATTCCACCACTGGTTTTCCCACAGCCACCAACTGAAGAGTTAACTAGTGGCTGTTTGAACCAAGCCGGGAGAAAGGAGAATTGGACAGAGAAGAGACTGCCTGACCTTCTGGCTCTTCCACTCTTCTTCTTCCTTTCTGCCGTACTCCATTTTATGCCTTTCTTACTGGAGTGCCCAAAATAAGTGATTTGAAGGAACCTGAATGAACCTGAGCTTGCTACCGAGGTCCAGGGAGTGAGACCTGCAGCAGGAGCCGATCCCCCCCCGCCGCCACTTACTTCCATCAGAGCAGCTGCAGAGCGGGGGGACTTCAACCCCCAGGAGCCTTTGCGGGGGAGCTTCCAGTGACGCTGCAACAGGCGCCCGGAGGCGCATAAAACACCTACGCCCCCTTCGCGTAGCGGGACGCGAGTGGGACAAAGCGCGGGGCTAAGCCCGGGCAAAGGGCGGGCCCTCTGTGGCCCTCAGAGGCATGAGGAGCCTAGACTGGGCCACATACCCTGCTTCAATCACATCAACCCACCGACACTTGGACACCTGAACTGTAAGCATAGGTGCAATATCTTGAAGTTTACGTGTAATACTAATAGGGGTGTATATCTATTCATTGTTTGTTCTTGTTGGTTGCTTTAAAATCTAACGACCAGGGGTCGATAATATTGTGATTACATACCCGATAGATATTTTAGTTTTCAGGGGTAGGTATTGACATGGATTGTCGAGAGACTAGAAGTATGACCGCAGGGGGGGCAAAAAAGTTGACCGGCACCCTGGATGACTTCATAGTTGGCACCAATTCATTAATTGATGAAGGGATAGTTTTAATGGGCAGAAGGGTGTCCCAAAATTTGGCCTTGGCTAGAAGATCTTCAATAGGCCTTATTGCTCAGGCACGAACCCCTGACACCTCGATCTGTCCTAACACCCCTGCTAGGTTAAATAAGGATGATGATCACCATGCACTAAGTTCCCAACAGGGCCCTGACGCCCCCCCTCATTCCAACTCTCAGAGGGCCGTCTGGATAGTGATCTGGTTGCCATGCAGACGAATAACCAACCGACGATCTCTGATATTAACCAGAGGGCTGAAAGAGGGGGCAATTCCCAAACATAGGTCCACTAAACCGACCACTCACAAAGCCAGGAAAGTTAAAATCAACCCTAATCAGATCACAACCAGCTCACAGCCTGCGGCTGCGAGCGGGGATCTGGTCGCAAGCGCTGAAGATATAGGGGAAGTACAGCCAGTAACTGTTGGCCTATCATTGAGTCTCCCTGATGACACGATTGTAGACAGTAGTTTGGAGGAAATTCTGGAAGTAAGTGGGGAAGAGGATAATTTGGCTGATATTCGTCAGGAAGGAGGTGGGGCAAGTCTGATGAGTAGTGACATCTTAGAAACTCTAAAAACTCTCCTTGAACCCATAGAGGCAAGGCTACGCTGTTTAGAAATAGTGTTGAAAAACATCCACAAGGACATAAGTGCCCCTAGTTTTAATCAGAATAATATGGCCTCCCATTTGACGTCTACAGCACGTAAACAACCACCGGCCCCTAAAAATGTAGTCCTGGGCAAAAACACCGTGCCAAAGAATCCGACCAATACTTCAAACTCAGGAGGTGCAAAAGTTAAGACCCCTGACCCTAATAAAACACCTACTCCTGCCAAGCCTAAAATAACCCCTCAAGTTAAATTTAAAGATTCTGTACCTTTGACCCCAAATCTGGATTCAGCCCCTAGAGAAAAGGTGGAGTCTCGAAGAAA
Source organism: Lissotriton vulgaris (assembly GCF_964263255.1). Classification (NCBI taxonomy): domain Eukaryota; kingdom Metazoa; phylum Chordata; class Amphibia; order Caudata; family Salamandridae; genus Lissotriton; species Lissotriton vulgaris. Next base: position 69,440,106 of record NC_141685.1, on the reverse strand, counting down.
TATTCACCTCCCCCCAGATGCCTGCCCTTATGTAGTGGTCCTGACCGGGGTCACGGAACTAACACCACCCTATGTGGAATCCTTCCAAGCATTGAAGAATAAGGTGTGCCACTGGTTATCCAATAATCATCCCCTACCTATGAATATCCCCAGTAACATCTTAATGGTGGAGAGAACCCCCTGGGTGGGTGGAAACAGAAAAAATCTACAAGGGGATTGTATTGTGGTAACCTTTGAGAATCCACAGGTGGTAGAAAATATCTGTAGAGGAACCTCTCGCTACCAAGCTAGTACTGTCACTGCCAGGCCACTCTCTTATTTCTATTTGCCCGTGGAGCAAGTGGATCAAAGATGGAGTTGGCTAAAGGACCCGAATGACCAAAAGGGTAGGCGGAGGTTTAACTCCCCATGGGATGTGAAACCCTATGGATGGGGTGAGGGAGGAGATGATGGTTGGAACCTGGTTCAGAGAAGAAGAGGCAGATTTATCCAAGGCGGGTTTGGCGCAGGGACACAGAATGGCTATTTTTACAGTTATCCCCAGACTGTTAATGGTCATGAAAACTATTTTAACATCCCAAAGGCCAATCGCTATGATTGTTTGTCCAACTTAGGTTGGGTTGATTGACAAACACAGGGCCCATCGCTTAGTTTGATGGAAAACATCCCCTCAACCCCATCTCAAAAGGTAAATAGTCTTCAGACCGTGGAGGAGCCAAACATAGATTTGGGACGGGCAATCCCAATTATTATTCGGGGTGTTGAAGGCGGCGATTTAGTACCTGGAAATAAGGATAAAGTAGCAGGGCTGGGGGAGTTAACTGTGGCCACATGGAGCATTGCTGGCCTCAAGAGTAAAGTTGATGATCCCATTTGGAGGGACTTTATAGGTGCTATGGATATAATAGGTATACAGGAAACCTGGGACACACAAAACATACTTACAGTAGAGGGTTTTACCACTTTTTTTCTCCCAGCGGTCGCCTCTATACGGGGGCGAGCGCGGGGGGGGGGGGGGTCTGGTTACCCTGGTATCTTCTAAAATTCCTGGCACATATAAAGAAATAGTCACTGGTTGTCCCTACTGTCTTGCGGTCCAAATAATCCGCAAGGGCCACCATAATGTCCTGGTAGTGAATTTTTATAATTCTTTTGATAGGGCTTATCCAACTAGCAATCTGATGATGTTAAACTCTTTTCTCCTAAAATTTAAAGAGTCATCGGAGTCTGAATGTACCATTATGTTAATGGGGGACTTCAATATTCATGGCTGTCAGGATAAATGCCCACCAAATGTTCTATTTTGTCCACCGGATCAAGAGGACATTCATTTTGAGCATTCAGACCAGGGCATTTTATTGGAAACCATGTTGGCCAATAATGGGTTAATGTTACCTACTGGGGGCGGTGAGGACATTCCTACATTTAAAGGGACGTGATAGAGGGGAAATGCTTAAAAAGGCTCTTATCCCTTCCTCAATCTTCAATGATACAAGCCATCAGGATAGAAATAGGCACAAAATCCTGGAAAATACAAACCCAGATGGCTGTGATTAGATTCTGGAAGAGATTGGAAGACCCCGAAAGCCAAAAAGTAGCACATTGGTGTCGCAATGAAATACTGAGAAGCGAGCTAAAATGGGCAAAGGTCTGTAGGGACAAACTGAAAGGAATCTGTAACTCATTAGAGATCGATTGGGACCAGGAGACGCTTCAGGTCCTTAGTACCAAAGGGGAGCTGAAGCAAAGGGGGAAGGAAGTTTCTAAAGCGATTGATATAGGCTATCTAACAAAGAAAAAATCAGTGGCGCATATGCTAAATGCTTGGTCCAACGAAAATTGGTTCCCCTACCTTGATAGATTACCTAACCGCGGGTTCAGGCAAGAGATCCTGAGGTGTCGAATTGGGATTAACCCGTGGATAATAAACAAGGAGCTTAAATCTAAAATGTTAGATCAAGAAGGCCGTTGCAAGTGTAAGTTGGGAACCAAGGGAGACTGGCCGCATATTCTGTTGGACTGTCTGTTACTCCTAGAGCAGAGAAAACTATGGCTGCGCCCGGTTTTCCAAAAATATATTCTAACAGAAATACCCTACATTGATATTGTAATTGCCCTAGGGAAATTCCTAAAGGTGGCCCTGAGTGCACAAAGAACCAAGGAAAAAATGTAGTACTGTATGAATTTTAACTGACTGAAATTGTAATGGTGGTAAGAAAGTGAATAGGTTTTAACATTTATAAACAAGTTTTAAGGTATTTCGTAATTTTTTACTGGTAGTTAGTATTTTATAGTGTGGACTTGGTACTTTTGAAAATAAAATGTAGAATTGCTTTTTAAAGAAGAACATTTTTTAAAACAAGCATAGGTATTTATTGTTTATACCCCTTATTGCGTTATGCTCACTGCTTTGTTTAAAGACTACGGTCATAATAAACATACATTTGACTTTGACTTTGACTTTGACTACATTTAAAGGACAGGGTAGTGAGTCTGTAATAGATTTTATTTTCTTAAGCAGTAGTTGCCGTAGCCATATTATCAGTTATTCCGCTGTGCGGTCTCATTTCAGCGATCACAATCCAGTCTTGTTAAGGGTAAAAGATGTAACCGTAATTACGGAGAGTAGGTCGAATCTGGTGGACAAATGTGACATACGGTTGACTGACCAAGCCCGCAGAATCAAATGGTGCAAGCTAGTCCCAGAGGAGTTTTTTTCAAATCTCTGTAGTAGTAGTCGGGAGGAACTCAAGCTTTGCATGGATGATCAGGCAGGGGACAAAGAAGTAGTGGAGGCGTACCAAAAGGTTTGCCTCGACATTGTCTCTAATCTGACACGTCATGGCAAAGGTAAAGCGCATGGGAAGGTAGGCTGGTTTGATAAGAATTGCTCAGTGGCTAATCAAAAACTTAAAGCAGCCCTTAAATGCAAACCAGTGGATAGATTGCTTGTGGCTACCCTCAGGAAAGAATATAAGATAGTCGTTGAAAGAAGGCGGCGAGAGATTAGAGAGGACGCCTGGGCAGAGTTAACGTCGATTGACGTGCTGAAAAGCAGCGCCAAGTTCTGGGCTGTGGTCAACCAATCCTATTTTACTGATTCCCGTAACAATGAACTGGACTGTGGAATACAAGAAGATAAATGGCACCTGCACTTTAAGTCAGTTTACAAACAGGAGAACTCGGGGACTGAGGCGTCGACCACCTTTTCAAGACTGCCTTATATTCTAGCTGTAGAAGAGGGTGAGGTGGCCGAAGCTATTGGCAAAATGACCAGCAATAAGGCTCCTGGGCCGGATGGAGTTCCCTCTGACCTTTTTATAGCTAATATAGCATTTTGGTCCAAAGTTTTAGCAAATGTTTTTAATAGAATTTCGAAAACAGTCATCCCGTAGACATGGTCCCAGTCGGTGATTGTCCCTATCTATGAAAAAGGTGATAGAGGTGACCCGGGCAATTACCGCCCTATCTCACTTATTGATTCAGCTGTAAAGGTCCTAGAGAGAGTGGTCCTAAGTAAACTTACTGATTGGCTTGAGGACACCAATACACTCTCGGCCCTACAGTATGGTTTTAGAAAGGGCCGAAGTACTATTGATCAAAGCCTAAATATGCAACTGCTCATTGGGAAATATACAATAGCGAAGCCAGGAACTCTGTACATTGCATTTATGGACCTATCCTCTGAATTCGATCGAGTAAATAGGTCCAAGTTATGGGGCCAGCTTCTTAGAATTGGTATAGACCCCAACATTGTGCACTTCTTAGCAGACCGCCACAGGGATCTCACAGCTACGGTGCGATATGATAGAAAAGGTAATTGCACGGGTATGATTAGCATCACTAATGGGGTAAGGCAAGGATGTATTTTAGCTCCCTTGCTCTTTACATTATATATCAACGACTTGGGCGGTGTTCTAGGAGCAGCTTGCAAGGACATACCGAGGGCTGGGAAGTTTTCATTGCCTGCATTATTATATGCAGATGACGCTGCTCTTTTAGCGCGTACTGCAGTGGGTCTCCAATGTCTGTTAAATTCATTTTATGTTTTTATGTCATCTCTTGATCTAAGTGTCAATTATGGTAAATCTCATGTTATGGTGGTGAGCCAGAAAGGCAGGGCCCAGAAAAATGTAATGGCACTGCAATGCAATGGGCATAAATTGACAAAAGTCTCCAGATTTCCTTATTTGGGGGTTGTATTTGATGATTGTTCTACCTGGCACCCCCAACTGCTGGAGAAAAAAAATGCCCTGGCACGTTCTATCTCGGCAGTTCTGGGCTTTTCGCGCAAACTAGGGGTGAAACCCTTGGAAGCATTATTAAAGGTATACGCTTCAAAATGTATTGCTATCGCCATGTATGGCGCAGATCTGTGGGGTTTTAGGCCAGCTAAGATGCTCCCGGTAACGGAGGACAATTTCCATAAAACGATTCTCTCCCTGCCAAGATCTACGGCCGGTTTTATAGTACATCAGGAATGCGGCGTAGCCTATCTGGAGGATCGAATTGCCTTGGCCCCCCTACTAAAGTGGATCTCAGTCTGGCTCAACCCGGAATTGGAAGTGAACCACGAAATTTTTAAGGATTGCCTTATCCTAGATCATTGGGACAAGATTCCCTGGTTGAAAAATGTACAACAATTATCTATAAAGTTAGGCCGGCCAGAATTGTTTAATAAGCCATCTAATCTAGTGAAGGGCGACCTGAAGTGGGTCAAAAATACCTTTTTATTGAACAGAGGGATGGAAAGAGAAGGATTGGAGTTGTCAAAACCATCCGTGAGAACTCACCAATTGATTGTATCCTCTGGGCGTGAACTGGAACTATATCTAAAGGTTGTCAACAACTCAAACCACAGATACCTTTTAACTAAGTTCCGGTTAGACAAAATTCACCTTCTGATTTCTGGCCGCCCTGGTTGGACTAAGTCCCTTGATCTGGATTTGTGTAATTGTGATGGTTGTTCGATTATGGATACTGCTCACTTTCTGTTTTTCTGTGGTTACTTCATAGATATAAGGAAAAAGTTTATTATACCCTTGTTAAAGGGGAAAGGGTTTAGGCAAGTAAAGCCAGCCTTATTGTACCTTCAATTACTGTCTAACATATGGGAAATTTGCAATGTAGCGAGATTTTTAACCATAGCGGTGAGACTCAGCAAAAAGATTAACTAGACTTAGATGAATTATTGTAAATGTTAATTTCTGCTTTATGAATCAAGTTTTAAATGTTTTTATCTCCTGTGACACCAAGTTTTTGCATTTTTAAGTATTTTTTTAATTGGGTACTCCCCCTCTTTTAAATTGTATTTTTATGTTACTATGCCGCCTGGTGTCTTTTGGACCTTCTTGTTTGTGTTTGTACTTTTGTGGTTTTTGAAACGAACCGAATAAAGTATTTCTTGACCTTGACCTACTAATTTCCTTCAGTTCCTTCTCCACTTTCTTGCTCTTGCTCTCTCTATAATATATATATATATATATATATATATATATATATATATATATATATATATATATATATATATATATATATATATATATATATATATATATATATATATATATATATATATATATATATTTCCGTACCCATAGTGCCTATGGCATTTGCTCCTCTTCTATTCTTTAATATTAGTATTATATTCTTTGGTTACCTGCTTACTTGCTTAATCTCCACAACGGCCCCCAAAACGCTAAGGATGCCTGGCCTCCACCTTGGGGGTGCCCAGGAGTGGACGCCTCACAGGGAAAGCCAGGATGGGTTCCACAGCGGTATTCGTACAAGCGCCTTGAGACCCTTGCGGGTGAGTAGTGCGCTATACAAGTATCAATTTTTTTTACAATTTTATTATAAACAACATTTTAGCACCCTTTAACTCTGTGAGTTGATTTATTCTTTTTCACTCATTCGTTCATTCACTCTCTGCCTTACTTTCTTATCTTCTGAATTTTTCTCACTTCTCACTTAGGAACCTTCTGGAGCCTCCGCTGTCAACCAAGCAACGAAGAAATCAGGAACTGAAGTATTCAATGGGTAAGTATTAATTCTTCTCTTTATATTTCTTTTTTCCTATTTACTTAAAATTTGTATTTCTCTCTAGTTCTAAATTACCTAACTCACTAACCGACGCACTGAAGCTCTCTTACCTGCGCCTAAGCCTGGCACAAAACTGCACTATTTCTATCTAACTAGACTACAGAAAGAACATGACTAATCTCTGAAAATCAGTTGGTGAAGTGCCTCGGTTCTAAAATCAACCGGCGCACTTCACAGCTAATCTAGACCTCGTGCCTGTGTCCAGGAGCTCAGGACTAGACCGGCAACTTGCACCACGGTCCTCCCTGTTGGTAGTACAGGGGAGAATGCCCGTTTCCACGTTATAATCACCCGCGACCTTTAGCGAGTGGGTTATCCTTGCAATGCCGGTTCAATGGCAGATACTGCGGAACAAAGAAGAGAAGAAGAGCTTTGATTCCTTTTTCCTGGACCCTGACACCTGTCCAGGGGGTGCAGAAGAGGTGAGGCCTGTACTGTCCTGAGGAAATGAGACCGGTTCAGGGGGTGCAGAGGAGTTGGGGCCTGTCCTGGGCTGGGGGTGCAGTGGCGGTGCAGCCTATCCAGGAGGGGTGCAGAGGAGGTGAGGCCTGTCAAGGGGATGCAGAGGAGGTGAGGCCTGCCCAAGGGGGTGCAGAGGAGGTGAGTCCTGTCCGAGGGGGTGCAGAGGAGGTGAGGCCTGCCAGGGTGTGCAGAGGAGTTTAGGCCTGTCCGAGGAATGCAGAGGAAGTGAGGCCTGTCCATGGGGGTGCAGAGGAGTTGAGGTGTGTGCAGGGGGTGCAGAGGTGGTGAGGCCTGTCCAAGGGGTGCAGAGGAGGTGAGGTGTGTACAGGGGGCGCAGTTGAAGGGATGCAGAGCAGGTGAGGCTTGTCCAGGGGGTGAAGATGAAGTGATGCCTGTCAAGGGGGTGCAGAGGAGGTGAAGCCTGTCCAGGGGTTACAGTGGAGGTGAGGCCTGTACAAGGGGGTGTTGAGGAGGTGAGGCCTGTCCAGGGGTTGCAGAGGAGACGAATCCTGTCCAGGGATGCAGAGGAGCTGAGGCCTGTCCAGGGGAATGCAGAGGAGGTGAAGCCTGTCCTGCGCGGGTAGGAGGAGAGGCCTGTCTTGTCCTAGTGGGGTGATGCAAAGGAGGTGAGGCCTGTCCTGCGCTGTTATGAAACCTGCCATGTTGGGTTAGGAGGAGAGGCCTGTCCTGGCTTGTCCTCTGGGTAGGAGGAGTGTGGAATGCCTCAGCCGCTGCTCTCACCGCCCAGAGATACTCCTTTTCAGACATATAATTTTATTTTAAGAGCTCATAATCCGAGTTTTTGAAAAGTATCCGGAGTTATTATTGGGCCGTAGATGGCTCATGACAAAAGCACACATCTCCTCTCAGCATGGAGTTAAATTTTTTAAACCACTGTCTTTAGTGAAGTAACGGATACTACAACCCCCAGAATGCACTTATGTATTATATGAAAGTACAGGCATAAATATTCGGGGGATCACTCTGCAGAAATATTTGGTACCTCTCTGGGCATCGTGGCAGAGAAGAATAGAACAGTTAATGTGCAAGGACTTTCATTCTCAACCTCTTTCTGCAGATTGTGAGTCCATTGAGATCAGAGATAACGTGGATCTCTCTCAAGGAGATTTCACACAGTTTTATCTGTTTCAGGGAGAAATACAATGAAAAACTGGCGCTGCAAGTCCAGCGTCCCAGGCTCTGGTGTCCTTGGATCACTGTGCTGACCCGTGCCTGGTCCTGCAAGAGAGGAAGGACCGGGTGTTTAGTCTGACCTCACAAAGGGAGCGAGAGCTGGCTCAGTATCCTGGTCCACCAGGCCCCCGGCTCAGCATCCTGGTCCTCAACATACTTCGGCTAATGTCCTGGTCCTCACCAGGCTCCAGGTCACATCCTGGTCCACCAGGCGCCGGCTCACGTCCTGGTCCCCCAGGTCCCAGCTCACGTCCTGGTCCTCACAAGACCCTGGCTCATGGCCTGGTCCTCACAAGGCGCTGGCTCACGTCCTGGCCCTCACTAGACTCCGGCTCACATCCTGGTCTATAACAAGCCCTGCCCACATGCTAGTGCTCACTAGACTCCGGCTCACCTCCTGGTCCCAACCAGGCCAAGTCAGAGAGGGAGATCAACTGGTTTTTGGCCACAATGCCACCTCAAACAGGAAGCAGACATCTGCAAATCAGCTTTAGACTCCTTCCAATAGGAGCATTCCACCCTGAAGAGCCAATCCAGATCATTTCTGAACCATAACAGAAGCAACCCAAGACTGGTTTCAGCCTATCTGGGCCTCGAGTGTAGGGTGCAACTTTATTCCAGAGGTGTAGCGAGCACGGAACCCACATCTGGGCCCTGACTGAGGGTGCAGCTTGATTCCAGCGGTGCAGCAAGCACGGGACCACGTCTGAGCCCTGACTGTAGGGTGTGGCTTGATTCCAGCGGTGCAGTGAGCAAGGGACCCGCATATGGGCCCTGACTCTAGGGTGCAGCTTGATTTCAGCGCTGCAGCGAGCACGGTACCCACATCTATTCACACCTGTTGTATTTAGGAATAAGAGAAATGATGGGTGGAATGTTTGAGTTCATCGCAGGCTCTGGTAATTACTCTGGGACACATCCCTGCCCATCCTTCTTGTTCTTGCTGTCCGTCGCACCTCAACGTGCAGCCATTCATAGTGTTTCACCCCACATTACTTCCAGATGTCTGCTCCAGTAGTCACAGCAGTTCTAACTCTAAGGATCAGCCTGTCTCTCTTCTCCTGATGTTCACCAAAGTAACTGAGGCCAGGGTGAACAAGCAGCTCACCAAATACCTTGAGTCCCACCCACCTCTGCACAAAGTATATCCAGGGCTCCCACAGAGCTCTCTGCAGAGACTGTGCTTGCTAAAGCCACGTGGGATATTAGAGACTGTAGCAGGGATCCTGTTCTCCTACAGAACTGTGCATAGAGACTTGGAACCTCAGTGAGTTAGGGTGTGCCAAAACTCACCTTAGTGCCCAAAATCCCCTACCGAGCTAGCTACAGTGTCTCATTGGTCATTACAAACTCCCAATACTTAGACAAACCAGAACATAAACTTAGAATACCTCAGGTCACGTGGAACACTCTTTCGTTATACAATCATTTCAATCCAGAACAAGGAGTAAATGAGGTCGCCTGCACATTTGAAATATTTATTTACTAATGCAGTGTTCTCAAAAGCAGTATCTTAGATAATACAAGCAAACATATTATAAGAAGCAAAGTTATCAGCATAGTTACTAGTCCATAGAATGCAAAAGGTGACAACATGCTAAAATGCTGTAGTGAATAGGGTTTAACTACACCTAATTCTCACCCTCCCTATCTAGTATATTATATTATATCTAAGAAGGTCTCTTTGGGTTTTAGCAGGGTGGCCCCATACCTCAAGATTCTAGTGGTAAGGGATCACATCATCTTCCACCAGCTCTCTGCATGCGGAGCACCATCAAGTGTGTGTGGGTGCTCTGCGTGAAGCAATATAAAACGTACCTGAAGCCAGGATTTGGCTGCCGCTGCATGTTTGTTATGTCTAAGAAGGTGGGAAGATCAGACCTAACAACAATCACTGTGTTGAGTTATCCTTGAAGGTTTCAGCACTCCCTGTACAGACACAGTTCACTAAGCAAAGCTGATATCAGAGTAATAGCATATTATTCTCGTGTGAATCAAAACGCTCGACTAGGCTGAAAGTTAAAACAACAGTTATGTGTCATGTGCAGAAGCAGCAGAAAGGTAAAAATGGCGTTTAAACTTCTAATAAGCTCATGCTAACTTAACACAGCATATAAGGAACGCTTATCTATATCACATCCCCCCATGATCCAAGCATGGATAAGACAAGAGAAAAGAAGGGGCTCATTTTTGAAGTGCAGAGTTCAAGAACGATAGTCAGGCAAATTTGAGTAAGTGAGGAAAAATATTTTCAACACTCAAAAACCAAAATCACACCATCTCGACAATTTGATCACAGTCAATAGGTTCGGGACAGGAAAATTTAGTCATAATTTCGAAAACAAATTGAAAAAAGTTCAATGTAAACAAAGACTTCAAATTGTCTCATCCCAGGATTGAATATGCAAAATAAGCAGCAACAGCTTCCAAAAGGAAGTCACTGTTATCATCCGAAAAAAATTCAGCCATCCAATTCAATAGCGGGAAAGAACATTCATGCTCTTCAATTACCGGAGCTTCTAGCACCATCAGAGGACAACTCGGTGGGTTCTCAATGAAGCTGTGTGCCAAGAAATCTTGCGCCACTGCAAATACATTCCAACAACCCAGTACTCCATGCATCGCTGCCAAGGCCATAATCCCTTCATCAGAACAAAGCAACTCATGAGCAACTAAGGGACTCATGAGATGACTAAAATCCACGTCAGGAGAAACCATCTTGCAGAGACACAAATCCAGGGCCCAATCAAAATCGCAGCTCAGGCAATGAAAGACAGGCTGGACACATGTAAAATAGGAAAATCGAAACGTTAATCCATACGCTGCACTTAAGGTGGCAAGCGGCAGCGTGCCATAGTATTCAAGCATCCTGTTGCGAAAGAGTGACAGGTGGGGCTATGCGTCGCCTAACACAGGATGGGCATCCATTTCTAATAAAACAAAATATCACCAGTACGCCTGCCGCCAGCGACAGCAAAACAGGAAATCCACCAAATAAGCTCGAGAATATCGAATGGAAGAAAGCAGGAATGACTCCAAATATCTTTTCAAATGAAGTCACAAGACCGCTGCTAACTATCTTAAAAAAATGTGCGAGGCCAGAAGTGGAGGATGCGTTAAAGATTAAATGAACCAGTTCACTGAAATGCAATGGCAAGTCAGTATTTAATAACGCCTGCACCTCAGTGCGGGTGTTGGCGGCGTGAAGGACAAATGTTTCACAAGCTGAGCTCAGGGCCACTTCTTTCTGAAACAAAAGGGCTCTTATTCTACTCATTCCATTGAACTCTGTTGTCACGGTTGGAATCCGCGGCCAGATGGAAACATCCAAGTTCCCTTGTGGAGGAGGATACAAAACATTTTTGCAGCAAACCACACGTTCAGATACTGTAACCACATAAGCAATACCTCTAATTAACCCACAACAGACTTCATTATTTGAAAGTAAATAACTACCATTTGCCAGTAATGTGAAAGTGGGGACGATTGCGGGAACTGGAGTACCTTTCAAAACATAGGCTAAATTCGGTCGTTCTTGATTACATGGACCATGTAATTGAATATCTCTACACATTAATGAGTGATTTGGTGTTTCTGTGCACTCTTCGCCTTTAAGATAAACCTCCTGCCCATCTTTAAGACATCTGTAAGTAAAAGGAAGCGACCAGGCTTCATGGAGATATGAACTACCCAGTGGTTCGTATCTGCCTATTGCAATATATCGCATACAAATTGTAAATTTAAACAAAGCCAATGGTAATGTGATTAACCCATGGATAAGCCAGGTTACTGCGGTGGCTTCTGCCACAGAGAATGGTAAAGACTCCAATCTTTCAATGTGTAACAAGGAAAACGAAGCATCTCTCATTGAAAGTAAGCGCTGCTTGTCAGTCAAATTAAAAGGGGCAAAGAGGGAGGGGATGTTCATGTAAATCCAAGGCACTTTTCCAGCCTTCAGCGTCTGCAGGGTCCATGCAAATTGTATAATGGAACGCAATTGATTTTGACCATGGTACAACACAGACACTTCATCTTGCACAATATCAACAACAGAAGACACAATATTATCCAACGTGTAAATGCGGGAAGAAAGCATGTTAATGATATTATCTACAACTGCAAGCACCTTTTCTAAATTAGCTTGATCAATAGCTCTAAGGCGTGTAGCCGCTTCAATCTGTGATGTCTTCCAGATTTCATTGTAAATCGCATATATCCATCTTTTCGATCTACCACTAGCCGGGCCTTTTATAAAAATCATTTAAATCAATATCAGCAGTCAGCTTCGATAGATATAGTTTTACTGAAGCCAAGGTAGAATGTTTGAGCCAATTCTGACATAATTTGCCTACTGAATAAGTGGTGACAGAATGGTCAGTCTCAAATCGGGGATCTGTCCTGACTTGTGTAAAGCCATCAGCTAAACCCAGAAAACGACGCTGGCTTGAATCAGCACTTCTGTGCCACATCAGCCAACCTTTCGGATCCAAACTGGATATGTTAAAGGAAGAATTTAGCAATAGAGTTTGCAACTCTCTGATCGAAAATTTTGTGGTATTACCCCAACCTGAATATTCTTCCAAATCAGGGAAGGAAGGAGTATTTAATTTTTTAGAAGTAGCCAATCCAAAGCATGTTGTTTGAGTAATGGTAGAATTAAAAAACAACATATGATTTGGGATGAGACATGCACGGTGCAAAGCCTCAGTTCCTTGTACCTGCCAATTTTTTGAACCCCAAACAGATTTCAAGTCAATAGTTTCCTTCCACAACTCGTAGCCTCCAACAGCTAGCTGGTCTAGAAAGGACTTTGAGTACAATAACTTAGTATCGGTAAGTCTAACCTTGGACATGGACTTTTCTGTCATTTTAAAATAAAAGGAAGCAGGATTGGACTGATTGAAGTCAGTGAAATAAGTGTACTTTTTCAAAAAAGTACTCGAACTGCCTTGTAAAGGAGCAGGGCAATGCTCCCACTGTGTATAATTTACAGCACTCCTTCTGGAATTAGTTTTATGTAAGTAGTGATTGCCAAAATGTTGGAAGCAAAAATAAATCCCCATAATTAGCAGCTTCTAAGTACAAATCTTCAGCATCAAAAGCAGCATAATATTTCAAATCGGATAACAATGCCTCTACGGCCTGAACATCCCAATCATCAGAACGTATGTTTTGTTTCACCACATCCCCCATGTTTACTCTGAGCACATTAGGGACATTAACAGCCTCAGTAGGGCCATGGATTTGAAATTTAACGGCATCCCATACAATCCCATCAAGGACAGGCCAAGCAGTGATGTTAACAAAAGCCAAGTCTCTCTTCAGTCTGTGTGCTGAATGCGATGAGGAAAGGGGGGCCAAAGTTCCATTTAGATGTCGAATGCATGTTCTCTCTTCGCCATAGTGTCCATTGACGATTCGAAAAAAATAAAACACAAAACCAATTGACATAAAAAGGTAAATTGAAAAAAGTATCAACCAAATATATGTCCAAGGGGAATCAAAAAATGTTTCTTAAACAAACTTGTATAAACTGCCAAACGTGAGGGTTTTCCTGAGTTATGTGAAACAATGTCAAATGAAAATCTGGATTCTGTGGCCAAACGAGTTTGTAAATCAGGCATCGATAAGTCAGTAGGATAAGTGTAATTAATTTCATTAACGTTAGTACCAGGCAAAGTACTTAATAAAGGACTGGAAACTGCAGGCATCTCAATGGCTACCTCTGGCTCAGGATTAGAAGCAGTGCCAAAACAGAATTTCTCAAATTGAAGGACAGGAGACCGCCGGTGTCATACTAAGAAGAATCGGCCACCCTGTGTATCTTGACATTGTCAATAGAGATAAACCTGTTTTCGACCTGGAAGTGGTGGTAAAATTACTGTTCTCGTGCCCTTCACACCAAGCACAGGAACCGGAGCTCGATAGGAGGGACCAAATTCTTTCTTGTTCTCGATCTTCTCCCGAACCAGTTCTCCAACTTGGGATCGCCAGCCAACTACCGGGATCTGAAACGCATCATTCGATGTGGAGGGGAAATGTTCCTTTGCAAGACTGTCTCTGGTCTTTTGTAGATCCTGTAAAACATTGCAATGTTCATCTACGTCAAAGGCTGTGGCTTGGGCCATGCAGTCTAGACCGTCAAGGTCCGGAACATACGTCTTGATACCAAAGAGCATTTCGTATGGGGTCCGCCCACCCAGAGACCTTCCAGGGAGATTATTAAGAGCACGCTGCACGCCATTGAGATGGGCCAACCAGTTCCTGCCAGTGCCTATAACTCAAGCTGTCAGTGATTGCTTTAAGTCACGGTTCATTCGTACCACTACACTGTTACCCTCAGGTCTGTAGGGAGACGAAAACTTGACTTGGACCCCCATCGAAGTCATGGCATCCCTATACGCCTTAGAGGCAAGAGCCGGACCCTGATCCGAATGGAAGGTACCACAGGCAAAAATCCCTACAAAGACGCGCAAATCTCTTATGACCGTACGTGAATCAGCACTGCGATGGGGCCAGACCCAGACAAAGCATGTGCATGAATCAACTGCGACTAAGATATACTTACATGCAGTATCAAAAGAAAAAGGACTGCGGTGATCCAAATAAACGCATCCTAGCGGTTTATTAGATATGTACAACTGTGTCTGTGTTTGTACAGTCCCCGCCACCAGAAACGCTGTTGTAATTGAGACACAGTGGCCGAAACGCCCGCATGTGCAGACGCAACACCTTCATGAGCTGCTGTGATCAAAGTATTTCTGCGATCCGAGTTGGGAATTAGTCTCTCCCCAACTTCAGGAATTTTCACATAAGGAACCTTATCGGGACTTAAGTGGAATGTGTACTTCGAAGGGAAACCCGTAGGATAATTACCTCCCTTCTCAGTGGCAGCAACAGCCGCCAAGATATCATCATCAATCTTACTTTTGGACCGTGTAACTGCTGCAACTAAATATGTCGATACTGCAGATTTCGCTGCTTCATCAGCAAGCGAGTTACCCACAGCGTGAACTCCAACACGCTGATGGCCAAGAGTATGAATTACAAACACAAGTGGCAACTGCTCTTTAAGCTCAGCCACTTGGACCCAGATCATTTTTATGTTTTATTGTGCTACCCTTGGAATGACGAAAGTCATTGTGAATCCAAAAGAACAAGTTTTCATTGTAAGACTGGACACAGTAATAGGAATCACTCACAATAAGAGTCGTCACACTAGGATCTGCATACTCCAATGCAAGCATCAGAGCACGAAGCTCTGCCAATTGTGCGGTGCAGTCCCCTAGAGTCTGCGTGTGCACGACTCTGGACTTGAACTCATCGTTCACCATGGCACCGACCACAATGGCGCGTGCGTTAACGTAGGCGTGTTTAGAGCCATGCGCAACCTGCGCCGACCCATCAGTGTAAATAATGCAATGGAAATCATCCAAAGGCCGCATAGCTAAAGGAGCGGGATGAACAAATTCATACTGTAAATACTCCTGCAACCGTAAGGAGGCGTAAAAAATAAACGTGACATCCGGGGATGTCAACGAAGCAGCCCATTTTATACACCAAGGGTGCAAAGCTTTTGAATTCGGTACACTGGCTTTCGTAACTGCCTCTAAAGCATGACACGGGGTAACAACCAACATGCGTTTTCCCTGTGACAGAGCACGTTCCTTAAGAATCGCCATCTGTACAGCCGTTAAAACTTTCTCCACGGTGGAAAATTAAATTTCAGCCGAAGTGTACAAGTGTGACTTGTAAGCAATAGGTACTGAGTCTCCTTCGTTAAAAGTCAGGTAAGTGAAACCCATCGTCCCAGGGATGATTCTTTCACCAGGTTTTTGTGGTTGTCACGAGTCAGTAAGTATTTAGAAGCGAGCAGATCAGCCTGCAATGATTGCAAAATTGCAGAGTTACTCAGGCAGCCAGCATGATTTGGTAAAAGTAGGTTGTATCAAAGCATACAAAGGCTTGATACGCTGGGCATATTCCGGAATGAATGTCCGTCCGAAATTCAAAAAACCCAGCAAAGACTGTAATTTTTTCAGAGTTGTAGGAGCGCGCAGTTGTGCGCATTTCTTTAAGAAGTGAGGGGCTAAACCTCTACCTTCATTGTTGAGCTCGTAGCCCAGGAACAACACTGTATACTCTGCAATGTGCGACTTTGCAAAGTTGAATTTGTAACCCATGTCTGCAAAGCTCCAAATTAATCGGTCAACGCGACACAGATGCTCCCAAAGTTCGTCGTCTGTGAGATAAATGTCATCCACATACGAGCATGCATCCGGGTCGACCCTCTCCAAAAGAGAGACAATGCGGGCAGTGAAAGCCCCTGGACTATTCTTTTAGCCCATAGGTAAACGTCGAAATTGTTTGTGGACACCGCCACAAGTAAAGGAGGTCCATTGGGAACTCAGACCATCCAAATGGTGGGCATAAAAACCGTTGGAAATGTCAAGTGTGGTTTTAAACCGCTTACGCACAAGACTATCCACTAAAGCAGAGCCGTGAGTATTCTGTACTGCACAAGTACGGCAATGCAAGTTTAAATGCCGGTAATCCAATACCAAACGATATGATCCGTCAGGCTTGGTCACAGTAAAAAAAAGGTTATTCATCGGTGACACACATGTTTCAATTACACCTTGATATTCCAATTGATCGAGTATTTCTGCAATGGAAGTTGGGATATTGAGGTTGAGGCTGTGGCTGAGACCGCAAAGGAATCTCGTGGTGTGGGGAAAATTTATCCCAACCACAGTGTGTATGGTACAGAGCCGGCGCTAGAGCCTTATCCACTCTTCTGCAAAATTCAGCGCATGCTCCTTCGAGGCTGTGTGCGCGAAACTGGGGAGGATCACCTCCTCCCCTCGCGGAGATGCGAGAACAAAAGGTGGGGGCCAGTCAGCCCCCGACAACAAAATGTCATAATTAGACAAAAGATTTTCCCAAAATATCCCTTTTATGGCAAGCTGTATGTCACCTTCGATTAACAGGACAATTTCATAAAGTCTGTCAGGAGGAGCAACTCTAGTGTCAGCTGTTTCTACTACAACATAACGGTCAGCCGCTGTCATCTTCAGTAGTGGACGCAGAGCCTCCCGTATTATGGTAATCTCTGCCGCGCTGTCCGGCAAGGGTCAGAGCCCATGTCAGATTCCGAAGCCGCGTTCCCACTATCTGTGGCATATCTCGCTGTTAAAGCGGCTACTTTCTTCTTTTGAAACTGGGGCCTCTTTGGCGTAGAGCCGTCTTGCTTTCCTGCACCGTCTTTCGGGCGGGGCTGGTCACGTCCTTGTTGACCGCCCCTACCCCTGCCGCCTCCTCCACCACCGGTAGTCAGAGCCGACAAATCCTGAAAAGAACGAGGAGAGCGTTGATCAGAAACCTGAAAACGATCAGGTGATTTAATCTTCGCGCGATCACGCAAGTCATAAACACGTTCTGTAGGCGCAGGCAACGGTGAAGCAGGATGAGACTCCTGTTTCTGTTGTTGTTGCTGTCCCTGTTTTTGTTTTTTAGGCCAATTTTGCTTTTTGGTCTTGGGCTGGACGTCAGTCTCAGACTTCTGTCCTTGGGGTTGGTTTTTCTCTTTTATAGAAAAAGGCTTAAGACCCCTACTGTTGTGGCCCACGGTTTTATAAGCCGCCACAATAATCCTCGCTAACTGCCGGGGTTTCTCGGCATCGGGAAGCGCCTGCAATGCATTGGCTACCTGAAAGTTTACTGCATCTCCCTTGACATTAGCAAGAACGAGATCGCAAACCACATCAAAGGTGCCACAAAGGAGCATACCCAATTCAACCGCAGCCTCAGGTCTGTGCTCATCTTGAACACGCTTAAGGACCGTAGGCAGGACAGTCATAGACGGAGTGCTGTAACACCTTGCATAGACCGCCGCAATCGTTCTACCCCAGGTCTCACAGTCACCGTTTTCAGGGGCTAAGTCTTTGGGTAAGCTTATCGTTAGAATCCTGTGTTTTTCACCAGGAGTCGTGTTAGGAAATACCGCTTCCAGCTGGTCAAATTTTTCGGCAAGCCAGAAAGGAAAATCATCCTTGTCTTGAGGACGCTTGCCCATCACTGCATTGACCATTACGGGACTGAGCTTCATTCCGCCCTGTACAGCGGGAAGCGCCGCACCACCCGGGGCCCCACCCGGAAGATTACAGGTAATGTATTGCACCAACGCACGAATAACGCTAATCGAGAATACATGTAGGCGTCTTAGCTCAACAACGGTACAATTGCCGTGCTGAGGGTGAGGAGTATGTCAGGCTCCGCTTTCCGTCTTCCTCGGGCAGTGCTGAGAGTCCAATTCCCGCCCCCTCTGAACCGCCCCAGAGTCCGAATACAAGAATACAGACAACTGAGACAATGCAGACATCGCGGGAAAGGAAGGGGACAGCGGGGAGGGAGATCTGTAATGACAAAGAACAAGGAATTAGAACACCCTACCTCCCTCAATCTACAAATGTTACCTTCCTTATGTTCTCTATAAGATAACCCCCCAAGGCGCTTAGGCTATACCTGTAAAGGAAAATACAACAGGCCAAATCCAATGGAGACAGTTGTTTGAGGAGGTATCAGGAACTTATACCCAACTGTGAACATAAAACAAAACACAGTCAAGGTTCTCTACTAAGTAACCACAAGTCCAAATACTTATATGAGGGCATATAACACATACCATTTCCTATGCAACAATTCTCTTAATATGGGTACTTTTCTGTTCCGCTACTGCAATACCCCTCATGTCTCCTGAAGAAATGAAATAAGGAAAGAATAATGAACCCTGCATAAAATACGAGGCCACAAGGAGAATACTGGCGTGTAATTTCCTTCGTGTTATAGCTTCACACAAAGGTATACTTCCATCTATGACACATGAACACACAAGAGTCCTGTATGCCCACGTGATGAGTTTTTGATGGACTGCGAGGCTCAGAGTTACTATCCCACATGTGAGTCCTATCGCACCTCTCTTCTCCTCTGTTTCTCACAGGAAATAAACAAATAGTTCTTTAGGGCAAAAAGGTAGTTAGCACCGAAGGTGACCGTAATCACTAGGGTCTCTATCCTTGTGGCCGCAAATGGCCCAACAACCCTCGGGTAAACTCAACAAGATGCCTGGTGTACGTGTTCCTCTCAGCCGAGAGAAACACCAAGACAGACCAGCAAGTGGGGTGCGCTGTTGGGATCGATGTTACCAACGCCTCGCACACCCAAAACAAACACTGTACTCACAAGTTTGTAGGACTTGGTAAAACAAGTCATAAATCCTACCACGGCTTCCTTCGGATCAGAACGGAATTATCGGCGTTTCCCCGCCGCTCTCAGCATCCCTTTATTTCCCGGTATGCGCGCGCATCCCACGTCGGTACGTGACGTATGCACAGCATGCCGGGAAATGTAGTTTGAAGTACGGAATGCCCGTGTTTGTCGATGGCCCCACGCCACCGATGCTGCGGACCTTGACAGAGTAAATCCAGCCAAAACAGGCCAATTTGCGCCCGGAATGGACAAAGGACCTAACCTCGGAGCTGTTAAAGAATGGGGGAGGGCGCCATCAAACCAAACTCGATGCTGCCAAGTATCTATAGGTACCTCCTGTGCCCTGTATGGTGTATATTCATTCGGCACCGGAGTGGGAGTGTAAGTGTGGAACACACCTGAAGTTCCGTCCACAGCAGGGAAGGTCACCCACGAGTAAAATATTTCGTACGGGTAAGCTACTTCCGCACTCACCACCATTATCACGGCCATGCCATCCACGGGACATTGTACTGCTGCAAATGGTTGCGCACCGCAATGCGACTATGCTGCGGAATGTCCACCGCGGCCATAACGACACAGAAAGCTAAAAGGACAAAGTAAACTTTGTAGCACAACTGGGTAGTAATTCAAGAAAACCGTTTAGAAAGATTCAAGCTTGAAAATACCTATTTCACAAACAGGTAGGTTTGTTCCAACACCACCGTTTTCTGGAAACGACAGTGAAGGGGTTAAGGATCGAAGGATGAACTACTCAAGTGTCATGATATAAGACCACCAAAACGTTGGGTGCCAAGTAGCAGGGATCCTGTTCTCCTACAGAACTGTGCATAAAGACTTGGAACCTCAATGAATTAGGCTGCGCCAAAACTCACCTTAGTGCCCAAAATCCCCTACCGAGCTAGCTACAGTGTCTCATTGGTCATTACAAACTCCCAATACTTAGACAAACCAGAACATGAACTTAGAATACCTCAGGTCACGTGGAACACATGAACACTCTTTCGTTATACAATCATTTCAATCCAGAACAAGGAGTAAATGAGGACGCGTGCACATTTGAAATATTTATTTACTAATGCAGTGTTCTCAAAAGCAGTATCTTAGATAATACAAGCAAACATATTATAAGAAGCAAAGTTATCAGCATAGTTATATTATATTATATCTAAGAAGGTCTCTTTGGGTTTTAGCAGGGCGGCCCCATACCTCAAGATCCTAGTGGTAAGGGATCACATCATCTTCCACCAGCTCTCTGCATGCGAAGCACCATCAAGTGTGTGTGGGTGCTCTGTGTGAAGCAATATAAAACGTGCCTGAAGCCAGGATTTGGCTTCCGCTGCATGTTTGTTTTGTCTAAGAAGGTGCGAAGATCAGACCTCACAACAACCACTGTGTTGAGTTATCCTTGAAGGTTTCAGCACTCCCTGTACAGACACAGTTCAAAAAGCAAAGCTGATATCAGAGTAATAACATATTATTCTCGTGTGAATCAAAACGCTCGACTAGGCTGAAACTTAAAACAACAGTTATGTGTCGTGTGCAGAAGCAGCAGAAAGGTAAAAATGGCGTTTAAATTTCTAATAAGCTCATGCTAACTTAACACAGCATATAAGGAACGATTATCTAAATGACAAGACATTATGTAAGGGGGTGGGGAGGTGGGGGCTCTGATCTGATTAGATCTGGCTGCAGCCTTTGACACCATCCCCCACTCCACTTTACTACAGAGATTGTGGATGGTTTGTCTTAGGGGAAAGTGTCTGCTTGGTTATTATCCTCTTTAAAAGATCTGACCCAAGGGGTGGCATCAGCTAACTTCAGCCCCTCAGACGATCACCACAGGAGCCCCCCAGGGACTTGTTTTGAGTCACAATCTTTTCAATCTTTACATGGCCCACTTGGCCAGCCTGATCGAGTCATTCGACATCACCTCTACTCGAATATACACAAAGCATTAGATTAGAATTAAATACAGATAAAATGCCCAGTAATTTCAGGAGCTGCCACCAGGAAGTTGATGATTGGATGAGCTCAAATCCCTGATGCTGAACAGTGAAAAAAACGGAAATAGTGGTATTTGGGTCCGGAGCCTCACGGCGCAAGGGTGGCGGCCGTTGTCGTTGGGATCTCTGTCCACCCATTCCATCTGGTCATTAACCTGGGAGTTTGGGTGGATTCGCTTCTGTCCTTAAAAGGATACTTTAAAATCACCTGCTCTGCAGGCTTCTGACTGCTGAAAGTTATCAGAAAAATACTTCCGTTCATTCCTGCTTCATCTAGGAAGGTCCTGGTTCTGGTTCTGATTCTATCGAGAAGGAATTTCTGTATCTCTTTATACGTATCGCCTTCATAGATTGCTGATGCTACAAAAACAGCAGCTGGGTTGGTTCTGAGGATAAAAAAATCAACGTTGATCTCCAACAAACTGGTCAAATTGCACTGGCTTCCTGTCCTGAAAAATGTCAATTTAAAGCACTTTATGTCATAAACACTCTACAATCAGGGGTTCATTCTTATTTGTCCTTTCTTTTTGCCTAGTATAACCAGGGGGTTCACCCAAACATAGTTGCTGGGACCTGGGTCGTTACAGTACTGAGAAAAAGGGGTCCCAGTGTGAAATTGGCAACAGACACACAGTAATCAAAAATAGAATCTACACTGTTTTTATTCACAATGTAGATATTTGTTAGATATAGTATCTGGCAGTGCACATTCAAAAGGTTGTATAGGGCCCCAAGGGGAAAGGGGAAGTGATAAGGTGAGTATAGTGTGGATAGGGAATCGTGACAATAAAATCAACCAAATATCATAGATGTATTTGTATGTCAATTTCAATATACAAAAACCAAAAGACCATAGGTTCAATGCATCACTGGATATGAATCATGCTTCACATAATACATTAATGTTGACATTTTGGCGTGAAGCTGATAGGCAAGGAGCAATTGTCGACGTTTCGACCCTCAAATTGTTGCAGGAATTAGTAGTACCCTTGCTGTGGGGTCTTCATCAGGACAGGGTGCGGGGCAGGCAACCTATTCAATATATATTACAAAGGTTACTTCAATATAGTTAAACTCCTGGTCGTGAGTTACAACATGAGTAGTTAAAAAAGCACAAAATTAGGGGTAGAGCATACCAATTCAATTGATGCTCGTCTTCTATTTAAAGGACGAAATACCTCATCTGGTGAGATCTTGAGATCTTAAGATAAAAGATGAAAGAAATTAAGGAATTAGTGTAATTAGAATGTTAAGAGACTTGTGGAGACCCGTAGGTCTAGAATAATAGAAGGATAGACATATCAAATACTGACATTGTTTAGTGACTAAAACATGGCAGTACAGCTCATTAATAATTTATGTGAACTGAGCATTGACTTACAGTTAGGGCGTGTATGAGCGGTAGAATCGAATCAGAGCCCGGGGACGGTGGGCAAAGGAATATCTGAGGAAAGAAGTCCGATTTAGATTTGTGGCTACGCGGAGCACACAGGTGTCCGTGATGGACGTTAAATAGAACAGCTTACCCGAAGGTGAATTTGGGCTGTTCAAAACCCCGTGGGTTTGTAGTGAAGAAAGACAGCTTGCCAGCATCTGTGGAAAATTATGGAAATCGTGTCAACAGCCGTCAAACCCTAAGTATGGACTACAGAGGGCTGGAAGCTTGATGGAATTAGACACTCACCGATAGCCGAGTAAATCTGGTGTCTTGTCTGCTCGCGTCGGCAATGGCGAACAGAGCTTCCTGGTTGTGGCAGTAACCAAGGTTACTGCGTCTCGTGACCGCAGGGTTGAGTATAGACACTGCAGAAAGACTATCGGCAGCAGCCGATCAGCAATTAAAGCGAGTATTAGAAATCTTATGAATTATCATCATCCTCGAAAATGAGAATAATTGTAGAAACAATTATTGGAAAAGATCTTATATTATTGTAACAGTAGCCTGTGATATCATCATAGGCATTTGTTCACACTGAATTGTTACTCGATGAGGAATTACTGGTAAGCGCATTCAAGGGGGAGGAATGCCAATTACAGTCATTAACATGACAGGAACAGTCATAATTAAAACCAGGGACAATGCTAATAAATCCACCGGAGAAGACATATTCATTTGCAGCACTAGATCAAGGCAATAATGATCATAACTCATCGTAGGTCCATGGAAACACTGAAAAACGCTGAACCGGAAAAGACATATTTGATATCAGCACTGAGTCAAGGCAATAATGATAATACCTCATAGGAAAATCAATAAACAGAACACATATTGGTTGTCACAAGACAGTTGCAGATAACCTATAAGGACCGATATATATCCGTTATCAATCTTTATATGGCGTTCCTGTCATATGATGGTAAAGGCCATTTTCTAGCAAAACGAGTTACATAGAGCATGACAAGTAGCCAACATATCAGTGATTAGAAAGAGAACGTGGATATCGAAACACATAAGGTGACTTGTTAGGAAGCATACATGTACGGCTAATTCAAACTATGGCGTACCTCTCACAAGAGGGTATAGGCCAGTTCTTGTAAGATACAGTGGGTCAACGCACCTAATTAGTCAAAGGGAGATTAGGGCAAGGTCGCTAGTTGGGAACAGGAACTATCCTTAAGAATTGAATCAAAGAAAAGCATCCACTTCAATTCACGTGTATTAAGAATACTGGAGATATTGCCCCCACGGGGTCCTAGCATTGCTTTCTCTAACACAACCCATCTGAGGCTCTCTGGGGGGTGTGCAGCCGATTTGAAGTGATCTACAAGTGGTGCGCCCTGGACCTCGCACCTGATCCGGCTCATATGTTGGAGGATTCTCATTTTGGCCTTCTGTTGTGTTTGACCAATATAAATCAAATTGCATGGGCATGTTATCGCATAGATTATATTGGAAGTGTTGCAGTTGCTGTGAGACCTGAGCTGAACTTTGCGTTGGTGGTGCTCAAATTCCTTAGTTTGTATAGCAGTATTGCAGGCCTTACAGTGGCCACACCTGAAATGACCAACAACTGGTGGAAGGTTCCAAAGCGAAGTGATAGTTGGATCTTCTAAAGTTGGTAAGAAAGATCGTACTACATAGTCTTTTACACTTTTCGCTTTCTTGAAAGAGTGTAGTGGTGTGCTCGTATGGTTGACATCATCTGCAATTAATTTCCAATGCTGATTCACAATGCGCTTGATTTTGTTGCTTTTGGTGGTAAATGTTGTTACGCACACAATTCTATCTTGTTGTTGGCCAGTACTGTCTTTGGGCGCAAGTAATTGCTCACGCGGATAGAACCAAGCACGCTTCCTTGCTCTTCTGACGAGTCGTCTGGGGTATCCACGCTGTTGGAGACGTTTCGAAAGATCTTCAGATTCCTCGATATAATGGTCTTTGTTGGAACAGTTCCTACGTATACGTAGGAACTGCCCAAAAGGCAAATTGTCCCGAAGTGCTCGAGGGTGGTGGCTGTTATACTGCAACAAAGAATTCCTCTCGGCTGGCTTGCGATAAAGTGTGGTGAATAAAGTACCTGAACTCTCATAGATAGTAATGTCCAAGAAATTTATAGTATGGTTGTCAGACTGGATCGTGAATTTGAGATGAGGGGATTGCTGGTTGAGCCATGTGTAGAAAGACGTCAGTTCATTGGAGTCACCGTCCCAAATCAATAGGATGTCGTCAATGTATCTCATCCAGAGACTAAGTCGGTCTCTGAATGGATTGAAATCATTGAGGATCGTATCGTCCTCAAATGCAGACAGATAGAGAATAGCCACATCTGGAGCGAAGGGAGCCCCCATCGCTACACCTTTCGTCTGGAGAAAAAACTGGTTCTTGAATATAAAAAAGTTTTTGGTCATAGCTATCCTAAGTAGGGCGACAATGAATTCAGTTGGGACTGGCACTGATGCAGGTCTTCGTTGCAGACATCTAGTTATCACAGCTAGAGCTTCCTCTTGGGGAATACAGGTGTATAACGAGACCACGTCACATGTGGCTAGGACTTGATGTTGAGGGTCAAAGGATAAATTCTCGACGATGTTTATTGTGTGCATGATGTCACGTAAGTATGATTGAGTGGATTCCGCAAGGGACCCCTTTCTCTCAGTACTTTCTTTTTGCCTGGAGATCCCACCATGCTTTTCTTGATAAAGTCTCTAAGTTTAGCAAAATCAGAATAGATGGCTGCTCTCTGCCTGTAGTGACTGCAGGTACCTGGAATGGAATGCCGTCCCACCTGCCCTGTGCACCTAAGAAAACATGAGTCCTTTCAGGAAATAAATCAAAACCTTTCTGCTTGTGTTCAGGGGCTGTGGGATTTTGATACTTATGTGCTCATATTAGCGCCAGGACACTTCTATCCGAAACTAGCTGTGCAGCGCTATATAAATTGGCTCTCATATCCCGTCATAAGCCATCGCTCTCTGGGCCACAGATTGTTGCCAATATAGACGCCTTAGGAGGAGGAAAGGCATCGGGATCTGAAGGTCAGGTGTCGAGTTTTACAAACAAATACCAGCTGCATACCTGCTGGAGGTGTATGCTGAGGCATTGAAGGGCAGTGTGTCGCTGGCGTCTATAAGTGATGCAGTCATATCGGTGCCCCCTAAGCCTGGAAAGACCCTGTAAGTGTACCTCTTATCGCCCTCTGCCACTGCGTAACAGTGATAATAAATTCCTGCCTGAGGTGATGCGACTCGGCTATCCCTCCCACTAGAGAAAATAGTCTCCAATGTACAGTCGGGATTTGTCCCACATAAATCCACAGCGGTTCATCTACGGACTGTGAGAAAGTGAGTTTATGTTGCACTCCCACTTTTTACCTGATACCTGATGCACTTTTCCTTGGTGTGCTCTGGGTCCCTGCCAATCAGGTGCCCAGGGCCTGTGTTCCTTCCCTAAAAACTGTACTAAAGCCTAAACCCAATTGGCATCTCTGGCCACATGTCAGCCCCATGTAAATGGTACCCTAGGTACCCAGGGCATTGTGACCAGAGAAGACCCCTAAGCACTGCAGCATTTATTGTGCCAATCTTAGGGGCCATGTACCCTGACACACACTCAATACACACACACACTGCCTTTGCAGGCTGAGTGTCCTGGTGCAAAACTAAACAAAGAGTCGACATGGCACACATCCCTGTGTGCCATGCCCACACACCCACTGCCCTGGCATACATCAGCCACCCCTGTTGCTGGGTGCCCTATGCCAATGGTGTGGGCACAGGTACATGAGCCCTGTGCCCCTTCAGTACCCAGAGCCATTCCTGGGCACTGTAAGTGTAGTGATGCCATTAAGAGTATATGGTGCTGGGAGATTGTCATTACAAACTCCACAGCACCATGATGGCTACACTGAAGACTGACAAGTTTGATATCAAACTTCTCAGCGCATTAAACCCACACTGATGCCAGTGTGGGATTTAATATCAAATCCGTGGGACCTGACAGCCCTTGCAGGGTATGCACAACTTCATGCCCAGTGGTTACTTCAGTCTGTCATTTGCATGTTTTTATGGACTCAACAATGCATTGCACTGAATTTGTTTTTCTCTGAAACCAATAAAACAAATTTAAACCTAAAATGCACTACAGAGGGATCTTAGAGATGCCCCCTGAAATCTAACCTACAATCCACGTCTTGTCTGAGAGGCTGTCTAGGGTGCCACACAGCAGACATGTTGCTGGACCCCTGGGTGGAGAGCCCCCGCTCTCCTGGGCCTGCAACAATGCACATCCTGGGACGAGGTACCAAGCCTCCTCCCCGCCTTTGTGAGCTTCTCCAGACCACTTGCTGTACTGAGCAACTGGCCCCCACCAGTTCTAACCCACACTCTGGCGGGAAGACTGGTGGGAAACCCTATGTCAGGAAGGGGGTGTGCCAGCCTGTGCCAACTCCACCCCTCAGGTGGGAGAGGCGAGGTGATGCACGACCCCGGGCTCCGGCCATCTTGAGGACGGAGACACCTGCCCAATCACAGCTAGGCTCCTGCCCCCCTCCCACAGGAGAGGAGCAGGCTAGGGGGTGTACCCACCCCAGGACAGAGACCCATTGGTCCCTGCCCTTGCCCTACCTGTAATGCCCTTAAATGTAGTATTTAGGGGCACCCTGAAACTTTCTTCCCCAGATCCAGATTATGAAACAAGAAAGAATAACAAGAAACAAGAAGACCTGCCGTGCAGCTGCTAAAAAGAGGAAGACACCAACTGATTTGGCCCCAGCCTTACCGGCCTGTCGACCCTCGAACCTGCTCCTGCTAAACCCCGGCGTCTCCAGTGGTCAGCAACCTCAAAAACCCCAGAGCACCTGACTGCCTTGTGACTCTGACTTCCTGGGTCTCCCACGAGCTGTGGTACTGCTCAAAGCAAGTAACAAGCCCTGGCATCAGCCCGGAACCGCGAACCCTGCACACTCTGCACCCGCCAAGCCTGGCCTGTGCTGGAGTGAACTAAGACCCCGAGGACGTCCCCCCGGCAATTCTGACTTGGAATCCAGTGCCCAAGGACCCTCCATGACGACCCAGACGACGCCTGCAGCCTCAGGACAAAGGACCCCTCCGACCGAAACCAGCAGGTGGTAAGATTCCCCGACCTCAAAAGGCAGCCCTGCACCCGGCGCCCCACGGCCACCTGTGCCTAATTTTTGGGTGCCTACCTATCCTCCAAGATCCCAACTTACCCCTCGAAGTGTTGGACGCTCCAGAAGATCCTCCGTTCCTGAGCCTGCAGCCTTTGTTCCCTTTTCAAGATCTCCATTGAATAACATTGAGCGCCCGACGGCCCAAAAGCACCCTGCACCCAGCCGCCCGAGTGCCCCTGGCAGTGCAACCTTTATCCCTATCTACTTCCCCATTTGTCCTGAGCAAGTAACCCAGAGCCCCGCTCCCACAGCCGCGTGGCCTGCTAGCCAGCAGCCACCAACCGAAGGCCCCCTGCCTCTCATGGGATAACATTGAGTCTAACTACCTCTGCACCCGGCTGCCCCTGTGCCGCTGAGGGTGTACCAACTGTACCTACCTGACCCTGGGGGACCCCTGAGTCTATGCCCAGAATCTGAACTTCACCAGTCGAGTACTCACCTGAAAACCGATAACTCACTTTCCTTCCATTGGATACCATTGACTGGTTTGACTCGAAAGATTTTCTAAGTGTGAAGTTTTGAAACTTTAAAATATGCATCTAAAATCAGTCGAATAACGAATTCCGAAGTACTCACCTGTGATCAGGAGAGAAGCCAGTACTGTACCTTTTAGCCCAGTACTGAACCGAAAAAGTAATCCTAACCGTGTTTACTAGTAACCTGAATTTTCTTCCATAGGAAACCATTGCTTCTCTAAAATTTCTTCTATCTACTTTTGAAAATTACAAATATTCCTTAAAAATCGTACCAAATACTGAAACGTAATTACTTACCTGTCTTAGGTAGAGACCCGAATACTGAACCTAGGAGTCCAGTCCTGGATTACAAAAGTAACGAGAACCTACTTTACCTGTGACTTAAATTTCCTTCCATTGGATAACATTGCTAGTTTTTCACTGAAAAGTTTCTGTCAACTTTTAAAATACCGTTATATTCTTTAAAAATCATTGCAATAACTAAAACGTTTTTACTAAACTGTTTTCAGCTTAGACCTCCGGACTGAATCTAGGATCCAGTCCTGGAGTTACAAAAGTAATCAATAAAGTAATCAGCTGCATTTATGTAGAAGAACACATTGAGCTCAATGTTAAATTGTGTTTAGAATTGTGTTGCCTACTGCAACCCCTGTACCTATTGTGTTTACAAAGTTTATTGCCTCTTTGTAAAGTAATTACCTGAGATCACTCATATTGAGAAAAGTATATTTTGACACCTGTTGGTTCTAAAAATAAAACAACGATATCTTTTGATACAAAACAATTGGCCTCGAGTTCAGTCCTTGAGTGAGTGAAACCTTTTGCTGACTGAGTGTGTACGACATTTGCTTTACACTGTCCTCTGGTACTGCCTTACTGCTTGACCAAGCTAGCACTTTAGAGCGTAAGGTCAGCCCTGACTTTAACCTCTGTTATACCTCTGGGGATTGTGGATTCTATACTGTGAAAAGTTGGCCTGATATATGATGTTTCCAATTCTGGAACCACCTTGTATCAGTCCAAACAACCCCTTATGGTGTCTGGTTGTAAGTCAACCTTATTAGACAAGCTATCCTAGGGGTAGCATGGACTAAGCAGCCTTAAAGGCTTAACTCAAGAGGTTGTGTTAAGCGAGCTGTTTTACCAATCACAATCCTGTAATATCAAATGAAAGGACACCACACAAGTTTATATTATAAAAATATATGTATTTATTACTCAAAATAATCCCCAGTACTCTTTATGAGCAAAGGGGCACAAGCGTTTAAACAAAAGCACAGTATAACATACAAAGTTGCACGAATTAGTCCCGACAGCTGCAGACAGGCTCAGCTCATGCTAGAGTCCCATCTCACATAAAACCACGCACTCTGCCTCCAGGATTGTTAAGGCCTGCCATAGGAGTGACTGATAGGTATATATGTGTCCAGATGTAGGTTTAGATATAGGTATACTATATCTAAGCAAGGGGGTGATTACACCGACTTGCCCCAGCTGAGTGATCAGCCAGTTGTGTCAATTTAAGAACCCGCCAGGGGTGGCAAAAGATATGCTGCAGCCCCTGGTAGGCCTTGTTGGCACCTATGCCCTGAGTACCTATAGTGCATTGTACAGGGGCTGACAAGGAGTCCATTTTCAATTGGGGTATATACCTATAGCACATGTATTATGATTTTAGAGAGAGAACAGCAGGCTAGGAGTCTGATTAGCAGGCCCACAGCCTCATTAAGTCGAAAACCAGTGAAGCAAAAAGCAAAAATTTGGGGTGACCATAGGATAGCAGACCCTACTCTCCTACATATACACCCTGTACCTTACTTTGGTCCAGTATATATAGAGCCACTTTCTCACACGGACGGTATTCGCAGTGCTGCATTAGGTAAACCCAGACATGAAGTCAGCTGATGCCGATAAGGCATTTGACTCCCTGGAGTAGCCTTTTATGACCGAGATGTTTAGGCGGCTTGGTATGTCAGGGAGTTTGAGATCACGTATGAACCAGGAAACATCCTTTACAATGCAACTTTTACCACGCAGTGCCTTTACGACGCAACTATTACAATGCATGTCATTACAACGCATAGCGCTGGGGGCCGCTCTAGGATAGGGAATAGATTTAATTTACTATACAACACCTTCCCTACTATCCACGGGGAGTGAAGTTGGAATAGTAAATTAAACTATTCACTATCCAGCACCCCTAAGCGCTATGCGTTGTAACAGCATGCGTTGTAAAAACTGCGTTGTAAAGGCATGCGTGGTAAAAGCATGCGTTGTAATGTCATACACCAGTATGAAGCTGCTGGACACACAGCCTGTGGCCTGCATTTACGTAAATGGGCTCAACTCCGATGCCGTTCAGATCGCCTGTGAGTTTGAGATCTCGTATGAAGCTGCTGGACACACAGCCTGTGGCCTGCATTTACGTAAATGGGCTCAACTCTGATGCCGTTCAGATCGCCTGGGAGTTTGAGATCACGTATGAAGCTGCTGGACACACAGCCTGTGGCCTGCATTACGTAAATGGGCTCAACTCTGATGCCGTTCAGATCGCCTGGGAGTTTGAGATCTCGTATGAAGCTGCTGGACACACAGCCTGTGGCCTGCGTTTACGTAAATGGGCTCAACTCAGATGCCGTTCAGATCGCCTGGGAGTTTGAGATCTCGTATGAAGCTGCTGGACACACAGCCTGTGGCCTGCATTTACGTAAATGGGCTCAACTCCGATGCCGTTCAGATCGCCTGGGAGTTTGAGATCTCGTATGAAGCTGCTGGACACACAGCCTATGGCCTGCATTTATGTAAATGGGCTCAACTCCGATGCCGTTCAGATCGCCTGGGAGTTTGAGATCTATGAAGGTGCTGGACACACAGCCTGTGGCCTGCATTTACGTAAATGGGCTCAACTCCGATGCCGTTCAGATCACCTGGGAGTTTGAGATCTATGAAGCTGCTGGACACACAGCCTGTGGTCTGCATTACGTAAATGGGCTCAACTCCGATGCCGTTCAGATCGCCTGGAAGTTTGAGATCTCGTATGAAACTGCTGGACACACAGCCTGTGGCCTGCATTTAAGTAAATGGGCTCAACTCCGATGCCGTTCAGATCGCCTGGGAGTTTGAGATCTCGTATGAAGCTGCTGGACACAAAGCCTGTGGCCTGCGTTTATGTAAATGGGCTCAACTCCGATGCCGTTCAGATCGCCTGGAAGTTTGAGATCTCGTATGAAGCTGCTGGACAACAGCCTGTGGCCTGCGTTTACGTAAATGGGCTCCACTCCGATGCCGTTCAGATCGCCTGGGAGTTTGAGATCTCGTATGAAGCTGCTGGACACACAGCCTGTGGCCTGCATTTACGTAAATGGGCTCAACTCCGATGCCGTTCAGATCGCCTGGGAGTTTGAGATCTCGTATGAAGCTGCTGGAAACACAGCCTGTGGCCTGCATTTACGTAAATGAGCTCAACTCCGATGCCGTTCAGATCGCCTGGGAGTTTGAGATCTATGAAGCTGCTGGACACACAGCCTGTGGCCTGCGTTTACGTAAATGGGCTCAACTCCGATGCCGTTCAGATCGCCTGGGAGTTTGAGATCTCGTATGAAGCTGCTGGACACACAGCCTGTGGCCTGCATTTACGTAAATGAGCTCAACTCCGGTGCCGTTCAAATCGCTTGGGAGTTTGAGATCTCGTATGAAGCTGCTGGACACACAGCCTGTGGCCTGCATTTACGTAAATGGGCTCAACTCCGATGCCGTTCAGATCGCCTGGGAGTTTGAGATCTCGTATGAAGTTGCTGGACACACAGCCTGTGGCCTGCATTTATGTAAATGGGCTCAACTCTGATGCCGGTCAGATCGCCTGGGAGTTTGAGATCTCGTATGAAGCTGCTGGACACACAGCCTGTGGCCTGCATTTACAAAAATGGACTCAACTCCGATGCCGTTCAGATCGCCTGGGAGTTTGAGATCTCGTATGAAGCTGCTGGACACACAGCCTGTGGCCTGCGTTTACATAAATGGGCTCAACTCCGATGCCGTTCAGAGCGCCTGGGAATTTGAGATCTATGAAGCTGCTGGACACACAGCCTGTGGCCTGCATTTACGTAAATGGGCTCAACTCCAATGCCGTTCAGATCGCCTGGGAGTTTGAGATCTCGTATGAAGCTGCTGGACACACAGCCTGTGGCCTGCATTTACGTAAATGGGCTCAACTCCGATGCCGTTCAGATCGCCTGGGAGTTTGAGATCTCGTATGAAGCTGCTGGACACACAGCCCATGGCCAGCGTTTACGTAAATGGGCTCAACTCCGATGCCGTTCAGATCGCCTGGGAGTTTGAGATCTCATATGAAGCTGCTGGACACACAGCCTGTGGCCTGCATTACGTAAATGGGCTCAACTCCGATGCCGTTCAGATCGCCTGGGAGTTTGAGATCTCGTATGAAGCTGCTGGACACACAGCCTGTGGCCTGCGTTTACGTAAATGGGCTAAACTCCGATGCCGTTCAGATCGCCTGGGAGTTTGAGATCTTGTATGAAGCTGCTGGACACAAAGCCTGTGGCCTGCATTTACGTAAATGGGCTCAACTCCGATGCCGTTCAGATCGCCTGGGAGTTTGAGATCTATGAAGCTGCTGCACACACAGCCTATGGCCTGCATTTACGTAAATGGGCTCAACTCCGATGCCGTTCAGATCGCCTGGGAGTTTGAGATCCCGTGTGAAGCTGCTGGACATACAGCCTGTGGCCTGCGTTTACGTAAATGGGCTCAACTCCGATGCTGCTCAGATCGCCTGGGAGTTTGAGATCTCGTATGAAGCTGCTGGACACACAGCCTGTGGCCTGCGTTTACGTAAATGGGCTCAACTCCGATGCCATTCAGATCGCCTGGGAGTTTGAGATCTCATATGAAGCCGCTGGAAACACAGCCTGTGGCCTGCGTTTACGTAAATGGGCTCAACTCCGATGCCGTTCAGATCGCCTGGGAGTTTGAGATCTATGAAACTGCTGGACACACAGCCTGTGGCCTGCATTTACGTAAATGGGCTCAACTCCGATGCCATTCAGATCGCCTGGGACTTTGAGATCTCGTATGAAGCTGATGGACTCACAGCCTGTGGCCTGCATTACGTAAATGGGCTCAACTCCGATGCCGTTCAGATCGCCTGGGAGTTTGAGATCTCGTATGAAGCTGCTGGACACACAGCCTGTGGCCTGCGTTTACGTAAATGGGCTCAACTCCGAAGCCGTTCAGATCGCCTGGGAGTTTTAGATCTCGTATGAAGCTGCTGGACACAAAGCCTGTGGCCTGCATTTACGTAAATGAGCTCAACTCCGATGCCGTTCAGATCGCCTGGGAGTTTGAGATCTCGTATGAAGCTGCTGGACACACAGCCTGTGGCCTGCATTTACGTAAATGGGCTCAACTCCGATGCCGTTCAGATCGCCTGGGAGTTTGAGATCTCGTATGAAGCTGCTGGACACACAGCCTGTGGCCTGTGTTTACGTAAATGGGCTCAACTCCGATGCCATTCAGATCGCCTGGGAGTTTGTGATCTATGAAGCTGCTGGACACACAGCCGCCTGTGTTTACGTAAATGGACTCAACTCCGATGCCGTTCAGATCGCCTGGGAGTTTGAGATCACGTATGAAGCTGATTGACACACAGCCTGTGGCCTGCATCATGTAAATGGGCTCACCTCCGATGCCGTTCAGATCGCCTCCGAGTTTGAGATCTATGAAGCTGCTGGACACACAGCCTGTGGCCTGCATTTACGTAAATCGGCTCAACTCCGATGCCCTTCAGATCGCCTGGGAGTTTGAGATCTCGTATGAAGCTGCTGGACACACAGCCTGTGGCCTGCGTTTACGTAAATGGGCTCAACTCCGATGCCGTTCAGATCGCCTGGGAGTTTGAGATCTCTTATGAAGCTGCTGGACACACAGCCTGTGGCCTGCATTACGTAAATGGGCTCAACTCCGATGCCGTTCAGATCGCCTGGGAGTTTGAGATCACGTATGACGCTGCTGGACACACAGCCTGTGGCCTGCATTTCCATAAATGGGCTCAACTCCGATGCCGTTCAGATCGCCGGGGAGTTTGAGATCTCGTATGAAGCTGCTGGACACACAGCCTGTGGCCTGCATTACGTAAATGGGCTCAACTCCGATGCCGTTCAGATCGCCTGGGAGTTTGAGATCTCGTATGAAGCTGCTGGACACACAGCCTGTGGCCTGCATTTACGTAAATGGGCTCAACTCCGATGCCGTTCCGATCGCCTGGGGCACTGGGCTTAGTGTTATCATTTCTGATGTCTTCGTCTCAAACTGGAGGGTCGCAAATTTGAATCCTGGTTGATGCACTTGGGAATAGTGACTTGTATATTTTTACAGTGCTGTGACGACCCTGCCTGTGAGAGACAGCACTTTGAATAGGAAAGCCAATAGTTTAAAGAAAGATTTAAACAAAATATAAAATAGGCTACACAAATTATAGGATGGGCTGTACAGAGTATAAGATCAGTTGAGCATAATTTGAAAAAAGAGAAAACATGTAAATTCTTACTGTGCTATCAGATGTTACATTTTTAGTAACCGCAATCATACTGTAGCTAGTGTTAACCTTTTTTTAAGGTTTCCATGAAAATACTGCATTAAAGAAGTACTGATAACACCCTCACAGGAATCTTAAAAAGAATTACTCTTTGTCACCGTGAACCTCCAGGTTTGTCGCTCCCTCGGGTGGTCTGCTCCATTGTCTGCCCTCATCTAGTGCAGCTCGGTGATCACCCAGGAGTTACAAGTTAGCCCTGGCGGCTCCAGGCCATTGCTTACATTGATGGCCCCACCCAGGTCTCTGGCCCTCTGGACAGCTATCTAAACAGAGGACATGCCTTTTGAGAAGCTGGTAACCCCAGTGCTTCTTCGAACAGTTCTTTTATCGTGGCGCTCCATTTTATGTGACCAACTCTCACCCCAAAGGCCTCCTCAACATGGTGCGATGTTTGGGTGACGTTCGTTCCGCAAATTCCTGAAGCGTGCATAAAGCACAAGCCCGAAACCCATCAGCCTATATCGTCCAGGATCAACACCTAACGAGAAGAACAAACGCAGAATTCAAATGTTTTGATAGATCAATGTCATAGTCACAGTTTGATGCGCTGTAGTCATTCACCGTATTAGCAGGTCTTTTATAATTAGGCGCTCCTACATGGAGATGGTGGTTATGTGGTCATATTAATAAGGGTTTATGAACTAACTTGATAATTCGGCTTTTCCTTAACCTTTGTGTTGTTCTAAAAGTACCCGTAACCTTTATATGCAAGTCGGTAAGCTTTATAATGTTGTCTATCAGTTGTCGCTTTATCCCCTTCTTGTAAAATATGCAAACCAAACTTGAAATAAGTACATTTTGTTGTGAGAATAGCTATTGTTGCCGCTGATTTCCTTTATTGCAGCACAGCAATGCCTCTATTATAAATCGAACATTGATTATTCGAATAGTATTGATTTCATTCCAGAGTGACTTTTGCACCATTAAGGTGATAAATAATACATTGACCACAAATTTGAGTTGGATCAGTTTATCCCGTTAGAGTCCTGTCCTTCGTCGTCGTTTTCTAGTGAGCGGCCTAGGCTATAGAGGATCATAGGGCTCTGCCCCTCCTTTTGCTTCGACAGTGTTTACCTTTAGAGATGCTGATATGCAGTGCGGAGACCTGCACTTAAGCAGCTCTGAGTGAGTGAATGAAATCCATGCTGGTGGTTTGAGCTGGGATCGCGCCTTTCATGTTTATTTCTTCCATCCTGCCTCCTTCGACGTGCATACATTGTCAGATAAGGGGACAGAGGCACAGAAAGAGTAGGATTCGCCTAGTACTAATGTCAAATGTCAAATATCATGGTACTTATAGAGCGCACTGTCACCAGACGGTCACCTTGCAGTGTCGCCTATTCGGCTTCCTGGCGCTGATACTCATACCGCTGTGGAACCCCTCCTGGCTTTCCCTGTGAAGTGTCCACTCCTGGGCACCCCCAGGGTGAAGCCAGGCATGCTTAGCGCAGTTGGGGCCGGCGTGGAGGCTAAGCAAGCTATTGCCCAGAGTTGCAGCGTGGGGCCCGTGATTAGAATAGGCACCGAGGCGAGAATTAACAGGTCTGAGGAAATTGAGCCCGAGACCCCGCCGAGGCGGGAATCGAACCCTGGTCCCTGGCCAGAACTCTGCATCAGGGTCTGCCGCTCTAACCATTGAGCCACACTCCTCCACTAAACTAAACAGTTTAAGTCTGACTACTTTTTCCAAAGGTTATCACTTGGCCACATTACATTCTGGTGAATAGTCCATGAGAGTGGGTGCTGTGTACCCCCCCAGAGGCAATGTCTATGTGGTAATCAAACTCTCGTGTCATTGGTAGGGTAAGGGTAAGATTTATTCACCACTCACCCAACTGCACCAGGAACGTAACTGCCGGGAACACTCCTGGCAACGCATCAACGACAACATTCCAGGAGTCGCTGAAGGAATCTTTAGTTAAAGACGCATCACCACAGTCTGGGTCCATTTTTTAAAGCACAGCTTTAGGATGGTTGTAAATACCCCCGATCTTGGACATAAATGGGGGGAGAGGCATAAATTTACTTAGTGATTCCTGAAGCTCACTATTTCACAAATTGTAGGTCAGGGTTAAACACAGAGTCTCCTGGTTGCACAGTTTCGTAGTGCAGTAAACCACAAGTGGGGTGGTGGAGATTGTGAGGGTGCAACTACAATCCCAGGATAAGGACCTGTATAGTGGCCCTGTCGAGAAGTAACATTTGGAGTTTATTTCCAGCATCTTTAGGTAAAGTGGTAAAGCCGGGATTAGATGTTATGTCTCCCCTCAGCCCCTCCTAGGACGTTTGGTATGTGTGTAAAGGCGCTTTCGTGTTCTGGATTCATGTGAGGTGCAGAGACCATTTCAGGTGTCTCTCTGTATCTAACTAGCCTCTAAAGTTGTGTGCTGTTCCATAACGTTAGTGATACTCTGCATTCTCTCCTCTCACTGCATGTCCCGCCGCTGCTTTTTAGAGTCACTTCCTGTATTGAAATTCTTTCTAAAGCAGATGACCCTTGTAGGGAAGATTATAATCTCTCTGACACCCCTTGGTACGTAATATCCCGTACCTGGCCCAAAAAAAAAACTGACTCTGCATGATTTACTATATGGTAATACTTCCTTAAAATACTGCTCATTTTGCCCATGCTTCAGTCCATATGAAACTAGTCTTTGCCCTCCCATCCTCTTGTCCACACAGTACACTGGATCCCTCCAGGTATTACATGCTCACCTGCATCAGATTCTCCTAGCGCCTGGCCTGTGTTATTGCATTGTCTGCATCAGATTCTTCTAGTGCCTCGCCTGTGTTATTGCATTGTTTGCATCAGATTCTCCAAGTGCCTGGCCTGTGTTATTGCATTGTTTGCATCAGATTCTCCTCGTGCCTGGCTTGTGTTATTGCATTGTTTGCATCAGATTCTCATAGTGGTTGGCCTGTGTTATTGCATTGTCTGCATCAGATTCTCCTAGTGCCTGGCCTGTGTTATTGCATTGTTTGCATCAGATTCTTTTTAGTGCCTCGCCTGTGTTATTTCATTGTTTGCATCAACCCTAGTGTCTGGCCTGTGTTATTGCATTGTTTGCATTAGATTCTTCTAGTGCCTCGCCTGTGTTATTTCATTGTTTGCATCAACCCTAGTGTTCGGCCTGTGTTATTGCATTGTTTGCATCCGATTCTCCTCGTGCCTGGCTTGTGTTATTGCATTGTTTGCATCAGATTCTCTTGGTTCCTAGCCTGTGTTATTACATTGTCTGCATCAGATTCTCCTAGTACCTGATCTGTGTTATTGCACTGTTTGCATCAGATTCTCATAGTGCTTGGCCTGTGTTATTGCATTGTTTGCATCAGATTCTTCTAGTGCCTGGCCCGTGTTATTGCATAGTTTGCATCAGATTCTCCTAGTGCCTGGCCTTTGTTATTGCAGTGTTTGCGTCAGATTCTCTGAGTGCCTGGCCGTGTTATTGCAGTGTTTGTGTCAGATTCTCCTACTGCTTGGCCCGTGTTATTGCATTATTTGCATCAATCCTAGTGCCTGGCCCGTGTTATTGCAATATTTGCTTCAATCCAAGTGCCTGGCCCGTGTTATTGCATTGTTTGTGTCAGATTCTCCTACTGCTTGGCCCGTGTTATTGCATTATTTGCTTCAATCCAAGAGCCTGGTCCGTGTTATTGCATTGTTTGTGCTGTATTCTCCTAATGCATGGACTGTGTTATTGCATTGTTTGCATCAGATTCTCTTGGTGCTTGGCCCGTGTTATTGCATTGTTTGCATCAGATTCTCCTAGTGCCTGGCCTGTGTTATTGCATTGTTTGCATCAGATTCTCTTGGTGCTTGGCCCGTGTTATTGCATTGTTTGCATCAGATTCTCCTACTGCTTGGCCCGTGTTAGTGCATTATTTGCTTCAACCCTAGTGCCTGTCCCGTGTTATTGTAATGTTTGCATTAGATTCTCTTGGTGCCTCTCCCGTGTTATTCCATTGTTTGCATCAGATTCTCTTGGGGCCTGGCCCGTATTATTGCATTGTTTGCATCAGATTCTCTTGGTGCCTGGACCATGTTATTGCATTGTTTACATTAGATTCTTCTGGTGCCTGGCCTGTGATATTGCATTATTTGCTTCAATCCTACTGCCTGGCCCGTGTTATTGCATTGTTTGCATTAGATTCTTTTACTGCCTGGTCTGTGTTATTGCATTGTTTGCGTCAGGTTGTCACAACACCTGGCCTGTGTTATTGCATTGTTTGTGTCACGTTTTTCTAGTACCTGGTCTGTTATTGCATTATATGTGCTGCTTTAGGTATGTTATTATTCTAACAGTTGCAGCTTTTCTAACAAACATGGTACTTTTTATCTCAATCAAGTCCATCTGACTGCAAGGACACTGCCCTCTTCCTGCAGTGTTGAGTGGCATTTTAGCCTCTTAAGCGCTGCGCCTATACCAGCGGCCGACGGCACCACTACCTCTGGAGTGCTGCCGTCGGCCGTTGGACGTTCCAACTGCACCTGCGCAATGGAACGTTCAGCACTGGAGCTGGACGTTCCAAAGCAGCTAAGGTGTTAGGCTCCAAGTGAATTTTCCCGACTCATACCCTTATATAGGTACGATTCGCATTGCCCTTATATAGGCATAGAAATCAAGTCCTTATTTAGACATATCCCATGCAGACCAAATACAGGCATGGCTACTTCCACCCGTACCAAACGTCACAACGATTTCTTGGAAAATCAGCTTAAGCAGTTAGGGAACTTCCCCTTACTCGAATATTGATTTGTCCAAGAACTCATGTACTTTGCAAAGAACAACTATTCCCAGGGGTTCTTTCCTGACTTTATTATGCCCGACTTTATGTCAAAATATGGCATTCCTAGACAACTTCAAGGTATAAATATACCTCCACTTGCTCTAGAAAGACACAGTGGTTCGGAGCAGTTCGACTATCTACTTGCCCGACGGAGCTCTCTAAAGCAAGTGCCGAAGGAAGCCGACTCTCCAGCTGACGCACTGATCGGGAAGCTGTCACTTCTCCTGCCGAGAATCCAACTCCAGTGTTTCCAAGATCCCCTTGCGGGGAGTTGGGAAGTCGAGTCCCGAGACAGAGATACCAGACCTCCTTCATTCTAACTAAGGTATGGAGCTTATTAGAACCTAGAGAAATCTTGCATAGAATATTGGCAAAGAAATCTAAACCTATTCTACATAATACTTACTTCTTCCCTTGTACTAGACTTAGGTTAGGTACATCGGGGTAGGCGTATTTTAGAAGCACCAGTTGAGCATTTTAGCCTGTGTATTCATGCATGTATTTTTATATGGCTTAGAACCCATACAATGCTCTTACAGTATTATTTTATAATATTATTCTCGTTGTACGCATTATACTTTGCAGTCTGCTTAACGATTGTAGCAGTTCACTTCTCTTGTATGAGAAAGAAGACTGTTCAATAAACCTTTTTATTGAAAATGCCTGTCTTACAATTTCTCTGCAACTCTGTAGAAACGAAGCATGCGCGATTGACTTAGTAAAATACGTATCTATTGTTTCCTCCACTCTAGAGTTATGTTTTTCATTCTTGGGAAACAAAGTTCTCATGTTTATGTGGTTGTCAGAAACTAATCCCTTCTTGTGAATTCGAGAAAGTTTCTAGTGACCTCTGAGCTAGCTGGCACTCACTATTAAGTTTAGTATATTCAATAGAGACCTAGTCGACCTCAGTCCTACGTCTAATCTATAGGATATATTATTCCAATGCGCAGAGCCTATTGGGAATATAGGAACTACACTACAGCAGTAGCAATCTACTTCCCATTTATCAAGCAACAGACAGCACAGCATGCCTGCCAGAGATGTCGTAGGGTCAG
The DNA here is from genome assembly GCF_964263255.1 of Lissotriton vulgaris. Classification (NCBI taxonomy): domain Eukaryota; kingdom Metazoa; phylum Chordata; class Amphibia; order Caudata; family Salamandridae; genus Lissotriton; species Lissotriton vulgaris. The sequence continues at coordinate 69,399,510 of NC_141685.1, read as the reverse complement.
AAACAGTACATAGGTCAGTAGGTATGATGGAAAACTAACTGATGAATAAGATTTTAGACGAAGAAGCTGCTGTGATAGACGGCAAAACATCCATGTCGATACATCAGCAGTAGGACAATGGTTCATGGAATGATAATGGTAGATTTATTTTCACATCTGTGCAGTGCCTGTCACTTAATGTTCTTTTCTCCCACTCTCATGAGATGGTTTTACAAGGTAACTCTGAGCTCACTGAGTGTGGAGCTTCCACGAATCCCAGAGACGGGCCGTTCCAAAGATGGTAACAGAGAAGGTTGAAAGATCTCAGTCTTGATCCTGGCAGATGGACTGGTGATCCCTGAGGGGGTGTAGTTGGTCTGTGTGTTGCCACGGCTGTCCAGTGGGTGTAAGAAAATGTCAGCAATTTGTGGAGACCCCTCTTTTGGGTGAGAACCACCCAACTTCATGCAATACGGACTAGAGGGTTTGTGTCTGCGCAGGATCAGTTACATTCTGATAGCAAAATGGGGGACCTTGTCCATAGGGGATTGATGTTACCAAGGTTTAACATCTTCAGTTACGACAGATAGAGAAAGTCCATTTACTTGAAAAGCTTTCTGCACTCTGCTGGTGCAGGCAGGCAGGCAGGAGGGTCAAGGGAGTGACCCTTGACCCTTCCAGGTAGGTCGCTCCCCCTCCGCACAGCACCGCCTGTGCCCGTTCTCCCCCTCCCTGCCCCCTTGTCTCTCTGTACGTTTTTTCCTTCTGCTCCCCTCACTGCCCCTGTGTCTCTCTGCCCGGTTTTTCCTTCTGCTCCACACGTGGCCCCCGTGGCTCTCTGCCCGTTTTGCATTCTGTTGCTTAGCTGCCCCTGCATTTCTGTGACGTTTCTACCCTTTCTTGTGACCTTTGTGCCCTCTGTGCCACTCGTTTCCCCCCGCTTTTTGTGACCTTTTTCTGCCCTTTCTTGTGACCTTTCTGCCTCTGTGCCTCTCGTTTCCCCCTTAATTGTTGTGCCCTTTTGCCTTCTGTTTCCTTTGTCGCCCCTCGCCACTGCGTCCCTTACGGCCCCGCCCCCCTGACTGCCCATTCACTGCCCCCACCTCCCGCCTCCCAGCTGCTTCTCCCTCCCACCTCCCCATATAGGCTGGCCGCTGCGTGGTGAGGAGAGCGACCCTTGACCATTCCAGGTAGGTCGCTCCCCCTCCGCACAGCAACGCCTGTGCCTGTTATCTCCCTCGCTGCCCCCGTGTCTTTCTGCCCGTTTTCCCTTCTGTTCCCCTCGCTGCCCCCGTGTCTCTCTGCCTGGTTTTTCCTTCTGCTCCCCTCTTGGCCCCTGTGTCTCTCTGCCCGTTTTTGCCTTCTGTTGCTTAGCTGCCCCTGCATTTCTATGACCTTTCTGCCTTCTGTGTCACTCGTTTCCCCCCGTTTTTTATGACCTTTCTGCCCTGTCTTGTGACCTTTGTGCCTCTGTGCCACTCATTTCCCCCCGTTTTCTGTGACCTTTTTGCCCTTTCTGTGACCTTTTTGCCTTCTGTGCCACTCGTTTCCCCTGTATTCTTGTGACCTTCTTGCCCTTTGTGTGACCTTTGTGCCCTCGGTGCCATTTGTTTCCCCCTCAATTGTTGTGCCCTTTTGCCTTCTGTTTCCTTCGTAGCCCCTCACCACCCCCGCAACTGCGTCCCCTGCGGCTCCGCCCCCTGACTGCCCATTCCCTGCTCCCGCCTCCCAGCTGCGCCTCGCTCCCATTTCCCCACACATGCCGGCCGCTGCGCGGACGCGCCGCTGGCACGCAGCAAGCCTGTCTGCGCATGCCCGCGCCTGGACCGCGCCCAGTGCAAGAACCCCTGGCTCCCACACCCGCCACCACTACGATGCCAGCACTCTGCACACTCTCAACCCTGGACGGACCCACAACTGCTTCAAGGCCGCCCCAAAACGCACACACGCTCCCTTCACCTGCTGGAACTGAAGCTACACCAGCCACAGAGCCGACAAACCACCCGCCAAGAAAGACCTCAACCACCTCCGATGCATACTACTGAACACCCGCTCCGCACGCAAACACGCCGTCGAGCTCTGGGACCTGCTGAACACAATCTCCCCAGACGTCGCCTTCCTGACAGAGACCTGGTTGAACAACTCCTCCGCACCCGACATCGCCATACCCATGCCAGACGGCTACAAGATCACCAGCAGAGACCGCACCAACGGAGGTGGAGGAGGAATCAGCATCAGGGTCTCGACTAGCACTGACGACGCACTCAGCACCGCCGAACACATGCATTTCCATATCCTCACAGACCCTTACTCCACCCTCAGAGGCACCCTCGTATACCGGCCCCCTGGACCCCGCCCCCAGTTCAGCGACTCCATCGCCGACTTCATCAGCACGCACGCCCTGACCTCCACCGACTACATCCTCCTCCGAGACCTGAACTTTCACCTTGAGAACAACAACAACTCCACAACCCTGATTGATAACCTCGCCAACCTTGGACTGAGACAACTCGTCACAACGCCCACCCACTCCGCCGGCCACAGGCTCGACCCTGTCTTCTCCTCAAGCCCGCATGTCTCCGTCAGCCACACAACCGAACTCCTCTGGACCGACCACCACTGCATCCACTTCACCTTCCAGAAACCCACCACACACCACCGCACCCAACAGATCCCCCACCGCTGTGGAGCAAAATCACCGAAGACCAACTACATGCAAACCTTGCTCTTAGCCCACCCACCGAACCCTCCAACACCAACGTCGCTGCCCACAACTTCAGATGCTGGATCGAGGACTGCGCCAACACCCTCACCCCACTGAAGAAACCCCCCCACAGAGACACCAGCAAGAGGGCCAGCTGGTTCACCCCAGAACTCCTAGATTCCAAGCATGCCTACCGAAAACTAGAGAAGAAATGGCAACGTGAACAACCTCCGGACAGCAACGCAGGACGCAAGGATGCCATCCGCAACCACCACCGCCACCTCATGAGGGCTGCCAAGAAGACCTCCTTCAAAGACCGCCTCGACATCAACGCACACAACAGCAAGGAGCTCTTCAACATCGTGAAGGAACTCTACAACCCCAGCTCCAACACCAACGATATCCCGCCGTCGCAAGCCCTGTGCGACTCCCTCGCCACCTTCTTCCACTGCAAGATAGCAGACATCCACGACAGCTTCAACACCCAGACAGCCCCAACAGACAGCAACACAATAGACCCTCTGCACTCCATCAACCACATGCCCTTGCTAGCCTGGACCAGCGTGAGCGTCCATGACACCATCAAGACCATGAGCACAATCCACTCCGGTTCACCGTCGGACCCTTTCCCGCACCACGTCTTCAACAAAGCAAGCAGCTCCATCGCACCCGACCTACGCAACTTCATCAATCTCTCCCTTGAGACCGCGACCTTAACAGAAAGCTGGAAACACGCCGAGATCACCGCCCTACTCAAAAAACCCAAGGCAAACCCAAGAGACCTCAAGAACTTCCGACCCATCTCTCTGCTCCCCTTCCCGGCCAAGGTCATCGAGAAAATTGTTAACAGACAGCTAACCCGATACCTCGAAGAGAACCGAATCCTCGACCCTTCTCAGTCAGGGTTCCGCAGCAACCACAGCACCGAGACCGCCTTCATTGCCGCCACCCACGACATCAGGACCCTGCTAGACAAGGGGAAGACTGCAGCACTCATTCTCCTAGACCTCTCTGCCGCCTTCGACACCGTCTGCCACCGCGCACTACGCGCAAACCTCCACGCCGCAGGGATCCGAGACAAGGCTCTGGAATGGACCACCTCCTTCCTCTCCGGCAGAACCCAGAGCGTCCGCCTCCCCCCGGTCCATTCCGAAGCCTCCGAGATCATCTGCGGCATACCACAAGGATCCTCCCTCAGCCCGACACTGTTCAACATTTACATGGCCCGCTCGAACACGTCGCCCAACAGCACGAACTCAATATAATCTCCTACGCCGACGACACTCAACTGATCCTCTCCCTCACCAAGGACCCCATCACCACCAAAGCCAACCTCCACGAAGGAATGAAGGCCGTCGCCGACTGGATGAAGATCTGCCGTCTGAAGCTTAACTCGGACAATACGGAGGTGCTCATCCTCGGCTCCAACCCGTCAGCCTGGGACGACTCCTGGTGGCCAACGGCACTGGGGGCAGCTCCGACCCCCAACCTCCACGCACGCAACCTGGGAATCATCCTCGACTCAACGCTTCCAATGACCAAGCAAGTCAACACCGTCTCCTCCTCCTGCTTCAACACCCTCTGCATGCTCCGCAAGATCTACAGATGGATCCTGACAGATACAAGAAAGACAGTCACCCAGGCCCTGGTCAGCAGCAGACTCGACTACGGAAACGCCCCCTACGCGGGAGCCCCGACCAAGCTCATCAATCGACTACAACGCATCCAAAACGCCTCGCACGACTGACCCTCGATGTACCACAACAAGGCCACATCACCCCCACCTGAGAAACCTACACTGGCTCTCCGTCAACAAGAGGATATCCTTCAAGCTCCTCATCCATGCACACAAGGCACTCCACAAGAACGACCCAGCCTTCCTCAACAGACGGCTCTCCTTCTACACCCCCAACTGCCAGCTACGCTCCGCCGACCTCTCACTCGCCACCGTCTGTCGCATCCAAAGAACAACCACCGGAGTGAGATCCTTCTCCCACCTCGCCGCCAAGACATGGAACACCCTTTCACTGAGCCTACCACAGACCCAAGACCTGCTGACCTTCAGGAGGATACTAAAGACCTGGCTGTTCGATCAGTAGCGGCCCCCACCTACCCCCCCAGCACCTTGAGACCCTTGCGGGTATGTAGTGCGCTTAAAAAATGACTGATTCTCTAGTTGGCATTTGCCAGGGGATGTTCAGATACATTGGTTGAATTAAGCCATGGCGCAGCACTTGTAGCGTTGACTCTTGGAGTCTTTTAGTGTGTGCTGGATGCCGTAGAACTGTCTTAATGTTCCACAGAGCTCAGAAAATCCAGACGCACCTTCATCTCAGAGCGCGAGCTCTGTGACTTGACCAGTAGAACTGCAATAAAGAAGATGACCTAGACCAGTTCTACCTCTCCCGACCTTTGAACTGATCCTTGAGGAAATAAGCCCTTGTCTGGAAAGCAGCTCCACACAAGGAGCAGCTGACAGAAGACCCTGCCTGGGAGGAAGATCTGCACAAGGTGCAGCTGACAGAAGACCCTGCCTGGGAGGAAGATCTCCACAAGGCGCAGCTGACAGAGGTCCTGCCTGGAAGGAAGATCTGCACGAAGTGCAGCTGACAGAAGTCCAGCCTGGAAGGAAGATCAGCACAAGGCTCAGCTGACAGAAGTCCTCCCAGGAAGGAAGATATGCACGAGGCGCAGCTGACAGACGTCCACCCTGGAAGGAAGATATGCACGAGGAGCAGCTGACAGAAGTCATGCCTAGAAAGGAAGATCTGCACGAGGCGCAGCTGACAGAAGTCCACCCTGGAAGGAAGATCTGCACGAGGCGCAGCTGACAGAAGTCCACCCTGGAAGGAAGATCTGCACGAGGCGCAGCTGACAGAAGTCCACCCTGGAAGGAAGATATGCACAAGGCGCAGCTGACAGAAGCCCTGCCTAGAAAGGAAGATCTGCACAAGGCACAGCTGACAGACGTCCTGCCTAGAAAGGAAGATCTGCACGAGGCGCAGCTGGCAGAAGTCCTCCTGGAAGGAAAATATGCTCAAGGCACAATTGACAGAAGTCCACCCTGGAAGGAAGATATGCACGAGGCGAAGCTGACAGAAGCCCACCCAGGAAGAAAGATCAGCACAAGGCGCAGCTGACAGAAGTCCACCCTGGAAGGAAGATATGCACAAGGCGCAGCTGACAGAATTCCTGCCTAGAAAGGAAGATCTGCACAAGGCACACCTGACAGAAGTCCACCCTGGAAGGAAGATATGCACAAGTCGCAGCTGACAGAAGTCCTGCCTAGAAAGGAAGATCTGCACGAGGCGCAGCTGACAGAAGTCCTGCCTAAAAAGAAAGATCTGCACGAGGGGCAGCTGGCAGAAGTCCTTGCCGGAAGGAAGATCCGCACAAGGCGCAGCTGACTGAAGCACCTGCCTGGAAGGAAGATCTGCACAAGGCCCAGCTGACCGAAGTCCACCCTGGAAGGAAGATCTGCACGAGGCGCAGCTGACAGAAGGTCTGCCTGGCGATGACCTCAAAGCAGTGAGAGACCCACAAACCACAAGATCCGTCAAGCCCAGCCAGCCACACTGGACACAATGTATACCAAAGGCCTGATTTAGATTTCAGCGGATGGTTTATTCCATCACAAATGTGACAGGTATCCTGCCCGCCCCATTAGGAATGCATTACATCCTGTGGCAATTATAATTAGGCAGGCAGGATATCGGTCACGTTTTGATAATGCCTTGGCGTCATTTGCAGAGTTTTACTCCGCGGAACTCCACGAAGTGCCATGGAAACTCTGTTGCACTCTGCAGACTTCCGCTAATGGCAGAGTTTGTTAAGTTGCGCTGCTCTCACTGATTTTTAGTGCCAGGAGTTTGTCCCACACTATAAAAGAAGCACGAACGGCACTAAGCGTTGCGCCAGAGGGCGCTGCTGCTTTCTGCCACTCAAATTGACATTTTGCTTGATTGGCAGCTTCATCAAAGAGAATGGCAGATTTCTACACTCGAGTGGTCGCGACCTGCCGCAATGAGAAATCTCACCAGGAAGAGGTCTAGTGCATTATATTTTCTCACAAGCACTCACCATCTTACCGTTGGAGAACTGCTAGAGAAAAAAACTCGGTTCTGCATTACTTCATGGAGTTTTTTGGAACTCCGCACTCTGGGCAAAAATTCGTGAGCTCTGCCGGCAGAGCTGAATTCTTCGCCCACCCCTAGTTTTGAGGCAATAATCTGTCCGCCTACCCTCGCCGCCCTCCGTCTTCCCTCCCCGCTCCCCGCTTCCCGCCACCACCGCAGGCCCCGCCCCTTTTTTCATTCTGTTCCCTCCCCGCTCCCGCCTCCCAGCTGCTCCGCCCACCCGCGCACTTGGCCTTTATATGGCGACCGCGCGACACAGGTGAGTGTGACCCACTTGTGGGACACCCCTGCGCCGCACGGCCACCAGCTGCTGTGTGTGCCCCTCAGCCTTGTCCCTGCTTTGCTGCCTGCCTCGCTGCCGGCCGACTCCGTTGTCGTTTGTTTTGTTTTTGTTTTTGCCCGTCATTTGTGCTTGCTAATTTGTCTCCTTGCTTCCCTGCCCGTGTTAGCGTTTTTTTTCCTCTGTTTTCTGTATTTCTGTACTTTTCTCAGCTTGTCCTTCCTGTTTGCCCGCCTACCCTCGCCGCACTCTGGGCAAAAATTCGTGAGCTCTGCCGGCAGAGCTGAATTCTTCGCCCACCCCTAGTTTTGAGGCAATAATCTGTCCGCCTACCCTCGCCGCCCTCCGTCTTCCCTCCCCGCTCCCCGCTTCCCGCCACCACCGCAGGCCCCGCCCCTTTTTTCATTCTGTTCCCTCCCCGCTCCCGCCTCCCAGCTGCTCCGCCCACCCGCGCACTTCGCCTTTATATGGCGATTGTGCGAACGCGCAGCGGTCACGCGCAGCGGGCGCGCCGATTGTGCGCCGAAGGCGCGCCAAAGGTGAGCCCGTCTACGCCCGTCCGCGCCTGGACCGCGCCCAGTGCCAGGACCCCTGGCCCTCGAGGATCCCGAACAACCCGCCTGACGTACTCCACCGCCACCCTCACCGCTCTCAACACCGGCCGACTCCCAGAATGCCATCAAGCCACTCCACGACGTACCCACGGACCCTTCAGCTGCCACGCCTGCAAGTTCACCTGCATCCGGACCAGCCTCGCACCAGCACCCACCAAGTCGAACACCAGCAGCACCCACCTCAAGTGCATCCTGCTCAACACCCGCTCCGTCCACAGACACGCCATCGAACTCTGGAACCTCCTAGACGCCACAGCCCCTGACGTCGCCTTCCTCACGGAGACCTGGATGAACGCCTCCTCAGCTCCCGACATCGCCATCGCTATCCCAGAGGGCTACAAGATCGTCCGGAGGGACCGCAACGCCAACCAGAGGGGAGGAGGCATCGCCATCATCCACAAGAACACCATCCGTCTCACGACCAGCACCGACAACACCCTGACCACCGCCGAACACCTGCACTTCCAGATCCACACCAACCCGAACACCACCCTCAGAGGCACCCTGATCTACCGACCCCCTGGACCACGCACACAATTCAGCGAGGACATCGCCGACTTCGTCAGCCCGCTTGCCCTCCCCTCCTCTGACTACATCCTCCTGGGGGACCTCAACTTCCACCTGGAGAACAACACCACCACCCTACTGGACAACCTCGCCAACCTGGGACTCAAGCAACTGGTGTCCACCCCCACCCACCTCGCCGGACACACACTCGACGCAGTCTTCTCATCCAGCACAGACATCGACTTCAGCCACGCCACAGAGCTTCAATGGACGGACCACAGCTGCGTCCACTTCACCTTCAAGAGAACGACGACCCACCACCACCAGCAACAGGCCGCCCGCAGAAGCTGGAACAAGATCACAGCAGACCAGCTCGCCACTTCCCTGAGCCAGCACCCTCCTGCCAGCTCAGCGGACCCCAGCCAGGCCGCCGACAACCTCACGAAGTGGATTACCATCTGCGCGGACGAGCTCGCCCTGCTGAGGACCCCGCCCAGCAGACCCGGCAGCAAGAAAGCCCCTTGGTTCACAGACGAACTCAAGAGCTCCAAGAAGAACTGCCGAGCCCTCAAGAAAGTCTGGAGAAGGGAACCTACACCGGACAACAGGACCTCCTTCAAGCTTGCCACCCGGAAGCACCACCAGCTGATCCGCGCCGCCAAGAAAACAGCATTCAAGGAACGGCTGGACAACAACGCATACAACTGCAAGGAACTCTTCAACATCGTGAAAGAGCTCTCCAACCCCAGCGCAGGAAACAACGACATCACCCCATCGCAAGACCTCTGCAACTCCCTCGCTTCATACTTCCACAACAAGATCGCGGACATACACAACAGCTTCAACAACCATCCAACGCACACCATGACCGAACAATCACCCCCCACCACCACCCTCCACGCCTGGACCCCGATCAGCACCGAAGACACCATCCGCACGATGAACTCCATCCACTCCGGATCACCGACCGACCCCTGCCCTCACCATGTCTTCAACAAGGCCGACGCTGTCATCGCACCCCACCTGCGAGACATCATCAACACATCCTTCGACACCGCCACCTTCCCTGAGAGCTGGAAACACGCCGAACTCAGCGCTCTACTCAAGAAACCAACAGCGGACCCCACCGAACTCAAGAACTACCGCCCCATCTCGCTCCTCCCGTTTCCAGCCAAAGTCATCGAGAAGACCGTCAACAAGCAGATGGCCGCCTTCCTCGAGACGAACGGATCCCTCGACCCCTCACAGTCCGGCTTCCGAGCCAATCACAGCACCGAGACCGCCCTCATCGCCGCCACTGATGACATCCGAGCCCTGATGGACAATGGAGAAACAGCAGCCCTCATCCTCCTAGACCTCTCCGCGGCCTTCGACACGGTCTGCCACCGCACCCTAGTACAGCGCCTCAGCAACATCGGAATCCAGGACAAGGCGCTGGAATGGATCATCTCCTTCCTCGACGGAAGAACACAGAGAGTCCGCCTACCACCGTACAAGTCAGAGGCCTCCGAAGTCATCTGCGGCGTCCCTCAAGGATCATCTCTGAGCCCCACTCTCTTCAACGTCTACATGAGCCCCCTCGCATCCATCGTACGCAAACACAACCTCAGCATAATCTCCTACGCCGACGACACCCAGCTGATCCTCTCCCTGACCAACGACCCCGCCTCCGCCAGAGCCAACCTGCACGAAGGGATGAGAGAGGTAGCCGAGTGGATGACGACCAGCCGCCTAAAACTGAACTCGGACAAGACGGAGGTCCTCATCCTGGGCTCTTACACCTCCGCCTGGGACGACTCCTGGTGGCCCCCCGCCCTGGGCACCGCACCCAAACCGACAGACCATGCACGCAACCTGGGCTTCATCCTGGATTCCTCCCTCTCCATGACCAGACAAGTCAACAACGTCTCCTCGGCGTGCTTCAACATCCTACGCATGCTACGGAAGATTTTCCGGTGGATCCCCACCGAGACCAGGAAGACCGTCACCCAGGCCCTCGTCACCAGCCGACTGGACTACGGCAACGCCCTCTACGCCGGTACCACCGCCAAGCTCCAGAAGAGACTCCAGCGGATCCAGAACGCCTCAGCCAGACTCATCTTTGACATCCCACGAACCAGCCACATCACCGGACATCTGAGAGACCTTCACCGGCTCCCCGTCAACAAAAGAATCACCTTTCGCCTCCTCACCCACGCGCACAAAGCCCTACACGACCAAGGCCCGAGCTACCTCAATAGCCGGATCAACTTCTACGCACCCAAACGCCACCTCCGATCAGCCAACCACGCCCTCGCCGCCGTCCCCCGCATCCGAAGAGCGACTACAGGAGGAAGGTCCTTCTCCTACCTGGCCGCCAAGACCTGGAACTCCCTCCCTCCCGACCTGCGCCTGACCCAAGACCACCTCTCCTTCAGGAAGAAGCTGAAGACCTGGCTGTTCGAGCAGTAGCGCCCCCCCCCCCCCCCCCCCCCCAGCGCCTTGAGACCCTACGGGTGAGTATCGTGCTCTACAAGTGTCACTGATTGATTGATTGATTGATTGATTGTTGGACAAACTCTAAACCAGAGGTCAGTAGAGGGACCGAAGGACAGGAAATGAGATAAATTAGAAGATGAGAAATATGGAAAGGTAGAAATGCCGCATCACCTGTGGATAACTGACACCTCCTCCCGCTCTGCCAAATGCCCATCCAGTCACAAAGTGGCATCCTGGGCCCCAAACGGACAACGTCATGCCAGATACCATGTAATGTTGGAAAAGGGGGAAAAAAGAGTAATAGGCACACATCTGCTGTGGGGATATGTCAGGTAAATTATTGGTTGTGATGGATTCTCCATAAGTACTAAATGACTGATATCGTTGAATATTAAATTATATGAATCAACGTTTGTTTGCCTTATCTGCGCTTATAATGTAAAGGATGGGGCTTACATTGAACCCCTTGTTCTGTTTTACACAAAAGCCCCGGAAGGAGCTGCATCTTACAGAACTTTATCTACTTTAGGAAGAACTAAAGACTTGCTTTTTAAAGTTGTCTTTCAGGGCTAGAACCGGGTGCTGTAAGCTGCACTAGTTTCAGGGAGATGGACAGATGCTATAGAGATAGGAAACCCCACTCAACCCACAATAATGTTCCAATCTTCCAGGTTAGAAGAAACCAGAAATGCTTCAACCAAGGGAGCTGTTGAAAGTGTCAAAGGTGACTTATGAACAGCGAGTAAAGACAGGAGTTGGTATTTGAGATGATCTTAAGTGAATCGGAAAGAATAAGAAGAAGTGTGTAAATGGAGTTGCTTTTGTTGTATACGTCATGAAGAGTTACTGGAACTTCTGCAGCCCAGCCTGATCCAGCTCTTTTTCTAAAATCTATTGTTGTTTAAATGAAATCTTGACCATCTGCGTCTATCTTAAGCTATACCGCTAACCACTTGGGTGCTCCGTGAGCGCCCTTACTTTGCTCAGTTACTCTGTGAACACTGGTAAATCACCTTCTTTTCAGACATTAATAAGATATCACCTGATCAACAGAACCTTTAGTTAAATATCTGTGTAAGATGAAATATTTCTTGCTAAGTTTCAAAAGCGATAAAGAAGAAGAGGGAGATTTACTAATATTTTGCACCGTATTTGCATCACAAAAGTGGCACAAAACAGCGCAAAATCTTTTTTTCCTAATTTCCTTTCCAGTGCTAAACTTTTTTAGCGCTGGAAATAATGTAAAAGTAATGTGAAGCAGCGCATAGCACTGCTTCGCATTACTTCACACATTGGGACCTGCGAAGGGGGGTGCTTGGGCGTTCCTGTGCAACCACCCAAGATTTCTCATGCTAAACCCATTTTACCAAATTCAGTAGATTGGGTTTAGCGTGAGAAAACTGCACCGTTTTAAACAAGACACAAGAAAGGAGAAATGATTTAATTTCTCCTTCCTTTTCTGACTTTGCATGCATGCGGCACTGCGCAACATGCATACAAAGTGGGAAAAGCCTTCCCTCATGTCTGACATCGTAATTTGTACAGGAAGGGTGTCCTTCCTGTACAAAACCGATGCTGGACTCACACACACACACACACCCCACCCCTCCCCACCGAGACCAGGAAGACCGTCACCCAGGCCCTCGTCACCAGCCGACTGGACTACGGCAACGCCCTCTACGCCGGTACCACCGCCAAGCTCCAGAAGAGACTCCAGCGGATCCAGAACGCCTCAGCCAGACTCATCCTCGACATCCCACGAACCAGCCACATCACCGGACATCTGAGAGACCTTCACTGGCTCCCCGTCAACAAAAGAATCACCTTCCGCCTCCTCACCCACGCGCACAAAGCCCTACACGACCAAGGCCCGAGCTACCTCAATAGCCGGATCAACTTCTACGCACCCAAACGCCACCTCCGATCAGCCAACCACGCCCTCGCCGCCGTCCCCCGCATCCGAAGAGCGACTACAGGAGGAAGGTCCTTCTCCTACCTGGCCGCCAAGACCTGGAACTCCCTCCCTCCCGACCTGCGCCTTACCCAAGACCACCTCTCCTTCAGGAAGAAGCTGAAGACCTGGCTGTTCGAGCAGTAGCGGCACCAAGCCCCCAGCGCCTTGAGACCCTACAGGTATGTATCGCGCTCTACAAGTGTCACTGATTGATTGATTGATTGATTGATTGATTGTTGGACAAACTCTAAACTAGGCCACAATAAGTGTTGTAGAAGAAGTGAGAACCACAGCCTTGTGAGTGTCAGGCCGTTATTTGACTTCTGATGAACCCCACAGAGTGAGTGAGCAGCCAGAGGTCAGTAGAGGGACCGAAGGACAGGAAATGAGATAAATTAGAAGATGAGAAATATGGAAAGGTAGAAATGCCGCATCACCTGTGGATAACTGACACCTCCTCCCGCTCTGCCAAATGCCCATCCAGTCACAAAGTGGCATCCTGGGCCCCAAACGGACAACGTCATGCCAGATACCATGTAATGTTGGAAAAGGGGGAAAAAAGAGTAATAGGCACACATCTGCTGCGGGGATATGTCAGGTAAATTATTGGTTGTGATGGATTCTCCATAAGTACTAAATGACTGATATCGTTGAATATTAAATTATATGAATCAACGTTTGTTTGCCTTATCTGCGCTTATAATGTAAAGGATGGGGCTTACATTGAACCCCTTGTTCTGTTTTACACAAAAGCCCCGGAAGGAGCTGCATCTTACAGAACTTTATCTACTTTAGGAAGAACTAAAGACTTGCTTTTTAAAGTTGTCTTTCAGGGCCAGAACCGGGTGCTGTAAGCTGCACTAGTTTCAGGGAGATGGACAGATGCTATAGAGATAGGAAACCCCACTCAACCCACAATAATGTTCCAATCTTCCAGGTTAGAAGAAACCAGAAATGCTTCAACCAAGGGAGCTGTTGAAAGTGTCAAAGGTGACTTATGAACAGCGAGTAAAGACAGGAGTTGGTATTTGAGATGATCTTAAGTGAATCGGAAAGAATAAGAAGAAGTGTGTAAATGGAGTTGCTTTTGTTGTATACTTCATGAAGAGTTACTGGAAATTCTGCAGCCCAGCCTGATCCAGCTCTTTTTCTAAAATCTAACTGTTGTTTAAATGAAATCTTGACCATCTGCGTCTATCTTAAGCTATACCGCTAACCACTTGGGTGCTCCGTGAGCGCCCTTACTTTGCTCAGTTACTCTGTGAACACTGGTAAATCACCTTCTTTTCAGACATTAATAAGTTATCACCTGATCAACAGAACCTTTAGTTAAATATCTGTGTAAGATGAAATATTTCTTGCTAAGTTTCAAAAGCGATAAAGAAGAAGAGGGAGATTTACTAATATTTTGCACCGTATTTGCATCACAAAAGTGGCACAAAACAGCGCAAAATCTTTTTTTCCTAATTTCCTTTCCAGTGCTAAACTTTTTTAGCGCTGGAAATAATGTAAAAGTAATGTGAAGCAGCGCATAGCACTGCTTCGCATTACTTCACACATTGGGACCTGCCAAGGGGGGTGCTTGGGCGTTCCTGTGCAACCACCCAAGATTTCTCATGCTAAACCCATTTTACCAAATTCAGTAGATTGGGTTTAGCGTGAGAAAACTGCACCGTTTTAAACAAGACACAAGAAAGGAGAAATGATTTAATTTCTCCTTCCTTTTCTGACTTTGCATGCATGCGGCACTGTGCAACATGCATACAAAGTGGGAAAAGCCTTCCCTCATGTCTGACATAGTAATTTGTACAGGAAGGGTGTCCTTCCTGTACAAAACCGATGCTGCACTCACACACACACACACACCCTAGCACTCTGGTGCTAAGGTGTGTGTTTGATGCAGTGCCGCTGTAATCAGTGCCGACGCAAGGGAAAGGGAAGGAGAGAGCCATATCTTTGAAAATATGATGCTCTCCTGTTCCCTTCCTGTCGCGCCACACAGCGCAGCCTCGCGGGGGGAGGGCTGCGCTGCATTGTGTGGAGATTTGGTAAATCTCCCCCAAAATGTCTTTTACAACCAGTTAAACATTGTGAATGCTCATTCCATTATGTTTCAATTTAGTAATTTTAAATATCTTTACATCCAACAGAAAACAATCCTTGAATGTGTGAAATGACCATCAATAATGAAGCGAATGCTGTAAATCTTCAATAATAGCAGAAATATTGAGCTACAGTATTCAGGAAAACATCAGCGCAGTCGGCGACAGAGGAACCTGCACACAAACTGACAGATCCCGGATGAAGTATCAAGGGCAGTTCAGTGATTGTGAGAGTCTGAGCTGTGTACCTCCACCCCACAAGACGAAGAAATGACCTAAGAAAATTAAGGCAACAACAATAACAAACGGCCTCCTGTATAATCAAGTGTCCAACACCAGATTTGATCATTGGATCGGTATGATGTGATTACCACAGTGCTCTATTTTATAAAATGATGACAGGCTATCATTCCGTGCTCTAGGAGAATTTTAAACTCTTTCTGGACATACCACAGTAACCAGAGTAGAGCACAACAGAGCAGAGCCAGACAACTGACGGGTAAAGGAAAGAGGAGTACTTGTATCTACAATACAATAGACTGTCCTAATTTGCACCAGCCAGAAGGAAGATACATCTTTACCCGCAATCGTGCATAGCCATAATCCAATCTAAAGGCACAATCGCCTACAAAGACACCTTCTACGTATTAGGAGTGTGGTAAATATTTGGTGGCTATTGTATTTTATTGTTAAATCAGAAATCAAACGTTTAAAATACCGCTCACCTATTAAATGTGTGAGAAAAACACAAGTGCTTTATCATCCATGTTGGCCCATCAGGAAATGCAGTCATGGGATGTAGACAAATATATACCCGATCCACAGACACTAACCAAGAATGAAGAATCATACACATGCAGCAAGAGCTTTAGTTTGTCATCACTACGCAAGCTTCATCAGCACATGAACACAGGAGAAAAACCATTCAAGTGCAGTGAATGTGTAAAGAGCTTTAGTAGTTTAGCAGAACTACAAAGACACCAGCGAACACACACGGGGGAAAAACCATTCAAGTGCAGTGAATGTACAAAGTGCTTTAGTCAGTTATCAAGCCTTCAAATGCATCAGCGAACACACACAGGAGAAAAGCCATTCAAGTGCAGTGAATGTGTGAAGAGCTTTAGTCAATTATCACACCTTCAAAGACATCAGCGAACACACACGGGAGAAAAACCATATCATTGTAGTGAATGTGACTGTCGTTTTTGCGACTCTTCAGAATTAAGGTATCATCAGCGAACTCACACAGGAGAAAAACCATTCAAGTGCAGTGAATGTGCAAAGTGCTTTAGTCGGTTATCCCACCTTCAAACACATCTGCGAACACACACAGGGGAAAAACCATTCAAGTGCACCGAATGTGCAAAGTGCTTTAGTCAGTTATCACACCTTCAATAACATCAGCGAATACACCCAGGGGAAAAACCATTCAAGTGCAGTGAATGTGGGAAGAGCTTTAGTCGATTATCAGACCGACAAATTCATCAGCGAACACACACGGGGGAAAAACCCTATCATTGTAGTGAATGTGACAGTAGTTTTAGTTTCTCTACAACATTAAGGTGTCATCAGCGAACTCACACATTAGAAAAACCATTCAAGTGCAGTGAATGTGTAAAGAGCTTTAGTAGTTTAGCAGAACTACAAAGACACCAGTGAACACACACAGGGGAAAAGCCATTCAAGTACAGTGAATGTGGGAAGTGCTTAAGTCAGTTATCAAACCTCCAAAGTCATCAGCGAACACACACAGGGGAAAAACCATTCAAGTGCAGTGAATGTGGGAAGTGCTTTAGTCGGTTATCAAGCCTTCAAAGACATAATCAAACACACACAGGGGAAAAGCCATTCAAGTGCAGTGAATGTGTACAGAGCTTTAGTAGGTTATCATACCTGAAATGTCATCAGCGAACACACACAGGGGAAAAACCCTATCATTGTAGTGAATGTGACAGTAGTTTTCGAGTCTCTTCATCATTAAGGAATCATCAGCGAACTCACACAGGAGAAAAACCATTCAAGTGCAATGAATGTGGGAAGAGCTTTAGTCGATTATCAAAGCTACAAAGTCATCAGCGAACACACAGGGGGAATACAATTCAAGTGCAGTGAATGTGGGAAGAGCTTTAGTCGATTAACAGCCCGACAAATTCATCAGCGAACACACACGGGGAAAAACCCTATCATTGTAGTGAATGTGACAGTAGTTTTAGCTACTCTACAGCATTAAGGTGTCTTCAGCGAACTCACACATTAGAGAAACCATTCAAGTGCAGTGAATGTGGGAAGTGCTTTAGTCAATTTTCAAAACTAAAAATTCATCAGCGAACACACACAGGGGAAAACCCCTATCATTGTAGTGAATGTGACAGTAGTTTTCGCTTGTCAACAGCATTAAAGAATCGTCAGCGAACACACACAGGGAAAAAGCCATTCAAGTGCAGTGAATGTGCAAAGAGCTTTAGTCGGTTATCACACATTCAAAGTCATCAGCGATCACACACGGGGGAAAAATCATTCAAGTGCAATGACTGTGGGAAGAGCTTTAGTCAGTTATCAAACCTTCAAAGACATCAGCAAACTCACACAGGGGAGAAACCATTCAAGTGCAGTGAATGTGCAAAGAGCTTTAGTCGGTTATCACACATTCAAAATCATCAGCGAACACACACGGGGAAAAAAACATGCAAGTGCAATGAATGTGGGAAGAGCTTTAGTCAGTTATCAACCCTATGAAAACATCAACAAACACACGCAGGAGTAAAGCCACTCAAGCGTAATGAATGTCGGAAGAGCTTTAGTCGACGATCAGAGCTACAAAGTCATCAGCGAAACACACAGGGGGAAAACATAAAAGGGCACTGAAAGTGAGAACGGCTTTTGTCAATTTTCGATCCCACACAGCCCTCAGTGGATACACTTCTTCATTTAACTCACATGGAAATAATCCTAGAGATGCAGAGATTCCGGAAAGAATTTAAGAACATCAAAAATAATATTGACCCGTCTAAGGACATAGACAAGAGCAGAACAGTGCAGTTATTGTGAGAGGAATGAATTACGGAAAAAGAAAAAATTCAAATTATGTATGATATTGAAATACCAATGATAGAAGACCTGAATAGCAGTAAAGAAGAAAAACAGATAACAGTATTTGTAGAATGATAAAAGTGTTGGTTTCCAGTGATCGTTCACTTCCGTACACATAGCAAAGTGACTTGATGTACCAGGATACACAGTGGGAGACAAGCACAATGTGGATTAAAAGAAAAGAAACATTGTTGATTTTTATTTGGTGAAGAAGAGATACAAAGAAAAACATTCAATCGCACCTGACCACACTACCTGTAAAAGCAACACTGAACAATTCTGGGACTAACAGCGGTATTTTCAGCTAACTTGTCGAATTAGTGATAAACCTATAAACCCAACACACCCAGAGTGGACATGTTGTTAGGGCTCTGGAGATGGAAGCTTCATTGGTAAAATGCATGTATTACTATTAACAAATGCCACTGCAGTATATGTAATGAACTAAAGCAAAGCACAGGTGTTCAAGAAATAACCTATTTTCAGATATAAAAAAGCATATACCTTGTTTTTAAGTAACATTTGGTGCATCTTTTACACACTGTTATCGGTTGATGGTTCAGCTCGTGCCGCGCGCATTATTACTAAGTGCGACCCGTGGCTCCTCTCCGACTTGGCTCCCCCTATTAATTTTGTGACTTGCCAAAATCTACTTTTTACCAGAATTTAGCCATTGTAAGCAGTAGACTATATTTGAAGAATGTGGTGAAATAGCGAAATCCCAGATGAAAAGCATATATGTGCCAGGACAATCAGTTGCACTCCCAGCAACTCATCTTCCACACTTGATTGTTCTCTGTCCTCAAATGTTCTGAAGGATTTGCCGTATAAATGCCTGAAGTGGCAGTGACATTCATGAAGCTAACACTAACAGGAGTGTTTGGGAGATAGAAAGGGGGAGAGATAAAGAGAGCGAGAGAGACAAAGAGAGAAATAGAAGGAGGGGGAACAGCACGTTATTTGTACTCACCTAAAAATAGAAGAAGCAGCCGAATACATGTCAATGTGTGACATCACCAGAGAAACGGGCTGAACACCTGTGAATTTATATGTTTATTTTTAACACCTATAGACCCATGTCATGCCAATAAACAGGGCACAAGTAAGGAAAATAGTGAAGGAGCCCATTATCATATGCAAATCACTTTTTTTTTTAAACTTTTTTATTGAGAATCCATGAGGCATAATAAGGAAACAATATACATGATTTGAATGAAAGAGACAAGATACAATATAAACAAACCACCAAAATTAACAATAAAAAGGTAATGCAGAGGTCGGTTGTCGAATTACATAGCTTGGTATCTGATTGAATTCATTCTTGTAAATCCTGAAATAATTCATGTTATTAATATGAATATTGTACACATTATGCTGGCGACCGCAAACAAAAAGAAGAAGAGAGGAGAATATAACAAATAAGAGCATTGCGGTAGCCATAGTCCTAACAATCAATGAGTTTGCTACAATCTGCTAGCACGCCAAGCAGCCACTGGTGCCCAGGTCTTCAACCCCACTTCTCTTAATTTTTTACCCTTGAGTTCATACAGAGCCGCCTCCACATTATCTATTCCCAATAGTCTGGACAACCACATTTGGAAGGTTGGGGCCTCAGTGTCTTTCCAAGCTGCTGAAATTAAAATTCTAAGTACAGCTGTGGAGATAAAAATTAAAGCTTCAGTCTCAATATTTAATTTCAATTTGCTTTGGCATCCTATAATCACGAGTGTTGGAGAAAAGGTTATCTGGACATCCAGCAGCCCCGCCCAGAATGATTCAATCTCTGTTTTAATTGAGTCAAGTTTCTCGCACTGATAAAACATATGGATAATATCAGCTGGACCTTTGCAGCATCTGGGGCAGTTGCTGTTCTCCCTCTTATTTTTTTTTATTTTTTTTATTTTTTCCATTTGTATGGCGCTCAGCTACCCAATAAAGGTTTCCCGGCGCCTTTGACATTCAGTTGGATTGAAGGAAAATGCTGAGTTGTAATTTAGCACAGTTGTTTCTGGAAAAGCCGGGTTTTTACATGTTTCCGGAAGTTAACGTAGCTTTCCTCTTTCCGAATATGTGGGGGGAGTAAATTCCATAAAATAGGCCCTTTGACAGAAAACGATCTCCCTCCAGTTCTTTGCAATTTGAATCTGGGAACAGTGAAATTCGCTGCAGTTTGGGAGCGAAGGTTACTTGTTGGCAGGTAGGGGGAGGCCAAGGCTTATAGATAGGTAGGTGCCGTTTTGGTTTTGATTTTAAACATGTAACTCAGGGTTTTGAAGCTGATCGATGTTCTATCCTGAGCCAATGTAAATCGTTCAGATGTTTTGATACTCTTTCAGACTTTGGTATCCTACACAGGAGTCGTGCAGCAGAGTTTTGGATCATTTGGAGTCGTTTGATCACTGCTAGGTTCGAGCTTAGGTAGAGGATGTTTCCGTAGTCAATACGCGATGTTATTAGTGCGTTGACTACGGTTTTTTGTGTGTCAGGGGGCAGCATCCAAATGATTTTCTTCAACCATTTTATTATGGTGAAGCAGAGGCCAGCGACTTTATTTGCCTGCTGTTTCATTGACAGAGTATTGTCAATAATGACTCCTAGATTTCTTACGTGTGTAGCTGGGGAGGGAAGATTACCCAGCTCAGGTGGCCAATGGGAGGGGTTCCAGAGCTCCTTATTCCTTCCAAATAGGAGGACCTCGGTTTTATCCCCATTTAATTTCCACTGGTTGGTGGTCATCCAGTTGAAAATTTTCTGGAGACCAGTTTTGAGTAGAGAAGGGTCTGAGGGTTTTGACTCAGATAGGAAAAAAATGATTTGAGAGTCGTCAGCGTAAGACATTAAAGTCAGGCCTGCGCAGTCCGCCAGGTCGGCCAGTGGTCTAAGGTATAGATTAAAAAACAACAGGCTCAGGATGGAGCCCTGTGGGACTCCATGTGGGGCGGGAAACGTGTCTGAGCATGCAATACTGGATTTGATCTGGAAGGTTCTTTCGGTGAGAAAGGACTTGATCCACTGTAGGGCATCGCTGCGAATGCTGTTTCTCTCTAGAGTAGCCAGAAGAGTTTTGTGTGATATGGTATCAAACGCCGCACTCAAATCTAAAAGAATGAGTGCGACTGTTTGACCCTCATCCAGGAGTTTTCGATTTTTTTCCGTTACACCCAGTAGGACGGTCTCCGTGGAGTATCCTGCTCGGAAGCCTGATTGCGATGGGTGGAGGAGGTTGTTTTCCTCTGTGAAGGTAGTGAGGGCGGAATGGATGTGCCTTTCCATGAGTTTGGAAAATGCAGGGAGTAAAGATATAGGTCGATAGTTAGAGAGGACTGTGGGGTCGGCTAATGGTTTTTTCAATAGTGGGGTTACCATAGCGTGCTTCCAACTCGACTGGACTGTGGAAGATTGGAGGGACGCGTTTAGCATGTCTGATATCATGATCAGGGGGGTGGTGTCAAGTTGTTTTAGAATACAGACAGGGAGAGGATCGCAGGGGGAGCCTGATGAAATGGACTTCAGGGACGTTTTTAGGGAGTCCATGGTTACAAGGCGCCATTTCTCGAGGGAGTTCGCTTTTTCCGGTGGCTTAGGGATATCCTGCTGTGAGCAATTATCATGGGGTCTGGTAGTGATGTTGAGGATAATGTTTTCTATTTTATCATTAAAGAATGTCGCAAGGTCTTGGCATTGTTTTTTTGTTAAAGGGCGAGTAGTAGCAGTTGTTTGAGCACCTGCTAGGTCCTTCACTGTATTGAATAAAGTCTTTGTTTGTGGCATTGTTAATGGAGTTGGCCACGTAACGGGCCCGGGCTTTATTGCAGGAGGAGTGATATGCGTTTCTCGCCTTGTTGTATGTTTTCTTATTTTCATGGTTATAATCTTTGCGCCATTTCCTTTCTAATGCTTTACATTTAGATTTTTCAGTTTTGAGAAGTTCATTAAACCAGGGGGCAGGGGGGCGGTGGAAGTTTCTTTTTGCCTCCGTTAGGGGAAGGCATTGATTTACTGCCGTTTCTAACCACTGCTTGGTAGCTATAGCTAGACTTTCCACATTCTGGTCGTGGGAGGGTGTGCTAATTGTTAGCGCTTGATTCTGTTTGTTTACGTCTAGTAATTTCCAATTTCTCATGGAATGAGCAGGCCATGTGGTATTTCTGGGGGAAAATGGTCTCGTTAGGGTGAAACTGATGAGGTGGTGGTCTGACCAGCATATAGGGCTGGTTTGAGTCCATGTTAAGTCAGGGATATTTGTGATTATGGGGTCTAATAAATGTCCTGCCTTGTGCGTAGGACCGGAATTGAGGAGTGATAGGTTTAGGGCAGTTAGATCGTCTACTAGATTACAGCAAGCCACATTTGTTTGGTCCTCAAGATGGAGATTTAAGTCCCCTAGGAGTGTAAAATTTTGTAGTCCAACAAGAATGGAGCAATGTAGTTTGCTAGGCTGGCTGTCCAAGTATTGGCATTCCCAGGCGGTCTATATATTAGGAGTCCGGAGAAAGTAAAATTGGGGTTAAGGGTGATTTGAAAAGAGGCGGCTTCACAGTCTGGGATATTAACTGGGAGCATATTGCAGGTAAAATCTTTGCGAAATATGATAGCGATACCTCCACCCACTTGGCCTTGTCTATCTCGTCTTGTGATGGCATAGTTGGCAGGGAGAGCAGTTGCTACATCCGGACCGGAGCTTTCGTGTAGCCAAGTTTCTGTAAGGAAGAGAGCACTGGGTGCTTCTTCTAATAAAAGGGTGAGGATGTCCAGTTTGTGCTGTGGCAGGGATCTGCAATTTACGCTAAAAAAGGAGTAATTGCAGCTGGTGCGTTTTGGGCGTTTGGAAGGGATTTGGGATAGGGGTTCTGGGTCCTGGTATGGTTGGATATTTGTGAGTTGAACATTGCAATTCATGCAGTGTGTATCACCCAATGGCGAGAGCACTATGCAGTTGCGATGTATTGCGGGGCGTAAAGCTTTTAATTGTGAGGAGCTCATACCTGAGAGGTGGTTAGAGTAGAGTTCCCTGCCCAATTCCCCGTCCTGTCCCGGATGGACCCAGACGGGCATGTCTTAGGCTTGTCTTCAGCGCGGCTTTGGCGTGGTTGCTGCCGCCTCTACAAGTCAGTTTGCCCAATCAGTGCCTGCCCCAGCCTGGAGGCCGGAAGAAGGTACCGCCCTGCACCCTCCCCACAAACAAGCCTAGCGCTTGCGGAGGACCGGGGCTACAGGGGACACAATTTATTTCCAGAAAGGTATTTAGGAGGTGGGTTTACACAGTTTACATCACACAGTGCTGTTTCTTAAAATCAAATCAGTGAGATTAAAAAGTGTCTTACCCCAATCATAAAGCTTAGAGGGGGTATAATACAGATTAAATAATGTTTTGAAGTGCTGAGCTCTTAAATTGGAGGAGCGTAGGAATCTTCTATCCATTACAAGGGCTCTGTCCAGGTCAATGTCCGGATCCTCCAGTTTTAAAGCCCAGGCTTCCTCAGTTTTGCCCATATCGTCCTGGGAATCCTCCAAAAACAGCATATACACTCAGTTGATTCTAGGTTCACCCCCCTTTAGATAATCCAGTATTTTACACCTCTCCCTTAAGATGATACGGGCCTTCTTGATCTGGTTGTACTGACCACCTGAGTATATTTATAATCTTGTCTACCCTGGAAGAAGTGCCTTTCTCTTAATTCTTCCAGAGTACTACACTCATCCCTAACCATAACTTGCCCCAGTGTCAGGATACCCTGTCGCTCCCAGTGTCTCCAAGACCCATCATTACTTAGGTTAGGAAAGCGGCCCGAGTTCCAGAGTGGGGTGTGGTGATTATATTTAGAGATTGCCAGTGCTTTCTGACGTGCTACCCAGACCCCCCATATCCCTTCGAGTGTCTTGAGTCTCGACTTATTGTAATATCTTCTTTCTGTTCTCCTATCATATGCAAATCACAGTGACGTCACATGTAGTGACATCACAAGAAGTGATGTCAGACCCTAATAATGTTCACGTGAAAGGTCGACGGCCTGTTTTAAAAACAAAAGACAAGAAACATAAAATAATGTAAAAGTAAGTTTTTGGTTTCAGTTTTTATACATCATGTGTTTTGCCCACTATTAGTTTGTAACTAAACTCGGAAATGACTGAAAGTCTAAATATTTTTAAACAGATATGTGGAACTTGGAAATTACATTTTTAAACAGTTTTCAGCGAATAAATAAAATGTGCTTTTAATTTGCGCTTGTTTCCTGACGTTATTCTTTATCCATCCCCTAAGCCCCAAACTGTTTCACATTTTCAGTGTATTAAGCACTTGAAGGGCTAATTTTGTCAAGTTCTCTGTTCCTCTCTTGCACCACTCACACAAACAAACACTCAGAGGCCTGTGTCTGCAGTGCTGGGGCACAAAGTAACAATTAACAGTTGCAGGCTAAGGAGCTAGGAGTCCCGTTTCTAGATAATAGTGGGGGGATCCCTTCAAACTGGCTACCCTCCGACTTGTGCCGTGCTGATAAAGCAATAGTGAATTTGAGTAATTTATGATGAATTGAAATGAGAGAAAGAGAAGAACAGAGCGAGGTGCAGGATATATTAAAGAAAATGACCTGTTCTGTGTACTAGCACTTTACGTAAACAAGTTGTGCTGTGCGTTGTGAACAGGCTGTCACCCCCTTTGTATGTAAATGAGCTTCTGTGACCAGACACCCCAGGCTCCCATCTCTTCTAGCGCGGATGATAATGTGAGCACTGTAAGGTAATCACAAACTAGGACTATATTGAGAAACAATTGGCTACCAGGTCACACAGCTGTTGTTATGTAGTTCTTTATTCATTTTTTTTCATTTACTTTAATTTGCAGCAATATTCCAGGTTACTTTTTCTCAGTATTACACTTCAGGTCGCTCATTTGTCGGCATGGGTTTTGTCCTCACACTGGTCTAGGATGGGCCTTCTCAAGGTAGAAGGCGCTGTAATAGGAATAATAAATCAGACATATATGAAATTGTATGTAAACAAATGTGTGCCTTTCAGTTATCAGGCACCACCAGACTCACATCTACACTTGTAATTGAGCAACAGACTAAAGTGACTCCTCCCTGTATAAATATGTGCCATCAGTAATCGGGCTGATGGTTCCGCTGATGCGCACAGCAAATACAGTTTCTGGGATTGTGCGCATTGGCCTAAATTTTAATTGCTGAAGTTGCACGCAGTTTCGCTGATGCGCACAGTTAATAAGGCTTGTGGATATTGCGCACTGTAAGCAGATCACTGAAGTTCACCCTTAAGTAGGAGCTAGGTCAAACCATAGTACGTGGGGCGTGGCTGGGTGCCAGCGAAGATGGCCGCCTGACTCGGGAGCTCCGTGGAGCCGAGCCTTCATCCGGCTGCCGGCGGGAAGAGCTGAAGCGGCGCAAGCGGCCTGAGGTCTCAGGCAAGGGCCCGGCTCGGCGGCCTAGTTGGGCCGGTACGGAGCTCGACTCAGCCTGAGGGGAGCCATCTGGCCTGCATCGTGTGGCCCAAAAGTGTAGCGCCGCCAGTTTGGGACTACCACAAGCTGTCCTACATCGAGGCTGGCTGCAGGCACCAGTGGTTGGGAAGGTTTGGAGGCCGACCGGAGGACACCTGAGGAATGCAGCCGGGGCCACGTGGGTCCCGCTTCAAAAACAGTAAGCCAGGCGTGGATTCCGACTGTCGGTGAGGCAGTGGGCGGCTGGACGGGCTCAGTTTTAGATGGCGTTCCAAAGCACGGCAGGGGCGCACATCAGCGTAGGGGCCCCGGGCAGAAGAGGAGACGGACTGCAGGAGAATCCAAAAGGCGGGACGGAGAGGCCGCGGTGGTGATTTGGCCCCCATGAGTGAACCCTCTCCCGGAAGCCAGGGGTGACCATCACATGCGTGGGGGCAGATAACGTGCGACACCCCCCAGGCAGGACATGAGGCGGGCTGTGGAGATGGGACGCCTGCAGCCTGCATACATGAGACGGAGCTGCGGCCAGCGAGACAGGGCTGTGTGTGGCAGCAAACGTGCCGCCTGCTGGGGTGCGGCGAAGAGCATAGCGGAGGGAGCACTTCACAGCCTTGGGCCTGGACCGGTGGAGTGGAGGCCCACCTGGTGATTTGAAGGCCTGAGCTGCGGGAACCCTAGGGGTGTGCCGAATATCAACAGTGGCTGCAGACGCCATTCTTGGACGGACCGGGGCGTGTTGCGTGCCACAGACTGACCGCGTGGGATTATAGCCAACATGAGGCCCAAGCACAATACAGCGTCGCAATCAAACAAACTGGACAAAGACACGGTCCAGATGGGGATGCCACAAGCGGAGAACTCTGCAGGTGACCAATACGGTGCAAAAGAACCATCGCTGGCCTCCATCATGGCGGCCATACAGTTACTTGGCGCCAACTTAGAGGCGAAAACTGACAAGGTCTCCATCAAAGTAAATCTCCTCCGGGTCAACCTCGGGAAAACATCGAAGAAGACGAAAGCCAACGATGCCGACATCAAGGTGGTACAGACGTCAACCAAGGCACTGGAACAACGTGTCAACGACCTAGTGCACCAACACCGCCAAGTGTGGAGAAGTGTGGCTCACCAATTAGAGCGGCAGACCCTGAGGCAGAGGTCTGGCCCGGGACCAGGGTTCAATCCCCATCGTGGCAGGGTCTTGGGCTCAATGTCCTCAGACCCGATAATTCTCACCTCGGTGCCTACTCTAATCATGGGTTCTACTCTGCAACTCTGGGCAATAGCTTGCTTAATCTCCACACTGGCCCTAACAACGCTAGGATGCCTGGCTTCACCTTGGTGCCGAGGAGTGGACACCTCACAGGAACAGGCCAGGAAGGGTTCCACAGCGGTATTCGTACAGCGCTTAGAGACCCCTGGGTGATAGGCGCTATACAAGTGAAAATTACATTTACATTTACATTTACATTTACATTTACATTTACATTTACAAGTGGCATTGTGGCTGGAAGACCAAGAAGGGAGGGCCCGCAGAAGCAATATACGCGTCGTAGGCATACCGGAGGATTTGGAGGGGCCCAGTGTGGAACTTTTCCTGGTAGACCTGATCCTCAATCACTTGAAGCCTAAACGCCTCTCCAACATATTCACTGTGGAAAGGGCGCACCGTGCACCTATCCCTAATCCCAAACCAGGGGCGCCGCCCAGGACCATTATTGCTTAAATCCTGAACTATAGGGATAGAGACGCCATCTTGCAAGCAGCTGGACAGGCCGGGGACCTCCGCTACGACAATGCCACGATTCGTTTTTTTCCGGACCTTACCCTTCAGGTACAACGAGAGAGGCGCTCCTTTGTTGGCGTGAACGCAGCGCAGAGGGAGAGAGGCATCAAATACATGATTTTTCCTGCCAAGCTCAAGGTTCTTGCCGGAGGCAAATCTTTATTCTTTACCTCGCCTGCGGACGTGCAGGACTGGATTGACCGGAAGATGTCGACGGCTCAGGATCAGGCCAGAGGTGGGAGTTGGAGAGACGCACAGGCTGCGTCGCCAGAGTCTGTGGCCGGCAGGTCGGACATTGATGGACAGAGTCAGCGCTCGTGGAGGTCGAGGTCTGCCCCCTCTCTTTTCTAACTCCGTGACCCAAGTGAGCCCGCGAGGGGCTGCCTTCTTGTCCGAAGGAGTGTAATCAGGACTGAAAATGAATGACTCTTTAGAAACATGGAGTGCAGGTTTTCCTGGTACACTGTTACAGTTTACGGGGTGGGCATGGGTGGCGGCTGGAGCCGGCGCACACCCCACTTGCACAG
Source organism: Lissotriton vulgaris (assembly GCF_964263255.1). NCBI lineage: Eukaryota > Metazoa > Chordata > Amphibia > Caudata > Salamandridae > Lissotriton > Lissotriton vulgaris. Next base: position 69,371,900 of record NC_141685.1, on the reverse strand, counting down.
GTTCATCTGTTGGGAAAAGGGGGTTGTTTTTCTGTTTTATTATTCTCCCGATTCCAGGTTGGGTAACGGGCGAAAGGCGCTCTGGTAATTGGGGATGTGGGTAGTTCGAGACCAACGGAGCAGGGAAGCAGGGTGGAGGGGTTGCATTTGTTTGGAGGGAGGGACGAGAGGGAGGGGGAAGAGACAGGGACGGTTGCACATTGAAGGGGGAGATGCGAGGTTGTTAGCAGCACACCACGACAGGGCACATATTCTGAAACAGCAACATAGGACATACAGGAGAGCACTGGTTAGCTACATGGTCCATGGCTATGAAGTGGGATAGGAGTCTTAAACTAATTAGCTGGTACGTCAATGGTATGGGGGACAAACTCAAACGGGGTATTGTGCTACAGTTCGTGAAGAAATACTTGCCAGACGTAGTCTTAATGCAGAAGACGCACCGGAGGGGGTACACATGCCAGGCACTAAACAGATGGGGATACACAATAGCGGCACATGCCGGGTTCACTTTGGGGTCTTGAGGTGTAGGTATTTTGGTGCGACGCACCTTTCCCATGGTGGTGGACCATAAAGAGGTGGATCCCATGGGGCGCTTTGCGGATATTTCTGGGAAATGGGAGGGCCTTAGACTAAAACTAGTGTCCATCTATATCCCTCCAGGCCTCCAGATACAGTCCTATCGTGACCTGGGAGAGCTTGTATTGTCCCTCCCGGAAGGCCTCCTGCTGCTGGGTGGCGACTTCACCGCTCGGTGGTCTCTGGGCAGATAGACAGGCAACTGGTGAGAGATATCGGGGTGGGGCAGCGGTGGCTCCCCAATCTCCTGGAGGCGTTCGGACTGGTCGATATATGGCGCCTCCTGCACCCAACATAAAACAGCACACTCTCCTGTCAGGTCTACACCACACTTTTTCGCGCCTAGATTACCTCCTGGTGCCAATGCACCAGGACATGACGATACGTGAAGTCACCCACCTGGCGAGGGGCATCTCGGATCACTCCCCTCTCTGGGCGCATCGTACGCTAGGCGACCAGCAGGTTAACTGTGTCGCTCCCATTGCCGCCTTGGCATTTGAAGGGTGAAGCTATACAGAAGAACGTTACCCAGGTGATCGATCGCTACTTTGAAGAAAACTCGGGGTCTGTGGACTCGGGGGTGGTCCTATGGGAGGCCTTCAAGACGGTGGTAAGGGGAGAAGCACTCTCAGCAATAGCGGGACGCCGCAAGGAACGTGAGACACAACTGCAGACTCTGGAGTCTGAGTTGCATAACCTTGAGGACACTGCGCAACGCACTGGGAGCCTAGACACGATACACCGGCTCCAATGGAAGGCTACAGAGTACAGGGATCTTACTACAGACGCAGCCAGGACATTGGCAAGGGACAGAGAAGGGAGGCTCTATGATCAAGGAGGTAAGGCGGGCAAACTTATAGCGTGGTTGGATGGTTGGATAGGAAGCAACAGGCTCAGAAGGTGGTCGCTGAGTTGCAGACGGCTACGGGAACGGTTCTAACGGACCCGCAAGATATAGTCAGGGAGTTTGCGTCAAACTATCAACAAGTTTACGCTCGGAGATCCACAATGACAGAAAGCGATTCAGCAGCCTTCTTGGAGGACATTGTCCTCCCGTCCCTCTCCGAGGACGAAAAAGAGACTCTAGAAGCACCCCTGGTGGTGGAAGAAATAGTGTCGGCCATTAATGAACTTCGCCCTGGGAAGGCCCTAGGGCCCAATGGGCTGCCTGTGGAGCTCTATAAGCTCAAACCAAACGGCCTGGGTGAGCACCTCAAGCGGATGTTCAAGGAAAGTAGGGAGCTAGGTAGTCTGCCCCGTGACCAGCGGATAGCCACAGTCCAGGCAATCCCCAAGGTGGGGAAGCCTAAAGAGTTCTGTGCCTCCTATAGGCCGATATCATTGGTCAACGTGGAACCAAAACTCCTGGCCAAGGTTTTGGCCAACAGGATCAGACTGGTCCTCCATACCCTGGTGCACCCAGACCAATCAGGCTTTATGCCTCACTGCAATACAGCGTTGAATCTACAACGCCTCCATGGGGTGCTGGGCTGCTGCCACCGGCTACGCAGAGAGGCAGTGGTGGTGTCATTACATGCGGCCATGGCTTTCGATACCCTAGAGTAGCCGTACATGATGGTAGTACTTTGAAAGTTGGGGTTCGGCCCTAGCTTCATTAGCTGGGTACAGCTCCATTATGCAGATCCATTAGCTCAGATCGTGGTCAACAACTAACTTTCAGAGGCCTTCAGTTTAGGGAGGGGAACGCGACAGGGATGCCCCCTCTCACCACTGCTATTTGCTTTGGCCCTCGAACCATTGGCAGCGTGGGTGAGGCAGACCCCCTCACTGCAGGGGATACGATGGGCAGACGGCTGGGAGGATAGGATCTCGCTTTACGCGGACAACATCCTCCCGTACCTCACGAAGCCACAAGAGTCCCTAGCGGCAGCACTAGACATTTTCCGGAGGTTTGGGGAGTACTCCGGTTACAGTATTAACTGGGGGAAATCTCTCATTTATGTTTTGCGTGGACCCCCCCTCCCCCGCAGATACCTGCCGATTGCCCGATCCAAATAGCCAGCGACGTGTTCACATACCTAGGCATTTACATTTCCAAAGACCGTGCCGCACGGTACGAGCGAAATCTTTTGCCTCCCCTGCGGTGGCTCCAAAGAGACATAGCGGTCTGGAAGAACCTCCCACTATCGCTACTAGGCCGGGCCGCCCTATTTAAAATGATGGCGCTGCCAAGATTCCTTTATGCCCTCCAGAATCACCCGGACCTAGTCCTGAATAAATACTTTGCCGCTATTGAGGCAACCCAGAGGGACCTTCTCTGGGCGGGTACACCACGCATCTCCCTCCAAAAGCTAACGCTGGGCTGGTTTGATGGAGGGATAGCATTACCTGACATCAGGAAATATTACTGGGCGGCGCATCTATCGGCCATCAATTAGGGGACATACTGTACAGGTAATGACCCTGGGTACAAGATAGACAAATGGCTCCTTCCAGGGGGGGAACTTCGAGGCGGCTCTTTACTCCAGACAGGGAAGGTACCGATTGACGGGGCCGACCAAACACTCTGTCCAGCTGTGGCACATAGTTCAGAAGAAACTGGGCTGGGCGGGCAAACTTAACCAGGCAACCCCACTGTGGGCCTCTGAGAGGCTAGGCACCCTTAGCCGCACGAAGGGCTTTAGGAACTGGGACTTAATAGGCATTTCTCGGGTCAGGGACTTATGGGGCCCCGCAGGAGTGCTCACATTTGACACCCTTCAACGCACGTATGATCTGGCTCAGACAGAACACTTCCGATACATGCAAGTCCGACATGCACTACAGGCCAATATTCCTCCTGGGACGCAGCTCCCAGAGTCCTCGCCACTAGAGGACAGACTGCTCCCGGAAAAAGCCATATCGCTCACATACAAAAAACGTATTAAACATACCCCTGACCCACTGGGGGCCCTTAAAGAGAAGTGGGAGGCAGAAGGACTGGAAATTGACGACGAAGAATGGCGCGAGGCGCTAGCGTCCCCAAAAGAGATAGCAATACCAGCCAAGTTGCGACTCATCCAATTAAAAGTCCTACACAGAGTGTATATTTCTGGTACCCGGCTGGTCCTGATGGGCCGCAGCGATGACGGACTCTGCCTAAGAGGGTGTGGGGAGGTGGGAACCTTTCTACACATATTGTGGGAATGCCGGGAGGTGCAAGTTTACTGGGCTCAGGTGCTTGATTGCATGAGAGATGTGTGGGGGGTGGAATTGCGGCCTGAGGCGAAGAGGTGCCTCCTTAACATCTGGGAACCCTCTGACCTCCCTGCAAAGGGCAAAATATGGGCCACCCTGGGTCTGGCAATAGCAAAAAGAAACATCGCTAGACTATGGGGGGCGGCCACACCACCAACACTGGGGGCCTGGCAGAAAGATATGGACTGGAATATGGTGCAGGAAAAGATGATATACGTGTCTAGAGGCTGTCCGAGGAAATGGGTTGCTGTATGGGCGGAATGGAATGAGTACAGAGGCAACATCTGTGAACCACCTATGATCAGGACTGTTGACGAGCTAATTGATTAAAGTATAGAAGAATGTATGAACTGGACCTACTTTCATGATGCTTATTGAAACGTCAAACTATTTAATCCATGTGTCTTCCTGGAAATGTACTATTGCTAATGATAATATGCTAATACGTGCTTGTGCTGTGGTGATTATGAACTTTCATTATTTCAAGAATTTAAAAAAACATAGTACGTACATCATACATAATGTCACTGCCCCTCCCTTCTTGTTGACATCTCCAGGAGTTCCTTCTCTCTCGTGGCTGAAGTGAAAGAAGGTTTTCACACATTATGCTCGTGTCTGTGGCATTTCCTTAAGCGCAGAGAGGAAAGCCTCATGGTTAATGCATTGTTTGGGCTCTGAGGGACAAGAATTCTTTGAACACCTTCCTAAACTCTCTGATAGTGACTCTGCCATTCTTAATGAATACGAGATCTGCTTCAAAAAGTTGGACTTGCACCACCTCCTCAAAGTGAGTACTGTCCTTGAACCATATCTTTTTGGGAGAAGGATGCAAAGGCAGGATTAGTCGGTCAAACAGTACATGACTACCTTGCGCAAATTGGCTTCCACGTTCAATTTTGGTGCAGCTTAGAGGAGCGGTTAAGATATCAGTTCATGTTGGGATGCCCCCGCGACAAAACGAGAGACGCCCTGTGGCAAAAAGAAAAGCCATTGCTTCAAGAAGTGCTGACCATAGCCAAAAGTCACTCGCATTCAAGAGCGTGTGTTGATGTTATACGCAAAGACAGTTCAGGTGAAAAAAGGAGAACATTGATGTCAAGGTGCTGGTGGATAGATTCGTTGAACCCAAATTGAGCACCACTTCAAAACCCTTTAACACAAAAAAAATTCAGGTGAAGTACTTTAGGTGTGGCAACCCTGGCCATATGGCCAACCTTAAAGACCGCCCAGACTGGAAGGCCATGTGAAAAACTGGTGAGAGAAAAGGTCACGTTTCAAAAAGCTGCAGAACGGGCAACAAGCATAAAAAAGTCAGGGAAGTTGAACTTTATGAAGAAGATTTGGAAGGAATCAATGTTCTCCCTGTCACAGGGAATGCTAGTGATGGCCCTGAGGAGCTAGTTTTGATCAATGATGCTCCAATGAGCATGTTGTTCGACTCTGGGGCCAAGATACCGCTAGTCCCAAAAACATTTTATGAGCGTAATCTGCTGGGCAAAGTCACCCTGTTGAAGCCAGACATTAGACCAATAGGTTAAGGTGGGGTGACTATTGAGTTGCTGGGTTATTTCTGCGGCACAATTGACTTCAAAGGGAGAGTCTTGCCTGGTAAAATCTATGTCTTGATGAAAGGGGATTCGCTCATAAGTTGGTTCCATCAGCATGATCTACATATCTGCCTTGATCACAATGAGATCTGTCTGCGTAAAAGAATTACCTGCAGTTAGGGTTGTTAGTAATGCTAATCAAGACTGGATCAAGGAATTCCCTGAGGTCTTTGCTGGTGAGCTAGGTGTGTCTCAACAACTATGTACATCGGATAAAGGTCAAATGTAATGCTGTTCCAAAAACTGCTAAGGTTAGGAATACACCTCTGTTAGTAAGGGAGTGCATGAAAGTTGAATTAGACAATCTCTTAGCCAAGTGCATCATTCAAGAAGTTGAAGCAACGGAGTGGGTCCCTCCTTGTTATTATGGCCCGCAAGCCAATGGGGAAGCCAGGCTCTGTGTCGGCTCGAGGGAGCTCAACAAAGCAGTTATTGTTAATCATGAACCTTTACCCAACATAACCAAAATGCTGCATTCTCTTGAGGGGGCAAGGCATTTTTCATCCTTGGACTCCGTCAATTGTGAAAAACAGCAAATCTCCTGAGACCACCGATGCTGCCCGGCGCAAAATACCTTTTATTCACCTTTTAGATATCTATCAAAATAACAAGGCGGGCGCTGGTAACTGGAAGGCAAGACACAGGTTTATTACTCCAGAGGAGAACACATCAACTCAGACACCGGCATGTCGTCGGAAGGTGCTCTAACTCCATCTCCGTGGTTCCGTCTTTTATACACATTGAACCAGTTTATTAGCATGGTAAAACATCCTTTGAATCCCTGCCTCAGTCAGGTTCTCACACAAACCCAGCAGCAATCGTCCCCCCACCCAGATCTAACAGATGATCGTTATCTCGCTGCTGGACATTCCGACAGGATCTAAAAACACGTGGGATCGTTCAGATCTAAGGGTTCGTGTCATTAAGTTAAGTCAGGCCCTTTTGTCAGTGAAACAAGCCCTGCCGTGTGTGGGTAATAAACCATGTCCGCAGGGGTCGGTTAGTGCCTGGGATCGGATTGAGTAGCCAGATGCAGTGAAGGAGGTTATCAAAAGTTTATGGAAAAACAAGGGGGACCCTAAAGGTGGCCGTGGACCAAGGGTTTAAGTTAATTTCTGAAAAACAACGGTCCAAAGCAGTTTCAAAAATACGTAGTAATAACAAAACAAACCATAATAGGCTGCTCTATATTCGTCCAAGTCCAGCCGGACAAGGAGTTTATTATCATAGTAATAGTTGAATTTAGTAAGATCTTAGTGCATGAGCAACATTTCAAACATAAAGAGCACAATCCTGTGTTTTAACTCAGAACAGAGAACACATAGAGAGATAAAGGAAAGTTATTGAAAGAGGAAAGGAAAATTTCCAGGCAAAGGAGAAGTGAGCAAGCTGGACACTTTTTAGATCAGTGTTGCAAGTGTTTGCCAGAGTAGTACATACAGAACTAAGTACAATTTGGTTTCACTGTATGGCTACTTAAAAGGTCGATGTTTCGATCCCGCGCTCAAGATTAGAATGGGATCATCATCAGGACTGTACAAATTTAACTATGCCTGGTAAAAACAATGATGCGCCTGTATGAAGGAGGAACAAGGAAAGAGAAAAGATTTCGATTTTAGAAAAAGGGGATTCTTTCCAAGTTTTTAAGAGAGAGAGACATCAGCGTGCGGACATTACATTTCCTTTGGAATCGCAGTGAGTGTCAGCCAGTGACTAAACTTGTACACATATAATAACCATTTTCATCGGAATCGCAGTGTTTAACTTGGCAAGTGACAAGGTTGGTCGGCGTGATAGGGGAATTGAATCAGGCGGGCAGTGGCGAGAGTTGTGGGTAGTGAAAGTCAAGTGCTCACAACGTACTCGCAGTTTAATTAAGCTAGTGCTTAGGTAGGACGGCGTGACGGGCGGATGAATAGGCGCAGAGTGCCACATGCGTTTGATGTTAGCCAGGTGGGAGATTTTACCCGGCTGGGATCGGTCAAGGAGCCAGATATTTACATGAGTTCGACATGCAATGGGTCGACAAGGAGTGAGGAAATAAGCATTTACCTCGATTGTGCGTGTAGCTCGTCCCTTGTTCGGGCGGAGCGCTTTACACGCAAGACTTGTGGTTTTTGAAGAGTCGGTTAGATCTATGAGGATAATCGTAATATTTAAACAGAAACAAGTGAAGAGGTTATCAAAAGGGCTTGCCTGTGCATGGAGGATGAAAGGACAAACGGGTTTGGTGCGGGAAGTGACTCCGGGTCTTTGTCATGATGACAAGGTTTTACAACCCGAGTACATTTGTTCAAGCTTGGTCAGAGTGCTGGGCTTTGATAGCAAGGTCGGGGTGACACATAGGTGACCAGCAGAGTACGAAATGGTCGTGATGTCTAAAATGAATCCAGCTTACGCGCACGTAAAGGCTCACGCTAAACAAGATGGCGCAGGCAATGTTCATGTTTGTCATTTTCCTTTCTACAGTCCTCCCTTTGAACATAACTTAGCCAGCTTGCTAGTCTATTTCAATGTCCATAATGTCCTGTATCTCTTTATCGTTCATTACTCTCATCTTCGTGAGTTTAGTGTCCATAGTCTTAGGGTGCAAACAGTTTAGACAAATAGAACACAAAAGTGGCATACAATGTATCCCCAAACAACAGCCACAAATTGCTTATATTGGAACCAAAAAGGTTATTATTTTTTTCCAGCCCCATTCTTTCAAAGTGCCCCAAAACCAGCTTCCAAGTGTTCAAGTCTCTGATTCCTGATGGATTTCTGACGCCAGCCCGTGGAGATGTTCAATTGCTTTGAAAACAGAAGGTGAGGTCAGGGACATAAGTACAGCAACTGGCACAGATGATGCGGCATGCTCCTCCGCGGTCCGCTAGTACCACATCTAGAACAATGCGGTTCTGTAAAGCCACCAGGCGGACGGCCTGAAGCTCAGCAGTGTTGTTGGTAAGGATGCCAGCTGTGACGTTCAAGGCTGTTTCAACTGCTTGAGATAGGGGCCTGATGGCTCGGCTGTTTGCCATCGGACCCCATAGTGGGACGAGTCCTTTTGCTGCATCGAGGAATTGTGATGCAGCAGAGTCCGCTTGGTCTGTGTCTTTGGAACGCCTTTCTCGGTGGTGTTCTTCAGGTGCTGTGTAGGTTGGAGGCAGAACAAAGACGATGTAGCATGTGCCCCCCTCAGCCTTTTGGGAACCAGGTGTAGGCTTTGGTACCACAGATGAAGTACATGTTGGGTGATGCAACAAATGTAGGGGGGTCGGTAGTGTTCAGCGTTCTTGTTATTTGACATGTGCTGTGACCCATGATCTTTGTCCCGTGGCCTTCAATGCAGACAAGGCCAGAGATGTTTACCACCGATTGCAGCAGTTCTTTTCTTCAGATAGGAAAAGGTAGGTCTGGCTGGGTTTATTTTTTTTATTTTTAATTTTTTTTTATTTAAGAGGTATTATATAGCGCTGGCTGGACCCAGGAGTATCAGAGCGCTTTACAAGGTGTTTCAATACAGGTACAGTGTGTATAAGCAAAGACAATGGATTAATAAAAGAGCAAGTCCACATAGGATACATGACATCTAGATAAAAAAGTAAAAACAATTGCTAGACACTATGAGAAATACAATATAGCGGTCACAGTTTGGTGGGAAGCCTCACTTAAGTATACAAAAACATGCAAGAGAACTGACTCTCCAACCCAATCACTAACACAGTGATTAAGTTGAAGAGCACTATTCCTTCGCTCTGGCGTATGGATACTGCTGCAGCTGCCACAGCGCGCAAGCACGCTGGCAGCGCTCTAGCTACTGGGTCGAGGGTGGCAGAGAAATATGCACAAGGGCGATGTTTGTGACCAATTGACTGTGGTAAGACAGATAATGCACATCCCTTCCTTTCATGTGTGTAGAGAAAGAATAGTTTGGAGTAGTCTGGGGTTCCTAGAACAGGTGCCGAACAAAGGGCATCCCGTAATTCTTTGAATGCTGACTGGCATTCGGGTGTCCAGGGGAGAGGTGAGGAGATGTCTTTGGCTAGGAGGGAGAGAAGGGGTTTAACAATGAGGCTAAAGTTCAGCAACCATTGTCGACAGAATGAGGTGAGGCCTATCAAAGAGCGGACTTGTTTCTGATTTTTGGGAACGGGAGTGTCTAGTATTGTCTGGATCCTGTCGAGTGTGAGTTTCCTCACTTCTTTCGATAAGAGGTGACCTAAATAGGTTACCTGTGGTTTGCAGAACTGCAATTTCTTTCGGGAAACTTTGTGCCCATTTTCTGCAAGGAAATGTAGTAGTTGGATGGTGGCCGTGACGGCTATTGGAGTGGTGTCTGCTGCTAGAAGGATATTGTCTACATATTGTATCAACGCCACCTCGTCTGGCAATTGTACGGCGTCCAACTGTCGTTTGAGCACCTGGCTATAGATGCTCGGGCTCTCTGTGTTCCCCTGGGGTGCTTTACAAAATATACATGAGCGGGATCTTAGGGTAAATACGAAAAAGTAGCAGTTGTCTTGGTGAATAGGTATGAAGAAGAAGGCGTTTTTGAGATTGATGACGGTGAAAGTGGTAGCAGTCGACGGAATTAGGGTCAGAATGGTGGTGATATCAGAAACTACTGGGTACTGAGGCACTACAATTTTGTTTATCTCCCGCAGGTCGATAATAAAGCGGTAGGCTTCCCCATCTCCCTCTCCTTGTCTCTTTATGATCGGCAAAATAGGACTGTTACAAAGATTGCTCACTACCTCTTCTACCACCCCTGCCTCTACCAGTGAGTATATGATTTCGGTCAGTGCTTTCTCACCCTCTGGCGATATCTTGTAATGCGGTATTTTCGGTAAAGTTGCATCTTGTCGTATTGTCACGTGTACAAGGTCAATCATCATTCGTCCTACGTCTGAATCAACTCTAGCCCACAGATGTGATGGCAAAGTGTCCAGTAGGGATGTGTCTGTCTCGGAAATGGGATACATGTGTTGGGAAAGATTATCTCTCGGGTTTTGGTGGTTGTAATATAAGATGACTCGTACCCCATCCGGTGAACATCTGATAGTTGCACCGAAATGTTTCAACAGATCGAGACCCAGAATGGTGTCTGGGGTGTTGGAAGAGAGAAGGAATGTTGTGTCGATAATATTGGACAAAGGGTTGGTGCTGGGCATACCGTCAAATCCTATTAAAGTCACATGTGAGCCAGACAAGGGTGCCCTTGGAATCAGTCGTTTGGATAGTGCACTACGTGTGGCTCCTGTGTCTCCCAAAAATGGCGACTCTGTGCCCAGAACCTTTGCGGTAACATAAGGGCATTGCTGATCAACATAGAGCTCGACTGGATCCCTCCCTTGCCCTTGGCTGTCCTACGCAAAGTCGTACGTGTTGTCGTATTCTGACATGTTGGTATTGATTCTGTCTGGGATGATCAAATGTGTTCGCTCTACCTGGTCTTTCCTCACTAGCTTCTTTTGTGTAACCTCTCCCACGTCCTCTTCATTTCTGTACGCTTACTATTTCCCTCGCCCCTCTGACCCTACCGATTTCTAGCAGAATTGGGCATTGGGATTTCCAGTGTCCATACTCCTTACAAAACACGCATTGATCCTGTCCTAACTCTTGATGTCCTATATATGGCGTCGATGAACTACTTCTGGGCAGTTGTGCCCTAGGGGTATTCTGCTGGTATCCTCCCTTATATTACTCCCTTCCTGTATTCACCCCTTGAAGTTGCGCTATCATTACCCTTTCTTTCAAGCCCTTCTTTTTCTTTTCTGTAGCCCTATCAATTTCATTTTTCTGGTGTTCATAGTACTGGGCCATCTGGAGGATGGCCGCTGGTTTAGAGGCTGCCCAGCTGCTTCCGCAGGTCTGCAGCTTCTGTGATACTTCCGGTAGGAGTCTCTTAACATAATACTGTACAATCAAGTGATGTCCGGTTGCGGTTGACATGTCTTGTCCGCTGTAATTGGAGAACACTGTTTCGAATTTTGAGAAATACTCTGAGACATCCTCTTGTGATTTCTGGCGGCACGCGCTTACAATGGACCAGTCGATCTTTTTCTCCGGGATCATAGTTTTTACTTTCTGTACTAACTTGTTGGGAGGTCTAATATAGCTTTTACTGGTTTCTGACCAGGGTTTCGCAGCTTGTCTAGAACACCGAGTTGTTCCCAGGTGTGGCCGAGCAGCTCTGTGTGGTCTATTTTCCTAATTTGTTTCCACACATCCGCTGGCAGACATAGCCCAAAGAATAAGTCGATGTCGGCGAGTGTCATGATTGTTGATCCCAGAGCGGTACCTAATTCTGTGTAAAATGCGGTGGGATTCTTACGTAAATCCGGCAAAGATTTACAGAACGTTAGAATGTCCTGTCTGTCCCATGGCTGATATACCCAATTGTAGACCACCCTTCCTTTAGCGTCCTTATGGTTTATATCATCATTGTTCCCTTGTCCTCTAGGGGGGGCCAATAAGGGGCAGCCCTCTTTATTGGCATCATGTTATCTGGTTTTTCTATCGGGGGCCCTGTCATAGATGTCTTGTCCTGCACTGCCCATCCTTGTTCTATGAGATGGCGGAATACCTCTAGTGTGTACGAGAAGAGTTCCGCCACATTACAGTCATTTTCATCTCCGGTATCTACTTTCCTATAAAGAGCCATTAGTCGTTCGGGCCCTACATCCTTGTACTTTTCTTCGTAAGCAGTTAGAGTGTGATAACAGAGACGTACAATGAAGTGTCGCTTGTGGTTTTCGACATAGGAGTTGCATATGTCGGTTATATACTCTTCGGTCTCTTTCCTATCTACAAGTGTTTTAACTGTTTTATCGATGCCTGCTTGTTCGTTTTTACTTAATCGTGGGATCCTCGGCCACCCTTTCTCTTTTGATTCAACTCCTACTGACGCGTCTTTTGATGAGGCATTAGGCACAAGAGACTCGGTCGGTGCAGAGGCTATGGGGACCAAGGCAATGGTGCTGCCTTCAACTATGCTTTGGGATTCCTGACGTTGTACTACAGGATTAATGGGGGCATAAGGAGGTGGCATGTAGATGATCGGAGGACCTAATAACAAATCGGCAACTACTTTTTGTTTCGTTGGTGACTCGGGCTAAAGAGTCGAAGGCGCTCTAACAGGGTATTGACCTGAAATCTTTGGCTCTTGTTCCTTTCTATCAGTTTCTCTTTCATTTATGTCTTCTTCTAACTTTTTACTACCTTGGTGAGCCGATTTTCGCATCTCTATTTCAAATCTGGCGTTGTTTCTTTTCTTTCGTTGGGCTGCTTCTTTCTGCCACAAACCAAAACTGTCAAGCATGGCTGGCGTAGTTTTCTTTTTGTGAAGAGCTATTTCTAGCGTTTCTGTTTTATCGGGGTCGAAAGATCCCGTCAGTAGCCACTGATTTTCCCGGTCCTTCCTAGTGCGTTTATGCCATCGTTTACTATAAGCTACAGTGGCTAATCCATATTTTACGTACATGTCCTTATTAGGGGTGCCTTCCTACGGTGCCGGATGACTGACCTCTAATAAACGGTCCGGTCCAAAACAATTACCAAACAATCTAGAGAAAACAGGCATGACGTATTAAAGGTCAAAGCGAATATCTCAAACAATCGATTTTAGGCAAAAATCCAGCACTACCTGTCCTTCGCTGTCTGCAAAGAGAGAGAATATTCCTTCTTCTCTGTTGTTTGCAAGCAGGGAATGTCTCAAATAACTTTAAAGGGGAATACTAGTATTCGATCAAACTATTCAAACAATCAATCAATCAAATAAATTAAAACCGATTTTTCATGACCTTACCCGGACCGTATGGACAGTTCTTTGTCTTCCCCTTCCAGCGCCCGTTTGTCCTCTTACTCCAACAATCAGTGCGACGTTCCTGTAGGGTCCCAGTCAGGACCGCAGGTCACTCGAGAGAGGTCTATTCGGAATCGATGAAGTTCAGTTGATCGGCAGCCAGACAAGGGTCTCTTTTAGGCAGGTATACCCCAATTGTTAGATTTTCACTCCGTCATTGGGACCTCTCTACCGGACCCATGTGTCGCTGATGGGCCCCGACATTGGTGCGTCAATTGTGAAAAACAGCGAATTTCCTGAGACCACCGATACTGCCCGGCGCAAAACACCTTTTATTCACCTTATAGATATATATCAAAATAACGAGACGGGCGCTGGAAACTGGAAGGCAAGAAACAGGTTTATTACTCCAGAGGAGAACACATCAACTCACACAGCGGGATGTCGTTGGGAGGTGCTCTAACTGCATCTCTATGGTTCGGTCTTTTATACACATTGCAACAGTTTATTAGCATGGTAAAACATCCTTGGAATCCCCGCCTCAGGCAGGTTCTCACATAAACCCAGCAGCAATCGTCCCCCCACCCAGATCTTACAGATGATCGTTATCTCGCAGCTGGACATTCCGACAGGATCTAAAAACACGTGGGATCGTTCAGATCTAAGGGTTCGTGTCATTGATTAAGTCAGGCCCTTTTGTCAGTGAAACAAGCCCTGTCGTGTGTGGGTAATAAACCATGTCAGAATATGATATCCCTTTGCACTCCTGTAATCTTGTATTTAGTTCTTTTTTCAAAGTTTAGAGTTGGCGCTGGGTCTGTCACACGGAGCCTTCCGTGCCTTTAATACACTGTGAACTATATGTGGAGAGAAGCAGTCTCTTCATGAAAGGCCTGCGCACAGTTCTACTTGAAACTAGAAAGTTTCTTCACTTTTAATAAACAATGTCCACAGGGGTAGGTTAGTGCCTGGGATTGGCTTGAGTAGCCAGGTGCGGTGAAGGAGATTATCAAAAGGGCTTGCCCGTGCATGGAGGATGAAAGGACAAACGGGTTTGGTGCGGGAAGTGGCTCCGGGGCTTTGTCATGATGACAAGGGTTTACAACCCCAGTACATTTGTTCAAGCTTGGTCAGAGCGCTGGGGGATGATAGCGAGGTCAGGTTGACACATAGGTGACCAGCAGAGTACGAAATGGCCACAATGTCTAAAATGGTTGCAGCTTACGCGCACGCAGAGGCCCTCGCTAAACAAGATGGAACAGGCAATGTTCATGTTTGTCGATTGAAGCCAGGCTGGGCTTCAATCAATCAATCAATCAATCAATCAATCAATCAATCAATCAATCAATCATAGCATTTGTAAAGCGCACTACATACCCGTGAGGGTCTCAAGGCACTAGGTAGGGGTGCTGCTACTGTTCGAAGAGCCAGGTCTTGAGGAGTCTCCTGAAGTTTAGAAGGTCTTCGGACTGCCGTAGGCAGATGGGGAGGGTGTTCCACATCTTGGCGACGAGGTGGGAGAATGATCTGCCACCGGCGGTCATTCTTCGAATGCAGGGAATGGTGGCGAGGGCGTGGTCTGCGGAGCATGCTGGTGGGCGGGATTGTAGAGGCTGAGCCGCCTGTTGAGGTACGCTGGTCCAGTGTTGTGTAGTGCCTTGTATGCGTGGGTGAGGAGCTTAAAGGTTATCCTCTTGTTGATGGGGAGCCAGTGCAGGTCTTTCAGGTGGGGTGTGATGTGGCAGCGACGGGATATGTCGAGGATCAGGCATGCTGAGGCATTCTGGATGCATTGGAGTCATTTCAGGAGTTTGGCTGGGGCTCCTGGGTAGAGTGCGTTGCCGTAGTCCAGTCTGCTGCTGACAAGGGCCTGGGAGATCGTCCTTCTAGTTTTGGTGGGGATCCACTTGAAGATCCTGCGAAGCATGCGGAGAGTGTTAAAGCAGGAGGAGACAGTGTTGACCTGCTTTGTCATGGAGAGTATGGAGTCGAGGATGACCCCTAGATTTTGTGCGTGGTTGGTGGGTGTAGGGGGTGCTCCTAGTGCCGTCGGCCACCAGGAGTCGTTCCAGGCCGAGGGGGTGGAGCCAAGGATGAGGACCTCCGTCTTGTCCGAGTTCAGCTCCAGTCGGCTGTTCCTCATCCAGTCGGCGATGGCCTTCATTCCTTCGTGGAGGTTGGTTTTGACTTTGTGGGGGTCTTTGGTGAGCGAAAGGATCAGCTGGGTGTTGTCGGCGTAGGAGATGATGTTTAGGTCGTGCTGTTAGGTGACGTGGCCGAGTGGTGCCATGTAGACGTTGAACAACGTTGGGCTGAGAGATGAGCCTTGGGGTACGCTGCAGATGATCTCGGTGGCTGTCCCAGAGAGGAAGGAGGTGATCCAGTTCAGGGCCTTCTCTTGGATTCCAGGATTGTGGAGGTGTGCTCTTAGTGTGCGGTGGCAGACTGTGTCAAAAGAGGCTGACAGGTCAAGGAGGATGATGGCTGCGTTTTCTCCCTTGTCGAGCATGTTCCTGATGTTGTCGGTGGCGGTGATGAAGGCCGTTTCGGTGCTGTGGTTGCTCGGAACCTTGACTGGGATGGGTCCAGGATGTTGTTCTCTTCAAGGAAGCTGGTCAGTTGTATGGTGACAGCCTTTTCGATGACCTTCTCTGGGAATGGGAGCAGGGAGATGGGCCGGAAGTTCTTGAGGTCCTTGGGGTCCGCCTTGGGTTTCTTTAGTAGGGCGTTGATCTCTGCATGCTTCCAGCTCTCCGGGAAGATCGCTGTCTCGAAGGAGATGTTGATGGTTTTCCAGAGGTGGGGTGCGATGGTGCTGCTGGCTTTGTTGTAGATGTGCTGTGGGCAAGGGTCTTCCGGGGATCTGGAGTGGACGGTGCTCATGATCTTGATGGTGTCGTTGTCGTTGATGTTGTCTAGGTGCGCAGGCGGTTGATACGGGTGGTGGTTCTGGGAGCGGGGGTGTAAGCTATTGCCGGGGTGGTAACGGCATCGAAGGTGTCGTGGATGTCTTCATTCCTCTTCAGAACATTCAGAACATTCACTCCTGTTCCCAGGACCGTACCTCTTGTGTAACACCCTTTGGTACCTTTAGATTTCTAAGAATGCCTTTCGGACTGATTTCTGCAGCCTCAGTTTTTCAGAGGGCGATGAAGGGCATTCTTGGGAGTCTAAAGAACAGTCTGAAACCAATGAACAGGAGTTTGACACAACGTTCAGACCGAAATCAACTTTCATGCCACCACCACATACCATACCAGCAGCAATCACAGCTTTTGAGCAGGCGGTAACAAAAGATCTGGAAGCCCTTGAAACCCCCAAACGGTTCAACAATTTCTCGGCGGCAGAACACAAAGCCCTTGAGAACCTGAAGAATGACAAAAATATTGTCATAAAACCCGCTGACAAGGGGGGAGGTATTGTCATTCAGGATACTGAGGATTACGACAAAGTTTGCCTAACTCTCCTCAATGACAGAACCAACTATACTCTCCTAACCACAGACCCAACTGCTGAAATGAAAGCACGAATATCAACACTTGTAAGGGAGGCTGAGCTGAATGAACATGTCTCACCTCATGAGGCGGCATACCTTATGGCAGGGGGCCCAACAATCCCATACTTCTATACGTTGCCAAAAACACACAAGAATGTTTTACCGCCACCAGGACGTCCCATAGTGTCTGGCATTGGCTCAATACTGGAACCTCTATCCACTTTTTGCGACCATTACCTAAAGCCAATAGTCCAAAATTCCAGCACCTAC
Source organism: Lissotriton vulgaris (assembly GCF_964263255.1). Lineage (NCBI taxonomy): Eukaryota > Metazoa > Chordata > Amphibia > Caudata > Salamandridae > Lissotriton > Lissotriton vulgaris. The sequence goes on along the minus strand of NC_141685.1, from coordinate 69,354,961 downwards.
TTGAAGGACACCAAAAGCCTTCTTAGGCTATTAAATGACATCTCTTTTGAACCAAACTCTGTCATCTTAGTCACTATGGACATTGAGAGTCTGTACACCAGCATCCCCCAGGAAGAAACATTACGAGTACTGGCACAAGCACTGGACACTGTGACTTGGGAATACGTTACTCCAAAATCATTCATCTTACAATGTGCTAGGATGGCACTAAAAGAAAACTATTTCGAGTACAAGGGACAATTGTACCTTCAATGCACAGGGACCTCAATGGGCAGCACCTTCGCTCCCAGCATAGCGGGGTTGTTCGTATACGATTTTGAGACCAAGTACATCCTGCCTACATCTAACCCTTTTACCTCCTCCATAGGATTATGGAGGAGGTATATTGATGATATCCTCATACTATGGACGGGCACTGAAAACAGTCTCATTGAATTCTTGAGCTGGGTCAATACCCTTGACCCCTTTCTTAAATTCACTAACAATTACAGCAAAGAATCCATAGTTTTCTTGGATGTGGTCATAAGGATCGAGGGCACATCTCTGACTACAGTGACCCATCACAAACCTACGGCAAAGAATAACCTTCTACAATTCAGCAGTTTCCATCCGAGGCCGCTACGTGAAAACCTGCCCTACGGGCAATACCTTGGTCTAAGAAGAAATTGCAGTAGCACAACAGACTATAAGACACAGGCAAAGGACCTGACGGTTAAACTGAGACAAAGAGGCTACCCTCAAGACATCCTCAACAAAGGACAGATCAGGGCCCGGAATCAACCTCGGGAAGCCCTCCTGGAAGAGAATGAGAAAATTGACACTGATGTCCCACTAACTTGTGTTACCACATATAGCACACTTTCAGATAATGTGAAAAAATCTATAAATAGGAACTGGAGAATTATCACCAGCAGCATAGGTGATTGGGAAAAACCACTCTTTTCCTTCAAAAAGGGCAGAAGTCTTAAGGACACCCTGGTCCATACAAGACCTTTAACATGTCCTTCATCAATCACCAGATCTGTGACTGAAACTTGGCACTTACCCCCCATCACTGGACATTTTCCATGTACTGATTGCAGTGTCTGTCACTTAACCACCCACACAAAACAGCTTAATTTGGAACCAGGCAAAGTATGGACCCAAAAATCCCATACCAATTGTAACTCCGCAAACGTTATATATCTGATTACCTGCCCGTGTGCCAAGAGATATGTGGGCATGACAACCAGGAAAGTCAAGACACGCATTGGCGAACACCGCAGTAATGTTCGCTGTAAGAAAATAACTACCAAACTAAGCGAGCACTTTCTGCAGGCAAACCACACTCCCAATGATATGACCTGGACAGTAATAGAACAGGTCAACAACCCCAGGAACAGAGAAAATATCCTGTTTGAAAAAGAACAGCGCTGGGTCTATAGACTGAATACACATATTCAAGGCCTAAATGACCAAATACCTTGGGCCAGCGTCCTCAAACAGTAACTATGAATAATAATGACCTTTTCTCATAAGAGGGTACCACCTATGTTTATTGTTCAGTACCTGTGAATACACTCTTTTTCTGCATCCTTAACCATTTAAAATACTGTGTTAGACTTGTAATACCATCGTCCATTGCATTGCCTTATTTGATGATCTTTCAAAGCCCACGATCAACAGCAATGACGTTATGCATTGGCTTGTCAATATCATCTGTCTAAGAAAAACGGACTCAAGCGCCCAGTCCGATTACCGCCCCCTTGCAGGCTTGCGCTCCAAGCCTCGATTTCAAACAGACCCAAACTCTTACTTCGAGCGCGCATGCGCACTACGCGTGTGTTCCAAACCTCGCTGTGGACAGAACTGACGCGAGCGCGTCATTCACAGTAGCGCGGGCTTGCTTTCCAAGCCTCAGTTGGAACCAAAGCCTCCGATTGGATGACGCTCCGACGCCTCCCACTCTTAGCGCCGGGCTTGCCCCTCGCTCGTGATCCACGAGATCCAGCGGGGGACAGCTAGGTGCCGAGAGGGTGCAGAGCGTTGCGGGCGTAAGACCAACCAACCAACCTTACATCAATACAAGCTAAGTTTTATGTGTGTGAGTCTCTGCCAGACTTTTGAACTCTCCGTTTGTGTTTGTTTTACCCTGACAGGGTGTGCCATTGTCGCTCCCACCCCCCCCCGAATCTATGGGGCGTGGCTCACATTGAATACAAGTGAGGATTGTTTCACGTATATTCTCATTTAGCGTGCCTACTTTAAGCTCTCTAAATTCACGGCCAGCAAGGCTACGCATTATCATTACGTGGCTCTGCATTTTACACTTCGGGGATCATTTCTCCGTTTTCCTACTCTAGGTAATGTTACATTTACGGGCAGCCGCCTGGCTTCCCCCACGGATGGACTTAGCACTGCAAGCCTCCATTTACATTACCTCACCAATGGTGCAACGTCTTGAGCCAGATCACTTGATACTGGTTCTAGTTGAGGCCCACCACCGTGGTTCTTGGGCACAACCTCCATTCCAGAATGCATTCCATTACGGCCACGGCCTTTGATAGGTTTGTTAGCACGTACCACGCCGCACTATGAGTTGAATGGCAACAATGCTAGATCAGTAATGACTGTCTATTCTTTCTATGTTGTGTGTATTGTTTGTTTGTCTGTCTTTCACCCACCTGCAGACTTCTGGGCTCCTCGCAATAGAGGAAAATCCCCTAGCCTTTTGGTTTGTATTTCACGCACCAATTTTTACACATAGCACAACTTTTTAACTTTCACTGCCTACGGCAGTGTAGGCCTTAGCGCGCCTATACCTGTTGAGGCAACACTCGCTTACTGGTCCTGATGAAAGCCCTGTAAATTCAAACACTTAAAGGGCAGAAACATGTTGACCTTCCCCTAGCAGGGAAACACCTGTATTTCTTTTGGATAGTTTCCCTGCACATAGTTCTTAATTTTAATATGTCAAGTTGACCAGCAAATAAATGATTTTTTGGGACAACCTCTGACATTTTTAATCAGACTTTTTTTCACTCTTCACTCTCACAAAACCTGCTCCGCAGTCTCCTGGCGTCGTAGCACACTGGGGAGGTACTCGATCTCCCGAGTGGACCCGATGATGAAGCATGTCACCACTAGGGTGAGTGAGGGTTTCCTGAAAAAACCAAGAATTTTTTCTTGAAAGCTAGGCCAGCTTTGTGAACAACCACAGCTGGCTTCATATTTTTACGTGCTATCTCTACTATATTCACGCCACACTGACGGACACTCTTCCTTTGTTGATATATCTACTAATTGGGGACTGAGAGTGCCCTTGAACCCTGTCTCTCCCTTTGTTGACTGATTCTTGGAAGCCTTCAGGATGTCAAGGTGTACCCAGATGATGTGCTTATCTTTGGTGTGGATCTTGAGGAGCATGATGGGAGGCTGAGGTCAGTATTGAAGAAGTTACGTGATGCTGACCTCACCCTAAGGGCTGACCAGTGCAAATTTGATGTCAAAGAATTAAAGTACCTAGGGCATTTTGTGTTTGCTGCAGGCATCAAACCCAGACTCATTGGTAAACACCCTTTGTAATTTGCGCACCCCTTTAAACAAAGAAGAGTTTGTAAAGTTTCTGGGCATGGCTGAATTTTATCACAAATTTGTTCTGAACTTTGCAGGGTCTCTCCTCAAGAAGGGGAGCACATTTGTTTGGTCCAAGGGCTGTGAGGAAGAGTTTGAGTGCATTAAGAAACATCTGAATAAAACACCTTGTCTATGAGGTTTTGACCCCACAAAGGTATCTTATCTCATGATTGATGCCAGCTCAAAGGAGTTAGGGGCAGTTCTTTCGCAGAAGGTTGATATGGAGGATAAAATTATTATTTTCATCTCTAGGCCCTTGAGGGGTGCTGAATGTAACTATTCTGTTGTGGAAAAAGAAGCTCTGGGTGCTTTCTGGGCGGTGCCAAGCTGAGAAAGGTTTTGTGGGGGAAAAGATTCAGAATTATTACTGACTATAAACCTCTTAGGGAGGTCTTCTCCAAGAAAGGCATTGACTTTGTCTCCCATGGGATACGGAAGTGGGTTGTGGCTCCACAGGTCTGGCAGGCTTTCTGTCAAGACTCGGGGTGTGGACTGTGAAACGACAGATGATGTTGAGTGGTTTGGAGGTGAAGAACTGGAGGAAGAAATTAATGTGTGTGTGTGTGATTCTTGAAGGGTTGATTTCCGAGAGAGAGTGGAGGGATCATCACATGATCGATTTAGACTTGGTGGAAAGTCCTAACCATGGTCACAGGTGGTTGGTGTTAGAAGAAGGACTGTGAAGAGGTCCTCAAAGGCTTTTGGCGAGTGAGGGAAGATCTGACAGTGGAGGATGGTCTCCTCATGCGTGGTAGTAAGTTGGTTGCACCCCTTGAAGTAAGGGATAAGCTAGTAAAGAATGCTCACACCTCAAACATGGGCATTGCCAAGACAAAGGAAAGGTCAGGGAAGCATATCGGTGCGCTGCCATGGATGTACATGTAGAGAGGTTGGTGCCTTAATGTGCTGAATGTGTGTGTTGTGACATGATATTGAAGTCCAGGACTGTAATGGCTGGATTTTCTGTTTAGATGGGATCAGCCCCCAGGGGCCCCTATGACCCAGCCAAAACGTACTCACCTTCCGTCCTCAGGACTCCTCTATATCCAGGCACCTGGTACCTACCTGAGGATAGGGAACTCGCAATATACAAGCTCATATTATTAAGAACACCACTAAATCTATAGGGATACTAAGAATACTCACTGATTACTAGGGATATCCATACCCTACACCACACTTATTTACATCAGTTGGTCTCGCGGCCACCCTGACCCAGACCGTTCTACCCTAGGGCAGATCTGACACACAATCTGGTGCGTCTACACACGGGCCTGCAGAACCCAATGCTCCCTTTTCCAAAGCGTTCGCGATCCTGCGAAACCTAAATGTCAGTATCCCTCCTGACGCTCTCATTTAGTCTTATGCCACAATCTGGTGGATTTACACGGCGGTGTCCCTCCCGTCGCTCTCATTAACGCCGCATATCAACGACGACCACATTCCTATGAACACCTATACATATATATATATATATTGGGATATTATCTCAGCTGTCTACTCGGGATGAAACTACAATAATAACTTTGAGTGTGGGTCCAGATTATTATGTATTACCTGCTCTTGGCATCAAAGGTCCACTCACTCCCTATTTATGTGATCACCACTTACCTGATTGGGATTACTCATCCATTCATGCATCTAGCAAACACCTAGAAGTGCCATTTACCTTTAGTGAACAAGAATAGGGATTACACACCAGTTAGTTATAAACTGGGGGTTATTTTATTACAGTAATATAAACATTAATACATATCTGACAAAGGCTATAGGTAGAACACACCACTTGAAAGAGAAGGATTACACATAACAGGAACACTCCGCTAAAAAGGGAAAAGATTAAGTGTAGAGTGTAAATGTAACTAATTCAGACTACCTCACCTATTAGAAGGAAGATTTCTCTCTCTGCCTCTGGTGGGATTAGGGCTCTCTCTGTCTCTCCCTCCTTCACCACATCACCACGCCTCTGGTTCAGTTGCTCCAGCTGACAGCCTTCTTTGATGCTCTCTGCACTGCTTTTCTCTCTCCTCATCTTCAGCAATCGTCTGCCTTCTTTCTCCATTCAAGAACTGCACTCTATTCTGCAGCTCCCAGCAGACATCCTCTCTCTCTCTGCAAGCTATTTGGAGCTCCAAGTTGTTCTGGGCTCCCAGCAGTCCTGTGCTCCAAGTTGTTCTGAGCACCACGCTGAACTGCACACCACGCTGCAATGACTTCCAAAACTGAACTGACCACTCCTCCTCTCCTGTAGCTCACTAATATGGATTCCTCTCCCCTCATGGAAATTTCCACAGGAGGGCTGTCTCCTACCGAATTCCTGTGCCAGCTCCCAGGCTTCCACGCAACCGCAGTGCGCCTCTGCATGTTACGTCTGGGCCCAAGAGAAAAACACATTTCTCGGATAAGAAGCAGTCCTAACTGGATTTTCCCTCCAGCACAACAGCCTTAACTGAAAACATTGCCTTTGCCCTAAAAAGCCTCTCTGCTTCCATCAAGATGGAGTCTCTCTAGCTTTAGGCCTGAAAGGGGTGAAATGCTCCTTAGCTCTGTCAGAATACCTACATAAACCATACCAATATGTCTAATATGTCAAAGCCAATAGGCAATAGACAGGTTAAAGTCAAGAATAAAGGCATATTAAGCAGCTATCCTCTTCTAGGTCTGGAAAAAGGGCTTAAAAGGGCCAACACAGGCTAAGAATACCTATACTAGATGCGAGCAAGAATAATGATCTATTATCACTGCTAAATAAAGCCAAAAACCCTGCCATTACACTGCACCCTAGATCCTTATCTTGCGAGCATCTTATAAACAACAACAACCATCTAAATAAACATCAACATAATCTATCCAACATAGGCTAAAAATACCTATCCTAGATGTGAGCAAGATTAAGATCTATATCACTGCTAAATAAAGCCCAAAAAACTCTGCCAACCACCCTTAGATCCTTATCTTGCGAACATCTGACAAACAATAACATCTAAATAAACAAACATCAACACAATCTATCAACAAATCAAAACCTAAAAAACTCCCTAAAAACAATGACAACTCAAGGAAATTCCACCTAAAACTCAATTGTAGGGAATAGAAACCTAAAAACAAATCAAAGCACCCTTGACTTGAATGCTGAAACATTTCTGAGATTGGATCTGATAACAACAGAAACTAACCAAAGCATCCTCAAACTAAATGTGCCTCAACTTCTAATGATAACTAGTGAAATCTAGTGATGTAGTGACTTATGTGTTGAATGAAAACAACAAGGGGCCTAAATGGGCCTACTTCGGACAACTTAAGGCTAAATAAGGCCTACCTACAGTTGTGAATTTAAAAACTAAATGTGCTTCAACTTCTAATGAGAGAACAAGAAAGGGCCTAAATGAGCCTTACGTACTATAGGCAACTTAAGCTAATGATGACACATGAAACTATTGGTGTAGGTGCTAATATGTGAGATGAAAATAACAATAGGCCTAAATGAGGCCTACCTGCTGACATTTGTCAATTTAAAGTGAAATCTGAGAAATACAGTTGCAAGGTCTGAGCAAACATTAATACATAATCATACTAAAAGACACTCTACCCAGAACAATCCAAATTTTAAGGTAACCACCCATTGATCAATCAAGGTGAAAATGTAAGAACAGTAACAAACCCCATGTTTATAAGAAAGCTAATGAAACATCAAGCTTAAAACAACAAAAAAACATTTTAAATCGCACGGTGAAACACATGTGCGCACCATCATTGAAAAAAGTCCTTCATTTGGAAAAACTATAATAGGTGACATATTTTTTAAAAGTGGGGCCTGCTTGTAGTGATGTCAAAATTGCAGGCCAGGGAATTAAATAACTTAGTCATAATAGGTGACACGTTTTTTTGCTTTAAAAGTGGGGCCTGATTGTCCAAGGGATTATTTAATGTCCAAATTCTTCAGTGTAGGCCACCACCCTGCATCCTGGACACTTCCTCCAATGTGGCCATCCATCACCCGGTCTGGTCTGGTCTGGTCTGGTCTGGTTCCATCATCCAAAACAATAAACTAAAATAATAACATGAAAATAAAAAGCTAAAACAAATAAAGGGAGTGGGCAGACACACGCACGCACCCCAACTGCAGCAATCCTAGAAACAAGAGAAGAAGTATCATTATTCTTGTAAAATAAAATTTTCCATTTAAAAAGCACCCCGGGTGCCTTTCATTATCGAAAAGAAAATATCCTAATTAATTAAAAACATTCAAAATTTAACTTTTAATAACATTGAGTGGGGCCTAACATACCCTAATCCTAACTAAGCCAGTCCCACCCTTCTGGGCAAGAGCCATGCTACAGTGTGAAAAAAAAATTGAAATACTGCCAAATGATGACAGCATCAGCAGGGCACTGCAAGCCTCCCATTTTCCCTGGTCAGAGTCCGCCCAGGCCCATCAAACTAACTAACTCCAAGGGAAGAGCAGGCCACCCCGCCCTTAAATAAACAAGCCGTGCGCGGAAGAAAATTGGATTGTAGCCCATCATAACACACTGGGACGTGATCGAAACTTGCAGAATGAAAAAAGTTCGTCTGCGCAGACCAGCTGGGCTGCCAAGGTCAAAAAACAAATTTCTCCTGCCTTATTTTGTAACTAACAGAAGCTCGAATTTAACAAAAACAATTCTGTTACAGTGCATTGCCAATTAAAAAAAACTCCAGTTTTTTTTGTAAAAAGCCAACTAACTCAACTAAAGGCAAGACATTTCACTTATTTAGGGTCCATTTGTCAAAGAGAAATAATTTGTAAAACAACATACATTTCAACATTGTATTTAAGTTCACATTTATAAAAACATACATTTTCATTTTAACATTTTTCATTTCAAAGGCAAATAGTTGCCAGTCACTAATTAAAAGCACATGTTACCATGCACAGTCGGGCAAGATTTATTATTATTAAACTAACGCATTCCTGTCTAGATGGAAACCCCTCACAGAAATAATTAATGAAAACAGCTCGTAGCGTGCACTCTAACGGGCTATCTTTTTAACATTTCACTCATTTTAAAAGAACACAGCTTTCTCCGTAATTCACTGGTTGATTTATAAGCACATCAGTTCCAAGGTGAACCCACACAAATACGTAGACGCATTTCAAAAGGAATGTGAAATGAACAGAACTCTTCTCAAAACACAAGATGTTACCTTTCCGTCAAGAAACTGACAAAGCACGTAGGCTGACCAAGGAACCAAAAAAAAAAAAGTCAAAATCAAACCATCAAAAAATCCACTGACTTCTATAGTCAGGTCAGATAACCATGCATGTTGACAGCATGTAAAAAATAAAGGCTGCCATCTCAACTCAAGATATTAACCCTTTGGCAGCTCAAATAGAAACATTTCCCAACGTCCATTTATACATGGGAAAATCATTAGCACATTTCTTCACGTTTACAAATGACACGTACATATTTTCAAAAACGTTATCCCCAAGCACCCGAGAAAGATCCAGCTCTCTCCTGCCAAACGTAATGATAACATGCCCTGTCTAAGCCATGACCACATGGCGCTATTCACAAGCCATATTTACAAGACAAGCCTTTCACAAACAACATATCCAAGGCGCAATGCACAAGGAACACAACAGATCAACATGAGAACATGCACCTCACAAATCACAAAAATATGGCGCTATTCACAAGTCATATTTACAAGGAGCTATATTCAAAGAACTCCACAGATCATAGAACAATGAACATATTTCACATTGCACAGCATAAGCAGATGCAGCAAGCAATTGAATGGGCAATTTAAAAGCATTTTTTACACACATTTATACAATTGGACCATCACATAGATGTAACTGGCTTCCTCATGTAATGCCATCCTTCAACTCTGACAGTTTAAACACCAAGATGAAAACCATTCCTTCCACCCTGAATAAACCAAATGCCATGATGTAATACAATCTCCTCACGCTGCAACTGTTCAAGCCAATAGGTCTAACAGGCTACATAAACTGCAACATTACGCCAGATGGAACTAGCGTTCAGGGCACTCCCTCAGAACACATAGGCAACTCTCTAAGCACATGGCCAGGCACACAGAGTTCGTAAACTGTCCGACTACGCCAAAATGTAATGGCTGGATTTTCTGTTTAGATGGGATCAGCCCCCAGGGGCCCCTATGACCCAGCCAAAACGTACTCACCTTCCGTCCTCAGGACTCCTCTATATCCAGGCACCTGGTACCTACCTGAGGATAGGGAACTCGCAATATACAAGCTCATATTATTAAGAACACCACTAAATCCATAGGGATACTAAGAATACTCACTGATTACTAGGGATATCCATACCCTACACCACACTTATTTACATCAGTTGGTCTCGCGGCCACCCTGACCCAGACCGTTCTACCCTAGGGCAGATCTGACACACAATCTGGTGCGTCTACACACGGGCCTGCAGAACCCAATGCTCCCTTTTCCAAAGCGTTCGCGATCCTGCGAAACCTAAACGTCAGTATCCCTCCTGACGCTCTCATTTAGTCTTATGCCACAATCTGGTGGATTTACACGGCGGTGTCCCTCCCGTCGCTCTCATTAACGCCGCATATCAACGACGACCACATTCCTATGAACACCTATACATATATATATATATATTGGGATATTATCTCAGCTGTCTACTCGGGATGAAACTACAATAATAACTTTGAGTGTGGGTCCAGATTATTATGTATTACCTGCTCTTGGCATCAAAGGTCCACTCACTCCCTATTTATGTGATCACCACTTACCTGATTGGGATTACTCATCCATTCATGCATCTAGCAAACACCTAGAAGTGCCATTTACCTTTAGTGAACAAGAATAGGGATTACACACCAGTTAGTTATAAACTGGGGGTTATTTTATTACAGTAATATAAACATTAATACATATCTGACAAAGGCTATAGGTAGAACACACCACTTGAAAGAGAAGGATTACACATAACAGGAACACTCCGCTAAAAAGGGAAAAGATTAAGTGTAGAGTGTAAATGTAACTAATTCAGACTACCTCACCTATTAGAAGGAAGATTTCTCTCTCTGCCTCTGGTGGGATTAGGGCTCTCTCTGTCTCTCCCTCCTTCACCACATCACCACGCCTCTGGTTCAGTTGCTCCAGCTGACAGCCTTCTTTGATGCTCTCTGCACTGCTTTTCTCTCTCCTCATCTTCAGCAATCGTCTGCCTTCTTTCTCCATTCAAGAACTGCACTCTATTCTGCAGCTCCCAGCAGACATCCTCTCTCTCTCTGCAAGCTATTTGGAGCTCCAAGTTGTTCTGGGCTCCCAGCAGTCCTGTGCTCCAAGTTGTTCTGAGCACCACGCTGAACTGCACACCACGCTGCAATGACTTCCAAAACTGAACTGACCACTCCTCCTCTCCTGTAGCTCACTAATATGGATTCCTCTCCCCTCATGGAAATTTCCACAGGAGGGCTGTCTCCTACCGAATTCCTGTGCCAGCTCCCAGGCTTCCACGCAACCGCAGTGCGCCTCTGCATGTTACGTCTGGGCCCAAGAGAAAAACACATTTCTCGGATAAGAAGCAGTCCTAACTGGATTTTCCCTCCAGCACAACAGCCTTAACTGAAAACATTGCCTTTGCCCTAAAAAGCCTCTCTGCTTCCATCAAGATGGAGTCTCTCTAGCTTTAGGCCTGAAAGGGGTGAAATGCTCCTTAGCTCTGTCAGAATACCTACATAAACCATACCAATATGTCTAATATGTCAAAGCCAATAGGCAATAGACAGGTTAAAGTCAAGAATAAAGGCATATTAAGCAGCTATCCTCTTCTAGGTCTGGAAAAAGGGCTTAAAAGGGCCAACACAGGCTAAGAATACCTATACTAGATGCGAGCAAGAATAATGATCTATTATCACTGCTAAATAAAGCCAAAAACCCTGCCATTACAAGGACGCAACCCATGGTTTTTAGAGAACAGGCTACTGGTCCTTTTAGTCTCAAAATCCCTATTTGCGTAATGCTTCCTGTCACATGATGTCATAAGTATGTTAGGTTAGCATTGCGTGGCTAAATAGATACGATTCGCATTTCATGTTCTACAACCCACTTAGCTATCTGAGTAATGAGTAGGCCCCTATGTATACTTGTGACTCCATTTGCTTTTGCAGTTCCTATTAGGTTGCTTTAACTAGGCCCGAAGTAGGCCGCAAAATGTTCACATTGCTTGCCTCAGCAAAATACTGCATTTCGTTATTGTTTTCTGCCTGCCTTTCCAAGGCCGCTTTCTGATGTACTAATGAATAAGCCATTCTGTGTGTAATGTTTATCTGTAAGGAGGTTTCTGCTCCCACGTTAAGGGGATGCTGAGACCCAGCACCCTGGCCTTGAACCCCTGATAGTGTGCCCTTCTGGCGAGGTGTTAGCTCATCCTACTGTGCCCGCATTGTTCCATGTTCAGCCTGAGCTGTTAGTTTTCCATTGTGGGCGTAGTTGGGGGTTTCTTGGAGGGATAATTGTGCATTACTGACCGTTAGGTGTCAGTCCCTCGGCGAACACCACAGGGTGTGGGTCAGACTGGGCTCGCTCTGCAGAGATATGTTAATAAAGTACTTTTGTATTCTCCGCTGTCTGACCGACTCTTCATTTGGGAAGGCATAGTAGGTGGTTGTGTATATAACCTGTGGGGCACTTAGTGGCCCTGTCCTTCAGTTGGTGGCTGAACAGGGACCGACAAATTTGTGGCCCCTCACCCATCAGCTGGTGGCAGGGGCCAGTGTGGTGTCTGGTCCATTGGGCGTATTATGGCCCAACATCTGAAGACCGAGCTTGGTTCTTGCAGCTGCCCCGCCCTTCAGATCGGACGGATCCGCGGCTAGTGGTCACCAGCTGGGATCCTGAGAAGGCGAACCCTGGATTTGACTGTTTGGTCCAGAGATTCGTCAGTGGAGAATAATGTGCCTCACTCTGAGTGCACCAGGTGAGTGCTTTGGATCTTTGGTTCTTTGGTTCTTTGTCCTTTGGTTCTTTGGAAGTGGCACCACATTTGAACGACACTGGCCTGTGGGCAGTGCCTGGTAACTTTCTTCGGACCGTCTTGAACGACACCAGTCGACGGGCTGAGTGCCTTGAACGGCAGTCTGTGGATGACCCAAAGGTGTGATGATAGTGTGCGAAAGTAACCTGTTCTGGCATGGAGAGTTTATTTTTTAACGCTGTTTGCTTGCGGGGAAGTGTTTGTAACAGATTGCTCATTAGTAACGGAATTTTGCAGTGTCTTGGTGGGTCTGCGGACCCTTGAGGGACACAGAGTGCTCGTGAGTGGTCTACAGGGCCAACTGGTAATTGGCTTCTTGAAAAGGTCCGGGACCATTTGCAGACAATCTGCCAGGCCAACTGGGAATTCGGTCCGCGCTTGAAAATGTCTGGGTTAGAACCTGTCCTCTTGAACTTGGAATAGTCTTTGGATTGTGGAGTATGGTTTTTGAACAGTGGGGGTCTTTTTAAAGTGGTGATGCCTTGTTTTAGTAAATGTATGTGTTTTGGATGCCAATGCTGTTTTTCTGATGCCCGATTGGAAGAGAGCCAGCCTGCACCTCCGGAGGGTGCCCCAAATTTTGACATATACATCAAACATGGTATTGGTCCTAATATGTTTAGCATACGAGGGACAATGCCAACCTGCACTGGCCACTTACTGTCTCTTTTGATGAACAAAAATTGGTTTCACTTGCAAGATAAATTGTTTGCAAAGAAAAGCAGGCAGTCAATGTTTGATTCGGTACGTGTGTGGCAGAAGGAAGCAAAACAAAAATGTATGAGAGCAGAAAGGAGGAAAGGAAGTGACAGTCGCAAACAATTACGCAGAAAGCAGTGGCATATGAGAGAGGGAAGATAAAGGAAGGAATAGAATGTGCCGACAGGAAGTTTCGATTGCAGACCGAAAAATGTTATGTTACTATGGAAGAAAAGGACGATTTTCTTGAAGAAGTATTGGATTCTTGTCCGCCACCCCTTATGCGCCTGAACGGATATATCCAATAGTCCAGACATCTTCGTCTGCAACCTCTGGGTTCACCCCCTCTTGCTCCGCTGTACCTAGCTCTGTTGCGTCAGCTCTGAGTGAGCTCGCCCTCTCCCCGCCTTGTCACGCGGGAAGGGCGAGAGCGGTCGGTTCTCTTATTTTGCCTACTATCTTTTCTGATGATGCTGCCTCTACTATCCCTTTCACCCCTGTAGTGCTATCCCCTCATGCCATGGTACCTGTCTTCGCATCTGCTCTTTCTTCTTTGAATTTGACACCCCATACATTGTCGAATGTGGTTACGCCTGTGCGTGGAAGGTTTGAGGGGGTTTGGACAGCAGCACGCCATCGCATAGAGAAGGTGTTGTTGTGTTCTGCTGCGGGTACTGAAGAAAAGAAGATGGTGGCGAATCAAGCGGCCCTGTGGGGTCGGAATGCGATTTATAGTGTGGAAGATGTGTGAAGTGTGATGAAAGATTATGAGCCATTTTTGCAGCAACTTGCTCTTAAGCACATTGATAGCATTATAAGAACAATGTTACTGGGGTGTCGCACCACAAGCTATTTATGACATACGGGACAGGGTGCATGCTACTGCTATGGCCCCAGGTGAAGTTTTTAGTAATGTGAGGGTATTATTACTTTATCGAGACTGGCTGCCTCAAAAGGTTCCAACAGTAGGGACGCTGCACCCTATGAGGGAAGTTCATCCCATATCATCCCGAAGAACCCAAGCTGAGTGATTCCACAAACACAGTAATTAGACAGCGGGTGGACGCTTGAATTCAATAAAAATGGATATATACTCCTTCGAAGAGGAATGATGTCCTATCCTTAAAGAGCCTGATCCTAGCCTCCTCCACAATAATGACTTTAGCTGACACAGAGTTATTTTTTAGACTGTTGGTACTGATAGATACCTGGGGACAGGTACATACGCAGGATCATGCGCTGGAACTGGAGGGACATGGGACGAAATAAAGGTGTGGGACAAGGATTGCAAGCCCGGTGACAAGTCAAAAACAGAGTGGATGGCATTGCCGGGCAGGATGATAACGTACATGCACTCCCTTATCCCGCTGAGAAAGGTGGACTTGGATAGGTTGACTGCATGTCATCAGAAAAAGGATGAGAGCAGATCAGATTACTTTACTATGTTTACGGGGGTGTTTATGGATTTTAGTGGGCAGGACCTGTCTTTAGAGGGTGGCGTTCGGTTGTTTGTTAACAGGTTCGTCACTAATTTACTTCCTGAAATTGTAACACGGTTGCAGGCTTCGGAGAGTACTTGGACGACAGTGTCCCAATCTGTAATTTTGAGAATGGCACAGTATTATGAACATAGGGGCATATTATCAAGGCAGGCAATAAAATTATCGCCGCTTTAGCGGCAGAGAACTGCCGCTAAAGCGGCGATAATGGGCTTGATTATATGCTCTATGAAATTCCAATTGAAGCTCATGTTAGATGTCCTTCACATCTAAACAAGAGACACACTTAACGGGGGGGTGGGGGCGTCCAAGGCCCTGGATAGGAGAGGGTACAAAATGATAGTCCATTCGGAATTTACGTCAGGATCTCGGGGTACTGGCATTTTAATTCAGAAATCCTCACAATTCATTCCGCTAAGCACCAAGATTGATGGACAGGGGTGTTTCGCGGCCCTGCAGGGACAGTGGGAGGGGCGACTCTTGAACCTAGTCTCAGTGTACATCCCCCCGGCACTTCACTCTGTGAAGCTCCCGGCACTGGGTGAATTTTTACTAACCCTTCCCGAGGGAGATGTTATTCTAGGGGGAGACTTAAATGCCACCATAGGCACGCAAATGGATAGATTCCCCACAACGGCACCCACTGGAGGACCTTCTCCCCTCCAGCATTTCTTGACAGCTATGGGTCTAGTAGATATATGGCGACATGCCCACCCCCAGGCGAGACAATACACCTTCCACTCCACCGTTCATGGCAGCCTATCAAGAATCGACTATTTTTTAGCACTAGGAGATGGTATACAACATGTTGACACCATAGAAATACATCCAAGGGGTATATCAGATCACTCCCCTATCACCCTAACAGTCTCTACTCAAGAGAAGACCCGTAAACGAATTTACCCCATACAAGCAGCGTACTTAAAGGTCCCTCAGATCAGGAGAGCCCTCAAAAAGGCGTGAACACAGTACTTCACAGAAAACGTTGCCTCGGTACGCTCCCCGGAGGTCCTATGGGAAGCATATAAGGTGGTACTAAGGGGACAAGCCATAAACTCAATCACGGGCTACAAGAGGGATAAAGCAGCCGAGCTTACTAGACTGGAATTGGCACTGAAATATGACAACAGCACATGAGGCGCACCCTACTCCGGACACGTCCCACGCATTACACCTCTAACAACAAATGTACACGGATCATGTTCGAAATCAAGTTAAGGGGCACATAACTGACACGCAGAACAGGGTTTACGAGGTGGGGGATAAGACGGGTAGGATGTTGGCATGGCTGGACAAGCGGGGGGGGGAGTTCCAGAGGTATACAACAAGTGAGGGACAAACTAGGAGAGGTACACACGAGCCCTGAGCGTATTGTAGAGACACTCGCAGCATACTTCGAAGAGGTATACAACCCAGAACGGGAAGTAACAGTAGGAATGGCTAGGGCGGCCTTAGAACCGATCGGGGTCCAGACACTACTTCCAGAGGCAGCTGCTGAGTTAGACGCAGATATCTCTACGGAGGAGATCCACATGGCTTTACGTATGCTGAAGCCCGGCAAAGCGCTTGGACCAAATGGCACATCCCTATAGAGTGGAACCAGACAACGCCGGAGAGGTTAAGTAAATACCTACTGGCAATGTACAAGGAGTGTTTAGAGAAGGGCGTGCTTCCACCAGATCAGAGACTGGCCACCATAGTAGCGATCCCCAAGCCGGGGAAACCGCCAGAGGACTGTTCCTCATACCGCCCTATCTCATTACTTAATGCAGAAGTTAAAATCCTGGCCAAAATCCTAGCTGCCCGACTTGTGCCACACCTGTCCGAACTCATACACCCAGATCAATCCGGATTTATGCCTCACATAAATACGGTGCTGAATCTACGCCGAATGCACGGGGTGTTGGCAAGGGCGGAATCGATCCCTGAACAGGCGGTCATACTAGCCCTGGATGCAAAGATGGCCTTTGACCTGGTGGAGTGGAACTACCTGTTTGAGGTCCTTGCCCGTCTGGGTTTTGGTTCCAAATTTATAGCATGGGTCAGGCTATTGTACACTAACCTGGTGGCACAGGTAGTGGCAAATGGTCACATCTCGCGAACATTCCGTCTGGGGAGGGGTACCCGCCAGGGCTGCACCCTCTCACCGTTACTCTTTGCAATCGCATTGGAACCACTAGCTACTCTGATAAGAACAACGCCACTACTGAAAGGAATATACTGGGCGGAGGGCTGGGAGGACCGGCTTTCCCTCTACGCGGACGACATGCTGGTATACCTAAAGGATCGAGAACATGGGGTGCCGGCACTCCTGACTCTTTGCGATAACCACGGTAAAACATCGGGTTACACGTTAAATTGGAATAAATCGGAAATGTATGTTCTGAAGGGCCCTGTCCCGACATTGAGTGCAGACTGCCCACTAAGAGCAGCTGGCTCTTCCTTTAAATACTTGGGCATTTATGTCACAAGGGACCCAATGGAATTTCTGTATAAAAATCTGACACCTCCCGTGGAGCGGCTTAAACAGGACGTTAAGTTCTGGGCGGGACTGCCTCTAACTCTCTTGGGAAAAGCTGCACTTTATAAAATGATGTCCTTGCCCCGCTTCTTATATATACTCGAGAACACGCCATACCCGGTGGCACCAGGATACTTGAGGAAGGTAGCAACATTGGTGTCAAGTCTTCTGTGGGAAAACCTTCCGGCACGCATTGCGCAGGCCAAACTACATAAGGGATGGTTCGACTGAGGTATCGCGTTGCCTAATTTGAAATTGTACTATTAGCGGCACAATTGAAGCCCATTAACCAATGGATCCATGCTCCGCAAAATGACCCTGCATTCCAGGCTGATAGGGTACAAATCGGCACCAATAGCCTGCAATCCCCGCTGTACAACCAGGGATGAGTGCGCAAATTGGAGGGACCCACTAGACTCACTGCAGCGCTATGGCATGCAGCAACAGCAGCGCTAGGCTGGAAAGGGAGAATAACCAAGCTTACGCCACTGTGGGACTCTCGAGCCCTAGGGAACCTGAGAAACAGCAGAGGCTTCTCGCAGTGGGATGCTATAGGGATATCTACGGTACGTGACCTATGGGAGAAGGGAGGGGTGGTCCCATTTGACCGATTGAGGGAACTATACGATCTGGGAGTGAGGGAGTCATACCGGTATGTTCAGATTCGATACGCACTGCTTTCTGCCATCCCCCCGGACATGGAAGTGCCGGAGTCATCCCCGCTTGAAGACCGCCTCCTCACGGATTTCATGGCTGAACATGCAACATCACTTACATACTGCAAATTACTTAATAACTTACCAGACCCAATGGCTCCATTAAAGGATAAATGGGAGGGCGACATAAATGCAATGGACGAACACGAATGGAATGAGGCGATGGCGTCGCCAAAAGAAGTTGGTATCTCCGCGAGATTAAGACTCGTACAACTAAAAGTCCTACATAGGGTATATTATACAAGGACGACACTGCACCGCATTCACAGAGCACAACATCCTTACTGCCTTTGTGGGTGTGGGGATGAGGGCATGTTCTTCCACACAATATGGGACTGCCCACGTATCCAGGAATACTGGAGGCAAATAATGCGTACTATATCACAGACATTAGAGACCTCCCTGGTTCCCGAGCCACGAAAATGCCTGCTAAACATATGAGGCCCCAATGATCTGTCCAGGCAAGGTCAACTCTGGGTTACTCTAGGTATGATGCTAGCTAAGAGTGACATTGCACAGCGCTTGGGGGCGGCGGAAGTACCACCGAAATCACAATGGTGCTTAAACATGGACAGGGTGATGGTGATGGAAAGGGCGGTATACTCTGGACGGGCTTGTCCAGGAAAATGCAATAAAATTTGGACTCCATGGAATGTGTATAGAGGGGAGATCTGTGATCCCTTATCGGAGGACGATCAAACAACATCGGATGAGGAGGGGGAAGAGGACTAACAGACTCCGCGGAGTTCTAAAGGGAAGGGGGATCACGGGGTACGGGATAGATCTAAGACTTAGATGAAGTAGTGGAGGAACCTGAAGGGGTGACACCTAGGGAGCTCCGTCCAGGAGAGCCCCATTGCTCCTAACATCATGTTTCTGAACAGTCCTTGAGGGGATTAGTTTAGGTATACACTGAGGGAGCGCTTCTTGATACAGCTAATGCGAATAATAACCGAGAATTGACGACCGCAATGTGATTTCCTTATGTTTTGTTGTTGTTGTTAAAAAAACGGAAAAACAAAAACCTGTATTGATCAGCAGACTATCGCGAATGATGTACCTTTTTAATTTATTTTATAATTAATACTGAAAGAGAATTGTATTTGGTCTCACGCTATACCCTGATGCATGGTAACTGCAAAAATGTGATTGCGGCCGGCCCGTGGGTTGTAGGCCAACAGCTGTGTGAAACTAAAAGGTACAATAAAGGTTTTTAAAAAAATATAAAAAAAAATAAAAATATGAGCAGGTGCCTCGATTTGTTCCTTTCTCTAATGCTCAATTAAGGGGGGCGCAGACGGATGAGGAGAGTGACACAGTCCTGCTTAAAGCAGTTCCTAAGGAGATAAGGGCTGCCTCAGATCACTCTGCCCCCAAAGCGCCTGTTTCAGAGCCCAGATCTTTGCCTGACCCTGAGTTCCTACCCCTCTTTGCTGATGACACAGTGCCAAGTATAACAAGTTATAAGTTACGGCCCCAGAAGAAGAACGGGATGCCAGCTGAACAGTTTAGGAGCTAGGGAAGGACTTGAATTTAGGGCACAGGTGCTGTGCCTAAGGTGCCTGTTAGAGTAGAAAGGACGTCATTGGTGCACTGTGTGTGAACACCAGACAGGATTCGTTGAGGGTATCCTCCAAGGAGGGAGGGGTGTCCTAACCTGCAAGAAGAGACTTTTGGGTTCAGAATACGAGCTCAGCGAGCAGCTCCAACGGCAGTGCTCAACAGCACCTACGCCTGATGAGCAATAGGAGTCTACCAGTGCAGGGTCATTAAATGGACACTGGAAAGAAGATTTTGCTTTTGTTCCCTCTGATACTATAGTTGCAATAGTGGCTCTAGCCTGTGAACATTTTCTATCCTTATAGTACTTATAGGTTGTTTGAAGTTTTATTGAAAATGCTCCCTTTTGGCTGTCTAATTATGAGAGAGGAACAGCCCCTGATGGTTCCACCACCTAGACAGAATGGTAATGGGTGGTCTGGGTGGTCAACAGGAAGTAAGGTAGTGGTGGTAGTGTTTATCCTCATGGTGATGAAAACGCTGTTCAGGGTGGTTTGGAGGAACAGCATCCCGTGCATATTTTAATGGGAACTACCCCATCCCCATTTGAGCATATGTTTGTTTCATTAGCCCGGCATAAGGAGAGACACTGACAGACCTATGTTGATAATGCATTTATTCAAATGCTTCATCAGGTGCACAGTACCACTAATACCACAAATTGTTGGGTGATTTGCTAGTCGCTATCATATTTAGGTAGTTGCGAGGCCTAGTTCCACTTGCTTTCCATGGTGTATATGCATTATTATTGCAATGTTATGAAAATGGGAGAGGATGAATATGAAGCAGTGCTGGAGTATATAGTGATACACCAGGGTTATATGCCTGGAAAGGATGGTAAAGAGGATACTCTGCATCCCGAATCCTGTAGGTATTTGTTCAAGCTAACGAGAATGTGACGTGGTTGCAAGGTGAGATGTTAGACTTCAAGGGGTTCAATGTTACTGAATATTTCAAATGTTTCCAAGAACTAAACATTACAGAAGACCAAGCCATGCCCGTACAAGTGATCAATGCCTCAGCCAGTTTTTGTGTCGAAGGTTCAGGGAATGTACCAGTGGGGCAGTGCATTTGTAGTAACACCTATAGGTTTAATATAAGTAGTTGCCCGCCTTTGCTTACACCTCCAAATGTATATTTCATCTGTGGAGACAGAGCTTATACTTGGCTTCCTAAGGGCTGGTCAAGTCATTGCTATGTCTCTTTCCTCTTGCCTCCATCTACATTGCCCCGCCCAGTTATCACAAACATAGCAAGTGACAGTGAAGAGATCTCCATGTCTACAGAGTTAAGAGAGTGATTGATTCAGATGAGATCGATCAGACAGATACTTCTCTCCAGCAAATTACGGACATAATTAAGGGCATTATACCGTTCTGGGGTCCCATATTCAATAGCCGCAAAATACGTCGCTTGACCAGAGTAGTAAAGGGTGTGATTAACACTACTGCGAGTATATTGACTAATATCACGGCCGAGCTTCAGGCTATGAAGCTCGTTGCTCTTCAAAATAGGATGGTTTTAGATGTCATACTAGCTGATGGGGCGGAGCTTGCTGCGTCATCAGCAGTAGTTGCTGTGTTTTCATTCCAGATTCTGCCCTTACAGTATACTCAACAATACAGAATTGCTTCAGAAATACATGAGGATAATGGTTCATGGTCCATATCAGGGTGGTTCTGGGGCCAGCTGACATCATGGGGTTGGAAGATACTCCTTGTCCTGATAGTTATCACAGGCGTCATCTTCACATGTTGCTTTTGTATTATCTTCATTCTAGCATGCAGTACCTATTGTATGAGCAAAATAATACCTGCTCCGAAAACACCAGGACGTGAAGCAAAGGCTTCATCTATGAAGATGCAAGAAGTTCAGGATCCGATGCTGATTGATGAAGGCATCTTCGAAAACTAGTATTATTGATGCGTTCAAGAGTGTTGTATTCCTCTGTTATATCCTGAGGGTTATATCCTGTGTGTGCCTATTGCTTCCCTCACCTCGGCCACCCCCCTTAGTATTGTGAAGATCCTACCTGATGCCAATCAAAGCATTTTCTAGCCACTTATGCTAAAAGGAGGATCTGTTAGTCTTGAAATCCCCATTTGCGTAATGCTTCCCGTTACATGACGTCACAAGTATGTTATGTTAGAATTGCGTGGCTAAATAGATATAATTCGCATTTCATGCTGTACAACCCACTGAGCTAACTGAGTAATGAGTGACCCCTATGTATACTTGTGACTCCATTAGCTTTTGCAGCTTTTGCAGTTCCTATTAGGTTGCTTTAACTAGGCCCTAAGTAGGCCGCAAAATGTTCACGTTGCTTGCCTCAGCAGAATACTGCATTTCGTTATTAATTTCTGTCTACCTTTCCAAGGCCACTTTCTGATGTACTAATGAATGAGCCATTCTGTGTGTATGTTTATCTGTAGGGAGGTTTCTGCTCCCACGTTAAGGAGATGTTGACATCCAGCACCATGGAATAGAATCCTGTTTTTAGATCTCCGAAAACCAAGAAGAGCGGGGAGTTTCCAGGGACAGGTACTTCATTCAGATCATGTACAACCTCCGAGCCTGGTTGATTCTACTTTGGCCTTTTCAGGATCTAGCCTGAATGTTAGAGAGAAAATGATTCTCCTCTGTCCAGGTCTCGAGTCGTGACTGTTAGTGTTTCCCAAAGATTTTCCCGATGTTGTCTAATTAGGAAATTAGCCGATAGTTGGAGGGGTCGTCTCTCCCCCCTTTCTTGTGAATCACCACAGTTATGGCAGACTTCCATGATTCTGGAACCACACCAAGAGTCACTGCGGTGGAAAATAACCCTGTTAAAGACCCTGAAGCTCTGAACATCTGAACTGCCCATCCCTCCTCTCCTCTGAATCCATGCAATACCGCTTAGTGAAGGTGTGGAGCGAAGCCCATGTCACCGCACAGTAAATCTCAGCCACAGGAACACCCCTGACAAGAGCTGATGCAGAGGACTCTGCTCTCGGGGACTGAGCGCAGATTCCCCCAGTCAGTTCCTTTGTGATGCGCAAGATGATGCAATGAGATACGGTCCTCTTCTGGGCAGAGGTGCCCTTCTTGCAGCCTCTACAGTCCACACGTAAGGTCTGTATAAAGAAAGACTTCCTTTTGGGGCTCTTACTGATATGATCTCGCCTCCTCTGGGGGTTGAAGGGGGGAAGGGTGACAGATCGCCTCAGATGGAAAGAGTTCACCACCTTTGGAAGGAGAGGCGATGTAGTTCTGAGGAATAATTCCTTCAAGAAAAAGCATGTGAAGGGCGGCCTCCCGTTCGCTGCCTGTAACTCACTCATGTGCCGCAACGAAGTGATGCTATAAAGAGAACAAAGGTATGCCCAAACTGCTAGAACAAGAACTGGATGAACAAGCAGATAACAAGCACTGTAGAGTGATTTCAGAAAAATAACAACTCGATGACTGTGTGGATGCCGCAGCTCTCCATGAGCGGTCAATTAACCATAAATGTACAGTTTTAGCATTTGCTGATTTGACTTGGACAATTTGGAAAATGCAGTTGAAAGGCAAAGATAGAACAATCACACTTGATTCAATCTATTCACAGAATTTAGCAAAGGAGATCAGCAATAATCATGATATAAAGTGTGCAAGAAGTGGACAGGTGCTCATGTGAATAAAGAAGTGAGCGGTGCATCGAGACAAAGTGAAGACGTATCACTTGACTCCTTGAGTGACTTCCAGGCGCTATAGACACTCCATTTCGTTCTATGGTTTATAAACTGTCTTAGTTCATAATAAGTCTACAGCAAAGCATTGTTGTTTGTTGTATATCATCAAAATAGTGGCAACAAAAAACAGTGTACAATATCAGTGACCATAGCTGGCAATTGTGGAGGGGCTCAGAAATGTTAGAACAAGTCTGTTAGAAATGGGATTTCTGGTTAGCTAGCGCCTAAGCCAGGCAGAAACCACCACTCTAGTTAGGTCAAGAGAGTTACACACTGAAGATAACCCCTGCTCACCCCCTTGATAGCTTGGCATGAGCAGTCAGGCTTATTCCAGAGGCAATGTGTAAAGCGTTTGGGCAACACACACAGCAGCAACAACATACTAGGCAAAGCACAAAAGAAACTCCACACAAGGTTATACATAAAAATAGCCTGTGTATTATCCAAAACACATTAGACTAGTAATCACACCATATACACTGTGCCAACTGGCACTACGCAATACTTACAGGAGATTATGTACACATGACAGGGCCAACTGGGCCACTGCCAGAACCATCAAAAGCACAAATAGTAAATGAAGAACACAACCAGCAATGACTGGCAAAACACTGTACTCAGCATTATATCCTGCAACATAAATCACATTATGCAATAAGCATCACATCCGGCGTAAAACACATTATGCGCCAACCTCATAAGCATAAACACAGTATGCCCTAATCATGGGCCATAACACTCTAAAAATTACCCCCAGGCCAACTTTTGACGGGGGGGCTCAATATGCCCTCTGTCCAGAATGTTAGGGTTTAGCTGCAAAGGCAGCAAAATCAAAGTGTGCAATTGCGTTGGGGCATGGAGGAGTGTATCTCACTCCTGTCTCCAAAATGCCCCCAAAGAAATGATGGCGCTGGCACTACTGTGCCTCCTGGGTGCCCACTGGGACTTCGCAAAACAAATGTGCCCTAGGTTGCAGCTGCCTGCGCTCTCACTGGGACTCAGAAACAATAGTGCCCAAGAGAGAAATAAGCACTGGCACTCTCCGTGCCTCATGAGCACATGAACACCACTCTGGGACTCTGTCAAAATAAAAGTGCCCCCCTTGGTGCAGCTGCCCGCAATGGCGGTGCAGCTGTGGGAAATAGAGGCATGGGCACCACAGTGCCTTAGGAACGACCACAGGGGGGGGGGGGTACCAACAATGGGCCCCAACACCCCCCCCACCGGACTCTAAACTCGGCCCCACTCACTGGGCTCTCTCTCTGGGCTTCGCTTGGGCTGGGGACGGGCACCGGCAGTATGCTGGGATCGGTCCAGCTCTCAGGGCCTCTTCTCCCGGTCTGCTCTCTCGGGCGTAGACTTGGAGGCTCCATCTCCGCTCCGGGCTCCTCTCCTCCTGCTGACGGGACCTTTGCCGATCGGCTCCAGAAGGCGGGGTGGGCTCCCACTGGACTGATGCGACGCCGATGTCTCTGGAAGACACCGCCCCATATCAGGCAAGTTGCCTGGCTTCCGGGCCATGGCTGTTCTGGTCTTCTCTCAGCCAAGTGTGGGGTGGGCACGGCTTCAGATAAAGCCATTGTGGGGTGGTCACCCACTCTTTCCTTGAAACGTGGGGTGGGCTCCTGCAGTAAATAAAGGTAATTTCGAGGTGTGTCCCCGCTCTAAAGGCACCGATGCAGGGTGTGCTCCCAGTTTTTAACCATAAATCAGCGGGGTAGGCTCCCGCAAACATCATAAAGGCGGGGTGGGCTCCCATCTCAAGACACGCACAAACGCAGGGTGGGCTCCCGCTCTCTTCCTGCAGGCAGCCCAGTGCTGCCTGCAACCAAAGGTTCTCCTATCGTGGGAGAATGAAGGTGAGCGTCACAGCACTCACAAGGCACTTAAGCCCCCACAAAGATTTCCTCAAGGGACAAAGCTGTGCCCACGCAGGCCGGCACACAGGACCCTCCAGCAGGGAGGCCGTCCCTTGTGGCGGTTCCACCTGGGGCTCAGCAGCAACAGGTCCCAAACACGCACAAAAAGCACAACCTTTCATGGGGTCACAGCCCCTGTATTTATACTACACATCTCTTTGTCTGCAAAGCACAGGGCTTGGGGGGACCAGCCAGAACTGGTTCTGGAGCACTCTGTTTACAGTGCTCACACCCTTCTTTGGGAGATCGGGGCTAGGCCATCAGACACACCAACAGGGGGCTGAGTCAGCTTTCCCTAGGGCAGGCACAATCCTATTCAGGGTCAGGGGACCGCTCCTCCCACTACTCCAAATTCTGATGTCCTATTCAGCCCAGCGCTGACTCACCCTGCTCCTTCTGGATCCACACACACCTCCCAGCCCCTGTCACTCAAAAGCCAAACATGCAATTCATATCAGACAGGCAGACACATAGCAGCCAGAAATGGCAACTTCTAAAAGTGGAATTTTTAAAATAGTTATAATAAATCTGGCCACACCATTGCGTAGCATTTGTTATCTCTATTCCAAATATACCAAACTTGACCACGCTACTCCTCTCATATCAGGAATTGCCACTGAAACACTTATTAGGGAATCCCCAATGCATTCCTAAGGGAGGGCAACCTCACAGTAAAATGGCTGTTTGTCACTACCAGGACATGTCACACACTTAATATACATGTCCTACTGTTTACCTACAATGCACCCTGCCCATAGGGCTAACTAGGGCCTACCTTTGGGGTGACTGATATGTAGTAAAAAGGGGGTCACAGACATGGAACACACTTTAGGTGCCACGTCACAGCGACAGTAACACTGTGAGCATAGGCCCTGGTGCCAATGGCAGAGGCCTGAGATAGGTTTGAAAGGCTACTTTGGTGGGTGGCTCAATCAGCGCTGCAAGCCCACCAGTAGCATTTAATTTACTAGCCCTGGGTATATCAGATACCACTTTACAAGGGACTGACAGGTAAATTAAATAGGCCAAATAGGTGTAGACCAATCTTCCCATAGGTAACACAGAGAGCACACTCACTTTACACTGGACAGCAGTGCTAAAGTGCCTAGAGTCCTAAAACCACCAACACCATGTCAGAAAAAAGGCTAGGACAGAGGCAAATAGTTTAGGGATGACCCTGCAAAAAGGGCGAAGTCCAACAAAGACTATTGACGCATGAGAAAGGGAATAGGTGCAAAGGTATGTGCCAGGCCCTTCAAAAACCAGGATATGAATGGAGATTGAATGAGGCATGCTGGACAGGGCATCAATGTATCCACTATCCTTTGTCTACTGCAGAACTTTGCTGGACCAGCGACAGAGCACAATGGAACCTTCCTGAATGGAGAGCCTTCGAAGGGTCCAGGTTATGATTAACACGCCAGACGATGTATGAGTTTTACCTTCCAGAATAGAAGGACTAGTTGTGGGGGCAACAAGCTGACAAAATTACATCAACCACCTCCATTGGCAGCTGGAAGGAGCTCCTATGCCCCTTTCAATCTCTAGAAATTAAGGTGGAGGCTCTGGAGAGTGTGGTGCGGGTCCTGCCACTCTCAAACTCCAGACATGAAGGCGGAGGCTCTGCAGGGTGAGGTGCGGGTCCCAACCTTCTTGATCTCCAGACATGAAGGTGGAGGCTGAGCAGGGTGAGGCACAGGTCTTGCCACTTTTGATCTCCAGACAAGAAGGTGGAGGCTATGCAGGGTGGGGTGCGGGTCCTGACCCTCCATTCTCCATATATGAAGGTTGAGGCTCTGGAGGGTGAGCAGCGGGTCCTGCCACTCTCAATCTCCGGCATGAAGGTGGAGGCTCTGGTAGTTAAGGTATGAATATTTCCCCTCTCGATGTCCAGACGTGAAGGTGGAGGCTCTCCAGGGTGAGGTGCGGGTCCTGCCCCTCTCAATCTCCAGGCATGAAGGTGGAGGCTCTCCAGGGTGAGGCACAGGTCCTGCCCCTCTCAATCTCCGGCATGAAGGTGGAGGCTCTGGAGGTTGAGGTATGGATATTTCCCCTCTCGATGTCCAGACGTGAAGATGGAGGCTCTCCAGGGTGAGGTGCGGGTCCTACCCCTCTCAATCTCCAGGCATGAAGGTGGAGGCTCTGGAGAGCGAGATACCTTTCCTGCCCCTCTCGATCTCCAGACTTTCCAATTGGGAAAGAATGTTCCCCCTGAGAGGCAGATGAAGGGGGTGGCACAAGAAGAGGCTTAGACGGTCCCCGTACCACACCCTTCTGACCAGTGATGGGTGGTAAGAATGGCTTCAGACCAGTCATGGTGAATATTCCTGAGAACTGGAGGAATTAATGATATGGGAAGAAAGGTGTAGTGCAGCGTAACATTCCACCTCAACTGAAATGTGTCCCCCAACATTTTCCATAGTGTAAGCTGCAGGCCACATAATTGTGGACAATGGGCGTTCTCACAAGTTGCAAATTTGTCAACCTGAGGGGGGTCCCACAGGGCTAACATGTTCTGCACCAGAATCCAAAAGGAGATGGCGCTCGTGGTCGGCAAGATGATGCCAACTCAAGCTGAGAGCTGACCAGATGGTTGGCATCTAGCCAGGTCCCATGCTGGTGCAGGTAGAACCCAGAGACTGGCACGTTTGCGCCGCCGGAACTTCACTTTTTTGATGTTCCAGTGGTGCAATGTGTCGCTGCATATTTATAAGGCCACGTAAAGCCACTTTACTTGACTTTTCATGGCCTTATAAATATATGCCCCTTTTACACAGAGCACGACATGAAACAGGTGTGTTCCATGGGTGTTGCTGACTGTGTTCCCACACTACACTCATGGAACCTGACACATTCCCACATTTATGAGAGATTGTGGACCTGGGAATTCATCAGAATCTAATCTAAATCATTAGGGAGGTGCAACAAGGAGGATTACTCCTCGTGCTTTCCTTTTCTGCAGCACACATAGAAAAAGGAAATCACCTCTTGTGATTTACTTTGTTCAGGAAGGTCTCCCTTCCTGCTCAAAATCAATCAACCCCGCAACGCAGGCACCCTTGCATTGCACCATGGCAAAAGGGTGCCTGTATTGGCGTATGGCAGCCCATTGAGCGCCTGCGCTGGGGAAAAGGGCAGGAATGCGCTGCAACACATAGATACGGCATATTCCTGCCCTTTTGTTCTGACGTAGACCAGGGCAGCAAGATTCCTTGTGGTGCAGCCTTACCCAAAACCTCATAAATGAGGCTCAGAGTCTGGGCTTCCCGACTGAGGAGGAGAGACCTCCAGCAGGAAGGCGTTGGATTGACTGAATCCAGTCAAGCGTGAACCAGAAAAAGAAGAGATCACATTCTTTGGCCACATTCACACATGCACAAGATGTTTGGAAGAAAGAGCCCGACCACCCGTAGGATCATGAGACCACCATGAGCCAGACCACCCGTAGGATCATGAGACCACCATGAGCCAGACCACCCCTAGGATCATGAGATCACCATGAGCTAGACCACCCCTAGGAGCATGAGACCACCATGAGCCAGACCAGATTACCCCCCCCGTAGGATCATGAGACCACCATGAGCCAGACCACCCATAGGATCATGAGACCACTATGACCCAGACCACCCCTAGGATCATCAGACCACCATGACCCAGACCACCCTTAGGATCATGTGACCACCATGAACCAGACCACCCCTAGGATCATGAGACCACCATGAGCCAGACCAGATTACCCCACTCATAGGATCATGAGACCACCATGAGCCAGACCAGATTACCCCCCACCCGTAGGATCATGAGACCACCATGAGCCAGACCACCCCTAGGAGGATCATGAGCACACCATGAGGACCATACCACCCCTAGGATCATGAGACTACCATGAGTCAGATCAGATTACCCCCCACCCGTAGGATCATGAGACCACCATGACCCAGACCACCCCTAGGATCATGAGACCACCATGACCCAGACCACCCCTAGGATCATGAGACCAAAATGACCCAGACCATCCCATGGATCATGAGACCACCATGAGCCCAACTACACGTAGGAGCATGAGACCACCAAGAGCCAGACCACTAGTAGGATCATGAGACCACCATGAGCCATACCAGATTACCCTACTCATAGGATCATGAGACCACCCTGAGCCAGACCAGATTACCCCACTCATAGGATCATTAGACCACCATGAGCCAGACCAGATTACCCCCTCCCAAAGGCTCATGAGACCACCATAGCATTTTAGCAAGACGCAACAGCTAAGACGCAGACATTCGCTGTATCGGAAGTCCACAGTGGCGGGTCGAGGAGATGAGGCCATGCAGTGACTCACGCGTATTCCCTTCCACTAGCATTCTCTTTTTTGTGTTTTCTTTACTTTTATTCTTCTCCTTCCTGTCTGTTGTTCTTCTTCCCCCTACCCCACCTGATTGCCCTAAATTCTCTCATCTATCAACCACGGTGTAAGATGTTGATTTGAGCTTAATTGGAGCCCGTGGTCGCAGGTGGGGCCCATCAGCACTCTCCTTTTGAGGGCCAGCCCTTATTTTTCCTCATCAGACTTTGACACATAACAAGGGAGTGAAAAACACACAAGGGTGAAGAAAGAGGAAGAGAAATATGAAAGCAAGTGACAAAGGGAAAAAGCAGGGACCTACAGGAGTGAGACAAAGTAGCAAAGAGTGTCTGAGGGTGGATTAAAGAGCCATGAGGTGGAATCAAGAGTGCTGTGTGTGTGTTCCCCTCCTGAGAAAGCCGGGAGGTTGCTTTGTTATTGTACTGCCTGTCTTTCTGTACCACTCCCTTGCTGTGCCACGGACTTTAAACCGGGTTCTTGTGTGTGTTTCCCTCCTGAGGAGGAAAGCCGGGAGGTTGCTTTGTTATTGTACTGCCTGTCTTTCTGTACCACTCCCTTGCTGTGCCACGGACTTTAACCCCTTAAGCACTGCCGTCGGCCAATGGCGGACGGCAATGCTACCTCCCCAGTGCTGCCGTCGGGCATTGGCCGACGGCATTCCACCCACGCACGGAAACACCCGCACCGCGGCGGAATTACCGCCGCGTGTTTGACCTGGCACCTTGGCGTGAGTTTCCCTTCCACTTTTTGCTGGTGTGCCTCCGATGTTTTGCTGGTTTTCCGCTACTCAGGGCACTGCGCCACGGCCAACCCGTGCCGCAGTGCAAGTGCTCCCTACTGTAAATTGTACATGTGATTGACGTCCATGATTGGTTCATTGGATTTACTGTTAGTCCCTAGTAAAGTGCACCAGGAGTGCCAGGGCTTGTAAAGGCCAATACTGCTAGTGGGCCTGCAGCGTTGGTTGCGCCACCCACAGAAGCAGCCTTAAAATGTGTCTAGGGTCTGCCATTGCAGAACCCGCGTGCAGTCTCGTACTGTCATGCTGGCTGGGTAAGTGCACCCACTTGCCAGCCCCTGAACCTTCCCTTAACTTCATATTAGTCACCCCTATGGTAGGCCTGAGGGCAGGGTGCATTGTAAGTGTAAGGTAGGACAAGCCCTGATGTGTGTGGCATGTCCTAGTAGTGAATTACAACCAGATTCGTATTTCACTATTGTAAGGCTACCTGCTTCCTTTAGGCTAGTTACAAGTTACAAGTTTTTATTGAATGATTTGGCTCTCATTGAGGGCCACATAAAATAACATACATATAGACATCACAGAATAGAAAATAATTACTTATAACTACAAGAAAAGAAAAACTATGAGGATAAACCGAATAATACACACATCAGGATCTCGCACTCGCATTAATATATATCCATAAATTCTTTAAAATAATTAAAAAGTCTGAAACAAAACATTTCATTAGGGGGGGAATACAGAGCATTACGGAACATTGTTATATTCAGAATTCCCAACTCAAGACAAATCGGTTTTATCCATTTTTTGCGCAATGGACTTAGTGTCGGGCAAACAAACAATACATGGTTGAGGTCTTGAGCAGCATAATTACATAGCGTACATGAAGGAGACGTATCATACCATTTAGCAAGCAATGTGTTAAGTGGAAGCAAATTGTGCCGTAAGAGGAGCCATACCCTCCGAACACCATGTGGGATGTTCCACCTTGTATATTGCTGAGCTTGTTTGGGTATATAAGTTAGGACCAGGTCTTCCCTTTCTTTATGCTTCTGTTGATCCCTTATATCCATCCTATAGCACACTTCCCAAGTCCTACTTTTTAGTTTTAACTTTAGTTCATATGGAGAAAGAGAAAATAGCGTACTTTCATCGAGTTCTAATAGGAAAACAGCTTTTCTGAAGTTTTTTACAAGCTGCGAGAACTCATTGAAATTACCTAAAAGCTCCATTTTTACTAATTCGCGTAGGGTTCCTGGTTTAGCTCTCGCCAGGGATGCTACCCACCTTACCAAAGCTGCTAAACCTTGTGTCCAACAGCTCCGCAGGCCAAATTCCAGTCTGCAAAGCGATGTAGAACACGCTGAATTAAGGGAGGAGATTTTCCTCAATATCTTTCCCTCCGTTTTTTGCATGAAATCCCATTGTTTTAAGTCCACCAATTCCATTCCATAGAGGAGGGTGGAAGGGATCTTTGCACGAAATACCTCTAAGCAGGACGAGAAATGCCTCTTCCCTGTTGCATTATAAAAGGATCGTAGACCCATTCCATGAGCCATAGCTTTTCTCGTAATATTGTCAGTGTGAGGCTTTTCACTAAGATTGGAAGATATTATTTTACCCAAAAACGGATAAGAGTTGACTACCTCGAGTTTTTCTCCGCTTAATGACCAATTAAAGCTCCTAGATCTGCATTTCTTCTTACCGAAGATGCACATGATCTTGCTTTTAGAGCTATTAATTTTCATGTAGTGTTTATCCGCGAAGGTGTTCAATGTATGAAGACGATTAGCAAGACCTTTAGGGGTCAGATCCAGAACTAATATGTCATCTGCATACATTAAAATTGATATGGCAGTCCCTCCTATAATTGGGGGGAGACCTTCACATTTAGCAACTATAGTAGGTAAATCGGCCATATACAGGGAAAACAGAGTGGGAGCCAATATACATCCCTGTTTTAAACCATTTCGGGAGGGAATTGCTTGAGTAAGTCCCCTTTCTCCGCCCTGTAACACTCTACACCAGGTATTACAATGTAAGGATTTAACTAAGTCTAATAAATCTCTCGGCATGCCCAACAGCATCAGTTTTCTCCACAGCGTCGGCCGATCAACTCTATCAAATGCTGCGGAAAAATCTATAAATGCTGCGTATATGCCCCCTCCACGTACCCGCACATATTTATCTGTGATTACATGTAACATAGTTAGGTTATCTAAAGTTCCGTGGTCTTTTCGAAACCCTGTCTGCTCCCTAGGAATGATATTATTTGAGAATGCCCAGTCTGTTATTAATATTAGTAAGAGTTTGGCAAAAATTTTTCCTATCGCATCTAATAACGCAATTAGGCGATAATTAGAGGGATTTTCGCGATCACCTTTTTTAAAGATTGGAATCAAGATGCTTCCCCTCCAGGACTCGGGTACTGATCGATTTTTAAAGCATGCCTCGAACACTGGAAGAAGGATCCTGCTCCAAGTAGTTATATCTTGCTTAATTATAGACATGGGAACTTCGTCCGGACCCATGGCCCCAGACGAGCGCATGCTTTTAATTGCGGAAGCTATGGTATCCTCAGTGAGTAATTCCATTGAATTAACAATATTACTGTCCGGTACCACAGCCTCATCTTCTGTCTCATTGGCAGCATATAGCGTGAGCACGAATTGAGTCCAAACTTCTTCAGAGATGGCAATCGGCGTAGATGTTTTTACAACACCACATCCTTGCCTAATAATGGACCAGAAAGCTCTCGAGTTTTTACTCCTTGAAGCTTCTCTAAGATTGATCCAAATCATATCCTCTTTGTCTCTTTTGATCTTGGCTCTCAATCTCACCCTCCTTCTCTTTACCAAAGCTAACTGTCTCCGAATCTCTCCTGATCTATTAAGGTACTGCAACCTAACCAATTTATTAATCTCTTTATTTATCTTTAAGAGATTACTAGGAAAGAAAGATTTCTTTCTAAACCTTCCTCGGTTCCTGGCCATTTCAGTAATTTTATTAATAAGCGTTTCAAGGGACCTAAATTCCCTACCTTGCCAAGAGTCGAGTTCAGATAGAGATTGAATAAGAATGTTTTGCACATCTTTATAATAACTGGTACCCCAATAGCATCTCCCAGATTGGCAATTTATAGAGAAGCCTTTATTCTTTAAGGACCAGCGGTCAGATTCAGGAGGAATTAGTGAAATAGATAATTTTATAATTTTATGGTCACTCAGCGGAGTGTGAGAGATTACCAGGTCTTTAAAAGAAGAGAACGTAGCAAAATCAGTTATAGCATAGTCTAAAATAGATTCACCACTAATAGAGGCATGTGTATAGTTTGCGGGGGAATCGGAAGGCATTCTGCCATTTATGATAATTCCATCCACAGCACTGAGCTCCCCAAGAAGAGTCTTACCCCTTTTATTCGTTTTTATTTTATTAGGGAAGAGAGCTTGGGGAATATTAAATACTTCTTCTTTGACCTTGTTCCTAAATATGTCAAGGGAAGTATTGGAGACTTTACAGTTTAGATCCCCCACCAATAGTAGATATGGCGGATCATCCCCCTCTAATAACTGTTTTATGTAAGTGAACATGCGCTTTAAAACTGGGGTAAAAATGTCTTCGGGGGGAATGTAGGCATTTAAAATTATAAGCGAAGATCGTTGTACATTACTATCCAGGTTAGAAATAGTTATGGATTGGAATAAATTACTCTCATCTTTGTAATGGGAAAATTGCCATTGAAGTGTATTGGATAGCAAACAGGCGATTCCGCCTTTAGCGTGGCCCCTTCTAGAAGGAGTTGCGGCGACTTCAAAGATGAAGTAATCATTCCCTCCATAGGGAAGTGTATCACACCAAGTTTCTTGAATACAATACACATCTGCATTCAACGAAATAAGATAATCAAGTTTCTCCGGACAGTTAGACAGACCAGCAGCGTTCCAAGAAATTATTTTTAAACTCTGGTTAAAGATATGCAGAAGGTCGGGGGTTTCTCGAGGCGGTATTTGAGAGAACTCCCGGTAACCAATTCCACATCGAGACATCATCAGCTAGAGGCTTATCAGTACACCCAACCAGAGGAAAGACCTGCGAAACCATTCGTTTGCCTCTGGAGAGCCAGATCTTCAGGTCATTATTGCCGACAGGAAAATCTCCCTGTCCAGAGGCCCATTTTATATTTCTTTCAGAGAAAGAAAGAGATGAATTTTTATTAAGAAAAGGTACCACGTCTATTCCTCTACGTTGGAAAGCTTCTGCATGTTGCAGCACCAGGTTAGTAATTATTTTAGAGTAGAACTTTACCCTTATACGTTGGCCATTTATAGATCTTGTAGGTAAAACTAGATCAATATCATTCGTTAAGACCAATTTTAGACTTTCTATTTCTTTGAAACAGCTAAGTAGCCAAGATCTGTTCATTCTTAAATCCGAGTCAAGTAAAGGGAGAAAATCCAAAGTCAACGTATCCACATAAGATTTGTTTTCTTTTGGCGACAGTTGTATTACATTCCTTGCTACATCCGTCTGAGGCAAAAAAATAGGAGCTAATGGATTGAATACTCTTGTTATAATTGGAGAGTGCTGGCCGGCCCCATTTGTAGGAAGGGGAACAGGGATTTCACTTGTGATGCCCGCTACCACCCCATTCGAGGTTACCTCAACCGCAGCCTCCATCACAGGTTCTGAATCCCCCCTATTCGTAGAAAAAGTAAGTGGGGTAACATTAGTAACGTTCAAGATCTCATCCACATCTCTATTATCGGATGTATCAGGAGATGGGCTATACCCTTTTCCTATAGTGGCTGGCTTTTCAGTTATTACATGTTTAGGAAAGATAATTTGTCTAGGTCTTTTCTTTTTGTAACGGCGTATAGGCTTCCCCTTTTTTCCCCTAGCTGTCTTTTTGATAACGTGAGGAGATCCTAGGAGAGTTTCTGAGTCCTTCTTTTCATGCACAAAAATGGGAAAGAGATCTTGACCCCCCTTTTGAACTACTTCATCGACTTCCTCTTCCTGCTCTACTAGAGATGATTCCATACTCAACGGGAGAGCATTTGAGGCGCCTCTATTAGGGGATTTATGAATCACCACTTCTATAGGCAGTCCCAAATGAGCAATTCCACTCCCTTCAGAAGGATGAACCACCTCTTGAAGTACAACAGGCGGGAGATTAGGTGGGGAGTCAGGGTTCTTAGGTACATTTTCAACCTTTTTTACATTTTGTGCTAATAGTGCCTGTAAAATTTCCGTAACAGAAGATAAAATACAGTCAGAATTTACAGCAAATTTTCCCATTAACAATAATATCGAAGAAAGAATATGCTCAAGGGCTATAAGTGAATCAGAAATCGGTTTGTCATTTTTCGGGTAACTTGTAGAAGAAAGAGGACAAACTCCTGATAAATTGAAATGAGGCGAATATTCTTTACTTAACGGTGACAAATTGTCTGTAGATTTAATGGATGGGGTACTGCTATATAATAGCAGACCAGAAGGAGTTTCTCCACAAGGTGTTTTGTTAACTACTGTAGCAGGAAGACAGTTCTTATCCACATATCTTCCGCACAGTTCAAAATCAATACTAGTAGCTATGGAGACATCACCCTTAGCTTCTTCCAATATATCCTTCCCCGTGTGATCATCCTGTAGCAAATTTTGTATTATTGGCAGAGCGTCACCAGGGATCGGGAGTTCAGAATCAATTGGAGAAACTGCCCCACTAGTCTGACTTAATGACCTTTTCAATTCCTCTTTAGACTCCACCTCACTATTTTCCACCTTGTTGGAACAGGGATTTAATGGCTGTAATGGAGCTTTATCAGCTTTTCTGGAGGCTTCAAGCGATCCATTCAAGCTTTTCTCCCAGATTTGTGTCAATTGCGTCTGACCTTTCAAGCTAACATTAACATTTTGTTTTTTCCTCGAGAGGCTTGACCCATGAACCATACCATGGGACTCCATAACAATCTTCCCGGATCGTAATGTCTTAGATTCCATAGTACTTTCAAATAAAAAAGGGCCTACACAGAAATCCCCGGACTCAAATAATCAGAAAAATGAAAAAGAAGAATATAAACACCACAAAAATATAAAGTGTGAATGGGAGAAAGACTAACCATACACCTCATTCAAACCTATATTTCTATTAAAAATTATGTACTAATATGTCTTCATATGATGCAGTCTAATGACGTTGATAAACGTTTGCAAAAGTCAAAATACCATAGCCCAGCCCGGCCTACCTCGGCCACTGAGGGCCACAGAGGGCCCGCCCTTTGCCCGGGCTTCGCTCCGGGCGCGTCCCGCTGGCGCGTCTATCAGTGCCTTATTATACTACACGTAGGCGGGAAGAGGGCCAGCTGAGGCGAATTGATTTCCGCAGTGCCCGCTGGTCCTCGCAGTCCCTAGCACTCTGTAGCTTCCCTCGTCGATTACCTTGCAGGCTGTCAGAGTCCGCTGATCTCAAGCACTCGAACGGCGCCCGCGGAGCGGGGGCCGTGAGTCGTGGGTTCCGTTTGCAGCAAGAGAAGCACCCTGTGGCAAAAAGAGCAGAGTCTCAGTTTGGCAGGTACAGGCTGATTACGATGCACCTCCGCTTTTAAATCCGGCGGGAGAAGGAGGGAAGAGGGCCAGCTGAGGCGAATTGATTTCCGCAGCGCCCGCTGGTCCTCGCAGTCCCTAGCACTCTGTAGCTTCCCTCGTCGATTACCTTGCAGGCTGTCAGAGTCCGCTGATCTCAAGCACTCGAACGGCGCCCGCGGAGCGGGGGCCGTGAGTCGTGGGTTCCGTTTGCAGCAAGAGAAGCACCCTGTGGCAAAAAGAGCAGAGTCTCAGTTTGGCAGGTACAGGCTGATTACGATGCACCTCCGCTTTTAAATCCGGCGGGAGAAGGAGGGAAGAGGGCCAGCTGAGGCGAATTGATTTCCGCAGCGCCCGCTGGTCCTCGCAGTCCCTAGCACTCTGTAGCTTCCCTCGTCGATTACCTTGCAGGCTGTCAGAGTCCGCTGATCTCAAGCACTCGAACGGCGCCCGCGGAGCGGGGGCCGTGAGTCGTGGGTTCCGTTTGCAGCAAGAGAAGCACCCTGTGGCAAAAAGAGCAGAGTCTCAGTTTGGCAGGTACAGCTTCCTTTAGGCCAGAATGGGCTGCTGGAATTATTACACTCTATAATCCCAGCAGGCTCAGGGAACATGGTAGAGAGTCATGTTTAGTATGCCTGAACTCGGAATAATAAAATACTTCTTTTAGTAAAGTTTATTTTAATATCCTGGGTTTGCAAATGCTACTTTTAGAAAGTTAGCATTTGCTTGTCTAACCATTTCAGCCCGCCTCTGCTCTTGTGTGTATCTGACTGTCTGGGTGTGTGAGTGACAGGGATGGGAGTTGACAGGTTGTGAATAGCGAGATGACACCTTAGTGGGAGGTGGGAGTTTCCCCTGAACGATGCATCAGGATGTGCTCTGCCTCCACAATGCTGGCTCCGCCCTCCTGGGGAGCGACTGATGACTCAGCCTGCACCTGGACCAGGAAGGACCGAAGCTTGTCAACAAAGTGCTCCAGCTGCCCCTGTCTTCACAATGCCAGCTCCGCCCCCCTGGGGAGCGGCTGATGTGCCTGCCCTCACACTGAATGCAGAAGCAGAAGTACCCACCACAAGTGCTCAGGGACTGAGAACAGTTATGCAAAGGCCCCCCTGGCCTGTAAGAACAAAAGAAACTGGGTATAAAAGTAGGAGCCCTGCTCCTTGTAAATTAGATCCTGTTTGTGCTACAGAAGAAACTCTGCCCGAAGAGAAGGACCTGGAAGGACAAGGATGAGTGCTGTCTCTGGCCTGTGTCTGGTGCCTTGCTGCAGAAGGAGAGGAAAGAAAAGACTACCAAGAGACTTTTGCTTTTATTGAACTTTGTGCCAAACTCTGCTGAAAGATCTCCAAGGGCTTGCTGCTGAACTTGCCCCCTGACCAGCGCCCCAGGACCAGTGGGCGCTACACCCTGAAGAAAGCTACTGTGTGTGCTGCTTATCGCTGCAGCGCTGACTGAGGAGTCTGGGAGCGCTGGGCATCCCTGCCACGCTCCCCGTAATCCAGGGCATTGATATCCCCCCAAGCACCGTGACCGGGGCCCCAAAGCAACAGCAAGAGCAACGTGAGGCCCAGCCGCCGCTGGTCCGAGCACCGTGATTGCCTCTGCACCGGGAGCCCGAGAGCAACGTGAAGGAGGACCAGGTCCAAGCGCCCGAATTGATTGTGCCTCGAGCCGTCAATCCACCTGCAAAGACGGACAGCCGCCCTGTGATAACCCCCCTCTGGTCGGCATCCTGCCCGACAGCTCAGCTGTGAGCGCACAGCTGCAACCGGCACTTGGCTGGGTACGTCCCGCACTTGGGGACCGTACTGCCACTTGCCGCCACCACCCAGCCGCCGCCTCCAGGGTCGGAGCGAACGCCAAAGGAAGGACCCTGCCACCACAAAGCACCGCCGCCCCGGATGACCTGTGACCTGCCCGGCTGAGAGCCGCAGCGCGCATCGACCCCGGAAAAGCAAAGCGACGTGGGACAGCTCCCCTTGAAGCCGCCCGCTCCACAAGAAATTGAAAGGTACTGTGCTGTGTCCTCACGGTGCGAGCGTCCTGCAACCCGAGCTCGCACCGCGCTATCTGCTCCCAACGCGAGCCGCCTCTGAAACCGAGGCTCGCACGGCTCCTGGTCCTCGAGGCCCACGCGGGAAGCGTGAGCTTTGGCTGGCCAGGCCCGATCTCCTCTCTGAAGCGAGCGGAGACAGCGGAAAGCGCATTGAGGCGCTACAAGACACTGAACCTTGCTGAACCTGGGCAGAAGGCCCAAAAGATTGCTTATTGCTAAAGAAAGAACTGTGGCAACTTGAAACTAAGTAGACTGGAACCGCTATTGAAAGTTTGACAACTGTATTTACAAGCCTGCTTGAAATTATATAAAGAAATATATTTTTACAAATACAGTTTGGTGTCATTGTGTGGTGGGTTGGTTGTGATGGTGTAATATTGCAAATGTTTAACCCTATGTGCCCCAGAGATTAGTTTAAGACTGCTTAAGCCACACTACCTAGAGGGTAAGCAGAGGTTGTCTTGAAGGTAACCCTCAGCCCTGATGAGGAAGAGAGAGTCCCTGCTGTCGCCAGTGCTGCACTGCGCCAACGAGAGACTCCCCCTTCCTACATTGGACGCAGCGGTGAGGATTCGCGAATTTACATTTGCAGTGTTTTACCTTACCTACTGACCATTGCATAGTGATTTCAGTCCAGTAACTTAGCCACAGACTTTGTTTTTGATTTTGCCAAGAGAAGATCCTTAGTGTTGAAATCATGCCTGGCACAAACAGCGTTGATGGAGGAGAATCCATAACCTCTGCTGCGGCGGAGCTGGAATGGGATGCATCCAAGCTGGATGACTACACGAAAAAGCAACTGAGTTTTTTCTGCAAGAAACTCAAAGTTCCACACACAGGGTGCAGGAACAAACCAGAGTTCTACAAGGCCCTGAAGGCCTGGATTGAATCTAGGGATACGCCTGAGGATCAGAATGCACCTGGGGATCTGGTGGATCTTGAAAAACCAGACAGCGTGCATAGCTTTGGCAGAGGCCTGTCTCCAGAGGAGCTGGCAGACAGGAAAGAAACAAGTGATCATGAAATGAAGCTGGCAGAATTAAAAGTAAAGAGCCAACTGGAGCTTGAGAGCAAAAGACTGGCTCTGGAAGAGCGAAAACACCAAAGGGATTATGAGGTGAAAATGAGGGAGATGAGTCTAAAAGAGAAAGGCTTGGATAATCCTACCTCTGGTGGCAGCACAACGCCGGTGCAGGTAGAGTCAAGAGTGCACATCCCCAAAGATGTAGTAAAAGAGTTCTTTAAGGGGGATGACATAGGACAGTGGTTTAGGGCATATGAGGTAGCCATGTCCTCCCACCGGGTCCCTGACAAGGATTGGGGAGCGGGGTTGTGGGGAAGGTTCCTTAGCGAAGGGCGGGACACCCTGCTAGATTTGCCCATTGAAAACCAAAGATCCTATTCCCACATGAAAGAAGCTTTAATGAACAGGTATGGGCTTACCCCTGAAATGTATAGACAGAAGTTTAGGGGGTGTACTAAGCGGCCTGGGAATACGTATGTGGAGTATGTGACTTTTTTTTGCAGAGCACTGGATGGTTGGGTGAAGGGTAACAAAGTGAATGATTTTCAAGGTCTCTTTGATTTAATTGCATGGGAGCACTTGTCTGATCACTGTTTTCCTGAGTTACGCCAGCACCTGATAGATAGCAAGCTGTCCAACCCGAGGAAGCTTGCTGAGGAGGCGGACCGCTGGCTCAGCACCAGGGTCCACAAGGGTCCAGTGGGAGACTCCGCCAAGGGTGGGCAGGGTCCCCAGCAGAAGAGTGGGGGGGACAAGGGAAAACAGAAAGGGTTCCAAAAAGGCCCCCAAAGTAATCCCCAAGGGGACCAGCAGAAAGGTTCTCAGCCTCCCCCACCCCAAAGCAGAATGGGGCCCCGACAGGTAGGCCTGTTCCAAAGGGGCCCTTCAATTGTTTCAAATGTGGTGACCCGGGGCACATATCCAGTGACCCAAAGTGTCGCCTGTTTGGAAAACCAGCACCCACTGGTGCTCCGCCCCGACAAGTGACTAGTGTTCACTTAGGAGAAGAAGTGATGATTCCGGGGGGTGGAGATCCTGTTCAGATGACCCTAGTCTCACTAGGAGACAGAGAGATGGTCCCTACAAACTACCTGCCCTCTAACACTAAAAAATATGGGCAGGTGGTTACCATCAATGGTAAGGAAGCTGAGGCCCTTAGAGATATAGGAGCCAGTGTGACTGCAGTGAGGCAGCACCTGGTGTCTCAAGAGCAGGTTGTACCCCATGCCTACTGTAGGGTTATCAATGCTGATAATTCAGAGAGTCAGTGTCCGATGGCTCAAGTTCCCTTCGAGTGGGGGGGGGTCTCTGGTACTCTGCAGGTTTGTGTGAGAACGGCCATGCCTGTAGACTGTTTGCTAGGGAATGACTTGGAGCACTCCCCTTGGGAAAAGGTGGAGAAGACGACTCACCTGAGGATGGTGGGTCTGCCTAACTGGGTGTGCGTGACCACCCGGTCAATGGCAGCCAGTAGGGGTGATCAAGAGATCCTGGGGCCTGAAGGAGAGGCCCAGGAACCGGCCTTTGGGAGAAGGCGCAGGGGGGGGCGGGAAACCGGCCCCTGAAGTTCCCACGGTCCAGGAGGAGGCAGACCTTAAGGGGGATGCCCTGGAGCCTACAGGGGAACAGATTGCCGAACTGGGGGACCTGCCTGAGCTGACCCATTGGCAGCAAGAAGGAGGCCCCTCCAGGGAGGAATTCTGCAGGGAGCAGAAAGAATGCCCTTCTCTCGTGGGTATGCGGCAGCAGGCTGCAGACCAGGCCAATGGTGTTCAGGCCAAAACACATTACGTGTACTTGGAGAATGACCTCCTGTATTCAGAGCCTAAGGCTGCTGAACCTGGGTCAGCCCGTGTGCTGGTGGTACCCCAGAAGTTCAGAGCCTTCCTACTGGGTCTGGCTCACGATGTGCCTTTAGCAGGACATTTGGGGATGGACAAGACCTATGACAGGCTTGTCACCCACTTTTACTGGCCCCAAATGCACAAGAGCTCAGATGCTCATTGTAGGACCTGTCCAACTTGCCAGGCAAGTGGGAAGAGCGGAGGGAAGAACAAGGCTCCCCTCCAACCCTTCCCTGTGGTCGGTACGCCATTCCAGCGAGTGGGTATTGACATTGTTGGGCCTCTGGACCCCAAAACAGCCATGGGCAACAGGTTCATCCTGGTCTTGGTGGATCATGCCATCCGGTACCCTGAAGCCATCCCTCTGAGGACAGTGATGGCCCCCGTGGTGGGACGTGCACTGATGGGAATTTTCTCACGAGTAGGATTCTCTCTAGTTGTGGTGAGCGACAGGGGGACCAACTTCATATCCAAGTATATGAAGTCCCTTTGGCAAGAGTGTGGTGTAACCTACAAGTTCACCACTCCTTACCACCCCCAAGGAAATGGGTTGGTTGAGAGATTCAACCGAACCCTGAAAGGCATGATCATGGGCCTGGAAGGTCCAATGAGGCGTAAGTGGGATGTCCTCTTACCATGCCTGCTCTTTGCATACCGCGAGGTACCACAGAAGTCCCTAGGGTTCAGTCCCTTTGAACTGCTGTACGGTCACCCCGTGAGAGGACCACTGAGTTTGGTAAAGGAAGTCTGGGAGCAATCTCCCAGGAAACCTCCCCAGAATGTATATAGCTACATGCTGGCCTTCAGAAACCAAACCAGGCACTTCAGACAACTTGCCGAGGCAAATCTGGAAGCCAGCCAGGAGGAGATGAAGCGGTGGTACGACCAGAATGCCACTCTGGTCGAGCTTCAGCCTGGACAAGAGGTGTATGTCTTGGCCCCAGTGGAGCCCTGTGCCCTTCAGGATAAGTGTTTGAGAAGAAAAAGTGCCCCCCACTTATATTTCAAAAATGCTCTTAATTATGAGCAACACATCCACTTGGATTAGATATGTTCGGTATGTTTATTTATACCATGAATTCAACAATTAATGTAGAAAATTCTGTACATTTCATGTCAGACAAAGAACACCAAACAATTAACTCAATTTTTTAAAACGTACAAAAAGAAAAAATCACAGATACATTTACTGTACACAACAAAGCATGACATTA
This sequence comes from Lissotriton vulgaris, assembly GCF_964263255.1. NCBI lineage: Eukaryota > Metazoa > Chordata > Amphibia > Caudata > Salamandridae > Lissotriton > Lissotriton vulgaris. Next base: position 69,311,853 of record NC_141685.1, on the reverse strand, counting down.
ATTTTAGAAAAAGTCACAAAAATCAAAAAATGAAAACTTCTTTTCACAGTAATAAACAAAGTCACAAATGAAAGGAGATATCACGATACATCAATTGTTGCACAACACTCGTTTTTTTAGGGTCGTGTTAGTTATATGTTATGGATGCCTGTTATTTCTATCCCCTTTCTTGCCGACGCGTTTCGAACTTCGTACATCAGTTACGAGTTCTCTTCAGGGCCTTGTTATTACTATATGCCTGTGTGTAAAAAGGAAACGCTATTTAAAATCCAATCTTGGGTCTCATCTCCTAAGATCACTTAGGGTCTACTGCAATATTTGAAAGAAGCCGATTTACCTGGGCAGTGGCCGGGTTTATCCTATGTCTTGTTCTGGGTCATTGAAATTTCAGTCTACAGGACGTTAAAAAACCAGTTTTAGAGTCAAATACCAGTATTCACCCTACAATCACATCGCGCAGACGTTACAAGACATACCTTTAAAGTAGTTTTTGGTACGGCGGGGCATCTCCCTATGGTTCGGGGAAGCTTCAATCACCTGGGGGAGGGGCGAGGACGGAGTCAGTACAGACAGAGTGAATCTATGCGGAGGCCAAAGCAAGTGGTTACGGGGCTTCTCTTACCTCGTAAGGTGCCCCCTGGGCTTCGGGAAGGACTTGAATGTCCGTTTCCGCAACCGATATTCGCCTATAAGAAGAACAAGAGTATTGGCCAAAGTATCATTAGAGCCGATGTATTGACACCCAAGCCCAAAAGCGATCTCATGTCAATATGGGGCCTCAAGCCAATAGTAGGCCACCATAGATGTGGAAACTGTATATCATGTGAGTCCACAATCGAAGGGTCTGAATTCGAACATAGGGGTGTCAAATATCAAAACAATGGATTCTCTAATTGCAGGACCCGCAACGTGATATATGCTATCACCTGCGCATGCCAGAAACTCTACATAGGGAAAACGACACAACAGATCAATAGTCGCATTACCCAACACAGGTCACGCATAAAAAAGAAGGTGTTAAGTGCCCCCATGGTCCAACACTTTCTCGACCGAGAGCACAGTGAAACGGATTTCAAATGGACCGTACTTTGTACAATAGCGCCATCAGGCAACCAAGGCCCGATTGACATAGAGGAGAACCTGTTAAGAAAAGAGGCGTATCTGATCCTAAAATTCAATAGCGCTCAAAACGGATTGAACACTCTGTCCGAGGTGTCCAGATTATGAAGCACAAGTTGAGTGGGACTCCATGAGGCCACATGGTCCCACCTTGAAGAATGGGGACTAGAGGATGACACACGCGAGTAACTAGAACTACAACTCCCAGAATACCCAAGGTCATGTGACCATATTTAGTCTCGGGGCAGTCTCACCGCCGCCCTCGACATTGAGTCATTTGGAAAGCGAACCGCTGAGCGAGAGGTGAGCGAAGACACTATATGCCCAACTGAGACGGGCTGCTTTGCAGAGGGAACAATATGTAAAACCAACCCTTCCTCTTCTCAACAGCTTATGTGACCGGAGAATAATTGTGAGTCATTACGCGGCACGGTTGATCAGTGACGAAAAACCAACTGATCCACTAAGTCACAAAGTGAAACACTCCCGAAGCCCAGGGGGCACCTTACGAGGTAAGAGAAGCCCCGTAACCACTTGCTTTGGCCTCCGCATAGATTCACTCTGTCTGTACTGACTCCGTCCTCGCCCCTCCCCCAGGTGATTGAAGCTTCCCCGAACCATAGGGAGATGCCCCGCCGTACCAAAAACTACTTTAAAGGTATGTCTTGTAACGTCTGCGCGATGTGATTGCAGGGTGAATACTGGTATTTGACTCTAAAACTGGTTTTTTAACGTCCTGTAGACTGAAATTTCAATGACCCAGAACAAGACATAGGATAAACCCGGCCACTGCCCAGGTAAATCGGCTTCTTTCAAATATTGCAGTAGACCCTAAGTGATCTTAGGAGATGAGACCCAAGATTGGATTTTAAATAGCGTTTCCTTTTTACACACAGGCATATAGTAATAACAAGGCCCTGAAGAGAACTCGTAACTGATGTACGAAGTTCGAAACGCGTCGGCAAGAAAGGGGATAGAAATAACAGGCATCCATAACATATAACTAACACGACCCTAAAAAAACGAGTGTTGTGCAACAATTGATGTATCGTGATATCTCCTTTCATTTGTGACTTTGTTTATTACTGTGAAAAGAAGTTTTCATTTTTTGATTTTTGTGACTTTTTCTAAAATTAATGTCATGCTTTGTTGTGTACAGTAAATGTATCTGTGATTTTTTCTTTTTGTACGTTTTAAAAAATTGAGTTAATTGTTTGGTGTTCTTTGTCTGACATGAAATGTACAGAATTTTCTACATTAATTGTTGAATTCATGGTATAAATAAACATACCGAACATATCTAATCCAAGTGGATGTGTTGCTCATAATTAAGAGCATTTTTGAAATATAAGTGGGGGGCACTTTTTCTTCTCAAACACTACAATTAAGGTCCAGCTTCTCCACTTTCTAAGGACCTAACTCCTTCACTTTAACAAGCTTCAGGATAAGTGGACAGGACCATTTGAGGTCGTGGAGCGCAAGAGCCCAGTGACATACTTGGTGGACATGAAGACGCCCAGGAACCCTTTGAGGGTCCTACATGTCAACCGCCTCAAGCCCCACTTAAGAAGGCCCGAAGTGGGCATGTTGTTGGCAACTGATGATGGAATGGAGGAGGAGTCGGAGCCTCTTCCTGACCTCTTAGTGGCCTGTGAGAAAGACGGGTCAGTGGATGGAGTTAACCTCTCACCCACCCTGACCCCTGAACAACAGGAAGACTGCCGCCAGTTGTTGGGGCAGGTTCCAAATCTGTTCTCCCTGGTTCCTAGTGTCACAGATTGGTGCGTCCATGATGTGGACACGGGAGACAGCTTACCTGTGAAGCATAAGGCTTACAGAGTGACTGACAGGGTCAGGGCCTGCATCAAGGAGGAGGTCTCCAAGATGCTTGCTCTTGGGGTGGTTGAGTCTTCCAGCAGTCCTTGGTCCAGCCCCGTGGTCTTGGTCCCAAAGGCTGCTGCGCCGGGAGCCACACCTGAACTCTGGTTCTGTGTGGACTACAGAGGACTCAATTCAGTCACCAAGACTGACGCGCACCCCATCCCCAGAGCTGATGAGCTCATTGATCGGCTAGGGGCTGCCCGGTTCCTCAGCACGTTTGATTTAACGTCGGGGTACTGGCAGATCGCCTTGACCGATGGGGCAAAGGAGAGGTCAGCATTCTCTACACCAGATGGGCATTTCCAGTTCCGGGTTATGCCATTTGGAATGAAGAATGCCCCTGCCACCTTTCAGAGATTGGTCAACCAGGTGTTGGCTGGGCTGGATGAGTTCAGTGCCGCCTACCTGGATGACATCGCAGTGTTCAGTGGCAGCTGGCCCGAACACCTGCGACACCTCTGGGAAGTGTTGATGGCCCTGCGCAGAGCAGGCCTCACAATCAAGGCAAGCAAGTGCCAGATTGGGCAGGGTTCAGTGGTGTACTTGGGACACCAAGTGGGGAGTGGCAAGGTGGCACCCTTGCAACCCAAAATTGAGACCATCCTGGCTTAGGACCCCCCAAGACCCAGACTGCAGTGAGAGCCTTCCTGGGGCTCACTGGTTATTACAGGAGGTTTGTCAAGGGCTATGGCACGATTGTGACCCCCTTGACAGAGCTGACTTCGAAGAAGCAGCCCAGGAATGTGATTTGGACTGACACCTGTCAGAAGGCTTTTGACATCCTGAAGACTGCCATGTGCATGGCGCCCGTGCTCCTGGCTCCTGATTTCTCCAAGGAATTCATAGTGCAAACAGACGCTTCAGAGCATGGTGTAGGGGCTGTTCTTTCACAGATGACTGAGGAGGGCTTTGACCAACCCGTAGCCTTCATCGGTAGGAGGTTACTTCCACGGGAAAGTAGGTGGAGTGCAATAGAGCGTGAAGCATTTGCTGTGGTCTGGGCGCTGAAGAAGCTAAGACCCTACTTGTTTGGGTCTCACTTCCGAGTTCAGACGGACCACAGGCCCCTCAGATGGTTGATGCAAATGAGGGGTGGGAACCCGAAACTGTTGAGGTGGTCCATTTCTCTACAGAGTATGGACTTTACGGTGGAACACCGCCCTGGCACAGATCACGCCAATGCTGATGGTCTGTCCATATTTTTCCGCCTTAGTGATGTGGAACTCCCTGGGGAAGGGTAGTTCCCCCCACATTTCAGCTGGAGGGGACACGTGTTACACCTGGCACCTTGGCATGAGTTTCCCTTCCACTTTTTGCTGGTGTGCCTCCGATGTTTTGCTGGTTTTCCGCTACTCAGGGCACTGCGCCACGGCCAACCCGTGCCGCAGTGCAAGTGCTCCCTACTGTAAATTGTACATGTGATTGACGTCCATGATTGGTTCATTGGATTTACTGTTAGTCCCTAGTAAAGTGCACCAGGAGTGCCAGGGCTTGTATAGGCCAATACTGCTAGTGGGCCTGCAGCGCTGGTTGCGCAACCCACAGAAGCAGCCTTAAAATGTGTCTAGGGTCTGCCATTGCAGAACCCGCGTGCAGTCTCGTACTGTCATGCTGGCTGGGCAAGTGCACCCACTTGCCAGCCCCTGAACCTTCCCTTAACTTCATATTAGTCACCCCTATGGTAGGCCTGAGGGCAGGGTGCATTGTAAGTGTAAGGTAGGACAAGCCCTGATGTGTGTGGCATGTCCTAGTAGTGAATTACAACCAGATTCGTATTTCACTATTGTAAGGCTACCTGCTTCCTTTAGGCCAGAATGGGCTGCTGGAATTATTACACTCTATAATCCCAGCAGGCTCAGGGAACATGGTAGAGAGTCATGTTTAGTATGCCTGAACTCGGAATAATAAAATACTTCTTTTAGTAAAGTTTATTTTAATATCCTGGGTTTGCAAATGCTACTTTTAGAAAGTTAGCATTTGCTTGTCTAACCATTTCAGCCCGCCTCTGCTCTTGTGTGTATCTGACTGTCTGGGTGTGTGAGTGACAGGGCTGGGAGTTGACAGGTTGTGAATAGCGAGATGACACCTTAGTGGGAGGTGGGAGTTTCCCCTGAACGATGCATCAGGATGTGCTCTGCCTCCACAATGCTGACTCCGCCCTCCTGGGGAGCGACTGATGACTCAGCCTGCACCTGGACCAGGAAGGACCGAAGCTTGTCAACAAAGTGCTCAAGCTGCCCCTGTCTTCACAATGCCGGCTCCGCCCCCCTGGGGAGCGGCTGATGTGCCTGCCCTCACACTGAATGCAGAAGCAGAAGTACCCACCACAAGTGCTCAGGGACTGAGAACAGTTATGCAAAGGCCGCCCTGGCCTGTAAGAACAAAAGAAACTGGGTATAAAAGTAGGAGCCCTGCTCCTTGTAAATTAGATCCTGTTTGTGCTACAGAAGAAACTCTGCCCGAAGAGAAGGACCTGGAAGGACAAGGAGGAGTGCTGTCTCTGGCCTGTGTCTGGTGCCTTGCTGCAGAAGGAGAGGAAAGAAAAGACTACCAAGAGACTTTTGCTTTTATTGAACTTTGTGCCAAACTCTGCTGAAAGATCTCCAAGGGCTTGCTGCTGAACTTGCCCCCTGACCAGCGCCCCAGTACCAGTGGGCGCTACACCCTGAAGAAAGTTACTGTGTGTGCTGCTTATCGCTGCAGCGCTGACTGAGGAGTCTGGGAGCGCTGGGCATCCCTGCCACGCTCCCCGTAATCCAGGGCATCGATATCCCCCCAAGCACCGTGACCGGGGCCCCAAAGCAACAGCAAGAGCAACGTGAGGCCCAGCCGCCGCTGGTCCGAGCACCGTGATTGCCTCTGCACCGGGAGCCCGAGAGCAACGTGAAGGAGGACCCGTCCGGTCCAAGCGCCCGAATTGATTGTGCCTCGAGCCGTCAATCCACCTGCAAAGACGGACAGCCGCCCTGTGATAACCCCCCTCTGGTCGGCATCCTGCCCGACAGCTCAGCTGTGAGGGCACAGCTGCAACCGGCACTTGGCTGGGTACGTCCCGCACTTGGGGACCGTACTGCCACTTGCCGCCACCACACAGCCGCCGCCTCCAGGGTCGGAGCGAACGCCAAAGGAAGGACCCTGCCGCCACCAAGCACCGCCGCCCCGGATGACCCGTGACCTGCCCGGCTGAGAGCCGCAGCACGCATCGACCCCGGAAAAGCAAAGCGACGTGGGACAGCTCCCCTTGAAGCCGCCCGCTCCACAAGAAATTGAAAGGTACTGTGCTGTGTCCTCACGGTGCGAGCGTCCTGCAACCCGAGCTCACACCGCGCTATCTGCTCCCAACGCGAGCCGCCTCTGAAACCGAGGCTCGCACGGCTCCTGGTCCTCAAGGCCAACGCGGGAAGCGTGAGCTTTGGCTGGCCAGGCCCGATCTCCTCTCTGAAGCGAGCGGAGACAGCGGAAAGCGCATTGAGGCGCTACAAGACACTGAACCTTGCTGAACCTGGGCAGAAGGCCCAAAAGATTGCTTATTGCTAAAGAAAGAACTGTGGCAACTTGAAACTAAGTAGACTGGAACCGCTATTGAAAGTTTGACAACTGTATTTACAAGCCTGCTTGAAATTATATAAAGAAATATATTTTTACAAATACAGTTTGGTGTCATTGTGTGGTGGGTTGGTTGTGATGGTGTAATATTGCAAATGTTTAACCCTATGTGCCCCAGAGATTAGCCTAAGACTGCTTAAGCCACACTACCTAGAGGGTAAGCAGAGGTTGTCTTGAAGGTAACCCTCAGCCCTGACGAGGAAGAGAGAGTCCCTGCTGTCGCCAGTGCTGCACTGCGCCAACGAGAGACTCCCCCTTCCTACACCGCGGTTAACGGGTTAAACCGGGTTTTAAAGTTTTTAATCTCCTTGCACTTTGGCTTGAATATTCAGCGCTTTTTTAACTTTCATATAGTTTTCCCGCATTTCCCTGCATTCTGGGACAGCTCTCAGCCAAGTCAGGCGTTGAGTCTGTCGGTCACGGGGACATTTTCGGAGCGGCCATCTTGGGTTGGGAGGAAGCGTTTTGTGCAGTCTAGCTCTGAGCATAAAAGGTGCACTCTTGGCCGGGCGCGAGACCTTGCTGTGTGTGTGTTTCCCTCCTGAGGCGGAAAGCCGGGAGGTTGCTTTGTTATTGTACTGCCTGTCTTTCTGTACCACTTCCTTGTTGTGCCACGGACTTTAAACCGGGTTTTAAAGTTTTTAATCTCCTTGCACTTTGCACTTTGGCTTGGATATTCAGCGCTTTTTTAACTTTCATAAAGGTTTCCCGCATTTCCCCGCATTCTGGGACAGCTCTCAGCCGAGTCAGGCGCTGAGTCTGTCCATCCGGGGGACATTTTCGGAGCGGCCATCTTTGGTTGGGAGGAAGCGTTTTGCGCAGTCTAGCTCTGAGCATAAAAGGGGACGGGCATGCCTCCACGCAGCGGACGCGATTAGCAGATGCGCCGGACCTGTGCCGGAGTCGCGCCTGAGTCTAGCCCGTCTCAGCCCGTCCGCGCTGAGACCGCGCCACCGGCCAAGGGGGCTGACCCTCGCACCTCTCTCCCTGCCGATCCCGTGCTCTATTCCCTCTCTACCCTGCTCTCTGTTAGACCTCCCACGCTGCAATGCCATTACACTAGATCTCCGGAGGATATATCTTCCATCAACTGCGGCTGTATGGTACCCATTCCGGCTAGCACTAGACAGTTTAGAAAATACCGGACTAGGTCAGTGGCAGTTAAGGTTCTAGACAGCCCTGTAAAGGAGGCTAGCTTTCTCATCAACGCCATGTCACTGGTTAAAAATAACGTAGCATTCAAAGACTTTGTATCACAAAGGGAACCTCCCTGGGTCTTCATAACTGAAACCTGGGGCTCGGAATCCTCTGGCCCGGATCTGGTTGATGCCATTCCTGAGGGCTACGCCCTGGTTAGAATTGACAGAACCGGGCGCCGAGGTGGAGGTCTGGGAATTCTATGTAGAGACTGTTTCACATGTCACATTGACCCCCTCTTGTCTCCCTTGGGTAATTTTGAGGCAGTATATTTTTCCATAGTTTGCCGCCACAGCCTCCTTTTCTGGCATTCTCTGCTATAGGCCTCCTGGCCCTAGGGCCACTTTTTCCCACGACATTCTCAAAATGCTAGAGTCCTTTATTAACAGGCCAAACTTAACCCTCCATGGCGACTTCAATTTTCATTTGGAGGTGGCAGATGATAGAGACACAATGTCTTTGGTGGAGGGTCTGATCGCCTCTGGGCTTAGCCAACTGGTAGAAGGCCCTACACATCTTGCTGGGCATACGCTAGATGGCATTTTTTCTAATGATACCAGGTTGGTGACGGGAACCTCGATTCCTCTATCCTGGTCGGACCATCGGGCAGTTCCCTTCCACCTTAATATCACCTCCTCGGCCCCCAACCAATAAAATAGGAGCTTATGAGAAACTAGAAGAAATTATAGAGAGGTCTGTAACAGCTCCCTATCCCCATTTCTGGCAGGAGTCAGTCTCCCCCACTCGTCAGACCCCAATGCTGCTGCAAGCAGTCTGTCTAATGCCCTGTGTAACGCAATAGACACTCTAGCACCTCCCAAAAAACATTACTCTGCCAGGAAAAGTCCCTCCTCACCCTGGTATTCTGACCGACTTAGACTTCTATGGAAAAAGTGAAGACATAAAGAAAGATCCTTGTATGCACAACCCGACGCCCCGGGGAAGATCCAACACAAACTGGCCCTAAAGCAATACAAAAAGGCGACAGCCGAGGAAAAAAAGAGGTATTTTAGCAATGTCACTGCATCACTAAAATCATCGAGGGAGCTCTTTAAAATCATCGACACTTTATCGACACCCAAAGCTGCCAATTCTGTTGTGGAGACGCAGGAGCTCTGCGATAACATTGCAAGCTTTTTCCATTCAAAAATTGCTGACATACACAACCCCCTTAAAACCCTTAATTTGGAGTTGGACGCTAATCAGGCATCCATGCCTCCCTCCCCCTCTTCCTTCCTGGTTGAGGCCTCTGAATCGGGTTCCTGTCCCTGTCTTGCAAGCTTTCCTCTTTTGTCGCTGGAAGAACTAAACCGCCTCCTTGAAGCCACCAAGTCTTGCTCTCCTCTGGACCCTTGCCCTTTAAAAACGTTAAAAAAGGCTTGTAGAGGGGTGGTCCTTCCCCTTCTGCTGGAGGTGATGAATATGGCCATCACCGAAGGGAGCTTTCCTGTACCCTGGAAAACCGCAGTTATTAAGCCGCTTTTGAAAAAGGCCTCCCTGGACCCTGAAGTCCTAAAATAATTTCGGCCCATATCCATACTTCCAGCACCTGCCAAGATGCTGGAGGCCCATCTCAACCGCCATCTGGCCTCTCATCTGGAAAGTGCGAACCTGATGGATTTTTCCCAACATGGGTTTCGTGCTGCCCACAGCACCGAGTCTGCCCTCACAGTTGTGGTCAATAATATCAGATCGGAGGTGGACAGGGGACAAACCACTCTGCTGGTGCTGTTGGATCTAACGGCAGCTTTCAACACCCTGTCCCCTCCAATCCTGGTCGATAGGCTAAAGGGTATAGGGGTGGAAGGTAGTGCCCTGAATCTCCTTTCCTCCTTCCTCCATCAAAGACGGCAGAGGGTAAAGTTGGGCAACTTTCTGTCTCCCTCCCACTCGGTGCAATGTGGGGTTCCACAGGGCTCTGCGTTGAGCCCGCTTCTGTTTAACATCTACGTGACCCCACTGGCTAAAATTGTGCGAACTTTTAGGTACCAGGTACTTTTGTATGCCGACTACACCCAGATCATTGTCTCCACCACTCAGCCGATAAAAGATTCTGCCCTCAAATTCCGAGCATGTATGGAGGCAATGGATGATACGCAACCACCTCAAACTAAATGGGGAAAAGACGGAGGTCTTGGTCTTCGGAGGGAGCAAGGATTTATGGTCGGGGGACTGGTGGCCTTCCTCCCTAGGGGAGTGTCCCCATCCTACCCACTCAGCTAGGAATTTGGGCGTACTCATAGACCCAGCCCTCTCCTTTGACCTCCAGGTCAATAGAACAGTGATCACCTGCTGTGCTATCATCCGGACGCTGAAAAAGATTACCCCTTATCTGTCGCCTGAGGCCCGCAAACCGTCAACAGTCGCCCTGGTTTCCTCCAGGCTAGACTATTGTAATGCGCTCTATGGTGGCATTAATAAGAAATCACTTCAGCGTCTCCAGGTAGTCCAAAATGCTGCAGCCAGGATGATCCTGAACCTCCCTAGGTGGGCATCGGCAACCCTGGCCAGGAAAGATTTCCATTGGCTACCTATTCAAGCCAGGATCTCTTTCAAACTCCACCTGCCTGGCCCATAGGGCAGTCTTTGGATCAGGTTCTGAAGGGATAAGTTCCCTTGTTAGTCTCTGCACCCCGAGCAGAGTCCTTCGCTCGGCCTCTAGAAATCTGCTCGCCATTCCCAGATTCAAAAAGGCTAAGTGGGGAGGAAGAGCCTTTTCCACCTTGGCCCCCAAACTATGGAACTCGCTCCCCCCTGAACTTGCCAGCCAACCCTCACTTGTGATCTTCCGTAAACTCCTGAAGACCTGGCTCTTCTCACAGGCGTATTAATTTCTGTGGTATCTGCCTTTTGTTACTTTTGTCTGTGTGTTGCCTGCGTCCACTCTTGATGCCCTCCGGGTTAAGTTCGCGCATTACAAGACATTCATTCATTCATAAAGTAGCCGGGAGTGTCTGGGGGTGGATTAAAGTGCCACAAGGCAGAACCAAGAGTGAGATAAAGGAGCCGGGAGTATCTGGGGATGGATTAAAGAGCCATGAGGTGGAACCAAGAGTGAGATAAAGGAGCCGAGAGTGTCTGGGGGTGGATTAAAGAGCCATGAGGTGGAATCAAGAGTGAGATACAGGAGCCAAGAGTGTCTGGAGGTGGATTAAAGAGCCATGAGGTGGAATCAAGAGTGAGATACAGGAGCCGAGAGTATCCGGGGTGGATTAAAGAGCCATGAGGTGGAATCAAGAGTGAGATACAGGAGCCGAGAGTATCCGGGGTGGATTAAAGAGCCACGAGGTGGAATCAAGAGTGAGATAAAGGAGCCAAGAGTGTCTGGGGTGAATTAAAGAGCCACGAGGTGGAATCAAGAGTGAGATAAAGGAGCCAAGAGTGTCTGGGAGTGGATTAGGGAGCCATAAAGTGGAATCAAGAGTGAGATGAAGGAGCCAGGAGTGGCTGGTGGTGGATTAAAGAGCCATGAGGTGGAATCAAGAGTGAGATAAAGGAGCCGAGAGTGTCTGGGGGTGGATTAAAGAGCCATGAGGTGGAATCAAGAGTGAGATAAAGGAGCCAAGAGTGTCTGGGGGTGGATTAAAGAGCCATAAAGTGGAATCAAGAGTGAGATGAAGGAGCCCAGAGTGGCTGGGGAGGGATTAAAAAGCCATGAGGTGGAATCGAGAGTGATATAAAGGAGCAGAGAGTGTCAGGGGGTGGAATCAAAAGTGAGATAAAGGAGCCGAGAGTGTCTGGGAGTGGATTAAAGAGCCATGAGGTGGAATCAAGAGTGAGATAAAGGAGGCAAGAGTGTCTGGGGGTGGATTAAAGAGCCATGAGGTGGAATCAAGAGTGAGATAAAGGAGCCGAGAGTGTCTGGGAGTGGATTAAAGAGCCATGAGGTGGAATCAAGAGTCAGATAAAGGAGCCAGGAGTGTGTGGGGGTAGATTAAAGAGCCACGAGGTGGAATCAAGAGTCAGATAAAGGAGCCGAGAGTGTCTGTGGTGGATTAAAGAGCCATGAGGTAGAATCAAGAGTGAGATAAAGGAGCCAAGAGTGTCTGGGGGTGGATTAAAGTGCCACAAGGCAGAACCAAGAGTGAGATAAAGGAGCCGGGAGTATCTGGGGGTGGATTAAAGAGCCACAAGGTGGAATCAAGAGTCAGATAAAGGAGCTAGGAGTGTCTGGGGTGGATTAAAGAGCCATGAGGTGGTATCAAGAGTGAGATACAGGAGCCGAGAGTGTCTGGTGGTGGATTAAAGAGCCATGAGGTAGAATCAAGAGTGAGATAAAGGAGCCAAGAGTGTCTGGGGGTGGATTAAAGAGCCATGAGGTAGAATCAAGAGTGAGATAAAGGAGCTGAGAGTGTCTGGGAGTGGATTAAAGAGCCACAAGGTGGAATCAAGAGTGAGATAAAGGAGCCAGGAGTGTCTGGGAGTGGATTAAGGAGCCATAAAGTGGAATCAAGAGTGAGATAAAGGAGCTGAGAGTGTCTGGGAGTGGATTAAAGAGCCATGAGGTGGAATCAAGAGTCAGATAAAGGAGCTGGAGTGGCTGGTGGTGAAATAAGGAGCCAAGAGTGACTGGGGGTGGATTAAAGAGCCACGAGGTGGAATCAAGAGTGAGATAAAGGAGCAGAGTATGTCTGGGGTGGATTAAAGAGACATGAGATGGAATCAAGAGTCAGATAAAGGAGCCAAGAGTGTCTGGGGTGGATTAAAGAGCCACGAGGTGGAATCAAGAGTCAGATAAAGGAGCTGGAGTGGCTGGTGGTGGATTAAAGAGCCATGAGGTGGAATCAAGAGTGAGATAAAGGAGCTGAGAGTGTGTGGGGGTGGATTAAAGAGCCATGAGGTAGAATCAAGAGTGAGATAAAGGAGCCAAGAGTGTCTGGGGGTGGATTAAAGAGCCATGAGGTAGAATCAAGAGTGAGATAAAGGAGCCGAGAGTGTCTGGGAGTGGATTAAAGAGCCATGAGTTAGAATCAAGAGTGAGATAAAGGAGCTGAGAGTGTCTAGGAGTGGATTAAAGAGCCCTCAGGTGGAATCAAGAGTGAGATAAAGGAGCCAAGAGTATCTGGGGGGATTAAAGAGCCAAGAGATGGAATCAAGAGTGAGATAAAGGAGCCAGGAGTGTTTGGGAGTGGATTAAAGAGCCATGAGGTGGAATCAAGAGTGAGATAAAGGAGCTGAGAGTGTCTGGGAGTGGATTAAAGAGCCATGAGGTAGAATCAAGAGTGAGATAAAGGAGCCAAGAGTGTCTGGGGGTGGATTAAAGAGCCATGAGGTAGAATCAAGAGTGAGATAAAGGAGCCGAGAGTGTCTTGGAGTGGATTAAAGAACATTGAGGTGGAATCAAGAGTCAGATAAAGGAGCCAGGAGTGTGTGGGGTGGATTAAAGAGCCATGAGGTAGAATCAAGAGTGAGATAAAGGAGCCAAGAGTGTCTGGGGGTGGATTAAAGTGCCACAAGGCAGAACCAAGAGTGAGATAAAGGAGCCGGGAGAATCTGGGGGTGGATTAAAGAGCCACGAGGTGGAATCAAGAGTCAGATAAAGGAGCCAAGAGTGTCTGGGGGTGGATTAAAGAGCCATGAGGTGGTATCAAGAGTGAGATACAGGAGCCGAGAGTGTCTGGTGGTGGATTAAAGAGCCATGAGGTAGAATCAAGAGTGAGATAAAGGAGCCAAGAGTGTCTGGGGGTGGATTAAAGAGCCCTGAGGTGGAATCAAGAGTGAGATAAAGGAGCCAAGAGTATCTGGGGGGGATTAAATGAGATGGAATCAAGAGTGAGATAAAGGAGCTGAGAGTGTCTGGGAGTGGATTAAAGAGCCCTGAGGTGGAATCAAGAGTGAGATAAAGGAGCCGAGAGTATCTGGGGGGGATTAAATGAGATGGAATCAAGAGTGAGATAAAGGAGCCGGGAGTGTCTGGGGGGGGATTAAAGAGCCATGAGGTGGAATAAATGTGAGATAAAGGAGCTGAGAGTGGCTGATGGTTGAATAAAGAGCTGTGAATCAAGAGTTAAATAACAGAGCGACCCTTGACCCAGATCCAGGCAGGTCGCTCCCCACGCCACACATCTCTACCTGTCTGTGCCCATGTCCCTGATCTCGATGCTGCTGCGAGTTCAAGGTCCTGCATCACCCGCAGGATCCCGCCTGCACCTCATTCCTGGTGGCCCAGTGGTGACCCGTAAGTATCTGTGTGCTCACTTTGTTCCTTTTTGCCTGTTATTTGTCAGCTGTTGTATTACTTTTTGGGGTATCTGTTACCCACTGTTATATTACTTTTTAGGATTCTGCTGCTGTATTATTTTGTGCCCACTGTTGTATTCCTATTCTTTGTATTCTGTGCTTACATTTGTTTTTTGCTCTGTGGCCCTCCAGCATTCCAGCCTTCCTCTCCCCTTCCTGCTGCTGCGTCCCCTGGAACCACTATTTCGCTTGCCCATTCGTCCCGCTCCCGTGTCCCAGCTGCTCCTCCCTCCCACCTCCCCTTCTAATGGCCACCGTGCCGAAAGCATGCCAAATGCAAACCCGCCTGCAGTTGTCCGTGCCTGGACCGCGCCCAGCACCAGACCCCCTGGCCCCCCAAATGCCACGACACCCGCCGCCTCTATAACACCAGCACTTTCCACGCACTCAAAGCCGGACAATCATACACCTGCTTCCTGGCCACCCCGAAGCGCGCCCAAGGACCCTTCTCTGTCGGAGCAGCAGCTTCACCAGCCTCTAAGCTGCCACTTTGCCCACCGGGGTAGGACGCCACCACCTCAGATGCATACTGCCCACAAGCACGCCATCGAACTCTGGGACCTACCCGACTCATCTTCCCCGGATGACGCCTTCCTGACGGAGACCTGGATGAACGCCTCCTCTGCACCTGACTTTGCCATAGCCATCCTGGACAGCTAGAAGATCACATGCAGGGACCCTACCAACAGGGCAGGAGGAGGAATCACCATTGTCCTCAGGAACACCCTCAGACTCTCGACCAGCACCAACGACACTCTCAGCGCCACCGAACACCAGCATTTCCAGATCCACATAGACCCCAATACCACCCTCAGAGGAACCCTCGCCTACAGCTAGTCACGACTCCCACCCACTCCGCCGGACACATGCTCAACAGCATCTTCTCCGCCAGCAACTACGTCACCTTCAACCACACCACCTAACTCCACTGGACCCACCACTGCTGCATCCACTTCACCTTCGAGAAACCCACCATGTACCACTACACACAACGGACTACCCGCTGCAACTAGAGCAAAGTCACTGAAGACCAGCTAATCGCCACCCTTGCCCGAAACCCACCAACTGACACCGCCAACACCGACACTGCGGCCCGCAACCTCAGGCAATGGATCAATGACTGTGCCAAACACTCTCGCCCCAATCAAGAAACCCTCAAACAGACGCATTAACAGAAAATCCATCTGGTTCACCGCCAACCTTCAGGCAGCCGAGCAGACCTGTCGAAGGCTCGAGATGAAGTGGCACCACGAACAGACACCACTGGACAGCAATGCAGCCCCGAAGAGCGCCATCCGCAGACACCACCAACTCATCCGAACTGTCAAAAGGACTTCCTTCAAGGAACGCTTTACAACAACGCACACAACAACAAAGAGCTCTTCAACATCATGAAGGAAATCTCCAACCCCAGGTCCAACTCAAACGACATCCAGCCATTGCAAGACCTCTGCAACTCCCTAGCCACTTTCTTCCACTGTAAGATCGCAGATATTCATGACAGCTTGAACAACCAGGCCCCCCGACAGCCACCGACACCTCAGACTCAACGCCTGTCAGCCACACTAAGCCCCAGCTCTCCTCCTGTACCCATGTCAACGACGACAACACCATCAAAATCATGAACACCATCCACTCCGGCTCACCATCAGACCCCTGCCGGCACCACATCTTCAACAAAGCAAGCTCCACCATCGCACCCCATCTCATCAAGATCATAAACAATTCCTTTGAGACGGCAACTTTCCCGGAGAGCTGGAAGCACGCCGAGATTGACGCCCTACTCAAGAAACCTAAGGCGATCCCTAATGACCTCAAATACTTCCGGCCCATCTCCCTCAACAGGCGACTGACCCTCTTCCTCAAGGAGAACAACATCCTGGACCCATACCAATCCGAATTCCGCAGCAACCACAGCACCAAAACTGCCCTCATTGCCGCCACCGATGACATCAGGAACCTGCTGGACAACGGAGAAACCGCAGCCCTCATCCTCCTGGACCTTATGGCCGCCTTTGACACCATCTGCCACCACACCCTACGCACACGCCTCCACAACGCAGGGATCCGCGACTAAGCCATGGACTGGCCCACCTCCTTCCTCACTGGCAAAACACAGAGTGTCCGCCTCCCTCTGTTACGATCTAAAACCACCAAGATCATCTGCAGCGTTCCCCAAGGATCATCCCTCAACCCGACACTCTTCAACGTCTACATGGCACTGCTCACCCACAAAGCCCGATTGCATGACCTCAACAAAATCTCATATGCCAACGACAGCCAGCTGATCCTCTCCCTCACCAAGGCACCAACCACTGCCAAAACCAACCACCACAAAGGAATGAAGACCATCGCCGAATGGATGAAGAACAGCCACCTGAAACTGTACTCGGACAAGATGGCTGCACCCGTCCACCTGGGATGACTCCTGAATGCAGGCCACACTGGGAGCTGCACCGACTCCCACGACCATGCACGCAATCTGGGGTCCATCCTGGACTCATCGCTGTCAAAGACCCAGCAAGTCAACGCCGTATCCTCCTCCTGCTTAAACACCCTCTGGATGCCCCGCAAGATCTACAGATGGATCCCCACCGAAACAAGAAGGACAGTCACCCAGACCCTCGTCACCAGCAGGCTGGACTACGCCAATGCCCTCTACGCAGGAACCTCAGCCTAACTCCAGAAATGACTAAAACGCATACAGCCTCGACATCCCTGCCACAGCCACATCACATCCCACCTGAAAGACCTGCACTGGCTCCCCATCATCCTTCAAGCTCCTCACACACGCATACAAGGCACTCCACAACACATTGGACCAGCGTACCTCAACGGACGACTCAGCTTCTACACACCGAACCGCCATCTTCGCTCTGCTGACCTCGCTACCTTCCCTGTGTGGGTGATATACCCCCTCCGTCCTCAGACCCCATCCACTGAGTGAGAGACCCCTGTGTGGGTGAAATGACCCCTCCATCAGAGCCCATTCACTGAGTGAGAGACCCCTGTGTGGGTGAAATACCTCCACCATCCATCAGACCCCATCCACTGAGTGAGAGACCCTTGTGTGGGTGGAATACCCCCTCCATCCGCAGACCCCCTCCACTGAGAGAGAGACCCCTGTGTGGGTGAAATACCCCCTCCATCAGACGGCATCCACTGAGTGAGAGACCTCTGTGTGGGTGAAATACCCCCACCATCCATCAGACCCCATCCACTGAGTGAGAGACCCCTGTGTGGGCGAAATACCCCCTCCGTCCATCAGACCCCATCCACTGAGTGAGAGACCCTTGTGTGGGTAAAATACCCCCTCGTTCAGTACCCCATCCACTGAGTGAGAGACCCTTGTGTGGGTGAAATACCCCTTCCATCCTCAGACCCTATCCACTGACTGGAAGACCCCTGTGTGGGTGAAATACCCCCTCCATCCTCAGACCCCTCCACTGAGTGAGAGGCCCCTGTGTGGGTGAAATACCCCCTCCATCCCCAGACCCCATCCACTGAGTGAGAGACCCCTCTGTGGGTGAAATACTCCCTCCATCAGACCCCATCCAATGAGTGAGAGACACCTGTGTGGGTGAAATACCCCCTCCATCAGACCCATCCACTGAGTGAGAGACTCCTGTGTGGGTGAAATACCCCCTCCATCAGACCACATTCACTGAATGAGAGACCCCTGTGTGGGTGAAATACCCTCTCCTTCAGACTAAGCATGGGCGAATTTTGCGAATCTGGCGTTCGCAAATTTAGCGAATTTGTGAACTCGCAATCCGCAAAATCTGCGAATTCCCACGAATTTGCAGATTTTTTTTTTGTGTTCGCAAGTGTTTCTGCCAGTTCGCGAGGATTTGGTAGTAGTTCGCAATTGCAAAATTACTTGTCGGCTCGCAACGGTCGCGACTATGTCTGGTTCATCATCACAGCCTCCCAGCACCCTCTGTTTCACTACTGCCACCCTCTCTTTGACCCATGCCACCCTCTGTTACATCAATGCCACCCTCTGGTTCATCATCACTGTAGAAGATGGGGGGGAAAGCAAGCACACCTGCCCTGCTACAACTGACATGAATTAATTTGGGGTTAGTTTATTAACAACACCTGCCCTGCCCCAACTGACAATAATGAATTAGGGGCTAATTAATGTGTCACCGAATTTGAAGTTCCAGCCTGGTACCTGCTTGTCTGCTCCCTTAGCTGTAAATCAGGACCTTTGTGGCATACAGTTAAGGTCATAGCAGGGTCACACAATTGTTGCAAGCAGGCAACCGAATTCTGGAGGGCCCCCTCAGGAAGCACAATATGGAATAGTTACAAATCATGAGATTGACCTTTTGCACCTGCTCATTTGTTTTGCTTTTGCAAAAATCGTTTTTCGGTAATTTCGCGCTATTTGCGAGGCTCGGCGTCATGCGAAACCGACCGCGGAAGCCGCCAATTCGTGCGAATGAGCTTTATATTTTTTTGCAGCGTGTTATTTCGCGAGTTTTTTTGCAGTATTCGCGAGCCGCTTGCAGCGCAACACGCAAATTTACCCCAAGGTCGAGTACGGGCGCGGCCATTTTGTTTGCGTGACGTATTTCCGTTTCCGTCCGCTATGTATAATCTCGCGAGGTAAGCGCATTGCGAGTACAAGTTCGCACGAGATCGCGAGGAAAATTGCGTGCGAACTTACTTTTGCGCTCGTGAACGGGCGGCCATCTTGTTTTTCATTCATTTCCTGTGTCTGGGCATGGTGTTTATCCTCTTGCTATCTTTGCCATCCTTTGCTTGTTTTCAGTTTTTTTTCGAACGATTTTGCTTCTTATCTATCCCTCTCTTTTCCTAGCTGTATATTTTTGTCTTTTCTGCTATTTTTGTTTACTTTTAAACTACTTTTTAAACTCTTTTCTTTTCTTCTTCCCTATCCTATTCCTTCTTAATTTTCTACTTCCTACTTTACCTGCCCAGACAATGGTGAAGCCAGGCGCCGTGAAGCTGCCCAGGCACTTGAGGGACGCAGCGGCGGCAGGGAGGAGGAGTCCTGGACCCCGTGCCAGGACAGCATGCGGGCGATTCAGGGTGGAGCAGGTGACACGACGGGAGATCTTCAGCCCGGAGGAAGTGGGCGAGCTGGTCTACTTCGTCCAGCGCCGCCTGCCCAGGACCATCGCGGGAGGCGGCAGGATCGCGGCCGGCTACAACATCCGGGAGCGCCGAAAGCGGTAGCAGAAGGTGTGCTGGGCCATGTCCCAACTCTCCGGGGTCCAGCGCACCTACAGCCAGGTCACCCACCGCTGGACGGACGTCCTGGACAGGGAGCGCGACCTGCTGGACCAGCTCGGCTTGGAGATCCCCGGGCTTGGTGAGTAGTAGTAGCTATTTCATCACTCACTACTATGTTTTCTCCTGCTCTGTATCCGCATGCTCAGTCCCCACGGCTTGGAAGCAAGCCATGGTGCGGGCGCTGTTGAAGAAACCCAACCTGGACCCTGATGATCACTCCAGCTACCGCCCCATCTCACTCCTCCCTTGGGCCAGCAAGGTGCTGGAGAAATATATAAATGCCCAGCTGGTCCAGTTCCTAGAGAACCACTCCCTATTACATACGTCCCAGACAGGCTTCAGACCGAAGCATGGCACTGAAACCGCCTTATTAGCGGTCACCGAAGAATCTCGAAGGGTACTGGATCAGGGAGGATCAGTGGCAGTGATCCTCCTTGATCTAAGTGCCGCCTTCGATACGGTCAGCTATGCCACCTTGCTGAACCGTCTCTATGACATCGGAGTTTCAGGTGACGCATTAAGGTGGTTCGACTCTTTCCTGTCTGATAGATCTTTTCAGATCTTCGACGCTAATACAGTGTCATCCAGCAAACCTCTTAGCTGCGGAGTACCGCAGGGCTCTTCCCTGAGCCCTGTACTGTTTAATGTATACATGAAACCGCTGGCTGGGGTCGTCGAACCGTACGGCATTAAAATCGTGTCGTACGCCGACGACACTCAGCTAGTGGTTTCATTGGCCCAAGAGAACAACAGGCAATGCCCAGTAGGTCTGCTGAAATGCTTAGAGGACGTCAAGGAGTGGATGACCAACTCCTCCCT
Source organism: Lissotriton vulgaris (assembly GCF_964263255.1). Classification (NCBI taxonomy): domain Eukaryota; kingdom Metazoa; phylum Chordata; class Amphibia; order Caudata; family Salamandridae; genus Lissotriton; species Lissotriton vulgaris. The sequence continues at coordinate 69,291,726 of NC_141685.1, read as the reverse complement.
CAAGTTGAACGGAGGAAAAACAGAGCTCATGCTTCTAGGCCCAGCCTCGCCAGTGCCTTTCACTTCCTTGTGGCCCCGCGGTTTGGGCTCTCCCCCCACCCCCAAGGAAAGTGTCAAGAGCCTAGGAGTGTGGCTGGACAAAAAGCTCTCCTTCTCCACCCAGGCCACCAAGCTGTCCGCCACATGCTTTGGCCTACTCAGAACCTTGAGGAAGGTCCTCCCGCTTTTGCCTCTAGAAGCCAAAAAGGTGGCAGTACAAGGCCTCATTCAGTCCCGCCTGGACTCAAACAATGCCCTATACGTAGGGGCCCCTGAGATGACTCTCCGGAAGCTGCAGGTTGTACAAAACTGCGCTGCACGTACCCTGCTGCAGATTCCGCGAACCCAGTCAGCCAGACCTGGACTGAAAAGTCTGCACTGGCTGCCAGTGAGGAAGAGAGTGGCATTTAAGGCGCTGTGCATTGCGCATCGGGCCTTTTGGAAGACGGGACCAGCAATCAACAACAACCTTGTCATCCCCTACCACCCAAACAGGAACCTCCGGTCCACAGAGGCTTTCCTGACAGTTGTTCCTAGAGTGAAGAGAGCCAGGTACGGGGGTAGGCTGTTCTCGTTGAACACCGCCAAGCTTTGGAACGCTCTCCCCCTCTCACTTCGGTCCAACCCAGACCTGCTCTCATTCCGAAAAAAGCTGAAAACACTACTGTTTGCCAAATCCTCCGAGTTCTAACTCCTCTGCTCCGTCACATCTCTGCTTCAACTCAGCGCTTGGACGCCCGTGGGCAGCAACCGCGCTTAACACATTTATTTTCATTTCATTTCATTTCTGTGTTGTTGTATTGCAAATATTTGTTTTTTACATGGAGCAAGCCAATAATGCTGCTGACGATTACATTGTAGTTAAATTATATTTCAAAATCTTCTGTGCATTTCAGGTGCACTGCTCTCCTTCTCAGTGGCGTTGCTACTATGCTTATTTGTTTTCTATTTTGTGTTCTCATTGGCCTGAGTAACAATTATGTATGAGTGTACTTTACAGAACTGCGTAATGCTAGACACTAGGGGGCAGATTACATTTACAAGCCCCTTGCGCCACTTTTACGTTGCCTTGCGTGACGCAACAGCAGCGTGAATGTGGCGCATCCCTGCGAGACATTTACAGCGTGACGCATCTAGGGAGATGCGTCACGTTATAAAGCCATGGGCCTGCGCCACAATGGGTGCGTTCCTAGTATGCAGGGTGGGCGGTCCTGCGGCTGTGCGCCTCGCAAAAGTGCCTGCGTGAAATCTACAAGATTTAAAGCAGGCACTTCTGCGACGCTGCTACGTCAATTCAATTCCTTATGCCTGCTTGAAGCAGGCGTAAGGACTGACACAGCATGTTAAGTATTGGGTGGCCCTGAGCATTACTGGAGTTGCATTGCATTGGCGACGTGACTCCAGCGATGCGCCGCTCTTACGTGACGAGATGCGTCACGCAAGTGCCTACCCTTGCGCCAGGGCGCACCGCATTGTAAATGAGGCGCATCTGCCGTGTCGCAAGGGTAGTTTTGCATGACGCATTTGATCTGGCGCATTTCTGGAGATGCGCCAGAACGCGTAAGTAAGTATGCCCCTAAGGGGCAGAATTGCAATTACCGTCGCATCCCTGCAAAGTAGCAGGGATGCGCCAGTAATTGTGCGGCCCGCTACCACCACCAAACATGGTGCGCCGTATTTGCAATGCGGCGCACCATGGGCCCAAAACGTCACCGAAGCTTTACTGCTGGAGTTGCGTCGCAACGATGGCGCAGCTCCAGCAATGCTCTGGGGTACCCTATCTCCCCAATGCTGGGTCAAGCCGTACGTCTGCTTCAAGCAGGTGCAGGGTTTGTGTGACGCATCATTGTCCTAAAGGTGACTGATTGAAATTTTGTAGATTTCCCTCAGCCACTTTTAGGATGTGTTCCAGCGCAGGAATGCCCTCCCTTGCGCCGGAACGCCCCCTGATGACGCAGGGCTTTATAACGGGATGCATCTCCCAAATGCGTCACGTTGTTATAATATTATACGCCGCACCATGGCGCCTCTTTTGTTTAGCTGCTGCGTTACAAAAGTCACGCAAGAACGGAGCAAAAGATCTGCAAGTGGCTTAAATCTGCCCCTTCCTTTGTACCCCTGACAATAAGAAAAATAGTGGCGGTGGATTGATAGTTTGACTATTTAAATGACTGGTTATGTTGCAGGCAACTGTTAGTGTTGTCACTGATTTGACTGAAATCACAATGGAGTTTGTCTGTCACTTTGCGTCTTGCCTGCAGACTGCTGCCTGCCAGTCCTAGGTGAACCTTTCAGTACTTTGTTTAGTGAGTTACGTGACTTTCGAAGTCGCAGGTCCGCAAATCAATGAAAACTAACCCTAATCAATATAATTTCGCAGAAATATTTTGTTATTGTTGTTTTGAAATGTTTGATTTGGTTGACATTGACAAGCAACAATCATCCATGTTTTCTGTTCTTTCTTTCATGTTGTACGTCAGCTCCCCCCAGGGGCGAGGGGACACAGGAGCAGCAGGCGGCGGATGCTGTTGAACAGGGCCAGGCTCGGGCAGGCGTAGGCTCCTTTGCTGGCCCCAGTAAGTTTTCATTTTAGACTAGTACCTATTTTTCCTAGCGTTCCTCATTTGATTTTTTTCAAAATCGTCTTTGATCTTCTTGTAGACTGTATCTAAATTCTTATCCTGCCTCTACTATGACTCCCTGTGGTATTACTAGATTATTCTTATTATTCTGTCTGTGTTGTTAACTAAGATTGCACGGTTGGCGAAACTCCCATTCTAGTCAGCAATAGCTCTATCAACTTAGTGCAGTGCAGTCCTCTGGGATTGTCCATAATGTCTTTTGAAGTGTTCTATCTGCTTTGAAAATTCCCAAGTATAAAATGTGAATGACCACCAAGAAAGAATAAGATAGTATTTTTTGGTTTAGATAGGAGGACAATCCATACCACTACTGTTGAGGGGACAATTCTTCTGCAGAAACAGAACTATGGACAATAAATAGTGCATTGCTTATCAATTATAATAGGCGCTGTTAGAGTTTCCACATACCTCTGTGATAACAGACTTTGAACCCCCAATGTCCTTACTGACTGACTACATAGTGTGGCACAGTCATTTACCTCCCGAATTCATCGATGATTGATCTCCAATCATGATTATCCAACGTAGCTCAAGAGTACGGACTCGGAGTCAGAGTCAAGAAGTGTCAGAGGCACGGACTCATGCTTGCAAAAATTGCAAAACCTTTCACTCAGTCACTCTAGTCTGGACCAAAAAAACACAGAGTCTATTTAAGTTTAAAAGCTTTATTAAAAGTAAACACATTTATTAAAATGAAGTCATAATAAAAAAACTAAACGTTTAACTGAGAATGGAAAAGTGGTTAGTGCTGACGATTAATTGGAGACATTTCTTGTGGTCGGGCCGAGCTCTCAACTGGTTTCAACTTGATCTTGTTGTTAGAAGTCCATCTTCTGTCTGTGTGGAGAAAAATGGTGTGTGTTAAAAAGCCAGCCTTCATCAGTTGTGCCAAAAAGTGCAGCAAGACAACACCCTTCCCTGGAAAAAGGGACATTTGTTTTTTACTTTCGAGTAGACAGTCACAAATTACATTGTTTTCACATGTCTTCATTCCTAGACCAAATACTAGTGAGTGGTTTATTCTAACATTCTTAAATGCACTTTGTAGGTGGAACATCTGGTGGCGGGGCCAGCGTGGAGGTGGTGGTGCTCGACACGGAGGCGGAGGGCAATTCTTCAGGGGAGGAGGCGGCGGCTCCAGTGCCGGCTGTGAGAGTTGAGACGGTGGTGGTGGCGGGCAGAGGTAAGCTCTTATATATTCCTTACTTATTGATATTGAAGATGTGGCTGGGAAGGAAAGAATATGAGATGCATGGCTGGGTGAATGATGAAGCAATGATTGGTGGAAGGACAACAGCCTGGGTGGGTGACACAGAAACTGTATGTGTCCATATACCTGGATCATGCTACTATCTGACTCTTAGATAGCATATGTGTATCTAGAGCAGGGGTACTCATAGTACGGCCCGCGGGCCGGTGGCAGCCCAGCAAGCCTTCCTTGGTGGTGCGCAGACCTTGCAGACAATCACTGCTCCCCCGGCCCCCACAGAGCAGAGGCTTTGTTGTATTTCACCTGTTAGCGCCCCGGCATCTCCACTCTGACAATCACTGCTCCCCTGGCCCCCACAGAGCAGAGTGGAGATGCAGGGCCACAAAGAGATGAAATAGAACAAAGCCTCTGCTCTGTGGGGCCGGGCAAGCAGTGATGTTCAGGGTGGAGATGCAGGGGTGCTACAAAAAACAAAGCCTCAATAATATGTTAATGGTCTTTTAAAGACCTGTTAAGTACTTTGGTGTGGCTGTCTGTGTGTGCGCGTTGAGGAAGCTGTCTCAGCCCGGGCTGAAGGCTGACACAGACAGACACACACACAGTGAGATGACAGAGGGGGAGGGAGAGGGAGGGCAGGAGGGAGAGAGAGATGGAGAGGGAGGGCAGGAGGGAGAGCAGGAGGGAGAGAGATGTATGTAAATGCTGGGTCTCGTGGCTCAGTGGATGAAGGCATCTGCTGTAAGGACCTGTGTGCAACCTCATGGTCACAAGTTTTCGTTTTGCTTTAGCCCCGCCCCCTCTGACTCCGCCCCCACCAGTGCGGCCCTCGGCCACAAACTACACTGTAAATTTAGCCCCTGAGAGAAAGTTTGTGAGTACCCATGATCTAGAGAGAGTAGACGGTCAGTGGATGAACTAAGTGTAACTTTGAAGAGCATGTAACACTGCACCCGCACGTCCGTTCCAGTGTAGGAAAGGCAAGGAAAAGAAGTTGTAATTTTTTCCAAATACTACCATCAATAGTAGCAGTAGTTTGTATTGCAAGCACAGCATAGATCCAGTTATTACGGTGGCCACTCCCTACCTCTCTTAATAAGTTTAGTAGTACTCAGTCATTCATGTGTGGATGTATCACTGGTCACTCAATAAAAAGCAAAGCACCTAAAGTCATCCCATATGTAAGCAAAAACATCCCATGTGAAGTGATAGATAATCAGATTATTTATCTTCTTCATTTTTCCATTTCTAGTACTCATTTGCACTGTAGGGTGAAAGTTAAATTAATTAAGCAGTAGCCCTTGTAACAGAGTATTCTCAGTGCCACCCGTAATAGAAAAGTAAGAGCTTTACCACCTGCATGTACTGGACCGGTACAGTAACTCAAGTCTACGTCACTCATCATGGCGTGCGTCTCTTTTTCTCGGGTGCAAGTTCACTGCGCTGGCATTATGCCGGCTTGCAGAAGATAACGTACCAATTTTCCTAAACAAGAGACAAGAAGAAGAATAAGACTGGTGTACTTTCATAATCGACTCCAATGGAAGTCCATAGTGCTCGTAGAATTTGTTCCTTAAACTCCCACTAATGTTAGACCAAGGATGAAGAAGTGGGAGGTTAGATGGATACTGGCCTCAATAGTTATGTAATGCACTTGCAAGTTGCTAGTTGTACTGCAACACAAATTTCTGCTGAATGATTGAGTTAATCTTAAAGAGCATTGGTTACAGACTATGTCTTTCTTTCTTCATATAGATGCTCCTTCCAAACAAACAAGGAGGAAGGAGCTGGCTAGAGCGGCCCGGCAACGGAGGATCGCTGCCACTGTTGCAGAATATTGGCGGCTGGTGGCCCTGGAGGATGACGAAAGTGTGCAGTCGACCACAACAACAACGTCGTCTGCATCGGCCTCCGTGCCCCCACGGGCTGCCACCCAGCACAGTGCTCCAGCCAGACTGAGCCGGGCTGCCAAAGCCAAACGCCAACGCCGAGCAGCAAGGACAACAGCTGCCTCTCACAGCCATTGTAACTGCAAGGCACGCCTGCGCCGCAGTACCCTGAGGGTGTCCCGCCTTCAGCAGGAGCTCCACCACTTTACAAACGTGTTGGAGGGGCTCCGCGTAGAGCACTCCTTGCTCCGCCAGGAGTATGATGCCCTGGCCCAAAAAGTAAACAGCATCCACCCATAGTGTCCCTTGCCCCTTTTTTAGAGACTTTTGGGGGGTGGGAATCGGGAGTTGGGTTTGGGACTTTTAAAGGACAACCGTTGGGGTTAGGGAGGGTCTTGCGGGAGATTATTTTGTTAGGGATATAAATATACTTTTTCAAACTTTATCTGAGCATACCTGTTTTTTACTGCTTGCCTGGTGGGTGGGGGTTTAACAGTGACTTTGTTTTCCTGAAAGTTTAGTTCCATTTTCTTCCTTTAAGTGTAAATGCCCAAATGTTTTCAACACTAAGTGCCTCTCACAGAGTAAGTGAAGTGAATTCAAGAGTCCTAGGAGTTTAGTAGTACTACCGTCAGTCTCTCGTCTCTCCTAATACTCCATTATACTCCCTCCCACCAAACGCTTATCTTACCTGTAATTTGTGTTTAAAAGTAGGGCTAGACCCAGGGCTGGCTCCACGGGAAAGAGCGAATAAGATTGGCAATCCTGGGCGGATAAAATTTCCACATAGCCGTGGTACTAGTGGTGTGACACAGTGGCAGTTGCATGCCTGTGAAAAAAAAAGAAAATGAAATCTGGTTTGTCCTCCTGAGCAATACAACGGTACAATAGAGAATATAGCAGGTGACAGTACACTAGAACAGTGCCACATTGTAGCCTAACAAATGGTAAAGTATAACTACTAATTCGGTTGAAGTTCTTTGACATTAGTCATGGGTTTTTGTCAAGCAGAGTAAGAATATATCCTCAGATTTCTTCACCAGCCTGTTGCTATCACCTTATCCCACCCAGCAAGTGTGTGGATTTATTGCTGTAATTTAGTCACACATCAATCAAAACCACACAGCCCGGGGGAAGAGGGTTAGGGTTTGAAAAATGGATGGGTACGGGGGCTTTTGGGAAAGGCTTTGGGAGACAAGAAAAAATAGCACAGCATGGACAAACAATTGTGAACATAAAAAAATCTTTGGGTACAAACCTATCCATCAATCTTAGAAAGTGCATGCACTACTGCATGCATGTCAGTGAAAAGTAAGTAGTACTTTCGACAACTGTGGAAGAAAGAATGCGACAGTACAGGGCGTGTGTGGAAATATTGATAACTATATTCAACATAAGGTCTCTGTTGCCAGATACCTGAGAGCCTTGCTGGTCACTATAAATCCATTCACAACACTCAATGGGGTTGGTCTGGAAGGTATAGTAGATAGAAAAGGAGAAATTGCTCTTTTTCTAGGTGTCCCCTCACTCACCAGGGTTGCCCCTTGGTGACATGCTTCATCATTGGGGCCATACCAGTCCTCTACGGGCTGGGGCGTGCTGCGACTTGCGAATTACGTAGGAGCACTTACAAATGACTATGTGTGGTGCAGATGTGATAGTGGAGTGGACTAAGTGATGTGTTAAGGGATCAATTTAGAAGCAGAGAGAGATCCAAGAAATGCAGTCACAGTCATAGAAAGAAACAATGGATATTGTATCTGTATGTTGTTGTAGTTGTCCTGTTGAAATTGATAAGTAAGTTGCATGCAGAAAAAAATTCCTCTTATTAGCGGCACTCCTCCATTCCATCTGACGCTTCGTCCATCAATGTTGGTCACCAGAAGACGGGCTGTAAAAAAACTACAGCATGGACAAACAATTGTGAACATAAACAAATCTTTGGGTACAAACCTATCCATCAATCTTTGAAAGTGCATGCACTACTGCATGCATGTCAGTGAAAAGTAAGTAGTACTTTTGACAACTGTGGAAGAAAGAATGCGACAGTACAGGGCGTGTGTGGAAATATTGATAACTATATTCAACATAAGGTCTCTGTTGCCAGATACCTGAGAGCCTTGCTGGTCACTATAAATCCATTCACAACACTCAATGGGGTTGGTCTGGAAGGTATAGTAGATAGAAAAGGAGAAATGTCTCTTTTTCTAGGTGTCCCCTCACTCACCAGGGTTGCCCCTTGGTGACATGCTTCATCATTGGGGCCATCCCAGTCCTCTACGGGCTGGGGCGTGCTGCGACTTGCGAATTACGTAGGAGCACTTACAAATGACTATGAAACAATGGATACTGTATCTGTATGTTGTTGTAGTTGTCCTGTTGAAATTGGTAAGTAAGTTGCATGCAGATAAAAATTCCTCTTATTAGCGGCACTCCTCCATTCCATCTGACGCTTCGTCCATCAATGTTGGTCACCAGAAGACACCCTGTCCACTGCCTGCCTGGCGGATGCTGAATTGCGGCTCGCTAAGGTGAAGCCTGACTCCATCCTTTTTTCCCCATTGCACAGACTGAAACCCGGCCTGTAATTATTCAACGAAAAACAGGAAGTGATATAATATTACAACACCACTGATAAATAAATATAAGGTATGTAGGCTGTGGAGTGCAAAAAGTCACACTTTGATTTTCCTAGTAGACAGTACAATATTTTTGAAAGTGCGTACTCTGTCTGAGTCACCTTTTGAAGGATAACTAAGTATGGGCAAATTAATGTAGCGGATCTTTCCCCTCAAGTTAGGTGTACTGTAAACTGTGTTTTAGAACAAAATTAGATCTTCCCAGCAGTGCTCCCACCCAGACCCTTACTAAAGCCAGTCGCAAAAATGTAGAAGACCCCCAATCAAATCTCAAAAAACGAGGCCTAGCAGAAAACTGGTGACAAAACGTACTTTGAAAGTAAAAGTAGGCCCAAATACCCCCTTATCCACCGTGGATTGTATTCAAACCACTTGCAAGCAACCAAGCAAAAGTATCCATAGCCAGCATCGCTCCAAGACTCGAAACCCCCCCCCACCCAAACACATGCAATAGAAATACTGCTAACCCTAACGAACCCTAAGTTAAGAATAGTGGCAAAGGCTTTCTTTAACTATGCCAAATCCCCCCTTTCCCACCATGGATTTTTTTCAAATGACTTGCAACCAAAATTACACATTCTCACGAGTGCTCTAAGACCCCAGAACTCAGTTGCAAAAATCTAGAACACCCCGAAACACATGCAAGGGCTAACCCTAACGAACCCTAAGTTACAAAAAGTGCCAAAAGGCTTTTCCGCGTGGATTTTGTCCCAACCACTTCTATCGGGTATTAGACCTTCCCAGCAATGCCCCAAGACCCTCCAACCCACCCGTCAAAAAGCATAACACCCCCAAACAGGCCAAAAGCAAAATCTCATACTTACAATATTTCTCGGCCTTCGGTCCAAACGCGCTGTGTAGCTAGGCCATAAGTCCAGTTTACCAACACGGATTTCCTGAAAAGCAAATGCAATCAAGATAAGAGTGTCCCAGCAGTGCTCCCAGACCCCGAAACTCACCCACAAACAGCCAGAACCCCCCAAAGAGCACCTCAAAGGCAAGCAAGTCAGCAAAAACACCAAAAAATTTCCGCCTCGGATTTGGGCCAAACCACTTTTATCCGGTATTGCAGCTTCCCAGCAATGGCCCCAGAGCCGTCAACCCAGGAGAAAACGAGTAGAAGACCCCCAAACAGCCAAAGAGCAAAAGTACAAAAATGGGAACTTAGTCATTTTTTGGCAAATTTCCCAAATCACTCCGCGCGCGCTCTGCAGCTAGGCCCTAACTCCCCTCTGCCACCATGGATTTGCTTCAAACCTCTTGCAAAGTAAAGTATCCATAGCCAGCAGTGCTCCCAGACCCCGAAACCCACCCACAAACACCAGGAAGCCCCCTAAACAGGGCCCCGAAAACGCTACATTGAGCAAAATGTCAGAAATAGCAACAAAAAAATCGGCGTGGATTTTGTCCCAACCACTTCTGTCCGGTATTAGACCTTCCCAGGAATGCCCCAAGACCCGCCAAAAAGCATAACACCCCCAAACAGGCCAAAAGCTAAATCTCATACTTACAATATTTCTCGGCCTTCGGTCCAAACGCGCTGTGTAGCTAGGCCATAAGTCCGGTTTACCACCACGGATTTCCTGAAAAGCAAATGCAATCAAGATTAGAGTGTCCCAGCAGTGCTCCCAGACCCCGAAACTCACCCACAAACACCAGGAAGCCCCCCAAACAGGTCCCCGAAAACGCTACATTGAGCAAAATGTCAGAAATAGAAAAAAAAAATCGGCGTGGATTTTGTCCCAACCACTTCTATCCGGTATTAGACCTTCCCAGGAATGCCCCAAGACCCGCCAACCCACCCGCCAAAAAGCATAACACCCCCAAACAGGCCAAAAGCAAAATCTCATACTTACAATATTTCTCGGCCTTCGGTCCAAACGCGCTGTGTAGCTAGGCCATAAGTCCGGTTTACCACCACGGATTTCCTGAAAAGCAAATGCAATCAAGATTAGAGTGTCCCAGCAGTGCTCCCAGACCCCGAAACTCACCCACAAACAGCCAGAACCCCCCCAAAGAGCACCTCAAAGGCAAGCAAGTCAGCAAAAACACTAAAAAATATACGCCTCGAATTTGGGCCAAACCACTTTTATCCGGTATTAGAGCTTCCCAGCAATGGCCCCAGAGCCGTCAACTCACCTGCAAAGAGGTAGAACAACACCCCCACAAGTGCTGAGTCTTTCTTCATTGGGTGTAAACCAGCCCTCTGCTTTGATGGAAATAGGAGTCTGGAGGAGGAGGATAGAGGAGCATGTTCTTGTGAACTTGTGAACCTGAGGAATTCAGACTGCAGCACCTTCAAATCAATTAGCAAACAAGTGAAGACAGTTCTGCTGATGGGCTTTTTTTGTGATTATGTGATTAAAGTTTGAATTATATTAACTGTGCACAACAAAGAAAGACAGACACACAGGAATAAAAGTGAATAAGTACGAAAAAGAAAGTTATTGATTCGTTGTCTCATTTTCAGGGCTCGGTATCACGGTCCATGAATAAGAATAAGGCTTCGTCATCATACTCTGCGAATTCAGGCAGGGTGAGCTCAGTGTCACCTGACAGAGAAGAAATTCCCTCATCTATGTTGCTGTCCACCTTGTCTTCATCCGGCGCGCTTTCTCGTACTCTGAAATCTGGTGGTATGAGGTGCTGATTCATCTTGATCATTGTTAACCTCTCCACATTTTTGGGCGAGAGGCGGCTCCGTTCGGAAGTAGTTTAAAGCCAGGTTGGAGAGCTGTGGCCACAATTCTTTTTTCCCATGCCAATACGCCAATGGGTCAGCATTAACATAGACCTCTGTTGAGTCATTCAGATAGTCCTTCACCATCGACTCAAGGTTCTCCTCCAAAGTTCCTCCACTTTGCTTAGCTGTTGCTGTGACCTTTTGAGAACCAAACCCAAGCCGAGCTAGCCAATCCTATTCAGCCTCCAATGTTACTGTTGTGTCTGGTGGTGCAGATGATCCGGTTGCCGGTCTCTTTAACGGCTGAGAGGTCACTTGTGCCGCAGCCACAGGTGCAGAAGTGGATTGCTGTGACTGGGGATGGCCTGCTGATGCTGATGTACTGCCTTTTCCTTCAATTTGCTGCCGTTCTCTTTCAAACCTCTTGGCTGAGGAGGCTAGCCACTGTTTGTACTTTGTAACATCTTCATCAGCAAAAGGAAAGAATGCTTGGCCCGCCAGCGCCTTTTTGTATTGTGGATCCAGAATAGTAGCACAAATGTAATGCTGGTTTGAGTGGATCATTTTAAGACGTTCATCACCTTGTAGGTGCTCTAATAATTTCTCAGCCAGAACAAAAGGGTCTTGGTTTTCTTCATCTTTTTCAAACACAGAACACACCTCCTTCAGTTGGTGCTCCAGCATGTACAACAATGGGAAAGCTTTTCCCAAATTACAGTCCTCCTTGCTAACTGCACGCGTGAAGAACTCAAAAGGACGAAGCATGCGTGTCAGGCTTTTAACTATGTTCCATTGCGCCGCACCCATCCTCAGGTCCTCCTTCTGAGCTGTACCCTGTGTTAAGAAATAGTGATCGAGTACCGTATACTGCTCATACAGACGCTCAAGCATGTAGAAGGTTGATTTCCAACATGTTACCACCGCCTGGATGAGTGCTTTCACTGGCATTTGACGTTCATATAGCAGGCTCCTCAGCTGCTTCCGGGCCTTAAAAGAATGGCTGAAATGGTTGCACATTTTTCGGCAGGTGTCCACTACTCTGTACGCTGCACTGTCTTTATCACTCAAGAATTTTTTGACAACCAGGTTTATACAGTGCGCCAAACACGGCACTCTGAAATAGTCACCCAGCTGCATGGCCTTAACTATATTGGCGCCATTGTCCGTGGAAACATAACCAACCTGGCATTTTTTGGGGGACAGCCAGTCAAGGACCTTTGTGTTAAACACATCCAAAATGTTTTGTGCTGTGTGACGTTTCTCCAAACCAAACATGGCTAGTGTTGCATGTTTCCGAGCAGCTTTAAAAACAATGTCCGGGTCAACACCTGCGTTTAGCTTTGCTTTAACCCCTGAAAAAGAGACCCAGTGTGCAGTGATGCACATGTAATCAACGCCTGCGCCACTGGTCCACATGTCTGTTGTCAGATGCATAGTGTGAACAGCACTCTTCTGCAAAGCTGCCCCAATCACCTCCAGAACATCTTCATGTAGTGCTGGAACCGCAACTCGGGCAAAATAGAACCGGCTAGGAACCTTCCATTTAGGGCAGAGCGCTGCCACTAATTCTAGAAAACCAACTCCTTCTACAAAAGAAAAAGGGAGAAGGTCTAGAGCTAGCATTTTAGCCAGCTTAGTGTTATACAGACGCGTCAGTGGGTGGTTGCGTTCATATTGCGCTTCTGTAAACAACATCTTTTTAATGTTGCCCTGGACCAAGGATTTACGGGATGATGATGATATCTTCGACCCAGTTACGCTCGCTGATGAACTTTTTCGCATTGGTGTCTCACTCTCTCCCACACTCTTAGTGTGGCTCACATGGAGTGTGCTGCTGACAGGGGTACTGGGTGTAAGTGAAGTGTTTGAATCATCTTCTTCCTCCTCGTCATCATCAGATGAAAAATCAACGTTTTCATTACGTGCAATTCGGGCTTCCTTGAACGCCTCTAGGTGCGCAAACCATTGGACAGCGTGCGTCCTCCTAAGATGATCTCTCTGGCCTCCGGTACCATAGTTGGTACCAAACTTACCACGACTAACTCGAAGCTTACAAATGCTACAAATGGCTACGTTTTCCTTTTTTGGGCAAACACTGAAGAAGTCCCAAACTGGAGACTTGAAATATCTTTGGGGGTGTCGCGATCTCCCTCGCCATCACGGCGAGGAAAGAAAAGAAAGGCATAATACCACGATCTCTCCAGACGGACTACATGTCCCAGAAGGCCAAGCGGCTCTGGAGATCAGGAAAGAAGGCTGAGCCTATATAAGCTCCTCCTCGGCAACAGAACGGCGCTTGACAATTGTTATGGTGGTTAAGGTATTGGCGGATGGTGTTTTCCCCGCCGGATGTATACCGAGAAGAAATCCAGCGCAGACGAAGATCCTGCGTGTTCAGAGCCAAGACAAGCCTACGCCGAAGAAGAGCCTGCGTGTTCAGAGCCAAGACAAGCCTACGCTGAAGAAGAGCCTGCGTGTTCAGTGCCAAGACAAGTCTACGCCGAAGAAGAGCCTGCGAGGTCAGAGGAGTGGAGTAAACTTCCGACATATCGCAAGTATCACTAAAGAAGAACGGGATCGTTCTTCTTCCCCTGTATGTTTTCTTTCTTCCTAAGTTCCCGCATTCTAAGTATTTTGAGTTCGCTTAATTTCCCCCAGAAGAGATTACGTTCAGGGTCACAAGAGTAATTCTTCTTTGATGATTCAGGATAATCGTATCTTACAACATATTTATTATTCTCAAGAAGTATTGAGAACAAGCCTTGAGAGATACTATCTCTATACTGTCCGAGAGAATCCAATCCCCTACGGATTCCTAGCCGTTAAGAAAGTGACGATAACTTTCTTGGCAATTATCCGGGATCTCGGATTGAGGAACTGCTTGTTAGCATATAAAGACGAGAGAGTTGTGTCTCTGGTAAGTGTCATCCTTTGGGACCAGGGGAGGGAAGAGGCATTGAAGAGACCAGGCGCTTATACCTGTTCTTTGTCTCTCCACGCTGCAGCCCGTCCCTCAACCGAGTATTGCGGATTACCCCGACCCAGAAGGCAAGCGCTTCTATCAAAACCTCCTTACCTCCCGGCTTCTCGCAATACTCCTTCAGAAGGTGATTCCAACGTCACCTCTGGGGGTGGTGTTTAGACAAGTCGAGGGGACTTTCAGCTCATCGTTCCTGCTGGCCAGATTCCTCAGGTTAGTGGTGCGCGACTGTATTTGCGCCGCTTGCAATTCCGACAGATTGTCAAGCCCACGAATACTCACCAGCCCGAACGATGGACGTCGATGCTACTCTCGCTTCCCTATTGGAAAGCTTCACAGAACTCCGTCAGGAGGTCCTTACGTCCCGAGCCGAGAACCAATCCTTATACCAGGAAGTTACACAGATGCGCAAAGAGTTTTCGGACTTAGCACTTAGAGACCCGGTGGTAAAACCCCTCCTCAAACCTGCCACATTACCCCCTCCTGCTTCAACCCGGACCGGGGGTTATTTTTTGCCTTTATCTACTCCTGCTCCGACCACTGATGCCTTACCAACGGTTCAGATCATTCAGAATACGGGGATACCTCTCGCCCCACCGGAGAGGTTTTACGGGGATTCTCGTAAATTCGAGACTTTTCTAAATCAATGCCGTCTTCATTTTTTGTGTAAGCCCGCTGTCTTCCAGGAGGAAGCGACAAAAACGGCATTCATGATGTCCTACATGGGAGGGAATGCGTCTAGTTGGACCATCCCCTTGCTGGAACGTAACGACCCTGTGTTACACAACTTTTCTGATTTTTGTCTCGAGTTAAGGAAATTATTCGATAGGAAAATCCCACATGTTAACTCTCGATAGGGAAATCATGACACTACGACAGGGGTCACAGGATCTGCTATCGTACATTACCACCTTTAATCGCCTGCTAGTAGAAACAGATTGGCCGGCGGAAAAAAGAATTTCCCTCTTTTATCAGGGATTAAGAGGGGAATTAAAAGATGTGTTGGCCCAAGTGGTGCAATTATCCACGACGGTGTCAGAATTTATTGATCTCACGGTCCAGTTAGATCACCGTCTGCTAGAAAGAAAGGGAGAAAGACCCAGAGGAGACAATCGCTTCTATTATCCGGTTTCCCTACCACGAACAGGAGGTGAGGAGAAAGCTAAGGTGTCTGATGAGTCTGAACCCATGCAGATCGGAGGCATCCGAGGCCCTCTTACTCCCGAAGAAAAAGATAAACGCAGACGCCTGAAACTTTGCCTTTATTGCGGTAAAGGTGGACATTTTATTAAGGAATGTCGAGCCCGGAATTACGTTCCCGGACGCTCTGCCTTTCCCCGAGTACAAGCTACTATGAAGAACGCAGAGCCGTCGGAAAACTGAAGATCTCAAGTCAGACGGAGGTCTCTGACTTGAGATGCCCACTTCCCATGATCTCCCCCGTTCTTGCTAACACTCTTCATCCTGCCGTGGCCCACATGAATATCAGTGTGTCTCTCTGGATATCCTCTCGTCAGAAGCTACAGATAGATGCACTCCTTGACTCTGGTGCTACCGGTAATTACATCGACCAAGAATTCGCATTAAGGATGGGCATCCCGTGCGAAAAGAAGCCAAGACCCGAAATGGTAAAAGCAGTGGACGGCACCATTCTTTCCTCTGGGCCAGTGGTGTTTAACACTCTTTCCCTCTTAATGGAGTTTGGGGAAGACCATCAAGAACACATACAATTTGACCTGATCGATGCCCCGCAATTCCGACTCATCCTGGGCATGCCCTGGCTCACGTTGCACGATCCTTTTGTGAGTTGGTCATCCCGTTCTGTTAATATGACCTCTTCCTATTGTAAAGAACATTGTAGGAAGCATGAACTACAGTCCGCATTCACCGAACCCTCACCTGCCACCTTTTTGGCGAACGCCTGCACGATAGAAAAGTTCTGTTGTGCCACTGTACTTCCCGTAGAATACCAGGAATTTAAGGCCTTGTTCGACAAACAACAAGCAGCTCAGTTACCACCCCATAGGGTCTATGACTGTCGAGTTGACTTAGTACCGGGGGCGGATATCCCTTGCAGCCGGGTGTATGCCTTGACGGAAAAAGAGACCCAATACCTCAAGAATTATATTGAGGATAACTTGGCTACTGGATTTATCCGACACTCAACCTCCCCTGCATCTTCACCGATGTTTTTCATTGCCAAA
This sequence comes from Lissotriton vulgaris, assembly GCF_964263255.1. Classification (NCBI taxonomy): domain Eukaryota; kingdom Metazoa; phylum Chordata; class Amphibia; order Caudata; family Salamandridae; genus Lissotriton; species Lissotriton vulgaris. The sequence continues at coordinate 69,275,443 of NC_141685.1, read as the reverse complement.
AAGGACTGCGACGAGCTAAGACCTTGCATCGATTACAGAGCGATTAACAAGGTAACGATAAAAAACCGCTATCCTCTCCCCTTGATTCCAGTCCTGATGGATCAGCTGAAGGGAGCCCGATATTTCACAAAGCTCGATCTTCGAGGGGCCTACCATCTGGTGCGGGTGAAAAAAGGCGATGAGTGGAAGACAGCCTTCAGGACCAAATTCGGGCTGTTTGAATACCAGGTAATGCCCTTTGGTCTCTGCAACGCCCCCGCAGCCTTCCAATTCTTCATGGATGAGGTGCTGAGAGGATGTCTGGAATCATACTGTGTAGTCTACATTGACGATATATTGATTTATTCAACAACAATGTCCGACCATGTCGTCCATGTCAAAACAGTCCTGCGGAAGCTACAACAGAATTCGTTATATGCTAAGTTGGAGAAATGTCTTTTCCATGTACAAGAGGTAGCCTTCTTAGGGTACATTATCGACGCCCAAGGTTTCCGAATGGATCTGAGCAAAGTTGAGGTGATCCTAAACTGGAAAACTCCACATAATGTGAAGGCAGTGCAGAGTTTTCTTGGCTTTGCCAACTATTATCAACGCTTTATTCAGGACTTCTCGAAGACTATCCACCCCATCACATCCCTCCTCCGAAAGAACGTGCCGTTTGTATGGGGAACAGAAGCAGAACAGTCTTTTCAACACCTCAAAGACAGGTTCACCCAGGCACCGATTCTCAGGCATCCGGATCCGCATCGGCCGTATATCCTCGAAACCGACGCCTCCCAATACGCCCTCGGAGAAATCTTGTCGCAAAGACATCCGGACACGGGGCAGTTGCATCCAGTGGCGTACTACTCAAGAAAACTTACACCCTGTGAGATAAACTACTCTATCACAGATAAGGAACTCCTGGCCATCAAAAGGGCGTGCGAGGAGTGGAGACATTACCTCCTTGGTGCTCTACACACTGTGGAGATCATCACGGATCACCGAAACTTGTTGTTCCTCAAAACGGCTAAGGCCTTGACTCCGAGGCAGCTACGATGGACATTGTTTTTCTCCGATTATGATTTCGTAATCAAGTACAGGCCGGGGTCACGCAATGGCAAAGCAGATGCATTATCCCGCCTGGGCGAGGAAGAAACCGTGACACCTGAGGAGTCTCCATATATCCTGCAAGAAGCAGAAGGCTCCAGTCACTTGCTGGCCCTGGTCACGTCCGAGGACTTCTTGGACGACGTGAAAGTGGCCCTCACTGATTACGACATCGCCACATGGTTACAAGAAGAGCCAGAGCATCGACACATGGAAAACGATCTGGCATACCATTTCCATGCGTTGTACATACCCCAGACAGCGTTGCAACAACAAGTGTTAAAGTGGGCGCATGATTCGGTACTAAGTGGACACATGGGTATCTACAAAACCTCAGCTAATGTGGAGCGGTCCTTTTGGTGGAAGAATGTTCGAGGGGATGTGAAAGAATACGTTAAGTCATGTGCGATTTGTGCTCAAGGCAAATCCATCCATACTAAACCGTCGGGCTTCCTCCGTCCTTTGCCGATTCCACCTAAACCTTGGCATACCGTATCCATGGACTTTATAGTAGAGATGCCTCCTTGCGGTAATCAAACTGTTATCCTGGTGGTGGTAGACCATCTCACAAAAATGGGACACTTCATTTCCTTACCGGGCTTACCTACATCTGTCGAGTTGGCTAAAGTGTTCCTCCAGCACGTAGTGAGGGCACATGGATTGCCCAGTGTGCTGATCACTGATCGCGGCACACAATTCACGTCACATTTTTGGAAAGCCCTCTGTGCCATTTTGCAAATTGATGCCAGACTATCCTCTAGTTACCATCCCCAGACCGATGGCAAAACTGAACGCCTCAATCAGACGCTAGAGCAATACCTCCGCTGCTTTACAATGCAGAATGCAACGGATTGGACCACACTTTTGTGGTTGGCGGAGTTCGCATATAACAATGCTGCCCATACCACCTTGGGGTGTTCTCCTTTCTTCTGCTTGTACGGTTTTCATCCAAACATGCTCCCGTTCGATTGGCCTGCGGAATCTTTGGTTCCTTCCATACATGAGCATCATGCTCATCTAAGGGCCATCCTCATAGATGCTCGTAACTGTTTAGAGATGGCGCAAACAGCCTTGAAAGTGTTTGCGGACAGGAGAAGATCCGAGGAGCCAGCTTACAAGGTGGGGGACAAAGTGTGGCTTTCCACACGTAACCTTCATCTGAAAGGGGTTAATAAACTGAAGCCTAAGTATGTCGGACCATATAGCATCTGTGAGGTTGTGAATCCAGTGGCCATGAAACTGTCTCTACCTATTTCCTGGGCGATCCATCCTGTGTTCCATGTATCGCTCCTCCAGCCGTGTCCCTTGAATATGCGGGTGCCTGAGCGCCCCCCTGCTCTGGAGGTGGAAGGCCAGGAGGAGTATGAAGTGTTACGGGTACTGGATTCTCGTATGGTGCGTGGCCGGATCCAGTATCTGGTCGACTGGAAAGGGTATGGACCCGAAGACCGCACATGGGAACCGATGGACCATCTGCATTGCCCGGATCTGGTTGCTGAATTTCACGATCGATTCCCTGGGAAGCCGGGCCGACCGCCGGGACGGCAGTCCTCGAGAGGGGGTTCTGTCGCGATCTCCCTCGCCATCACGGCGAGGAAAGAAAAGAAAGGCATAATACCACGATCTCTCCAGACGGACTACATGTCCCAGAAGGCCAAGCGGCTCTGGAGATCAGGAAAGAAGGCTGAGCCTATATAAGCTCCTCCTCGGCAACAGAACGGCGCTTGACAATTGTTATGGTGGTTAAGGTATTGGCGGATGGTGTTTTCCCCGCCGGATGTATACCGAGAAGAAATCCAGTGCAGACGAAGAGCCTGCGTGTTCAGAGCCAAGACAAGCCTACGCCGAAGAAGAGCCTGCGTGTTCAGAGCCAAGACAAGCCTACGCCGAAGAAGAGCCTGCGTGTTCAGTGCCAAGACAAGTCTACGCCGAAGAAGAGCCTGCGAGGTCAGAGGAGTGGAGTAAACTTCCGACAAATCGCAAGTAACACTAAAGAAGAACGGGATCGTTCTTCTTCCCCTGTATGTTTTCTTTCTTCCTAAGTTCCCGCATTCTAAGTATTTTGAGTTCGCTTAATTTCCCCCAGAAGAGATTACGTTCAGGGTCACAAGAGTAATTCTTCTTTGATGATTCAGGATAATCGTATCTTACAACATATTTATTATTCTCAAGAAGTATTGAGAACAAGCCTTGAGAGATACTATCTCTATACTGTCCGAGAGAAGCCAATCCCCTTCGGATTCCTAGCCGTTAAGAAAGTGACGATAACTTTCTTGGCAATTATCCGGGATCTCGGATTGAGGAACTGCTTGTTAGCATATAAAGACGAGAGAGTTGTGTCTCTGGTAAGTGTCATCCTTTGGGACCAGGGGAGGGAAGAGGCATTGAAGAGACCAGGCGCTTATACCTGTTCTTTGTCTCTCCACGCTGCAGCCCGTCCCTCAACCGAGTATTGCGGATTACCCCGACCCAGAAGGCAACCGCCCAAGCGCTTCTATCAAAACCTCCTTACCTCCCGGCTTCTCGCAATACTCCCTCAGAAGGTGATTCCAACGTCACCTCTGGGGGTGGTGTTTAGACAAGTCGAGGGGACTTTCAGCTCATCGTTCCTGCTGGCCAGATTCCTCAGGTTAGTGGCGCGCGACTGTATTTGCGCCGCTTGCAATCCCGACAGGGGGCTGGAGGAGGCGGCGATACTGGTGGTGGTGGTCCTGCTGCTAATGCCAGATGAAGTGGAGGATGTGGATTGCCGAACTTCAGTACGTTTTGCACTTTCACCACCACTAATTGAGGTCGAGGTGGATGGAGGTCCCTTCTTGCGAGGAAGAAATATGGAAGCGGTAGGTGTTGGTGTACTAGTTAACTCCAAATCCAATGATTGTTGTGTTTCCATTGCCTCCTCATCGACATCATCATCACGCTCAGCAGCTTCTCGGGATAGGGTCAAAATGTCTCTTTGCTGCATGCCCGCTGGGGCTGCAGTGACCTTTATGATGACTGGCTCGTCGTCATCGTGAGAGGCTTCATCAGCAGCAGTATCCGTCACTTCTTGTTGAGCCTCATCACACTCCATAGCTATGAGTTTTTTGACGACCTTCCTTTTACGCTTAGGTATCTTTGTCAGATCGTGGTGTGCCTCACTCTCAGACTGCCGTGATGATGGTTCCCAATCTTCATCCAGATTAAGATCATCAGAAGGAGGTGGGCTTGAAGAAGATGTAGACACCCCCCTGATCTTTTCCTTGCTAGGGATGTGGAAGACAATGAATGATCATCAGGAGGAGTGGCTTCATCAGATGATACCTCAGTTTGATTGTCAATTTCCTGATGTGCCCCTACTTCGGGAGGAACAACTATTGTGGGCACTTGTGACCCTCCATGCACCTCTGCTTGCGCATCTCCTTGCGCTGCCTCTCCTTCCACATGTACTTGGGCTTGTACTTGCACATGGTGTTGTTGTTGCGGCTGTGGTTGTTCAACACTTGTCAGATGAGTTACAACAACCTGTGTTGATTCAGGGACATTGCTGCTACTTTCTTGCGATGAGCCAACATCACTGGTCGATGGTGATTGAAGAAGTACACTGACTGCCTCTGAAGCACTCAAGGGCTTTGACTTAAGTTGGCGTGGTGGTGGAGGCACTGAACCCAATGGAGCGGGGGTGCTGCTCCCAGCTTGGTCCCCAGCAGATCCTGCTGCTGCTGCAGGCGTACTTTTTTTTTTTGCTCCCGAAAAACGTGGCGGCCGGCACACCAGCCTCCTTGGTAACTTGCTTCTTCTGCTCCTTACTAGCAACTTTCTTGCTAGAGGAGCTATGGAGACCTTTTTTTGGGGCCATCTTCTTCAGAGCAGGTCAGAACAGCAGGCCGCAGTTGCATGAATTGTAGAGTTGTCTGAGGCCAGACGTGATTTTGCGTGACGTTATGCTGCACACACACCGCTGCAGAACTTCTTCCTGGCACTGGTGGTTCTCTTGACTCTTGTGCACCTAAAAGCAATGGAAGACAGAGGAACATCAGTTCAGTTATACACCCCCAAAAAATCGAAAAAAAACAGAAAAATCAGCACAATCCCATGCCCTCCATGATGCTTAAATTCAAGACACCCCACAGAAAGGCACATGCAACATCACTAGTCACTACCCCTGGTGAAAAGGCCACAACAACAGGCCAAAAAAACGAAAACCACAGAAAAATCAGCACAATCCCAAGCCATCCAGCCCCTCCATGATGTTTAAATTCAAGACAACCCACAGAAAGACTAGGCACATGCACCACTCACTACCCCCTGGTGAAAAGGCCACAACAGGCCAAAAAACACGAAAATTGCAGAAAAATCAGCACAATCCCATGCCATCCAGCCCCTCCAAGATGTTTAAAATTCAAGACACTCCACAGAAAGACTAGGCACATGCACCACTCACTACCCCTGGGCATAATGGATGAAAGCTAGGCAAAATGGGTGCAGGCCTGAGAACACTGCCTGCATTCAAAATGGCCCCCTCCATCACAGCACATGGCCAGGGCCTGTAGCAGCACTCAAAATGGCCCCCAACCACATGGCCTGTCCACAACAGGCCAAAAAAACAAAAATCACAGAAAAATCAGCACAATCCCAAGCCATCCAGCCCCTCCATGATGTTTAAATTCAAGACAACCCACAGAGAGACTAGGCACATGCACCACTCACTACCCCTGGGCATAATGGATGAAAGCTAGGCAAAATGGGTGCAGGCCTGAGAACACTGCCTGCATTCAAAATGGCCCCCTCCATCACAGCACATGGCCAGGGCCTGTAGCAGCACTCAAAATGGCCCCCAACCACATGGCCTGTCCACAACAGGCCAAAAAAACGAAAATCACAGAAAAATCAGCACAATCCCAAGCCATCCAGCCCCTCCATGATGTTTAAATTCAAGACAACCCAGAGAAAGACTAGGCACATGCACCACTCACTACCCCTGGGCATAATGGATGAAAGCTAGGCAAAATGTGTGCAGGCCTGAGAACACTGCCTGCATTCAAAATGGCCACCTCCATCACAGCACATGGCCAGGGCCTGTAGCAGCACTCAAAATGCCCCCCAACCACATGGCCTGACCACAACAGGCCAAAAAAACAAAAATCACAGAAATATCAGCACAATCCCATGCCATCCAGCCCCTCCATGATGTTTAAATTCAAGACACTCCACAGAAAGACTAGGCACATGCACCACTCACTACCCCTGGGCATAATGGATGAAAGCTAGGCAAAATGGGTGCAGGCCTGAGAACACTGCCTGCATTCAAAATGGCCCCCTCCATCACAGCACATGGCCAGGGCCTGTAGCAGCACTCAAAATGGCCCCCAACCACATGGCCTGTCCACAACAGGCCAAAAAAACAAAAATCACAGAAAAATCAGCACAATCCCAAGCCATCCAGCCCCTCCATGATGTTTAAATTCAAGACAACCCACAGAGAGACTAGGCACATGCACCACTCACTACCCCTGGGCATAATGGATGAAAGCTAGGCAAAATGGGTGCAGGCCTGAGAACACTGCCTGCATTCAAAATGGCCCCCTCCATCACAGCACATGGCCAGGGCCTGTAGCAGCACTCAAAATGGCCCCCAACCACATGGCCTGTCCACAACAGGCCAAAAAAACGAAAATCACAGAAAAATCAGCACAATCCCAAGCCATCCAGCCCCTCCATGATGTTTAAATTCAAGACAACCCAGAGAAAGACTAGGCACATGCACCACTCACTACCCCTGGGCATAATGGATGAAAGCTAGGCAAAATGTGTGCAGGCCTGAGAACACTGCCTGCATTCAAAATGGCCACCTCCATCACAGCACATGGCCAGGGCCTGTAGCAGCACTCAAAATGCCCCCCAACCACATGGCCTGACCACAACAGGCCAAAAAAACAAAAATCACAGAAATATCAGCACAATCCCATGCCATCCAGCCCCTCCATGATGTTTAAATTCAAGACAACCCACAGAAAGACTAGGCACATGCACCACTCACTACCCCTGGGCATAATGGATGAAAGCTAGGCACAATGGGTGCAGGCCTGAGAACACTGCCTGCATTCAAAATGGCCCCCTCCATCACAGCACATGGCCAGGGCCTGTAGCAGCACTCAAAATGGCCCCCAACCACATGGCCTGTCCACAACAGGCCAAAAAAACGAAAATCACAGAAAAATCAGCACAATCCCAAGCCATCCAGCCCCTCCATGATGTTTAAATTCAAAACACCCCACAGAAAGACTCAGTGCACCCACCACTGAGTACCCCTGGGCAAAAGGCCCCAAAACAGCCCAAAAATCGAAAATTCCAAAATTGTAGTTGCAGCACCTGTAATGCCCAAAACAAACTTACTTGTGAAATTTCTAATCCAAAAGTGATCCAAAGAAAGTCAAAAAGGCCTCAAATCCAAATTTCCAGCAGCATCCACAAAAAGAAATCCTTCAAGCTCCAGATCCAAATGAAAAGTGACCAGGAGATGGACAAAGCACTGGGAGGAGCCTGCTGGACAGGAGCAGGAAGTTGAAGACTGTCGGGCACTTCCTTCCTCCCACCCTCCCCTCCCCAAAATGGACTCCTCACAAAAAAAGTGCAGGCAAATGTCAACCTGAGGAGTTATTCAGATAAAAATCATCATTTCCAGAAGGTTTATGCTGCTTGCTGGTGGATTTCTTGTGCAGAATTGCAAATTTTATATTTTCGCGAGTGCGAGATTGTTGCTGCTCACCGCATCTCAAAGCTCGCAATTGCGAAGTACCGCGATACGTGATCACGGCGTACTCGGGTTGACAAACTCTCGCTGTAAAAGTTGGCAAGCCGCGATTACGTAATCGGGCTTGCCAAATTCCCGCGGGATCCCGCAGCAAAATCCAAAATGGCGCAGCACTCGCAAAATATCAAGAAAAATAACTCGGCAAACGATGAATGACGGGAAGTAAATGCCGCGCGCCGCAAAATTGTATCACCAAGAAAAAATAATCCGCTGCGTGCAAATTTGCGGATTTTGCGGGAAATCCGCAAATCTCGCGGATTGCGCATTTACCGAAAATCCGCAGAATCCGCGAGCTGAACGGATTTTACGCCCATACTTACTTCAGACCCCATCCACTGAGTAAGAAACCCCTGTGTGGGTGAAATACCCTCTCCGTCCTCAGACCCCCTCCACTGAGTGAGAGACCCATGTGTGGGTGAAATACCCCTCCATCCTCAGACCCCATCTACTGAGTCAGAGACCCCTATGTGGGTGAAATACCCCCTCCGTCCTCAGACACCGTCCACTGAGTGAGAGACCCCTGTGTGGGTGAAATACCCCCTCTATCACACCCCATCCACTGAGTGAGAGACCCTCGTGTGGGTGAAATACCCCCTCCATCAGACCCCATCCACTGAGTGAGAGACCCCTGTGTGGGTGAAATACCCCCTCCATCCTCAGACCCCCATCCACTGAGTGAGGGACCCCCGTGTGGGTGAAATACCCCCTCCATCAGACCCCATCCACTGAGTGAGAGACTCCGGTGAGGGTGAAATACCCCCTCCATCCTCAGACCCCATCTACTGAGTCAGAGACCCCTGTGTGGGTGAAATACCCCCTCCGTCCTCAGACACCGTCCACTGAGTGAGGGACCCCTGTGTGGGTGAAATACCCCCTCCATCCTCACACCCCATCCACTGAGTGTGAGACCCCTGTGTGGGTGATATACCCCCTCCGTCCTCAGACCCCGTCCACTGAGTGAGAGACCCTGTGTGGGTGAAATACCCTCTCCATCAGACCCCATCCACTGAGTGAGAGACCCTTGTGTGGGACCCCTGTGTGGGTCACACCTGATGGTTCTGTGTCATGACTTTATTGTGACTACAACCTGCTTCTTTCCTTGTTTTATGAGTGAGCCCCTGAAGGGGGAGGTGGACAAGAAATCAGCAGAGAAATGCAAACCCTGATGTGGTGCAAAGCAACGGGAGAGAGTTGATTGTCGTAGGTAGTCATTGTGGCGAGGTCCGGCCCGTACAATTTCTGCTCCTCGAGAGGTATCGGTTTTATTCAAAGTGTATTTTACATTTTATTAATAGCGCTAGCGCGCTGCCAGTGCTGCCGTTCCTAATACTTTCAGTGCCAGTTTGAGACCTGAGTTGTTTGTACTAAATAGTAAAAGGTTGTGCTGCTTATTCGCAGCGAAACCCTCTTCTACGCTGTCCCGGCTATGTTTTTGCTTCCTGGAGTGGCATCGTTCAATAAGAATGGAAAATATCTTCAATTTGTAGCGTTTCTTAAAAAGTAAAAATTTCTTTAATTGGAAATTGTCCTTGATTTATGTGTGGTACGACGTTCCCGTTGTGCGCTCTCTTTCATCATGTAACTAGTGTGGGTGGCAGTTTTTTTTTTTTTTAAAGACATGCAAATGCATTGTAGGTGTCTTATTCCATTGTTGTAAAGACAGAAGCCTCATTTGTCTCAATTGTCTAAGCTATTCAGCTAAGTTGTGCCAATGTAGCTTTGTTTTTAGACTGAATTAATCTATTTAGTAAACGGGTTCTCTTGGTTTCTTCTACCAAACTTAATTCAGCACAGTTCACGTGCTCAGTATCTATGTAGTAGCTCTCCGTGACAGCAACTTCTGAAAACAAATGTGTGCAGGGCCATTCTGTTCATCTGGGCAGTGTGCGGGCTCTGCATTCACATCATAATGTTATGCAATTATTTCATAACCTGTTGCAGAGGCCTGCTTGGGAATTGTTTAGCAGTGATACGAGTGTATTTAATACCGAACCTCTCTTGTTTTGCAGATACTCCGGTTCTTATCTACATGACTGTGTTTTTGTCAAAACTATTGCATTTTATTTTCCATGGGCTGTTTCTTTAGTACATTGTGGCGTCTTGAGGTCACCTAAAAGTGATCATGGGAGTTCTGTACTTTGTTTTCATGTTACTCCTGACCTAGCGCTGTCATCCGTACTGGAGTGTGCACGTGCCCTGCTCTCCACTTGAGGCCTAAGCAGAATATTGATTGTAAGACCTGAACTCTTCTGTTTTTATAAATGCCAAAACAAAAACCTTTTTTGAAAAGCAGTATGAAGACGGAAAAGGGAGAAGTGGTCTCTTGAAAAAAAAAACATGCTTGGAAGAGTTACAGTTCACATTTAATGGTTCTAAAAATGATTTCTTAATTACCATGATTGATCATCTGTGTGCAATTTATATCCCATGAAGTTTTAAAACATATGCTTACAAAACGCCCTGGTGTAGCCACACTCAGGGCGGAGCATAAGGGAAGGGGATAAAATATAATAAAATATTGAGAAATGACAAGACACAACACAAATGTAACAAACCAAGTGATAGAACAGTGAATATCACCCTGTGACTGGGAATGGTGATGAGACAAAGTGCAGTTAATGGGAAAGTGCTTTAAAACTGGTTTGTGGATACCAATGAAACCTTTATTTATAGGTTCCACAACCAGGATTAAAAAGAATGAGGATGGGTCGTGTTAGAAGAGAAGACTAGGTTCTCAAAACATTATTAGTTTTCCCCTTCCCTTATGCTCCGGCCTGAGTGTGGCTACACCAGGGCGTTTTGTAAGCAGACCCCATGATGAAGCATGTCACACACTTTTGTGTGTGGGTGAGAGCAGTTTTCAAAACATTTATTTTTTCTGTCTCGTGTTGTTACACGTTCACTCTAATCTCTCCACCTCTTCTAGTGTGTATACTTTGACTTACGGGGTTCGGGGTGGTGGAGTTGTATCATTTCTTTGACCCTCTCCCCTTCTTTGTGAATAGTGAGTTTTAAAACATATGCCTTTTGTAGCAGGCCCCCTTCCAGTAACATTCATCTTAGAAAGGGGCTGTAGGTTAGTAAGTTTGCAATTCAGGGGCTTTGTAGAAGCTTGAACGTCTTTCCAAAGCTTATTACTGTGTTAAAGGGCGTAGTAATTTCTGATATTTCGCTTTGTCCATGGACTTAAATGTTAGGTTTTATTTCAGGGGGAAAAGGTCTCTGTCACTGAGAGCTGCAGTCATGCAGTCTGTCTCTGGTTAGTGCCCTTCCTTCCATTTCTGCTGCTTTGTTGCAGTTTTAAGACCTTGTTAGAGTTTCTTGTTGCTGAAAGGGGGGTAATTTCTGATATTTATCTGTTTCCCTAATCTTTATTACTTGTTTTTGCCCGCCGCAAGTCAGTGTCACTCATAGTCATTGAAATGTCACTCATAATTTCACTGAAATTATGAAAATGTCACACATAGCAGTCTGAAACCTTGGCAGCTATGGTTTGAGGATTCATGGCACTGTAAAATATAAAGAATCACCCCCAGGAACAGGAACATTAGAAACGCTGCTCAGCCTCATTGCAGCAGCTGTGTCTACATTGCACACATTGAATGAAATACAAGTCGTCATTTAAATTCACTCATGAATGTCATGTCTGTTCCTTTGCAGGCGCCAATGCTTGTTTCCCATGCAAGACCCTGTCATGGACTGTGAGTGTCCACACCTCTGTGACATTTAAAAACCCAGGTCTTTACAGTCACCAAAGCTTGTTTCCCTGCTGGAGCCTGGAGGCGGCGGTTCCGTCAGTGGCCACCAGAGAGCGCTCCTCACCTGCTGATAAAAGCCACAGAGCTGCACATTGTATGAAAGGGAGAAGTGTTTCCTTTTCCGGGTCAGCTGTGGCAGAGACAGCACCAGCAGCGGTGACATCACTTCTGGCCTCTTCTGGAGTGTCCAGCCTGCTGCAGAGGAGGAAGGAGCCCTGTCTGGTGGGCAGATACCTCCATCTACAGACCCTCACAGACCCCAGATCTGCGACCCCCAGGAGGAGGCGAGAGCCTGGACAGGTTTCTGCTCAGGTAGGAGCTGCTAACTCACTTGGCTGCAATTTAGTAATCCATGGATCAGATTCCACCCCATCCCCTCCCCCCTGGCATTTATGGTGAGGTCAGGAGAGCTCAGCTCTTCCTCCTTCTGAGCCTGTCTGGGGTGCAGAGGAGGAGAGGCCTGTCCAGGGGTGCAGAGGAGGAGAGCCCTGTCCAGGGGTGCAGAGGAGGAGAGGCCTGTCTGGTGGGCAGATACCACCATCTTCAGACCCTCACAGACCCCAGATCTGCCCCCCCCCCCCCCCCCCCCCCCAGGAGGAGGAGAGAGTCTGGACAGGTTTCTGCTCAGGTAGGAGCGGCTAACTCACTTGGCTGCAATTTAGTAATCCATGGATCAGATTCCACCCCATCCCCTCCCCCCTGGCATTTATGGTGAGGACAGGAGAGCTCAGCTCTTCCTCCTTCTGAGCCTGTCCAGGTGACAGAGGAGGTGAGGCTTGTCCAGAGGTACAGAGGAGGAGAGGTCTGTCTAGGGGTGCAGAGGAGGAGAGGCCTGTCCAGGGGTGTAGAGGAGGAGAGGCCTGTCCAGGGGTGCAGAGGAGGCGAGGCCTGTCCAGGGGTGCAGGGGAGGTGAGGCCTGTCCAGTGGTGCAGAGGAGGAGAGGCCTGTCTAGGGGTGCAGAGGAGGAGAGGCCTGTCCGTGGAAGCAGAGTCTCTCTTCGGGGTCTGTGCATAGCACCCCGAGGCTCAGGGCGGAGTGAGAGGCGCTGTATGGGGTGGAATGAAGTCTGGGCTCCTCTGTCCTTAATGAGAATCCTTCACCGAGAGCTCCTGGGAGAAGCACCGAGAGGCCTGTCCAGGGGTGCAGAATAGGTGAGGCCTGTCCAGGGGACAGAGGAGGTGAGGCTTGTCCAGAGGTACAGAGGAGGAGAGCATGTCCAGGGGTACAGAGGAGGTGAGGCCTGTCCAGGGGTGCAGAGGAGGTGAGGCCTGTCCAGGGGTGCAGAGGAGGTGAGGCCTGTCCTGGGGGTACAGAGGAGGTGAGACCTGTCCAGGGGGTGCAGAGGAGGAGAGGCTTTTCCAGAGGAGTACAGAGGAGGTGAGGCCTGTCCAGGGGGTGCAGAGGAGGAGAGGCCAGTCCTGGGGTGCAGAGGAGGTGAGGCCTGTCCAGGGATGCAGAGGATGTGAGGCCTGTCCAGGGATGCAGAGGATGTGAGGCCTGCCCAGGGGTGCAGAGGAGGTGAGGCCTGTCCTGGGGGGTACAGCGGAGGTGAGGCTTGTCCAAAGGGTGCAAAGGAGGTGAGGCATGTCCTTTTTAGGGGGGTTGCAAAGAAGGTGACGCCTGTCCAAGCGGTGCAGTGGAGGTGAAGCCTCCCCAGGGGGAGGATAGGAGGTGGCCTGTCCGGGGGAGTAGAGGAGGTGAGGCCTGTCCAGGGGTGCAGAGGTGATGAGGCCTGCGAATCTGATGCAGAAGAGTTGAGGCCTGTTCCGCGTGGGTGCAGAGGAGGTGTGGCCTGTCCAGGGGTGCAGAGGAGGTGATGCCTGTCCTGAGGGGTGCAGAGGAGATGCCTGTCCAGGGGGAGCAGAAGAGGTGAGGCCTGTCCTGGGCATGCAGAGGAGGTGAGGCCTGTCCTGGTGCATGCAGAGGAGGCGAGGCCTGTCCTGAGGGGTGCAGGGGAGATGCCTGTCCAGGGGGAGCAGAGGAGGCAAGGCCTGACCAGAGGAGGGGCAGAGAAGGAGAGGCCTGTCCAGGGGAGCAGAGGAGGTGAGGCCTGTCCAGGGGAGCAGTGTCTCTCTTCGGGGCCTATGCATCGCTCCCTGAGGCTCAGGGCGGAGTCAGAGGCTCTGTATGGGGTGGAAGGAACTCTGGGCTCCTCTGTCCTAATGAGAATCCTTCACCGAGAGGCCTGTCCAGAGGAGGGGCAGAGGAGGAGAGGCCTGTCCAGAGGAAGAAGAGGAAGAGAGGCCTGTCCAGGGGTGCAGAGGAGGAGAGACCTGTCCAGGGGTACAGAGGAGCTAAGGCCTGTCCAGGGGTGCAGAGGAGGTGAGGCCTGTCCAGGGGTGCAAAGGAGGAGAGGCCTGTCCAGGGGTGCAGAGGAGGTGAGGCCTGTCCAGGGGTGCAGAGAAGATGAGGTCTGTCCAGGGGTGCAGAGGAGGTGAGGCCTGTCCAGAGGTGCAGAGGAGGAGAGGCCTGTCCAGGGGTCAGAGGAGGAGAGGCCTGTCCAGGGGTATAGAGGAGGAGAGGCCTGTTCAAAGGTGCAGAGGAGGAGAGGCCTGTCCAGGGGTACAGAGGAGCTGAGGCCTGTCCAGGGGTGCAGAGGAGGTGTGGCCTGTCCAGGGGTGCAAAGGAGGTGAGACCTGGCCAGGGGTGCAGAGGAAGAGAGGCCTGTCCAGGGGTGCAGAGGAGGAGAGGCCTGTCCAGGGGTGCAGAGGAGGTGAGGCCTGTCCAGGGGTGCAAAGGAGGTGAGACCTGGCCAGGGGTGCAGAGGAAGAGAGGCCTGTCCAGGGGTCAGTGGAGGAGAGGCCTATCCAGGGGTGCAGAGGAGGAGAGGCCTGTTCAAAGGTGCAGTGATGGGGAGGCCTGTCCAGGAGTGCAGAGGAAGAGAGGCCTGTCCAGGGGTGCAGAGGAGGTTAGGCCTGTCCAGAGAATTGTGCAGGGGTGCAGACGCGGAGAGGCCTGTCCAGAGGTCAGAGGAGGAGAGGCCTGTCCAGGGGTACAGAGAAGGAGAGGCCTGTCCAAAGGTGCAGAGGAGGGGAGGCCTGTCCAGGGGTGCAGAGGAGGAGAGGCCTGTCCAGGGGTGCAGCGGAGGTGAGGCCTGTCCGTGGAAGCAGTGTCTCTCTGGGGCCTGTGCATAGCGCCCGAGGCTCAGAGTGGAGTCTGAGGTGCTGAATGGGGTGGAATGAACTCTGGGCTCCTCTGTCCTTAATGAGAATCCTTCACCGAGAGGCCTGTCCAAGGGTGCAGAGGAGGTGAGACCTGTCCAGGGTTTAGAGGAGGACAGGCCTGTCCAGGGGGCAGTGAAGTAATGTGGCTCACTGGTTAGAGGCGGCAGACCCGAGAGCAGAGGACGGCCCAGTACCAGGGTTCGATTCCCGGCGCGGCAGGTTTCTGGACCAGGGTCAGCAGACTCGATAATTCTCTCGCCTCGGTGCCCACTCTGATCAGCGATCACACTCGGCAACTCTGGGCATTAGCTTGCCTCATCTTCACTAACGGCCCCACCAGACCGCCGGGGATGCCTGGTCTCACCCTGGAGATACCCATTAAGGGACCATCTCTCAGGGAAGCCAGGAAGGGTTTCGCAGCGGTCGAAGCGCCTTGGGACCCTACGGGTAAGTAGTGCGCTATATAAATGCCTATACATACATACAGAGGAGGAGAGGCCTGTCCAGGGGTGCAGAGGAGGCGAGGCTTGTCAAGGGGGAGGAGAGGAGGTGAGGCCTGTCCAGGGGTGCAGAGGAGGTGAGGCCTGTCCAGGGGTGCAGAGGAGGTGAGGCCTGTCCAGGGATGCAGAGGATGTGAGGTCTGTCCAGTGGTACAGAGGAGGAGAGGCCTGTCCAGGGGTGCAGAGGAGGAGAGGCCTGTCCGTGGAAGCAGAGTCTCTCTTCGGGGTCTGTGCATAGCACCCCGAGGCTCAGGGCGGAGTGAGAGGCGCTGTATGGGGTGGAATGAAGTCTGGGCTCCTCTGTCCTTAATGAGAATCCTTCACCGAGAGCTCCTGGGAGAAGCACCGAGAGGCCTGTCCAGGGGTGCAGAATAGGTGAGGCCTGTCCAGGGGACAGAGGAGGTGAGGCTTGTCCAGAGGTACAGAGGAGGAGAGCATGTCCAGGGGTACAGAGGAGGTGAGGCCTGTCCAGGGGTGCAGAGGAGGTGAGGCCTGTCCAGGGGTGCAGAGGAGGTGAGGCCTGTCCTGGGGGTACAGAGGAGGTGAGACCTGTCCAGGGGGTGCAGAGGAGGAGAGGCTTTTCCAGAGGAGTACAGAGGAGGTGAGGCCTGTCCAGGGGGTGCAGAGGAGGAGAGGCCAGTCCTGGGGTGCAGAGGAGGTGAGGCCTGTCCAGGGATGCAGAGGATGTGAGGCCTGTCCAGGGATGCAGAGGATGTGAGGCCTGCCCAGGGGTGCAGAGGAGGTGAGGCCTGTCCTGGGGGGTACAGCGGAGGTGAGGCTTGTCCAAAGGGTGCAAAGGAGGTGAGGCATGTCCTTTTTAGGGGGGTTGCAAAGAAGGTGACGCCTGTCCAAGCGGTGCAGTGGAGGTGAAGCCTCCCCAGGGGGAGGATAGGAGGTGGCCTGTCCGGGGGAGTAGAGGAGGTGAGGCCTGTCCAGGGGTGCAGAGGTGATGAGGCCTGCGAATCTGATGCAGAAGAGTTGAGGCCTGTTCCGCGTGGGTGCAGAGGAGGTGTGGCCTGTCCAGGGGTGCAGAGGAGGTGATGCCTGTCCTGAGGGGTGCAGAGGAGATGCCTGTCCAGGGGGAGCAGAAGAGGTGAGGCCTGTCCTGGGCATGCAGAGGAGGTGAGGCCTGTCCTGGTGCATGCAGAGGAGGCGAGGCCTGTCCTGAGGGGTGCAGGGGAGATGCCTGTCCAGGGGGAGCAGAGGAGGCAAGGCCTGACCAGAGGAGGGGCAGAGAAGGAGAGGCCTGTCCAGGGGAGCAGAGGAGGTGAGGCCTGTCCAGGGGAGCAGTGTCTCTCTTCGGGGCCTATGCATCGCTCCCTGAGGCTCAGGGCGGAGTCAGAGGCTCTGTATGGGGTGGAAGGAACTCTGGGCTCCTCTGTCCTAATGAGAATCCTTCACCGAGAGGCCTGTCCAGAGGAGGGGCAGAGGAGGAGAGGCCTGTCCAGAGGAAGAAGAGGAAGAGAGGCCTGTCCAGGGGTGCAGAGGAGGAGAGACCTGTCCAGGGGTACAGAGGAGCTAAGGCCTGTCCAGGGGTGCAGAGGAGGTGAGGCCTGTCCAGGGGTGCAAAGGAGGAGAGGCCTGTCCAGGGGTGCAGAGGAGGTGAGGCCTGTCCAGGGGTGCAGAGAAGATGAGGTCTGTCCAGGGGTGCAGAGGAGGTGAGGCCTGTCCAGAGGTGCAGAGGAGGAGAGGCCTGTCCAGGGGTCAGAGGAGGAGAGGCCTGTCCAGGGGTATAGAGGAGGAGAGGCCTGTTCAAAGGTGCAGAGGAGGAGAGGCCTGTCCAGGGGTACAGAGGAGCTGAGGCCTGTCCAGGGGTGCAGAGGAGGTGTGGCCTGTCCAGGGGTGCAAAGGAGGTGAGACCTGGCCAGGGGTGCAGAGGAAGAGAGGCCTGTCCAGGGGTGCAGAGGAGGAGAGGCCTGTCCAGGGGTGCAGAGGAGGTGAGGCCTGTCCAGGGGTGCAAAGGAGGTGAGACCTGGCCAGGGGTGCAGAGGAAGAGAGGCCTGTCCAGGGGTCAGAGGAGGAGAGGCCTATCCAGGGGTGCAGAGGAGGAGAGGCCTGTTCAAAGGTGCAGTGATGGGGAGGCCTGTCCAGGAGTGCAGAGGAAGAGAGGCCTGTCCAGGGGTGCAGAGGAGGTTAGGCCTGTCCAGAGAATTGTCCAGGGGTGCAGACGCGGAGAGGCCTGTCCAGAGGTCAGAGGAGGAGAGGCCTGTCCAGGGGTACAGAGAAGGAGAGGCCTGTCCAAAGGTGCAGAGGAGGGGAGGCCTGTCCAGGGGTGCAGAGGAGGAGAGGCCTGTCCAGGGGTGCAGCGGAGGTGAGGCCTGTCCGTGGAAGCAGTGTCTCTCTGGGGCCTGTGCATAGCGCCCGAGGCTCAGAGTGGAGTCTGAGGTGCTGAATGGGGTGGAATGAACTCTGGGCTCCTCTGTCCTTAATGAGAATCCTTCACCGAGAGGCCTGTCCAAGGGTGCAGAGGAGGTGAGACCTGTCCAGGGTTTAGAGGAGGACAGGCCTGTCCAGGGGGCAGTGAAGTAATGTGGCTCACTGGTTAGAGGCGGCAGACCCGAGAGCAGAGGACGGCCCAGTACCAGGGTTCGATTCCCGGCGCGGCAGGTTTCTGGACCAGGGTCAGCAGACTCGATAATTCTCTCGCCTCGGTGCCCACTCTGATCAGCGATCACACTCGGCAACTCTGGGCATTAGCTTGCCTCATCTTCACTAACGGCCCCACCAGACCGCCGGGGATGCCTGGTCTCACCCTGGAGATACCCATTAAGGGACCATCTCTCAGGGAAGCCAGGAAGGGTTTCGCAGCGGTCGAAGCGCCTTGGGACCCTACGGGTAAGTAGTGCGCTATATAAATGCCTATACATACATACAGAGGAGGAGAGGCCTGTCCAGGGGTGCAGAGGAGGCGAGGCTTGTCAAGGGGGAGGAGAGGAGGTGAGGCCTGTCCAGGGGTGCAGAGGAGGTGAGGCCTGTCCAGGGGTGCAGAGGAGGTGAGGCCTGTCCAGGGATGCAGAGGATGTGAGGTCTGTCCAGTGGTACAGAGGAGGAGAGGCCTGTCCAGGGGTGCAGAGGAGGAGAGGCCTGTCAAGGGGTGCAGAGGAGGTGAGGCTTGTCCAGGGGGAGGAGAGGAGGTGAGGCCTGCCGAGGGGTACAGAGGAGGTGAGGCTTGTCCAGGGTTGCAGAGGAGGTGAGGTCAGTCCAGGGGTGCAGAGGAGGTGAGGCCTGTCCAGGGGTGCAGAGGAGGAGAGGCCTGTCTGAGGGTGGAGAGGAGAGGCCTGTCCAGGGGTGCAGAGGAGCTGAGGCCGGTCCAGGGGTGCAGAGGAGGCGAGGCTTGTCCAGGGGAGGAGAGTAGGTGAAGCCTGTCCAGTGGTGCAGAGGAGGGGAGGCCTGTCCAGGGGTGCAGAGGAGGTAAGGTCTGTCCAGGAGTGTAGGCATAGAGGCCTGTCCTGGCTTGTCATCTGGGTTCTGTGCGTTTAGACAACATAGACTACAGGATTGGTGTCGGACTGATTCTGGACACCTCTATCTGGTATGTTGGCGTGTATACCAGCTAGCTCACAGTGCCAATGGAAACTCCTCTTACCAAGTTGGGAAGAGTTTCTGGCAACTATCAAACATGACAACTCTGACCCTCTCAGATAGATACACAGAATAAACGGTTGGGATGTTTTCAATATGTATTTTATGAACAGTTGTTTTTCTAGTGTAAAATAGATGTGCTCAGACAATCAATAGACAGTAGAGGATATACATAACTAGAAGCACTAGAAACGTAAAAGGATGATGGATTTCTACCATTCTGCTAAAATAATGAATGCATGCCAGCATATAAAATACATTACAGTAAAATGCGTACTCCTACGATGTAATCCTAGCTAGATGTACCTAAGTGTATCTAGCATGTGTGTAAGTGTTGAGCCAAGAATCCTCACTCGATAAGTCAAACCCCATTACCTGAATTGAGAGAGTCTGGGACCCCCGTTCTGGTCTCGAACTAGACAACCCGTAAGGGATGTTCAGACCAATGCGAGCTAGAGTATCTGTATGCAGGAACCTCAGCGTCTCGTGGCAGTGTGTTGGCATGGAAGTCCTGATCTCCTCTCTATTAACTCAGTAAGATGTGCTGTATTTATACAAAAATTATCTGGTGTTTTTTTGTCTCTTGTCCCTTGTATTAGCCATTTTTAGATCTGAGCATGACGTAGGGGATGAACCTTGTACATAGATATTATGCAGGTGGTGTAGCTTCTACCTGGTTTCCAAGAACCCTCATGAATATTCATTCATTCTGTATGAGTCCATTGATGAAGTTATAGGAGGCTATTGTTCAGGGAAAAACCCTCCTGCTGCACCCAGGACTTGAACTAGGTAAAGGTTCAATCCTAAAAGGTGAAAGAATATGATATTACCCGGACCTATATATGGGTACCTATATGGAACATAACAGGTCCTCACCAGGACACGGTTCACATCCTTGTCCTCACAAGGCCCTGGTCCCCCAGGCCCCAGGTCATGTCCTGGTCCACCAGGCCCAGCTCACGACCTGGTCCACCAGGCCCGGCTCAAGTCCTGGTCCTCACAAGGCCCTGGTTCACGTCCTGGTCCACCAGACCCCGGCTCACGTCCTGGTCCTCGCAAGGCCCTGGCTCACGTACTGGTCCACCAGGCTCTGGCTCACGTCCTGGTCCTCACAAGGCCCTGGCTCACATTCTGGTCCTCACAAGTCCCTGGCTAACATCTAGGTCCTCAGAAGGCCCCAGCTCATGTCTAGGTCCAGACAAGGATTCAGAAAAGGGGGTGGTGATGGACAGAGTATCTGAATTAAACAGAACACTCCAGACAAGGCCCCGGCTCACATCCTGGTCCCCACCAGGACCCGGCTCACGTCCTGGTCCTCACTAGACCCTGGCTCACGTCCTGGTCCTCACAAGGCCCCGGCTCATGTCCTCGTCTTCACAAGGCCCCCGGCTCACGTCCAGGTCCTCACAAGGCCCCCGGCTCACGTTCTGGTCCACACAAGGCCCTGGCTCACATCCTGGTCCTCACAAGGCCCTGGCTCACGTCCTGGTCCTCACAAGGCCTGAGCTCACGTCCTCATCTTCACAAGGCCCCCGACTCATGTTCTGGTCCACACAAGGCCCTGGCTCATGTTCTGGTCCACACAAGGCCCTGGCTCACGTCCTGGTCCTCACAAGGCCCTGGCTCACGTCCTGGTCCTCACAAGACCCTGGCTCATGTTCTGGTCCTCACAAGGCCCTGACTCACGTCCTGGTACTCACAAGGCCCAGCTCATGTTCTGGTCCACACAAGCCCCTGGCTCATGTCCTGGACCATACCAGGCACTTATCACATCCTCATCCTCACTAGACTCCGGCTTATGTCCAGGTCCTCCCCAGGCCAAGCAGAAGTTGGAGATCAATTGGTTGTTGGCCCACAATGCCACCTCAAACAGGAAGCACCATATGCAAATCAGCTTTAGACTCCTTCCAATAGAAGCAGTCCAGCCTCAAGAGCCAATCCAGATCCTTTCTGAATCGGAACTCAACCAACCCAAGACCGGTTTCAGCCTATCTGGGCCTTGACTGTATGGTGCGGCTTGATTCCAGCGGTGCAGCGAGCACTGAACCCACATCTGGGTCCTGACTGTAGGGTGCGGCTTCATTCCAGTGGTGCAGCGAGCACAGGACCCACATCTGGGTCCTGACTGTAGGGTGCGGCTTGATTCCAGCATTGCAGCGAGCACAGGACCCACATCTGGGCACACCTGGCATATTTATGAATACGGAAAATGATGGGTGTAACGTTTGAGTTCATCTCTGCCACTGGTAATTACTCTGGGACACATCCAAGCCCAACCTTCTTGTTCTTGCCCTCCGTTGCACCTCAGCATGCAGCCGATTTAAGATCCACAAAGGCAGCATAAAGGCTACCCTTGTTTAAGACCACAATCTTCCAGTAGAGCATTATAAAACGAAATACCTGATCAATGGTACTAGTACACACCATAAAGCCTGCCTGTAGAGGAGATAAGCTGTCTGTCTCTCCCACTAGCTCAATTGCCATTGTTGAAAGTATTTGCTCCATGCCTATCGGATGTGGATCTGACATTCGCCGCCCGTGGTCCCTTCTCTAGATAAGTGGCATTGATTTGGATTGCCACATCAGACCATTTTTTAATTGGTGGCAGTTCTAACTTTAAGATCCCCCTTTGCTCATCAGCATCTGCAATAAAATCACAATATTGTATTATATTGTATTGTAATTGCATTTGTATAGCGCTTACTACCCCTGACGAGGCGTCGAAGCGCTTTTTCGGCGAGTAGCAAGCTACTCTGGGACCTATTGAGGATTAGTGTTGAATTAGTATAGTAAAACATGCAAGTAACTTTTAAGTGGTGGATATGTTAGTCAGTTATTTGGATTCGGAAGGATAGCAGAAGGATAGAAGAGGAAATAAGGTTTGTATTTATATAGCGCTTCTAACCCCTGATGGGGTTTTGAAGCGCTTTTTTTGGCGGGTAGCATGCTATTCCGGAAAGCCATAAAGGATTAGTGGTGAATTAGTATGGTGAAACATGAAAGTAATTTGAGTGGTGGATATTAGTCAGTTATTTGGAGTGCGAAGGATAGCGGAGGGATAGAAGGGAAAGAAAGGGTTGCATACATATAGTGCCTGTTACCCCTGATGGGGTGTTAAAGCACTTTTCTGGCGAGTAGCAGGCTACTCAGGAACCCATAAAGGATTAGTGTTGAAAATTAGTATAGTGAAATATGAAGTAATTTGAGTGGTGGATATGTTAGCCAGTTATTTGGATTGAGAAGGGTTGGGGAGAGGTAAAATAGGAAAAAAAGGTTTGCATTTATATAGCGCTTGTAAGCCTGATGAGGTGATGAAACGCTTTGATGGCCAGTAGCACCTACTCTGGAACCCATAAAGGATTAGTGGTGAATTAATATGTTGGAATATGGAATTAGAGAAGTGAACATGTTAGTCTGTTATTTTGATTGAAAAGGATAGTGGAGGGATAGAAGAGTGAAGGATTTCTTTTTTTAGGTCATAGCAGTAGGAGGAGGCTTTTGGATGAGTAAAAAGTGTTTTTGGAGGGGAAGAGTCAGAGGGGAGAGTTTAGAAAGGTTTCTTTTGGGGTATCGGTATAGTAAAAGAGGTGTCTGTTGATACAAGGTGGGATAGAGTAGGAGAGAGGATTATTTTGTGAAACATAGTAGTGGTATGGGGTTTGGGATAAAAGAGAGTGGGTGTAGAGGATATATTGATAGATGTATAGGGTGAGACAAAGGGTAGTGAATTGGAAAGAGTAGTAGAAAGAAGTTTGAGATGAGTCAGAAAGTTGGGCTAGAAGATATTTTGAGAGAAGTATAGGCTGAGAAATAGGGTAGTGCATTGGATATGCTAAATTAGAAGAAAGTGATAAATGTATAAATACATAAGTACATTGAAAGTATATAGATGCATAAAGGAGGTAAGTATGGCAGATTAAAGATGTTGATAGAGGTACCGGTTGAGAAATAGGGTAGTGCATTGGATATGCTTTTTAAGGAGAAAAATAACAGAAACATAGATCCAAGTACATGGAGGTACATAGATGCACAATGGAAGCAAGTACATGCAGACCAAAGATGATTTTTGTCTTTTTTGTTGTTTTATAACATAAGTATTGTACATGTTTATACAAAGCAATACACAAAGATATGTACATATCTATATCTATAGTGAAAATAAATGTATATATACAGAGTGACAAATACGTAGGGTGGGTATTAATGAATGGCCAGCATTCCTGGCACTGCTCCCGGCCAGTCTCAGGTTTAAACAGGCACTCACCCATGTCCTCTTCACCCTTAGCTCCGACTCCCAAGCGGAGAAGCCCTAA
Organism: Lissotriton vulgaris; assembly: GCF_964263255.1. Classification (NCBI taxonomy): domain Eukaryota; kingdom Metazoa; phylum Chordata; class Amphibia; order Caudata; family Salamandridae; genus Lissotriton; species Lissotriton vulgaris. Next base: position 69,252,244 of record NC_141685.1, on the reverse strand, counting down.
GCCTTGGCTGTTTATGGCCCTAGTAGTCAGGTGACCCCTTCAGCCATTGGGAACCCTAGCCCAAACACTATCCAATAACATCACTAACCCTAAACTCTAGAACCAATTGGAGACCAGGACCTTACAGCCAATCATGACCCTAGTCCAAGCACCCAATCAGTTTAGAAAACCTTGATCTATACGTCCAATAGAGGCCCTAGCCCTACCAGTAGTCTCAACCCTAGTCCAAGCAACAAATGGCACAGGAAGCCCTAGTTCCTATTTTCAATAGAAAGCCTAACCCTACTCTTAGTCCCACACCTAGTCCAGGAACCAATCACACCAGAAGCTCTAATCGCTACTTCCAATTAAAGGCCTAACCCTAGCCCTAGTCCCACCCTAGTCCCAACAACCAATAACACAGGAAGCCCTAGTCCCTACTTCCAATAGAAATCCTAACCCTAGCCCCAACCCTACATTGATTGAATCACAGGGAGCGCTTAGCTATTGACAGTGATACCAAGGACACCAAGGACTTGCCTGTCTGCCGTGAGGGGAACGGCTAATCTTTGCACATCTGTACCATCACCACCTGCCGTGAGGAGAACGGCTCGCCACTCTTCGCTCCTTGCGCCCCACCAGCACCATCGCCGCCGCAGGGACTCTATCTCCCAGGTGTCCCGGCAGTTGTGGCGCGAGAGTGACTCCAGTAGAGCGCCCGGAGGCGCGTTAAAAGACAGGAACGCCTCTCGCCCCGCGAGTCATGCGTGGGAGCGCCCGGGCGAAGCCCGGGCCAAGGGCTGGCCCGTTTAAGCCCGTTCAAGACCGGAGAAGCCGGGTCGGGCCACCCCCCTTCCATCTACTACTCAGCACATCTGTGTGAGTACATTGCCTAAATAAATATTTGTATCTAACTGGGATATTTGTTATGCCGCCTAAAGTGGCAAAGGGGAGAGCAGGTGCTGCAATTTTTACAGGAGCTATGGACCAATTCATAACAAAGATGAACAGTGTTGTTGATGAGGGGATTACCATAATGGAGCGACATGTCTCACATGAACTGGCTATCGCAAGAAGATCTTCTATGGGACTAATTGCGAACGCTCGGACTCCTGATAACTTGGATGCCAATAGTGGCTTAAGTGCTTCCCCCATCTTAGAACTTCCAATCCTACAGCTTCCCGTTTGTAATCTGTCACAGACTACCCTTAGTAGTCAGTCCACAGCATCAGATTCATTGTTGTTATCCCCCCAAATGTATCCTACTGTGCCCAGTGTAGCAAAGGTGTATAATACTAGGCAACAGTGTGGGAAAGACCCGGGGGCAATTCCAAAAAACACCCATCAATCAGTAAATAACATTGGCGGGAGAAAAAATAAAGGTCGTAAAGCCAGGAAAGCTAACTTACCTATTGCGGAGCAACCAGTTGTAAATTCTCCCCATGGATTGACCGACTCAACCTTGCCTAGCAGGGTGACCCAGGTTTTAGATGGGTTGCCAAGCCAAGAAGTACGGCAGGGGGTGCTGGAGGCTGAGCCTAATGCTATCTATGACACTATTAAGCTCCTCTTAGCCCCATTAGAAGAAAGGTTGAGCAAGATTGAGGTCCATTTAAAGAGGATTGAACGTGATGTTAAGGGCCTTGTTGAACCCACTCTAAGAGTTATTTCGCCCTCGGTTACTAAATTGTCTAAAACCCACAAGGAAAAGGTTGCCGTTCCAGCGACCATCAAAGAATTAGCGGGCTCAAATACAGTCCAGTCGGTTTTACCTGTTTCTTTAGCTATTCCTATTGATAAAGTAATAGCAGGTCCCAATGTAAACAATTCATGTCAACGTAAGAAGATCTCAGAACAAGACATATCTGGTGGGGGGGCACCGACTATCCAACTTAATGCGGGTAAAAAAATCTTAAATCTACCCCCGGAGGTTTTTCCATTTGTGGTGGTCCTGGCAGGTGTCCCAGAACTGGGCAAAAATGAGGGGAAAGTCCCACAAAACTATGGAACAGGGTCATACACTGGCTAAATACGAATAGACCCTTGCCCCTGCACTTAGTGGGTAAAATACTTATGATCCGAAGGACACCATTAGTGGGACACTTGGCTAAAAACATAAGGGGTAATTGTATTCTGATTAACTTTAATAACCCTTGAATTGTCGATTATATCTGCAACTGGAGATACCCCAGCACAGGCACGACTGTCCATTCCCTCCCATTAACTTACTTCTATCCCCCTGGCCATTTTGCTCCTCAGCTCGATGGATGGACTATGGTTCCCCGGAGCGGGAGGGGCTCAGCTCAAGGAGAATTGCCTATGCCCCCCTTTAACATTGATAGTTTTTTTCATCATAACCGTTAAGACTGTCTGGAGGCAGTTGATTGACCCGATGATATCGTAAGAGAAATAAGTATTTCCCCTTCCCCCCAGGTGGATGCTCCTTAGACTCACCTGTATCCCAACAGTCAGTGGGCTCAAAGTCCACTGATATAGTACTGGACACTGGGAGTACTATTAACATTGACGCCAACCAGGCCTTAGGTGAAACTGCAAGTGTCCTGGTCCTCAGTAAGATACACATTAGCAATCTTAAAATTGTTTCGTGGAATGTAGCAGGTCTGCGAAACAAGCTTTTGTTATCATAGCTTTATTGATGAGTATGACATTTGTATGTTTCAGGAGACATGGAGTTTGGAACCGCTGTATAAACAGGGATTTTCTTGTTTCTGTGTACCTGCTACCTCGGTTTGGCGCGATCGTCCTTCTGGTGGGCTTATGGTATGGGTAAGGGTTGACCTTAACCTTAAGATTATTCACCACACCTCCTCCTGTCTGGATATTATGAGACTCTCTGTTATGGGTATGAATGGTGCCCCCGCTTGGGAATTCTTTAATGTATATGCAAGGGGTACCCAAGAGGGGGCCAAGTCGTCTACCATCGATATTTTAACTGACTTGCTGAGGTTGTGTGTTCCTGACTCCTTAGTTCTGGTCGCTGGGAACTTTAACTGGTCGTTTGAACCTTTGGCAGTAGATGATATTCTTGGAGTGCATGAGGATGATGCACAATGGGGTGTCCCGTCTCTTACCCTCAAGCCTGTCAGGAGATGGTCTCCTGTAGTCATTCAATTAAATGGTTTAATGATCGAAACAGGTTTAAGAGCTACCAACGGCCGTACTACCTCCGATGCTCAGGGAGCAAACACCTACAACAGAGTATCGCGTGAGAGTAGGATTGACTACATAATGGTAGACAGGAGGGCTTGGAAGTCAGTGGTGGATATGGTCATTAAACCATCGGTGGAGAGTGACCATAATCCCCTGTCCCTTACATTGCTAGATCCATGGCACAGAAGGGAGCGCATATCATCAAATAGCGGGGGGCGTTTGACCAGGGTGGTGGCAGCACCTCTTGATCGCGCTTGGGATTGGCGAAGCAGACTGCGAGTAATCTCTTCTGCTACTCGCCTCACGCTGCAACTTTCAGTTGACCCTTTTTAAAAATTCTATTTTTAAACTCCAATTGATTTAATAATTGTGTAGTCTGTATTTTTAAAATCACCTTGGTGTACCGCTGTGTGCGCTGCTTACCGGTCCCCCTGCGCCCCGTTCCACCGCGGCTTGCCTGTGCCGATTGATGTGGAGGGCTAGGTCGGGCGCCATCTTGGGCGGACCCGGACCCCGGCTGGACTCGAGTTAGCGGTCCAGCTCAGGGAGGGGCCTGGGCTACAAATAGAATTGACTGTGGCGTGTCAGTGCGTTTGACCAGGGTGGTGGCAGCACCTTGTGATCGCGCTTGGGATTGGCGAAGCAGACTGTGAGTGATCTCTTCTGCTACTCGCCTCATGCTGCAACTTTCAGTTGACCCTGTTTAAAAATTCAAATTTTAAACTCCAGTTGATTTAATAATTGTGTAGTCTGTATTTTTAAAATCACCTTGGTGTACCGCTGTGTGCGCTGCTTACCGGTCCCCCTGGGCCCCGTTCCACCGCGGCTTGCCTGTGCCGATTGACGTGGAGGGCTAGGTCGGGCGCCATCTTGGGCGGACCCGGACCCCGGCTGGACTCGAGTTAGCGGTCCAGCTCGGGGAGGGGCCTGGGCTACACATAGAATTGACTGTGGCGTGTCAGTGCGTTTGACCAGGGTGGTGGCAGCACCTTGTGATCGCGCTTGGGACTGGCGAAGCAGACTGCGAGTAATCTCTTCTGCTACTCGCCTCACGCTGCAACTTTCAGTTGACCCTTTTTAAAAATTCTATTTTTAAACTCCAATTGATTTAATAATTGTGTAGTCTGTATTTTTAAAGTCTCCTTGTTGTACCGCTGTGTGCGCTGCTTACCGGGCCCCGTTCCACCGCGGCTTGCCTGTGCCGATTGACGTGGAGGGCTAGGTCGGGCGCCATCTTGGGCGGACCCGGACCCCGGCTGGACTTGAGTTAGCGGTCCAGCTCGGGGAGGGGCCTGGGCTACAAATAGCGTTGTGTCCCAGAGCGCGCAGCGGTCTCGCGCAGCGGGCGCGCCGTCTGCGCGCCGAAGGAGCGCCGAAGGAGGGCCCGTCTGTGCCCGTCCGTGCCTCAGACGGGCCATGGGCCAGCCATAATGCCTCCCCTCCATATGACCGAGATGGGCCACACAGAATTGTTTACTCCCGCTCTGATCTCCTGAATGTAGCTCCTCCTGATGAGCAAAGCAGCTGTCAGCGAAGAGGGCCTGAGCTTGTCGGGACGGCATGCCCGAAATGCGGCTTCTCTTCCCAGCTCACGCTTCCCCCGCGCTTAGGCGCCGACATGGATCACACGAAAACTGTCAGAGCTGGCCTAATTAACGCTAGATCTATGGTAAAACATGCAGCTGACATCTTCGAGGTTCTAACGGAGGGTCAGCTTGAGATACTATTCGTCACTGAGACATGGCTTAATAACTCCTGTGCTCCGACCATTGAACTGGCCGTTCCTAGAGGCTTTAAGATTGCCAGAGCGGATCGACCTCTTGGAAGAGGAGGAGGTCTAGCAGTTATATTCAAAGATGATTGGCACTTTTCCTCCGAACAGCTAGCAGTGGGGGTGGAGGGCGAAGTTCTTCACTTTTCCCTTATCATTAGCCCACACTTTATGCTAGGAGGATCCTTGGTCTATAGGCCCCCAGGCCCAGCCATGCACTTCCTTGAGGCGTTGGAGGACTGTATTGTGCCTCGGGCCCTGAACTTTCCCAGATTCCTTTTGGTCGGCTACTTCAATATTCACGTCGATAACGCTGACACTCTGGAATCGCGCAGACTTGAAGAGGTCTTGGATCTGTCACAGCTCAGGCAATGGGTGTCATCTCCAACTAATTCAGGGGTCACCTTCTAGACCTAGTGTGTTCTAACTTCCCCCTTAAATTATCAGACCCGGAAAAAGTCACCTGGTCTGATCACGACCTGGTCAGGTTTTCATGGGAAGTGGGTATTGTGGGCAGTTCAGCGTTGACACCCCCCATCATTCACCCTCAGAAGATCAACCTGGCCGTGTTTAGCCAAGAATTGTTAAAAAATCACCAGTCCCTCTCACCTGAGTTGGATAGGGCGGTTGATGATTTCAATGGGTGGCTACGACAGGCGACTAATGCGTCCACCAAACATGCTACCGTACCCAGACTTCGTCACTGCCCCTCTCAACCATGGTTCTCCCCTGAGTTGAGGGAGCAAAAACTGGGCTGCAAAAAACTGGAGCGAGTCTGGAGGCGTGTCTATAGCTTAGACGTAAAGGTCGCCCTGCGCACTGTCCAAAAGAAATACTATGCCGCTATTAAAGCTGCCAAAGGACTATACTATGCAGGTAGAATAGCTAAAGCGGAAAACAACAGTAGAGAAATTTTCTCTATTGTTAAAATCTTTGTTTCCCCTATTGCAGAATCCTCCACCCTTCCATCCTCTGGGGATTGGTGTGAAATTCTGTCAAATTTCTTTACAGACAAGATAGCCAAGATTCAGCAGGGCTTCACTTCCACATCATCGACTGAGAATTCGGAATTTAACATCCCCGGTATGCCCGATCCCTCAGATACCCTACAGCTCACGAACCTTGAGCTGGTAACTGAGGATGATGTTTTGCCTCTTCTGGAATGCCTTAAATCAGGGTCTCCCACCGATCCGTGTCCGGCTCGGGTTCTGTCGGGAGTGGCCAGCACTGTCTGTGGGAAGGCTACCCAGATCGTAAACCTCTCTCTTTCCTCAGCAGTGGTCCCTGCCGAGTGGAAACAGGCTAAGCTTCTGCCGCTTTTGAAGAAACCAGGCCTGGATGCCTCGGTCCTGGTAACTACCGGCCTATTTCTCTTCTCCCTGCCTTAACCAAAATCTGCGAGAAAGTAGTCTTTGGACAACTAGATAAATTTGTAGAGTCATCCAATGTCCTGCACCCAGCCCAATCGGGATTCAGGGCCGCTTACAGCACTGAAACGGCCCTGGTAGAGATGACGGAGTTGATCCGGGAGTGTCTGGACGGGGACGGCAGAGCAGTCCTAATCCTATTGGATCTCTCTGCCGCCTTCGATACCGTCCCCCATGCTCTCCTCATCGCCAGGTTATCGGCCATCGGCATTGGCGGCAATGCCCTGGCCTGGGTGTCCTCATTTCTTTCGGGAAGGACGCAACAGGTCTGGATGCCACCTCATGCCTCGGAACCAAAACCACTTTTCATGGGGGTCCCACAGGGTTCCACTCTTAGCCCCCTGCTGTTCAACATTTATATTACCCCTCTGGTGTATCTTGCGGAACAGTATGGGGCTAAGATTATAGGATATGCGGATGGCACGCAGCTTCTCTTTACCTGGCCTGACGATCATCTAGACACAGCTAAGGTCCACCTCTGCCTTTCCTCAGTTTTCCGATGGCTTACGCTGGCCCAATTAAAATGTAATGAAGACAAGTCAGAGGTCCTCTTTTTTGGATCTTTCCCCCCAAGTTTCAAAAACGCGCTGTGGCCCCGGAACATCCCATGCCCTAAGGAAATGGGTGGCCCTGCGAAAAATCTTGGGTTTTGGTTCGGAGAGGATCTAAAATTTGAGGACCATATAAAAAAACTGACCGGAACGTGTTTTTCCACCTTGAGAATGCTCAGGAAATTCTTTCCATTACTCCCTAGAGAGGCGAGGGAGACGGTTGCCCGAGCACTCATCCTAGCAAGACTGGACTACACGAACTCCCTGTTCAGCGGCATCCCAGCCTATCTGACCAAACGTCTGTTGGTCATTCAGAATGCCGCTGTTCGTCTTCTCTGTAACGTCCCCAGATGGAAGAGTGTCCGGTCCCACATGTCTGACCTCCACTGGCTTCCAGTTCCGCAACGTATCCTCTTTAAAACCCTGGTACTTGCTTTCAGAGCGATCCATGACCAAGGACCAGCCTATTTAAAGAAAAGATTCACACTGTATGCCCCCACAAGAGCTCTCCGTTCATCTTCTCTATTTAAAATGACCCTTCCCCGATTCAAGCGAACCAGACTAGGGGGACACTCCGTTGTTGTCGTTGCTGCCCGCGCCTGCAATGCTCTCCCCTTTCATCTGCGCTCCAGTCAAACAGTAGCCCAATTTAAAAAGAATTTAAAAACCCACCTTTTCAGTAGCAGTTTCTAAATGGATCCCTGCTCATCTGCCTTCGTTTCTCCCTTCGCGCCAGGATACTCACCAGTAACAGTGCGCGCTACAAAACCATTTATACATACATACATACATACATACATACATACATAACCGAGCAAAGTATACCATCCAACTGTAATAGATTTCTTAAGTGGCCTAAGTCTGTCTGGATGAACCTAGACGGAGCGCGCTGGATGGAATTCTTGATGAGCAGTCACTAAGGCTATCTGCAGTATGCAATGAGGCGGCTGGGCCAGCAGAGGTAGAAGTCATCTATACTGCCACTATGGATCAGATTGGTAAGTTGTTTACGGTCCCAGCCAAAAAGAGTCTGGCAACTATCAAACCAGCCCAGAATTGGTTTGATAGTAACTGTAGAAGGAGGAAAAACAATCTAATTATTGCCATCAAATCTTCTAATCCAGTATCTGTCCGGTTGGCCAGACTGTACTATAGACAGGCTATAATAGCTGCCAGAAGGGCTTGGGAAGAATCCCATTGGGTAAACCTCAGAGATGCAAGCCAAACTAAGAATGGTAATTTATTCTGGGCATTAGTCAGAAAATCGACTGGCTGCGACTCGAACCACATTCCAAATCATATTACAGATAGTGAATGGTTTGAACATTTTGCTAAACTCTATGGTGGGAATGAGCTGCCCAGAGTCCCAGGGCATTTGAGCGGTGCTCTGGATGTTGGTTCCCGGCGGCTCATACCCACTAGAGTTGCCAAAAAAGAGGTCCTTACGGCAATAGCTAAAAGAGTATCTGCTAAAGCCCCAGGACGGGACGGTGTGCCAGGTGACATTTTTAAAGCCAATCCTGACGGTTGGGCAACTTATTTTACTACTTTGATAAATGCACTGCTAGCAGGTTCACCTGTTCCTAATTCATGGAAGGCGGCTGAGGTGATCCCTATCTACAAGAAGGGCCCTAGGGAGGATCCTGCCAACTATCGCCCAATTAGTCTTATAGATGCTGGGCAGAAATTGGTTGGCAGGGTTCTCCTGGAGAGGATCCTCTTGTGGGTAGAGGAGAATGACATCATCTCTCCTTTTCAGGCAGGCTTCTGGGCATGCACAGGTACGGTGGATCAAGCATTTAGGTTGTTACTCCTTCACTGGAAGGTAGTTACAATTGGCAAAGGCGGTCTTTATTTGGCATTATTGACTTAAAGACCGCCTTTGACCTGGTCCCCCGAGACCGCCTGTGGTTAATCTTGGAGGAGATGGGGATCTCCCTACCAATCTTAAATCTTTTGGCCCGCATGCACGATGGCACTTATGCCCGTATTAGATGGGGATCCCAAAGGCAAAAAACTGATAGAATTCCTGTGAACACGAGGGGTACGCCAGGGCTGCGTGTTAGCCCCAACACTTTTTTCATTATTTGTGAATGGTGTGGTCTCTTTTTTGCTTGAAATAGACGCAGATGCTCCGGTTCTGGCGGGTGATAAAGTGCCCACCCTACTCTTTGCAGACCACCGTTGTTGGTCTCAAAAACCCCTGTGGGTCTGCAAAAGTTGTTGAATCGCTTGTTTGTTTTGTAAGCTTAGGGGCCTTGTCATAAACACCTCGAAAACTAAGCTCATTTACTTTAAACCAAGTAAGTCTTCCAGATCCACCCTCTCCCTTGATGGAGAATCACTGGAGCGTGTAAAAGTATTTGACTACCTGGGAATTAGAATTTCACAAAACTTAAAGTGGCAGCCTCACATTGATAACATGGTTTTAAATCATAAAAGGATGGTAGGTGCATTAGGGCGAGAACATCGTATGTCCATCTCAGCCCATTGCTCCTGCCCTGGATATTTATGCTGCAAAAGCTGTGGGCAGCGCCCTTTATGGTGCAGAGTTGTGGGGTTTCGATTGCATCAACGGCCTGACCACCTCTGAGAATAAGTTCCTTAGGGAGCTGGTATCCCTTCAAAGGGGCACCCCTATTAACCCCTTCCATGCTCATGACGAGCTCAGCTCGTCATGAGGCACAGTGGAGCTGTGCTGATGACGAGCTGAGCTCGTCATGAACAATGGCTTTCAAAGCCACTCAGCACAGGAGGGGAAAACCATTAGCAGCCAAGGTGTTAAACCATTATTGAGTGATCTGGGTCGCCGCTCCATACAGGGCCTAGCCAGGTTACGGCCTCTTTTATACTGGGCTAGGTTATGGCGGACCCCAGAGCTCTCAAAGTACCTAGATGGTTTGAAAGAGGTCATGAATCTTAATGGTTCCCATAAAATTTACTGGATCCGCAATATAAAGAAGCTTCTGCATGAAACTGGCTTGCCAATTGATTGGGAGCTCGGAGTTGCTTTATCTGAGGCCGAAACTAAGCGAGTTTACTGGAATTGGGTTGATGAGCAAGACCTAAGGGACCCAAACCAAGGAAGGTTGACTGAAGCGTTTAAACAGCACAAACCTAAGCCTCGCTTGGAGCCTTACTTGGATTTTATCAAGAAACCAAGAGACAGATCCCTATTCATTCAGTTCAGGTTGGGAATCCTCCCCCTCCATGATTATACCTGTAAGTGGAAGCCCCCGTACCAAACTTCACCTGACTGCCCAATTTGTGAAGATGTCACTGAAAGTATCGCTCACGTCTTTTTTGTATGCCCAGCCTATGTAAAACCCAGACAGAAATGGCTAAAACCCGTGTGTTTATTGCTCGGAACTAGGGACCATTCCTCAGCACTTAGAATATTGAAGGCTGACACTAGCGCAAGCTTAGTGTGTGGGGTTGCCAAATTTCTGAGCTGGGCTTGGATAATCAGATCAAAGGCTACAAGATGACCTTAGTTTTAGCTAAATTTGTAATATTCACAAAGCTGCTAATGTTTAATATGCCTTTTAAACTATGTATTGTAATATGAATGTTTCTATTGTAACTTACTTTGTAAAATGTAATACCTATGAATTGTGCACATGGACACCAAATGTGCCCCCAGTGCAGACTTCAAAGCACTCCTGGAGTGTAACCACCCAGCCCCAATACACTAAAGCCTGTCTGGGAGGTGGTTACGCCTCCCTGTGACAGGAAACCTATTGTCCAGGCCTCCCCTGCCGGAGTTTCGGTCAGCAGCAAGAGGCCAGACTTGTGTCTGTGGCTGCAGCATCCATTTTGTGATGCCAGAGCTCTCTAAACTGATTACCGGGTAGACCGGTGTGTAAATGTCTCTCCCTCAAGAAGGGTGGAATTCTACCCCCGCCACCAGGACTGGAGGGGGGTAGGATTCCAAAGTGTTTGACACCAAACACAACTTGTTTCCGTACAACCATCCCAAAGTTAGCATTTACCGCGAGGATATAATGCAGAGTATATGGTCAGGCTGCATCACAGAACAGCCCCAGAGAATGGTTCCGAAAGCTGCAGAGGGGCTCTGCTCATACATGGGTACCCTCTCACATGAAACCAAGCACCCTGCCTTCAAGATTGATAAGGCCTGACATAGGGGTGACTGATAGGTCTCTATGTATAGTGATTTAAGGTAGATATAGGTAACCTATATCTCAGTAAGGGGTGCATGTCATTTTGGAAGGCTTCCCAGGGGTGGCATAATACATGCTGCAGCCCCTGGTATGCCTCTGGGGTACCTATTCCCTTAGTACCTAGTCTACTATGTACTGGGGACTCACAAGGGTACCACAGTAACCAAACTGGAGTGTACCTATTGTACATGGAATCAATTTTAGGGAGAAGGCAGATAGGCTGGGGTCCTAAATAGCAGGATCCCAGCCAAACTAAGTCGAAAACCAGCAAAACACCAGGAGAAAAGTGGGGGAAACCATGCAGTCAGATGACACCTTCCTACAATAATGTTCAAGAGTGAGGGGCTCAAAAGTCACATTAAAATCCCCCACAATCAGAATGTTTGAACCACGGCAGATCTAATAAGTTTTCTAAAGCCGCTATAACTTTAGACTTCTTCCCCTTTGTGCCCCTGGCATAAACGTTAGAAACGTCCACAGCCCCTTGTTGGCCCCACTTCAACCTGATCGCACCGATATCATTATTCTGTGTTTCAAGGACCCAACATTAAAACCGCCAACTTGGCGCACCCAGATTACCAATTCACCTGAGGGTCGACCCTTACTCCCACATGTTGCAGGGGTATAGTAACTTAAGCAACCTAAGCAGTATCTGGGGTCTATTGCCCAGGTTTCTTGAAAACAACAGACATCAAACTGATCAATAAAAGCGAACCAATCAGGGAAGACGGTCTTCATCTTCAATCCTGCTACATTCCAGGATAACAGGAATGTCCCATGGGCAGCAGGTGAACGTAGCCGCAGTCCGCTTGTAACATCAATAAGTACATCATTTGGGCCCGATACTCCTACAGGTAAGGAGGGTGCTTCCCGAGAGGCAGTAGCCTCACGTCCTGGATGAAGACAAGGGAGTTGAGTACCAGCTAAGGGTAAGAGAGGGGATTTCTTAATCATATGGGGAGCAAAGAGACCATCTAGTTTGTTCTGGGTATTACAAAGCAGTCAATCATTAGCCTCAAGAGAGGAAAAACCTCTTAACCTAGAAAGTGTATTTTCTAGTGTTTAGTGGCAAGTACTTGTTCTGTAAGAACCGTCTGAATGGGATCAAGGAACTTTCTGGGGGAAAGTACGATATTCCAGGGAAAGAAGATTTTCTGCAACATCAATCTCATTCAGTGTAAGCTCGATACAATCTAGTGATTAGGTTCGGGAGGTAAACCTAGAAGCCCTTGAGATGTCTTCGCGAATTACAGAGCGACAGCCGCTAACATGGCGTATCCAGTGTATGACCTTGTTGGTCAGGGAATCATTATTTTCATGGCCCTTGCTTGGGTCATATTTGGGTATGTTAATCATGTAAATTTTGGGAGGAAAAAGGATATTAGACTGCGCTGGCAGTCGTGCGTTATGGTTTTGTGTAAAGCGCTGTGATGGGGGTGGTTCGGTGGGTCCAGTGACCAGTGGGTGTGCCAACTTTGGGGGTATACTACTGCAATTTGCATGTATTGGGCATGACTAGGGGCTATTGGGCGCTCGGTCCTGGAGGGTGCTGGAACCACTATATGGTTGAGGGGGCTAGCTTGCAAAAAGATGCCAACTTGGGAGCTTTACCTACAGTGGGTATCTCCCGCTCTGGATAAACCACCTGATGAGATGTAGAGTCAGTGGGTACAGGGCGAGAAGGACAGGAAGGGTCCTTATTCAATATCTGATTTACCAGGGAAGTAAGACCCTCAATCATGGTTCTCATATCCTTGACCTCTAGTCAGAGAGTATTACTGTGGCTAAGTATTTCTTGGGGAACATTGGTAGATCTACAATCTGGCTCTCGGTTTCATGTCTCGGGATGCTGTGTTTGATGAGGGGGGTGACACCTAGCCCCCGTTTCGGTGTCCTCCTCCAGCAACTCCACCAGTGGTAGAAACCTATTAGTGTACGGGATTTCCGACCCTGTCTTCTTTATGTCACTCCCAGATGACTTATTTGAGGATTGGCTATCGCTTCCAGCATCTAGGTTTTCCTCACCACCTATGTCTGGGCCCCCTTTTTAGGTCAAGCCTAGAGCAGCGCATGTGCTGCTCTAGGAAAACGACCTTTTTGAATTGCTCTGGACTTTTCACATGCTTGTGCGTGAGAAAAGGCCTACGGCTTGCGGTGGCGCGCAGTGTGCCATCTGTTTTGTGTCTGATTTCACACAGCGCACGCGCACCACTTGCAATAGACTCGCAACAGCAATGTCTGATAAGTGAGACCTAAAATGGAAAGTGCCCCCTTCAAACATCTACAACTTTCACTTTTCTGTACTTTAAATCCATTAAAATTGTATATTTGAAGTGTAGGGATACATTGTAAGGGAGTATTTGGTTGATACCGATTTTTACTTTATTAGTGGTTTTTTATAGCGTACTAAATAAATAGCTGAACCTTTTGAAATGTAATTCACTAAAAGGGCAACCTGAGCCAGAGTCTCGGAAGAAAACAAACACAACAGGATAGTGCCTGAAGTGCTGATGTGGAAGAGGCTATCCGCAGCCTTCTGTGAATGGAAATGGGGCAGGACAGTGAGTCGGCGTTCATCCTCTGGTGGCCAATAATTTGTTTACTAATTTGCCCTTACCTATATGGGCCTATATGGGCCCTTTGGCTGGTGGAGGGTGATTTTTGCTTGCCCTTTCCTCCTGTCCTGCCTGCTGGATTGATAAACTTGGAAGTGATTGTCCGGGCATCATTAGGCCATCAAGTATTTCGGAGCTTCTTCCTCTGATGTTGCCCATGAGCCAAGAGCATGGAATGAGATCAGGCCCTGGTGGCAACCAATGTGCTTCATTCCGTTCTCTTTTTAGCTAAAATTCTGGTGCCAGTCACATCCTTTGTTTTCTTTCTAGAGTTTGACTTAAGGTGTTTCTTATTCACTATTTTCAAAGTCAGTAGAGTGTGACAGAAAAAGTTGCTTCAAGCACGCCTTCACAGGTTGTTTGATCATCAGAGAAATGTGCACCATTATGTTCAGGGTTATCTCATGTTGTTCCCTACTTAAATTAAAGTTTCAAACAGTGATGGGAAAAGGGAAATAAATGTAGGAGTTATCTTACTGGATCACTCCCGGTTTTGGGACTGACGCTGTTGGTTTTTAAACTATCCACTGGTACCCTGTCAACCATGACCTTTGAAACCATGTGTGCATGCGTTGCTCTAGGAAAACGACCTCATGGAATTGCTCTGGAAGCGTGTGAAAAGGCCTACGGCTTGCGGTTACGAGCAGCGGAGGCAGTATGCTATCTGTTTTGTGTCAGATTTCACACAAGCGCGTGCACCACTCACGGGACGCTGCAGCTTTTAAAAGTTCTGAGTTTGTTCCTGAAACTGATGCTTAAGGGGCGATCATTCTTACCCCGGTTTCACCCTTTCTTCCACCCTGTTCCTTAAACCTGCTCTTCTGTGTTCCTTATAATGTTCTATTATCTCTTCCCATCTCTTGTCCTTTATTCGAACTAAGCCCCCTCTCTCTCTAGTTCACACATTTACTAATTAGATGCATTTGGTTTGAATTCACTGTAAATCGAGTCAAATGATTTGATTCAGTCACTGTGCCGCAGAAGGAGTCACACACCAGAGTTTGTATTCTGTAAGAACACAGTCAGTTCAGTAAATGAAATAAACCCAACAACACAGAGAATTGGTCACCCCATCCACCCGACGAGAGGCTGCGCACAATGCTCATGCAAGTGAAATGCATTCATTGCTGACATATTTAGCACTAAACCTCCCTGATTGGCTTTGGTACAATATTTATGTACATATGTGGTATCTGTAGAGCGCAAACCTACCCTAAAGGCAGCTGAGCACTATACACGGGCAAAGGTAAAGGAATGTCCATGAGTGATCGGAGGGGTGTCAAGGTTCAGGGAACAGAAGTCTATTGTTACTGCATTGTGATGTAGTGTTATTTTTAAGGTGACTTGTGTTCTGCACTATACTAAACTCGAGCAGAATTAAGGGTGTTGTCCCCAGATCCCGGGTGCATGGATGGATGGAGTCCGCTTTGGGGTATCACGATAATTACCACATAATTATATTCTACATAATTACACTGCACTAAATGCAACATACACTCCAAATAATAGCACTTAGTGCCACATGATTGCATGCCACATAATTACACGCCACATAATTACACTCTACTGAATAGAACATACACTCCACACAATACCACTCAGTGCCACATATTTATATGCTACAAAATTACACTGCACTCAATGCAACATACACTCCAAATACCACTCAGTGCCACATAATTACTCACCACATAATCACACTCTACTGAATTCAACATACACTCCACACAATACCACTCAGTGCCACATAATTATATGCTACATAATAACATTTCACTCAATGCAACACACACTCCAAATAATACCACTCAGTGCCACTTAATTACACACAACATACTTACACTCCACTCAATGCAACATACATACACTCCACATAATACCACACAGTGCCACATAATTATTTGATACATAATTACACTGCACTCAATGCAACATACACTCCAAATACCACTCAGTGCCACATAATTACACGCCACCTAATTACACTTTACTGAATGCAACATACACTTCACACAATACCACTCAGTGCCACATAAGTATTTGCTACATAACTACACTGCACTCAATGCAACATACACTCCAAATACCACTCAGTGCCACATAATTACACGCCACATAATTACGCTCTACTCTATGCAACATAAATACACTCCACATAATACCTCTCAGTGCCATAATTACACGCCTCATACTTATACTCTACTCAATGCAACATTAATACACTCCACATAATACCACACAGTGCCACATACTTATATGCTACAAAATTAAATTGCACTCAATGCAACATGTGCTTCAAATAATACCACTCAGTGCCACATAATTACACACCACATAATTACACTACTGAATGCGACATGCACTCCAAACAATACCACTCAGTGCCACATAATTATATGCTACATGATTACACTGCACTCAATGCAACATACACTCCAATTAATGCCACAAAATTACACTCCACTGAATACAACGTACACTCCCCATAATACCACTCAGTGCCACATAATTGCACGCCCATAATTACACTACTCAATGTAACATAAATACACTCCACATACCACTCAGTACCACATAATTGCAAGCCACTTAATTGCACTCTACTCAATGCAACATAAATACACTCCACATATTACCACTCAGTGCCACATAATTACACGCCACATAATAACACTCTACTCAATGCAACATAAATACACTCCATATAATACCACTCAGTGCCACATAATTACACGACATAATAACACTCTACTCAATGCAACATAAATACACTCCATATAATACCACTCAGTGCCAGATAATTACACACCATATAATTGCACTGTACTCAATGCATCATAAATACACTCCACATAAATGCACTCTATACCACATACCACCAATCAACATAAATGCACTCCACACCATGACACAATTTTACTAAGCATAATTTCACTCAACACCACAGTTCCAGGCCACACATTTCAACTCCACATTTCCAAAACACACTGCATAATTACACACCAAACAACATGTTTCAACTCCACAATCCACAACGTACCTCCAATCCACACCATATATTGTCACCACCTGAGCACTAATCATCATTCACCACTACCATTTTGTATCAGCGCACCACCTAATCATCACAGCAGTCTCCCTTGGACTCTGGCATCTGTTGATTCTGCCCTAGTGTCCGTCCGCTGCTCATGTTCTAATTAAATTACTGTTTTCCAACCTACACTCCCCCGTTATTTATGTCCCGCTTTTTTTATAACCAACAAGAATGAGAACAGGCAGGAAAAAGTTGCCAGCAGTGCAATTACAACAAAAGTTATGTTAAAATCTTTTTTTATCAGATTTTTCAGTTGTATATAATGTTGTCTTTGTTTGTATAAACGTAACAAAAATGCTTAATACTTTTTATTATAAGTTTTCAACAAAATTCACAGCAGCCACAATGCTCTACAACATAGCCAAAAGCTATGGCTAAACACATAAGGTCCCAAAGGCGAGGCCCATTGGCTATGCCAACACTTGTTTTAGTGGGTTATGAAACATAGCTCGAATAGCTAATTGGCGGGTCGTAGTAGGGTTGTTTAAACTAGCTGGTTGGGTAGAGCGTTGTGGGGATTTAGTATTTGCTACGTGGGTGGTTGTATCTGTCACTAATATGTCCTCGCACTTGCTAATACAGGTGTCTATCCTATCCAGTACACAATTACTCCCTCCATGTTTCTGTATCTTCCCAGCCTTGTTCCCTTTACTATCCCTCCCCGCCCCTCCCCCACTGCCCTCCATAGTTTTCCTTTTCCCTATGCTACCTCTATAGTGCAAGTTAAGTCTAAAGCAAGCTGTCTACACAATCCGTAATGAACAGGCCTCTGGTCCAGTGGACAATGAGAACCCTCAGGCCACCCTTATACCGGCCCCACAAACCCCTCAGGAGAGAGCGTAATTATTTAAAATCAAAGAGAGTAGTTTGGGCAATGCTGGGAGATAACCGCGGTAACAGTACCTTGACTAGTCCATGACAGTTCGTTAATGTCCAGCGAATCTGAGTAGGCAAGATGGCTAATGCCAGTGGAAAGGGGGGTAGCCCTGCCCTGCCTCTTCCTGGCAATGAGGCCAAGGATGGGACAGCCCTTGGCCCGGGCTTCTACCGCGCGTGTCCCGGGGGAGAGGCAGCACTATAAGCGTGGTGACAACAAGCACCTCCCCCTCACCGCTGCGCCTGCGGTGAAAGCAAGGGATGCTGGGGCAGGCAGTCCTCACACTGAGGTTGAGCGCCTGAATGGGCTGATGGCGCTAGCGGCGTTTCCTACATGGACCCTGGGAGCTTGTGGTGTCCCTTGCTGGTGATAAGATAGCTTGCTCCCCTAGTGCCTGGCCTGTGTTATTGCATTGTTTGCATCAGATTCACCTAGTGCCTGGCCTGTGTTATTACATTGTTTGCATTAGATTCTCCTTGTGCCTGGCCTGTGTTATTGCATTGTTTGCGTCGGATTCACCTAATGCCTGGCCTGTGATATTGCATTGTTTGCGTTCCGTTTTCCTAGTGCCTGTCCTGTGTTATTGCATTGTTTGCCTCAGATTCACCTAGTGCCTGGCTTGTGTTACTTCATTGTTTGCATCAGAATCTCCTAGTGCCTGGCCTGTGTTATTATATTGTTTGCATCAGATGCTCCTTGTGCCTGGCCTGTGTTATTGCATTGTTTCCGTCGGGTTCTCCTAATGCCTGGCATGTGATATTGCATTGTTTGCGCCGGATTCTACAGTGGTTGAATTAAACCTTGGAGCAGCACTTGTAGCGTGGACTCTTGGAGTCTTGTAGTATGTGTTAGATGCGGTAGAACTGTTTTAATGTTCTACGGAGCTCAGAAAATCCAGATTCTCCTTCATCTCAGAGCTCGAGCTCTGTGGCTTGACCAGTTGAACTCCAATAAAGAAGATGACCTAGACCAGTCCCACCTCTCCTGACCTTTGAACTGATCATTGAGGAATGAAGACCTTGTCTGGAAGGAAAAGCTCCACAAGGCACAGCTGACAGAAGTCCCGCCTGGAAGGAAGATCCACACAAGGCGCAGTTGACAGAAGTCCTACCTAGAAAGGAAGATCTGAACAAGGCACGGCTGACAGAAGTTCTGCCTGACTGTGACCTTAAAGCAGTGAGAGACCCACAAACCACAAGATCCTTCAAGCCCAGCTAGCCACACTGGACACCATGTACATCAAATGCCTGATTTAGATTTCAGCGGATGCTTTATTCCATCACAAATGTCACAGGTATCCTGCCCGCCCCATTAAAAATGCATAACATCTTGTGGCAATTATAATAAGGCAGACAGGATATGTGTCACGTTTTGATTAGGCCTTTGTGTAGTTCACAAAGTTTTACCCTGCCGAACTCCACGAAGCGCCAGGAAAACTCTGCCATACTCCGCTGACTTCCGCTAGTGGCAGCGTTATTTAAGCTGCGCTGCTCTCACTGATTTTTAGTGCCAGGAGTTTGTCCCGCACTGTAAAATCAGCACGAACAGCACTACCCTTAGTGTCAGAGGGCGCTGCTGCCTCTGCCTCTCTAATTGACATTCTAATCGAGTGGCAGCTTCATCAACGAGAATGACAGAGTTCTACCCTCGAGTGGTCGCAACCTGCCGTGACCTCCCGCAATGAGAACTATTACCAGCAGGAGGTCTAGCACGTTATATTTTCTCACAAGCGCTCGCCACCTTAGCGTTGGTGCATCACGAGCTACGCCGGCAGAGTGGAATTCTTCACCAACTCCTAGTTTTGAGGCAATAATCTGTTGGAAAAACTCTGAACTAGGCCCTAAGTCGGCAATAAGTGTTGTAGAAGAAGTGAGATCCATGGCCTTGTGACTATCAGGCTATCTGACTTCTTATGAACCCCACAGAGTGAGAGAGCAGTCAGAGGGTAGTAGGGGGGTCGCAGGACAAGAAATTAGTAAACTTGAATATGAGAAATATGGAAAGGTAGAAATGTCACATCACCCGTAGATAACTGACACCTCCTTCCGCTCTGCCAAATGCCGATCCAGTCACAAAGTGGCATCCTGAACCCCAAACGGACAACATCATGCCAGGTAAATTAGTGGTTGTGATGGATTCTCTATAAGTACTAAATGACTGATATAGTTGAATATTAAATTATATGAATCAATGTTTGTTTGCCTTATCTGCACTTATAATGTAAAGGACGGGCCTTACAGTGAACCCCTCGCTCTGTTTTACACAAAACCCCCCGAAGGAGCTGCATCTTACAGAACTTTATCTACTAATGACTTGCTTTTTAAAGTTGTCTTTCAGTGCCAGAACTGGGTGCTGTAAGCTGCACTAGTTTCAGGGAGATGGACAGATGTTATGGAGATAGGAAATCTCCTCAAACCACAATAATGTTCGAATCTTCCAGGTTAGACGAAACCAAAAATGCTTGAACCAAGGGAGCTGTTGAAAGTGTCAAAGGTGACCTATGAACAGCAAGGAAAAGAGAGGAGTTGGTATTTGAGATGATCTTAAGTGAATAGGAAAGAAATGAGAAGTGTGTGAATGGAGTTACTTTTGTTGTATACTTCGCAAAGAGTTACTGGAAATTTTGCAGCCCGCCTGATCCATCTCTTTTTCTAAACTCTATTGTTGTTTGAATTAAATCTTGACCTTATGCATCTATCTTAAGCAACACCTTAAGCACTTGGGTGCTCCGAGCACCCTTACTTTGCAAAGTTACTCTGTGAACACTATTAAATCACCTCGTTTTGTGACATTAATAAGATTTCACCTGATCACCAGAACATTTAGTTAAATATCTGTGTGTGATGAAATATTCCCTACTAAGTTTCAAAGGCAGTAAAGAAGAAGGGGGCGATTTACTAAGATTTTGCGTTGTGTGTGCGTCACAAAAGTGGCACAAAACAGTGCAAAATCTTTTTTTCCTAATTTTCTTTCCAGCAAATAACGTAAAAGTAATGTGAAGCATCGCATTGCACTGATTCGCGTTACTTTGCACCATGGGGCCTGCCACTGGTGGGGCATGGGCGTTCCCGTGCAACCACCCATTGTTTCTCACGCTAAACCCAATTTACCAAATACAGTAGATTGGGTTTAGCATGAGAAAACTGTCCTTCCTGTACAAAGCCTATGCTGGACTCACACACACAAACACCCTAACGCTCTGGTGCTAAGGGAAGGAGAGAGCCATATCTTTGAAAATATGGTGCTCTCCTGCTCCCTCCCTGTCACGCAGCGCAGCCTCGCAGGGGGAGGCCTGCGCCGCATTGCGTGAAGATTTGGTAAATCTCCCCAGAAATTTCGTTTACAACCAGTTAAACATTGTGAATTCTCATTCCATTTTGTTTCAATTTAGTAATTTTAAATATCTTTACATCCAACAGATGATAAAGAACAAATTAAGGCAACAACAATAACAAACCACCTCCTGTTTAAACAAGTATCAAATACTAACTTTGATCAATGTATCGGTATGATGTGAATACCGCAGTGCTCTATTTTCTAAAATGAAGACAAGCCATCATTCCGTGCTCTAGGAGAATTGTAAGCTCTTTCTGGCCAAACCACAGTAACAAGCAAAAAGCACTACAGAGCTGAGCCAGACAACTGACAGGCAATGGAAAGAGGAGCTCTTCTATCTACAATACAACAGACTGTGCAAATTTGCACCGGCCAGAAGGAAGATTCATCTTTACCTGCAAGCGGGGACAGCCATAATCCAATCTAAAGGCACAAACCCCTACAAAGAGACATTCTACGTATTAGGTGTGTGGCAAATGTTTGGTGGCTATTGTATTTTATTGTTAAAACAGAATTCAAACTTGCAAAATACTGCACACATATAAAGTGTGTGAGAAAAACACAAGTGCTTTAACAGCCATGTTGGCCCATCAGGAAATACAGTCATGGGATGTAGATGAATATATTCCCGACCCACAGACACTAACTAAGAAAGAAGAATCATACACCTTCAGCAAGAGCTTTAGCTTGTCATCACAACTCAAGCTTCATCAGCACACGTACACAGGACAAAAACCATTCAAGTGCAGTGAATGTGTAAAGTGCTTTAGTCAGTTATCACACCTTCAAAGACATAATCAAACACACACAGGGAAAAAGTCATTTAAATGCAGTGAATGTGTGAAGTGCTTTAGTCGATTATCAAAGCTACAAAGTCATCAGCGAACACACACGGGGGAAAAACCCTATCATTGTAGCGAATGTGACAGTAGTTTTAGTTACTCTTCAGCATTAAGGATTCATCAGCGAACGCACACAGGAGATAAACCATTCAAGTGCAGTGAATGTGTCAAGAGCTTTAGTCGGTTATCAAACCTCCAAACACATCAGCAAACACACACAAGGGAAAAGCCATTCAAGTGCAGTGAATGTGTCAAGAGCTTTAGTCAATTATCAAACCTACGAAGACATCAACAAACACACACAAGGGAAAAACCATTCAAGTGCAGTGAATGTGCAAAGTGTTTTACTTTCTCGTCACACCTACAAAACCATCTGTGGAACCACATAGGAGAAAAGAAATTCAAGTGCAGTGAATGTGCAAAGTGCTTCAGTAAGTCATCACACCTACAAAATCATCTGCGGACACACACAGGAGAAAAGCCATTTAAATGCAGTGAATGTGGGAAGAGCTTTAGTCGATTAGATCACCTACAAAGACATCAGCGAACACACTCTGAGGAAAAACCATACCAGTGCAGTGAATGTGGGATGAGCTGTAATCGATTAGAAAATCTACAAACACATCAGCGAACACACACAGGGGAAAAACCATACCATTGCAATGAATGTGAAAGCATTTTTAGCCGTTACTCAACATTAAGGATTCATCAGCGAACACACACAGGGGAAAATCCATTCAAGTGCAGTGAATGTGCAAAGTGCTTTAGTCGGTTATCAGACCTAAAAAGTCATCAGCGAACACACACAGGGGAAAAACCCTATCATTGTAGTGAATGTGACAGTAGTTTTCACAGCTCTTCAGTATTAAGGTATCATCAGCGAACTCACACAGGAGAAAAACCATTCAAGTGCAATGCATGTCTAAAGAGCTTTAGTAAATTATCAGTACTACAAGGTCATCAGCGAACTCACACAGGGGAAAAACCATTCAACTGCAGTGAATGTGGGAAGAGTTTTAGTCACTTATCAAGCCTCCAAACACATCAGCTAACACACACAGGGGGAAAACCCTATCATTGTAGCGAATGCGAAAGTAGTTTTCGCGACTCTTCAGTATTAAGGATTCATCAGCGAACACACACAGGAGAAAAACCATTCAAGTGCAATGAATGTGTCAAGAGCTTTAGTCAATCATCAGTGCTACAAAGACATCAGCGAACACACACAGGGGAAAAACTTTTCAATTGCAGTGAATGTGGGAAGAGTTTTAGTCACTTATCAAACCTTCAAAAACATCAGCGAACACACACAGGGGAGAAACCCTATCATTGTAGTGAATGTGACAGTAGTTTTCATGGCTCTTCAGCACTAAGGTATCATCAGCGAACTCACACAGGAAAAAAAACATTACAGTGCAGTGAATGTCCAAAGAGCTTTAGCCGATTGTCACATCTACAAAGCCATCAGCGAACACACACAGGGGAAAAACCCTATCATTGTAGTGAATGTGACAGTAGTTTTCGCAGCTCTTCAGCATTACGGTATCATCAGCGAACACACACAGGGGAAAAACCCTATCATTGTAGTGAATGTGGCAGTAGTTTTCGCAGCTCTTCAGCATTAAGGTATCATCAGCTAACTCACGCAGGAGAAAAACCATTCAAGTGCAATGAATGTCTAAAGAGCTTTAGTCAATTATCAGTGCTACAAAATCATCAGCGAACACACACGGGAAAAACCCTAACCCTGTAGTGAATGTGACAGTACTTTTCGCGGCTCTTCAGCAGTAAGGATTCATCAGAGAACTCACACAGGGGAAAAACCTTTCAACTGCAGTGAATGTGGGAAGAGCTTTAGTCACTTATCAAGCCTCCAAACACATCAGCTAACACACACAGGGGGAAAACCCTATCATTGTAGTGAATGCGAAAGTAGTTTTCGCGACTCTTCAGTATTAAGGATTCATCAGCGAACACACACAGGAGAAAAACCATTGAAGTGCTGTGAATGTGCAAAGTGCTTCTGTCAGTTATCACACCTTCAAAAGTCATCAGCGAACACATACTTGGGAAAAACTATTCAACGGCAGTAAATGTAGGAAGAGCTTTAGTCACTTATCAAACCTCCAAACACATCAGCGAACACAGAGACTCTGGAAACAACTTAAGAACATCAAAATAATATTGACCCATCTGAGGACAAAGACAAGAGCAGAACAGTGCAGTTATTGTGAGAGGAATGAATTACGGAAAAAAATTAAATTCAAATTATGTGGGACATTGAAATGCCAGATGATAGAAGACCAGACTAGCAGTAAAGAAGGAAAACAGATAACAGTATTTGCAGAATTATAAAAGTGTTTGTTTCCAGTGATTGTTCACTTCTGTACACATAGCAAAGCGACATGATGTACCAGGATACACAGTGAGAGGCTATCACAATGTGGACTAAAAGAAAAGAAAAATTGTTGATTTTTATTTGGTGAAGAAGAGATACAAAGAACAACATTCAATCGCACCTGATCACACTATCTGTAAAAGCAACACTGAACAATACTGGGACTAGCAACAATATTTTCAGCTAACTTGTCGGATTAGTGATAAAACCTATAAACCAAACATACCCAGAGTAAACACGTTGTCAGGGCTCTGGAGATGGGAAACTTCATTGGTAAAATGTAGATATTACTATTAACAAATGCCGCAGTAGTACATGTGACACCGCCGACACCTTAGCTCCACTGAAAAAACGTCAAAGTAAACCTGGCAGCAAGAAAGCCTCATGGTTCAACGATGATCTCAAGAAGTCCAAGAAACTCTGCCGCTCCCTTGAAAAGGCCTGGAAAAAAGACCCAACCACCAGCACCAAGGACGCCTTCAAAAGCGCCACCCGCACTCACCACCAACTGATCCGAAAAGCCAAGAAAACAGCATTCAAGGATCGACTTGACAACAACGCCCACAACAGCAAGGAACTTTTCAACATCGTCAAGGAATTTTCCAATCCCTCGGCCAACTCCAACGACATCACCCCCTCTCAAACCCTCTGCGACTCCCTTGCCTCTTTTTTCCACAACAAGATTGCAGACATCCACAACAGCTTCGACAACCAACCCGGAAACCAACCCACCCTACCATCTGCTGACCATCTCCCCCCGTGAACACCCTTAACGCCTGGAACACAATCTCCACTGAGGACACCATCCGCCTGATGAATTCCATCCACTCAGGATCCCCCACAGACCCATGCCCTCACCACATCTTCAACAAAGCAGACTCCGTCATAGCACCGCACCTCCGTGACGTCATCAACTGCTCCTTCAACTCCGCTACCTTCCCAGAAGACTAGAAACACGCTGAACTCACCGCCCTTCTGAAAAAACCAACAGCGGACCCCACCGAACTCAAAAATTACCGCCCCATCTCGCTTCTTCCATTCCCGGCCAAAGTCATTGAGAAAGCCGTCAACAACCAGCTCGCCGCCTTCCTCGAAGCCAACAAATGCCTCGACCCCTCACAATCTGGCTTCCGAGCAAAACACAGCACTGAGACCGCCCTCATCGCAGCAACAGACGACATTCGAACTCTACTGGACAATGGAGACACAGTCGCCCTCATCCTCCTCGACCTCTCTGCAGCATTCGACACAGTCTGCCACAGCACCCTTCTACAACGCCTCAATAACATCGGAATCCAAGGAAAAGCACTTGAATGGATCACATCGTTCCTCACCGGAAGAACCCAGAGAGTCCGCCTTCCTCCATTCAAGTCCGAGGCCTCTGAAGTCATCTGCGGCGTACCTCAAGGATCCTCACTCAGTCCCACCCTCTTCAACGTATACATGAGCCCCCTCGCGGCCATCGCACGCCAACACAACCTCAACATCATCTCTTACGCGGACGACACTCAACTGATCCTTTCTCTCACCAATGACCCCAGCACCGCCAAAACTAACCTACACGAAGGAATGAAAGAAGTTGCCGAATGGATGAAACAAAGCCGTCTGAAACTGAACTCAGACAAAACAGAAGTCCTCATCTTAGGCACATCCCCCTCTGCTTGGGACGACTCCTGGTGGCCGGAAGCCCTCGGAAAAGCACCCATCCCGACAGACCACGCACGGAACCTTGGTGTCATCCTGGATTCCTCACTCTCAATGAGCAAACAAGTCAGCGCCGTATCCTCTTCCTGCTTCAACATTCTTCGCATGCTCAGAAAAACATTTCGCTGGATCCCCTCCGAAACAAGGAAAACAGTCACCCACGCCCTGGTCACGAGCCGACTGGACTACGGAAACACCCTCTACGCAGGTACCACCGCTAAACTCCAGAAGAAACTCCAACGAATCCAAAACGCCTCAGCCAGGCTCATATTAGACATCCCACGCAACGAACACATCTCTGGTCACCTTAAAGACCTCCACTGGCTACCCGTCAATAAGAGGATTACTTTCCGAATGCTCACCCACGCACACAAATCACTCTACGACATCGGACCAGATTGCCTCAACTCTCGACTGTCCTTCTACACCCCCTCCCGCCAACTACGTTCTTCCAACCAAGCCCTCGCCACTGTACCTCGCATCAACAAGATCACCATGGGAGGCAGATCCTTTTCATACCTGGCTGCTAAAACATGGAACTCACTCCCGGCTTACCTTCGCCTCACCCAGAACCACCTAGCGTTCAGAAAGCAGCTTAAAACGTGGATATTTGACAAATAATCCTCCTCCCCTTCCTAAGCGCCTTGAAACCCTCTGGGTATGTAGTGCGCTATACAAATTTTATGACTTATGACTTATGACTTAACTAAAGTGAAGCACAGGTGTTCAAGAAATAACCTGTTTTTAGATATAAAAGAGCATATAAGTGTTTTTAAGTAATGTTTGCTGCATCTTTTACACTCTGTTATCCGTTGATGGATCAGCTTGTGCCTGGGGCCTTATAACTAAGTGTGACCCGTGGCTCCTCTCCGACTTGGCTCTCCCTATTCAGTTTGCGACTTCCCAAACTCTACTTTTTACCAGAATTGAGCCATTGTAAGCAGTAGACTCTGTTTGAAGAATGTGGTGATATAGCGAAATCCCACATCAAAAGTATATATGTGCCAGGACAATCAGTTGCACTCCCAGCAACTAGTCTTCCACACTTGATTGTCCCTTGTCCTCAAATGTTCTAAAGGATTTGTCGTATGAATGCCAGAAGTGGCAGTGACATTCATGAAGCTAACGCTAACAGGACAATTGTCAATTTATTAATGAACTGCATGATTACTTAAAATCTTTACAGTATAAGATAAATAACTTGATGAACGTCCCATCCCCCCCCACGTGTCCCATACACTCATAAAAGTAAATATCACTTTAAGTTAAAATACTAACATATTAGTACTGTTTAGTTGTCCAAAACAGAATTCTTTTAAAAGGAGTGGAGTATAGGTTGCACCAATGTTTCCCAACTGATAAGGGGAGGCACATGAAAGTTCGGTAAAGTCAATTCGTGCACCAAGGGCGGTTGGCGATAGATGGATTCCTCGTGGAGCTTTAAACCAGCCCAGGTTAGATGACTGGGGCCGAAGAATTCCAGTTACTTTGCAGGCACAGCCGTTAGGTGGGAGTCGAGTGCCATTTTTACCTGGTGTATGAATTTCCCAACTCTGGCTATCAAACAGGTCGTGGAGACAGAGAGGCACCAGTTCGAAGCCTCTCTGCAAGTTCTATAGTCCGTGTTCCGTAAAATCGGAAGCAACAAACGATGGCGGTCATTGACCAAATTTGTGCAGCAACACAACAAGTGTAGCCAGGATTCTCTGCGGTAGTTGCAGAGACGACAGGCTATGGTGCCATCCGTACAGGCCCATTTGGGGTTAAAGTCCACGATCCTGAGGGTCAGAAGGCGAAAGTACAAAATTTTCTTTCTCGCGTAAGTGGATACTGGTTCTTGCAGGTAAGGTTGGGGTTTACCTGGAATATATGATTTGTCCAGGGCCAGAGTTAGTGGGTTTTGCCGAAGAGATGGAAGGTCAAGCCCAAAAGAAATGATCTGGACTTGGCGCTTAACAGCTTGAGCCCAGGCTGAGAATGGAATTTCGTGCAGGGGCAAACTCCTTCTCTCGATTTTCAATGCTTCAATTGCGTGTTCTATAATGTAAGTAACAAGGACCCCCAGAAGAGTTTGATAGTTTTTGGTTCAGGGAAAAACCAATATGTGCATAAAATCAAACCATTTAAAATAGGTGTAGTTACAATAAAGGAATTCTTAACAAGAAAATTAAAAAAAGGTTCATATATCATTTTAATAGTTGTTCAAATATAAAAACAAATTTGACAATACAGAAATATTCAATCAGAAATTAATATAAAACAACATCACAATTTTACAATAAAACAATACCTAAAAAAACATAAGCATTAATGTTCAACACAGACATCTAAAATTTAGCAAAAAACGTGGCAATTCAATTTGAGGGACTGTTCAAGCGATGACTTAGGCGTCTTAGCGACAAAATGGTTTTGTCAGTTTTTGGTTTAAGCTCCTTCAGGTGTTTAACTGCAGTGGCACTCTCAGAGACCCAGGTGCCCAGATAGTTGTAGGATGGGGCAGTGACGATACGGTGCTCCCCCAGAGTCCATGAAGCTTCTTTTTTATGGGGGTATTCGCCATAAATCACGATTTTAGTCTTGCACACGTTGATCCGTAAGTCATTTGCCTTATTATATGAGGCCAAGCTACTTAAGGCTCTTTGGAGCCCCACCCTAGTGTGGTCCATGATCACTGTGTCGTCTGCATACTGGAGCGTTCCCAAAGCAAGCTTCCCCAATTTTGGGGGTACTAAGTTGGCATCTTTCAGAGCTGTCCCCATGTCCGCAGTATACAAATTAAAAAGCATGGTGGCCAAAACGCAACTCTGCTTAAGGCCAGAGTTGGTGTCAATTCTAGAAGTTGTTATTGTAGGACTTAGCTTCACCTTGACCCAGGTACCCTCATAGAGCGCTTTTATGGCTTTTAGCAGCGCCTGTGGAAGCCCCCGGGAATCAAGTTTTGCCCAGAGCCGGCCAAATGCTGTGGAGTAGTCTATGAAACAGCAGAACAGGGGCGGCTTGTTCCTCGTATTGGCCTTCTTCGCAAGGTAGGAAAGGGCTAAGATGTTGTCGAGGGTGGAGCTATGAGCCCTAAAGCCGGTCTGTGTGGGCAACAGGAGTGTGTGGGAGATAGAGAGAGTGAGAGATAAAGAGAGTGAGAGAGACAAAGAAAGGGGCGAGAAATAGAGAGAAATGGAAGGAGGGGGAACGGCACGTTATATGTACTCACCTAAAAATAGAAGAAGCAGCCAAATACATGTCAATGTGTCACATCACCAGCGAAATGGTCTGAACACCTGTGAATTTATATGTTTATTTTTAATACCTATAGACCCATGTCATGCCAATAAACAGCGCACAAGTAAGGAAAATAGTAAAGGAGCCCATTATCATATGCAAATTACAGTGACGTCACATGTAGTGACATCACAAGAAGTGATGTCAGGCCCTTATATTAATTTTCACGTGAAAGGTTGACGGCCAGTTTTAAAAACACAAAACAAGAAACATAAAATAATGTAAAAATACGGTTTCAGTTTATATACATCATGTGTTTTTCCCACTATTAGTTTGTAACTAAACTCGGAAATGACTGAAAGTGTAAATATTTTTAAACAGATATGTGAAACTTTGAAATTACATTTTTAAACAATTTTCATCAAATAAATGAAATGTGCTTTTAATTTGCGTTTGTTTCCTGATGTTATTCTTTATCCAGCCCCTAAGCCCCAAAGTGGTTCACATTTACTGTGTATTAAGCAAAAGAAGGGCTAATTTTGTCAAGTTCTCTGTTCCTCTCTTGCGCCACTCACACAAACAAACAGTCGCAGGCTAAGGAGCTAGATGGAACTGAGTCAAGTTTCTAGATAATAGTGGGGGGACCCCTTCAAACTGTGGCTACCCCCACTTGTGCCGTGCTGATAAAGCAATAGTGAATTTGAGTAATTTATGATGAATGAAATGAGAGAAAGAGAAGAAGAGAGCGAGGTGCAGGATATATTAAAGAAAATGAAAAAAAGAGACACAAGACTTTACCCTGTTCTGTGTACAAGCACTTTACGTAAACAAGCTGTGCTGTGTGTTGTGAACAGGTTGTCACCCCCTTTGTATGTAAATGAGCTTTTGTGACCAGACACCCCAGGCTCCCATCTCTTCTAGCGCGGATGATATTGTGAGCACTTTAAGGTAATCATAAACTAGGGCTATATTGAGAAATAATCGACTTCCAGGTCTCACAGCTGTGGATATGTAGTACTTTTATTAGTTTTTTAAAATTTACTTTAGCTTGCAGCAATTCTCAAGGTTACTTTTTCTCAGTATATCGCTTTCTATCGCTCTTTGCGCTCCATCAGTTAAAGGTGAAGTTCGATGTAGGATTTGTTGTCAGTGTCCCTAGACCATGTTCCAATACCTTTGTCCTCGATTTGTCGGCATGTGTTTTGTCCACACACTGGTCTAGGATGGGCCTTCTCAAGGTTGAAAGCGCGGTAATAGGAATAATAAATCAGACATATTTGAAATTGTATGTAAACAAATGTGTGCCTTTCAGTTATCAGGCACCACCAGACACATCTACACATGTAATTGAGCACCAGACTAAAGTGACTCCTCCCTATATGTAAGGGGGGAGAAGGTGTGACGTCCTGTGTCATGATATTCTGGACTGTGGGGATAGTTGCTAGGCCGTGAGCTGGAATAGAGACATTTGTCCGTTGGTCTTAGCTTGATGATGGAAAGGGTCTCTGCATCTGTGATACTTATATAAAACTTTCTTGAGCCCCACCGTATGATGTACTCTGATTTCTGGAGGGACACACTTCCACAGACGACCATGTTAAATCTAGCTTCGCACAACCCACTGAGCATTCATTCCTGCAGGTGTGGATCTTGATAGCAAAGGTTTATTGTCAGCGTTATTTACAGCAGATAATAAAACAATCACAATTCTTGTTGATTTAAAACGACTTAAGCACAGTTCATACAAATACTACACTTTGCGCATAATCCATGATCTGACGTAAAATGCTAGTGCAAATGGATGACGTACATCACTTTTAAAACCAATCAATTAGATAGAGCGGTCATTAGATCTTACAAAGCGTACCAGCTAACAAGCACGTACATAGGGGCAGATACCGGTATCTCCGTCTGCTTGTTGCCTACTCAGAGCAAGTAAACCCCTAGCAAGCCTGACAGCTGTCTTATAAACATCAGAAATAAAAGAAGAGCACAAGCCTGCTGCGCAGACGTTACCTAGTGTGTTAAAAAAACGAGGATTGTCCAAATAATTACAGTTTTGCTGACAGCCGGGTGGAAATTAAACCCTCAGATATGCGCCAATAGACGGCCAACACCTAAGCAAGCATTTTCTAAAGTGCAGGTACAAGAAGAAATGTGCAACAATACCTCTTGATACTCTGTCCAGTCCATAAGGTTCTCCAGTGCCTTTCATGTTATGAATTAAACAACAGGGGGTGATGATGGACAGAGTTTCTGAATTAAGCAGAATACTCTCACCCAGTCAAGAGATCAGGGCTTAATCCAACACCGTTTTTTAGCTCACTGCACCATCCCAGCTCAGAACCTGGCTACATGCAAATTAGTCTGTCCCTGGCCCAGTGTATCATGGGAACAGGGCAAACCAAACTACCAAGCCAATTCTTATACTGGGAAGGAAACAAGCTACCCCGGAAGCTTGTTTCCTTCCCAGTGTAAGAATTGGCTTAGTAGTTTGGTTTGCCCTGTTCCCATCCCAAGGGAGTGTTTGGACTGATACAAGGTGCCCACAGAACTGTGGACATCATATACCAGGCCAACTTCTCACAGTCATGTCCACAGATAATGAAGTACTGGGTGAACGCATCTGACAGCTAAATAAAACGGACTTGTTGATTTCATAACGTAGCTTCCAAACAAAACGAAATCCTGCCTTTTTTATTCGGGAACTTTTATTGTGTGCCCTAATAAAAGGGGGTATAACTTTTATATGATAATTATACTTTGTTTTGGGGTATCGTAAACGCACAATCTGTTGATTACTCATATGAAGCAAAACACAAGCTGTTGAATGAATTACATTATTTATTTAACTATTGATGATTAGTATAGTGATTTATTTAACTTGACTCCCCAAGCCACGAGACAAATACACTGCACTCCCAAGTCCAATTGAAAAGAAATCCCATTCAGTATTATTATGAAATAAAGAGAGAGAAACACTTAAACACGGGTGCATTATATGTTGTTTTACTTATCAAATGAATGGAAAGTGCCTCTTAAAGGAGGCTGTTTGCAGGGTGGGTGTTTTCTTTGTTGGTATTAATAACCAGTCTGGGCTGGTTTTAAATCATATGCAGACCCTGTGCTCTATTATTCGCACCCCTTTCAGAGGCCATGCCTCTTCCATTGTCTGGCCTAGGGTTGTTTTCTAAACAACACAAATATCCACGGGTCTGATAAGCAAGATAAACGTAAGAAACTAGCAACTGGACTAATCTGGTTTCTACAACCAGTGGTGACATGCTTCATCATCTGGGTCTCCTCCTAATGCCCAATAGTGGCACTAAGGGCTGCAACCCTGGAGTGGTGTGGCTCACTGGTTAGAGGCGGCAGACCCGTAAGCAGAGAACGGCCCGGGACCAGGGTTCAATTCCCGACGCGGCAGGGTCGTGGACCAGGGTCAAAACTGACTCGATAATTCTCGGCTCCGTGCCTACCCTAACCAGGGAACACACTCGGTAACTCTGGGCATTAAGCTTGCCTCATCTCTACAACGGCCCCCCACAGACGCCGGGGATGCCTGGTTTCACCTTGGAGATACCAAGAAAGGGACAATCTTACAGGGAAAACCAGGACAGGTTCCCCAGCGGTCTTCAGCGCCAGGATACTCCGTAAGGGAGTCGCAGTGCGCTTTACAAGTACACCCACATTTACAACCCTTGCTTCAGGAAAGGATAGCTTGCAGATGTTTTGAACTATCGTGATAAACACGCTGTATGCTCTAGATGCGAGTACTCGATTATGTGGGAATCGTGAATGCAGTGCAGTAGTGTGTATGTGATGTGAGTTAAAATTGACCAATGGGAAGCAACATTATTTATTCGCGCCTCTCAGAGATCAAGACATAAAAACAGTACAAAACGACAGTCTTAAACAAAAACTGTCTAGATGTGAAGGGTCAACATGTTTCAGCAATTAACGGATAACTTGTCCTATGCCTTCGTCAGGACCTTAAGTATTGCTACTGCAAGTGAGTGTTATAAATACACAATATATAACATGTGTAAAGAGTTGGAACTGATACAATCTCTTTACCTGTAAATAAGGATAATAGTTCCTCTGTAAATAACAATTTACCGTCTTTTGAGAGGACAAGACCTCGCATCACCTGGCCACGGATCAGGACATAGGAGGCACCACTCTCTCCGTTGGTACCTCTGGCAGTTCCAAAAGCCCCAGGCGTCTTTTGGAACCGCCAGATGTACCGACGGAGAGCAGTAGCAATACTTAAGGTCCTGACGAAGGCGTAGGATAAGTTATCCATTAATTGGGCATGGGTGCCCGCTTGTTTGCATTTGCAGAGTTCCCTACATGTTCCCACTTCAAGAACAGCCGCCACCCCACGCAGCACTTGCAGGACATGCATGCTGTGCGGGGCGGCAGCCGCTCCCAAAGAGAAATCCTGCATGGCGCTGCAAATACAAACAAGCGGCGTCCCGCGAATGCTGTGTGGGCTGCATTTCAAATAAGCGACAGGCATTATTAAAGTGGAAGGGCGCATGGCACGCTGCTGCAAATACAAAGAAGAAGGGCGCCAATGCTGTGCACTTTGTCGTGCCTGCTTTAGCAAGACTTGAATTAATATGTGAGAAGTTGGCCTGGCATATTCTGTCCACTATTCTTGCACCTTGCACCAATCCAAACGACCCTTATTGATGATAGGTTACAGACAACCTTTATTGAAAGCTATCCTTGTGGTAGCTATGGAGAGCAGCCTTCAGGCTAAGTCTTGGAGGAATGTAAAGCAGCTTGTTTTACCAGTCTATAATCTCGTGAATGACCAAATGAAAGGAGAACCACACAAGGAATATATATAACATATATGTATTTATTCTAAACACATCCCTCTAGTCTCTTTATGAGGCTAGAGGCAAAAGTACATACAGAAAACTTAATAGTACACAGTAAATTAACACATTATATGTTGAGCCCTAGGGGCGTACCAAACCATATATCAATAAAGGGGTATAAGAACCACAACTTTGATAGACACAAGGCCTGGAGCCTGTAGAAGTGCTGTGGCCACCAGGAACCACCCAAGGTAGTGACGCAGGGGACCCACAGGGGACACGTGCAGTGTCTGAACACAGCCACGGATCACCGTTAACTTCAATAGGGAATGTCGCGGTTGGAAATTTAAAGAAAAGGAACACTTAGAGGAGGACTTTGAGCAAATCCCTTTAGACTTAAGTTGTTCTAAAGCCAACACCCACAGGAGCAATGGATTACTCGAGTTACCTCACCCAGGGAAGCCGGGTGCATAGGTATCTTTAGGTGTCGGGAATCGTCACTGTTCCAATGGCGATATGCTGCAAAGTGCTACTGCAGTTGAAGTGGAAAGTGTCCACAGTGATCCAAGCCTGGATGTAAGATGAGAAGAACCTGAAAGCAAAGGGGAAAGAGTCTGGGTCACTAGCCAGTGACCAGGGGCACGATAGGCAGATGCCCACCGATGTTGGGTTATTTCAGGTGAAGGAGGTGAAGCTTGACTTTTTAGCCACGAGGACCAGGAGGCGTCGACGACAACCAGGAGCTAGATTTGTGCTGTCCCACGAAGGATGTCAAGAGCTGCTGTATCGGTGCCCGAATTGGACCCAACAAGCCTTGGCAACAGCAACCCATGCAGAAAGGAGAAAGATGCTTCGGTGCGGGCCAGCAAGGTCCGAGGGACTCACCAGTTGGTGGGGAGTCAGGGCACATCTAAAGCAATCAGAGAAGCCCAAGGAAAATCAGAGTTGACTTCATAGGGACCCACCAGTCAACGGACTAGGAGCCTCGAGTGGAAATTCAAGAAGCGGGCCCACGGAACACTCATGGAGTGTGGGCCCACAATCTTTAGTGCAGATGGTGATCGGGGCTAGGGCTACAAGTAGCCTAAAGCACGACTTCAAGAGATGTCGAGCAGTCAGTGCACTTGCAAATGTGCACGGTGTCCATGCGTTCCCGTTCCACGTCACTCACGTCGGCTGCAGGTCCCAGCTATGCAGGGGACTCGGGTCGACCTCTGAGAAGTTTGGAAATCCTCTTCCTGGGCTGCAGATACTTCAGAGTCTGTCGGGAGCTTCGGAGATGCAGACTGGCAAATGCTTTGTTGGTGCCTGCCAAGAAGGGAATCACTCCTTGACCCAAAGGGAGATTTCTTCAGTTCTCTAGCCTTGAGTAGAGCGTTGAAGTTCCAGGATTCAGTTGCAGAGTTTTGTCAAGGGATATCTAAAGTCCTCTGCCAGGGGTTCCTTACTTATACGTAAGAAAGGGCTTGGACTAACTCTGGGGACCCACCTAAGGGAGGGTTTGAAAAGAGGGGTGGCTACACCCATTTATTTATTTTATTTATTTATTTGGACTATGCATAGGGACACCCAGCCCCAATACACAAAAGCCTCTCTGGGAGGTGGTTACACCTCCCTGTGACAGGAAACCTATTGTCCATGCCTCCCTTGCCAGAGTTTCATCCAGCAGCAGGAGGCCGAACTCGTGTCTGTGGCTGCAGCATCCATTTTGTGATGTCAGGGATCTTTAAACTAGTTACCGGGTAGACAGGTGTGTACATGTCTCTCCCTCTAGAATGGTGGAATTCTACCCCCACCGCCAGGACTGGCGGGGGGGGGGGGGTAGGATTCCAAAGTGTTTGACACCAAACACAACATGTTTCCGTGCACCCATCCCAAAGTTAGCATTTACCGCGAGGATATAATGCACTTAAGAGTATATGGTCAGGCTGCATCACAGAACAGCCCCAGAGAATAGGTTCCGAGGCTACAGAGGTGCTCTGCTAATGCATAGGCACCCTCTCACATGAAACCCAGCACCCTGCCTTCAGGATTGATAAGGACTGCCATAGGAGTGACTGATAGGTCTTTATGTGAAGTGATTTAAGGTAGATATAGGTAACCTATATCTCAGTACAGGGTGCATGCACCACCATACCCAGGCTGCGCCACCAGTCCTGTGGTGTATTTTTGGAAGGCTTCCCAGGGGTGGCATAATACATGCTGCAGCCTCTGGTAGGCCTCTGCGGTACCTATGCCCTTAGTACCTATTGTACCATATACTAGGGACTCACAAGGGTACCCCAGTAACCAAACTGGAGTGTTCCCTATTGTACATGGAATCCATTTTAGGGAGAAAACAGATAGACTGGGGTCCTGAATAGCAGGATCCCAGCCAAACTAAGTTGAAAACCAGCAAAACACCAGGAAAAAAGTGGGTGCAACCATGCAGTCAGATGACACCTTCCTACAACAATGTTCAAGAGTGAGGGGCTCAAAAGTCACATTAAAATCTCCCGCGATCAGCATGTTTGAACCACGGGAGTGTAGATCTAATAAGTCGGCCAAAGCCGCTATAACGTCCGACTTCTTCCACTTTGAGCCCCCACTCCCCCACGCTCCCACACGCCACCTCCGATCGACCAGCCAAGCCCTCGCCGCCGTCCCCCGCATCCGAAGAGCCACAACAGGAGGAAGATTCTTCTCCCACCTGGCCGCCAAGACTTGGAACTCCCTCCCGACCCACCTCCGCCTGACCCAAGACCACCTCGCCTTCAGGAAGCAGCTCAAGACCTGGCTGTTCGAGCAGTAGCGGACCCCCCCTCCCGAAGCGCCTTGAGACCCTCCGGGTGAGTAGTGCGCTATATAAATGCAATGATTGATTGATTGATTGGCATAAGCGCTAGAAACGTCCACAACCCCTTGTTGGCCCCACTTCAACCTGATCGCACCGATATCATTACTCTGTGTTTCAAGGGCCTCCATATTAAAACCGCCAGCTTGGCGCACCTAGATTACCAATCCCTCTGAAGGTCGACCCTTACCCACACATGTTGCAGGGGTATAATCATTTAAGTAACCTAAGCAGAATAGGGGGACTACTGCCCAGTTTTCTTGAAAACAACAGACATCAAACTGATCAATAGAAGCGAACCAATCAGGGGAGACGGTCTTCATCTTCAATCCTGCTACATTCCAGGATAACATGGACGTCCCATGGGTAGCAGGTGAATGTAGCCACTGTCCGCTTGTAACATCAATAAGTGCATCATTTGGGCCCGATACTCGTGCAGGTAAGGAGGGTGCTTCCCGAGAGGCAGTAGCCTCCCTTCCTGGATGAAGACAAGGAAGTTGAGTACCAGCTAAGGGTAAGAGAGGGCATTCCTTAATCATATGGGGAGCAAAAAGACCATCTAGTTTGTTCTGGGTATTACAAAGCAGTCAGTTATTAGCCTCAAGAGAGAAAAAGCCTCTTAACCCAGGCAGTGTTTTTTTTTTTTATAAAATTTTTATTTTGCAAGGTTTTAAGTAGAAAAAAGGGAGGAAAAGAAGGCGAGAGAAAGAAGGAGGATGAAAATAAAAGGACAGGCGACATTCCGCCATAAATCCCCACACAGGGGGTGCTAGAGAACATTGCTGCAAAGAAAAAGACCAGAATTACATCAGGGGGGACGGCAACTAGCGTAGTCAGATGCAATGCAAGTGTTATTGTTCGCCAATCTCCATCGATTGGGGGGAGCACCCATATCTCAGCAAACAGTTCGAAGTTCTCAAGAGTAAGAGGTGTCCCAATCATGATCACAATCATATAGGAAGGCCGTGCAGTCCGTCTTCACATGTGATTCGTGTCGCAACCAAAAGTAGATCAACAACCCCAACCCAACACCCCACCCACCCCACTTCCCCTCCACCCCCCCACCCTTTCCCTAGTGGTGGCGACCATCATGCATTCAGAACATTGTCATATAAGCAGGTGATTAAATTTGGAAGAGATGTAGTGCACGAAGAGCTGAGGGGCAAACTGCAGATGGCAAACCTCGAGACAGAAACCTAACCAAGGGTCCCCAGTTGAACATGAAGTTTTTAAAATTCCCCAGAAAGATATCCGACAGTCTCTCCATACTCAGTAGTCGCCATAGCCGTGCATGCCATAAAGAAATGGCTTGAGCTGTTGGGCTTTTCCAAGCTGCTGCCAAAGTCAATTTGGCCGCCCCTAGGCACAGCCATATAATGCGTTTATCGGCTCTAGTTTGATGTTCAAACTGCGGGTCTCTAAGCCCCAACACTACATACTCCATTGAATCCAGAATTGGATAGTCCATCACATCCTTGATGTAGGATAGGATCTCGGACCAGAATGGCCGGATGGTGGGGCACTCCCACCAGATGTGGCGGAAGTCACCCAGCATACCGCAGCCTCGCCAGCACTTATCTGAGGCCGTCGGGAATATCCGATGTAGCTTGGATGGATACAGATACCAATCAAATATAAGCTTCATATGAGCCTCTCTAAGATCTGTGGAATGATTAGGTGCCGCTACATCACGACAGAGGCTCCTCCATTCGCTGTCAGAAATGTCCCTCCCCAATGCAGTCTCCCAGTGGTCCATGTATCGAGGTCGGGGGGACACCGCGGTGTCTAGTAACAACCCATAGATGAAGGAGATCGTCCCCTTCATGGTGGACGTGCGAAGAATAAAGGCTTCAAACTTCGTCAATGGTCTAGTAGCGGCATCCACCACCCCAGGTGACGTCGCCCAGTGTAGGAGCTGGAGGTGACGAAAGCGCTCAGTGGGCAGGACACCATAATCCCGCATACAATTATGGAAGGTAAGAGGCGCCGTACCGTGAAACAGATGAGTGAGGGCCCTATAACCACCCTCTCTCCAGACACCAAAGGGTCCATCTGTCAGGGCCGGAGGAAAGGCCGGGTTGAAATGGATAGGAGTAAATGGGGACGGGAAGGTGGTCCACCGGTCGTCGCCACTGACCGTGTCCCAGACCTTCAACACCGTGCTGGTGGGGGTGCTAATATACGCGCTTCTGTGCCGGTCCGCCTTAGGTTTCCAGGCCAGGTCCCAAATGGATCTTCCGGCCACACTCCGATCCATGTGGAGCCAGTGCTTCTCTGAGAGCTGTTGGGACCATTCCACCAGCACTCTTAATTGGGCAGCCTTATAATACAAGTGCATGTCCGGGAACCCCACCCCCCCTTCCACCCGTGGACGTCGAAGAACCGCATATGAAAGTCGCGCCCGGCCGCCTTGCCACACAAATTTCAACATCAGGGTCTTAAGCCGACGGAAATAGTCCATCCCTACTGGAATGGGCAGTGCCAGGAAGAGATATAGGAGTCTAGGTAGGAGAACCATTTTAAGCGCGTGAATCCTACACAAATACGAGATGTACTTTGGTTTCCATCTCTCCAGCTACGTACGTATCGCCGCCAGCATCGGGGGAAAGTTGGCCGGAAACAGTGCGCCCAGGGTAGAGGTCAGTCTCACACCCAGATGTAACAGGGATGAAGTCGACCATGAGAGTGGAGTAAGCGCTCGAATCCGGTGCACCTCTTCGGGAGGTAGAGTCAGGTTCAGAATATACGATTTGTCGAAGTTGACTCTGAATCCTGCCACCGCCTCAAAATCAGAGAGCACTGTATGGACATGGGGTAACGATAGCGCCGGATCCCGAACCGAAAGTAACACATCGTCCGCGAAAAGCGAAATCTTGTGTTGTTCATCTGAGAAGGGGAGGCCCAAGATCTGTTCGTTCTCCTGAATCGCTAGGGCCAACGGTTCGATGCTTAAAGCAAATAGAAGTGGTGAGAGCGGGCAACCCTGACGCGTTTCGCGGGAATGGTGGAAACTCCCGGACCTATGTCCATTAATCAGTACCCGAGAGGTGGGGTTGTTATAATTAGCCTCAAGCATTCTTATGAATTGGGGTGAAAACTCGAAGGCTTCCAGTGTGCGATGTAAAAAGCCCCAGTCAACGCGATCAAAAGCTTTTTCCGCGTCGAGCCGTACTAACACCGCCGGTATGCGAAATCTATTAGCCTTCTCGATCAGATGGATCACGCGCCTCAAGTTGTCGTGAGTTTGTCGACCTTTTATAAACCCGGACTGGTCCGGATGGACCAGGGCCGGCATCAAATCCTGTAACCTGCCAGCAAGTATAGATGAATACAACTTAGCGTCTAGATTGAGGAGCGCTATCGGGCGATAAGATGTGCATTTGGTAAGATCCTTCCCCGGTTTGGGGAGGACGGTAATCAGAGCCTCAGCCATAGTGTCAGAGGTTCTTCCCTCAGGCGCCATTGCGTTAAAAAGGGAAACCAGGTAATCGCAGATGTCCGACGCGAATGTCTTGTAAAACAGGGCCATGTAACTGTCAGGGCCCGGGGCCTTGTGGAGTTTCAGAACCTTAATGGCGTCCAATACCTCCTCCCTAGTGATGGGGGAAGACAGCAAGTCATTCCATTCCCTGGAGACCTGTGGGATAGGGAGACCACCCAAGAACGCAGACTGGGCCTCTGGATCAAGGGCATCGCTCGAATAAAGATCTGCATAAAAGCGGCCAAAGAGGGCTGCCTTGTCTGCATCTCTGTGCCTAACAGAACCTGTGTGGTCCTGTATGCCCCCAATGTAATCCTTCTCACGCTTATCTCGAAGCTGCCGGGCCAGGTGACGTCCCACCTTGTTCCCCTAGGAGTAGGAGACGCGTCGAAGACGCAGGAGGGTAAACTCAGCCCGGTTGTTGTAGTGGGCTCTCAGTTTCCCTCGCACCGCCGTAAGTGGACGGAGGGTCACCCTAGAAGGGTTTGACTTGTGCGCCTGTTCTAAAGTAGCAAGCTCCGCCTCCAGGGCCTCCCTTTCCTTCCGCCGAAGCTTGTTAAGATTCGCATTGAGGGCGAGGCATGTACCCCGTACTGAGGCCTTGCATGCATCCCATGTGGTATATACTGATGTATCGGAGGGCGGGTTAAGAGCGAAAAACTCTCCTATAGCCCTTCACAGCTCCTTGCAAGACACCTCATCCTGTACCAACGCTGCTGGGAAGTACCACTTCTGCCAACCGTCCCCCCCCACGGACCAGTGTAACCCAAGCACCACTAGGCTATGATCAGACACTGAGAGTGGAAAAACACTAGCCATTCGGACATCCCCCCTGAGGGCCTGGCTAATAAAAATATGATCTATACGAGAGTACGAGCGATGGAAATGAGAAAAAAATGTATAATCCTTGGTCTGAGGGTGTAAGAAGCGCCAGCTGTTCACCAATCCCAATTCGCCTATTTGTCGCTGCGTTTCTTCCGAAAAGACCCCAGCATCTGCCCTGCGCGCCCCCGAGCTATCCATATCCCTGTCCCACACCATGTTGAAGTCCCCCAATAGTAACAGGTGCCCTTTTACAAAGTCCCCCATCTTGTCCATCAGGCCTTGTAAAAAAAACATTCTGTCCAGCATTAGGAGCATAAACCACCACAAACGTACATTGGCAGCCATATAATGACCCCTTCACCGTTAGCCAATGACCCTCCTTATCACTACTCACCCCCATAGGCTGAAAGTGGAGAGAGGCCAGGAATAGGAGGGCCACCCCCCTATGCTTGGTGGATGCTGACGCCCTATAAATAAGGGGGAAATGTCTATGCCGGAGTCTCAGTTCATCTTTCCTAGCCAAGTGGGTTTCCTGGAGGGCAACCACATCAAGATGGTGATCTGATAGGTACTTCCAGAGCTTCTGGCGCTTCTGTGGGGAATTGAGACCCTTCACATTCCAGGTACCTATACTAACAGGCATAATGATGGCGTGAGACTCCGCTCTGTGTGCCTATTAAGATGATCAGAGCCCAGTCCCCGGCCCCCACCAACCACCACTCTACACACCCCTGGACCAGACCCATCTCCCAACAACCTCCACCAGACCCTAGATCTCCCCCTCCCTCCAGCAACTCCCCATCATCGGACCTCCCAGAGCCAATCAAACAAGATGACCCGCTGAGCACTGTATACTGAGAGCAATCGGATAGAGACACCAAGAACAATGTCCCAAGCACCCTTCGTCCACGGGGAACAGTACACACCCCTCCCCAGCACTCCAAACATCTCCCACCATTGCAAGCATCAAAAATTGTATAATCCTCAGTACGGCTCAAGATAGCGACTGCAATGGAGCACACCACTAGCGCCAACAATACCTCACACATACAGTTTTCGGTCACCACCACTCTCCCCCCTCCCCCCGACCCCAACCCCAACACTCCCACTGTGTCCCCGACCCCCAAAACTCCCCACCTCCCACCCCCCCTGCAAACAAAAAAAAACAAGAAAACATAACTCAAGGCACTGAACCTGAACAAAGTACTCAGCAGTTCCAATGGGCCACAGTTCACAAGGTTCTCACCGGACTGGAATCGGGGTGGGGGCACCAATTCAGGGACCCCCAGGGCCACGGTCCGGGGTGTCTTCTCCAAAAGTACAATAGTACCCCGGGACCTTAGGGCCAGAGTCCCCCTGGCGCCCAACCATCATGGAATCGGGGATCACGCTGCTCCAGAGCTTTGTTGAGAATCTGCTATTGTAGCCGAGGCCACCGTTGCCACCGCATTACCCCTTTCTGGCAAGCTAGCAGCACGATCCGGGCACCCCCGGTTCGGGGATGAACCAATTCTATGCCATGAGGAGGATCGGTGTCGTCTCCTCGATGGGGAGGGATGTGTCGCTTGGGAGGGAGGAACGTCCTCCAGGCCCAGAAGATCCTTCGCCACCTGCAGGGAGCGAATTTGCGCCAGCCTATTCTGCCATCTGAATATGATGCGGAAGGGGTGCCCCAGGAGTACGAGATGTTGCGTTCCTGCAAAAAGGAAGTTACCGGGCGGAATTCTCTCCTCTTCTGGAGTGTCGATGCCGCCAAGTCCTGGTAGAGCTGCGGACGGTGGTCCCTGAATTGCAAGGAGGAGATGGCTCTAGCCTTCCGCAGGATACACTCCTTCACCTGAAAGTCATGCACACAAACAAGGATGTCTGGAGGGGGGCCCCCTCCTCTTCGAGGCAGACCGACTCTGTGCACCCTATCCATTT
This sequence comes from Lissotriton vulgaris, assembly GCF_964263255.1. NCBI lineage: Eukaryota > Metazoa > Chordata > Amphibia > Caudata > Salamandridae > Lissotriton > Lissotriton vulgaris. The sequence continues at coordinate 69,209,185 of NC_141685.1, read as the reverse complement.
TAATTTCCTGCACATCCTCTTCGTCTAAGATCTGTAAGAACAAGGCTTGGACATAACCTCGCAGGTCTCCAGCTTCTCCGTCCCATGGGACCGCCCTCATGCGAATGTTGTTCCTCCGGGAACGATTCTCTAAGTCCTCTGCGTGGGCCTGCAGGTCCAAATTCTGTTCAGTAAGACGAAGAATGTCCTGTTGTAGTTGGTGCACATCATTTGTTACACTCAAGTCGTGATCTTCCAGCGTCGCTACACGTTCACCAATTCCATCTACCTCTCTCCGCACCTCCCGGAGATCTGACGCCAACTGGGCGCGAAGCTCAGAAATGTCCTCTTTGATAGAGGTGAACAGCTCAGTCATGAAGGCCTTGGTGGCGGGTGCTTCATCATCCGATTGCCTGGATGAACCACTGGTCCCGGGGGAAGATGGCTGCTGCGAAGACTTGGAGGTGCCGTCCTTTCCCGGCCTTCCCTTGCGAAGCGTGGTGGACATCTTGAAGTTCCGGCTGTGGCGCGGAACCAGGGCTATTGTACACTCTCCAGGGACAAGGAGTGCTCAGGTGCAGCGCAAGACCTCACCAGGTATTCAGTCTCTGTCCCCGCGTATCTGCGCCACAGTCAATGGCTGCCCAGCCAAGATGGCGTCATAAAAGCTTCCCGCCAGAAGGCGCCTTCCAGAGCCAATGCAGTGACACTTTTGTCAAACAACCCGATCCCGGGTCCTCCGCTATTGTAGATCGGGGCCACCAGTCCGGACCCCCCGGCTCCGGCAATGCTCCTCCGCACTCCTCACAAGGCTATGGCACGGCTGCAGCCGAGGGAACAGATCAGGCCAGCCTTTCAGTCCGCAAGGCGAAGTAGGCCGTACCACCTCCGTTGGCTTCGTCGTGTCTCTGGTCTCCGGACCCACCAGCACCTGTCTCCCGGCTCCCCCAGGGAACCACAGGCCGTACCTCGGCCCCAGACGGCATGCAATCCAGCCAGGAGACCCCGCGGTCGTGGCAGTCTTCTTACCGTGGAGCTCCGCGGCGGCCTCAAGGCCTAGATCCGCCCACTCGCCGGGCCGGTGCCCACAGTGCAGGGCTTGTTCCCTCGACCCCAGCCGCTTCACGCTGCGGTCAGTACTTCAGAGAGCACCAAGTCGCTCTCCGTTGCGGTAGGGTCGTCCCCCTCCATCAGCGGCTGTAATAAGCTCCTTCGGTACACTCCACTAATGGCCTCTCCCAGCCTCTCTCAGCTCCGCCGATAGCCCAAGTTGCCCTCTCCACGCGGTCACCAAGTCCCCTTGGTCGGCTGCAACAGAGCGTCCTATACCGCCTTCAATGCTTCGATGTTGTGCCGCAGTACTGGCATGCGTTAGGGAGGGCAGGAGAGACCCGCGGCTCCGCGACACCACGCCCAGCCGGCGTCGGGCGCCTCCGTGCTCACGGACCGGCCCCCTCTGCACGCGAGGCCGGTGCTTACGAGGCCGGGAGTCGACTCTCCCCCAATGGCGTTCTCCGGTCTCCCGCCGCCCCGCCGGCAGCGCCGGACCGCACCACTCGATGTCAGTGGCCCCTGCTGGTATCTGGAGGCCGGTCAGCACCCCGTGGGCGATGCTATACAACGCTAAGCTGGTCGGGCGCCGGAGGGACTCGAAAGTGCGTCTTACTCTGACGCCATCTTGGCCACGCCCCCAGGCAGTGTGTTTTTTTAGTGTTTGGTGGCACGCACTGCTTGGTAAGAACCGTCTGAATTGGATCGAGGAACCTTCTGGGAACAAGTACGATATTCCAGTGAAAGAAGATTTTCCGCAACATCGACCTCATTCAGTGTAAGCTCAATACAATCTAGTGATTGGGTTCGGGAGGTAAGTCTGGAAGCCCTTGAGATGTCTTCGCAAATTACAAAGCTAATTACTCGGTCCTGGAGGGTGCTGGAACCACTATACGTTGCATGGCTGCGGGGGGGGCTAGCTTGCAAAAAGATGCCAACTTGGGAGCCTTACCTACAGTGGGTATCTCCCACTCTGGATAAACCACCTGATGAGATGTAGAGTCAGTGGGTACAGGGCGAGAGAGACAGGAAGGGTCCTTATTCAATAGCTGATTTACCAGGGAAGTAAGACCTCAAGCATGGTTCTCATATCCTCGTCCTCTAGTCTGAGAGTATTAATGAGGCTAAGTATTTCTTGGGGAACATTGGTAGATCTACAATCTGGCTCTCGGTTTCATGTCTCAGGATGCTGTTTTTGATGAGGGGGTTGACACCTAGGCCCCCTTTCGGTGTCCTCCTCCAACAACTCCACCAGTGGTAGAAACCTATTAGTGTACGGGATTTCCGACTCTGTCTTCTGTAGGTCACTCCCAGATGACTTATTTGAGGATTGGCTATCAGCATCTAGGTTTCCCTCACAGCCTATGTCTGGGCACCCTTTTTAGGTCAAGCCTAGAGCAGCCCATGCACTGCTCTAGCAAAACAACCTTTTGGAATTGCTGTGGACTTTTCTCGCCCTTGTGAGTGAGAAAAGGCCTACGGCTTTCGGTCACGAGCGGCGGCGTGCAGTGTGCCATCTGTTTTGTGTCACTTTTCACACCAGCGCACACGCACCACTCGCAATAGACTCGCACCAGCAATGTCTGGTAAGTGAGACCTAAAAAGGAAAGTGCCCCACTTCAAACATCTACAACTTTCACTTTTCTGTACTTTAAATCCATTAAAATTGTGTATTTGAAGTGTAGGGATACATTATAAGGGAGTATTTGCTTGATACCGATTTTTACTTTATTAGTGGGTTTTTATAGCGTACTAAATAAATAGCTGAACCTTTTGAAATGTAATTCACTAAAAGGGAAACCTAAGCCAGAGTCTCATAAGATAACAAGCATAACAGGACAGTGTCTGAAGTGCTGATGGAAGAGGCTATCCACAGCCTTCTGTCAATAGAAATGGGGCAGGACAGTGAGTCGGCGTTCATCCTCTGGTGGCCAATAATTCTTTTACTAATTTGCCCTTATCACTTTGGCTGGTGGAGGGTGATTTTTGCTTGCCCTTTCCTCCTGTCCTGCTTGCTGGATTGACAAACTTGGAAGTGATTGTCCGGGCATCATTAGGCCATCAAGTATTTTGGGAGCATGGAATGAGATCAGGCCCTGGTGGCAGCCAATATGCTTCATTCCTTTCTCTTTTTAGCTAAAATTCTGGTGCCAGTCACATCCTTTGTTTTCTTCCTAGAGTTTGACTTACTGTGTTTCTTATTCACTATTTTCAAAGTCAGTAGAGTGTGACAGAAAAAGTTGCTTCAAGCACGCCTTCACAGCTTCTTTGATCATCAGAGTAATATGCACCATTATGTTCAGGGATATCTCATGTTGTTCCCTACTTAAATTGAACTATCAAACAGTGATGTGCAAAGGGGAATAAATGTAGGACTTATCTAACTGGATCACTCCCGGTTTTGGGACTGACGCTGTTGGTTTTTAAACTATCCACTGGTACCCTGTCAACCATGACACAGTGGATGTGCTTTGACCTTTGAAACCATGTGCGCATGCGCTGCTCTAGGAAAACAACCTCTTGGAATCGCTCTGGAAGCATGTGAAAAGGCCTACGGCTTGCGGTTACGAGCTGGGGTGCGCAGTGTGCCATCTGTTTTGTGTCAGATTTCACACGAGCGCGCACATCACTCGCGGGTCGCTGCAGCTTCCAAAATTTCTGAGTTTGCTCCTGAAACTGATGCTCAAGGGGCGATCTATCTTACCCCGGTTTCACCCTTTCTTCCACCCTGTTCCTTAAACCTGCTCTTCTGTGTTCCTTATAATGTTCTATTATCTCTTCCCATATCTTGTCCTTTATTTGAAGTAAGCTCCCCTCTCTCTCTCTAGTTCTCACGTTTACTAATTAGAGGCATTTGGTTTGAATTCACTGTAAATGGAGTCAAATGATTCGATTCAGTCACTGTGTTGCAGAAGGAGTCACACACCAGAGTTAGTATTCTGTAAGAACACAGTCAGTTCAGTAAATGAAATAAACCCAACAACACAGAGAATTGGTCACCCCATCCACCCGACGAGAGGCTTCGCACAATGCTCGCACAAGTGAAATGCACTCATTGTCTGACATACTTAGCACTGAACCTCCCTGATTGGCTTTGGTACAATATTTATGTACATATGTGGTATCTGTAGAGCGCAAACCTACCCTACAGGCAGCTGAGCACTATACAAGGGGAAAGGTAAAGGAAAGTCCATGAGTGATCGGAGGGGTGTCTGGGTTTAGGGAACAGAAGTCTATTGTTACTGCATTGTGATGTAGTGTTATTTTTTTAAGGTGACTTGTGTTCTGCACTATGCTAAACTGGAGCAGAATTAAGGGTGTTGTCCCCAGATCCTGGGTGCATGCATAGATGGAGTCCGCTTTGGGGTGTCATAATAATTACCACATAATTATATGCTACATAATTACACTGCACTAAATGCAACATTCACTCCAAATAATACCGCTTAGTGCCACATGATTACATGCCACATAATTACACGCCACATATTTACACTCTACTGAATAAGACATACACTCCACACAATACCACTGAGTGCCACATAATTATATGCTGCATAATTACACTGCACTCAATGCAACAAACACTCCAAATAGCACTCAGTGCCACATAATTACACACAACATAATCACACTCTACTGAATGCAACATACACTCCACACAATACCACTCAGTGGCACATATTTATATGCTACATAATAACACTTCACTCAATGCAACATACACTCCAAATTATACCACTCAGTGACACTTAATTACATACAACATACTTACACTCCACTCAATGCAACATAAATACACTCCACATAATATCACTCAGTGCCACATTATTATATGCTTTTTAGAACAACAGTGGTCCCATGCATTCAAAAATATATGAAGCAATAAATATAGACAAAATCAAATCTATATTTGGAGTGACATGTCCAGACGGACAGAGGTCATTCAAGTTTACTCTATAAACAGTTAATCCATACAGCGAGAATACCTTCCACAATACACCCGTGTGGTGCACAAGCCTGTGCCCAACACTAACGGGGTGAGTACAGAAGGTGGATTAGAAACATAGAAGGGTTTTTTAAGGCAAGCAAACGTTTTTATGTTTAAATTCAAATTATACAGAAGTGTCAAAAAGCACCATTACAATACAATACATATAAATCAAGTTTTGTATGGGGTGCTAGACAGGTCGACGGCGTTTCGGTCCCCCTATTAGGTCATGGGGACCATCATCAGGACAATCAATAGTTGCCTTAGCGTTATAAAACCTCAAATTGCCTGAAAAAGGAAAGGAAATAAGGAGAAAATATGTACATTTTAGAAACAAAATAATCATTATGTCTAATTAAGTGACTGGAAGTGAAACGTGCATCCGAACGCTTTAGAGGTGAAATGCCTCGCGATTTCAAGTGGTATTACCACAAGGCGAGTGAGTTCGAGCGTGCTTTAGAGGTGAATTGCCTCGCGATTTCAGGTGGTAAGTTCGAACATGCTTTCAGATGGGCGGAAGGCAGGGGCTGTGCCGAGGTGGGGATCAGGCTGGGAGCATATGTTTAATATGACCGAGCTGCCGGCAGCCGAGTGCGAACATGCTTCAACGTCCAAGGACGTGTCAATGCGTGGTAATTAAAAGTGAGCAATCGCAATTTGTGCCTATTCCGAGGAAGCGTGAGCGATCTCACAGTCATGAGCGTGGTGATACGAGGAACGTTTATGTGACTATCGGGGGTGAACATACACGAAAAGTGCCTATCTTGGGGAAACTTTAAAAATGGTTCGCACGGTGCGTCAAGTGCCAATGTAGGCTGGACGGATAGGCTTACCAGGGCAGCGCACTGGTACTAGATTGGCAGGGAGGATTAGCTCGTGTCTGAAACAGCAGCCTTACGGAGGGAAGGCAATACTTAAATTAATTTAAGAAAATGAACAGGGCAGAGACCTGGTGATCGCGGCCATGCACAGCTCCTTACCGGAATCAGCCGCGAGTTGCCGCGTTACATTAGCGTAATCGGGCGGCGCCAGGGTAGTACCTATCGGGAAAAACGGGACATAAGAAACTTGCATATATCTCTCTTTCGGGGTAGAGGAGCTGCAGGTTGCTAATAACTTACCGGTTTAGTCGGTCTTCCGATGTGTTCCCTGGCGTACTCGGGCAATGGATCGGGGGAGTGAAGAGTGGGTGAAAAGGAGCTGATTGGCCTGTGATAGTGACGCCTTTAAGGGCATAGACATAGACGAAGGGTGCATGCCGCGGCGGCCATCTTGGACGAGGTGTTATTAAAAAGGAGGTGCATAGTGTTTAGTGCAAGTGATTACATTTGACCAAGGTGGTCACAGAAGAACACAATGAAAGGCACAAGTTTGCCGGAGCAGACTGTAATTTCAAGAGTGTGAAGCAGATTTCAAATTAGAGCAGTCCATTCCTCCTGCAGGTTCAATCCAGAGTTCAGACTGTCCGTTTTTAATATCCATTTTAGTTCCTCTCTGTTGAGCATACGGGTCAGGTCACCGCCCCTGGGTGGGATGATGACTTGAGTGATCACAGTCCAGCGGATTTCATTTTCCGTATGTCCTTTATTGACAAAATGTTCAACCAGAGGAGCATTTGGTGTTTTGCACCGGATCCGACTTTGATGTTGAGATATTCGCAGTTTAATTTTCTGTTTGGTCTGGCCCACATATATTAAGTCGCAGGGACAAAAAATGGCATAAATGATGTTACAACTATTGCAATTAGTAAAGGTTCGCAATTCATTTTTCACTTCTTAATATACAAACTCTTTACAATCAATTGAGAAATCGCATACAACACAAGACGCACACTTAAAGTGACCTCGAACAGGGGGAAATGGCCAATGGTCATGGAGTGTGGTGTTTTTTCGTACTTGCAAGGGGTAAGGCTGCCCTCACTAGCTGATCTTTCAAATTATTGCTTTTCTTGAAAGCGAAGAGGGGAGTTTCCCAGTCGAGTAGGCCTGAATTCAATATGTGCCAGTTCTTTTTAATACTTTGCTTGACACAGTTGGAGACGCTCGAAAAAGTAGTGACACATACCATCTTTTCAGAGGTTTGTTTAGGTTTTGGCTCCAGAAGAGTATCATTAATTACATACAACATACTTACACTCCACTCAATGCAACATAATTCCACACCACATAATTACACTCTACTGAATGCAACATACACTCCAAATAATACCACTCAGTGCCACATAATTACACACCACATAATTACACTCTACTAAATGCAACATACACCCCACACAATACCACTCAGTACCACATAACGATTTGCTACATAACTACACTGTACTCAATGCCACACACACTCCAAATAATACCACTCAATGCCACATAATTATACTCTACTGAATTTAACATACACTCCACACAATACCACTCAGTGCCACATAATTATATGCTACATAATTACACTGCATTTAATGCAACATACACTCCAAATATTTGGAGGTTTGTTTAGGTTTTGGCTCCAGAAGAGTATCATTAATTACATACAACATACTTACACTCCACTCAATGCAACATAATTCCACACCACATAATTACACTCTACTGAATGCAACATACACTCCAAATAATACCACTCAGTGCCACATAATTACACACCACATAATTACACTCTACTAAATGCAACATACACCCCACACAATACCACTCAGTACCACATAACGATTTGCTACATAACTACACTGTACTCAATGCCACACACACTCCAAATAATACCACTCAATGCCACATAATTATACTCTACTGAATTTAACATACACTCCACACAATACCACTCAGTGCCACATAATTATATGCTACATAATTACACTGCATTTAATGCAACATACACTCCAAATATTACCGCTCAATGCCACATAATTACACGCCACATATTTACTCTACTGAATACAACATACACTCCCCATAATACCACTCACTGCCACATAATTACATGGCACATAATACCACTCAGTGCCATATAATTACACACCACATACTTACACTCCACTCAATGCAACATACATACACTCCACTTTATACCACACAGTCCCACATAATTATTTGATACATAATTACACTGCACTCAATGCAACATACACTCCAAATACCACTCAGTGCCACATAATTGCACGCCACCTCAGTCAGTCAGTCAAATATCTTTTATTCGGTTTCCAAAATTTTTTAGGAACCATAAAAAGTACATTGCAATGAACAGTATATACAAGTGGGACGGCAAAACGAGTTATACGAAAAGACAGAATTTACATAAACAAGATACATTTTTAAGTTAAAAACAGACAGAGTTATTAGACACAATGTTAATAAAGTGCATGTGCATTTAAAAGTCAAGTTAATCATAATCACACCGATATTTTGTACAAGTTTTAAGAAAACCAGCTACACATTTAACAATAGATTCAAAATCTAAAAGTTGCAAAGCGTAAAGAGCGGGGTGGCAAGTTATTAAACAGAATGTTAATAAAGTGCAAGTGCATTTAAAAGGTAAGTTAATCATAGTTACACCGATATTTTAATCAAGATTCAAGAAAACCAGCTACACGTTTAGCAACAAATTCAGAATCTAAAAGTTGCAAAGCATGAAAAGCGGGACGACAAGATCTCAAACCCATTGATAACAATAGTGGAATAATCCAACGCTTTCGAGGTAAATCATAAAATCTGCAAAAAAGGGTAACATGGATTGTGGATTGTTCCGCGGTATTGTCACATGGGCACTTGGTGATGGATTTTGACCAGTCTTGTTTTTTCGGAAAAGAAACAATACGAAAAAATGTATTAAAGAGAAACCGGGTCAGGAGATATTTTTCGTGAGCGATCAAATAATATTTCAGGTAGGGTTGGATGCCTAAGGAAGATTGAACACTTAAGATCTGGATATTAGAGATCTTAGTGATTTCCTGAGATATTCGAAGTTCCCTCAGATGTGATATGCATAGGACTGTTAGATTTTTCCTTGACAAACTTAATAGGGATGACGGCTCTAAAAAATATGCCACCTAATTACACTTTACTGAATGCAACATACACTTCACACAATACCACTTAGTGCCACATAAGTATTTGCTACATAATTACACTGCACTCAATGCAACATATACTCCAAATATTACCACTCGGTGCCACATAATTACACACCACATAATTACACTCTACTGAATAAAACATACACTCCCCATAATACCACTCAGTGCCACATAATTACACACCACATAATTACACTACTGAATGCAACATGCACTCCAAACAATACCACTCAGTGCCACATAATTATATGCTACATAATCACCGCACTCAATGCAACATACACTCCAATTAATGCCACAACATTACACTCCACTGAATACAACATACACTCCCCATAATACCACTCAGTGCCACATAATTACAGGCCCATAATTACACTACTCAATGCAACATAATACACTCCACATACAACTCAGTACCACATAATTACAAGCCACATAATTGCACTCTACTCAATGCAACATAAATACACTCCACATATTACCACTCAGTGCCACATAATTACACGCCACATAATAACACTCTACTCAATGCAACATAAATGCACTCCATATAATACCACTCAGTGCCACATAATTACACGACATAATAACACTCTACTCAACGCAACATAAATACACTCCATATAATACTACTCAGTGCCAGATAATTACACGCCATATAATTGCACTGTACTCAATGCATCATAAATACACTCCACATAAATGCACTCTATACCACATACCACCAATCAACATAAATGCACTCCACACCATGACACAATTTTCCTAAGCATAATTTCACTCAACACCACAGTTCCAGGCCACACATTTCAACTCCACATTTCCAAAACACACTGCCTAATTACACACCAAACAACATGTTTCAACTCCACAATCCACAACGTACCTCCAATCCACACCATATATTGTCACCACATGAGCACTAATCATCATTCACCACCACCATTTTGTATCAGCGCATCACCTAATCATCCCGTCAGTCTGCCCTTGGAATCTGGCATCTGTTGATTGTCCCCTAGTGTCCGTCTGCTGCTCGTGTTCTAATTAAATTATTGTTTTCCAACCTACACTCCCCCGTTATTTATGTCCCGCTTTCCCATAACAAAAAAAATTATAACAAGCAAGCATGAGAACAGGCAGGAAAAAGTTGCCAGCAGTGCAAGTACAAAAAAAGTAGAAGACATTTTTTATGTTAAAATCTTTTTTTATCAGGTTTTTCAGTTGTATATAATGTTGTCTTCGTTTGTATAAACGTAACAAAAATGCTTAACACTTTTTATTATAACTTTTCAACAGAATTCACAGCAGCCACAATGCTCTACAACATAGCCAAAAGTTCTGGCTAAAAACATAAGGTCCCAAAGACGTGACCCATTGGCTATGGCAAAACTTGTTTTACTGGGTTATGAAACATAGCTGGAATAGCTAATTGGCGGGCCGTAGTAGGGTTGTTTAAACTAGCTGGTTGGGTAGAGCGTTGTGGGGATTTAGTATTTGTTACATAGGTGGTTGTATCTGTCACTAATATGTCCTCGCACTCGGTAATGCGGGTGTCTATCCTATCCAGTACACAATTACTCCCTGAATGTTTCTGTATCTTCCTAGCCTTTTTCCCTTTACTATCCCTCCCGCCCCTCCCCCACTGCCCGCCATAGTTTTCATTTTCCCCATGCTACCTCTATAGTGCAAGTTAAGTCTAAAGCAACCTGTCTACACAATCAGCAATGAACAGGCCTCCTGGCCCCGTGGACAATGAGAACCCTCAGGCATCCTTATACCGGCCCCACAAACCCCTCAGGAGAGAGAGCGTAATTATTTAGAATCAAAGAGAGTAGTTTGGGCAATGCTGGGAGATACCCGCGTTAACAGTACCTCGACTAGTCCACGACAGTTCTTGAATGTCCAGTAAATCTGAGTAGGCAAGATGCCTAATGCCAGTGGAAAGGGGGTAGCCCTGCCCTGCCTCTTCCTGGCAATAAGGGCAAGGATGGGACAGCCCTTGGCCCGGGCTTCGCCTGCGCACGTCCCGTGCTGCAGGGGGAGAGGCAGCACTATAAGCGCGGTGACATCAAGGGATGCTGGGGCAGGCAGTCCTCACACTGAGGTTGAGCACCTGGATGGGCTGATGGCACTAGCGGCGTTTCGGACGTGGACCATGGAACTCCTGTGCCACCAGGGTGCTGCACAGAGCTTGTGGTGTCCCTTGCTGGTGATAAGATAGCTTGCTCCCCTAGTGCCTGGCCTGTGTTATTGCATTGTTTGCATCAGATTCACCTAGTGCCTGGCCTGTGTTATTAAATTGTTTGCGTCGGATTCTCCTAATGCCTGGTCTGTGATATTGCATTGTTTGCGTTCCGTTTTCCTAGTGCCTGGCCTGTGTTATTGCATTGTTTGCCTCAGATTCACCCAGTGCCTGGCTTGTGTTACTGCATTGTTTGCATCAGAATCTCCTAGTGCCTGGCCTGTGTTATTAAATTGTTTGCATCAGATTCTACTTGTGTCTGGCCTGTGATATTGCATTGTTTGAGTCCCGTTTTCCTAGTACCTGGCCTGTGTTATTGCACTGATTGTGTCATATTCTTCCAATGCCTGGCTTGTGTTATTGCATTGTTTGCATCACGTTTTTCTAGTACCTGGTCTGTGTTATTGCACTGTATGCGTGGCTTTTGGTATGTTATTATTCTAATAGTTGCAGCTTTTCTACCAAACATGGTACCTTTTATCCCAATCAAATGCATCTGACTGCAAGGACACTTCCTGCAATAACAATCTACTTCCTATTTATGTGGCAACAGACAGCACAACATGTCTGCCAGAGATGTTGTAAGGTCAGAAACAGTACATAGGTAAGTTGGAAAACAAACTATTGGGTAGAATTTTAAACGTTGAAGCTGCTGTGATAGACGGCAAAAAATTCATGTAAAAACATCAGCATTAGGACAATAGTACATGGAACAATAATGGTAGATATATTTACACTTCTGTGCAGTGCGTGTCACTTAATGTTCTTTTCTTCCACTCTCATGAGATGGTTTTGCAAGGCAACTCTGAGCTCACTGAGTGTGGAGCTTCCACGAATCTCAGAGACGGGCTGTTCCAAAGACGGTAACAGAGAAGGTTGAAATATCTGAGTCTTGATCCTGGCAGATGGATGGGTGATCCCTGAGAGGGTATGGGTGGTCTGTGTGTTGCCACAGCTCTCCAGGGGGTTTAAGAAAATGTCAGCAATTTGTGGAGGGCCCTCTTTTGCGTGAGAAACACTCAGCTTCATGCAATACAGACTTGAGGGCTTGTGTTTGCGCAGGATGATTTATCAAGAATTAACATCTTCAATTACGACAGATAGAGCAAGTCAATGTACCTTGGGGTGCTTCAAAAGCTTGCTGCACTCTGCTGGTGCAGGCAGGATGTTTATTCTCTAGTTGGCATTTGCCAGGGGATGTTCAGATACAGTGGAGTCTTGTAGTATGTGTTAGATGCGGTAGAACTGTCTCAATGCTCTATGGAGCTCAGAAAATCCAGACTCTCATTCATCTCAGAACTCGAGCTCTGTGGCTTGACCAGTTGAACTCCAATAAAGAAGATGACATAGACCAGTTCTACCTCTCCCGACCTTTGAACTAATCATTGAGGAAAGAAGCCCTTGTCTGGAAGGAAGATCCGCACAAGGCACCGCTGGCAGAAGCACTGCCTGGAAGGAAGATCTGTAAAAGGCACGGCTGACAGAAGTTATGCCTGACTGTGACCTCAAAGCAGTGAGAGACCCACAAACTACAAGATCCTTCAAGCCCAGCTAGCCACACTGGACACCGCTAGTGGCAGAGTTTGTTAAGCTGCGCTGCTCTCACTGATTTTTAGTGCCAGGAGTTTTTCCCGCACTGTAAAATCAGCACGAACAGCACTTTCCTTCGTGCCAGAGGCCGCTGCTGCCTCTGCCTCTCTAATTGACATTCTAATCGAGTGGCAGCTTCATCTACGAGATTGACAGAGTTCTACCCTCGAGTGGTCGCGACCTGCCGTGACCTCCCGCAGTGAGAACTATTACCAGCAGGAAGTCTAGCACGTTATATTTTCCCACAAGCACTCGTCACCTTACCGTTGGCGAACTACTTGAGAAAAAACCTCAGTTCTGCATCACGAGCTACGCCAGCAGAGTGGAATTCTTCATCAACTCCTAGTTTTGAGGCAATAATCTGTTGGAAAAACTCTAAACTAGGCCCTAAGTCGGCAATAAGTGTTGTAGAAGAAGTGAGATCCATGGCCTTGTGACTATCAGGCTGTTATCTGACTTCTTATGAACCCCACAGAGTGAGTGCGCAGTCAGAGGGCAGTAGGGGGGTCGCAGGACAAGAAATTAGTAAACTTGAATATGAGAAATATGGAAAGGTAGAAATGTCGCATCACCTGTGGATAACTGACACCTCCTCCCGCGATGCCAAATGCCGATCCAGTCACAAATTGGCATCCTGAACCCCAAATGGACAACATCATGCCAGATGCCATGTAATAGTGGAAAAGGGGGAAAAAAGAGTAATATGCACACATCTGATGCGGGGATATGTCAGGTAAATTAGTGGTTGTGATGGATTCTCTATAAGTTCTAAATGACTGATATCGTTGAATATTACATTATATGAATCAATGTTTGTTTGCCTTATCTGCGCTTACAATGTAAAGTACGGGCCTTACAGTAAACCCCTCGCTCTGTTTTACACAAAAACCCCCGAAGGAGCTGCATCTTACAGAACTTTATATACTTTAGAAAAAACGAATGACTTGCTTTTTAAAGTTGTCTTTCAGGGCCAGAACCGGGTGCTGTTATCTGCACTAGTTTCAGGGAGATGGACAGATGTTATGGTGATAGGAAACCCCCCTCAACCCACAATAATGTTACAATCTTCCAGGTTAGAAGAAACCAGGAATGCTTGAACCAATGGGAGCTGTTGAAAGTGTCAAAGGTGACTTATGAACAGCAAGGTAAAGACAGGAGTTAGTATTTGAGATGATCTTAAGTGGATAGGAAAGAAATGAGAAGTGTGTGAATGGAGTTACTTTCGTTGTATACTTCATAAAGAGTTACTGAAAATTTTGCAGCCCCGCCTGATCCATCTCTTTTTCTAAACTCTATTGTTGTTTTAATGAAATCTTGACCGTATGCATCTATCTTAAGCAAAACCTTAAGCACTTGGGTGCTTCGAGCACCCTTACTTTGCTAAGTTACTCTGTGAACACTGTTAAATCACCTCGTTTTCAGACATTAATAAGATGTCACCTGATTACCAGAACTTTTAGTTAAATATTTGTGTATGATGAAATATTCCCTACTAAGTTTCAAAGGCAGTAAAGAAGAAGGGGGCGATTTACTAAGATTTTGCGTCGTGTTTGCGTCACAAAAGTGGCACAAAACAGTACAAAATCTTTTTTTCCTAATTTTCTTTCCAGCAAATAATATAAAAGTAATGTGAAGCATCGCATAGCACTGCTTCGCGTTACTTTGCACCATGGGGCCTGTCAAGGGTGGTGCCTGGGCATTCCCTTGCAAACACCCATTGTTTCTCACGCTAAACCCAATTTACCAAATACAGTAGATTGGGTTTAGCATGAGAAAACTGCGCCCTTTTAAACTAGGTGCTTGGAAGGAGAAATGCTTTCATTTCTCCTTCCTTTTCTGACTTTGCATGCGTGGTGCACTGTGCAACATGCATACAAAGTTGGAAAAGGTTTCCCTCATGTCTAGGCATAGTATTTTGTACAGGAAGGGTGTCCTTCCTGTACAAAACGTATGCTGGACTCACACACACAAACACCCTAGCGCTCTGGTGCGTGCATGGCACAGGGCTGCTGTAATCAGTGCTGGCGCAAGTGAAAGGGAAGGAGAGAGCCATATCTTTGAAAATATGGCGCTTTCCTGCTCCCTCCCTGTTGAGCAGCGCAGCCTCTTGGGGGGGCGGGGGGGGGGGCGTTGCGCTGCATTGTGTGTAGATTTGGTAAATTTCCCCAAAATGTCTTTTACAACCAGTTAACATTGTGAATTATAATTCCAATATGTTTCAATATAGTAATTTTCAATATCTTTACATCCAACAGAAAACAAGCATCGACTGTATGAAATGGCCATCTATAATGAAGCTAATGCTATAAATCTTCAATAATAGCAGAAATAATGAGCTACAGTATTCAGCAAAACATCAGCGCAGTCGGCGACAGATGAACCTGCACACAAACTGACAGATCCCGGATGAAGCATCAAGAGCAGTTCAGTGATTATAAGAGGCTGAGCTGTGCACCTCCACGCCACAGGACGAAGAAATGACCTTAGGAAAATTAAGGCAACAACAATAACAAACCGCCTCCCGTATAAACAAGTGTCCAATACCAACTTTGATCATGGGATCTGTATGGTGAGATTACCGCAGTGCTCTGTTTTCTAATATGATGACAAGCCATCATTCCGTGCTCTAGGTGTATTGTAAAAACTTTCTGGACAAACAACAGTAACCAGAGAAGAGCACAACAGAGCGGAGCCAGACAACTGACAGGTAAAGGAAAGAGGAGTTCTTCTATCTACAATACAATAGACTATCCTAATTTGCACCGGTCAGAAGGAAGATACATCTTTACCCTCAAGCGTGCATAGCCAGATTCCAATCTAAAGGCACAATCGGCTATAAAGACACCTTCTACGTATTAGGAGTGTGGCAAATATTTGGTGGCTATTGCATTTATTGTTAAAACAGAAATCAAATGTGCAAAATACTGCACGCATATAAAGTGTGTGTGCTTAATCAGCCATGTTGACCCATCAGGAAATACAGTCATGGGATGTAGACAAATATATACCCGACCCACAGACACTAACCATGAAAGAAGAATCATACACATGCAGCAAGAGCTTTAGTTTGTCATCACCACTCAAGCTTCATCAGCACACGTACACAGGACAAAAACCATTCAAGTGCAGTGAATGTGTCAAGAGCTTTAGTAGGTTATCAGAACTACAAAGACACCAGCGAACACACACAGGAGAAAAGCCATTCAAGTGCAGTGAATGTGTCAAGAGCTTTAGTAGGTTATCAGAACTACAAAGACACCATCGAAAACACAGAGGGGAAAAGCCATACCATTGCATTGAATGTGGGAAGAGCTTTAGTCAGTTATCAAGCCTTCAAAGTCATCAGCGAATACACACAGGGGAAAAACCATTCAAGTGCAGTGAATGTGCAAAGAGCTTTAGTCGGTTATCACACATTCATAATCAGACACACTGAGGGGGAAAACCATTCAAGTGCAGTGAATGTGCAAAGTGCTTTCGCCAGTTATCAGAACTAAAAAGTCATCAGCGAACACACATGGGGGAAAAACCATTCAAGTGCAGTGAATGTGCAAAGGGCTTTAGTGAGTTATCAAGCCTTTAAAGACATCAGCAAACCCACGCAAGGGAAAAGCCATTGAAGTGCAGTGAATGTGTGAAAAGCTTTATTCACTTATCAGACCTACAAAGACATCAACGAACACACACAGGGGAAAAACCATTCAAGTGCAGTGAATGTATGAAGAGCTTTAGTCGATTATTACACCTTCAAAGTCATCAACGAACACACACAGGGGAAAAACCATTCAAGTGCAGTGAATGTGCAAAGTGCTTTAGTCAGTTATCAGACCTAAATAGTAATCAGCGAACACACACTGGGGAAAAACCCTATCATTGTAGTGAATGTGACAGTAGTTTTCGCAGCTCTTCAGCATTAAGGAATCATCAGCGAACTCACACAGGAGAAAAAGCATTCAAGTGCAGTGAATGTGGGAAGAGCTTTAGTCGATTATCAAACCTCCAAGCACATCAGCGGACACACAAAGGGGAAAAACCCTATCATTGCAGTAAATGTGATAGTAGTTTTCGCTTCTCTTCAATATTAAGGAATCATCAGCGAACACACACAGGAGAAAAACCATTCAAGTGCAGTGAATGTGCAAAGTGCTTCAGTAAGTCTTCACACCAACAAAATCATCAGCGAACACACAGGAGAAAAGCCATTTAAATGCTGTGAATGTGGGAAGAGCTTTAGTAAATTAGAAAATCTAGAAACACATAATCGAACTCACACAGGGGAAAAACCATATCATTGCAATGAATGTGAAAGCATTTTTAGTCGTTACTCAACATTAAGGATTCATCAGCGAACACACACAGGGGAATAGCAATTCAAGTGCAGTGAATGTGCAAAGTGCTTTAGTCACTTATCAAACCTCCAAACATATCAGCGAATGCACACAGGGGAAAAACCCTATAATTGTAGTGAATGTGACAGTAGTTTTCACTTCTCTTCAGCATTAAGGTATCATCAACGAACTCACAAAGGGGAAAAATAATTCAAGTTCTATGAATGTGGGAAGAGTTTTAGTCGATTATCAGAGCTACAAAGCCATCAGCAAACACACACGGGGAAAACATAGAAGGGCACTGAAAGTGTGAAGGGCTTTTATCAATGTTCAATCCCACCCAACCCTCTGTGAATACACTGATTCATTTAAGTGAAAGGAAATAATCCTAGAGATGCAGAGACTCCGAAAAGATTTTAAGAACATCAAAAATAATATTGACCCATCGGAGAACATAGACAAGAGCTGAACAGTGCAAGTATTATGAGAGGAATGAATTACGGAAAAAGATTAAATTCAAATTATGTAGGACATTGAAATACCAGATTATAGAAGACTGGACTAGCAGTAAAGAAGAAAAGCAGATAACAGTATGTGCAGAATTATAAAAGTGTTTGTGTTCAGTGATTGTTCACTTCTGTAAACATAGCAAAGCAACATGATGTATCAGGATACACAATGGTAGACGAGCAAATTGTGGAGTAAAAGAAAAGAAACATTCTTGATTTTTATTTGGTGAAGAAGAGATATAAAGAAAAATATTCAATTGCATCTGATCACACTACCTGTAAAAGCAACACTGAACAATACTGGGACTAACAACGGTAATTTCAGCTAACTTGTCGGATTAAAACCTGTAAACCCAACGCATCCAGAGTGGACATGTTGTCAGGGCTCTGGAGATGGAAGCTTCATTGATAAAATGTATGTATTACTATTAACAAATGCCACTGCAGTATATGTAATGAACTAAAGCGAAGCAACGGTGTTCAAGAAATAACCTATTTTTAGATATAAAAGAGCATATACCTTGTTTTTAAATAAAGTTTGCTGCACCTTTTACACACTGTTATCAGTTGATGGATCAGCTTGTGCCTCAGGCCTTATAACACAGTGTGACCTGTGGCTCCTCTCAAGCTTGGCTCTCTCTATTCATTTGCTGACTTGACATACTCTACTTTTTACCAGAATTGAGCCACTGTAAGCAGCAGAATAATGTGGTGAAATAGTGAAATCTCACATTAAAAGCATATATGTCTTAGGACAATCAGTTGCACTCCCAGTAACTCGTCTTCCACACTGATTGTCCCTTGGTCTCAAATGTTCTGAAGGATTTGTTGTATGAATGCCAGAAGTGGCAGAAGTGAAAGTGACATTCATGAAGCTAAAGCTAACAGGAGTGTGTGGGAGATAGAGAGGGGGAGAGATAAACAGAGCGAGAGAAACAAAGAAAGGGGATAAAAAGAGAGAAATGGAAGGGGGGAGCAGCAAGTGATCTTTATTCACCTAAAAATAGAAGAAGCAGCCAAATACATGTCAAGTGTGACATCACCAGAAAAAACGGGCTGAATACCTGTGAATTTGTATATTTATTTTTAATAGCTATAGACCCATGTCATGCCAATAAACAGTACATAAAGACCCCAAGACGCCACCGGGACGACCGATAGTATCGGGATGCGACTCAGTGTTGGAGCCTATTTCCAAATTTGTGGACGTGTTTCTGAAAGAATTCATCACGAAGGTACCATCGTACCTCCGCGACACTATGGATTTCATCAACAAAGTGGAAGGTTTGGATTTTGACCCAAAGACTCAACTCCTGGTCACAATGGACGTGTCGTCCTTATATACTCAAATCCCGCAACAAGACGGAGTGGATGTAATCGAAATGTACTTGGACACCAGACCACGTCCCCACAGGGTACCAACCGAGCTGATTGTCAACTTCGCGGCCCTTGCTCTAAAGAAGAATTTCTTTATGTTTGAAGAGGAAATGTTCCTACAAATTAAAGGATCAGCAATGGGGTGCCCGTTCGCACCCGAGATGGCAATACTGTACATGGCCCAGTATGAGGAGAGGTTCGTGTATAACAACAACCCGTACAAAGCCCATATTGGGCAATGGATGAGGTACATAGACGACGTGTGGTGTATCTGGAATGGTACACCACAAACTCTAGAAGAGTTCCATGACTGGTTGAATAACAGAAGTCCGGATATAAAGTTCAGCCTGTCTTATGACTGCCAAGTGATGCCATTCCTGGATGTCGAGATCAAAGCTACACCTGATGGTCTCCAGTCGACCCTATACCAGAAAAAAACCGATAAGAATAATTCGCTTCACTACAGAAGCTACCATCCTAAGACCCTGAAGAACAACCTCCCCTACGGACAGTTCCTGAGGGTGAGAAGGAATTGTTCAAGAACCGAAGATTTCAACATCCATGGAGAAGCCCTCACAAACAAACTGAGAGAGAGAGGATACCCAGAGAAACTCGTCAAACACTCCATGAAGAGAGCGAGGTGGACACCCCGAGAACACCTTCTCCAGAAAAGGGTCAAGTCACCTACAGATCGGATGGTATGCGTATCTACATTCGGACCACACACGAATCCAGTACAAAAAATCATTCGGAACAACTGGCACCTCGTGGAGGAAATCATCCCAGAGATCGGCAAGCCTCTGTTTGCATTGAAGAAAAATCGAAGTATAGGACAGCAAATCTCGTCCACCAGGGGTGCAATCAAAAAAGAGACACAAAGCACACTATTCAATATGGGTCCAGTGAAAGGTCATCACAAATGTGGAACCTGTTCAGTCTGCGGCTTGACGATCGAAGGCACGCACTTCACCGATGGAAGAAAACACTGGCGCCATGAGGACTTTACAAATTGTAAAACGAAATATGCAGTGTATGCCATAACCTGTCCATGCGGAAAAATGTACATAGGGAAGACGACACAAGAAGTGCGCCAGCGGATAATCCAGCATAAATCCTGCATCAACAACAAAGTGCTCACTGCGCCTCTGGTTTCGCACTTTCTGAAAAAAGATCATGCCGCAAACGATCTTAAGTGGACCATCCTGGCAAGCATAAAAAATGTTCCGGGTTCCGGAGGGGACCCTGATGCAAGACTGGCACAAAAAGAGGCATACCTTATCCTGAAATTCGACACTGCTGTGTCAGGTTTGAACGATCTGAACGAACTCAGCAATCTGTAAATTATCTGTCTGTTCGCTCTGTTAGTCTGCTTAAGCCGTTGCTTCTCTTGTGACCGCATTGTACCTAACAACAGCATTATGAGATCAACCCATGCACTTCTAACAGTCGTGTGCTGCGCACCCCCTGTCATCTTTGCCCAGAAACAACTCCAAATCCCATAATGCACCGGGACTATAGGTTGTTCAAATACAGGGAGACACGCCCCCTCCAGCAACTAGCTGTCTCTCAGAAGTCATTGTGTGCCGGACCGTTGCAGCTTGTATTCTCTGCCGAGAAGTAAGTCATCCGCTTGGGATATACATCCCTTGTTTGGACGTACATTAATCCATGATTATCATAATGTCAGTCTTAACGTGCACCCCCCTTCTCTTTAACAGCACGCCAGCCCGTGCGGCGGCCGCCGCCTCCCACGCGCTTAATTTGAACAAATCGCCACGTTAAAAAAGGTAGGATTTCCTTTACCTACTCTACGTTTCACAAGTGCAGTATCTTGGCCATAAGAGTAATACTAAGTTCCAACCCTTTCCCCAGATTCCAGATCTACACACCGAGAAATAGATCACGGCCGGCACCTCGTCCTTGTTCAGCGGCAACTCCGCCCTCTGTCAAGGTACGCTTTGATCTTGTGTTATAACTCGTGCACAGCACAATCACGACATAGGTAGACGGTATCTAATGTAAATCTCATATTTCATTCCTCCTGCAGGGAGTGACCCCTCCATCTCACCAACAAGGTACTTTTTCGATTTTTAAGTGGATGAGTCCACGCGATGAGCTAATTAAAAATTCCTCGCTTACACAGTGTCTTAATTGTTTCACAGTGACAACGACCCCCCAGTCCCTGTCCTGAGGAGAACCCGTCGAATGATATTGGGTTCGAAACGCGTCGACGTTTTCACCTCCGAGATACAAAATTATTAGGGCACGCTAGGATTCAACCAAAAAAACCCCACTTTGGAATTGTTTACTGTTCCTTTGTTGTTCCTAGCCCAAGCACCTGATGTGGTATCTATTGTGTATCTCGTGATGGTTGTTACAAGGAGGTTTTCTTTTTAAACATAACATTCCCCTTGTCTATTGTGTATCCAGGATTGGAGCCTCTGTAAAGTGATTAATTTGAGGCCTTTTCACAGTTGTCCATGTTAGTTATGTATGACAATTCCTTTGTTTCTTGCACTGTCTTGATAATTTTTTTTTAGTCCATTGAATTTGTTCTTGTATATTTATGAATGTTGTGGTGTATCTTTTGATGCCAAAAATTTCTTGCAAAAAAATTTTTATATAAAAAATATAAGTCAGTCAATACAAATGGTTGTCCAACCCAGTGATTTATTACACTAGGTCTGTGTACTCTGTCGCGAACTCAATACTGTCCGGCCCCTGTTTTGTTGTTTCATGCCAATAAACAGGGCACAAGTAAGGAAAATAGTGAAGGAGCCCATTATCATATGCAAATCACAATGACGTCAGATGTAGTGCGTCACAAGAAGTGATGTCAGGCCCTTATAATAATTTTCACATGAAAAGTCGACGGTCTGATTTAAAAACAAGAAACATAAAATAATGTAAAAAGGTTTTGGTATCAGTTTTTATACATCATGTGTTTTTCCCACTATCAGTTTGTAACTAAACTCGGAAATGGCTGAAAGTGTAAACATTTTTAAACAGATATATAGAACTTGGAAATTACAAGTTCAAGTTCAAGTTTAAATGCTTTATTCGACAACATTGTCATAAAAGCTTTCATCCCTATCTAAACATAATAAATACTAATCTAACAGTAAAAAACATATTAAATTACATCCAATATAGCTTTGTTGGCGAATAAATCTTTAAAAATTGTCATTAAAAAGAATCATCACAGTCCATTGAAAATTCATGTAGATCATGGGAGTTTTAAAGTGCGCGTGCGTATTATCCAAGCCCAACCCAGGAACTTGGCGACTGCAATTACAAGTTGAGGGGCACAGTTTGATTTCAGGACCCTGTAGGCCTCGAGGCATCTCCTTGTGCCCAAGTTTTTGCATGCAGGTTTCAGCCATCTGCTCCTTGGGGCAGCGTATAATGGACATACGAATAGAAAGTGCAAAGTATCTTCTACTTGGGATTTGCAATAAGAGCATGTGCTAACATTATCAGCGGACCATTTTAGAGTAAAGGCGTTCAGGGGTAGGGTGCCAACTCTAAACTGAAAAAATAATTTCCTATCTAGAGGCTTGGAGATCAAATCCCAGAACAATTCAAACATAGGAAGTGTTTTTATCTCTAAGAACTGGGATGTCAAGGCAGGGGATTGGCTGGAGACCAATGTGGCATTATTTATCATTTCCCAATATAGCTTTTTTAACACAGTCTTGGAAGGAAAGACATCTGGGTCAGTTTCAGACCACAAGTGTTCAAGGTGCAATTTTTGAAGTAGTTTCCTCACCTCTTTTAACCAAACTACTTTATGATAGGTATCAGAATTGACAACATCCAATAAGGCAGTGGCATAGTGGCTCAATTCCGGAGTAGTTTTTATACGCCTCCAATAAAGGAGGGGGCGAAGTCTGATCAAGTCCTCAATCCTTTTTCTCCCCAGATCATAAAGGAGAGGAGTGATGGGGGTACTCTGCGGTACTCCGATTAAGCCTCGAAAAAATTTGTTTTCTGCCACTGATAAGGGATTCAAATTGGTGAAGCCCCAAAGTTCTGACCCATAGAGACATGCACCCAGCACTTTCATGCCGTAGATCTCCAATGTTGGCTGGATTGGTTTTGAGAATGAAGTTTTATACTTCTTTGTTATTGCCCCTGCCAACTGGTTGTATTTTAGCATTACAAGGTCCATATGAGATCTCCAGTTCATACAAGCATTCATAGAAATGCCTAGATAGGTAAAGGCGTCAACTTCTTCTAAGAAGGCCCCATTGTAGACCATTTTCCCCTTGAATTTCTTAGAGGGATTCAGGTTCATAAATTTTGTTTTAGATGTATTTATTTCTAAGCCTCGGATCCGGCAGAATTCTCCAAAAGCGTTTAGTGTTTTTTGTAAGCCGCTAGGGGTCCGCGAGACCAGCAAGGTGTCGTCCGCGAACATAAGTACTGGTACTCGCTTCCCATCCAGTAATGGAGCATCCGTCGGAGTTTGCTTCAGAAAGTCCACGATGCCGTTTATGTAGAGGGAGAATAGCGTGGGAGCAAGGACACAGCCCTGCCTTACTCCTCTCTCCACAGGAAAGGTTTCCGTAACCTCCCCCTGGGTTCCCCACCTTATCCGGGCATAGTTGTTCTCGTGGAGTCTTACAAGCAAAGTTAGTAGTTCCGGGCTTATTCCTAGATCCCTTAGGACATCCCAAAGTTTTTGACGGGGAACTAAATCAAATGCGGCCTTCAGGTCGACAAAAACAGCGAGCAGGGGACCATTTAGCAGGGTGACGTTCTTCCAATAAATAGTTAAAAAGTGAAACACTTGATCAACAGAGCTGGTTAGAGGGCGAAATCCAGCTTGATAAGGCGAAAGGATGTCCTTGTCAACTATCCAGGTTTGTAGCTTCTTTTGAACCAGCCTGCCCATCAATTTTTGGGCACAGTCGATAAGGCTGATTGGCCTGTAGTTGCTTGCTAGAGCCTTATCTCCTTTTTTGTAAACGGGAACAATTTCTGCTCCTTTCCACGTAGAGGGAATCTTCGCCCCCTGTGCAATGGCATTCCCAAGCCATACAAAGTATTTGCACCAGCTGTCTCTGTCTAACAGGAAAACGTCGGCCGGAATCCCATCAATGCCTGGTGCCCTGCCTCTGGTCACTCCATCCATTGCCTCATGTGCATCTTTTAGTGTAAAAGGTCCATTGGCATAAAAGACCTTTTCTAAGGGAAGAGCTATCTGTTGTCCTATCCTATCAGCATATTGGGGTTTGAAAAAGTCAACCCAAGACTCTTTCGGAACATGATTTTTTGGGCATTCCGCTAGACCCCCTGAACCCCATTTTAAAATGGCCCAAAACTCTTTCTGATGTTTGTCAGCACAAGCCTTTTTCAGCTCTAACCAGAAATTCTCATCCCATTGCTTTTTTGCCTTTACCTGAGTTTTTCTATATTCGTCTCTAGCTTTCAAAACTCCCATTTTAGACCTAAGTGCATTACTAAGGTTATGCCTTGCTACTCTACATGATTGGTCGTACCAACCCTTTTTTTTAAGTTGTACATTTCCCTTTTTCTTCTTGCCAGCTTTCAAGAACAGTTTCTGGAGGTTGGCAAAAAACTTTGGCTGTGACTCTTCAATTTCCCTTCTAAAATCTCCCTGATTCGTTAAAACCTGCAATCTGGCGACTTCATCAATGACTAGCCCCTCAAGGATCTGCCTATCCTCTTCGTTGGCCACTAAGGTTGCCCATCTGACATGACGGATGTCGTTTGTTAAAACAACGTCTAAGGTAGTGAGGTTCCTTACTAGGTTTTCTGTCGTGGATTTGGAAATTACATTTTTAAACAGTTTTTAGTGAATAAATAAAATGTGCTTTAAATTTGCATTTGTTTCCTGATGTTGTTCTTTATCCAGCTCCCAAGCCCCAAAGTATTTCACATTTACGGTGTATTAAGCAATAGAAAAGCTAATTTTGTCTAGATCTCTATTCCTCTCTTGCATCACTCACACAAAAAATAAAAGGGACTAATGGGCTCTGTTCCGGTCTGGCATGCTCAAACCGGCATGCCGGACCAGAACAGAGCCCATTAGTAGGAGTTTTGCCGACGTCTGTCCGTGGTAATAAACACAGTGGAGCTGGTAAAGTTTTTTACGGATAGAACCTTGGCGAGAGGATGCGCAACACATACAGCCATTTGAGTCTACTCCTATTTGTGCAAAAGAAATGACACGAAAAGGCCTGTTATAGGATAATAATTCGCTTCCCTGCACAAACAGTATGCCGTTCCAATATTTGGAGGCATTGCTAAAGGCTGCACGAAGGGTGTTCGACTTGTCGGACTTGAAATTATTTCTCCACTGGCTTGGTAGCTACAGATTAACCCATTTTGGTTTGTTGTTTGAGATTCATTTTATAACAAGTATTGGTCCTGAAGAAGGTGGTGTTGCCACTGAAACGTGTGTAGACCAACACATCACCCCTGAGGAACGGCCCCTGAGAGGCAGTGACATCACAAACAACTGATGTTTAAGACCTTCCAGTAGTGAACTGTTTGCTCTTTAGGCATTTGTGGGACCCGTCATAGGGTTGAAACTCTTCTTCTTTCAACTGTGAATGGAAGTGTATGAATGTCTGCACTGCCACACAGGTATTGATTAACTCCTCCCTTCAACGTTAGTACTCTCACACTTATGGTGTAGGGACACATATGTTCGCGACTATCATTTTACAAGGCTGGACTTCTGTCAGTTGCGTATATGGCAGGCTCCCCCTTCTGGGCTCATGTGCTTCAATTCCCTTTTAGAGCTATTGTGCATGACTTGTCTCTTCCCTATAAATGTTGGTTCCCATTACATCTGTTCCCCTACTCAGCTTGCCATTGATTATGTGTAATGTTCAAGAGTCTCTCCTCTCATTTTCTCCATTGTACTACATATAGAATTTTGCAATTAGTGTGTTTGTGTTAAGAATTAACATGTAATTTTGCTCAAATATATTTATTTACATTGCATTTCATGTTCCCACCTTTTGATGTCACCCCAACACCAATATTCACCACTTGTTAGTATTGTTTCTCATTATCATTCCACAATGGTTCTTTTGCTCTCTCTTGTGCAGTCACGGTTTTTACGCCACGGGGCCTGTCTCCATACTAAGTCACATTTACATTTGTCTGTCCACTTTTCTTCCTAGGGGTTCCACGTGCTATTGGTGGTCTCGATATACATTTCCCCATTGTTGTGTTTATCTTGGTTTTTGCAACAACTAATTCTATGATTTTCTATTATTTTACTATATGTTTGGTATCTTCCCCAGCCCTGAAGAAGTCACAGGTTACTACCCTTATGTGACGAAACACCTGTTGGCTGGTTGTTTTTCTTTGTTGTATTATTAAATACATTTGCATATTATACTGGTGTCGACCACAGATATTCGTACAATACGAGACATTTCAACCATTGTTATAACCTTATTACGTGTGCCCAGGACTGAGCTTTCAGTATGTGCATATGCTCTGAGCAAACAAGATTATCGGCCGATTTTATTCTAGCTAAGAGCGGTGGTGCTTGCGCAATAATAGGAGAGCAGTGTGTGGTCGGTATCACGAATAAGGAAAGGAATATCACTCAGCATATTTTAGACATTTTGTAAAATGTTCGAGGAATGGAGAGCGGTTATTTGAGTTGGTCTTTATTTGGTGGTTGGGGTTGGATTCTTGAAAAGGTGATATATTTAATTGTTCTTTTCATTTGTTGCTGTGTCTTGAGTCGGTGCCTTCCCTTATGCTGTTCATACTGTGCTACTTATTTCTCTCCCAAAAGGATTTCAGTTCATGATATTAATTCAACTATAATGCTTCTAAGGAGCTTGATACTATTATGCAAATAGATGAGTGTTTTTGGTTCAACTACTTCGCTTGCCGGTTCTGTTCCTCATGTTACTCGAACTACTGATGTTTAGTGTCATTTACTTTCACTCGTTTGCTATGCATATATACATATATTCGTACTTAACATGTTATGGCTTGTATTCATATATTGTCTCTACTTTTATATTTGTAACGACTTTTACCTGATAGCAAGAATAAAGATGTCCGTGTTAGCTAATAAATGCTAAAAGGGGGGTCTGTTAGAGTTGAAAAGTATTACTCCTATATTACTCGTATTTTACCTGATATTATGTTAGCATTTAAGTAGCTATTTCGTAATATATTCTTGCTGTATGCATATGCAATTAATAAGCACAGATGTTACGTTAGGTAGGTTGACATCTGTTCCACCATTTTAACTTTCGAAGACGCCATTTTGTATTATAATCCAAACATTTACTTGAAACCTTAAGCAGAAATGGTCATTGGTAAGTTTTGTTTCTCATAGGTTGAATCTTGCTTGTTAATGCATGCCTTTTCTGTTACATAGATGCCTTCACCTGTCTATTGGGGAGGATACGATAGACGACCTTGGGCAGTAGATAACTTGTGCCAGGCTGTGGAATCGAAACGTATGTTCTGTACCCCCATTGTATTATGACGGCTACCAGTGTTTTTCCATAATAGGCGGGTCTTTGTGGACTCCGCAACATACATAATGTAACTTTATGACTGTAAGAGGCAGTCCCTCGTCAGCCATCATAGGAGGATGGTCAGATTGGACTCCAGTGCAGGGTACTTTGTGAATAAACTAGTTTGCTTCTTGTTACAATCTTATGTTATATATTTACACCTATTTACAACATGATGTATTATTAATTACACCTATTTACAACGTGCTCACCTTGGTATGTTCCATCCGCCCCCATGGTGACAGCGCACTTGGTAGCTTCCTGTGAAGCTACTCTTAGAATGTTCATGTGAGGTGTTTATCATTTGCCGGAGAGCGGAGCAGTGAATAAAGGCAGTTATTTACCAGACGCCTCAGTTTTCTACTTTTAACACTTCTATTCTCTATTGTGTCATTAACTCTTCATTCTTTGAAGTTTACAGGAGGTGAATAAAACGCTTATGTTGCTACTGTCAATGACTGTGTGAAAGAGTTAATTAAAGACAAGGTATCGAAACGCTTACACCAACCAATACTGAGAAGAGCAGGTGCCGTCCCTTGTGAAAGGAAGAGGTGCAGGTGCTGTCCCTTGTGAATGAAAGAAGTGCAGGTTTTGTCCCTTGTGAATGAAAGAAGTGCAGGTGTCTCCCATGTGAATGAAGGAAGTGCAGGTTCTGTCCCTTGTGAATGAAAGAAGTGCAGGTGTCTCCCATGTGAATGAAGGAAGTGCAGGTTCTGTCCCTTGTGAATGAAAGAGTGCAGGTGCTGGCCCTTGTGAATGAATGTAGTGCTGGTGGTGTCCCTTGTGAATGAAAGAAGTGCAGGTGCTGTCCCTTGTGAATGAAAGAAGTGCAGGTGCTGTCCCTTGTGAATGGAAGAAGTGCAGGTGCTGTCCCCTGTGAATAAAAGAAGTGCAGGTGCCGTCCCTTGTGAAAGGAAGAGGTGCAGGTGCTGTACCTTAGGAATGAAAGACGTACAGAAGCTGTCCCCTGTGAATGAAAGAATTGCAAGTGCTATTCCCTGTGAATGAAAAAAGTGCAGGTGCTGTCTTGTGAATGAAAGAAGTGCAGGCGCTGGTCCTTGTGAATGAAAGAAGTGCAGGTGCTATGAAAGAAGTAGAGGTACTGTCACAAAGAAGTGCAGGTGCTGTCCCCTGTGAATAACAGAAGTGCAGGTGCTGTCCCCTGTAAATGAAAGAAGTGCAGGTGCTGTCCCTTGTGAATGCTGTATGCATATGCAATTAATAAGCACAGATGTTACGTTAGGTAGGTTGACATCTGTTCCACCATTTTAACTTTCGAAGACGCCATTTTGTATTATAATCCAAACATTTACTTGAAACCTTTACCAGAAATGGTCCTTGGTAAGTTTTGTTTCTCATAGGTTGAATCTTGCTTGTTAATGCATGCCTTTTCTGTTACATAGAGGCCTTCACCTGTCTATTGGGGAGGATACGATAGACGACCTTGGGCAGTAGATAACTTGTGCCAGGCTGTGGAATCGAAACGTATGTTCTGTACCCCCATTGTATTATGACGGCTACCAGTGTTTTTCCATAATAGGCGGGTCTTTGTGGACTCCGCAACATACATAATGTAACTTTATGACTGTAAGAGGCAGTCCCTCGTCAGCCATCATAGGAGGATGGTCAGATTGGACTCCAGTGCAGGGTACTTTGTGAATAAACTAGTTTGCTTCTATTCTCTATTGTGTCATTAACTCTTCATTCTTTGAAGTTTACAGGAGGTCGAGAGTGACCAGAGTGGCCCTAGTTGGGTCACTTCCTTCACAACATTTGCTCTTTTCTTTTTACTGGTCTCCACCTCTGTCCATGACATTCATTCTTCAAAGTGCAGAGCCAGGTTTCTGATGCTATCAGGTACCTGCCTCTATTGGCAGTGGTTTAAAGGGAACTACAGAACTGCGGGTACTCATTCTCCAACATACCTGCTTGCTGCTCAGAAGTGCCGTACTCTCCCATTACAGGTATCCTACTGTGATAGAGAGCATCCTATCACCCAGGCTACTGGGAACCTCAAGATGGTGTCCAGTGGTCCACCTCAACCAGAGGCATCAAGCGGTCTAGTCTACGGAGCACGAGAGGAACAGAAGCCCGGATAGGAGTTAAAAGGGAGCCGTTGGCTCAGCTGTGGGCCATCTGGTGATTGGAGATCCAGAGGAGGCGCAGCTGCGACGGACAGCGGCAGGAGAGGAGGCGAAACTACGCAGGACGGAGCATCGGACGACGGAGCCCGTGTAGACGGAGTGAAGAGTCTAGACAGTGGAAACACGGAGTCGACGAATCGATGGAGCGGCAGAGCTGACCTACAGGAGGTTTCCCCAACACACACCGCGCTCGTATCCGGCTGTCCCTCCGAGCAACAGGACACCGCGATACCCACTGCTACGGTCACCGGGGACCGTAGCCCCAGGCAAGTGATGTGGGGAGAACAGTGGAGGAGGAGGATGGAGGGCACATGACTGTTGGGCTTGAGGCATAAATAAAGTGGTGCACGCTGCATGCGAACACTCTTTCCTTCCATTCACCTTTCCTCGTTACACAGACCCTTCCTCCTACTTGGGAATTATCCCTAACCTCGGTGACCCCCAAAGTATTGGTGACGGGTGCATGCATAGCGCTTTAAGAATCTATACAGGTCATGACGGTAGTGTTCTTCTGTTTGCCTTTTGGGAAACGCCGGTACGAGTGACTTGCGAGGAAGAATGACCAAGGAGGAGAGAGTCCGAGAACTGCTTTCCTGAACTCCAAAGACCACGCCCGATAAGCTTTGTTATTTGCTACCAAGTTTTCTGAACGATTTATCCTTTTGATGCGTGAATAAAACGCTTATGTTGCTACTGTCAATGACTGTGTGAAAGAGTTAATTAAAGACAAGGTATCGAAACGCTTACACCAACCAATACTGAGAAGTGCAGGTGCCGTCCCTTGTGAAAGGAAGAGGTGCAGGTGCTGTCCCTTGTGAATGAAAGAAGTGCAGGTTTTGTCCCTTGTGAATGAAAGAAGTGCAGGTGTCTCCCATGTGAATGAAGGAAGTGCAGGTTCTGTCCCTTGTGAATGAAAGAAGTGCAGGTGTCTCCCATGTGAATGAAGGAAGTGCAGGTTCTGTCCCTTGTGAATGAAAGAGTGCAGGTGCTGGCCCTTGTGAATGAATGTAGTGCTGGCGGTGTCCCTTGTGAATGAAAGAAGTGCAGGTGCTTTCCCTTGTGAATGAAAGAAGTGCAGGTGCTGTCCCTTGTGAATGGAAGAAGTGCAGGTGCTGTCCCCTGTGAATAAAAGAAGTGCAGGTGCCGTCCCTTGTGAAAGGAAGAGGTGCAGGTGCTGTACCTTAGGAATGAAAGACGTACAGAAGCTGTCCCCTGTGAATGAAAGAATTGCAAGTGCTATTCCCTGTGAATGAAAAAAGTGCAGGTGCTGTCTTGTGAATGAAAGAAGTGCAGGCGCTGGTCCTTGCAAATGAAAGAAGTGCAGGTGCTATGAAAG
Source organism: Lissotriton vulgaris (assembly GCF_964263255.1). NCBI lineage: Eukaryota > Metazoa > Chordata > Amphibia > Caudata > Salamandridae > Lissotriton > Lissotriton vulgaris. The sequence continues at coordinate 69,178,045 of NC_141685.1, read as the reverse complement.
AAGTAGAGGTACTGTCACAAAGAAGTGCAGGTGCTGTCCCCTGTAAATGAAAGAAGTGCAGGTGCTGTCCCTTGTGAATGAAAGAAGTGCAGGTTCTGTCCCCTGTGAATGAAAGATTTGCAGGTGCTGTCACAAAGAAGTGTAGGTGATGTCCCTTGTGAATGGAAGAAGTGCAGGTGCTGAGCCCTGTGAATGAAAGAAGTACAGGTGCTGCCCCTTGTGAATGAAAGAAGTGAAGGTGCTGTCACAAAGAAGTGCAGGTGCTGTCCCTTGTTAGGTTAAGGTTAGCTTAAGTATTAAGCTCTCAAATCACCCTGGGCCATCTCGGCGCTGACTAGAGACTGGACGTCTGCTAGAGTGGAGCCAGACCCAGGCGTTACTTAGAATAGGAAAGCTTTCAGATGTTTCCTAAAAGTGCCATAACTCGAGATGGCTCGTAGAGCCTGTGGGAGCTGGTTCCAATATCTGGGGGCCAGATAGGAAAAGGCTCTCCCTCCTGTCCGGGTGAGACAGATTCAAGCAACTTGTAACAGTCCCTGTGTACTGGATCTAAGCCACCTACAGGGGCAGTATTTAATCAGTTTAAGTTGCAAGTAGCTGGGGCCTTTATCGTTAAGAGCGTTGTGGGTTAGGTAGCAGATTTTGAAAAAAGATCTTTTTTTCACATTGAGCCAGTGCAGTTCTCTAAGCAACAGGATTGACGAAGAGCCTGCCGAGCGATTTAAGATCATCCTTGCGGCTGTGTTCTGAGATATCTGTAATTTGGCCAGCATACCCACTTCTGCCGGCAGGGCATTGCCATAGTCTAAACGACTAGTTACCATTGTGTGAATTAAAGTCCTACGATTATGAGGTAGGTATAAACAGAAATATTTTCCAAAGGAGTCAGAGACCATAATAGCATGTGCTGGTCGTGGTTGCAATATGGTCTTTCATGGACAGGAAGCGGTCAATTTTTATTCCTAAGTTCCTTACGGAAAGTTTGGGGGGAGCAGAACCCAATTGGTCAGGCCACCAGTCATCTGACCAGATGTCCAGAGCTTTTCCCATTAACATGATCTCCGTCTTCCCTGGATTCAATTGAAGGTAATTCCCAGTCATCCAGTCTGAGATCAGCTTCATACCATTGGCGAAGCGTGTTTTTTCTAACTCTGGACATTTCCCAATAGTGAACATAAGCTGAGTATCATATGCATATGAGATGATTTCAAAGCCCAGCTGTTCCACAATCTGAGCCAGAGGGGCCATGTATATATTAAAGAGGGTAAGACTCAGACAGGAACCCTGTGGTACCCCCTTCTCTAAGGGCATTTTGGCCGAGGAATAGGGACCTAAGGTAATCATTTGTGTTCTCTCCCGACCAAAAGTGTAGCCATTTTAAGGCTGTTCCTTTGTTGCAGCAATCAGATAGTCTCTCCGCTAGCTTAGTATGAAAGATAGTGTCAAAAGCTGGGCAGAGATCCAAAAGAATCAGTATCGCGGAACCGCCCGAGTCTATAGTCTGTCTTAATGAGTCGGTAACCTCCAGAATGGCGGTTTCTGTACTAAAGCCTGGGCGAAAGCCGGACTGTGAAGGATCCAGGATTTCATTCTGTTCCAAATAGGAACAAAGTTGATGGTTTATGATATTTTCCAGGGGTTTCCCCAAGAGAGATAAAAGGGAAATAGACCGATAATTGCTAAGGGTTGCGGGGTCCACTGTAGGTTTCGTAAGAATAGGGCGGACCACTGCTTCTTTTCAGGGGGATGGAATTATACCTGTAGATATAGAGCAATTGAAGATGTCACAAATTGCTCTGGCACATTTCTTGGCTAGGAGAGCCATGATTTTTGGGGGGCATGAATCATTTGGAGACTCTGATTTTCCCAAGACTAAGCCTTTTAGGACCTCCTCAATGGTGACCAACTTAAAGCTCTCCAGAGAGCAATTTGGTGTCTTCTGCTTCTCCTCCAGTTCGGCCAGAGTTGTGAATAAAAGAAGTAATGGTGGCTCCCTTGTGAATGAAAGAAGTGCAGGTGCTGTCCCCTGTGAATGAAAGAAGTGCAGGTGCTGTCCGTTGTTAATGAAAGAAGTGTAGGTGCTTTCCCTTGTGAAGATAAGAAGTGCAGGTGTGTCCCTTGTGAATGAAAGGAGTGCAGGTACTGTCCCATGTGAATGAAAGAAGTGCAGGTGCTGTCCATTGTGAATGAAAGAAGTGCAGGTGCTGTCCGTTGTTAATGAAAGAAGTGTAGGTGCTTTCCCTTGTGAAGATAAGAAGTGCAGGTGTGTCCCTTGTGAATGAAAGGAGTGCAGGTACTGTCCCATGTGAATGAAAGAAGTGCAGGTGCTGTCCATTGTGAATGAAAGAAGTGCAGGTGCTGTTCGTTGTGAATGAAAGAAGTGCAGGTGCTGTCCGTTGTGAATGAAAGAAGTACAGGTGCTTTCCCTTGTGAATGAAAGAAGTGCAGGTGCTTTCCCTTGTGAATGTAAGAAGTGCTGGTGCTGTCCCCTGTGAATGAAAAAAGTGCAGGTGCTGTCTCTTGTGAATGGAAGAAGTACAGGCGCTGGTCCTTGTGAATGAAAGAAGTGCAGATGCTGTCACAAAGAAGTGCAGGAGCTGTCCCTTGTGAGAGATAGAAGAGCAGGTGCCGTCCCCTGTGAATGCCAGAAGTGCAGGTGCTATTACAAAAAAGTGACGGGTGCTGTCCCCTGTGAATGAAAAAAGTGCAGGTGTTGTCCCCTGTGAATGCCAGAAGTGCAGGTGCTGTTACAAAAAAGCGCGGGTTCTGTCCCTTGTGAATGATAGAAGTGCAGGTGCTGTCCCCTGTGAATGAAAGAAGTACAGGTGCTGTCCCTTGTGAATGATAGAAGCGCAGGTGCTATCCCCTGTGAATGAAAGAAGTGCAGGTGTTGTCTGCGTGAATGACAGAAGTGCAGGTGCTGCCCCTTGGGAATGAAAGAAGCGCAGGTGCTGTCCCTTGTGAATGACAGAAGTGCAGGTGCTGTCCCCTGTGAATGAAAGAAGTACAAGTGCTGTCCCTGGTGAATGATAGAAGTGCAGGTGCAATCCCCTGTGAATGAAAGAAGTGCAGGTGTTGTCTGCGTGAATGACAGAAGTGCAGGTGCTGCCCCTTGGAATGAAAGAAGCGCAGGTGCTGTCCCTTGTGTATGACAGAAGTGCAGGTGCTGTCCCCTGTGAATGAAAGAAGTGCAAGTGCCGTCCCTTGTGAATGAAAGATGTGCAAGCGTTTCCCTTGTGAATGAAGAAGTGCAGGTGCTGCCCCCTGTGAATGAAAGAAGTGCTTGGCAAAAGGTTGGAAGCTTTCAGGAGTCAAGGAGCCATCGCTCAATTAGTCTTCCCTGCGGCATTAAGAGTTATGTACAAGAACACTATGCATAACATAAGATCAGTACAGGCTGCAGATGATTTTTTGCTGAGTATGGGCAGGGGGTCAGAGTCTCCTAAGTAGTACTCTCCCTTTCCCTCTATCTGTTTTTTCTTTAGGTTACCTCACTGTATCCTAGTTTTTTTTTCTTTTTTTTTTATAAATTCGACAAATTCACAAATTTACAATTAGCTCTAATAATATTTTCTTTAGCCTAGGTTTGTTAGCCTAGGTTAAAAACTTGCTAGATGGCTGATACTCCGTAGCTAGACACATAAAAGAAATATGAGTTCTTTAGTATTGAATAATAGGTGGCGGGCAAGTGTTTAAATAAATATCAAAAAAAAAGGAGAGAAAGGAAAAAAGGAGAAAAAGGAGAAAAGAAGAAAAAAAAAAAAGAAAAGGGGAAAAAAAAAAAGATATACATCTATAAAATAACAAAGAATATATATATATATTCTTCTTGTTTAATCCTGTTAAACTAGGTGAAATATACTCATTTGTGGGCTTTAGTTTAGGAAATCATAATATTTTTTTAGTCCCATTTAGGTCTTTTTTCTTTCCTGCCCTTATTTCTTTTCTTCTTGTTTATTTCCTCATATAATTGGTAGTTGGTTGATATCTGCAAGGGTCCACAGCGGAGTGCTATCTTTCTGGGTTTCCAGATAGATTGTGTGAGAGTTTCCCGTGGGTGGGGGGCATGGGGTGGGTGGAGGGTTAGGGGGGGAAGCAAAGTCCTCTTAAATGTCCTTTACAGCACTTTCTAGAAAAAAACAAAAGGAGTCGATCGATTTATAGTTTTCTCTTTGGAGTTTGGCAGTATTGGTTTTTGAGTTATAGAATATTTCTTTCTTGCTGTAATGCATAATCTACGTATTTTGTCCTGGAACACTAATGGTCTTCGCACCTCACCGAGAAGAAATAATATTATGCAATATCTACGAGAGTCGGCTGCACAGGTATTAGTGCTCCAGGAGACACATCTTGCAGAAACGGAAATGCAAAATCTGTTGAGCAAGAATAGATGGATAGATTTTGGAGTTATAACATCTCAAACCTCACACATTAGAGGAGTGGCCATTCTTTTTAAAAAATCTATCAAGGCTAGGCTAGTCACTAAACAGGTAGATACGTATGGTCGATGGGCAATAGCTTCTGTTATTATTTCGGGCTCACCATTCACCATAGTAGGTTACTGTGGTCCAAACCAAGACGATCCATCAGTATTGGTATCTCTCTTCGCAGAACTATATGCATTTTCAGAGCCGGTTATCCCGGCAGGCGACTTTAATATTGTTCTAGATCCATTATTAGATAAGTCATCTACTAATGGGGCTATAACTTTATCCAAGACTAGGAAGTTTTTATTAAATAATATGAAAACTTTGAACTATATCGACATATGGAGGACTCTACATGGGTCTCAGAAGGGGGTCACTTTTAAAAATTATAAATTTCATCACCAGTCTCGGATAGACTTCATTCTGATTAATCAAAATTTAGTTAAATACGTAAATTCAGTTTCTCATTTACCTTTCCATCTCTCAGACCACACTGCCATCTTGCTTGAGCTTGAGGTTCCATCCAGGCCCTCGTTAAAATATTGGTCGTTCGATAGATCAATACTTTTCTCTTCGGACATCTCAGAGGCATTAAATCAGGAAGTTAATCTCTTTTGGGAGTTTAACCAGGGGTCTGCGTCACCTGGAATAACATGGGACGCATTCAAAACAACCCTAAGGGGCTATATAACTAATATATCAGCATATACAAATAAGATTTATAGGGAAGCAGTTGCCTCTCTGGAATTGGAGATAGAAAAACTTCAAGAAGAGATTACCAGGAATTTAACATCAATAGGGTCTGCACCTGTTGGGATGCAAGAGAAATTAACTGTCCTAAAAGGAGATCTTTCCTCAGTCTTGAGTGCACGGGTCTTAGAGAGATGGGAGGCCAGTAGACTGGCCCACTTCGAATATGGGGAAGGTGCTGGTAAGCTCCTTGCCTGGAAGTCAAAGACTGATAGGGTCCGAAATAATATTAGTGCCATCAGTAAAGATGGTATATTACACTCTACAGATGAGGGAATTAGTGGCGCTTTTAGGAGTTTCTTCAGTGACTCAAGCAAGGGACTGGCTATCTAGGATCGCTTTACCGGCTCTAACCCCTGAACAAATGGGAATTTTAGATGGCCCTATCACATCGGAGGAAGTTAGCTTTGCCATCTCGAAAAGTAAAAAAGGCAAAGCAGCAGGACCAGATGGGTTACCCTCGGAAATATACAAAGTAATATGTCCAACTATTCTTCCCTACCTAACAAATCTGTTCAACAACATCTTATTAGAAGGTGCCCTACCTCCTGCTTCTTGGGACAGGGCCTCCATAACCCTGATTTTAAAGCTTGGCAAACCCGCATCTAATTGTGGGTCATATAGACTAATCTCAATTCTTAGTACGGATTATAAAATCTTTGCAGCCGTACTTGCGAATAGATTGAGTGGTGTAGCAAATAACATCTTGCATATGGATCAGAAAGGTTTTGTGAAAGAGAGGCAACTGCATGAACTGACGTATGACCTCATTGGTGCAATAGAGATGGCCACTTCAGCATCACTTCCTCTAGCAGTTTTCACCCTGGATGCCACCAAAGCCTTTGACAGGGTAAACTGGGTGTATTTAGAAGAAGTGTTAAAAAGGTTCAATCTGGGAGATAATTTTAGACGAGCAGTAAAACTATTATATAAAAATCCTTCTGCTTCATTACTGGTTAAAGGGGAGCTCACGGAGCCATTTGATATTACACGAGGAACCCGTCAAGGGTGTCCCCTCTCACCACTTTTATTTGAGTTATATATCGAGCCTTTTGCTCAACTAATTCATGACAATACTAATATAAAACCTTTTATTTTTGAAGGTTGGGAGCGGAAAGTCGCACTATACGCGGACGATGTTCTGATCTTTTCATCTGAGTTAAGTTCAGCCTTCCCTACGGTCATATCTATTGCAGAAGAGTTTGGGGCAATATCCGGTTATGAAGTGAATGCATCCAAAACCAATATTATGATTTGGAATCAACCTGCTCCGGTTGTAGGAGTACAGCCAAGTGCTACCCTCAGGTATCTTGGGTTAAATATCTACACGGATATTAATAAGATCGCCCCGTTAAATTTTGCCCGAGTGGCTAAGGAAGCTCGAAGATTGCTGAGATCATGGTCAGCTCTTCCTATTTCCCTGATAGGTAGATCTAATTTGGTCAAAATGACCATTTTACCCAAGATTATGTTTTTGTTTAACACTACTCCTCTTTTCTTTGATCCATCTTTGATTGCCAAACTTCAAACGGAATTACATAGATTCATTTGGAATAGCCGTACGCCCAGGTTATCCTGGAAGAAGATCAGATGGTGTCAAGAAAAAGGTGGCCTTGCAGCACCAGACCTTCAGATATACGGCTGGGCTTTCCAATTTTCCCATATTAGGATGCTTTTAAAGACCCCTAATAACGAAGGGAGTGGTAAATTATTGGTAGCACTTCTCAAAGGGGAAAAAATTGGGCCAACAAACTTTTTGTTGAAATTTGGAGACCCAAAATACTTTAAGAAGGTTAAGTTAAAGGTGCTGAGGGACTTAGCTAGAACATGGACAAACCTAAGACGTACACTTAATTTGGATTACTACCAGAGTCGGGCCCCGTTATGGGACTCGCCAGGTGCTCCATCTTGGCTTTTGGACAGTTTAGCCCTCCCAGTTAGAGATGCTGGGATTTCAGCTTGGGGGGACCTGTTTGTTGATGGAGTATTACTTTCATGGGAGACCTTGAGCTCAATAATAGGAACTCGCTTTTCACGTTTTAAATATCTTCAAATCCAGAGTTGGTCTCAAGCTTACAGTCTAGGAAGGGCTAGGCATAAATTAGGTGCTGATCATAATTTAGTATCCTATATGATGGACAAACCTCCATTTAAAAAAGAGATAACATTTTGGTATAACCTTATACTAGATGAGATTGATGGCAAATTCCTGCTTCCCCACTCCCTTTGGGGTACATATATACCTAATACTGATGTAGAGGGTTTGTGGCTCAAATCTTTTAAGATTCTGGGGGAGACTGTAAAACCTTCTTGGCTTCGTCGGAACCACTTGATGACACTGCATAGAGCGTACTACTCTCCACTACGTTTATCAAAGTTCACCAATAATGCTCAGGTTGCATGCCCTAGATGTGGTTTATTAGCAGCATCAGATGTACACAGGTTCTTTTAGTGTCCCTATATAACATCTTTTTGGAACGAAATCCGTGCCTCCCTCTCACTAGCAATTGATCTACAAGTTAGTCCTTGCCCCACATTAGTTTTCTTTGGTATTATACCCGAGATTGAAGGTATAAGTAAAAAAACTGGTCTTTTATAGCTGTTTATTAGCTAGAAGAGAAATTTGTAAATGCTGGAAAGACAAGACTCCTCCTCTCTATACAGACTGGCGAGCAGCGATGTTACAGATGTCCAAATTAGATCTGGCTAGAGTAGGCAACCAACACAAGAGGAGATTCTGGCTACTTTTGAACTGGTAACTATAGGCCAGAACATCGTGGTTTTTTTTTTCCCCCAAGTCCTATGATTGTGCTGCTTGGTTGGATCATTTGTTCTTTTGATCCCTTTTTGCTCTACATACCCAATATATGTGACTCTGGCTATAAAATGGGTTGTACATAGCAGTTCACTTAACCCTGTTGGTTCCATTGGATGAGGACATGGTTGGGATGCGTGGCACTGTGGGATACGCTGTCAGGTACCATCCAAATCCCCCCCAGTTTACCTGGGCCAGTGCCTCAGTCATCTTCTATACTTCTTCATCACTACATGGTTACCAAGGGCAAATATGAGGACACAAAAAAAAAAAGAAGTGCAAGTGCCGTTCCTTGTGAATGAAAGATGTGCAGGTGTTTCCCTTGTGAATGTAAGAAGTGCAGGTGCTGTCCCTTGTGAATGAAAGAAGTGCAGGTACCGTCCCTTGTGAATGAAAGAAGTGCAGGTGCTGTCCCCTGTGAATGAAAGAAGTGCAGGTGTCGTCCCCTGTAAATGACAGAAGTGCAGGTGTTGTCACAAAGAAGTGCCGGTGCTGTCCCTTGTGAATGAAAGAAGTGCAGGTGCTGTCACAAAAAAGTACAGGTGCTGTCCCCTGTGAATGAAAGGAGTGCAGGTGTCTCCCTTGTGAATGAAAGAAGTGCAGGTGCTGTCCCTTGTGAATGAAAGAAATGCAGGTGCTGTCCCATGTGAATGAAAGAAGTGCATATGCTGTCCCTTGTGAATGATAGAAGTGCAGGTGCTGTCCCATTGTGAATGAAAGAAGTGCATATGCTGTCCCTTGTGAATGATAGAAGTGCAGGTGCTGTCCCATGTGAATGAAAGAAGTGCATATGCTGTCCCTTGTGAATGATAGAAGTGCAGGTGCTGTCCCTTGTGAATTTAGAAAGTGCAGGTGCTGTCCCCTGTGAATGAAAGAAGTGCAGGTGTCGTCCCCTGTGAATGACAGAAGTGCAGGTGCTGTCCCTTGTGAATGATAGAAGTGCAGGTGTTGTCCCCTGTGAATGACAGAAGTGCAGGTGCTGTCCCTTGTGAATGATAGAAGTGCAGGTGTTGTCCCCTGTGAATGACAGAAGTGCAGGTGCTGTCACAAAGAAGAGCAGGTGCTGTCCCTTGTGAATGATAGACGAGCAGGTACTGTCCCCTGTGAATGAAAGAAGTGCAGGTGTCGTCCCCTGTGAAATACAAAAGTGCAGGTGCTGTCACTTGTGAATCATAGAAGTGCCGGTACTGTCCAGTGTGGATAAAAGAAGTGCAGGTGTCGTCCCCTGTGAATGACAGAAGTGCAGGTGTCGTCCCCTGTGAATGACAGAAGTGCAGGTGTCGTCCCCTGTGAATGACAGAAGTGCAGGTGCTGTCACAAAGAACTGCAGGTGCTGTGCCTGTGAATGAAAGAAATGCTGTCTTTGGGATTCCATACTCCAAGAGTGGATAGATGGAGTGTTACTGAGCTAGACGTGTGTGGCCCTCAGGACTGAGATGTTTGCATCACACGCCTTATTCTCCCTTGAAATCTGAAGATGCCCTCTTTAATGAATGCCTGTGCATTGAGGTTAAATACACTTCACACATTATCTTAGAGTCTAACCTCATGGTTTAGGATGTCAAATGCACAAATTGGCATATGAATTCAGTTGCACAAAAACCTGTATTTGTAGTGAAAGAATCTATGAATGAACTCATACTTGACTAAAATGTGGAGCACAGAAATGGGAAAACTGCAAAGCATATGTTAGTGTTCTGAAAATGCATTCGAGGTTTGAATGTTTGGCATTCGGCTGCTCGTTGCAGGTTTGTTGCCTGGAATCTAAGGAGTCACCCTCTCTAGTCAAGCTCCTCACATAGGTGAAAGATGTCAGCTTCAATGTAAGTGACCAGTACATTCTATTCTCCACTGACTGTCTATTTAAACTCGTTGCCATCCTGTTAGAAATTGGGTTCTTGGTTGACTGGGTGTAAACCTTAGTCAAACAGCATCCACAATCCTGGTTAGGGTAAATGTCAGGCAAACCCTAAATTAACCTTTGCCCACCCTCTGTTAGCTTGCCATAGAGCAGTCAGTCTTAAGATAAAGGCAATGTGTAAAGTATTTGTGCAACAATTCATACAGTAAACCACTTGAAACACCACACAAAAGATGCCACATCAGTTAATAAAGATAAATCTGAATTTAATAAATAAAACAAGACCAAATCGACAAAGTCCAATAAGTAGAAATGTAGTTATTCATTTGTAAAGAATAAACTTTAAAATAGTGCTTAAAAGTAAGAAGTGCCAACCTAGAATATCTGGTTGTGCCGGACTGGGACAAACTCAAAAGTTCAGGCCGACCGCAATTGTGCGCAGGCCAGCTACAGGGACCTAGTTAGGCCTGTGAACCAAAGTACCTTTAAATCCTGGTTGCGGAGCATGGCGTTGGTCTGAAAGACAGATGCGTTTGCAGTTGAAGCGATGTGTAAGTTACGAGTTGCATTGATGTTGCGGTGCTAGGTCCTGTTGTGTTGTTGATGAGAAGAGGGCTTACAATAAGAAGGGCAGTGTCAGGATGCGTTCGTTTCCGATGAGCGATGAGGCTGTGATGCGGTCCTGTAGCATCGTTGAGGCTGCCGTCAATGAGGGATGCAAGGAGCTGGCATCAGGAAAAGCGGTGCACAGTGGCGGTTTCGAAATTGATGGCGCACTAGTCCCAAGATGCAGCATCGCCAGTCTGCTGCATTGGTTCTAACTCACGCAGTAGTGGTCATGCGCCGGTTCTCTTCCATGCAACAGCGACAATGCGTTGGTTCTGCTCCCGCATAGAAGATTCGTTTGGCTGCTGGAATAAACACCTTATGCCCACTTCCTAAGGGTCCAGGACTGGGGTGGCAGCACTTGGCTGGGTAGGCTCTCAGATGGCAGATTCCAGGAGCAGGACCACGGTGGCTGGAAGTCTTTTTAGTCCAAGAAACTTCATTTCAGCAGGCCACCCAGCTAGACCTTGGAGTCACTCTGAGTTCAAGTGATGCAGGCCCAGTCCTTCTCACCCAGGCAGGGAAATAATAAGCAGCAAGACAGCACAGCAAGAAAGGAATCCATCAAAGTATCAGTCCAGCAGTGTGGCAGCCCTTCAGCTGCACAGCAGGGTTTCTTCTTGCCAGAGTATTCACAGGTATTGTATTGTATTGTATTGTATTGATTTTTGTATAGCACGGTTGCTGCCCAATGGGCGTCCAAGCGCTGAAGCATGAAGACAGAACTGGGAGTTGCGGGGAGGGATTAGAGTTCGGTGGGCCTTGCAAACAGATAGGTTTTCAATTGTTTGCGGAAAGAGAGTAGGTTCGAGTTAGTCCGGAGTTGTAGGGGAAGTGAGTTCCACAACTTAGAGGTGTTTAGGGAGAACATCCTTCCTCCAGTCCTGGCTCTCCTTACTTTGGGTACCACGGCCAGGAAGGCCTCCGTAGATCGAAGGTTTCTCTTTGGGTGGTAGTGGGTGACTAAGTTGTCATTGATTGCTGGGCCTGTCTTCCAGACAGTCCCGAAGAGTACTGAGTTGGTGGTGTCAGAGGTCTAGTACGTATACTCAGTTGGGCCTTTGCAGTGGGAGGGACTTCCAAGCAAGCCTTTTGAGTGCACAGAGGTCCTGCCATTCCTTCCCTAGCTCCAGACTCACTACAGAGGATTATGCAGCCCTTTGTATGGCGAGAGTACCCAGTCTATTCAGGTTCAAGTGAAGCTTTGTGCAGCTCCACCCTCCCATCTCCCAGGATGGCCATCAAGTCACACCTAAGCTCCCATTGTGTGTGGATGTCTAAGGGGAATACACAACCCCCATTTGTCACCCACCCCAGACACATGAATTGAGAGGCACCAAATGGCTAAAGTAGGAAAATATCAGAACGAGAGGGAGACTGCACACCTTCCCTTCCATATGTTCAACTCTTTTCTGTGTGATGAGATTTTTGTCATCTTTTGCATGCAGGCTTGATGCATGCTCTGTCCCACTAGCACAAATATGAAATTCGAAAAGTGCCTGGTGCATCGTTGCTCCAGTTTCAAGCCGTACAGCCATGTAGGCAACAGTTGCAAAAAACATTCCAATATTCATTCCTGTTATCCTTTTTATTATCCATTTTAATTCCAGTAGTTTTCATGATACAAAGTTCACACAGAGGCAAAATGATTCCAAACTTTTAATGCTTAAGTATTGCCCATTCAGGCTTTTTCCAACAGCAGATTAGATCACATTTCATCTCGGTTAACAATACAAATAATCTCCCAAAGCATTTCGGCAACGAGCCCTTCGTCAGTGGTAACTTTAAATTAAAAACAACCCATCAGCAACCATAAATGATTCTTAAATATGTTCTCTGATAAAAATAAAACCATTTGCAGCGTACAGTATATCATGTGAATGCGTCAACATCACCCACAAATCATACTGAGACCAAATATGTCACTACTTTTGTGCTCAATTTAAACCCCAATTATCTGCTCGAAAAGACTAAACCGTAAAAATGTACAGTACTAAAATGTACACTATTGCACTGAAACTGAGTTAGACCCTGTGCTTGACTGGCCCAATATCTGAAAACAAACATGAACCTAAAACCCACCCCGAAATGCTGCAAATATGTGCTTTAATTATCCGATTACTTGACACCCAGACAGGCAGCGAGACAGCTTGTTCTGAAATCAGTGACACCACCAAAGTTGTGCATGTGTTTAAGATGATTGTTCAAAGGTACCCATTGTGAAAGCTACAGGTGTAACCATTTAAACCTCACACAAAATTAAAACAAGCCGTGAAATGTAAATGCACCGCCTTCAATCATGCTGTGAATTTTAGACGCCTGTGTAGTCTTTAAATGTTTCTCCAAAACATACATGGAAAAATATATCAAAAATATGCATGAGCATTAAACCTACTGCCAAACAAAAGCACTAAAAAAAATTAATAATTGTGGGCCATGTGAGGCTAGAATCTCCTCGAGTATACCAACGTTCCAAATTATTAGCATGAAGTAAACAAGGAATAAACGTGGAATTCACTGCAACATTTTGTGATGCCAAAAATGTTAAACAAAATAATGCTAAATAAAAAAATATTAAATGTTTATTCAGTATGAAGATGGCTCCTGTTTTGCAGAATGCTACACAGCATTCCCAAGTGGCCTCCAAGATGATATTTTGCCTATGGTTTAAAAGTAGAAAAATGCCTTCTTTCTAAAAGTGGCATGTCCAGAATTACAATTTAAAATCTAAGTAGACCATAAGTTCTGATTTTAAATTGTGGCCTCAGAGACACCAAACTCGAAATGTTAATCTGTTCCAGGGTGTAAATTACACTTACAAGAGGCAATAAGGTAATCCCAGTGTTATCCTATCGTAGAGAAATGCATTCAGTAGTGAAAAACGACTTTGGGTGTTTTTCACTACCAGGACGTGCAAAACTTAAAAAAGCATGCTCTGCCTTTTAAATACATAGCTCCCTGCCCTCTCGGTTGTCCAGAGCCTACCTTTGGGGTGACATGTGTAAAAAGCGAAGGTTTGGGCCTGGCAAGGGTTGTTTTTTTGCCAGGTCCACATGGCAATGTAGAATTGCCCACACAGGCTCTGCAATGACAAGCCTGAGACATGGTTATAAGGCTACTTAAGTGAGTGGCCCAATCAGTGCTGCAGGCCCACTAGTAGAATTTAATTTACAGGCTTGGGCACATTTAGTGCACTTTACTAGGGACTTAGAAGTAAAATAAATGAGCCAATATCATCATGTTTAGGAGAGAGAGCACAAGCACTTTGGCACTGGTTAGCAGTGGTAAACTGCACAGAGTCCTGATACCAGCAAAAACGAGATCATAAAAGATGGAGGAGGTGGACAAACTGTTGGAGGGAAGACCACCCTAAGGCTGCCAGGTTTAACATATCCCTTCAGGAAGGCTTGAGCTATCCAACAAGAACAGACCTCTGGGAAGTGAGTCGTTGTCTCAGGTCGCCTCATTTGACAAAGACATCAACCCTCGAAAGGTCGGCCTGTGGCAGTGCCCTCATGATTTCAGACCTAGTTAATAATAATAATAATAATATGAAATTTGTAACGCGCTCAGCTTACCCGGGGGCATCCCGGCGCAACAGACCAGAAGGAGAGAATCAACTAATCACTACTGTGGAAACAGATAGGTCTTAAGAGGTTTCCTAAATGGTAGGATCTTGGGCTCTAAGCGAATCTTGAGGGGCAAAGAGTTCCAAAGAGTCGCCACCTGCACAGAGAAACGCCTGCCCCCAGAACGAGCTCTCCTTACTCTCGCTGACTGCAGAAGATGTTTTTGGTCCGAGCGCAAAAGGCGTGGGGGCTTATAAGGACGGGCCATGTTAGCAAGGATGGGGGGACCTTTGCCATGCGGAATTTTGTGGGCCGTACATAGTGCTTTAAATTTCACCCGCTCCTTCACGGGGAGCCAGTGAAGCGCTTTGAGGGCCGGGGCGGCAGACTGCCTTCTGGGAATATCCATAAGGACTCTCGCAGCTGCGTTTTGCACCTGTTGGAGGGTTTTAAAGGTCGCTTCGGGAGCGCCGAGAAACAGCGCATTCCCATAGTCGAGCCTCGATAGGATTAAGCCACGTATCAAAAGCTTCTTTGCTGGATCAGGAAGCAGTGGTAACACCTTTCGGGCTGACCTCAGCAGACCAAAGCAAACCCCCGCGGTTTTCCTGGCAATGGTCCTGAAGGACAGATCTTCCTCCAACCATACTCCCAAGGACTTGATCTCCTTCTTGGGAGATGGTGGATCACCAAGAGACCGGGGCCAACAGCTAGCAATAATGGAGGGACTGGAATTACCCAGGAGCATCAGCTCGGTTTTACCTCCATTAAGCTTTAGAGCAGAGTTAGACATCCAACGATAAACATTGGCAAGGCAGTCGTGTAACACCTCAGGTTGTTCCGCCAACTGAGTGAGGCCCACCACCAGCTGAGTATCATCAGCATAGCTGATGATCTTCACCCCTGAAGGGGCGACCACTCTTTCAAGTGGAGTCATGTATATATTAAATAAGGTAGGGCTCAGCGATGAGCCCTGCGGGACTCCACATTGAAGAGGGAATAGGGCAGACTGCTCTGGCCCTTCCCAGACTTGGTAGAAACGGTTGGAGAGAAAAGATCCCAACCATTTCAGGGCCGTCCCTGAGACACCTACCTCTGACAGACGTTGGAGGAGCACCTGATGACTCACGGTGTCAAAGGCAGCACTCAAGTCCAGGAGGATCACTGCCACTGACCCTCCTGTATCTAGAGTGCTCCTTGCTTCCTCCACTACTGCCAGCAAGGCTGTGTCCGTTCCCTGGCCGGGGCGGAAACCAGTCTGGGAGTCTCCCAGCAGGTGGTTAGACTCTAGATGGTAAGAGAGCTGACGGTTGACCAGGTTCTCTGCAACTTTTGAGAACCCAGGCAGAAGTGAAATTGGCCTGAAGTTGGTCAAGTTGGATGGATCCAATCCTGGTTTTTTCAATAAGGCTTTTACCACTGCCTTTTTCCATCTCTGGGGCACTGTGCCATGAGAGAGTGAAAGATTCATGAGGTCGGTCAGCGGGGTTGACAAGGTGTTAGCCACAAGCTTAAGGTATTTTATGGGGACTGGGTCACTCGGAGATCCACTCTTCATCTCTAACAGGACTTTTATAACCTCCTCTTCCGAGAAGGGGCCAAAGGAGGCTAGCTCAATCGGGCATCTTATTGGACTAGCAGCCGGCTCAGGGATTTGAGGGATAGCGGGCAAGGAGGATAATATTTTCTCTATTTTAGAATGGAAGAAGCTAGCCAGTTCCTCACATTTTTCTTTAGGATTATCATGCACGACTGGCGGGACCGGGGCTTTCAGAAGTTCCTTGAAAATTTTGAACGATTCTCCTGAAGAATTACTTGCTCTCTCAATCCTATCGCTAAAGAAGTTCTTTTTAGCATCCTTCAGTGCACTTTTATATTTCCTCATCTCTCTTTTATAGTTGGCCCGGCTTTCTTCCGTCTGCTCTCTCCTCCAAGCACGTTCAAGCCTTTTACAAGAGGTTCTGAGACTCCTAAGTTCGGGGGTATACCAGGGGGCAGAGCCAATTCTTCTCTCCCTGACAAGCCTCCTTTTATTAGGAATCAGTAAGTCCAGAGAGTTGGTTAGCCATTCGCCCAAATGCTGATCAGCGATATTGGGGTCATCTACAGGGTAAGGACAAGTTCTAGCTAGCTCTTCCGCCCAACTGTCCACCGGGAGCTTTGACCAGAGTCGTTCTACAGTATGTTGTCTTGGTGCGGGGTCTCTCCGGTTCCCCAGCAGCCAGCTAAACGGAATGAGATGGTGATCCGTCCAGGGGAGAGCCAACATCTGGAGAGCTTGCAGGTTCGCAGAATTGGCAAGAACCGCATCAAGCTGATGACCTCTATTATGAGTAGCTCCCACATTAACAAGATGTAAGTCCAGTGCACCAAGCGAGCTTAGTAGATCCCTTGCTACTACAACATTGGGGTCGTCAAAATGAAAGTTAAAGTCCCCAAGAATAACAAAGTTGGACGAGGCAGCAGCCAGTGGAATGACAGCCTCAATGAGAGAGTCTACGAAATTCCCCAGCATAGCGGGAGGCCGATACACATGGAGGCCAGAGATGGAGACAGTAGAGGATATGCAAAGGGAAAATTGACAACTTTCAGAGTTGTTAATGCCGCAGTCTACTGCTTTGCATACGAATGTGTCTCTATACACAATGGCCACTCCACCCCCTCTCCCATCCGGCCTATCAAGATGAAAAATGAGGTATCCCGGAGGGAGAGCGTTGACAATGTCGGGACCAGAACATGTGGTCAACCACGTTTCCGTCAGGAACAAGGCATCCAAACTATGGTCCAAAAGGAGGGAGTGAATTTCCATAGCGTGACAAGGCAGTGATCTGCAATTAAGCAGAGCCATAGTAAGTGAATCATGGTCCTTACAAGTGTTATGCGGGCGACATCCAAGACAATGTTTGAATGCAGTACCCTCAGCCCAATAGTAGCAACAACTGGGATGTTTAAGCACGCGTAGTGAGAGCAGAGAGTCCCGTGAATACCTGTAGGAAGGGGCCAGAGGGCTAGAGGGATTGAGCAGAGTGGCGTGCCCAGGGCTTGACTCTGGCGAAACTCCGGCGACAGTCTGGCGATGACGCTGCGTGATGACGCTGCGCGTCAGCATGGCTGGCTTTATGTTCGCCGAGCGCGTGGACACTAGAGCGTTAACCGCGCCGCCTGCAATGTCCCCCCTCCCAAGATGGCCACCAAACGAGACAGTGGGCAGGGACCCGCTAAAACGCGGTGATTTCACCAAATTAGAGTGGGGGTAAGGTGGCAGCAATGCGGGTCTGCGAGTGGCCCTAATTAAAAACAAGGAAGAACGAGTAAATAAAGAAAAAAAAGAAATGGGCAAAAACGGGGATATTTAAAAACGAATTCAATTCTGCAGCCAGCAACAGGGTAGCAGTAAGCGCAAAGCTTTCCTAGCGTTTCTAGTCAGAGATGTTAAGGGTGCTCACCTGTGGGTTGCCTGCCTTTATGCTCGCCGAGCGCGTGGACACTAGAGCGCTAACCGCGCCGCCTGCAATGTCCCCCCTCCCAAGATGGCCACCAAACGAGACAGTGGGCAGGGACCCGCTAAAACGCGGTGATTTCACCAAATTAGAGTGGGGGTAAGGTGGCAGCAATGCGGGTCTGCGAGTGGCCCTAATTAAAAACAAGGAAGAACGAGTAAATAAAGAAAAAAAAGAAATGGGCAAAAACGGGGATATTTAAAAACGAATTAAATTCTGCAGCCAGCAACAGGGTAGCAGTAAGCGCAAAGCTTTCCTAGCGTTTCTAGGCAGAGATGTTATGATATGAACTTAGTTGCAGTTCATATCAGACCAGCTCCCTCCATGCAAGTGTTAAAATCAGAACTCAAAAGAAGGCCCGTAACTAAGTTCTAGATTTTATCTTTTTCAAGACTGATCCTTCGGAGATACTGGGTTTCTTTTCCCCTTATCTTCTTTCTGCGTTTCCTCTCCTCCGCCTCCTTTCTTTTCTACTGTCTGATTATGTGCTTGACTCAGTATGCCCAGTATGCCCAGCCCATGACACATCTTGTATAAATGCTCTGAGTTTAGATTTCCCTAAGTGTGAAATGATGGAAAATGCCAACTTTATTAAAAGCACAGAGGCAAGTATTATACTTTACTTTATTTTTTTTGTCTGTACGGTAGTCAAGTTAAACGCTGTTGCAAAAAGACTACAGTTCCCAGAAGCCATTGGAATTCATGATTACAAAAGACTAAACCAGATGCACCGTCAGTGGCTCTCTTGATGCAGCCAGTCTGCTTCTCTGTCGTCGCACATTGGAGACATAATGGAGAAAAATCAGTGCTGTAAAGAGCATCGATCACTGGAAACATCAGAGTGAACCAAAAGTGAAATCAACTCTGGACAGTTCATGACCATGAGAGACAAGAGCTAGAACAAGAAAGAGAAGAAACATGGCAAGGGTGGCATCTAATACAAAGAAGTAAGTTATGGCGTATTCGTATTACACTTACTCCAAATGTGGTTACTGAATATTATGGGGTTCGGCTCCTGGGGCTATCAACTGGCTCTAAACTCACAATTCACACAGGAATACAGCATAAAAGAGTTCCAATTTTCAAGCATTATTCCAGTTTACTATATGACAAGTATTACTCCTATAAAAGTGCCAGCACTCACAATATCTCTTGCATTTAGTCTATGAACATTGAGCACTGCAAGTCCCAAGTGTTCCTTGTTTTAACAGATCGCATGGGAGAGATGAACAGCCCATCAACATTTTCGAGACAGATGAATTCCCTGTCAGTCACCGGTTAGTGAAAAATACTTCTTCATTGTAAATCCAGTTTAAAGGACACAGCCAGAGTGTTTGCATGGTCACCCCCCCCCCAAACCTTTGGACTGATGCTGCTCGTTTATTGACTCTTAAGGTGCACTGAGTCCTGCCAATCAGACCTCAGTGCCAGAGCTTTGACCCTTAAAATGTGTATGTCTAACAGGTTTACCCACAATTTGCATACGTTCACCTTCTCATATGCCCCATGTATGTGGTACCAAGGGTATCTAGTCCTTGTAGCCTAACTGCCCCCGTGGACTGCTGAAGTTATTGTGCCACCACCAAGTAAAGCATGATTCCCAGTCCACCACTGCTGGCTGGCAAAGCGTTTTTAACTTACTAACCCGAGTTTGCCATTCAGTCCAATGGCAAAGCCTAAAACCTTCCTTTTTCTGAAGGTGGGATATATTATACTAAAAAGAAGGACTTCTGTTTTATTGACTTCACATGTCCTGACAGTAAAGCTCCACATTCTTGTTTTTGCTGTGGAAAGGTTAGTAGCCCATTTGGGCTACTAGCTCTAACTCTAGCAACTCAGCAGGGCTACCTTCCGGATGGGACTACTAAATACGTTACTTCAAGTGATCAAACAAATTATTGCATTAAACTGACTTGTTGTTCAAGTAGACTTTAATGTAATTGTTGCCCAAAGTTTTCCAGTAGCCGTTCACGTTGTACAAAAGCTGCCATCCTCTAGGTAGCCTTCTGCTCTCCTGGGCAGATGTGAGAACCACTCAACAAACAAAGGACCTGCAGAGGGAAGAGAGGTGGCTTCTTCCTGAAATGATGGCCAGAGTAGTTGTGCACCCAAAAGCGAGCTTCAAAGGTGAAGCCGCCTTTGAAGAGCAAATGGTAATCACACATGGACGGGGCTGCTCTTTTGTATGTCATATAGATATGCTTTGCCTACACACTGTGTTAAGTTAGCATGAGCTTATTAGGAGTTTAAGCGCCATTTTTCCTTTCTGCTGCTTCTGCACATGGCACATAATTGTTACTTTAGCTTTGAGCCTAGTAGAATGTTTTGCTTCACACGAGAATAATTTGTTGTTGCTCTGATATCGGTTTTGCTTGGTGAGCTGTGTCTGTACAGTGAGTGCCGAGGCCTTCAAGGATATCTCAACACAGTGGTTGTTGTAAAGTCTGATCTTCGCACGTTCTAGACATAACAAACACGCAGCTGCGGCCAAATTCTGGCTTTAGGCGCGTTTAATATTGCAACGCACAGAGAACACACACACTTGATGGTGCTTCACATGCAGAAGCACCATCATGAAATTATTATAAAAAATGAAGATAAAACTTAAAATCTACAAAAATCAGTCCCCAACAATGAGCTCCGGTATTCAAGAAAATATCAGTGCAATCTGCGTCAGGGGAACCTGCACATAAACTGACAGATCCTGGATGAAGCAGTAGAGGGCAGTTCAGTGGATGTTAGAGTCTGACCTGTGTACCTCTACGCCACAAGACTGATAAAATAACTCTAGAAAATAAAGGCAACAACATTCACAAACCGCCTCATGTGTCAACAGGCGTCCAACACCAGCTGTGATCATGGGAATGGTATGATGTGGTTACAGCCGTGCTCTGCTTTCTAAAGTGATACCGAACCATCATTCAGTGCTCTGGGTGTATTGTAAACTCTTTGTATCCAAACCGCAGCAGCCAGTGAAAAGTGGAGTGGAGACAAACAACCAAAGGGTAAAGGAAAGAGGAGTTCTGCTATCTACAACACAGCAGACTGTCCCAATTTGTACCAACCAGAAGGAAGATTAATCTTTACCCACAAGCATGCAAAACCATCATTACTCCCACCTATGTCCAGAAAGCTCCTTATCCAGGGCCTAGTGTTGTCCCGTTTGGACTACAGCAATCTGGTCTACTTGGGAGCCCCCGAGGCTACCATCACGAAACTCCAGCGGACACAGAACGCGGCAGCACGCATGATTACCAACACCCCCTCCACAATATCCGCCAAGCCAGCCCTCAAAACCCTGCATTGGCTCCCCGTGCGTCAAAGGGTGCACTTTAAAGCAATGTGTATAACACACAAGCTTTACAACGGATCTGGTCCAGCGATCCTTAGTAAAATGATCACTCCTTATACAGCAACCAGATCGCTACGATCTCAAAATGAGAATCTAGTCCGCATCCCCAGATTCAAAAAAGCCCGCACAGGAGGCCGACAATTCTCCGTTCAGGCGGCCAAGGGCTGGAACGCACTCCCTCGCGCCCTCAGACTGGAATCCAACTTCCTTGCTTTCCGCAAAAAACTAAAGACCCATCTGTTTCCCAAATAACTCCCTTCGGTTACCTCCCCTCTCAATAGGATTCAAGTTGCATAGCGCGGGGATGCCCTTGGGTCACCAGGCGCTTTAGAAATCGCTAAAATAAAAATAAATAAAATAAATTCAATCTGAAGGCACAATCGCCTTCAAAGGAACCTTATATATATTATGAGTGTGGCAAATATTTAATGGCTATTGCAAGTTATTGTTAAATCAGAAATCAAACGTGCAAAATACCACAAACATACTGGGTTTGAGAATAACACAAGTGCGTTATCAACCATGTTGGCCCATCAGGAAACGCAGTCATGGGATGTAGACAAATATATCCCCGACCCACAGACAGTAACCAAGAAAGAAGAACCAGACACATGTAATGAGCGCTTTAGTTTGTCATCGCTACTAAAGCTTCATCAGCGAACGCACACAAGAGAAAAACCATTCAAGTGCAGTGACTGTGTGAAGAGTTTTTGTAGGTTATTAGAACTACAAAGACACCAACGAACACACACAGGAGAAAAAACATTCAAGTGTAGCAAATGTGAAAAGTGTTTTAGTCAGTCATCAAACCTACAAAGTCATCAGCGAACACAATGAATGAATGTACAATGTGCTTTAGACAGTTATCACATCTACAAAGACATCAGCTAAAACATTATGGGGAAAAACAATACAATTGCAAGGAATGTGGAAGTATTTTGAGTGATTCCACAACATTAAGGAATCATCAGCGAACACACACAGGGGAAAAACCATTCAAGTGCAGTGTATGTGTGAAGAGATTTAGGTGGTTATCATAACTACGAAGACATCAGCAATCACACACAGGGGTTCAGTGAATATCCTTTGTGCATCACCCAGTAAAACTGTCTTGATTTGTTTTGATCCTTTTAAAATCTTTGTTCCAATCACGCTTCAGAATTGCAAAATAATGGATTTTATTTTGCTTTCCAAACTGCTGATATATTCTGAAATAAATCAGCAGTTAAGAAAGGTTAAATAGTGTGTGTTAGAAAAAATGCCTTTCCTTTCACACTCTATTCACACCAGCGAGATTGTCACATAGTTCACTTTAAAAACACCAATCGCTTTGGAATCAGAGTAAGAAAAGTAAACACCAATCCCTGTGTTAACAGCGTAAGCTGGAATTTGTCAGAAGACATAGCCATAAGTGTAACATTTGCCTTTAAAGCACAGCAGATGTGATGAGATAAATACAAAATGTAAAGGCACCGTTATTTGTTACTCTTTCACGACACCCCAAAAATTAACTGGCGGCCCACAGTTAGGGGAACGCTGTTCTATGATATTGATTGATCGACTTATTGGAGTATACATGAATTCTAAAATAAATGTTAATCGATTAATTTACTCAAATTCTGTCAACTCTTCTGTGATTTTCTTGCTTTTGGAGAGAGAGTGCTTGAAATATATATCTACGTTCCTCCTCATCAGGAAGGTGTGAGGAACCCGATGTAACACTGTTGGTCCGTCAAAGCTTAAAGCGGTGGGCACAGAGACTCAGCTGGAGGGTTTCAGAATCATACCTGTTTATCAATACTACTCATCCTCACTGATTGAAATAAGTGACTGGATCTGGTTCCCTCCTCCCTTGTCCACTAGCTGGCTGGGTTCAGCATACATTGGAAAATCCAGTTTTCATGATGTAAACAATAAAGGCAAGAGAATCACGCAGGTTTTATGATCAAAGGAAAGAGAGAGGAACCAGAGACGCTAGTTCTTTTTCCCTAGGGTATCGTAGCTAAACAACAAGAACTAGCTCTGTCAGTGTGCTATGTGTCTGTGTGGGAAACGATTTGGTTTTTTTATGACGGTCCTCACCCACCAACCTAGTTGGTGGCATGCTTCATCATCGGGCCCCACCCGAGGCACCAAGTGTGCCTCAGGTGTGCTGCGACGCCAGATTACAGCTGGACTCCTGAGGCGAAAAGCCGGGAGCGTTAATTCATTTTGTGTGTGATACTTTGTTATTAACTCTCCAACCTACTCGCACTCTCTGTCACGTCCCCAAATAGCGCGCTGACGCTGCAACGAACCACCTTATCCGGGTCGCCAGTCTCGAGGGCGAGGTGTGCCACGTGACACCCCCCCCTCGGCTGGCCACGCCCCCTTCTAAGACCTACATATAGTGCGCGCAGCGCTCACAGCGCGTCACTACAGCTGGACTCCTGAGGCGAAAAGCCGGGAGCGTGGACACTCTGTTTTTAATTCATTTTGTGTGTGATACTTTGTTATTAACTCTCCAACTTACTCGCACTCTCTGTCACCTCCCCAAACAGCGCGCTGACGCTGCAACGAACCACCTTATCCGGGTCGCCAGTCTCGAGGGCGAGGTGTGCCACGTGACACGCCCCCTCGGCTGGCCACGCCCCCTTCTAAGACCTACATATAGTGCGCGCAGCGCTCACAGCGCGTCACTACAGCTGGACTCCTGAGGCGAAAAGCCGGGAGCGTGGACACTCTGTTTTTAATTCATTTTGTGTGTGATACTTTGTTATTAACTCTCCAACTTACTCGCACTCTCTGTCACCTCCCCAAACAGCGCGCTGACGCTGCAACGAACCACCTTATCCGGGTCGCCAGTCTCGAGGGCGAGGTGTGCCACGTGACACGCCCCTCGGCTGGCCACGCCCCCTTTTAAGACTCGACAATTCTGCATAAATTATGTGTCTTGGGAGGAAGCGCAGCAGACGAGCGCAGCGGGCGTGACGATTGCGCGCGGAAGGCACTCCTAAGGCAAGCCCGTCTGCGCCCGTCCGCGACTGGCCGGGGCTAGGGGCATGTCACTCTGCCCCGTGTATCATCTATTCCCCGGACCAACTGCGAAGCCTCCAGGGACCTTGGCCCATTATGGCCTCTACACTTTCTCGCATCTCCTCCCTTGGTCTTCCCCCCACCGTCTCCCTTTTTATCCCCCCTCCCACAGTTGGGACCCCCCTCTCGCCTTGCTGCACCGTTTCTTCGTCAACGCCTAAAGCCCTTACGGTTTTTTATCTTAACACCCGGTCCGCTTTCGCCCACGCGCATGAGCTTTCGGTCCTGTTAGATCTTCATGCCCCAGATCTTCTTTTCCTAACGGAGACCTGGTTCTGCGATGACTCCCTCCCTGCCCTATTATCCACCTTACCGGCTACTTACTACGCCCTCAGGGCGGATCGCCTAGCGGTCATCGCACGTGCCGATCTACCCTTCCAAAGTCTATCCCTGCCTGACATTGCGACCTCCGAATTTGTGGTGATTCGCACCACCTCCACCTCTCCTCCTTTGACCTGCTTTCTCACCTATCGCCCTCCTCAATCCCCTCTACAGTTCCTCTCTGATTTCTTGGATGTCTTGGCCACTATTACAATCAACAATTCCTCTATTCTGCTTCTTGGAGATTTCAATTTCTGGCCATCTGACCCCGCTGAATGTTCGTCCTCCAAGGAATTCTCTGAAACCCTCCAATCCCTTAACTTTACATCCTATGTTCACTCACCCACCCACATCAAAGGTCACACGCTTGACCAGATCTGGTCCCTGAACTGCCCTGTGGAATCTCTCTCCATCTCACCTTGCCCATGGTCTGATCACCATTTGATTTCCTTTTCCCTTCCTGTCCACCCCCCAACTAAGCCCCCCCGCCCCAAAAACACCTGGGTCCGATCGTGGGGCCAAGTTAACCCAGAAAGTCTTTCCTCCCTTCTTAGTTCTTCCCTCCCTTCCCTGCATGGCCTCTCCACTCTTTCCCAGGTGGATGCCATAGATCAATGGCTCTCCTCTGGCCGCGACTCCGTTGCCCCGCTCAAACGCATCACCTCCAAACGGGAGAAGGACGCCAACCGATGGTTTAACGTCGAGCTTAAGGCCACCAAATTAAAAGTACGTCGCGCAGAACGGGCTTGGAGGAGAAACTATTGCCCCACTCTAAAACTGGAGTATACCAACATTCTTACCCAATATAAAAAAGACATCTTGGAGGCCAAAACATCATACTTCTCCTCCAAAATCCTAGCCGCGGAAAACCAGTCTAAGGAGATATTTACAATCGTCCACAGCCTGGCGTTCTCAGACAGAACAACCCTCAAGCCCGCCCCATCTGAAGAACTCTGTCTTTCCCATAATAACTATTTTATTCATAAAATTGCCACCATCAAGGCCAACATTCCCCCCCTTCCCCTTCCTTTGTGGACCCCCAATGTCCCCCTCCCAAGGGTGTACTCATCACCCTCCCCCCCATCACTAGAGAATGTCTGGCCTCCTTAGTCCCTTTGGTCAACTCTGGTTCTCCTCTTGACCCCTGCCCGGCCCATATTCTCCGTCATATCTTTGTTACCTGCCCAGATCCCCCCCTTCACCTCCTTAATAGCTCTCTTGCCCAAGGCGTTGTTCCCAACTCCTTGAAATCGGCGGTTATTGTGCCCATTTTGAAAAAAACCCGGGGCTGATCCTTCTGTCCCTGCCAATTTCCGCCCCATCTCCCTCTTGCCATTTCTGGCCAAGGTGCTCGAGCGCCATGTCACCCGCGCTCTGAGCTCCTTTGTGGAGACGCATGGAGCCCTTGCCCCCCGCCAGGCCGGCTTCCGCTCCGCACACTCTACGGAGTCCGTTGTCATCTCGGTCCTGGACAACCTCAGGGAGGGTATGGACACCAATCAATACCAGGCCCTTGTGCTCCTCGATCTTTCAGCCGCCTTTGACACGGTAGATCACACCATCTTGTTATCCCGTGTCAGGGCGGCGGGGATCGGGGGGACCGCCCTGGTCTGGTTGTCCTCCTTCCTGAGCGATCGCACTCAGGCTGTCCGCCTGGGTGACTTCACAGCGGACGTCCGGAAAGTTCAGTGCGGTGTCCCCCAAGGCTCTTCCCTCTCCCCCCTCTTGTTCAATCTGTATGTCGCCCCTCTTATCTTTTCCCTTCAACAGAGGGAGGTCGCCGTATTTAATTATGCGGATGACCTCCAGCTTGTTTTCAACCTATCTTCTTCTCCCTCTTCTGTGCTAAACTTTCAATCTGTCATGCTCCATATTAGGGACTGGATGAACCACAACCACCTCAAACTCAACCCTGACAAGACCGAGCTGGTGTTGACGGGTGGTTCATCCAGCCCCTGGTCCTCTCTTTTCTGGCCTCCCTCTCTTGGCCCTTCCCCCGCACCCTCCTCCTCTGTTAAAACCCTAGGCATAAAAATCAATTCTCAACTCACCCTTTACTCCCAGGTTAGCTCTGTGGTATCTTCCTCTTTTCTTTCCCTGCGCACTATACGCAGAGTGTCTCGCTTCTTCACTTTCTCTGCCCTCAAGCTTATAATCCTGGCCATGGTGGTGTCCCGCCTGGACTACGGCAATGCTTTATATGCCGGCATCCCTGCTTATAGCTTGCGGCGCCTACAACAGATTCAGATCCAGGCGGCACGCCTGGCTTTCAAACTTCCTAAATTTCACCATTCTACCCCTCTTCTGAAAGCTTTACACTGGCTCCCCGTGTGTGCCAGGGTCCAATTCAAGCTTGCAACCATCACCTTTCTGGCCCGACTTGGCTTGGCTCCGGCATTTATCTCGTCCGAGATTACTCCATACGTTCCCACTAGGGAACTACGCTCGTCCTCTCAATCCCTCCTCACTGTCCCCCGTTTCCGGAGAAAGAAGTGGGGAGGATCTAAATTTGCCACCCTTGCCCCGACCCTTTGGAATTCCCTTCCCCTTGAACTTCGTACCATTACTCTGTACCCACAATTCCGTAGACACCTTAAGACCTATTTGTTCACGAAGTCTTTTGATTAATCTTCCTCCAACCCTCCCTCCAACCAGCCCCGACTGCCATTTTGCTTACTACCTTGTTGTTGTTAGTCTCCCCCCTCCCCGGATATCCACCCCGCCTCCCAGCTGCTCCGCCCACGCCCCTCCCCCCAACTCCTTTATATGACTGATGTACTTCCGCGTAGCGTTCACGCGCAGCGTTCGCGCCCAATCCGCGCCGAAGGTGCGCCAAAGGTAAGCCCGTCTACGCCCGTCCGCGCCTGGACCGCGCCCAGCGCCAGACCCCCTGCCCCTCGCGCTCCCCAGCCCCCCCGCACTACCTACGATGCCGCCACCCTCCTAGCCCTTAACCCCGGCCGCGCCCCCAACTGCGTCCAAGCCGCTCCTGGACGCACCCATGGACCGTTCTCCTGCTTCTCCTGCAAATTCAGCGGCACCGACAACATCTCCGCTACAACCACACCACAGATCCCCGACCCCAACCACCTACAATGCATCCTTCTCAACACCCGCTCGGTCCACAGGCACGCCATTGACCTTTGGAACCTACTAGACACCATCTCTCCTGACGTCGCCTTCCTAACGGAAACATGGATGAACGCATCCTCCGCCCCTGACATCGCCAGCGCTATCCCAGATGACTATAAGATCACACGCAAGGACCGCACCGACCACACAGGAGGAGGAATCGCTATCGTCCATAAGAAATCCATCCGCATCTCTACCAGCTCCGACGCCAACCTCGCTAACTCTGAACACCTTCACTTCCAGATCCACATCGACCCCAAGACCACACTCAGAGGCACCCTCCTTTACAGACCACCAGGACCCCGCGCAAAATTCAGTGAAGACATCACGGACTTCATCACCCCACACGCGCTCCCCTCCAAAGACTACATCCTTCTGGGAGACCTCAACTTCCACCTTGAAAAGATCAACGACCGCAACTCCGCCACCCTCTTAGACAACCTCGCCAACCTCGGACTTAAACAACTGGTCACTTCCCCCACCCACATCGCAGGTCACACACTCGACCCCATCTTCACCTCCAGCAACCATGTCTCCTTCAGCCACACTACGGATCTCCTCTGGACTGACCACAGCTGCGTTCACTTCACCTACAACAAGCCGAAACCCATCATCCACCTCCAACCAACTCTACAAAGAAACTGGAACAAAATCACCACGGATCAGATCTCCACATCGCTCCTTCGAACCTCCCCAGCCCTCTCTTCTAACGCCAACGAAGCTGCCTCCAACCTCACCCTTTGGTTATCCAACACCGCCGACACCTTAGCACCACTGAAAAAACGTCAACACAAACTTGGCAACAAGAAGGCCTCATGGTTCAACGATGATCTCAAGAAGTCCAAGAAACTGTGCCGCTCCCTGGAAAAGGCCTGGAAAAAAGACCCATCCACCAGCAACAAGGACGCCCTCAAAAGCGCCACCCGCACTCACCACCAACTGATCCGAAAAGCCAAGAAAACAGCATTCAAGGATCGACTTGACAACAACGCCCACAACAGCAAGGAACTTTTCAACATCGTCAAGGAATTTTCCAACCCCTCGGCCAACTCCAACGACATCACCCCCTCTCAAACCCTCTGCGACTCCCTAGCCTCTTTTTTCCACAACAAGATTGCTGACATCCACAACAGCTTTGACAACCAACCCGGAAGCCAACCCACCCTACCATCTGCTGACCATCTTCCCCCCGTAAACACCCTTAACGCCTGGAACCCAATCTCCACTGAGGACACCATCCGCCTGATGAATTCCATCCACTCCGGATCCCCCACAGACCCATGCCCTCACCACATCTTCAACAAAGCAGACTCCGTCATAGCACCGCACCTCCGAGACGTCATCAACTGCTCCTTCAACTCCGCTACCTTCCCAGAAGACTGGAAACACGCTGAACTCACCGCCCTTCTGAAAAAACCAACAGCAGACCCCACCGAACTCAAAAACTACCGCCCCATCTCGCTTCTTCCATTCCCGGCCAAAGTCATCGAGAAAGCCGTCAACAACCAGCTCGCCGCCTTCCTCGAAGCCAACAAATCACTCGACCCCTCACAATCTGGCTTCCGAGCCAAACACAGCACTGAGACCGCCCTCATCGCAGCAACAGACGACATTCGAACTCTACTGGACAATGGAGACACAGTCGCCCTCATCCTCCTCGACCTCTCCGCAGCCTTCGACACAGTCTGCCACAGCACCCTTTTACAACGCCTCAGAAACATCGGAATCCAAGGAAAAGCACTGGAATGGATCACCTCGTTCCTCACCGGAAGAACCCAGAGAGTCCGCCTCCCACCATTCAAGTCCGAGGCCTCTGAAATCATTTGCGGCGTACCTCAAGGATCCTCACTCAGTCCCACCCTATTCAACGTATACATGAGCCCCCTCGCGGCCATCGCCCGCCAACACAACCTCAACATCATCTCTTACGCGGACGACACTCAACTGATCCTCTCTCTCACCAAGGACCCCAGCACCGCCAAAACTAACCTACACGAAGGAATGAAAGAAGTCGCCGAATGGATGAAACAAAGCCGTCTGAAACTGAACTCAGACAAAACAGAAGTCCTCATCTTAGGTACATCCCCCTCTGCATGGGACGACTCCTGGTGGCCGGAAGCCCTCGGAAAAGCACCCATCCCGACAGACCACGCACGGAACCTTGGCGTCATCCTGGATTCTTCACTCTCAATGAACAGACAAGTCAACGCCGTATCATCTTCCTGCTTTAACATTCTTCGCATGCTCAGAAAAACATTTTGCTGGATCCCCTCCGAAACAAGGAAAACAGTCACCCACGCCCTAGTCACTAGCCGACTGGACTACGGAAACACCCTCTACGCAGGTACCACCGCTAAACTCCAGAAGAAACTACAACGAATCCAAAACGCCTCAGCCAGGCTCATATTAGACATCCCACGCAACGAACACATCTCTGGTCACCTTAAAGACCTCCACTGGCTACCCGTCAATAAGAGGATCACTTTCCGACTGCTAACCCACGCACACAAATCACTCTACGACATCGGACCAGATTGCCTCAACTCTCGACTGTCCTTCTACACCCCCTCCCGCCAACTTCGCTCTTCCAGCCAAGCCTTCGCCACTGTACCTCGCATCAACAAGACCACCATGGGAGGCAGATCCTTTTCTTACCTGGCTGCCAAAACTTGGAACTCACTCCCCGCTTACCTTCGCCTCACCCAGAATCACCTAGCGTTCAGAAAGCAGCTTAAAACGTGGATATTTGACAAATAATCCTCCTCCCCTTCCTAAGCGCCTTGAAACCCTCTGGGTATGTAGTGCGCTATACAAATTTTATGACTTGACTTGACTTGACTTAGCCCCGGATCCGGTTAGAGTTAGCGCCAAGAAACCGCTGGTATACGTGCGCTCTAGAAATAATTTTAAATCAAATCATTAAATCATTACTGCGGAGCGGGTTTTATTGAGTCGTGAGTGTGCTAGGAATTTAAAAGAGAGACAGACAAAAAACACATAATGTATAGGCACATAGTATTCAGCCATATGCATCAAGTGAGTCAGCGCCAGATGCCTAAACATGTCAGCGAATAAGGCGGTAGTGTTGGCGCTGGTGGCGGAACGTGGCATGCAGCGATCTCATTATATATGCGATATGGGTGCTAGTGCCTAAATGCGGTCAAACATTGCTGTGAAGGATTTAAATGCACTGCTTACACCTATACTCAGGGGACAAAGCTCCATGGACCTCTGCCAGGGGCCGGGACCATTTTGCACTCTGGAATTAGTGGAGAGAAAAAAAAAATCATTGTGTGGGGGAGGCTTCGGCCATTTGCTTCAACCGGTAAAGGAATGCACACCCAGTCACGGCCGAAGGCAGCATGACTGGCGGCTGTACCGTGAGCGGGGCCGGCCTCTCTTACTTACTTCGCATGGTCTCCAGACCCGAAAGGAACCTGTTGTCTGGTTGTGAGCTCCGATGGAAATGAGCTCCTGGAGTTGCGGCATTTAAATACCTTAGTGGTATCACAGGTGTAGCTCATTGCTGGCAAACAGGGACTGAGTGAGTAGTGTTCTCCCGATCTCGCGCTGCTCACAGGAGGCGTGTCAGGCGGGGTCTGTGTGAGTAGCGTACTCCTGCTACTCGCAGAGGCGTGTTTTCCGGTAGGAATAGGCAAAAAAGAGATACACATGCTCATGCCCTGATGAATGATCCTGATATATACTATGGTAAATTGAATAGTATATTAAGGCACGAGCATGTGCATTTTTTTCCTGTCCATTCCCGCAGGAAGATACGCCCCAGTGAGTAGCGCTAATTCTAGGAGAACGCTACTGACGCAGACCCCGCCTCATGTACTTTACATTTTTCTTGAGACATTATTAACACTGACCACTTTGGAACCCACAGTCCTTTATATACTATTCAATTTACCATAGTATATATCGGGATCATTCATCAGAGCATGAGCATGTGCATCTCTTAGGTGAACAGTTGACACTCTCTCAGTCATACACCACCTATTCTACAACCTCCGGAGCAGCGCCTGTAGGAGACTGCTGGGGTGAGTGTGAGACGCTTCCTAATAAACCCAACCTATTCTACAATGTCCCCCATAGCACCTGTAGGAGACTGTTGGGTGAGCGTCAGATACTCTCTAATAAAGCCAAACCCCTTTTACACACTTTCCTGCAGCACCTTGTGGTTCTGAAAATTATGGACCCTGCTATAATGTGGTACCGAAGCCCAATACCCGTGTCAGAAAATATCATCGTACCATGACGAATTTGGTATCGGCAGACCGGTAATGATTTGGACATTATACCTGTGCATTTGCGTCATGATCGAGCAATGCAATCACCTTAAAATAATAGTTTCTGTCTTGAACACTCGAGGTTCCATTTTGTGAGCGGCATCCATCTTGTGGTTGCCCTTAAATAGTCAATTGACCAAGGCCGAATTCGAGCTGAAAGGACACGTCCACCTTTCCTGACTCCTCTCTGACCTGGGCGAGCTGCCTTCACTGCCTTCACTGCCTCCAGCCAAACCTGTTCGGGCAGCCCCCAACCCACTGGCCGAGCGAGATTAGCATCAAGGCACAACATGTCATAAACCATTCACTGCATACAAACCACACTTTATCATACACACACCTGTCTCTGTTTCTTCTTTATGGCTAGTTTTACAAGGAGGAGGTGCCCGATTTTATTGGGGTTTCATCAATATCTGATGGAAGTTCTGGGCCTGGCTGGGTAATCTATCACAAACTGGACATACGAAAATGTAGGCTGGCCATCATGACTTTGCTTTTGCATTGTTGTGAAAATATGTATATGACCATACTGTAAACTAGAGAATTCTTGCCCGAAGCTAGTATTTTTGTATAAAAGGAGAAGGCTGGTTCTGTAAAAATGAACAGTCTCCTGGGAATATACACACCGTGCTGTTGTACTTCTAGGACGCTTGTTACTTGGTTGCAGCCAATAAAACTCGATCCTTGACATCACCTAGAAGACTCTGTGTTTCTGTGGTCCAGAACAGGAAGAACTCAAGAGGTCTCTGGGTGTTGCCCCTGGCACCGCCGGGTTCCTAAAAACCCGGTACCTCAGTTTGGCGCCCAACTCGGGGCGGTATCAAGTGGTGTCGGTCCAAGCCAGATGTTCGTGAGGAGCTTCGTGTGAAAATTCCAGAGGACGGCCAGCCACTTCAGCGACCCCTGTATGTCGACGTGGTTCCGAAGGTCTTTGCTGCGAGGTTCCCCGCGTCCCGACGGCTACGAATGACTGCTGCCCTGACTATCGCCCTGTTTTGGACCCATTGATGCTTGGTAGAGCGAAACGATAGACGAGTATTCTAGTGACGTCATCGATCATCAATACTTCAGTTAAGTATAAGTGGAGCGTCTCCCAGTCCTTAGTTTGATTCTTAGTTTTGGTATCCTTGAGATACGCTTTGATTTGGAACTTGCAAGCGCCAAAGCCGAGGTACTCGTGTATTCACGAGAATATCGTATTCGATAATCCTTTGAAGTTTGAAGCTAGACTAGTGAGCGAAGATGCCTGGTCTTAGCAGACTTGTTTTGTCTTGGTTGTAGTAAGGACTCCCGATTAGAGGATTCGTGTCCGGTTCCTCCGATTGGAACTCCAACATATGAGCTCTATGTAAAGCACGGCGTAGGCCCTATCACATATAATGAAGTGTGGATAAAATACATCAGAAAAGATGGTGTCTTAAAATGGTCCCAATATGGTAGCTTTGACACAGAAATATTAGATAATCTAGAAGTGAAACTGTTCAAGAAGAAAGCCCGGCCGGCGATGTTTGACTTTTTTCGCCTATGGCGCAAGGAAGCCAAACAGAAAGAAATGAAATTAGCAAAGAAAAATAAAAGAGGTATGTCAATGGTGCAAGCCGCCGTTGCATACAGGGATAATGAGGAAGAGCAAGAGAGTGAACAAATGCTTAGAAGCAAGAAGTTAGCAGTAGACAAATGCTACCCAATGTTGCCACGTGAAGGACAAGGATCAACGGAGAAACTTGATAGCGATCCTTTAATGTCCCATTTACTGAGTTCTCCACCCCCCTATGCACAAAATGCTACTGCACCCCAGCAGCGCTTTGTTATACCGCGCCCCGGCGCACAAACTCCTGTTCTTACACAAGCACCAGCTCCTCTTCAGCTGGTTTCTACTCCTCCGGCGCAGCCCTCTCAAGGGCCGCCGCCTTTGCTACACACTCCATCTGCTTTCTTTACGATTTCACCAACTGCTCCAATTGCTTATCCTGATACTCTTTCTGCTACTGCCTCGACTTCTACTTTTCATCAGCCTGTCTTTTCTGGCGTATCTGCCTTTCCGCCTGCTTCTCCTTCTGTTCGACAGAGAGTGACAAACACTGTCACTGGTCTTTTCTCACCTTTCTTTGGGTCGCCTAAGACGACCCCTAATATGGAACGTAGACAGTTGCGAAGTCGACTGCCTGATTATCAGGAAAGAGAAGTGATGAATGAGTTAGCACGTAAATGGGTTACTGATACTGTAAAGTATGATGTTCGGTCCGTAATGGAAGTTTTCCGCCAGTGGGAAGCATCTAAACAGAGATATGTATTTGAGCAGATGTGTCTATATCTCCGTGAAGATGTGAGGGGAAATGATCCAGAATATGACATGACTGAATTACTTTGTGTGCGATTCAAGTTCGCAGAAGGCATGATTGTAGGTGCCGATGTTGAACAAGCAATTGAGATGTTATTGTCATATAGAAGCAAGGGAAGCAATTCCCGATCACTATCTGAGTGTGACATGCCAGGTAGGAAGAAAGCGCGACAGTACCCCATGAGAGAGGTTCCTCCAGTTTGGAGGGAAGGTGATGCGAATGCGAATCCAGCAATTCCGCCGCATTTCCAGCGTGTAAGGGTACATGTTCCCTGGAAAAGATCTGAAGTTTTGGCTCTAAAGCAGACATTGCCTGATCCTCGCAAAAATCCTGCAGGGTATTATAAGGAGTTATCACAGACTGCCAGTTCATGTATCATGAATTTAGCCGATGTAGACATGTTGTTTGGAAATGTTGTTCCACAGCCTTTATGGGGAAAGATTTGTCATGCAGATCATGACCAAGAGCTAGGTGATACATGGGTTAATATTGCTGCTGCTGATGCTAGACAAGTTGGTGGCTCTAAGCCCGAGCCTTTGGTAGCAGACCTTCCTGGTAGAATTATCACATATATGAAGACTTTAATGCCTGAATTGCGTGTAAATTGGGACAAGTTGTCTGCGTGCAAGCAGAAGAAAGATGAAAATGTGTCTGACTTTTTCACGAGGTTTGAAGAGACTTTCGTCAATCATAGTGGTCAGGATATGGCTACCGAGGGTGGCCAAAGATTGTTTGTAGACAAGTTTGTGCATAATCTGCTTCCTGAACTATGTAATCAATTGAAAGATTCAGAGAGTGCTTGGGCTGTTTCCACATCAGCGCAGATTTTAGCCACAGCCCAGTACTATGAGAATAGGCGCAAAGACGAGCTAGAGAAGGCAGACAAAAAGACTAAAGACTTGAAAACTAAAGTCCTTCTCCAGCAAGCTTATCCGCCTCGTACTGCTAGTCAGCGCGATTATCAGCAACCTCAGCAGTATTCGAGAAACTCGCAAAGAAACGAGTCTTCTCAACAGCGTTTACAATATGGTCCCAATCAGTGTGCGTATTGCAAGGAAGAGGGTCATTTCAAGAATAGTTGTCCAGCTCTGTTGCGACGTTTGAATGGTGTTTCTGGTGCAAGAGGTAGAGGTGTTCAACAGGCTCCTAGAGGTAGGGGCCTTGGAAACTTCCCCCAGAATGCTAGTTCTTTTCCGCCTCAGAATTCCATGAACAGCTTTGATCAACAAAATAATACGTCTTCTAGGACAGCTCAGTATTATGCTGATGACTATTATGCAGAAAACGAGAATGAGGGTAACGATTGCTAGGACAGCCATGGACAAAGAGATGGAGTTGTTTCAGTTCCAGTAGATCAGAATGGACCTTATGTTGAGGTGATTACATCAGGTGTGTCAGAACCTTTTCTGTTGGATACTGGTGCTACAAAGAGTTCTATTATGCACTCAAAACTTCCTGGCGCACCTTTGTCTGGCGAAATGAATGTATCAGTAGGTTTTTCTGGCGCCCCTGTTAGGAACCCGATCTCTAGTCCTATGTCCCTTTCTGTTGGGCCATGTGAATTAGAAGCACCCCTCATTCTTACAACAGGTTGTGGTGAAAACTTGTTGGGATTGGATCTGTTAAAGAGATTATATGCGACTTTGTACTGTTCTCCTTCGGGAGTACAACTCACCCTAGGTAAGAAAGTGGTTTCTCCAATGTATTTGTCAAGGGAAGATATTCCAACAGAATTATCTTCTCTTCCAGATGTACTTTGGGCCACTGGTTCTAATGAAGTGGGTCTTTTGGAGATAGCGCCATATGTTATAACATTGAAAGCCAATGTTAGGTTGCCACGTATTCCCCAATACAAGATCTCTAGCGAAGGTGAAAAGGCGTTGTTGTTAGCAATCATTTACGATCTGATTGAGAAAGATGTCATTGAAGAGACAACAGGTAACGTTTGTAACAGTCATGTTCTGCCAGTTTTAAAGTGTACTGATCCGTCTCAGCCTGTAGTGTAGTTCCTAGTTTACCACTAGGCCCTGCGCATTGGAATAACATAAACAGTAGTATCGACGTGGAACTGCTTATATTCCAGGCCTCCACTGACTATGCTAAACTTAATTGGGTTGTGTTACCAACTAGCTCAGAGGTCACTGGAAACTTTCTTCTCTGCATAGGAAGTGATCAGCTTCCCTGGCACAGACAAGAAGGGATTCAGTTTTCCAACAACCGTGCAACATGACAACTTTGCTCCTCAGATCAAGAGTCAATCTCTAGGGTCGTGTGAAACAATAGACATGTATTTCACTCAGTCAGTCTAGTGCAGTTTACTTTCACGAGATGTAGAGAATAGAGAGACGGGCGTGTATCAATAAAGGGTTAACATTTATTGAACAGTCTTTATTCTCGTACAAGAGAAATGTATTGCCACAATTGCAATAATTGTTATTATAAAAAGTACGTACAGTAAGATAAGTATTGCGAAATAGAACTGTAAAAGCATTGATATGGTTTCTTAGCCATACAATGGTTTAAAAGTAATAAAACATATATACAGTCATATATACATTAGGCTAACATACTCAACTGGTGCTTCTAACTACGCCTACCCCAGTGTGCCTGACCTAAGCCTAACACGTGAAAGGGGAGTAAGTAAGTAGCTTTAAGTTAAGTTGGTTTTGCCAAGGTTTGTTTCAAGAATTCTCGTCTAAGGGTTTAGTCAACACCATACCTCTGAATAGAATGATGGAGGATTGGTATCTCCTTCAGGGGTCTCTCTCGATATCCCAGTCACCTGCGAGGGTAAACCGGAAACGCTGTAGCTGGATTTCTCTGCACGAGAAAGGCAGCGCTGCTCTTCAGCGCGTCGAGGAAGGAGGGGGGACAGCGTCCGCGGGCAGCTGGAATCTGCTGGATGTCTTCGCAGAGGGACGGCTGTTCAGCTCCTTAAGCGTACTGCACCATAGTTCGCGCTGTAGCGGCGATAATGGTATCAGCAGCTTCACCACCACAGGATAGCAGGCTGCAGCGACAGAGTGCTAGATTTACCAACACAGGGTCATGCAGGCAGCTTGCATCAGTAGCTCGTACTACAGGCAACAGGCAATTGCTTAAGGCAACGTTGGTAATATTTATACCTGACAGGTGCCGGGTTTGACGCAAGTTTGCTGGACATAAGACGTCAATTAAAGATGTCACTAGGAAGTGATAGTTATCAGATGCTCATTAGAGTTCCATTACTAATCAAAACATAGCAAGCGGGGATTT
The DNA here is from genome assembly GCF_964263255.1 of Lissotriton vulgaris. Classification (NCBI taxonomy): domain Eukaryota; kingdom Metazoa; phylum Chordata; class Amphibia; order Caudata; family Salamandridae; genus Lissotriton; species Lissotriton vulgaris. The sequence goes on along the minus strand of NC_141685.1, from coordinate 69,140,745 downwards.
CCAGGTTTGCTAAGTTTTTATCTTGTTGAAGAACTCGGAGTGTTATCTAGGAATATCAGATAGTGACTACTGCTCTGTCATTGCACTAATTGGTCGCGAAGGAAGTGGCAGAGGGAACTATGCTGGAATGTGGCTCTGTTCGTGTGAGGCCAGAGATGACTTTTCAGAGAATCGCACTTGAACGGTTATGCCAATATAGGGAATAAAGGGATTTATAGCCGAATAGGGGCATAAGGTCACAGTATCGATCAGGAACCTAGATAAACACGCAACACCCACTCCACGGGTTAATGTCCATCAAAATTACTAAAATTAAGATCTATGGTGGGAAGGTTTTGTCAGCAGTGCTATATGGTGCTGAGTTATGGGGAGGTAGCAACCTGGACTCCCTGAAACATGCCCAAAACAAATTTCTAAGGATGGCAATTGGTCTGCCACAATCGACACCTTTAATCCCCCTACTATACGATCTGGGGTGTCACTCGGTGGTCGATTGTGCACGATTTCGACCGATTTCATTCTGGCGACGTCTGTGGACAACCCCTGACCTACACCACTATGCTGAAGCCTGCCTTGAGTTAAAAAACTCTCCGGGTGCCCTAAAAATAGGATGGTTCAGAGATCTTAAGGCTACTCTCCTATCTTTGGGCCTCTCAGAGCTGTGGTTGTCGCCTGAGACAGCCACATTTCCATCTAAAAATGAACTCAAAGAGTGTTATTGGGCCTGGGTGATGCTCAATACCTTTATAAAAACAAGCCCAAGTAGTCTTACAGGTTTATTTTTTGTGCACAAAGATCTACCCAGGTTAGAAAATTACTGGGAGATCATTACCAAACCCCTGGACCGAAAACTTTTTTTCCAATTCAGATGTGGCACACTTCCTATTGGGGACTTCACCACTAAGTGGGGAAAAGCTAGACAGGGGTTTTGAGCAAAATGTCAAGGGTCTGGGGAAAGTCTATCTCACATTTTGTTTGTGTGCCCCCAATACTCTGCCCCCAGATCTAAGTGGCTCAAACCAGTCTGTAGTCAACTAGGCACACGCTCGTCTGCTGAGGCCCTGAGACTGTTAAAAACGAATCTGGATCCGATCATTGTGGTGGGGGTAGCAAAGTTCCTAGGCTGGGCCTGGATTATCAGAAGTAGGTTTATTAATTCAAATTAGCTGAGACTGTTTTATCTTATATTACTGTGGTAACCAGTATCTGTATCTTTTTTAACTTTTGTATACTTCTGCAAGAAGTTATTCGATGCCAATGATTTAATACTGATTTTACATATGTTACTGTGTTTTTTGTATTTATGTCTTTTATGATGAATTAATCGAATAAAGACTTCTTGAACTGAACTGAACTGAACTACTAAAATTAAGCAATAAGATGCATGTGTAACATCGCCCACCCCAAAATACATAAATGCATTCGAAATAGGCGTACTTGTAATACATGGAATTTAGGTACTGTACGTTTTTTTAAAGCATAGTAATCATTCAAAAAATTATTGCATATGAAATCAATGAACGATTATGCAAAAGGAATTACACAAGAAGTATCTCTGACAGAAGAAAGGCGAGATAAATCATCACATAAAAATGCATTGTAATAACATGTGTGCTAGAGGCTGGTGTTATGCTGTTATGTCTCTAGATGTGCTTAGAAATAGAAGTGTGAAGCTTCTGTTCTCTAAGAATAGTTTTTACGTTAAGCAAAGAATTGTTCGTGCCAAAAAGGGTCAATATTAGAAAAATTGTCCAATTCAAAGAATTATTGCTTGAACGGGGAAAAATAGATTTCCAAAGCTCTTGGCAGTTTCTGTTGATCAAAACTGAAGGCCGAATTCAGAGTTCTTGGGAACACTGTGTGTCGGAAAAGCTTCTAAAAGTTATTGTTTCTCTACGGGTGAGAACATCGTATCAGACAGGCTCTCAAAGAATTGGTCTACAAATTCAGGTGATAGTTCAACCAAATTAGATAGCGCTGTAACTTGGCAGGTGTGAGAATGATTGCTGTCATCGAAGGCAGGACCAGCAATGCTCACAGAACGTTGTACCTGGATGATGTTGCTTTTGTCACTCGCTCCACTGTTACCACTTGGTTGTAGCACAGGAGTCTCCACGAATGCCGTCATCAGGATTGGTAGCCGCTGGGGACAACACAATGCGTGAGCCGTTATTGGACTGAGCAAAGTATCGACGTCCATTGGTACTGCTGATGGAAGTGAAAGACAGATGTCCAACACGCATTCATCTCCGCAAAGCATACACCGTAGCACAGGTAAAATGCAATTTTGCCATATCGGTCTGAATGAAAGGAACCAGGTCATGTTTAGATCTCTCAGCCTGGCCAATCCGAGGACGTTAGTTATCCTGTCCCGGTAGCGCATTGCTAGGATTGTCTCTTCCATTCCCATGGGAGCTATGTCTGAGCCGAGGCTTGCCATAACGTAGCAGGAGGGTCAAAAATAGAATCCCTGCGACGAGTCCCAAAAATAGTGGTATGCCGCCAAAGATGGAGTGCACAAAATTAGGAAAGATTCCCAAAATTGCCTGGAAGGGTGTTAGCAGTCCCGTAAAGACTGTCTTAAATATGCCTGGGATGCTTGTTGCACTAGACATGTTAAGGAGTTGGCTTAACATTTCTACGAAATGCACGGGGCAATTTGTTGATAAAAGGTCATGAACTTCAGTAGCTGTCCTTGCAACTAGAAGATCATACGTCTCTTTAGATGACGTTATAGGCACTGTTGTCTGTAAAAGTACAGATTTCATTTTGCTTAATGTATCAATTCGTATAGAATAGAGATTCAGACGAGGCCAGATGGGAGTCACTATGTCTGGAGGCCCACTCGGGAACAATGCTTGCATACAGCATTTGACCATGGATGTTACTTGTACCAGATAACTTTTCCCTGGCGCGAGGCCACAACATCTGTGATCCGTTCTAAGAATGTAACTCCCATTCGAAAGTTGCATAAAGAAGGGCTCTATCTGAGTTGCAGGTGTGACTAGCTGGTGGCATGAAAGGTTGTTTGAATTTCCATCACATGCTCCGTGTAAATTAATACCCTGACACAAAAGTATACCGCTTAGTGAATGTTTACAGTTCTCACCACTAAGAAATACATTTTTGTCGCTGTCACTATAGCAAGAATGAGTGTATGGTAATTTCCATATAGATTTTACATATCCTTTACCCAATTGTTCATACTGGCCAGCAGGTATGTATTCAAGGCACTTTTTAAATCGGAAAGTTGTTATCGGAATTGTGATAATTCCGTGTATTATCCATTCAATGACAGGACTCTCTGACATTGTCAATGGTAATCTCTCGAGTTTTTCGATGCTCAGGATTGTATAGTCTGCTCCTTTCTGTGCCAAACTGATCTGTTTATCAGTAAGGTTAAAACTGGAAAATAATGACGTTGTGTTGATTAAACGCCAAGGCACATAGCCTGAACGAAGATTTTGCAGCGTCCAGCCTAATTCTATAATAGAGCGTAATTGAGACTGGCCCTGTTGTAACATAAGCAAATCTCTGTCTATCACATCAAAGGCAGAGGATACAATATTGTCCAACGAATATATTCTGGAAGACAGAGTCATTAACCCATTGTCTACTACAGAAAGTGATTTTTCCAAATTAATACGATCAATTTCTCGTATTTTTTCAGCAGTTTCAATTTGCTTTACTTTCCAAGCCTCGTTGTAAGCAGCATAGATACTGGTCGCTATGAAACGCTTTTGACGCTGTTTGCGTGGTCCAAGAATGAAATCGCGCAAATCAGCACCATCTTTTAATAAAGACAAGTGTTGCTTAATTTCAGCCAGTGTGGATGTAGTTAGCCATTCTAGGCAGAGTTTCCCTACACTGTATGTTGTTATATTCCCTGGATGTTGTCTCTGGGAATATCTTGAGTCCAATCTGGTCATTTTTAACCCCTGTGTTTTATTCAGGAATCTATCTTGACAGCTATTTGTGTCTGTAGGCCAGATTAACCATTTTTTCCAATCAGGATGTGTTCTGTTGAAATGTAAAATATGTGACACGTCTAATTCAATATCTGTGGTTGCATTCTCAGGTATTGGCTTTGGTATAGACGGTGTTTTAAGGTCTTTGTTCTTAGCTAGGCCAAGACAAGATGTTTGGTGTATTGTGTCATTCAAAAACAACATTTGTTCTGGTATCATGCAGGTTCTAAATAGTGCTTCAATGCCTTGCACCTGACAATCTTTTGTACCCCAAATTGTTTTCGTTTCAATATTATTTTTCCAATAATCAAAACCAAATGTCATCATTTTGTCATAAAATGCTTCTGAATATATCAATTTAGAATTTGTCAGCATTGTTTTCATTCCTGTTTTATCTAACAGTTTGTAATAAAACGTTTCTGCATTACTTGTGTTAAACCCTGAGAAGTATTTGAATTTCTCAAAAAATGCTTTAGAACTGCTTTTAGGTGGTGTAGAACAATGTTCCCATTGATTATACATAAAAACATTTCTAGGCTGTGCAGATTTATGCAAGTAGTGATCCCCATAGTGGGTGTAACAGAATAACTGCTCATAACTAGATGAACCTTGTAAATAATCATGATCTGTGAATCTAGCTGACATTACTAAATCAGACATCATGTCATTAATACTGTTAAAGTCCCAATCATCAGAGAATGTACTAGGAGTCACAAAGTCACTTAAGGAAACCTTTAGTTGATGAGGATACTTCAGGATTTCGACCGGACCATAGATCTCATAGTCTGTTTTCTCCCATACTACCCCACCAGGTATTGGAATTGCTGTGACATTTACTGTTGACAGTTCTCTTTTCTTCACATGGGATGATCTGTGTGGTTTCAGGACTAGGTTGATGTTCTGACTTGCTGTGTCCATTCAATTGTAATGAACGTTCCTAAAATTAAAACTAAAATTAGGCATAGTAGGAGTATGAATACCCCTGAGATAATCCAATGCTCAATCAACGGTGAATCCAGATATAGTTCTTTGATTTGTTGAAGGAGTCCTGTTGTATTTTCTTTAGAATACTTTTTTGTTTCTGGCATCACTTCGGGGTCGTTTAAATCTTCAGAGAAGTTGTCGAAGTTGATGAAATAACCAGAGGCAGTTCTGTCAATTGATGGGATTGTTCTTTCAATCTGTCTTTCGGTAGCACTTTCTGATGCCACATCATTGTAGACTGGTGTTGTTTCTTGACAAACTGTTTCAATCTGTGTTTCAAGAGGCACGAGTTCCATGGCATTATTGCATAGTCCTTCATTGTGCACTGCAGGCTGATCGAATGTGATTAGTCTTTCAGTTTCAACGTCTTGGATTGTTGCAAGTTTGGGTATTCTGTTGTTTCTTGGGAGTCCACTGGGCCTACTGTTGATTATAGGCCACATGCTTGTGGTTTTACCAGATCGATAGACACGACTCTGTTCTCCTTTTTACCAGCAAGGGGCGGTAGCACAACTGATCTTGTTCCGGTGACTGCCAAGACAGGTACTGCTTTTCTGTAAGAAGGCCCAAATTCCTTCTTAACCGCGATCTTTTCTCTGACTAGGACCCCAATCTTTGGAATCCAGACAGGCCTTGCTGGGGCTGTTGCGGGTGGTGCCTCGTCAGTGGTACTTGGCTGTTGCTTTAACTTTATGTTGCTTAATGATTTTCTTGTTTCATTCAGTTCCTGTAAAACAGCCAAGCGATCCTTTACATCAAAGTGCGTTGTTTCTTCTTGTACCACTGACATCTGACTATCGAGTTCCTGAACTCGCATTCTAATTCCGAACAATAGTTCGTATGGGCTGAAACCTTTTAGAGAATTTCTTGGCATGTTGTTAAGACTAGTCTGGACACTTATTAAATGTTTGACCCACGCAGCGCCTGAACCTAATACCTTCGCTGTTATAGATTGCTTTATGCCCCGGTTTTTTCTTTCTACCACACTATTCCCTTCGGGGTATGACGGACAAGAATACCACAACCCAATTCCCATGCTGGCCATGGCCTCCTTATAAGCTCGAGAGCTGAAAGCAAGATCCTGGTCAGAATGGAACGTGGTAATTGCGTATATGCCGATATGGACTCGCAAATCTTTTATAACCGTTCTAGCGTCAGCCGAGCGCTGGTGGCCTCATTTTTTAAGTGCTTTTCGTCTTAACTATTAATAGGACGCAGGATGGGGTGTAGGCAGCGTTACGCTCTTTCTGATTGGTAGCCGGTAGCAAGGTTCGCTACTGCGATCCCTATTGCAGTTTTCACAGTTGTTTGCATATATTTGGTGTTCTACACTCATTCCCGGCCACCAGAATACTGATTGCAATTCGGTCAGTGATTCCTTGATCTCTCTGTGCCTAGGACCCAAACCCATGTGTGCGTCTGCTATTAAAAATATTCTCCTGTTCGTGTTTGGAATTACTCTGTCCCCCACTCCAGGGATTCGAGCAAAAGGAACGGAGTTTGCATCGATGATGTATGCATAATTGAGTGGATAGTTTACGGGTAGTGCTGCACAGTCGCCTTTTACGGTCGTTTTTACTGCCAGCATGGTTTCCCCGTCTATGTACTTATCTGTACGCTTTTTTGTGGCTACGGAAGCCGGTTTAGTTGCTTCCGCGGTGGCTGTATTAGCCAATGAATTCCCTGCAACGTGAACGCCATCACGTTGAAGACTCTGTGCGTGAATCACGTGAGTCTTTTGTAGTTCTTTACTTAAAAGAGCTACCTCGTTCCAGAGCAATTTATGCTTTATTGTGGCACCTGTGTCATCTTTGTAGTCATTTTCGATCCAACTCTGCAGTTTATTGTTGTAAGAATTGACGCAAAAATGAGAATCGCACACGATAAGTGTCGGGAATTCGCGTTCTGCATTTTCGAGCGCCATCTTTAAAGATCTGATTTCAGTTCTCTGAACCGAACAGTTTCTTACAGATTCAGTTTTTGTTACTTTCGGTCTGAATTTACCGCACAGCCAACGACCTTTAATGATCGCACATGCTGCATCGTAGGATTTTCTCTCTACGTTGAAATGCTGTACAAAGCTATCTGTATAGATTATACATGCGTATTGTGGGAGAGGTAGAATTTCGATTGGCAGAGGATATTCTTCTTCATATTCTAAATCATTCAGATCTTCGAACTGCGGGGCGAAATAGTATTTCACGTCTTCCGCTCCTAGAGAATCTATACACTGTATCCATTTTGGATCCAGTGACACTGTAGGCAGGTTTACTGGGCTGAATAGCGCTTCGAAGGCGGATTCCGCTGTAAGGATATTAATCCGTTTGCCGTGTGCTAGTTCTCGTTCATTTGCTAATGCGATTTGCACTGCGTTCACAGTTCTTTCTGTGTGACTGAATGTTTTTTCTGCTTGTGTGTACAAGTGAGATTTAATTGAAATTGGTACCTTTTCTCCCTCATTAGAGGTTAGGTACGTGAATCCGCATCTTCCTGGGATGACTCGGATTACAAGATCGATCGTGTTGTCACGTGTATCTAATTTTGTTTTTGCTAACATGTCTGTTTGCAGTGATCTCAAAATTTCTGTGTGTTTTTGAGTCCAATTGATTTGTTTAAAATCAGGTTTAATTAGTTCGTAGATAGGTTTAACCCTCTCTGCGTAATTTAGGATGTAAGTTCTTCCGAAATTCAGAAAACCTAGAATGGATTGTAAATTCTTCAGCGTTTTTGGAGCTTGGAGTACAGCGCACTTCTCTAAGAAGTTGTCCGCTAGGCTTTTCCCTTCACTTGATAATTTGTACCCTAAGAACAGTACTGTCAGATGGGCAATTCGGGACTTTTTAAAGTTGAATTTGTAACCCTCTGCTGCGAACCCAAGTATAATGGTGTTCACTCTTTTCAAGTGAGTATCCAAGTCGTCGTCTGTGAGATAAATATCATCTACGTAAGATAATGCTTCATCATCATAGATTTGTAGTAACTCTGTTACCCTAGCTGAGAATAGTCCTGGGCTGTTCTTGAACCCCTGTGGGAGTCGACAGAATTTTTTCTGTGACCCAAATGCGGAGAAAGCGGTCAAATATCTGCTTTCTGGTGCAATGTTTTGACAAAAGAAACCATTAGAAATGTCTAATGTCGTTTTATATTTTTTCCTAACTATATTATTCATTAGGGCTGCACTATGCGAGTTTTGTACTGCAAAAGTTTTGCAACATGTATTAAGGTGTCTGTAGTCCAAAACTAGACGATATGAATTGTCTGGCTTAGAGACAGGAAACAAAGGATTGTTCATTTGAGAGGTGCATGTTTCAATCACCCCCTGGTACTCAAGTTGATCTAAGATCTCCCTGACTTGTTTTTTAGCTTCTTGCTTTATGGGATACTGCCGTTGGGCAGTTGGTTCACTTTTTAGTTGGATTTTGTGAGGAGGTGAATCCTCATCCCATCCTACATGATTTTTATACAATGCAGGTGCCTGGGCCACTGCCCATTTCCTTGCATATGTATATTTTTTGTGAATCGGTATGTGATTCGAGAAGGCAGGCATAATCACTTCTTCGCCACAAGGGCACTCCCTGACAAACTCTGGGGCCAATCTTTTTCAGCTAACAGAATATCATAGCCTTTTGAGAGCTTATCCCAAAATAGACCCTTAATTTTCCTAGTCTTATCACCCTCCATACGCAATGTTATTTCGTATATTTTATGGGGCTCGCTAAGTCTGGCGTCGGCAGTTTCAACTTGAATGTATTCATTCGTGTCCACTGTCTCCAGATGACTCATCAAGATCTTGCGCGCTATACTGATTTCTGTTGCACTGTCCAACATTGTCAATGCCCACTCCCCGTTTTTCAACTGTGTCCTCAGTATTCTCGGCATGGTTGATTACTCTAATACTGGCTACCTTCTTTTTCTGAAATTGAGATTTCTTATTTTGAGCAGGTTCCTTGTCTTTGGACTTGGTGTGCTCTCCTGGGTCTGACCGTCCTCTTCTCTCCGAATTCTGTGGAAGAGATCGAGAGGGACGTGTATCAATACTTTGATATCTATCAGGTTTTTTCAGATTATCCCTATTTCTAAGGTTATATCTTTTCTCAGAGGGCTCCCTCTGGGGAGACTGGCGTTCTCGAGTCGGAGTTCTTTCCCTCCGTCGAGGAGACCTTCCTCTGGACTGGAAAACTTTTTCCTTGGGAGTGGATTGTTTATTTCCATCCCAGCTCTTTTTAGGAGTATTTAAATTATTTTGAATAAATAATTTTTCAGGATTTTCGAGCAGTTGGGGCTTTACCGGTTTCCCACCCAAGCTGTCTCTACCTAATTCTTCATAGCACTTTTCTATGATTTTTGCTAGCTCAACAGGATCTTTTATATCTGTTTCCTTCAACTTCTGGCGAATCGCCACAGATGCTGCTTCTCCTCTTATATTGGCTAATAATATAGCCGAGACCTGCTTGAAGTCTTTCAGTAATTTCATACCTAGATTTAAAGCGGGCTCTGGACCGAATTCATTTTGAATCTGTTTTAGCACTTCTGGTATTACCACCATAGACGGAACACCGTGTGTTTTTGTGTAAATGGAAGCAAAGACTGTACCCCAAGTGTCGCAGTCCTCCACGTGTGGTGCGATTCCCATAGGAAGGCAGATGGTCAAGATTCTGTGTTTCTCAATAGGGGTAGTATCAGGAAATACTGCCTCTATTTGAGTGATTTTCTGTGCTAACCAGAAAGGAATTTGTTCCCGTTTTACGGGTGTTTTACCAAGACATGACTGTATGTTCTGTGGTGTAATTTTATTTGTATTCCCCTGATGAGGGGTCAGCTGTGGTACATTAACAGCTGGCTGGACTGTTGCAGTCCGCATTACATATTGGACTAATTGCCTATGTATTTTTATTAATGTGTTTAGCTGTACTAACAGCTCATCTCTAGACATTTTTACAATGTCCGGATGTGGTGTGTAGCTGGCTAGAACCGGCCACGTTGCTCCTGGTCTACCTAGTGGACCGAGCCTAGTTATGTGATCATTATGTTTTAGGGCGCCATTAAACCAGAGCAGGTGCTCTTGAAATTTAAGTGGAATTTCAATCTCCTCGTAAGGAGCGTACTCTTCCGGAGGTTTCTCTATTTTGTAATAGTGAAACTCTTTTGTTCTAGCGTTTACCGCTGGAAAGTTTATCCATGAATAGAATACCTCTGTCTGCCGATACTCGTGAGCCTCTATCACGAAAATTACTGTACCACCTTGAGGTGTCAGTCCATTTTCTATAAGTTTTAAAGTTATAGATCTTCTTAAGTGAACCGGGATGATAATAGCATCCGGGTCTGTGTATTCGGGACCTTGCTGAGTCGCATCTGCTGCGGCCCCATTGGTTCCGTTATTTTCTGGCATTGTTAAAATGCAAGGTTTGCAGAGTAGGTCTCCAAGGAGACAAAGATTAGGTGCACAATATTTTGGAACACTGTATCCTTCAACGTTGAATAAACCAGAGCTTTACATAGGAATCTCTTCCTACTAAGGTCGGGCGGATTTTAACCTTTCACCCACTCCAGACGTCTAGTGGAGTATTTACGGGAGAAAGGGGTGTGAAATATGCACGACTGAGTTACTCTATAAGTCTTGCGTTAGTTTATCGCCTTACCAAACGTTAGGGCGCCATGTAGTGTAGTTCCTAGTTTCCCACTAGGCCCTGCGCATTGGAATAACATAAACAGTAGTATCGACGTGGAACTGCTTATATTCCAGGCCTCCACTGACTATGCTAAACTTAATTGGGTTGTGTTACCAACTAGCTCAGAGGTCACTGGAAATTTTCTTCTCTGCATAGGAAGTGATCAGCTTCCCTGGCACAGACAAGAAGGGATTCAGTTTTCCAACAACCGTGCAACATGACAACTTTGCTCCTCAGATCAAGAGTCAATCTCTAGGGTCGTGTGAAACAATAGACATGTATTTCACTCAGTCAGTCTAGTGCAGTTTACTTTCACGAGATGTAGAGAATAGAGAGACGGGCGTGTATCAATAAAGGGTTAACATTTATTGAACAGTCTTTCTTCTCGTACAAGAGAAATGTATTGCCACAATTGCAATAATTGTTATTATAAAAAGTACGTACAGTAAGATAAGTATTGCGAAATAGAACTGTAAAAGCATTGATATGGTTTCTTAGCCATACAATGGTTTAAAAGTAATAAAACATATATACAGTCATATATACATTAGGCTAACATACTCAACTGGTGCTTCTAACTACGCCTACCCCAGTGTGCCTGACCTAAGCCTAACACGTGAAAGGGGAGTAAGTAAGTAGCTTTAAGTTAAGTTGGTTTTGCCAAGGTTTGTTTCAAGAATTCTCGTCTAAGGGTTTAGTCAACACCATACCTCTGAATAGAATGATGGAGGATTGCTATCTCCTTCAGGGGTCTCTCTCGATATCCCAGTCACCTGCGAGGGTAAACCGGAAACGCTGTAGCTGGATTTCTCTGCACGAGAAAGGCAGCGGCTGCTCTTCAGCGCGTCGAGGAAGGAGGGGGGACAGCGTCCGCGGGCAGCTGGAATCTGCTGGATGTCTTCGCAGAGGGACGGCTGTTCAGCTCCTTAAGCGTACTGCACCATAGTTCGCGCTGTAGCGGCGATAATGGTATCAGCAGCTTCACCACCACAGGATAGCAGGCTGCAGCGACAGAGTGCTAGATTTACCAACACAGGGTCATGCAGGCAGCTTGCATCAGTAGCTCGTACTACAGGCAACAGGCAATTGCTTAAGGCAACGTTGGTAATATTTATACCTGACAGGTGCCGGGTTTGACGCAAGTTTGCTGGACATAAGACGTCAATTAAAGATGTCACTAGGAAGTGATAGTTATCAGTTGCTCATTAGAGTTCCATTACTAATCAAAACATAGCAAGCGGGGATTTCCAGGTTTGCTAAGTTTTTATCTTGTTGAAGAACTCGGAGTGTTATCTAGGAATATCAGATAGTGACTACTGCTCTGTCATTGCACTAATTGGTCGCGAAGGAAGTGGCAGAGGGAGCTATGCTGGAATGTGGCTCTGTTCGTGTGAGGCCAGAGATGACTTTTCAGAGAATCGCACTTGAACGGTTATGCCAATATAGGGAATAAAGGGATTTATAGCCGAATAGGGGCATAAGGTCACAGTATCGATCAGGAACCTAGATAAACACGCAACAAGCCACCTGTGTACAGATTTGTGATTGACTTTAGAGAAGTGAACAAGATCGTTGTGCCCCAGTTTCCAGTTGTTCCTGATATAACTGCCCTATTGACTATTGTTCCAGCTTCAGCCACTTGGTTCTCGTGATTGACTTGAAGAATGCTTTCTTCAGCATCCCGATTGCTGAGAAGAGCAGAGATATTTTGGCTTCAATTTAGGAGGTCTAAGCTTCCGCTTCAAATGCGCTCCTCAGGGCTACTGTAAAAGTCCATCTATATTCAGTCAGGCTCTGAAATCACAGCTTGACACAATTGTTCTACCTGATGGTGCGACACTTATTCAGTACGTAGACGATTTGCTACTCGCTGCAGATACTGAGGAGATTTGCAAACAAGCCACTTTGTCATTGTTGCGTCATTTATGTGACATGAAGCACAAAGTCTCTCTTTCGAAATTGCAATTTTGTCGACAAGAAGTGACCTACTTAGGTCACATCTTATCGAAGGAGGGAAGGAAACTGACCACAGAGAGAATACAGGCAATTGCAAAGTTGGGTGTCCCAAGGACACAGAGACAAGTGCGTGCGTTCTTGGGCATTACATCATATTGCAGGCAATGGATACCAAATTTCTCATTGGTGGCCAAACCTTTGGTGGCATTAACTTGCAAGGATACACCGAAACCCATCCGTGGTCTGAAGATTGTCAGAAAAGTTTTCACAAATTGCGTGATGCATTATATTTGGCTCCTGTGTTGGGTAACCCCGACTACAGTAAGCCTTTCACATTGTATGTCCACGAGAAGGAAGGTTGCGCATTATCAGTCCTGACACAATCCTTTGGGGACAAACAGCGTCCATGCGCGTACTTTTCAGCAACTCTAGATCCCGTAGCTAAGGCATTGCCAAGTTGCTTGAGGGCCACTGCGGCAGCAGCTGTCTGTATTCGACAGTCTGCTGGGATAGTAATGAATAATACATTAATAGTTATGGTTCCACATGCAGTAGACATTTTGCTAAACAGAACAAGGACACAGCACTTAACTAGTGCTCGACTGTCAAGTTATGAGCTGACACTGTTAGAGAGTCACATACACATAAAGAGGTGTGATACATTGAACCCAGCCACGTTATTGCCCATTCCAGCAGAGACAGATGAGGTCGAACATCATGATTGTTGTTTTAGGACAGAAGAAGAGACAAAAGAGGGGGTAGACTTACAGGACACTGTGTGTGAATGTAATGATGCTTTATGGGTTGATGGTTCATGTTTCAAGTTGCCAAATGGTGATACGACTGCAGCATATGCTGTGACAACGTTGCATACGATTGTAGAAACTGCACGTATCCCACACAATTCTGCGCAAGCAGCAGAGTTGATTGCACTTACAAGAGCGGGTGTGTTGGCAAAAGGAAAACGAGTGAACGTGTACACAGACAGCCAATACGCCTTTGGCGTGGCTCACAGTTTTGGACGATTGTGGCGTGAACGTGGGTTCTTGACATCGCATGGCACAAAAATCCAACATGGTCAGTTAGTGAATGAGCTTCTCGAGTCACTGACCTTGCCACTACAAGTTGCGATTGTGAAATGCAGTGCACACAGAAAGATTCAAGATGATGTTGGTCGTGGGAATGCATTTGCAGATGAAGTTGCGAAAGAGACTGCAAGGAATGTAATGAGTCGAATGTATGTTGCAGGTCCCGCGAGATGGATTGGTGATGTTGGCATGTGTGAAGACACAATTGAGAGTGAGAAGTCTATACAATCCGAGGCCACTGAGAAAGAGGTGAATGGATGGAGAGAAAGCAAGGGTAGATTGGATGCGAATGGTTGTTGGGTCGAATTGTCAGAGCATCAGAGATGGCTGCTACCCGACGCGTATGTGCTTGCAGTGGTGACAATGGCTCATGGAATGGCTCACATCAGTGTGAAAGGAATCTGCAAGTTGTTGGCTCCAGTATGGCAGAATAGTGGAATACCTAAATGTGCAGAGAATGTGGTCAAGAACTGTATGGTGTGTTTGAAGTACAATCCTGGTAAGGGAACCCCAACTCCAGCTGGTCATTTTGCGCCTCCAATGTATCCGTTCGAGGTTTTGCAGCTAGACTTCATCCACATGGAAAGGTGCAACAATCTGAAATACGTACTCATTGTTGTTTGTGCCTTTTCCAGGTGGGTGGAAGCGTATCCCCTTAAGGACAATACTGCCTTGTCCACAGCCAAAGCCCTTGACAAAGAATTCTTCCCTAGATTTGGAATGCCGAGAAGGATCTGGAGTGATAATGGGAGTGAATTCGTGGGACGAGTGATGAAGAGAGTGTGTGAGAGTCTAGGCATACATCAGAAGTTTCACGCTGCAAATCACCCTCAATCAGCTGGATTAGTAGAGTGCTATAACGGCACTCTAAAGTTGAAATTAGCCAAGATCCAAGCCAGCACAGGCCTTAAATGGCCTGACGCCCTGCCTTTGGCACTCCTATCTACCAGAATGACTGTCCATTCTAGAATGGGCCTTAGCCCTCATGAAATAGTATTTGGCCGCCCGGCCAACATATGGGGAGTGCCAAGGCCCAAAAAGCTCAGTGAGATAGAGCATCCTGTACTGCTTGACTATTTGTACGAATTGACGGCTAAATTGTGTGTTTTACACCAACAGGTCCATGACTCTCTGCCTCCGGTCTCTGAAGCTCCAGGACATCAAATCGATCCTGGATCCTGGGTGTTGGTGAAAAACTTTCAGCGAACAAAGAACGAACAGCCCAGGTGGACTGGCCCACACCTCGTCCTTCTTTCCACAAGATCAGCCGTTCGGGTGGAGGGAAAGAAGAACTGGATCCACGGGATCCATTGCAAACGGATCCCTCTGCCTCTGCCCTATGACCGGTGGGTCCAGGAGGGTGTCGCCGACTCAGAGACTGAATCTGTGCCTCGTTTCTTACCCTTCAGTGATGCACGTTTGAAAGGGACTACTACAGAAAAGGAGAGCGATAACATTCTACAAGGATTTGTGCCACCGTCAATGCAGTTGGACACTACAGAACCTGAAGTCCTGTTTGAAGACCATACCGTCCCAGGAAAACAACGGTATAATCTGAGGCCAAGAAAAACGAACTAATAAAAATGAACTAATAAAGTTTTCCTTTCCCCCAAGAACTATTTTTGATTGTGCAGCTCTCTCATCCAGGAAACTTGCTTATTTTTGATTTTCGAACCGCCATCCGGTTCTGCTGCTAGGGTCACGGTTGCCACAGTCTTTGGAGTGCAGCTGGAGACGGTTAGGTCGACAGTTATGGTTGGTCTAAGGGAGTTACCCTGGACTGAACAGAAGCACTCCTTAGCAGAATCAATCTCCCACCGCGGGCAGCAACTTAGAGGTTGGAGTTTCCAAAGATGGAGAGACCTGCCAGATCTACGAATTTTGAAAAGACAATATGCACTTTGATGGCAAGAAAACAATTTTTAATAATATGCATTTTAATGTTGTGTAGCATAATGATGTTTTTGGTGGGCTATGCTCTGTTCACCTTTCAAGTCACATTTGTACACGACACTCAGCCCACACCTCCTCCTACTGTTTCCCCGCATTCTTTTCACCCTCCGCCTGAACACGAGTCTGCCAGAAGATTAGAATTTGTAAATAACTCATTCGTCCAGCTCCTACACCAGCACCAGTCTGTAATGAACACAACAAATTGTTGGGTATGTGGACTTATGCCACACACAACAGATAAGGGTATCCCGTATTTTGTCCTGCCATTTAGTTACCATGGTTCTCTGTGGGCTTTTCAGACAATGTTCCTGTTTGCCATAGAACCGTATCCCCTGCGTCCCACAGGAAAAAATTCAAGCAACAAGGCACTAGTGGCAGGAATCAGAAATATGAGCAGGGATATCGACACGGTTAGAACAATTCCCAGAGATGAGTTGACGCCTTACAGTAGATGGAATGTAACTAAGTATGGGATTTCCTTAGCTGAGAGCCAGAAAGCAAAGAAATCCTCCCCAATCTGGATAGTACCCCATCAAGGTCACCTATGTCTGCAGGGAAATGGCAAAAACCCCAGAGCTCAGTTGGAGAAGAGTGTCTGTACTGAGACTTACGTTTTCTCATCTCAGACCTCTCCTTCATTCCTAGCAGCTAGGGGGACCTACTTCGTCTGCCACGATAGAGTGTATACATTGTTGCCCCCTGACTTCTCGGGCACATGTTTCATCTCGTTTCTGCTGCCACCCACCTACACGGCCGAGGCAGATTACCATTGGACAAGGACAGTTAGGGGTGTCGTGAGTAAAGACGACACTGCGGAACAGGAGTTTGGAGATTTCGCAAAAGGTTTTCTGCCAATTTGGGGGCCTATAGTGAACAGCAGGAACATTCGCCAATTGACGAGGGTAGTTGAATCCACCGTGATTGAAACGGCTGGTGCCCTTAGTAACTTGACTGCAGAGCTCCAGTCGGACCGCCTTATGACTCTTCAGAACAGGGTTGCCCTAGATGTCATACTCGCAGACCGTGGTGGGGTATGTAAAGTGATCCAATCCAGTTGCTGGGTTTTCATCCCTGACAGTGCTCCGACAGTGTACCAGGCCATCTCCAAACTGCACAAGATCTCTGACTCCATTCATGTGGACAAAGGAGACTGGTCCTTGCTGGGGTGGTTCTGGGAACTGATATCTGCCTGGGGATGGAAAATTCTGATTTTCATTGGAATGATCTTAGCCATTCTGTTTATGTTCTGCCTGTGTGTGCAGTGCGCTCCTGCAATATGTGGCCTCTGTAATACATCATGTGTAAGGAAGCCTGTGTCCAGGGACGAACTGAGCAACAGGATGATGCTACAGCAGCATCTCCATGACTTCATGAATACAGATTTGGACTCAGATTAGCTTGAGTTATTGCCTATATAAGGGCAAAAGGAGGGTTGTGGTTCTGAAAATTATGGACCCTGCTATAATGTGGTACCGAAGCCCAATACCCGTGTCAGAAAATATCATCGTACCATGACGAATTTGGTATCGGCAGACCGGTAATGATTTGAACATTATACCTGTGCATTTGCGTCATGATCGAGCAATGCAATCACCTTAAAATAATAGTTTCTGTCTTGAACCCTCGAGGTTCCATTTTGTGAGCGGCATCCATCTTGTGGTTGCCCTTACATAGTCAACTGACCAAGGCCGAATTCGAGCTGAAAGGACACGTCCACCTTTCCCGACTCCTCTCTGACCTGGGCGAGCTGCCTTCACTGCCTCCAGCCAAACCTGTTCGGGCAGTCCCCAACCCACTGGCCGAGCGAGATTAGCATCAAGGCACAACATGTCATAAACCATTCACTGCATACAAACCACGCTTTATCATACACACACCTGTCTCTGTTTCTTCTTTATGGCTAGTTTTACAAGGAGGAGGTGCCCGATTTTATTGGGGTTTCATCGATATCTGATGGAAGTTCTGGGCCTGGCTGGGTAATCTATCACAAACTGGACATACGAAAATGTAGGCTGGCCATCATGACTTTGCTTTTTCATTGTTGTGAAAATATGTTTATGACCATACTGTAAACTAAAGAATTCTTGCCCGAAGCTAGTATTTTTGTATAAAAGGAGAAGGCTGGTTCTGTAAAAACGAACAGTCTCCTGAGAATATACACACCGTGCTGTTGTACTTCTAGGACGCTTGTTACTTGGTTGCAGCCAATAAAACTCGATCCTTGACATCACCTAGAAGACTCTGTGTTTCTGTGGTCCAGAACAGGAAGAACTCAAGAGGTCTCTGGGTGTTCCCCCTGGCACCGCTGGGTTCCTAAAAACCCGGTACCTCAACCTGTAGGAGACTGCCAGCTGAGGGTGAGGCACTCATTTAAACTCAACCACATTTACACACTCTTCAGCATCACCTGTAGGAGACTGACAAGTGAGCATGAGGCGCTTTCTAATAATCCCAACTACTTTTACACCCCCTGGAGCATCTGGAGGAGACTGCTGGTGAGTGTGAGGCGCTCTCTAATAATCCCAACCTCATTTACACTCTCCTCAGCAGCACATATAGGAGACTGATGGGTGAACGTGAGGCACTCTCCAATAAACCCAACCTCATTTACACTCTCCTCAGCAGCACATGTAGGAGACTGCTGGGTGAGTGTGAGGCACTCTCCAATAAACCCAACCTCATTTACACTCTCCAGCAGCACATGTAGGAGACTGATGGGTGAGTGTGAGGCGCTCTCTAATAAACCCAACCTCATTTACACTCTCCTAAGCAGCACATGTAGGAGACTCCTGGGTAAGCGTGAGGCGCTCTCTAATAAACCCAACCTCATTTACACTCTCCTCAGCAACACATGTAGGAGACTGCTGGGTGAACGTGAGGCACTCTAATAAACTCAACCTCATTTACACTCTCCTCAGCAGCACATGTAGGAGACTGATGGGTGAGTGTGAGGCGCTCTCTAATAAACCCAACCTCATTTACACTCTCCTCAGCAGCACATGTAGGAGACTGCTGGGTGAGTGTGAGGCACTCTAATAAACCCAACCTCATTTACACTCTCCAGCAGCACATGTAGGAGACTGATGGGTGAGTGTGAGGCGCTCTCTAATAAACCCAACCTCATTTACACTCTCCTAAGCAGCACATGTAGGAGACTCCTGGGTAAGCGTGAGGCGCTCTCTAATAAACCCAACCTCATTTACACTCTCCTCAGCAACACATGTAGGAGACTGCTGGGTAAGCGTGAGGCACTCTAATAAACCCAACCTCATTAACACTCTCCTCAGCAGCACATGTAGGAGACTGCTGGGTGAACATGAGACACTCTAATAAACCCAACCTCATTAACACTCTCCTCAGCAGCACATGTAGGAGACTGCTGGGTGAGCGTGAGGCACTCTAATAAACCCGACCTCCTTAACACTCTCCTCAGCAGCACATGTAGGAGACTGCTGGGTGAGCGTGAGGCGCTCTCTAAGAAACCCAACCTCATTTACACTCTCCTCAGCAGCACATGTAGGAGACTGCTGGGTGAGCGTGAGGCGCTCTCTAATAAACCCAACCTCATTAACACTCTCCTCAGCAGCACATGTAGGAGACTGCTGGGTTAGCGTGAGGCATTCTCTAATAAACCCAACCTCATTTACACTCTCCTCAGCAGCACATGTAGGAGACTGCTGGATGAGCGTGAGGCACTCTCTAATAAACCCAACCTCATTTACACTCTCCTCAGCAACACATGTAGGAGACTGCTGGGTGAGCGTGAGGCACTCTCTAATAAACCCAACCTCATTTACACTCTCCTCAGCAGCACATGTAGGAGACTGCTGGGTGAGCGTGAGGCACTCTAATAATCCCAACCTCATTTACACTCTCCTCAGCAGCACCTGTAGCAGACTGCTGGGTAAGAGTGAGGCGCTCTCAAATAAATCCAACCACAGTTACACTCTCCTCAGCAGCACATGTAGGAGACTGCTGCGTAAGCGTGAGGCACTCTAATAAACCCAACCTTATTTACACTCTCCTCAGCAGCACATGTAGGAGACTGCTTCGTAAGCGTGAGGCACTCTATTAAACCCAACCTCATTTACACTCTCCTCAGCAGCACATGTAGGAGACTGCTGTGGTAGTGTGAGGCGCTCTCTAATAAACCCAACCTCAGTTACACTCTCCTCAGCAGCACATGTAGGAGACTACTGGGTGAGCGTGAGGCGCTCTCTAATAAACCCAACCTCATTTACACTCTCCTCAGCAGCACATGTAGGAGACTGCTGGGTGACAGCAGCACATGTAGGAGACTGCTGGGTGAGTGTGAGGCGCTCTCTAATAATCCCAACCTCTTTCACATTGTATCTAATTGCATTAATACAGCGCTTGCTTCCCCTAACAAGGCCTTAAAGCACTTTTTGGCAAGTAGCACGGTACTCTGGAACTCCAAAAGGATTCGCGGTGGTTTAGAATAGTGAACATTGAGTTAATTTGAGCGGTAGACATTTGAGTCTGTTAGTTGGATTGAAAAGGATAATGGGGGGATCGAAGAGGGAAGGGTGTAGAAAGAGTTTCTTAGGAGATCATAGTAGTAAGATGAGGTTTGGGACGAGTATAAGGAGAGATGGAGGACGGAAGAATCTCTAGAAATGGATGAGGTAGATCATAGTAGTAAAACAAATTTTGGGATGACTCAAAGGAGGGATATGGGAGGGAAGAATTTAGAAGGGTTGTTTTGGAGATCATAATATTCAAATGAGCTTTAGGGTGATCCAGGAAGGGATAGAGGAGGGAAGAGTCGAGAAAGGGTTATTTTGGAGATCACGGTAGGCTAGGAATACCAGGGTGAGACTGGAATTAGGCCTGAAACGTCCTGAACTGGTACTATTGGGGGAATTGCTAAAATACTACATCAGAGTTCTGAAGTCGCCCGAAAACACCTTAAAGCACTCGCTAAAAACTATTTTTGGCGAAGCAGGCTCCCCATGGTAAGCCAAGGTGGAACTAGCCATTGAACTTCTGAAGATCGAGGGGCGGAGTCTGCACTTACACGAAATCCCATATTCTGCCTGGGCAAAAGCCGTCAAGCGCCAAGTCCAGTCTATTTCCTTTGAGCTAGACCTTTCCTCGCTCCGGCCCAACCCACTAACGTTGGCCTTGGACAAGTCCTACACTCCCGGTAAACCTCAACCATACCTACAAGACTCACTAACGTTTGAAGCAAGACAGAAAATTCTGTTTATGTGCCTCTTGGTCCTCAGGATAACGGATTTCAATCCACGTTGGGCACGCTCGGACGGAGCCACTACCTGCCGACTTTGCAATTATCGCAGAGAATCCTGGCTACACTTGCTATGTTGCTGCACCAAGCTGGCCAGCGACCGACAGCGTCTGCTACGTCCGGCACTACGCATCTTGGGCCACAGAACTTGCAGAGAGGCTTCGGACTGGTGTTTCTCTGAAACCACAACATGTTTACTAGCTAGGATAGGCAAGTTCATCCATCAAATTAAAATGGCACTCGAAAACCAATTAAAGGATACCATCCCGAAGAGCCCAGTGACCCGCCGCTCTAAAGTTGGCAATCCATAGATAACACAGGGAGCCGCCGAAAAGAAAAGGGTCCCATCGGTCAGAGGTATCCAACCCGGGCCGACTCAGGGTCCGATGTAGTCCTCAGTGCAACTGAGGATGTCGAACTTTATATACGCCTTCCAGACTCTAGTAAGCGAGGTCTCACGATGACTCTAAATTTTTAATTCTTTTAATAATGTATAGCACCAGTGAACATAGTCAGCAACGAGAACAAATATCGGTACTAATGGTCCAGACCTGTGTAGACCGAGCGGGGGGGCATTTTACTGCATTTTACTGTATTTTATTGAACCAAACTGTATTTTTCTATACTGTCATGATTTTAAGTAATCGCACAGTTCATAAATAAACAAACACTTGTATTACGGCAAGAGCATCGGCCATTATCACTTCACTCCCAATTGCCATCCATCCACGCCCTATTTATGACAGGCAGCAGTGAGAAGCACGCTAAAGGTAAGCCTTTCTCTGTCCCTCTATGCCCAGACCATGGCCAGGGCCCAGGGACACTGCCCAGTCTTCTTTCCGCAGTCGATAAGCAAAGACTCAATACTACTGTTAAATGATTTGCATCTGTGCAGCATTGAACCTATTAATTTGAAGTTCCTCACTGGTGCAACCGAGTAGCTAAGGCGCAGCACACACATTTCATCTTTACCCTCTCTCCCCGTATCTTCTAGAATTTCTAATCGAACTGTACATCATACCTGTCTGAATCTCAATATAACATGAATTCTAATCGATGTCTGATGGTTAAACCTGTGCCTGAGGGGAGGAGCCTGGACGACTCATTTTGATTCTGCATGAATAGCAGAAACCGGCTTAAAGCGGGCTCGGACCCTGATCTTACATTCCTCCTGGTTATTGTTTCAAATTAGCCAAAGGACCCATATGATTATTTACAAAAATAAATGTTTAGTCTCCTCATTCACTATTGAGGCATTTTTATTTACAGAATATATTCTCAATATTTCTCATTCAAAATGTCATTTAATATAAATGAATCCAATAAAATGGCACATGCTCTCTGGCCCTGTGAAGAACGTTATTACTTCAATACTGGAGTCGATCTCTCTAGTCTAGAAACTAACAGTTTTAGCTTGCTTTAAGATTTTAATCTCCATGTGGACAGGGAGTCTGACAGGGAACTCATAGAAATGCTATTTATTCAGCCTTTGATGTGTTGTAACTTGTACAAGGAGCAACTCACTGAGTAGGCCATATTCTTGCCCTTGTCTCGTACTCCAAGCTTTCGTCACCACTCTTTCTACTTTAGAACTGACGTAGATGGACTACAAAGCAATATTGTTGTCAATCAAGGAGAGAGAGCAAAACATAAGCCAATGAGTCGTACAGCATTGCTTATCACCCAGGGTCTAAATTGGGCCCTCTAAAATTGGTCCCGGCTGGACTACGGCAACGCCCTCTACGCCGGAACCACCACCAAGCTCCAGAAGAGACTCCAACGGATCCAGAACGCCTCAGCCAGACTCATCCTCGACATCCCACGACACAGCCACATCTCCGGACACCTAAGAGACCTGCACTGGCTCCCGGTCAACAAGAGAATCACCTTCCGTCTCCTTACCCACGCACACAAAGCTCTCCACGATCAAGGCCCGAGCTACATCAACAACCGCATCAACTTCTACGCTCCCAAACGACACCTCCGATCAGCCAGTCACGCCCTCGCCGCCGTCCCCCGCATCCGAAGAACGACAACAGGAGGAAGGTCCTTCTCCTACCTGGCCGCCAAGACCTGGAACTCCCTCCCGACCGACCTGCGCCTGACCCAAGACCACCTCGCCTTCAGGAAGAAGCTCAAGACCTGGCTGTTCGGGCAGTAGCAGCACCCCCCCCTAGCGCCTTGAGACCCTCCGGGTAAGTAGAGCGCTCTATAAATGTCTATGATTGATTGATTGATTGACTGCTTAGAGCATACTGTGCCTGAGCCTCCTGGTAGCATCAACAACTATGTAGATTAGTTTAATGAATGGATCACTGTTAGAAATGGGGTCTCTAGTTTGGCAAGTGCTTGCACCTTTGTCCAAGTAGGGACCCTTCTTCCTAGTTAGGATAAGGGAGTTACACTCCTAAAGTGACCCCTGCTCACCCCCTTGGTAGCTTGGCACGAGCAGTTAGACTTATTCTACAGGCAGTGTGTAAAGCATTTACACATAAACAAACGTAATAAAGTGTAAGTACTACAAAAGGACACCACACCAGTTTAGTAAAATATCCAATATAGACCAAAAACGATAAAAATCCACATTACAGTACTTAGAAATCTTCAATATCAAAATAACCTTGAAAAACAGTTCCTTGAAGTCTATAGCTCCGCCCGGGGCTATCGCGGCGTCATGAATGAACAAATCCAAATAGTTCTGGCTGACCGTGGCGTTGCAGGTCAACTACCTTTTAGAAATGCAGGGCGTCAGCGACCTCTCTTGAGCTTCCGAAAGTACGGCGTCCACAGGCGTCAGTTCTCGGGCCCCACCAGCCCCTCTGTGCCCGTCACTATGTCCCCTCGCCCTTGTGTCTCTCACCGTGATCCCAAGCTCTCGTGTACTCATTGTTATGACCCCGTGCCTTGTTAATGAACAGTGACCCCCTCCAGCCCCTCTGTGCCCATCACTGTGTCTCCTCGCCCCGTGTGTCTCTCACCGTGATCCCAAGACAGCTCTGAAGCGTCTCCATTGGCTTCCGGTGAGAGAACGTGTGATGTTCAAGGCCCTCTGCCTGGCACACAGATTGCTTCAAAACAATGGCCCCCCAAGCCTGAAAAAATTTATCAAACCACACAAAGCCTCTAGATCCCTCCGCTCCGACCAGGAACATCTCATCGTCACTCCCAGAGTTAAGAAGGCCCGAACAGGAGGAAGACGCTTCTCTGTCCACACCGCACGCCTCTGGAACGCCCTACCTCACTACCTGAGAACTGAACCCAACTACCTACGGTTCAGGAAGCAATTGAAAACCCACCTCTTTCCTTAACCTGTCTCCCTCCCTGCCCCCGCTGACCCCCAGCTGTACTGATCTTAGCGCTGGGATACTTACGGGTGACTACGCGCTCTATAAAATTAAATAATAATAATAATAATCACCCGCGCCTCGTTAATGAACAGTGACCCCCTCCAGCCCCTCTCTGCCCGTCACTGCGTCCCCTCAGCTCGTGTGTATCTCACCATGATCCCAAGCCCCTGTGTGCTCATCATTATGACCCCGAACCTCGTTAATGAACAGTGACCCCCTCTGTGCCCGTCACTGTGTCCCCTCACCCCGTGTGTCTCTCACCGTGATCCCAAGCCCCCATAGGCTCATCATTATGGTCTGGTGTGCCTTGTGTGTTCTTGAGGAGCCTCAGATTCAGCCCCTCATGCCAGCTCTGCCTCCCTCCTTCAGTGAAATACCAGCAATTTGTTCATTTTTTAAACTTCTGCAAAGGAACAGACATGACATTCAGGAGTGAATTTAAATGAGGACTTGTATTTCATTCAATGTGTGAAATGTAGACACAGCTGCTGCAATGACACTGGGCAGCGTCTTCTAATGTTCCTGTTCATGTCGGTGATTCTTTATATTTGACAGGGCCGTGAATCCCCAAACCATAGCTGCCAAGGTTTCAGACTGCTATGCGTGACATTTTCATAATTTCACTGAAATTATGAGTGACATTTCAATGACTATGAGTGACACTGTCTTGCGGCGGGAAAAATCAAGTAATGAAGATTAGGGAAATAGATAAATATCAGAAATGACCCCCATTTGAGCAACAAGAAACTCTAATAAGGTCTTAAAACTGAAGCAAAGCAGCAGAAATGGAAGGAAGGGCACTAACTGGAGACAGCAGCATGACTGCAGCTCTCAGTGACAGAGACATTTCCCCCCTGAAATAAAACCAAACACGTAAGTCCATGGAAAAAGCGAAATATCAGAAATACGCCCTTTAAAACAGTA
Source organism: Lissotriton vulgaris (assembly GCF_964263255.1). Lineage (NCBI taxonomy): Eukaryota > Metazoa > Chordata > Amphibia > Caudata > Salamandridae > Lissotriton > Lissotriton vulgaris. Next base: position 69,115,587 of record NC_141685.1, on the reverse strand, counting down.
ATAAGCTTTGGAAAGACGTTGAAGCTTCTGCATAGCCCCTGAATTGCAAACTCACTAACCTACAGCCCCTTTCTAAGATGAATGTTACTGGAAGGGGCCTGCTAGCAAAAGGCTTGGGTTTTAAAACTTCATGGGATATAAATTGCACACAGATGATCAATCATGGTAATCAAGAAATAATTTTTAGAACCATGAAATGTGAACTGGAACTCGTCATGTTTTTTTAAGGGACCATTTCTCCCTTTTCCATCTTCATACTGCTTTTCAAAAAAGGTTTTTGTTTTGGCGTTTATAAAAACAGAAGAGTTCAGGTCTTACAAGCAATATTCTGCTTAGGCCGCATGTGGAGAGCAGGGCACGTGCACACTCCAGTACGGATGACAGCACTAGGTCAGGTGTAACATGAAAACGAAGTACAGAACTCCCATGATCGCTTTTAGGTGACCTCGAGACGCCACAATGTACTAAAGAAACAGCCCACGGAAAATAAAATGCAATCGTTTAGACACAAACGCAGTCATGTTGATAAGAACAGGAGTATGTGCAAAACAAGAGAGGTTCGGTATTAAATACACTCGTATCACTGCTAAACAATTCCCAAGCAGGCCTCTGTAACAGGTTATGAAATAATTGCATAACATTTTAATGTGAATGCAGATGAAAAGAAGGGCCCTGCACACATTTGTTTTCAGAAGTTGCTGTCACGGAGAGCTACTACAGAGATACTGAGCACGTGAGCTGTGCTGAATTAAGTTCGCTAGAAGAAAAAAAGAGAACCCATTTACTAAATAGATTCAGTCTAAAAACAAAGCTACATTGGCACAACTTAGCTGAATAGCTTAGACAATTGGGACAAATGAGACCTCTGTCTTTACAACAATGGAATAAGACACCTGCAATGTATTCGCATGTCTTGTAAAAAAAGAAAAAACTCTAACACACACGCTAGTTACATGATGATAGAGAGCGCACAGCGGGAACGTCGTACCACACATAAATCAAGGACAATTTGCAATTAAAGAAATGTTTACTTTTTAAGGAACGCTACAAATTGAAGATATAGTTCCCATTCTTGAGGGGTTCTCCCTGTATTTTTACATCTGGCTGCGTGTTCTGATCGTGTGCCTGTTCATCTTGCCACTTTGTTTTTAAAACTGTAATTTTTTAACAGGCCTGCATACTTGCACATTAAAAATATTTGAGTCTTTGACTCATTTTTCACACTTCCCTATTGCACTGCTCTCGGGGCGAGGGCTTCTATTTACTACCTGCTCGTCCCGTGGTGCCGCCGAGAGATGCCATTTTGTGGTAGTTGGCGTTCCATCTCTCTTGCGTCCGGACTCATTTAAATGTGCGCTGAATGGGTGAGAAGCGGGCGCACCCAAGGCAAGCCTGTCTGCGCCCGTCAGCGTCCCGGATGCGGCCAGGGCCAGCCATGCTGCCCGAAAGTCCCCAGGTAATGAGTCAAGGAGAAGCTATTGTGGAATGTCTCTTAGAGCACTGGATTGCTTGGCTCGCTGCCACTCACAGACCTGGGATGTGGCGATGTTTCCATTTGCCAGGTGTTCAGATTGCGGCTTCCATTTGATGGGCGAGCCTGCCCCCCCCCCCGGCTACCGAGGGCCGTCCTTCGGCTCAACGGGCAAAGGATGTTCACATTAGGGCAGCTATGATCAATGCCCGGTCCCTTAGGAAACACCACGCAGATGTTCATGATCTTTTGGAGGATAATTCTTTAGACATGCTGTTCCTTACAGAGACATGGCTTGATTCTTCCTCCGACCCTATTGTTTCCTTTGCCATTCCATCAGGCTATAAGATTCTTAGAGCCGACCGGCAGGGGGGTAGAGGTGGCGGTGTGGCCATCGGTTATAAAGATATTTGGGAACTCCGTCTGGGGGATCGTTCAGCTTGGGCGGGCTGTGAGGTGCTTGACTTTAGCGTCCGCTTCTCAGCACACTTTACTCCGGGGGCCTCTTTGATCTATAGGCCACCTGGTCCTGCGGGCCCATTTCACTTGAGCTGTGGGGATGCAATTGTCTGTGGGGTGGTAAGGTTTTCGCATTATATGATTCTGGGGGGCTTTAATATTCATCTGGATTGTCCTGATACTAGGGAGGCGGCTGACCTGCTGGACATTTTCCAAATGGCTCAACTTACCCAGCACGTCCGCTTTCCGACTCATCAGGCTGGCCATCTATTAGATCCAATTTGCTCCAATTTCCCCCTTTCCGTAGGGGATCTCTGCCCCGTGCCCTGGTCCGACCATTTTATATCTTATTTTTCCTGGATGTTATCTAGTGCAGTACCACGGGTCCATTCTTACCAGAAACCTGCTTTTGGGAAAATCGACCCTCTGGAATTTAAACTGGCTCTTGACCATTCCAGGCCTGTTTTGCCAGGAGAACTGGAGGAGTGCCTGTCAGGGTTCACCACTTGTGTTGCTAAGGCGGCGGATTCTGCAGCCTCTCATCGGCCTGTTAGACCTGCTAGAGATACCCCGTCCAAACCCTGGTTTAATGCGACTCTCAAGGGTGCCAAGTATGATTGCAAGGTCTTGGAGCGTGCCTGGCGCCAGAGCGGGTACTGCCCCATAGCCAAGAGGAATCTCAAAGTTATGCAAACAATCTACTATGAGGCCATAGCCTTGGCTAAAGGGCAATTCTATGCAGCCCGCATCGATTCAGCTAGGATGACGCCAAAGACATTTTCTCCATAGTGCAGAATTTTAGGTCACCGCGGGCACAAGCGAGTGTTATTCTATCTTCCCTCGCCAGGCGTGATACGCTTTCCTGCTGCTTCAGAGAGAAAAATCAGATCATCCAGTCTTCCTTTTCCTCAGGTAATGGCTGTTGCATGGGACCTTTGGCTGTTCAACCTGCCGCCCTCATCTGCACTCTGTCAGTTTTTAGAGCAGTTGACCCCCTGGAATCTCTCAAAATCCTCAGGGGGCTTAAGTCCGGCTCTCCTTCGGACTCCTGCTCGGCTAGGCTTCTGGCAGCAGTGGCAGAGAGCGTGCATACAGAGGTGAACTGTATTGTCAACATGTCCCTTCAGACTGCAGTGGTCCCTCTGGGGTGGAAGTAGGCTAAGATTCTGCCTCTTCTTAAGAAAGCCTCTCTGGATCCCCTTATTCCAGGGAATTATCGTCCCATCTCCCTTCTCCCGGCCATTGCTAAGGTCTGTGAGAAGGTTGTCAACAATCAACTCACAGAGTATGTGGAGACAGAGGGACTCCTGCACCCAGCACAATCAAGGTTTCGTGCCATTCACAGCACTGAGACTGTCTTAGTGGAGGTGGTGGAGGCTATTCGGAAGTGTCTTGGCGAGGGCGGGAGGGCATGGTATGCTCAGACGTGAGTCCCTTGCTCACTTTGCCACTGGATTCAAGCAAGCCGGGCTGAAGACGGCTGGAAGGCCAGAAACCGGTCATCGGAAGCTTGTTTCCGGTCCAGGGAAGACATGGCTTGGCAGTTCGGGCTGGACTGTTCCCATGAGGCACAGGGTCAGACTAATTTGCATATAGCCATGTCTGAACTGGGGTGGCAGAGTGGGCTAAAGAACGGTGATGGATTAAACCCAGATCTTTTGACTTGGTGTGAGTGTTTGATTGATTCAGATGCTCCGTCCATCACCACCCCCTTTTGTACCGCTTTTGGCCGCCATAAGTGTGGCAGGGTATGCTCAGACGTGAGTCCCTTGCTCACTTTGCCACTGGATTCAAGCAAGCCGGGCTGAAGACGGCTGGAAGGCCAGAAACCGGTCCTCAGAAGCTTGTTTCCGGTCCAGGGAAGACCTGGCTTGGCAGTTCGGGCTGGACTGTTCCCATGAGGCACAGGGTCAGACTGATTTGCATATAGCCATGTCTGAACTGGGGTGGCAGAGTGGGCTAAAGAACGGTGATGGATTAAACCCAGATCTTTTGACTGGGTGTTAGTGTTTGATTGATTCAGATGCTCCGTCCATCACCACCCCCTTTTGTACCGCTTTTGGCCACCATAAGTGTGGCAGGGTATGCTCAGACGTGAGTCCCTTGCTCACTTTGCCACTGGATTCAAGCAAGCCGGGCTGAAGACGGCTGGAAGGCCAGAAACCGGTCCTCGGAAGCTTGTTTCCGGTCCAGGGAAGACATGGCTTGGCAGTTCGGGCTGGACTGTTCCCATGAGGCACAGGGTCAGACTGATTTGCATATAGCCATGTCTGAACTGGGGTGGCAGAGTGGGCTAAAGAACGGTGATGGATTAAGCCCAGATCTTTTGACTGGGTGTGAGTGTTTGATGAGTCAGATGCTCCGTCCATCACCACCCCCTTTTGTACGCTTTTGACGCGGGCGGGAGGGCAGCATTAATTTTGCTTGACCTCTCAGCCGTGTTTGACACGATCCCTCATGCTCTCCTTCTGGCCCGACTGGTGGAGATTGGGGTGTTGGGAGCGACCTGGGGCTGTCTTAGGTCCTTTCTGGAGGAGCGGGTTGAGCAGATTTGGCTCCCCCCTTTCTCTTCCTCCCCCCAGCTGCTCACCACTTGAGTACCTCAGGGCTCTTCCCTCAGCCCGCTCCTCTTTAACATTTATGTTATGCCACTTATATATCTGGCAGAGGAGCTTGGGGCTAAGGTGATGGCCTATGCTGACGATACGCAGTTGCTGTTCACCTGGGATAAGACATCCAGCTCCGTCTCAGCAGCTCAACAGTGCCTAGTCTCCATCTTTAAATGGCTGGCAGATGCACAGCTAAAATGCAACAAACAAAAATCCGAGATCTTGCTTTATGGCAAGTTTCGCGCTGATTTTTGTGAGCAGCTGTGGCCCCCTGACTCCCCACTCCCCCCTGTGTCGGGACAGCCTGCAAAAAACTTGGGAGTCTGGTTTGACGAGAGTCTCTACTTTTCAACCCATATTAAGAAACTGGCAGGTTGCTGCTTTGGCCTCCTTAAGACTATGCAGACCTTTTTCCCGCTTCTCCCTCAAGCGGCTAGAGAAACTGTTACATGTGCCCTAATTCTATCTCACCTGGACTATGCCAATGAACTTTCGGCTTGGTCCCCTGGATCTCTGCTTAAAAAGCTTCAGGTAGTCCAGAACGCGGCCGCCAGATTGCTATTGGGCATCTTGGCAAGGAATAGCGTGACCTTTCAATTACGCTCCCTTCATTGGCTTCCTGTTGCCGATAGGGTCGGTTTAAATCTCTAGTTTTGGCCCTTCGTGCTCTCCATGGTCTTGGCCCCCTTTATCTTCAGAAGCGGTGTTCCTTCTACTTCCCTACGCGTGCTCTTGGATCTATGACTCAGTGTTTTGCTCGGGTTCCTCGCTTTAAGCTTCAGAGGATGTGTGACAGCTCCTTTGCGGTGAAGGCCAGTGCAGCCTGGAATGCCCTCCCCCTCTCCCTGCGGTCTATTCAGAATCCCATCATATTCAAAAGGAAACTCAAGGCCCACCTCTTTGTTTGTTAATTTCCTCTTGTACCCCTCAGGCATCGCGCCGGGACACTCATGAGTATCTGTGCGCGCTACAAGTGGGCATAACATAACATAACATAACATTCTTATTGAACGATGCCACTCCAGTAGGCAAAAACATAGCCGGGACGCATAGAAGAGGGTTTTGCTGTGAATAAGCAGCACAACCTTTTACTATTTAGTACAAACAACCAGGTCACAAACTGGCACTGAAAGTATTAGGAAAGGCAGCACTGGCAGCGCGCTAGCACTATTAATAAAATGTAAAGTACACTTTGAAGAAAACCGATATCTCTCGAGGAGCAGCAATTGTACGGGCCCGTCCTCGCTGCAATGACTACCTCCGACAATCAACTCTATCCCGTTGCTTTGCTTCACATCAGTGTTTGCATTGCTCTGCTGCTTTCCTGTCCACCTCCCCTTCAAGGGTTCACTCACTAAACAAGTAAAGAAGCAGGTTGTAGTCACAATAAAGTCATAACACAGAACCATCAGGTGTGACCCGCACAGGGGTCTCTCACTCAGTGGATGGGGTCTGATGCAGGCGGTATTTTACCCACACAGGGGTCTCTCACTCAGTGGATGGGGTCTGAGGATGGAGGGGGTATTTCACCCATGCAGGGGTCTCTCACTCAGTGGACGGGGTCCGATGGATGGGGTATTTCCCCCACACAGGGGTCTCTCACGCAGTGGATTGGGTCTGTGGACGGAGGGGGTATTACACCCACACAGGGGTCTCTCACTCAGTGAAAGGGGTCTGATGGATGGGGTATTTCCCCCACACAGGGGTCTCTCACGCAGTGGATGAGGTCTGTGGATGGAGGGGGGTATTTCACCCACACAGGGGTCTCTCACTCAGTGGATGGGGTCTGATGCAGGCGGTATTTTACCCACACAGGGGTCTCTCACTCAGTGGATGGGGTCTGAGGATGGAGGGGGTATTTCAGCCACACAGGGGTCTCTCACTCAGTGGATGGGGTCTGATCGAGGGGGTATTTCAACCATACAGAGGTCTCTCACTCTGTGGATGGGGTCTGAGGATGGAGGGAGTATTTCACCCACACAGGGGTCTCTCACTCAGGGGATGGGGTCTGATGACGGAGGGGGTATTTCACCCACACAGGGGTCTCTGACTCAGTGGATGGGGTCTGATGGAGGGGGGTATTTCACCCACACAGGGGTCTCTCACTCAGTGGACGGGGTCTTACGGATGGGGTATTTCCCCCACACAGGGGTCTCTCACGCAGTGGATGGGGTCTGTGGACGGAGGGGGTATTTCACCCACACAGGGGTCTCACTCAGTGGATGGGGTCTGAGGATGGAGGGGGTATTTCACCCACAAAGGGGCCTCTCACTCAGTGGATGGGGTCTGAGGACGGAGGGGGGTATTTCACCCACACAGGGGTCTCTCACTCAGTGGATGGGGTCTGAGGACGGAGGGGGTATTTCACCCACACAGGGGTCTCTCACACAGTGGATGGGGTCTGTGGATGGAGGGGGTATTTCACCCACACAGGGGTCTCACACTCAGTGGACGGGGTCTAATGGAGGGGGTATTTCACCCACACAGGGGTCTCTCACACAGTGGATGGGGTCTGTGTACGGAGGGGGTATTTCACCCACACAGGGGTTTCTCACTCAGTGGATGGGGTCTGAGGATGGAGGGGGTATTTCACCCACACAGGGGTCTCTCACTCAGTGGATGGGGTCTGATGGAGGGGGTATTTCATCCACACAGGGGTCTTTCACTCAGTGGATGGGGTCTGAGGATGGAGGGGGTATTTCACCCACACAGGGGCCTCTTACTCAGTGGATGGGGTCTGAGGACGGAGAGTGTATTTCACCCACACAGGGACTGTAGTGAGGGCGAGGTCAACAGAGCGAAGCTGGTGGTCCGGGTGTATATGGTGAGTGGTTCATTGAGGTATGCTGGTCCGGTGTTGTGGAGTGCTCTGTGAGCATGAGTGAGGAGCTCTTGAAGGTGATCCTCTTGTTGACGGGGAGCCAGTGCAGGTCTCCCAGGTGGGATGTGATGTTGCTGTGGCGGGGGATGTCGACGATGAGGCGTGCAGAGGCAATCTTTATGCATAGTAGTTGTTTCTGGAGGTTGGCCGAAGTTCCTACATAGAGGGTGTTGCCGTAGTCCTACCTGCTGGTGACGAGGGCCTGGGTGACTGTCCTTCTGGTTCCGGTGGGGATCCAACTGTTGATCTTGCGGAGCATGCAGAGGGTGTTGAAGCAGGAGCAGGATACAACATTGACTTGTTGGGTCATTGACAGCGATGAGTCCAGGATGGACTCCAGATTGCGTGCGTGGTTGGTGGGAGTCGGTGCAGCCGCCATCAGGAGTCGTCCCGGGCAGACGAGGTGCAGCCGTCCTGTCCGAGTTCAGTTTCAGGTGGCTGTTCTTCATCCATTCGGTGACAACCTTTATTCCTTCATGGATGTTGGTTTTGGCTGTGGTGGGGGCCTTGGTGAGGGAGAGGATCAGCTGAGTTTCGTTTAGCATATGAGATGATGTTGAGGTCGTGCGATTGTGCTATGTGGGTGAGCGGTGCCATGTACACGTTTAGGAGTGAGTGTCGGGCTGAGGGATGATCCTTGGGGTACGCCGCAGATGATCTTGGTGGCTTTAGATCGGAACGGAGTGAGGCGGACACTCTGGGTTCTGCCAGTGAGGAAGGAGGTGGTCCAGTCCTGGGCTTTGTCACAGATCCCTGTGTTGGGGAGTTGTGTGCATAGGGTGGGGTGGCAGACGGTGTCGAAGGCAGCCAAAAGGTCCAGTAGGATGAGGGCCGCGGTTTCTCCTTTGTCCAGCAGGGCCCCGATGTCATCAGTGGCGGCGATGAGGGCAGTTTCAGTGCTGTGGTTGCTGTGGAATCCGGATTGGGAGGGGTCCAAGATGTTGTTCTCCTCGAGGAAGAGAGTCAGTTGCCTGTTGACAATTTTCTCCATGACTTTCGCCGGGAATGGGAGTAGGGAGATGGGCTGGAAGTACTTGAGGTCCTTAGGGTTCGCCTCGGGTTTCTTGAGTAGGGCGTTGATCTCTGCGTTGCTTCCAGCTCTCCGGGAAGGTGGTGGTCTCAAAGGAGTTGTTAATGATCTTGCAGAGATGGGGTGCGATGGTGGAGCTTGCTTTGTTGAAGATGTGGTGTGGGCAGGGGTCAGATGGTGAGCCGGAGTGGATAATGCTCATGAATTTGATTGTGTCGTCGTCGTTGATGTTAGTCCAGGCAAGCAGGGGGTCGCTGTGGGTGGTGGTCGTGGGGTCTGAGATGTCGTTGGGTGCCGTGGTGTTCTGGTTGTTTAAGCTGTTGTGAATGTCTGCGATCTTGTGGTGGAAGAAGGTGGCTAGAGAGTCGCAGAGGTCTTGCGATGGCAGGATGTCATTGGAGTTGGAGCTGGGGTTGGAGAGTTCCTTCATGATGTTGAAGAGTTCTTTGCTGTTGTGTGCGTTGCTGTCAATTCGTTCCTTGAAGGAAGTCCTTTTGGCAGTTCGGATGAGTTAGTGGTGTCTGGGGATGGTGCCTGGAAGGGAAATGAAGGCTGGAGTGCTGGAGGGCTACAGAGCGAAAAACGGGCGGAAGCACAGAATACAAAGAAAAGGAATACAACAGTGGGCACAAAATACTACAGCAGCGGAATACTAAAAAGTAATACAACAGTGGGTAACCGATACTGCAAAAAAGTAATACAACAGCAGACAAATAACAGGCAAAAAGGAACAGAGCAAGCACACAGATTCTTACGGCTCATCACTAGGTCACTAGGGATGAGGCGCAGGCGTGAGCCTGCGGGTGGAGGAGGGCCTCGAACTCGCGGCAGCAGCGAGATCAGGGAGCAGGGACATGGGCACAGACAGGTAGATCTGTGCAGTGTGGGGAGCGACCTGCCTGGATCAGGGTCAAGGGTCGCTCCTTTATCTCACTCTTGATTACACCTCATGGCTCTTTAATCCACCCCAGACAATCTCGGCTCCTTTATCTCACTCTTGATTCTACCTCATGGCTCTTTAATTCACCCCAGACACTCTCGGCTCCTTTATCTCACTCTTGAATCCACCTCTTGACTCTTTAATGCACCCCCAAACACTCTCAGCTCCTTTATCTCACTCTTGATACCACCTTATAGCTCTTTAATCCACCACCAGCCACTCATGGCTCCTTTATCTTACTCTTGATTCCACCTCATGGCTCTTTAATCCACCCCCAGACACTCTCGGCTCCTTTATCTCACTCTTGATTCCACCTCATGGCTCTTTAATTCACCCCAGAAACTCTTGCCTCCTTTATCTCACTCTTGATTCCACCCCATGGCTCTTTAATCCACCCCCAGACAATCTCGGCTCCTTTATCTCACCCTTGATTCTACCTCATGGCTCTTTAATCCACCCCAGACACTCCTAGCTCCTTTATCTCACTCTTGATTCCACCTCATGAACTCTTTAATGCACCCCCAGACACTCTTGGCTCCTTTATCTCACTCTTGATTCCACCTCACGGCTCTTTAATCCACCCCAGACCCTCTCTGCTCCTTTATCTGACTCTTGATTCCACCTCATGGCTCTTTAATTCACCCCAGACACTCTTGGCTCCTTGTGTGTTTTTCACTCACTTGTTTTGTGTCAAAGTCTGATAAGGAAAAATAAGTGCCGGCCCCCAAAAGGATAGTGCTCAAATTGAGCTATAATCAACATCTTACCTCTTGGTTGATAAATGAAAGAATTTAGGGCAATCGGGCGGGGTGAGGGGAAGAAGAAAAAAAGACAGGAAGGAGAAGAATGAAAGGAAAGAAAACACAAAAAAGAGAATGCCGAGGAAGAGAATACACACGAGTCACTCCATGACCGCATCTCCTCGATCCATCACTGTGGACTTCAAATACAGCGAATGTCTGCATTTTAGCTGTTGCTTCTCGCTCAAATGCTATGGTGGTCTCATGATCCTACGGTTAGGGGGGTAATCTGGTCTGGCTCATGGTGGTCTCATGATCCGACGGGTGAGGGGTAATCTGGTTTGGTTCACGGTGGTCTTCATTCCTACGGGAGGAGTGATGGTAATCTAGTCTGGCTCATGGTGATCTCATGATCCTACTGGGGGTCTGGCTCTTTCTTCTAAACATCTTGTGTCGGTGTAGATGCAGCCAAAGAATGTGATCTCTTCTTTTTCTAGTTCACGTTTGACCGGATTCAGTCAATCCAACGCTGTCCTGTTGCAGATCTCTCTCAAGGTCCACTCTGAGAGGCAGATTGGAAAGTCTGGAGATCGAGAGGGGCAGGATATGCACCTCACTCTCTAGAGCCTTCACCTTCATGTTTGGTGTTCGGGAGTGACGGGACCCGTGCTCGCCCTGCAGAGTCTCCACCTTCATGTCTGCAGATTGAAAGGAGCATCAGAGCTCCTTCCAGCTCCCAATGGAGGTGGTCGATGTAATTTTATCAGCTTGTTGCCCCTCCACCTAGTCAGTCTCTTCTGGAAGATAAAACTCATACATCGTCTGGGGTATTGATCATAACGTGGACCCTTCGAAGGCTCTCCTTTCAGAAGGTTTCCATTGTGCTCTGTTGCTGGCCCTGCAGAGTTGTGCAGAAATGAGCTGACCCAGGCAAGGGCAGAGCCCCCGAGACCTTGCCCTTCAACAAGATTTTGTGGTTGACGGTGTCAAATGCCGCAGACAGGTCAAGGAGGATCATAGTCTGAGTATGGCCCATGTCAACCTGTCCCTTGAGGTCGTCCAGTACTGATAGAATCACTGTTTCAGTGGAGTGTGCAGGATGAAAACCTGCCTGATGGCTGTCCAAGAATGTAGTGGTTTCCAGAAAAGAGCTTAGCCAAGTAGCCACATGGGTCTCCAGCACTTTCGCAGGGAAATAGAGGAGAGAGATGGGTCTGTAGTTCTCCAATTTATTGGGGTATATGCCTTCCTTTTTTCTAAAGTGTAACGACCACTGCTTCTTTAAAAGTAAGTGGAACAATGCCAAGGTACAGTGAATGGTTCAATAATTTAAGAAAGATATTCGGGAAGGACCGATAGATTGCTTTGGAGACATAGATGGGGCAAATACTCCTTGGGTGAGCCTGATTTGATATTAGCTATAAGGTCCAGGAAACATTTCTTGTCCATTAAGGGAAGGGGGTTTAGAGCACAAGGATTGGAAGTCTCCCTATTGTTTCGGTGGTCACAGTTAGTGGGAGCAATGGAATTTTGAATTTTCTTTATTTTGTCGAAGAAAAAGGAGTTCAGGTCATCGCAAAGTACCTGACTAGGCACAAAAGATGGCGTGACACGACTGGGGTTAGAGAGTTCTTTCACTATCTTGAAGATTTCTTTCGAGCCATTGTTGGAGTCGAGTACCCTATTCATAAAGAAAGGTCTCTTGGCCTCCAGTATAGCTGCCTTATACTGATGTAGAATGGTGGTGTAATCAAGTTTATCTTGTGCTTGGTAGGTTTTCCTCCACTTCCGCTCGGCTTGGCGTACTTGGAGTTGAATGTTTTTTAGATCTTTGCGAAACCATTTGAACTTTTCAAGCTACCTAGGGCGGTAGGTTTTGGTCTGTAGATGTGCATGGAGATCGAAGGCCTTCCTTTGCCAATCGGTAATCTCACTCTCCCAGTTATCAGGATTGGCTTCTGGTACCGGCTCTGCCTTGTGAACTATCGTCCTGCCTGCTGGCGCTGCCGCAGCCTTCTGCAACCTTCATCCTCGTGGGACCTGCTGGCGCTGCCGCGGCCCGTTGTAACCTTCATCCTCGTGGGGACCTGCTGGCGCTGCCGCGGCCTCTTGCAACCATCATCTTCGTCGGGACCTGCTGGCGCTGCCGCGGCCCGTTGCTACCTACGACCTACTCGGGACCTGCTGGCGCTGCCGCGGCCCGACCTGCCCGAACGCTGAGCTCGAGGATTGTGAGCTACCATCATCTCATCTCAACACCAGATTGGTAACAAGACTGTCCCGCTACCCCCTTGCCCTGCTAGAGACTAGAATTGAGAGGATCCTCGTGTCCTGATCTCAGTGTACCGTACTACCGTACATCCAGAATTGCATATAAAGAGCGTTAACCTTATCCTTGTGTGGTGTCCATCTGTGGGGGGGAAGTTACTTGTCTGTACGACCGCTGGAGACGGCCCTCACCGGAGGCCTCTCCCCTTGTCCTCGGCCGACCCTCCAGGTCCCCGTCTAACATTGGTGGCCAGCGGCGCGATCCGAACCAACGCGTGATCGTACAGAGAGTAACTCGCCCTACGACTAAACCACAATGACGACCAAAGAGAGCGGATCTACAGAGAAATTCCAGATGGAAAAACTAGAGGAGTACAACCACCGAGAGCTAAAACAATTTTGTATAGAATTAGGCATTGCTACCACTGGTCTGAGCACAAAAGATGACTTTAAGCACGCCCTAGAATCCTGGGCAGAAACAAGTGCCGCCGGACCCCGGGACCAAAACATCGAAGCACCAGAGACCAACACCTCACTGACGGAAGAAAGGAGAACGGGTCTCTCCCGGGAAGAGATCCAAGAACAAGAAAAAAGTAGACTACACGAATTAGAGTTGGCACGGCTCCGGTTAGACGGAGAGCTAAAACTGGCGGAACAAAAGATAAACTTGGAACACTTACGGCTCCGAGAGGAGCGGGAAGAAAAGCAAAGACAGAGAGAACTCGAAGAAAAAAGACTGGCATACGAACACGAGTGCAAGCTAGCAGAGATAGAACTGCGGAAGCGGAACAAAGAACTAGGGGTGCCCGAGCCACCGCGCACCCCGGGCGCTACCGAACCAAAGGTCCACATCCCCAAAGATGTGGTCCGTGAATACTATCGAAACGACGACATACAGCAGTGGTTCAAGGCCTACGAGATCGCCATGACCTCCCACCGGATCGATCGAAGTGACTGGGGAGCCGGTCTATGGGGGAGGTTCGTCAATGAAGGCCGCGTTGCCCTACTACAGCTCCCGGACCATCAAATGACGTCCTATGACCACATGAAGGCCGCCCTCCTCACTCGATATGTGCTGACGCCCGAGATGTACCGCCAGAGGTTCCGCGACTGCACCCGGATCCCGGGTACAACTTGGGTAGAATATGTGAACTATTTCAGACGAGCCTTCGAAGGATGGATCAAGGGTAGCCACGTAACGACCTACGAGCAGCTCTTCAACCTCATTGTGTGGGAGCACCTCTCCAACAACTGCTTCGTTGAGCTCAGGCAGCACCTCCTCGACAGTAAATTGACTGAGCCACGGCAGCTCGCCGCTGAGGCTGACCGATGGGAAAGCACCCGAGTGGCCCGGAGTGGGCCAACCGAGCAGAACAGAACCAACCAAGGTCATCATCGTCCCCGAGGAGGAGGAGGAGGCCAGGGCCGGGGCAGAGACCCCGTCCCGGCCGCTCCCGCTACCAACACCCCGCCCCCGGCCGGCCGGGACAACCCCCCGATGCGCCCGGGGTTCCGAGCCAATGTTACTTGTCACCGATGCCAGCGAGTCGGCCACTATGCCAGTGACCCGAACTGCCCAAAGAACCAGACTTCCGGGCCCCGCCAGGTAGCTGCCGCCGCCCTAGGGGAAGAGCAAATCTCCGAAGAGCATGAGGAGCACGAGCAGGAGCAGCCTGAGTGGGAACCCGCCGCCATGGTCCTGGCTTGCCTAGGGGGAAAAGACATGATCCCGCGGGCTCCCCTACCCGCCAACACCAGAAAATACAGCCAGTGGGTGAACATAAATGGGCGCAGGGCCGAAGCCCTGCGGGACACGGGGGCCAGTGTGACGGCTGTCCGCTGTCACCTGGTGACCCCAGAACAAATCCTGCCAAACGTCCTTTGCCCCGTCCGATCGGCCGACAATTCCGAGAGCCTGTGTCGGATGGCCTGCGTCCCCTTTGAATGGGGAGGAGTGTCCGGTATGCTAAAAGTGACTGTCCGAGACGATGCCCCCGTGGACTGCCTCCTGGGAAACGATCTCGAGAGTTCCCCGTGGGCAGCCGTTGAAAGAAGAGAGCACCTGGGGATGTTGGGCCTCCCGGACTGGGCGTGCGTAACAACCCGGTCCATGGCCGCCCGCACCATCCCCCGACCTGAAGAACCCGAATGGCCGGCACCTCCTCCCCCGATCGCTCCAGAGGAAGACACCCTCCAGACCAACCCCCCGGAACAAACCCAAGAAGGGCCCGCTCAGCCCCAAGACCTTCCAGACCTGGCTCAGTCGCGTCAAGAAGGGGGACCCACCCAGGAGCAATTCCGGCAAGAGCAAAAGACCTGTCCCTCCCTCGAGGGACTGCGACAGCAAGCACTCGCCCAGAGCGCGGGAGACCCCGCAGGGGCCCACTGGATCTATTGGGACAATGACCTACTCTACAGCGAGCAAAGAATCGCGGAGTTGGGGGCCAGTCGGGTGCTGGTGGTGCCCCTCCGCTTCAGAGACTTTCTTTTAAACTTGGCACACGATGTCCCCCTGGCTGGACACTTGGGACAAGACAAGACATACCACCGCCTGGTAACCCACTTCTACTGGCCAAAAATTAGAAATGACGTCTCCAACCACTGCCGGTCCTGCCCCACCTGCCAGGCCAGCGGGAAGAGCGGCCGCAAACTCAGGGCACCCCTGCAACCATTACACTACTATTACATTCCCATTAATTAAAAAATATATATAATACTTACCCATACTTACGTTGTAATGGCATGCGTTGTAATAGCAGCTACGTTGTAATGGCATGCGTTGTAATGGCATGTGGTATTATGGATCCTGCGCTGTAAAAGTTTTGTTGTAATGGTATGCGTTGTGAAAGTATGCGTTGTAACGTCATACATCTGACAAATTGCCTCCCCCGAAGCAATGAACCAAAGCCGCACAGTGCCAACGACGCCACATCTCCTCGACGCCGCGAGCTGTCTTTATTTTCGCTTTTCCAAGGTACTGTTCTTTGTGGGTCTGTTTTGACTCCGCACCGAAGCGGCACACCTCGCGGTTGATGCCGTACTATGGGATTTCTTTGACCTCGATGTCGTGATAACATCAGTTGGGGTTATCTGTTGCTAAAAACTGCATTTTAGTGATAACCTATTTTTGAGCTACTTCTACTATCTTATTTCTGATTACGGTATTGTGGATTTTGTCGTTTGAGTCTTGTGTTAAGTCTGTATAAAGAATACTTATTTTTATAAAACTTGTGTGGTGTCCATCTTTAGTGTTTTCACTCTATTACTGTATGTGCTCACAAATGCTTTACACACTCCCTCTAAAATGAACCTTCCTGCTGTGGAAGAGGTGTGGCGCAGCGGCCAGGGAGCCTAACTCTGGACTACGGGGTTCACGGTTCGATCCCCGGCGGCAGGTTATCCCAGCACTATGTGACTCTGGACAATAGCTTACTTAATATTCCAGAGGATCCCCTGCGTTGGTACACCACTTCGAAGGTATCTGTGCGCTTTACAAATACTGGCATTTCATTTCATTTCATTTCTTGCCAATCTACCACAGGGTTGAGCAGGGGTTATATTAGGAGTGTAGCCCCTTTACTCTGACTAGAAGCAAGGGTCCCTATTTGGACAAAGGTGCGAGCCATTGCCAACTAGAGACCCGCAGTTCAAAAACTCACCTTTTCATTTACTAAGGTTCTTTTGGCCGTTACCCACAATGGAGCGACCTCCAAGTTGGGGACCCTTCCTTTAAATAAACGAAAGGGAGTTTCACCAGTGGATGAAGAAGAAGTGAACCTATACTCGCTAACTTTCTTCCTCATGGCCAAATCCCAACTTTCACCACAGGCAACAGCTTGTTGCAGAGTCTCTAACAAACTTGACAAACCTTTACACCACAACATTGCTTTGTGGATGGTACAGGGATGCCTTCTAGTGCTTGATCCCCCTGGAACTCCGAAACTCTTCCATGACTAAGGACGTGAACTGAACACAATTGTCTGACAAGATCGTTAACTGGAAACCCTCTTATTCAAATAACTCTTCTAGAAACTCAATCACTTCACCAGACTCAACGGAATTAACCACCTTGATATCAGGCCAATGGGAAAACATATCAATACACATGATTAAATAGCGATCCCGAGTCTTCAACTTCACAGGTCCCAAAATATCTATAGAAATGTCCACCAAGGACCAGTAGCCTGTTCCCTACTAAACATGGGTTGCATCCTGCACTCTACATGTACATCCATGGCAGTCCACCAATATGCTTACTTGATCCTTTCCTTTGTCATGGCAATGCCCATGTGCGAGGTGTGAGCAGTCTTTACTGGCTTATCCCTTACTGCAAGGGGTGCAACCAACTTACTACTGCAAATGAGGAGACCATCCTCCACCGTCAGATCTTCCCTAACTCGCCAAAAGCCTACGAGGACCTCTTCACAGTCCTTCTTCTCACACCAACCACCTGTAACCATGGTTAGGACTTTCCGCAAGTCTAAATCGGTGATGTTTCCTCCAATCTCTCGGAAATCAACCCTTTACTAATCACACACACATTAATTTCTTCCTCCAGTTCTTCATCTCCAAACTACTCAACATCATCTGTCGTTTCACATTCCTCACCCGAGTCTTGACAGACAGTCTGCCAGAACTGTAGAGCCACAACCCACTTCCGTATCCCTAAGAGGTTTGTGGTCAGTAAGAATTCTGAACCTTTTCCCCCACAAAACATTTCTCAGCTTGTGCACCACCCAGAAAACACCCAGAGCTTCTTTCTCTACAACAGAACAGTTGCATTCAGCACCCCTCAAGGGCGTAGAGACGAACAGAATCGTTTTAACCTCCCCATCAACATTCTGCAAAAGAACTGCTCCTAGCCCCTTCAAGCTGACATCAGTCATGAGATAAGATACCTTTGTGAGGTCAAAACCTCCTAGAAAAGGTTAACCATTCAGATGTTTCTTAATGCACTCAAATTCTTGACGTTGTAATGGCATGCGTTGTAATGGCATGTGGTATTATGGATCCTGCGCTGTAAAAGTTTTGTTGTAATGGTATGCGTTGTGAAAGTATGCGTTGTAACGTCATACATCTGACAAATTGCCTCCCCCGAAGCAATGAACCAAAGCCGCACAGTGCCAACGACGCCACATCTCCTCGACGCCGCGAGCTGTCTTTATTTTCGCTTTTCCAAGGTACTGTTCTTTGTGGGTCTGTTTTGACTCCGCACCGAAGCGGCACACCTCGCGGTTGATGCCGTACTATGGGATTTCTTTGACCTCGATGTCGTGATAACATCAGTTGGGGTTATCTGTTGCTAAAAACTGCATTTTAGTGATAACCTATTTTTGAGCTACTTCTACTATCTTATTTCTGATTACGGTATTGTGGATTTTGTCGTTTGAGTCTTGTGTTAAGTCTGTATAAAGAATACTTATTTTTATAAAACTTGTGTGGTGTCCATCTTTAGTGTTTTCACTGTATTACTGTATGTGCTCACAAATGCTTTACACACTCCCTCTAAGATGAACCTTCCTGCTGTGGAAGAGGTGTGGCGCAGCGGCCAGGGAGCCTAACTCTGGACTACGGGGTTCACGGTTCGATCCCCGGCGGCAGGTTATCCCAGCACTATGTGACTCTGGACAATAGCTTACTTAATATTCCAGAGGATCCCCTGCGTTGGTACACCACTTCGAAGGTATCTGTGCGCTTTACAAATACTGGCATTTCATTTCATTTCATTTCTTGCCAATCTACCACAGGGTTGAGCAGGGGTTATATTAGGAGTGTAGCCCCTTTACTCTGACTAGAAGCAAGGGTCCCTATTTGGACAAAGGTGCAAGCCATTGCCAACTAGAGACCCGCAGTTCAAAAACTCACCTTTTCATTTACTAAGGTTCTTTTGGCCGTTACCCACAATGGAGCGACCTCCAAGTTGGGGACCCTTCCTTTAAATAAACGAAAGGGAGTTTCACCAGTGGATGAAGAAGAAGTGAACCTATACTCGCTAACTTTCTTCCTCATGGCCAAATCCCAACTTTCACCACAGGCAACAGCTTGTTGCAGAGTCTCTAACAAACTTGACAAACCTTTACACCACAACATTGCTTTGTGGATGGTACAGGGATGCCTTCTAGTGCTTGATCCCCCTGGAACTCCGAAACTCTTCCATGACTAAGGACGTGAACTGAACACAATTGTCTGACAAGATCGTTAACTGGAAACCCTCTTATTCAAATAACTCTTCTAGAAACTCAATCACTTCACCAGACTCAACGGAATTAACCACCTTGATATCAGGCCAATGGGAAAACATATCAATACACATGATTAAATAGCGATCCCGAGTCTTCAACTTCACAGGTCCCAAAATATCTATAGAAATGTCCACCAAGGACCAGTAGCCTGTTCCCTACTAAACATGGGTTGCATCCTGCACTCTACATGTACATCCATGGCAGTCCACCAATATGCTTACTTGATCCTTTCCTTTGTCATGGCAATGCCCATGTGCGAGGTGTGAGCAGTCTTTACTGGCTTATCCCTTACTGCAAGGGGTGCAACCAACTTACTACTGCAAATGAGGAGACCATCCTCCACCGTCAGATCTTCCCTAACTCGCCAAAAGCCTACGAGGACCTCTTCACAGTCCTTCTTCTCACACCAACCACCTGTAACCATGGTTAGGACTTTCCGCAAGTCTAAATCGGTGATGTTTCCTCCAATCTCTCGGAAATCAACCCTTTACTAATCACACACACATTAATTTCTTCCTCCAGTTCTTCATCTCCAAACTACTCAACATCATCTGTCGTTTCACATTCCTCACCCGAGTCTTGACAGACAGTCTGCCAGAACTGTAGAGCCACAACCCACTTCCGTATCCCTAAGAGGTTTGTGGTCAGTAAGAATTCTGAACCTTTTCCCCCACAAAACATTTCTCAGCTTGTGCACCACCCAGAAAACACCCAGAGCTTCTTTCTCTACAACAGAACAGTTGCATTCAGCACCCCTCAAGGGCGTAGAGACGAACAGAATCGTTTTAACCTCCCCATCAACATTCTGCAAAAGAACTGCTCCTAGCCCCTTCAAGCTGACATCAGTCATGAGATAAGATACCTTTGTGAGGTCAAAACCTCCTAGAAAAGGTTAACCATTCAGATGTTTCTTAATGCACTCAAATTCTTCCTCACAGCACTTGGACCAAACAAATATGCTTCCCCTCTGGAGGAGAGACCTCAAACAAGAACTTTTTCGAACTTGTGATAAAACTCAGCTATTCCCAGAAACTTTACAAACTCTTCTTTGTTCAAAGGGGTGCGCAAATTACAAAGGGTGTTTACCAATGAGTCCTTGGGTTTGATGCCTGCAGCGGACACAAAATGCCCTAAGTACTCTATTTCTTTGACACCAAATTTGCACTGCTCAGCCCTAAGGGTGAGGTCAGCATTCCGTAACTTCTTCAATACTGATCTCAGCCTCCCATTATGCTCCTCAAAATCGACAACAAAGATGAGCACATCACTCTAGGTATACCTTGACACCCTGATGGCCTCCAAGAATGACCTTTGTCGCCCTCTGAAAAAATGATGCAGAAATCAGTCCGAAAGGCATTCTTAGAAATCTAAAGGTACCAAAGGATGTTACACAGGAGGTAAGGTACTGGGAAGAGGAGTGAATATTTAGAATGTTCTGAAGAAGAGTGAAGGCTGGCCTTGGACCCTTCACATGCAACTCCTGCAAGTATGACGGCACCAAGACCAACTCCTCTTCCAATAACACCAAACAGAGATCTGACACCAACCACCTAAAATGCATCCTGCTCAACACCCGCTCGGTCCACAGACACGCCATCGACCTTTGGAATCTACTAGACACCATCTCTCCGGACGTCGCCTTCCTAACAGAAACATGGATGAACGCCTCCTCAGCCCCAGACATCACCATTGCCATCCCGGAAGGCTACAAGATTATCCGAAAAGACCGCACCTACCAAACAGGAGGAGGCATCGCTATCGTCCATAAGAATACCATCCGCATCTCAACCAGCTCAGACCCCAACCTTGCTAGCGCCGAACACCTTCACTTCCAGATCCACACCGACCCCAAGACCACACTCAAAGGCACCCTCCTCTACAGGCCACCAGGACCCTGTGCACAATTCAGTGAAGACCTCACTGACTTTATCACCCCACACGCCCTCCCCTCCGAGGACTACATTCTATTGGGAGACCTCAATTTTCACCTGGAAAAGAGCAACGACAGCAACGCCACCACCCTTCTGGACAATCTCACCAACCTCGGACTCAAACAACTTGTTAATACCCTCACTCACTACGCAGGTCACACACTCGACCCTATCAACATATCTCCTTCAGTCACACCACAGTTCTCCATTGGACGGACCACAGCTGCGTTCACTTTATCTACAAAAAGACCACAACCCACAACCATCCTCAACCTACTCTGCGAAGAAACTGGAACAAAATCACCATCGACCAGATCTCCTCATCGCTTCTTGAAAACCCCCCTTCCCACTCTTCAAACCCCAACCAAGCAGCCATTACCCTCACCCAATGGCTAACCAACAGCGCCGACATCCTAGCACCTTTGAAAAAATGTCAAATCAAACTAGGCAGCAAAAACGCCCCCTGGTTCAACGATGATCTTAAGAAATCCAAGAAACTATGTCGCTCCCTTGAGAAGGCCTGGAAAAAAGACCCAAACACCAGCACCAGGGACGCCTTCAAAAACGCCACCCGCATACACCACCAACTGATCCGGACTGCCAAGAAAGCTGCATTCAAAGACCGACTAGACAACAACGCCCACAACAGCAAGGAATTATTCAACATCGTCAAAGAGTTTACCAACCCCACGGCCAACTCCAACGACATCACTCCCTCTCAAACCCTTTGCGACTCCCTAGCTTCGTTCTTCCACGACAAAATCGCAGACATCCACAACAGCTTCGACAACCAACCCGGAGACCAACCCACCCACCCTTCTGCCGTACCTTCACCCCCCTTGAACATCCTTAATAACTGGAACCCAATCTCCACTGAGGACACCATCGGCCTGATGAACTCCATCCACTCAGGATTTCCCACAGACCCATGCCCTCACCACATCTTCAACAAAGCAGATTCCATCATAGCACCACACCTCCGAGACGTCAGCAACTGCTCCCTCAACTCCGCCACCTTCCCGGAAAGCTGGAAACACGCCGAACTCAGCGCCCTTCTGAAAAAACCCACAGCTGACCCCACCGAACTCAAAAACTACCGCCCCATCTCGCTCCTTCCATTCCCGGCCAAAGTCATCGAGAAAGCTGTCAACAACCAGCTCGCCGCCTTCCTCGAAACCAACAAATCCCTCGACTCCTCACAGTCCGGCTTCCGAGCCAAACACAGCACTGAGACCGCATTCATCGCAGCTACAGACGACATTCGAACTCTACTGGAAAATGGAGACACAGTTGCCCTCATCCTCCTCGACCTCTCCGCAGCCTTCGACACAGTCTGTCATAGCACCCTGCTACAACGCCTCAGAAACATCGGAATCCAAGGAAAAGCACTGGAATGGATCACCTCGTCGGAAGAACTCTGAGAGTCCGCCTCCCACCATTCAATTCAGAGGCCACTGAAGTCATTTGCGGCGTGCCACAAGGATCCTCACTCAGCCCCACCCTCTTCAACGTATACATGAGCCCCCTCGCAGCCATCGCACGCCAACACAACCTCAACATCATCTCCTACGCTGATGACACTCAACTGTTCCTCTCACTCACCAAAGACCCTAACACCGCCAAAACCAACCTACATGAAGGAATGAAAGTAGCCGAGTGGATGAAGCACAGCCGCCTGAAACTGAATTCAGACAAAACAGAAGACCTTATCTTAGGTACCTCCCCCTCCGCCTGGGACGACTCTTGGTGGCCAGAGGCCCTTGGAAAAGCACCCATCCCGTCGGACCACGCACGGAACCTGGGCGTCATCCTGGACTCCTCACTCTCGATGACCAGACAAGTCAATGCCGTTTCATCATCTTGCTTCAACATTCTTCGCATGCTCAAAAAAACATTTCGCTGGATCCCCACGGAAACTAGAAGAACGGTCACTCACGCACTGGTTACAAGCCGCCTAGACTACGGAAACACCCTATACGCCTGTACCACCGCAAAACTCCAGAAAAAACTCCAACGCATCCAGAATGCATCAGCTAGACTCATACTAGACATCCCGCGTAAAGACCACATTTCTGGTCACCTGAAAAACCTCCACTGGCTCCCCGTCAATAAGAGGATAACATTCCGCCTCCTAACCCACGCACACAAAGCACTTTACGAACTTGGACCCGAATGCCTCAACACACGACTTTCCTTCTACACCCCCTCCCGCCAGCTACGCTCTTCCAACTAAGCCCTTGCTGCTGTACCTCGCATCAACAAAACCACCATGGGAGGAAGATCCTTCTCCTACGTGGCGGCCAAAACCTGGAACTCACTTCCCATTCACCTTCGCCTCACTCAGAACCACCTAGCATTCAGAAAGCAACTTAAAACCTGGATATTCGACAAGTAATTCCCCACCCTTCTCCAAGCGCCTTGAGACCCTCTGGGTATGTAGCGCGCTATATAAATTAATTGACTAATTGACTAATAGCAAGTGCTGCAGGTCTTGCGAGGGAGGAATGTCGTTGGTGTTGGAGCTGGGGTTGGAGATGTTGAAGAACTCTTTGCTGTTGTGTGCATTGTTGTCAAGGCACTATTTGAATGAGGATCTTTTGGCGGATCTGATGAGGTGGTGGTATCTGCATGTGGCGTTCTTGTGGGCTGCGTTGCTGTCCGGTGTTCTTTCGCTGAGCCATTTCTTCTCCAGTTTCCGGCATGCTTGTTTGGAGGTCTAGAGTTCTTCGGTGAACCAGATGGCTTTCTTGTTGGTGCAGCTGCTGGAGGGTTTCTTGACCGGGGCAAGGGTGTTGGCGCAGTCGTCGATCCATCGTCTGAGGTTGTGTGCGGCAGTGTAGGGGTCGGTGGTGTCGGCTGGTGGTTTCTGGGAGAGCGTGGTGGTTAGCTGGCCTTCAGTGATTCTGCTCCAGCAAAGTCGGGGCATCTGTTGGGTGCGGTGGTGCGTGGTGGGCTTCCTGAAGGTGAGGTGGAGGCAGTGGTGGTCGGCCCAGCGGAGTTCCGTGGTATGGTCGGAGGAGACGTGGGGGCTTGCGGGGAAGATGGGGTCCAGTGTGTGTCCGGCGGCGTGGGTGGGTGCAGTGACGAGTTGTCTGAGGCCGAGGTTGGCAATCAGGGTGGTGGAGTTGGTGTCGTTGTTCACGAGGTGGAAGTTCAGGTCCCCGAGGAGGATGTAGTCCGTGGAGGTGAGGGCGTTGGTGCTGACGAGGTCGGCGATAGAGTTGCTGAACTGCGGTCGGGGTCCGGGGGGTCTGTAGATGAGGGTTCCTCTGAGGGTGGTGTTGGGGTCAGTGTGAATGATGCACTTGGCTAAGAGATTGTCTAATTCAACTTTCATGCTCTCCCTTACTTACAGTGGTGCATTCCTGACCTTAACTGTTTTTGGAACAGCGTTAGATTTGACCTTTACCCAATGTACATCGTTTTTGAGACAAACCCTGTTCACCAGCAAAGACCTCAGGGAATTCCTGATCCAGTCTCGATTAGCATTACTAACAACCCTAACTGGTGGTAATTATTTTAGGCAGACAGATCTCATTGGGATCAAGGCAGATATGTAGATCACGTTGATGGAACCAACTTATGAGCTGGTCCCCTTTCATCAAGACATAGATTTTACCAGGGATGACGCTCCGTTTGAAGTCAATTGTGCCCCAGAAACAACCCAGCAACTCAATAGTCACCCCACCTTAACCTATTGGTCTAATGTCTGGCTTCAGCAGGGTGACTTTGCCCAGCAGATTACGCTCATAAAATGTTTTGGGGACCAGCGGTATCTTGGCCCCAGAGTCGAAGAGCATGCTCACCGGAGCATCATTGATCAAAACTAGCTCCTGAGGGTCATCACCAGCATTCCCTGTGACTGGGAGAATATTGATTCCTTCCAAATCTTCTTCATAAAGATAAACTTCCCTGACATTTTTATGCTCGTTGCCCATTCTGCAGCTCTTTGAGACGTGATCTTTTCTCTCACAAGTTTTGCACATGGCCTTCCAGCTTGGGCAGTCTTTAAGCTGTTGACTGCGGCGCAAATTTTGCCACTGTGCGGGCATTTTAATGAGCGGGCGCGGTTCAGACGGCTTCCGGCCATCCTCAGCACATGCTCACTGTGACGTCGGATGGCCTGGGGTTGTCCGACGCACACAACGGGTTAAAGTTGGCCATATGGCCAGAGTTGCCACACCTGAAGCACTTTCCCTGACAATATTTTGTGTTAAAGGGCTTTGAAGTGGTCCTCGATTTGGGTTTAACGAATCTATCCACCAGCACTTTGACATTAATGTCACCTGAACTGTCTTTACGCATAATATCAACACACGGTTTTGAATGCTCATGACTTTTGGCTATGGTCAGCAATTCTTGAAGCGAGGGCGTGTCTTTTTGCCACAGGGCATTTCTCGTTTTGTTGAGGCGCATCCCAACATAAACTGATCTCTGGAGCGCTCCTCTAAAGCTGCACCAACATTGAAGCCAATTTGCGTAAAGTAGTTATGTACTGTTCGACCGACTCATCCTGCCTTTGCATTCTTCTCCTGAAGTAATATCGTTCAAGGATAGTACTCACTTTGGGGAGGTAGTGCAAGTCCAACTTTTTGATGCAGATCTCGTATTCATTAAGAGTGTCAGAGTCACTATCAGAGAGTTCAGGAAGGTGTTCAAAGAATTCTTGTCCCTCAGAGCCCAAACAATGCATTAACCATGAGGCTTTCCTCTCTGCACTTAAGGAAGTGCCACAGACACGAGCATAATCTGTGAAAACCTTCTTTCTTGAGAGAGGAGGAACTCCTGGAGATATCAAAAAAGAGGGGCATTGACATTTTGCATGATGTACGTACAATGTTTTGACCGGTTAAGTTACTACTTAAGGGTGAACTTCAGTGATCTGCGTACAGTGCACAATATCCACAAACCTTATAAGCTGTGCGCATCAGCAAAAGTGTGTGAAACTTCAGCAATTAAAATTTAGGCCAATGCGTACAGTCCCAGAAACTTAATTTGCTGGGCGCATCAGCGAAACCATCAGCCCGATTAATGATGGCACATATTTATATAGGGAGGAGTCACATTAGTCTGGTGCTCAATTACATGTGTAGATGTGAGTCTGGTGGTGCCTGATAACTGAAAGGCACATATTTGTTTACATCCAATTTCATATATGTCTGTTTTATTATTCCTATTACAGCGCCTTCTACCTTGAGAAGGCCCGTCTTAGACCTGTGTGTGGACAAAACCCATGCCGACAAATCAAGGACAAAGGGATTGGGACATGGTCTAGGTACACAAACAACAAATCCTACATCAAATTTCACGTTTAACTGATGGAGCACAACAAGCGATATAAAGTGATATACTGAGAAAAAGTAACCTGGAGAATTGCTGCAAATTAAAGTAAATTAAAAAAACTAATAAAGAACTACATAACCACAGCTGTGTGACCTGGAAGCCAATTGTTTCTCAATATAGCCCTAGTTTGTGATTACCTTACAGTGCTCACATTATCATCCGCACTAGAAGAGATGGGAGCCTGGGGTGTCTGGTCACATACAAAGGGGGGTGACAGCCTGTTCAGAACGCACAGTACAACTTGTTTACGTAAAGTGCTAGTACACAGAACAGGGTAAAGTCTTGCGTCTCTTTTTTTCATTTTCTTTAATATATCCTGCACCTCGCTCTCTTCTTCTCTTTCTCTCATTTCAATTCATCATAAATTACTAAAATTCACTATTGCTTTATCAGCACGGCACAAGTCGGGGGTAGCCACAGTTCCACCTAGCTCCTTAGCCTGCGACTGATAATTGTTACTTTGTGCCCCAGCACTGCAAACACAGGCCTCTGAGTGTTTGTTTGTGTGAGTGGAGCAAGAGAGGAACAGAGAACTTGACAAAATTAGCCCTTCTAGTGCTTAATACACTGAAAATGTGAAACAGTTTGGGGCTTAGAGGCTGGATAAAGAATAATGTCAGCAAACAAAAGCAAATTGAAAGCACATTTTATTTATTCGCTGAAAACTGTTAAAAAAAGTAATTTCCAAGTTCCACATATCTGTTTAAAAATATTTACACTTTCATTTCTGAGTTTAGTTACAAACTAATATTTGCAAGAACAGATGTTGTAATTATTCTATGTTTCTTGTTTTTTGTTTTTGAAACAGGCCGTCAACCTTTCAAGTGAAAATTATTATAAAGGCCTGACATCACTTCTTGTGATGTCACTACATTTGGCATCCTGTGCTTTGCATTTGATAATGGGCTCCTTCACTATTTTCCTTACTTGTGCCATCTTTATTGGCATAACTATGCACAAATAGAGGTGTGGGGTCCTACTACTAATCAGCCTGGACCTCAATAATCGCAAAACAGAGCAAATTGGCTGATCAGGATTGTTGAAAGCAAATTATAGAACAACACAGCCAAACCTTACTGTGTAGCCAAGAGGTTGTATATTTCCAAACAGATTTATTGTATTCTAGGAATGAATTTGTATTATTTCATCAAAACACATGACATCAAAGAGACATTCCATCAAAACAGTTAGTGCAAAAACATAGAAGAATATATACAATATATACAAAAATACTACAATTAAGGAAACATACACTTAAGGAAAACACTCAGGATTTTTTGGTGACACCAACTACTATGCTTCAAAACAAATTAAATAGCACAATAATTGCAATGTGTATAATTTTTTCAATTTATGAGTGAAAAAAGCCAGTCCTTTGCTAAAAAAAACCAGTAAGCCAGGCGGATCTGGAATTGACAGAAAGGGCCCACATGAGTGGTCTGAATTAGTCCCTAGCTGCACCCTTTGTTCTTGACACAGGCTGGGAGTCAACGCGTTTCGAACCTTAGTGAGTCTAGGTTCCCAGGCACGAAAAGTTGTTCGTGCCTGGGAAACAGATCTCCAGGGTGATCTGTTTCCCAGGCACGAACAACTTTAGACTCCGTCACCTCCATACGAGCACACTTTCGGTGCAGCCTTCCTCAATTATATAAAGAGAATGTGAGTCTCTTATGAATCACACACCTCGCCCAGGGCGCCTCGGATTCTGGCATCATTGACACTGCATCCAGAACACTTTCCGGTGACTTTTTCTACTTCTCCCACGCAGCCGTTGTGTCGGCCGAGAAGGTATGCTTTTACCCAGTCCTCATCCTGAGGAGAACCTAGACTCACTAAGGTTCGAAACGCGTTGACTCCCAGCCTGTGTCAAGAACAAAGGCTGCAGCTAGGGACTAATTCAGACCACTCATGTGGGCCCTTTCTGTCAATTCTAAAAATCTCTACTCACAGGTTTTGTGAGACAGGCAGGCAAATCCATTCCAGATCCGCCTGGCTTACTGTTTTTTTAGCAAAGGACTGGCTTTTTTCACTCATAAATTGTAAAAATTGTACACATTGCAATTATTGTGCTATTTAATTTGTTTTGAAGCATAGTAGTTGGTGTCACCAAAAAATCCTGAGTGTTTTCCTTAAGTGTATGTTTCCTTAATTGTAGTATTTTTGTATATATTGTATATATTCTTCTATGTTTTTGCACTAACTGTTTTGATGGAATGTCTCTTTGATGTCATGTGTTTTGATGAAATAATACAAATTCATTCCTAGAATACAATAAATCTGTTTGGAAATATACAACCTCTTGGCTACACAGTACGGGTTGGCTGTGTTGTTCTATAATTTGCTTTCAACAATCCTGATCAGCCAATTTGCTCTGTTTTCCGATCTTTATTGGCATGACATGGGTCTATAGGTATTAAAAATAAATATATAAATTCACAGATGTTCAGCCCGTTTCTCTGGTGATGTCACACATTGACATGTATTCGGCTGCTTCTTCTAGTTTTAGGTGAGTACAAATAACGTGTTGTTCCCCCTCCTTCCATTTCTCTCCCCTTTTCTTTGTCTCTCGCTCCTTTTAGCTCTCTCCCTCTCTATCTCCCACACACTCCTGTTAGGGTTAGCTTCATGAATGTCACTGCTACTTCTGGCATTCATACGACAAATCCTTTAGAACATTTAAGAACAAGGGACAATCTGTGTGGAAGGCGAGTTGCTGGGAGTGCAACAGATTGTCCTGGTACATATATGCTTTTGATGTGGGATTTCACTATTTCACCACATTCTTAAACCAGAGTCTGCTGCTTACAGTCACTCAATTATGGTAAAAAGTAGAGTTTGGCAAGTCACAAAATTAATAGGGAGAGCCAAGTCGGTGAGGAGCCACGGGTCACACTTAGTTATAAGGCCCGAGGCATGAGCTGATCCAACAACAGATAAGTGTGTAAAAGATGCAGCAAATGTTACTTAACCCCTTCGACGCTAATGACAAAGCCAGCTCGTCATGGGCGTTACCTGCGCTACGCGGATGACGAGCTGGCTTTGTCACAAACCGCGCGATTTTGAAAAATCTGCGCGCATGCGGTTAAAATCAAGGTATATGCTCTTTTATTTCTAAAAATAAGTTATTTCTTGAACACTTGTGCTTCACTTTAGTTCATTACATATACTGCAGTGGCATTTGTTAATAGTAATACATACATTTTACCAATGAAGCTTCCATCTCCAGAGTCCTGACAACATGCCTACTTTGGATGTGTTGGGTTTATTGGTTTTATCACTCATCTTACAAGTTAGCTGAAAATACCATTGTTAGTCCCAGTATTGTTCAGTGTTGCTTTTACAGGAAGTGTGATCAGGTGCGATTGAATTTTTTTTTGTATCTCTTCTTCATCAAATAAAAATCAAGAATGTTTCTTTTCTTTTAATCCACATTGTTCTCGCCTCCAACTGTGTATCCTGGTGCATCATGTTGCTTTGCTTTGTGTTTGGAAGTGAGCAATCTCTGGAAACAAACACTTTTATAACTCTGAAAATACTAGTATCTGCTTTTCTTCTTTACTGCTAGTCTGGTCTTCTATCAAAAGCCCTTCACACTTTCAGCACCCTTCTATGCTTTCTCCCTGTGTGTTCGCTGATGACTTTGTAGCTCTGATAATCGACTAAAGCTGTTCGCACATTCATTGCACTTGAATGGTTTTTCTCCTGTGTGAGTTCGCTGATGATACCTTAATGCTGAAGAGAAGCGAAAACTACTGTCACATACACTACAATAATAGGGTTTTCCCCCGTGTGTGTTCGCTGATGACTATGAAGTTGTGATAACCGACTAAAGCACTTTGTAAATTCACTGCACTTGAATGGTTTTTCTCTTGTGTGAGTTCGCTGATGACACCTTAATGCTGAAGAGCTCCGAAAACTACTGTCACATTCGCTACAATGATAGGGTGTTTTACCCGTGTGTGCTCGCTGATAACTTTGTAGGTCTGATAACTGACTAAAGCTCTTCACACATTCACTGCACTTGAATGGTATTTCCCCCGTGTGTGTTCGCTGATGACTTTGTAGGCTTGATAAATGACTAAAGCACTTTGCACATTCAGTGCACTTGAATTTGATTTTCCCCTGTGTGTGTTCGCTGATGTGTTTGGAGGTTTGATAAGCGACTAAAGCACTTTGCACATTCACTGCACTGGTATGGTTTTTCCCCATGTGTGTTCGCTAATGACTTTGTAGGCTTAATAAATGACTTAAGCACTTTGCACATTCAGTGCACTTTAATTTTTTTTCCCCTGTGTGTGTTCAATTATGTGTTTGAAGTTTTGATAACTGACTAAAGCACTTTGCACATTAACTGCACTTGAATGGTATTTCCCCTGTGTGTATTCGATGATGTGTTTGGAGGTTTGATAAGCGACTAAAGCACTTTGCACATTCACTGCACTTGAATGGCTTTTCCCCTGTGTGTCTTCGCTGGTGTCTTTGAAGGTTTGATAACAGACTAAAGCTCTTCACACATTTATTGCAATGGTATGGCTTTTCCCCTGTGTGTGTTCGCTGATGTCTTTGTAGGCCTGATAATAGACTAAAGCTCTTCCCACATTCATTGCACTTGAATGGTTTTTCTCCTGTGTGAGTTCGCTGATGATTCCTTAATGCTGAAGAGACACGAAAACTACTGTCACATTCACTACAATGATAGGGTTTTTCCCCCGTATGTGTTCGCTGATGACTTTGTAGGTCTGATAATCGACTATAGCTCTTCACACATTCACTGCATTTAAATGGCTTTTCCCCAGTGTGTGTTCGCTGATGTCTTCGAAGGTGTGATAACTCACTAAAGCACTTTGCACATTCAGTGCACTTGAATGGTTTTTCTCCTGTGTGTATTCGCTGATGACTTTGAAGGTGTGATAACTTTCTAAAGCACTTTGCACATTCAGTGCACTTGTATTGTTTTTCCCCCGTGTGTATTCGCTGATGGCTTTGAAGCAGTGATAATCGACTAAAGCTCTTTACACATTCACTGCATTTAAATGGCTTTTCCCCCGTGTGTGTTTGCTGATGACTCTGAAGTTGTGATAACCGACTAAAGCTCTTTACACATTCACAGCACCTGAATGGCTTTTCTCCTGTGTGAGTTTGCTGATGACTTTTAAGGCTTGATAACTGACTAAAGCTCTTCACACATTCATTGCAATGGTATGGCTTTTCCCCTATGTGTGTTCGCTGATGACTTTGAAGGTGTGATAACTCTCTAAAGCACTTTTCACATTCAGTGCACTTGTATGGTTTTTCCCCCGTGTGTATTCGCTGATGGCTTTGAAGCACTGATAATCGACTATAGCTCTTCATACATTCCCTGCATTTATATGGCTTTTCCCCAGTGTGTGTTCGCTGATGTCTTTGAAAGCTTGATAACTCACTAAAGCACTTTGCACATTCAGTGCACTTGAATGGTTTTTCCCCCGTGTGTGTTCGCTGATGACTTCGAAGGTGTGATAACTCACTAAAGCTCTTCACACATTCACTGCACTTGAATGGTTTTTCCCCTGTGTACGTGTGCTGATGAAGCCTGATTAGTGATGACAAAATAAAGATCTCGCTGCATGTGTATGATTCTTCTTTCTTGGTTAGTGGCTCTGGATCGGGTATATATTTGTCTACATCCCTTGACTGTATTTCCTGTTGGGCCAACATGGCTGATAAAGCACTTGTGCTTTTGACAGACGCTTTTTATGTGTGCAATATTTTATACGTTTTGATTTAACAATAAAACAATAAAATGCAATAGCCACCAAACATTTGCCACACTCCTAATACGTAGAAGGTGTCTTTCTAGGCGATTGTGCCTTTAGATTGGATTATGGCAATGCACACTTGCGGGTAAAGATGTATCTTCCTTTTGGCCGGTGCAAATTAGGACAGTCTGTTGTATTGTAGATACAAGAACTCCTCTTTCCTTTACCTGTCAGTTGTCTGGCTCCGCTCTGTTGTGCTTTTCTCTGGCTGTTGTGAGTTAGCCAGAAAGAGTTTACAATTTACCTAGAATGATGGCTTGTCATTATATTAGAAAACAGAGTACCTCAGTAATCACATCATACCGATCCCATGATCAAATCTGGTGTTGGACACTTGTTTATACAGGAGGTGGTTGGTTATTGTTGTTGCCTTAATTTTGTCGAGGTCATTTCTTCGTCTTGTGGCGTGGAGGTGCACAGCTCAGCCTCTTACAATCACTGAACTGCACTTGATGCTTCATCCGGGATCTGTCTGTTTGTGTGCAGGTTCATCTGTCGCCGACTGCGCTGATGTTTTGCTGAATACTGTAGCCGATTATTTCTGCTATTATTGAAGATTTACAGCATTAGCTTCTCTATTGATGGTCATTTCATACATTCTGCTGGATGCAAAGATAATTAACATTACTAAATTGAAACATAATGGAATGAGAATTCACAATGTTTAACTGGTTGTAAAAGAAATATCGGAGGAGATTGACTAAATCTCCACGCAATGCAGCGCAGTCCCTACCAGAGGCTGCGCTGCGTTGCGCAACAGGGGGGGAGGGAGAAGGAGAGGACCATATTTTCAAAGATATGGCTCTCTCCTTCCCTTGCCCTTGCGCTGGCACTGATTATAGCGGCCCTGCGCCATGCACACACCTTAGCACCAGAGCACTAGGTTGTGTGTGTGTGAGTCCAGCATAGGTTTTGTACAGGAAGGACACCCTTCCTGTACAAAATACGATGCCTAGACACAAGGGAAAGCTTTTCCCATTTTGTATGCGTGTTGCACAGTGCAGCACGCATGCAAAGTTAGAAAAGGAAGGAGAAATGAAAGCATTTCTCCTTCCTTGCACCTAGTTTAAAAGGGTGCACTTTTCTCATGCTAAACCCATTCTACTGTATTTGGTAAATTGGGTTTAGCGTGAGATACCTTGGGTGGTTACACGGGAACACCCATGCACCACCCTTGCCAGGCCCCCATGGCGCACAGTAATGCGACGCAGTGCTATGCGCTGCTTCACATTCATTTTACGTTATTTGCTTGAAAGTAAATTAGGGAAAAAAGGATTTTGCGCTGTTTTGTGCCACTATTGTGACGAAAACACTGCACAAAATGTTAGTAAATCTCCCTCTTCTTCTTTACTGCTTTAGAAACTTAGCAAGGAATATTTCATCATACACAGATATTTAACAAAAAATTCTGTTGATCAGGTGACATCTTATTGATGTCTGAAAAGGAGGTGATTTACCAGTGTTTACAGAGTAACTTAGCAAAGTAAGGGCGCTCACGGAGAACCCAAGTGCTTGGCTGTATAGCTAAAGATAGACAAGATGGTCAAGATTTCATTTAAACAACAATAGATTTTAGAAAAAGAGATAGATCAGGCTGGGCTGCAAAATGTCCAGTAACTCTTTACGAGGTATACAACAAAAGTAACTCCATTCACACACTTCTTCTCGTTCCTTTCCTATTCACTTAAGATCATCTCAAATACCAACACTTGTCTTTACTTCGCTGTTCATAAGTCACCTTTGACACTTTCAACAGCCCCCTTGGTTCAAGCAATTCTGGTTTCTTCTAACCTGGAATACTGGAACATTATTGTGAGTTGAGTGGGGTTTCCTATCGCCATAACATCTGTCCATCTCCCTGAAACTAGTGTAGCTTACAGCACCCAGTTCTGGCCCTGAAAGACAACTTTAATAGACAAGTCTTTAGTTCTTCCTAAAGTAGATAAAGTTCTGTAAGATGCAGCTCCTTCCGGGGCTTTTGTGTAAAACAGAATGAGGGGTTCACTGTAAGGCCTATCCTTTACATGATAAGCGCAGATCAGGCAAACAAACGTTGATTCATATAATATAATATTCAACGATATCAGTCATTTAGTACTTATAGAGAATCCATCACAACCAATAATTTACCTGACATATCCCTGCAGCAGACGTGTGCATATTACTCTTTTTCCCCCCTTTTCCACCATTACATGGCATCTGGCATAATGTTGTCTGTTTGGGGCCCAGGATGCCACTTTGTGACCGGATGGGCATTTGGTAGAGCGGGAGGAGGTGTAAGGTATCCACGGGTGACGCAGCATTTCTACCTTTCCATATTTCTCATATTCAAGTTTACCTAATTTTCTGTCCTTCAATCCCTCTACTGCCTTCTGGCTAGACACTCACTCTGTGGGGTTCATCAGAAGTCAGATAATGGTCTGATAGTCACAACGCCATGGATCTCACTTCTTCTACAACACTAATTGCAGACATAGAACCTAGTTAGGAATTTTTTCAACAGATTATTGCTAGGGGTGGGTGAAGAATTCCGCTTTGCCGGTAGACCTCGCAAAGTTTTGCCCACTCCGTTCCCAAAAACTCCACAAAGTGATGCAGAACAGAGTTTTTTTTCTCAAGCTGTTCGCCAACGGTAAGGTGACGAGCGCTTATGAGAAAATATAACGCGCTAGACCTCCTTCTGGTGAGATTTATCATTGCAGGAGGTCGCAGCAGGTCGCAACTACTCGAGTGTAGAAATCTGCCATTCTCGTTGATGTAGCTGCCACTGGATTAGAATGTCAATACGAGCGCCAGAAAGCAGCAGCGCCCTCTGGCACGACGTGTAGTGCCGTTCGTGCTGATTTTACAGTGCGGGACAAAATCCTGGCACAAAAAATCAGCGAGCAGCACAACTTAAGAAACTCTGCCACTAGCAAAAGTCTGCAGAGTGCAGCGGAGGTTCCCTGTCACTTCGTGGAGTTCCGCGGAGTAAATCTCTGCGAACTACAGAAAGGCATTACCAAAATGTGACAGATATCCTGTCTGCCTTTTTATAATTGCCACTGGATGTAATGCATTTTAATGGGGCGGGCAGGATCAATCAATCAATTAGAGTACTTGTAAAGTGCGCTACTTACCCGTGTGGGTCCAAAGGCGCTGAGGGGAGGGGGGATGCTGCTACTGCTCGGAGAGCCAGGTCTTGAGGAGTCTTCTGAGGGCGAGTAGGTCTTGGGGCTGCCGTAGGTGGGTAGGGAGGGTGTTCCAGGTCTTGGCGGCGAGGTAGGAGAAGGATCTGCCGCCGGAGGTCATTCGTTGGATGCAGGGGACAGCAGGGAGGGCGAGGCTGGCGGAGCGGAGCTGGCAGGTGGGGGTGTAGAAGTTGAGTCTGCTGTTCAGGTAGGCTGGTCCGGCATTGTGGAGTGCTTTGTGTGCATGGGTGAGTACCTTGAAGGTGATCCACTTGTCGACGGGGAGCCAGTGTTGGTCTCTCAGGTGGGAGGTGATGTGGATGCGGCGAGGGACGTTGACGATCAGTCGGGCAGAGGCATTTTTGATGCGTTGTAGACGTCGTAGGTGTTTGGCTGGGATTCCTGCGTAGAGTGCGTTGCCGTAGTCTAGTCTGCTGCTGATGAGTGCCTGTGTCACCGTTCTTCTTGTTTCGATAGCGATCCACTTGTAGATCCTGCGGAGGGTGTTGTAGCAAGAGGAGGAGACGGTGTTGACCTGCTTAGACATGGAGGGAGGAGTCGAGGATGTATCCTAGGTTGCGTGCATGGTCGATGGGTGTCGGTGCTGTTCCCAGTGTGGTCGGCTACCAGTAGTCATCCCAGGCTGAGGGGGTGGGTCCAGGGATGAGGACCTCCGTCTTGTCCGAGTTCAGCTTCAGACGGCTGCTCCTCATCCAGTCGGCGATGGCCTTCATTCCCTCGTGGAGGTTGGTTTTGTCGGTGTGTGGGTCCTTGGTGAGGGAGAGGATGAGCTGGGTGTCGTCGGCGTCGGAGATAATGTTGAGGTCATGATGGCGGGACACTTGTGCGAGGGGGGCTGTGTAGATGTTAAACAGCATCGGGTTGAGGGATGAGCCCTGGGGGACCCCACAGATCATGTCGGTGGCTTCGGATCGGAAGGGTGGGAGGCAGACACTCTGGGTTCTGCTGGAGAGGAAGGACGTAGTCCAGTCAAGGGCCTTCTCTTGGATTCCCGCTTCTAGGAGGCGTGTCTTTAGAGTGTGATGGCAGACCGTGTCGAAGGCGGCTGACAGGTCCAGGAGGATGAGGGCTGATGTTTCGCCGTTGTCTAGTTGGTGCCTGATGTCATCTGTGGCGGCGATGAGGGCTGTCTCTGTGCTGTGGTTTTGTCTGAATCCGGACTTGGACGGGTCCAAGATACCTGTCGCATTTGTGATGGGATAAGTTCAATAACTTTTATTCGATTACCACTTGTATAATCATAAAAAGTACATAATTTAAAAACAGAACAAAACATTTCATCATAAACATAAATTTAAGAAGGACAAAATTTAAAAAGTACGTAAGAAAAAACTTATGGTTTAAGTATTTCTGTTCAGTTTGTAAGTTTTTGGCGTATTGTGATAGTGGCTTTTAAAAAAGTCGCTATAAATTTAGCTACATGTGGCGAGTCCAAACACTGCAGAAAGAGGAATGCAGAATAACACTGTCTATGACCACTAGATCGAAGAAGTGGAAGAATCCAAGATTTACGTGGAGATTTGTAATATTTGCAAAAGAAAATAATGTGAATCGTTGTTTGTGGAGATATTCCATCGCATGGACAGTTCGTGAGCGTGCGGGACCAGTTGTGGATTTCAGGAAAAGAAACTAAACTAAAAAAGGTGTTGAAACGAAATCTTGTTAATAAAAATTTCTCCTGGTTTGACAGAAAGTAGGACAAGTAGGGTTGCATACCTTTGAGAGGTTGTATTGCGCAAATTTGGGTATTCGAAGTTTTTGTGATCTCTGTCTGGTTTCGCAGCTCTCTCAGGTGAGCCAAGCACATCGACTTTAGCTGTTTTCTGGAGATGTCTTCGATACTAGGAGGGTCATCGAAATAGGACTTGTAGCCAAGGTCATTAAAAAAGTTCCGTACGTAGACCAACCATGGGATCTTATGCCAATTAGTTAGAGCTAAGCAGTCTGTGATCAGGGATCGTGTTAAGTGGCACTCGGGTTTGGACCATATACGTTGCCACAATAAGATAGGTTGGGAACGGATAGTGTCTGTAATGTATTCCATGCCAAGCTCGCTATGGGAAGCAAAGTTCGGGGCGCTTTGCGGGAGGGCCAGCACGTATTTGATGAGATGGGATAAACCATCCACTGAAATCTAAATCAGGCCTTTGGTGTACATTGTGTCCAGTGTGGCTAGCTGGGCTTGAAGGGTCTTGTGGTATGTGGGTCTCTCACTGCTTTGAGGTCACCACCTGGCAGAACTTCTTTCAGCAGCGCCTTGTGCAGACCTTCCTTCCAGGCATGGCTTGTGTCGCTTGCACCTTGTGTTGATGTTCCTTCCAGGCAGGACCTCTGTCAGCTGTGCCTTGTGCAGATCTTCCTTCCAGGCAGGACCTCTGTCAGCTGTGCCTTGTGCAGATCTTCCTTCCAGGCAGGACTTCTGTCAGTCATGCCTTGTACAGATCGTCCTTCCAGGCAGGACTTCTGTCAGCAGCGCCTTGTGCAGATTTTTGATTTCCCTGTATTACACAAGCATGTAGTTTTGAGAGGTGTCTGGCTCCCCTGCCGCCACACTGGAATGGTGGATTGTTATGACTTTTGTTTTATGTGTTGTTAGCATTTGACACCATTTATTTTCTTTGTCTCTGTTACCAGTAGCTGATACTTCACCAGGGCGCGTGTGAAGGTCGCAGGGGTTGCTGGACCCTAATTAGGTTTATATTTTGCCCTCACATTATCTTTTAAACTTGCTAATATTGTGATGAGTAGTACATTAGTTTCGTACATGCCTCTCTGGCACACCCCCGGAGGTTGTGCTACAAAGACAGATCTACGGCGCGCTGAAGTGGCACCTAAGGCAAGCTGGTCTAAGCCCGCACAGGCTTAGACTGTGCTCAGCGCCGGTCCTCCTGTTGGTTTCACCCCCCATCCGGCTGTTCATATCCGCCACGCACAGGATGAGCTGCTCACTTTTGAACCTTTAGGTAAGCCTTGTTTAGGCCCTACTTTGATTCCAAATAATACTATCGGCGAGAATAGTTGCCCAGATTGTAAGCTCACTCTGAGGATCCAGGATTGTCGCACTTAGCTCTGCTACACTGCATGTCCTCAGGTTACCCACTCCTCAGAGAGAAATCAGAGGCATGTTTATTAATGCATGGTCTCTAACAGAGAGTGCATCCTATTTTGCGGACTTTCTAGAAGCTTGTGCACTGGATTTTGCTTTCATCACTGAGACCTGAGCAGATGCTTCATTCCGCCCAGATCTAATTGTTCCAACACCCCCGGTTTTTCCAATTTCAGGCTTGATTTATTTGGGGAAAG
This sequence comes from Lissotriton vulgaris, assembly GCF_964263255.1. Lineage (NCBI taxonomy): Eukaryota > Metazoa > Chordata > Amphibia > Caudata > Salamandridae > Lissotriton > Lissotriton vulgaris. The sequence goes on along the minus strand of NC_141685.1, from coordinate 69,077,381 downwards.
GGGCGGTGGGTTAGCAATCATTTACATGGACAGCCTCAGTGCCTCCTTTGAGACATTACCGGCCGCATCTGATTATGAAGCCATTGCATTTAAAATTGCTCTTTCTAATTGTTACTCCTTAAATGGGGCACTTATTTACCGACCCCCAGACCCTAGGACAGCCATCTTAAATAGTAACAATCAGCTCTAGGACATTAAACCCAATTCCCTCGATTTCACTCAACTCAGTGACTTCAATTTCCATCTTGAAAATTCTGTGGATGAATACGGGATCGATCTCTCAGACCCTGGGGCAAGTCTCGGTCTCACCCCGTTAGTGACGGCTCCGAAACACTCAGCCACTCAGTCACTATCCTTGGACGTGAGGTAGAAGCAAAGAAATTTACGCTGTCCCACAAATAAAAAGAGTGCCCCATGGTTTTCATTAGCTTTAAAAACCAAACTGAGTGCAGTGAGATCTTTGGAGCGTAGGTGGCGAAGGAATTATAAGCTGGCTGCCCGTGATTTATATAAATCTGCACGTAGGAAGTACCATGCCGCAATTAAGCTGGCAAAATAAACATACTACTCAGAGGCTATCTCTTCTTCGGATAAGGGACAGAAGGAGATCTTTAAGATAGTTAAGAGCTTTACTAATCCCACTGCACTCTCTCAGGAGATTCCACCTTCCCTCCAGCTTTGCAACACCATAGCCAACTATTTCGAAAAGAAAATCTCTGATATTGTTAAGGATTTTTCATCCGTGCCACTCATCTCGACAAAGTTGGAAAAAATGAGGATATGCGTCACGACAACTAACACTTCTTGCTTGGACTCATTTACGCATATTTCTCTGGAGGAATCACATAAGGCTATTTTGGCCATAAAATCTGGGCCTCCATTTGATCCCTGTCCGCCCATGGTCCTGCGAACCTTGGTCGAGGAGTTAAACCTAACTATCAACAGTATCATCAATTCCTCGTTGGCTACAGCAGTAATTCCAGGTGATTGGAAGTGTGCAGCGGTTATGCCACTGCAGAAAAAAGCCGTGCCAGACCCAACTACTCTGTCTAACTTGCGTCCCATTTCCCTACTCCCTGCGGTGTTTAAACTGACGGAGAAATTTGTTAACTATCAACTTACGAGTTTCTTGGAGGAGAATAACATCCTGCACTCCAATCAATCAGGGTTTCGGTCCAAACATTCGACTGAGTCCGCTCTTTTGTTTACAGCAGAGACTTTACGAATGGCACTGGACCAAGGGAAGAAGGCCGTCTTGATTTTACTCGATCTATCGGCGGCCTTCGATACGGTCTCACATTCAATCTTGATTGACCGTTTGGAAAACGCAGGTATAGGAGGAATGGTGCTGGCATGGCTTACTAATTTCCTTTCTCAGAGACGTCAGGTAATCGTACTAGGTGACTACAAATCTGAAGAAAAGGTCATCAGCTCAGGGGTCCCACAGGGCGCTAGTTTGAGTCCTGTTCTTTTTAACCTCTATATGGTCCCCCTGATTGAGCTGATTGAATCTTTCCAGATTGAAGTCATATCGTACGCTGCCGATACGCAGCTGATCCTAGTGCTGGATAGGGAGTTGCCTGGGACTGAAGAAAACTTGATGAACTGTCTCACGGCTACATTTGAGTGGATGAATAACAATCACCTCAAGTGTAACTCAGGGAAGACAGAAATATTGCCTTTTGGACCCCAAAATTTGTTTTCCCCTAGATAATGGTGGCCTGAGGATGCAGAAGCTCCCCCCAATACTATTGCTTCTGCGCGAAATCTGGGTATTAAATTCGATGACCAACTTTCATTCAAACAACAAGCGGTAGGCGTAGCTGGCTCATGTTTCCAGATCATCAAATCATTGAGGAAGTTTTTTGATCTTCTTCCTCTGGCAGCCAGGAAGACAGTAGCAGTAGCTCTTATAACATCTAGATTGGACTACTGCAATAGTCTTTATGCAGGCACCAATAAAGTAGTGCTGCACAGGCTGCAGATGGTCCAGCATGCTGCTGCTCGCCTAGTACTTCGCTGGCCGAGAAGGTCATCTGCCTCTGCAGCGCTTAAGATCTTACACTGGCTGCCCATCCACAAGCGTGTTCTATTTAAGGTCCTTGTTATCACCTTTAGAGCCTTCCAGTTACAAGGTCCTAGATATCTGTTGAATGGCTTTAAACGCTATGTGCCAGCACGCTGCCTGAGGTCCATCAATCAAAATCTTTTGGTGATCCCCAGTTTCAGATTGTCCACCAAAGGGGGGAAATTTCTTTTTGTACTAGGATCAAGAGCTTGGAATAAATTGCCAGCTCAGCTTCGGCGCATAGCCAAGGAGAGCGACTTTAGGAAGTCCCTGAAGACATGGATCTTCTCACTCTCCGATGCCGCCTGCAGAGCATTAGTGTAAAGCTTTTAATGCGTGAAATTGCCTTCTGTCCACCAACTTATCTCAGCGGGGTTGGGTGTTGAGCGCCAAGATGCTCCTTGGAGCGATAGTAGCGCTATATAAATGTGTGCTTACATTACATTACATTACATTACAACACTCAGCCGGCCACTCAGATGGTATTTTCTCAGACAATCCCTCTCTTCAAGTCACTGCTGCACGTCCACTTCTCTGGTCAGACCATTGTGCAGTTATGCTTCAACTGAATTTGGAAGTGGATGTTCTCACTGTTCATCCTCAGCCGCTGTGGTCCTAATGCCACTCCTGGCATAAAATGACCCCTGATCTATTGATGGCACAGTTCCCTCAATCTATGCCTGAGATTACTGCAGATTTAGATGCAGCCACGGATGTATATCGTCAGTGGATTGACTCCAGTCTCCATTCGCTTGCTCCATTTAAAAATCAGAAAAATAAAATATTTTTTCCCTCCGAACCTCGGCTTGACGAGAACCTTAGAGCTCACAAACAAGCTGCAGAAGGCTAGAAAGGAAACGGAACATCCACTATGATCCCGGTGATAAAATTCTATACAAGCAGGCCATTCGGGCCGACCAGGATATGATTTTTAAAGCAAAATCCAGTTACTGTGTCGTCAAAATTAAATCTTCTTTAAACATCCCCAAAGTACTCTTTGTGACAGTGATAAAACCGAGCAAGCTTCCAGAACCTAAAAACATTACAGCCGACCAATCCTTCTGCAATTTGTTAGCAACTTTTTTTTCAAAATAAGGTCAAAGCTACCTATAATACGTGTTCGCACAAGCATCCTCCCTGTGGTGTAACCAATGAGAAGGATACAGGCATTGAACTGGTACTGATGGCTACCACCCCCTCAGACCTCGCAGTACAACAGGAAACAGGCCAGAAAAAGAGTTGGGATCAGGTAGTATCTGGGACTGGCAGATACCACCTCTCTGACTCGATCAGAACATCAGAAAACATGGCTGCCCCCCCTCACTCTAAGCCTGTCCCTCAGCCAGAGATACGTTTCGCTATCTTTTAATCAGAAGATCAAGTTCAAACATTATTTAGCCAAATTAAATGTAGCTCTCCCTTGGATCCCGGCCCTCCCAGAATTCTTCACTTACCACCTGATGCCGACCCCAGGCACCTCGGGGACATCCTCAACAGGATGCTCACGTCTGGTTATTTTCCTATGGAATAGAGGACGGCCTCCGTTCTGCCTCTCCTAAAAAAGCGTAACGTAGTCAGTAGCGAATGAAATAATTACAGCCTATTTTGCGTCTTCCCTTCCCTGCAAAGGTTGTGGAGAAGGCTGCGAACTCCGAGCTTTCACACTTTATTAATAATAATTCACTTCTGGATGCCACCCAATTTGACTTTAGAAGCCAACTCATGGACTATCTCTGATTACTGCCTCAGAAGAGATACGGCAAACCTTTGACACAGGTGGAAATGCTGCCCTGATCTTGTCAAACTCTCTGCAGCTTTCAACAGTTAACCAAAGCCTTCTTAGTGACTGTCTCTTCACTTTAGGGATCAGGGGGCAAGGCTCTCAAGCTCGTTAAATGTTTCCTTTCAGACAGAGAGAAATTTGTTGAGCTCGATGGCTTCAAGTCGCCCTCTTTCTGTCGACTGTGTGCGGTTCCACAGGGCTCTGCCCTTAGTCCGACCCTTTTAACTTAAACATAACCCCTTTGGCTAACCTTATAAAATCATTTGGCTTTGCAATGATATCCTCCACTGATGACACCCACATTGTGGGGTTTGTGGCCAGCAACCCTGATGACACTGCAGCTCGCTTCCATGAGTGTTTGCTACAAGTCAGTAGTTGGATGTCAAACAACGGTCTAAAACTGAGCTCGGGTAAAACCAAGGTTCTGCTTTTTGTCAGGAACACATTGTTCTGGTCCCTCACCTGGTGGCCACCGGAGTTGGGGTGCTCCCTACCCCGATTACCAGAGTCAAAAATCTTGGTGTATACTTTGACAACAAACTCTTTTGAAGGACATGTACATTTTGTCACTTCCTCCTTCATACTCCAAATCCTCAGTAAAATCTTTACCTTTATTACTTCTGACTTACAGAAATCTCTGATCTCTGCACTTATTGTTGCTAAAATAGATTAATATAGCAGATTTATTCACCAACATTCAGAAAAAATTCTAAAATAAAGTTCAGGTCGTCCAAAATGCAGCCACTCTGCTGCTTATGGCAATACCCAAACGCCAATCAGTTTCTCATGTTCTTCCTTTAGTTCATTGGCTTCCTGTAAAAAAGGATTGAGTTCAAATCTTCATGCATTGCATTCAAGGCACTGCGTAACTCCAGTCCAGAATACCTTAATCAACGCTTCCAGTGGTACGTCACTAAAAGTTCACGGCCCATATCTTATACATCCAATCTCATTATACCTAAGGTCAGAAGGGCTCCTTGGGGAGACAGAAGCGTTGTAGCCTGCACAGCTAGGCTGTGGAATTCTATGCCACATGATCTCAACAAAAATGTGAGACCTGCTCTTGTTCCGTAAATCATTAAAAACCTTCCTTTCCAACCAGAAGCTCTTCTTGGCTGAAGCTTCCAGTTCATTGTATCAGTTGGCTTGTTTCCTTCTTCTTAATCTGAGTATCCAGCGCCTAGACACCTTTGGGTAGCAGAGTGCTCTACAAAGCAAACTTTCATTTAATTTCATTTCAACTTCCTTCCAGGGTGGGCTTCTGTCAGCTGTGCCATGTGAAGATCTCCCTTCCAGGCAGGATTTCTGTCAACGGTACGTGTACTGCTCCAAAGTTTAATTCAACCACTGTATCTTAACATCCCCTGGCAAATGCTAACTAGAGAATAAACATCCAGCCTGCACCAGCAGAGTGCAGACAGCTTTTCAAGCACCTCGAGGTGCATGGACTTTCTCTATCTGACTTAACTGAAGATGTTAATCCTTGGTAACATCTATCCCCTTTGGACAAGGTCCTCCATTTTGCTATCAGAATGTAACTCATCCTGCGCAGACCCAAACCCCCTAGTCCGTAGTGCATGAAGCTGGGTGGTTCTATTCTAGGTTTAGTAGTAATTCTATTCTAGGTTTAGTAAAGCGCAACAGCTACCCCAGCAAAGGGGCGTCCCGGCGCTGAGAGACAGAAGCACTTCTTCCTGGACAGGCAGAGAGGTAGCCTATGGGGCAGGGAAAAGGAGGGTCTTAATTGCTTTACGGAAGACCGAGAGGGAATCTATGGAGCGTACACTGAGAGGGAGATCGTTCCAAAGTTTGGGACCGAGGACGCTGAAGGAACGGCCTCCAGTGCGGCAGCGCTTGGTTCTTGGTACTTTCAGGAGAAGTTGGTTGGAGGAACGAAGTTCTCGGCTAGGGACATAGGGGCATGCCAGATTTCGCAGCAACGGGGGGTTCCCCTGTTTGGCAATTTTAAAGATCGTAATGAGAGCTTTGAATTTGACTCGGTGTTCCACAGGCAGCCAGTGGAGTTTACGGATGGTGGTTCTGGCTGAACATCTCCGTGGGAGTCCTACCAGCATTCTCGCTGCCGCATTCTGGATTCGTTGGAACCTAGCCAATTCTGCCTTGTTTGCTCCCAGGAGGAGGACATTCGCATAGTCAAGGCGTGAGAGGATGGTTGCCTGGACAATTAGCTGTCGGGCCTTGGGGTCAAAGAATCCGAGTATAGGCCTAAGGTTTCTTAGGAGACCTATGCAAGTGGCAGCCACCTTTTTGGTGTGTGATTGAAAGCTGAGGCCGGCATCCATCCAGACTCCCAGGTTTTTTACACAGTCTTTGGGGAGTGGGGTATTACCAAGGGATGACGGCCACCAGTGCTCGTTCCATAGGCTGGTGTTTCTGCCAAGGAGGAGCACCTCGGTTTTTCCGGCGTTGAGCTGGAGGAAGTTATCCGTCATCCATTGTGCCACTGCTGCCATACCCTCTCTGAACTTGGATGCCGCGGTGGACGGGCTTTCTGTGAGGGTGACGACCAGCTGGGTGTCGTCAGCGTATGACATCAGCGTGAGCAAGAGGGCCCTCCACAAATTGCTGACATTTTTTACACCCCCTGGACAGCCGTGGCAACACACAGACCAACTACACCCCCACAGGGATCACCCGTCCATCTGCCAGGATGAAGACTAAGATCTTTCAACCTTCTCTGTTACCGTCTTAGGAACGGCCTATCGCTGGGATTCATGGTAGCTCCAGAGTCAGTGAGCTCAAAGTTTCCTTGTAAAACCATCTCATGAGAGTGGAAGAAAAGAACATTAAGTGACACGCACTGCACAGACGTGTAAATAAATCCACCAATATCATTCCATGTACCATTGTCCTACTGCTGATGTTTCGACATGGATGTTTTGTCATCTATCACAGCAGCTTCTTCGTTGAAAATCTTACTCAGTTTGTTTTGCATCATACCTACTAACCTATGAACTGTTCCTGACCCTACAACATCCCTGGCAGACATGCTGTGCTGTCTGTTGCTACATAAATAGGAAATAGATTGCTCCTGCAGGAAAAGTGCAGTGTCCTTGCAGTCAGAGGCACTTGATTGGGATAAAAGGTACCATGTTTGTTAGAAAAGCTGCAACTATTAGAATAATAACATTGCAAGAGCAGTGCATACAATGCAATAACACAGACCAGGGACTAGAAAAACGTGACGCAAACAATGCAATAACACAGGCCAGGCACAAGAAGAATCTGATGCAAACAATGCAATAACACAGGTCGGGCACTAGGAGAATCTTATGCAAACAATGCAATAACACAGGCCAGGCACTAGGAGAATCTGATGCAAACAATGCAATAACACAGGCCAAGTACTAGGATTGATGCAAACAATGCAATAACACAGGCCAGGGACTAGAAAAACGTGACGCAAACAATGCAATAACAAAGGCCAAGCATGAGAAGAATCTGATGCAAACAATGCAAAAACACAGTTCAGGCACTAGGAGAATCTGATGCAAACAATCCAATAACACAGGCCAAGTACTAGGATTGATGCAAACAATGCAATAACACAGGCCAGGCAAGAGAAGAATCTGATGCAAACAATGCAATAACACAGGCCGGGCACAAGGAGAATCTTATGGAAACAATGCAATAACACAGGCCAGGCACTAGGAGAATCTGATGCAAACAATGCAATAACACAGGCCAAGTACTAGGATTGATGCAAACAATGCAATAACAATGCCAGGCATGAGGAGAATCTGACGCTCAAAATGCAATAACAAAGGCCAGGCACTAGGGTTGATGCAAACAATACAATAACACAGGCCAGGCACTGGGAAAACGTGACGCAAATAATGCAATAACACAGGCCACGCACTAGGAGAATCTTATGCAAACAATGGAATAACATGGGCCAGGCACTAGGAGAATCTGACGCAAACAATGCAATAACAGAGGTCAGGTACTAGTAATACGTGACACAAACAATGCTATAACACAGGTGAAGCACGAGGAGAATCTGATGCAAACAATGCAATAACACAGGCCAGGCACGAGGAGAATCTGAAGCAAACAATGAAATAACAAAGGCCAGGCACGAGGACAATCTGATGCAAACAATGCAATACCACAGGCCAGGCTCGAGGAGAATCTGGCGCAAACAATGCAATAACACAGGCCAGGCAAAAGGTGAATCTGGCGCAAACAATTCAATAATACAGGCCAGGCACGAGGAGAATCTGGCACATACAATGCAATAACACAGGCCAGGCACGAGGACAATCTGGCGCAAACAATGCAATAACACAGGCGAAGCACGAGGAGAATCTGACGCAAACAATGCAATAACAGAGGCCAAGTACTAGAAATACGTGACACAAACAATGCTATAACATAGGTGAAGCACGAGGAGAATCTGATGCAAACAATGAAATAACACAGGCCAGGCACGAGGACAATCTGGCGCAAACAATGAAATAACACAGGCCAGGCACGAGGAAAATCTGGCGCAAACAATGCAATAACACAGGCCAGGCACGAGGAGAATCTGGCACAAACAATGCAATAATACAGGCCAGGCACGAGGAGAATCTGATGCAAACAATGCAATAACACAGGCCAGGCACGAGGAGAATCTGATGCAAACAATCCAATAACACAGGCCAAGTACTAGGATTGATGCAAACAATGCAATAACACAGGCCAGGGACTAGAAAAACGTGACGCAAACAATGCAATAACAAAGGCCAAGCATGAGAAGAATCTGATGCAAACAATGCAAAAACACAGTTCAGGCACTAGGAGAATCTGATGCAAACAATCCAATAACACAGGCCAAGTACTAGGATTGATGCAAACAATGCAATAACACAGGCCAGGCAAGAGAAGAATCTGATGCAAACAATGCAATAACACAGGCCGGGCACAAGGAGAATCTTATGGAAACAATGCAATAACACAGGCCAGGCACTAGGAGAATCTGATGCAAACAATGCAATAACACAGGCCAAGTACTAGGATTGATGCAAACAATGCAATAACAATGCCAGGCATGAGGAGAATCTGACGCTCAAAATGCAATAACAAAGGCCAGGCACTAGGGTTGATGCAAACAATACAATAACACAGGCCAGGCACTGGGAAAACGTGACGCAAATAATGCAATAACACAGGCCACGCACTAGGAGAATCTTATGCAAACAATGGAATAACATGGGCCAGGCACTAGGAGAATCTGACGCAAACAATGCAATAACAGAGGTCAGGTACTAGTAATACGTGACACAAACAATGCTATAACACAGGTGAAGCACGAGGAGAATCTGAAGCAAACAATGAAATAACAAAGGCCAGGCACGAGGACAATCTGGCGCAAACAATGCAATAACACAGGCCAGGCACGAGGAGAATCTGGCGCAAACAATGCAATAACACAGGCCAGGCACAAGGAGAATCTGGAGCAAACAATGCAATAATACAGTCCAGGCACGAGGAGAATCTGGCACATACAATGCAATAACACAGGCCAGGCACGAGGACAATCTGGCGCAAACAATGCAATAACACAGGCCAGGCATGAGGAGAATCTGGCGCAAACAATGCAATAACACAGGCCAGGCATGAGGAGATTCTGGCGCAAACAATGCAATACAGGCGAGGCACGAGGAGAATCTGATGCAAACAATGCAATACCACAGGCCAGGCTCGAGGAGAATCTGGCGCAAACAATGCAATAACACAGGCCAGGCACGAGGAGAATCTGGCGCAAACAATTCAATAATACAGGCCAGGCATGAGGAGAATCTGGCACATACAATGCAATAACACAGGCCAGGCACGAGGACAATCTGGCGCAAACAATGAAATAACAAAGGCCAGGCACGAGGACAATCTGAAGCAAACAATGAAATAACAAAGGCCAGGCACGAGGACAATCTGGCGCAAACAATGCAATAACACAGGCCAGGCACGAGGAGAATCTGGCGCAAACAATGCAATAACACAGGCCAGGCACGAGGAGAATCTGATGCAAACAATGCAATAACACAGGCCAGGCACGAGGAGAATCTGATGCAAACAATCCAATAACACAGGCCAAGTACTAGGATTGATGCAAACAATGCAATAACACAGGCCAGGGACTAGAAAAACGTGACGCAAACAATGCAATAACAAAGGCCAAGCATGAGAAGAATCTGATGCAAACAATGCAAAAACACAGTTCAGGCACTAGGAGAATCTGATGCAAACAATCCAATAACACAGGCCAAGTACTAGGATTGATGCAAACAATGCAATAACACAGGCCAGGCAAGAGAAGAATCTGATGCAAACAATGCAATAACACAGGCCGGGCACAAGGAGAATCTTATGGAAACAATGCAATAACACAGGCCAGGCACTAGGAGAATCTGATGCAAACAATGCAATAACACAGGCCAAGTACTAGGATTGATGCAAACAATGCAATAACAATGCCAGGCATGAGGAGAATCTGGCGCTCAAAATGCAATAACAAAGGCCAGGCACTAGGGTTGATGCAAACAATACAATAACACAGGCCAGGCACTGGGAAAACGTGACGCAAATAATGCAATAACACAGGCCACGCACTAGGAGAATCTTATGCAAACAATGGAATAACATGGGCCAGGCACTAGGAGAATCTGACGCAAACAATGCAATAACAGAGGTCAGGTACTAGTAATACGTGACACAAACAATGCTATAACACAGGTGAAGCACGAGGAGAATCTGATGCAAACAATGCAATAACACAGGCCAGGCACGAGGAGAATCTGAAGCAAACAATGAAATAACAAAGGCCAGGCACGAGGACAATCTGGCGCAAACAATGCAATAACACAGGCCAGGCACGAGGAGAATCTGGCGCAAACAATGCAATAACACAGGCCAGGCACAAGGAGAATCTGGAGCAAACAATGCAATAATACAGGCCAGGCACGAGGAGAATCTGGCACATACAATGCAATAACACAGGCCAGGCACGAGGACAATCTGGCGCAAACAATGCAATAACACAGGCCAGGCATGAGGAGAATCTGGCGCAAACAATGCAATAACACAGGCCAGGCACGAGGAGAATCTGGCGCAAACAATTCAATAATACAGGCCAGGCATGAGGAGAATCTGGCACATACAATGCAATAACACAGGCCAGGCACGAGGACAATCTGGCGCAAACAATGCAATAACACAGGCGAAGCACGAGGAGAATCTGACGCAAACAATGCAATAACAGAGGCCAAGTACTAGAAATATGTGACACAAACAATGCTATAACACAGGTGAAGCACGAGGAGAATCTGATGCAAACAATGGAATAACACAGGCCAGGCACGAGGACAATCTGGCGCAAACAATGAAATAACACAGGCCAGGCACAAGGAGAATCTGGCGCAAACAATGCAATAACACAGACCAGGCACGAGGAGAATCTGGCGCAAACAATGCAATAATACAGGCCAGGCACGTGGAGAATCTGATGCAAACAATGCAATAACACAGGCCAGGCACGAGGACAATCTGGCGCAAAGAATGCAATAACACAGGCCAGGCATGAGCAGAATCTGATGCAAACAATGCAATAACACAGGCCAGGCACGAGGAGAATCTGGCGCAAATAATGCAATACAGGCCAGGCACGAGGAGAATCTGATGCAAACAATGCAATAACACAGACCAGGCACGAGGAGAATCTGACGCAAACAATGCAATAACACAGGCCAGGCACGAGGAGAATCTGGCACACACAATGCAATAACACAGGCCAGGCACGAGGACAATCTGATGTAAACAATTCAATAACACAGGCCAGGCATTAGGAGAATCTGACGCAGACAATGCAATAACACAGGCCAGGCACTAGAAGGATCTTATGCAAAGATTGCAATACAACAATGCAATACAATAGAGAGAGGAGTTGGCCTAATGGCTAGCGTGGTCGACCTCAAATATGGGGAACCGGGTTTGAGTCTCGGCAAGGACGCGCAACATCCTGTGATTCTGGGCAAATCACTTAATCTCCTAGTGACTAACAAAAATGAATGCTTCCTCATGTAATGCAACTGGTGCTCGTGTAAAGCGCTCTGATTTCCGATACCTTCGGGTCAAGTTTGCGCTATATAGAACTCTGATTAAAAAAAATGCAATAACATAGGCCAGGCACTTAGAGAATCTGACGCAAACAATGCAATAAAATGGAGCAGGCACTAGAATAAACTGATGCAAACAATGCAAGAACACACGCCAGGCACTAGGATTGACGCACACAATACAGTAACACAGGTCAGGCACTAGGATTGATGCAAGCAATGCAATAACACAGGCCAGGCACTATGGTTGATGCAAACAATGCAATAACACAGGCCAGGCACTGGGAAAACGTGACGCAAATAATGCAATAACACAGGCCACGCACTAGGAGAATCTTATGCAAACAATGGAATAACATTGGCCAGGCACTAGGAGAATCTGACGCAAACAATGCAATAACAGAGGTCAGGTACTAGTAATACGTGACACAAACAATGCTATAACACAGGTGAAGCACGAGGAGAATCTGATGCAAACAATGCAATAACACAGGCCAGGCACAAGGAGAATCTAAAGCAAACAATGAAATAACAAAGGCCAGGCACGAGGACAATCTGGCGCAAACAATGCAATAACACAGGCCAGGCACGAGGAGAATCTGGCACATACAATGCAATAACACAGGCCAGGCACGAGGACAATCTGGCGCAAACAATGCAATAACACAGGCCAGGCATGAGGAAAATCTGGCGCAAACAATGCAATACAGGCGAGGCACGAGGAGAATCTGATGCAAACAATGCAATACCACAGGCCAGGCTCGAGGAGAATCTGGCGCAAACAATGCAATAACACAGGCCAGGCACGAGGAGAATCTGGCGCAAACAATTCAATAATACAGGCCAGGCACGAGGAGAATCTGGCACATACAATGCAATAACACAGGCCAGGCACGAGGACAATCTGGCGCAAACAATGCAATAACACAGGCGAAGCACGAGGAGAATCTGACGCAAACAATGCAATAACAGAGGCCAAGTACTAGAAATATGTGACACAAACAATGCTATAACACAGGTGAAGCACGAGGAGAATCTGATGCAAACAATGAAATAACACAGGCCAGGCACGAGGACAATCTGGCGCAAACAATGAAATAACACAGGCCAGGCACGAGGAGAATCTGGCGCAAACAATGCAATAACACAGGCCAGGCACGAGGAGAATCTGGCGCAAACAATGCAATAATACAGGCCAGGCACGAGGAGAATCTGATGCAAACAATGCAATAACACAGGCCAGGCACGAGGACAATCTGGCGCAAAGAATGCAATAACACAGGCCAGGCATGAGCAGAATCTGATGCAAACAATGCAATAACACAGGCCAGGCACGAGGAGAATCTGGCGCAAACAATGCAATAACACAGGCCATGCACTAGGAGAATCTGATGCAAACAATGCAATAACACAGTCCAGGCACTAGGAGAATCTGCAGCAAACAATGTAATAACACAGGCCGGGCGCTAGGAGAATCTGATGCAAACAATGACATAACACAGGCCAGGCACGAGGAGAATATGATGCAAACAATGCAATAACACAGGCCAGGCACTAGGAGAATCTGATGCAAACAATGCAATAACACAGGCCAGGCACGAGGAAAATCTGATGCAAGCAATGCTATAACACAGGCCAGGCACAAGGAGAATCTAATGTAAACAATGAAATAACACAGGCACCATGAGAATCTGATGCAAAGAATGCAAAAACACAGGCCAGGCACAAGGAGAATCTAATGTAAACAATGCAATAACACAGGCACCATGAGAATCTGATGCAAAGAATGCAATAACACAGGTCAGGCACTAGGAGAATCTGACTCAAACAATGCAATAACATAGTCCAGGCAAAGGAGAATCTGATGCAAACAATGCAATAACACAGGCCTGGCACGAGAAGAATCTGATGCAAACAATGCAATAACACAGGCCAGGCACTAAAAGGATCTGATGCAAACAATGCAATACAATAGTAAACAAAGTCCAGCCGGACTTGAAAGATTTATTAATTAGTTCATATAACCAGTTGAGAAGAAACAATAAAACAGTGGGACACAGTCCTGTATCCTCAGTGCTTACACAGACTCAGAGACAATACAAACATATACAAAATACATCAGGCATGTAAACGAAAAAATGGAGCAAAAGAGGGACTCTGTAATATACTTGCTTCACAAATGTGGGGAACAAAACAAATTATGCACATAATAGTGAACTAATGTTAAGCCCACATATACTGTCGACGGCGTTTCGATCCTTTCATAGATAACGGATCATCATCAGGACTATCATTGTTTGCCTGATAAAAACCTGCAAAACGTAAACAAGGGGAACATAGAACGAGGAATTAATCGATGCCTATCACATAGAATACTTTGAGAGTTAAAAAACTCATACCATGCTCTTTAAGGTGTTGCTAATTCATACTCGTGTGGAAGGTGTCACACATACTGTGCTGGGCATACAAGGCGCAAGGTGCTGCAAACCATGCAAGGATGAACATGGTGTACATAATGATTGTGATTCACTGTGCAAGAACACATGCCATTGTTGTGAAACATTTGGTGGATATTCGACTTGAAGTGGCTCAAATTTCTAAGCAAAATTTATAATTACATCAGAAGGTTGAATCGCCCACGGTAATTTCAATGGTATTCTGGCAGAAGAGGTCAATGTCCTCGATCTCAGTGAGTAAGGTACTTAATGTCTCTGTGGCTATCTCTATACCTAGAACCAACCAATGCCTGGAACAGGTAGTTCCAATATGGCTGAATCCTTTGATGTATTTAGGATTATCAGTAAAAATGCCAGGGACGTTTCTCACTATCAGCCCTATAGGAATGATTTCTGCTTTCAAGTATTGTCTAAGCATTAGGGTCATTAATTCCAAGCGAGCATATTTCTTCTTTAATTTTTCTAACTCCTCAGGGAGAGTAGACGATGAATAGCAGCTCTGTCTTTGGGGTCGCTGAAATGTACAGGGATTGTCCTTCCTTTATTAGGTTTTTATATACTCTACTGTGTAACATAATGTGCATGGACTATTTGGCACTTCACCAATGCATTAGTTTAGTACACTTTTAAATCACCTTTAAGCACAATCACAATTTCCCACGTTTGTTTACCAGTAAGAATTATGCCGAGGACGAGCGCCCAACCTCTCTTAGAACATAACCCGGTTGAATTCACCACTCCAAGATGGCGGATTAATTGCACCTGATCCCCGCCCATTATGGCCGCAATGACTATATCCGTTGTTCCCACCCACTTCCCCTTGCTCCGCGGCGCGATTGTGCACCGGGATACCGCCTTGCTGTTCCACCAAGGACGCAGGTAAGCTCTGTTCTGCCACCCGCCCCCGCTTAGAAACCACCCCGAGGGACTGCCCACAGCCCGCTAAGTCCTTGCATTATTTTGTCCCTCCAGGCACCGACTCGGCGTAATAACGTGCTGAAGTTAAGGGTAAGATCCTTTTTTCCTCGCGCTGCACGGTCATTCTATGGCGGCGCCACTAACTGGTATCCCCTCCCCACCTTAGGTCTTTCAACCAAAAGGATTCCGTTGATGACCTCATCTTTACCTCACTAGCGCTATGATCCCAGCAGTGACTAGGTAATACCCCTTCTAACGCTGTAACCTTGGGTAATGCACATAGTTTAAGTACATATGATGGAACCGACCGGCGCGCTGACCCTTCTCACACCTATCCCTTACCACGGCAGGTCACCACAAGACCCACGCTGCAGACAACGGGACGCCCAGTAATCTAAGACCTGCTTACAGTGGCTCCCACCCGTGATCTTATAGATTAACTCTAGACCAACGCAACCAGCTACCTAATTCTGACTCAGGTAAGCGCTACCCCTTATTCAGGGTTGTGCATTCATAACCCCTTACACTCCTCCATGAGCTAGTACCAAGCTGCCGAGTTCTGGAACGTGTCCTTTTATTGACATCCTCTTCTAGATGCAAGCGCTCCCACTCACCTCGGTTAATTAGCCGTGACCTCTTCTGCCAGAATACCATTGAAATTACCGTGGGCGATTCCACCTTCTGATGTAATTATAAATTTTGCTTAGAAATTTGAGCCACTTCAAGTCGAATATCCACCAAATGTTTCACAACAATGGCATGTGTTCTTGCACAGTGAATCACAATCATTATGTACACCATGTTCATCCTTGCATGGTTTGCAGCACCTTGCGCCTTGTATGCCCAGCACAGTATGTGTGACACCTTCCACACGAGTATGAATTAGCAACACCTTAAAGAGCATGGTATGAGTTTTTTAACTCTCAAAGTATTCTATGTGATAGGCATCGATTAATTCCTCGTTCTATGTTCCCCTTGTTTACGTTTTGCAGGTTTTTATCAGGCAAACAATGATAGTCCTGATGATGATCCGTTATCTATGAAAGGATCGAAACGCCGTCGACAGTATATGTGGGCTTAACATTAGTTCACTATTATGTGCATAATTTGTTTTGTTCCCCACATTTGTGAAGCAAGTATATTACAGAGTCCCTCTTTTGCTCCATTTTTTCGTTTACATGCCTGATGTATTTTGTATATGTTTGTATTGTCTCTGAGTCTGTGTAAGCACTGAGGATACAGGACTGTGTCCCACTGTTTTATTGTTTCTTCTCAACTGGTTATATGAACTAATTAATAAATCTTGCAAGTCCGGCTGGACTTTGTTTACTATTGTAGTGCACATTGTGGCCTATAATTATTATTTCCATACATCCTTTTGTCAAGGGCCATTGTTTTTCGCTAAATTGATACCCCAGGTCCTTGCCTACCTAGTGGGTTCCCTTGTTGTTTATAGTAGCAAACAATGCAATAACACAGGCATGAGGAGTATCTGATGAAAACAATGCAATAACACAGGCTCGAGGAGAATCAGATGCAAACAACGCAATAACAGGCCAGGCTCTAGGAGAATCTGATGCAAACAATGCAATAACACAGGCTAGGCACTAGGAGAATCTGATGCCAACAATGCAATAACACAGGCCAGGCACCAATGGGATTGCAAAGAGAATGTTCAGTGACCACCAGCCAGACTGTTCTGTCTGTAAGTTCTCTTGACAGGTGAGCATGTAATAGCTGGCGGGATCCATGGAACTTTGGGGTCAAGAGGGTGGGAAAGCAAAGACTAGTTTCATAAGGACTGAAGCATGGGCAGAATGAGCAATATTTCAAAGAAGTATTTACCATATAGTAAATCATGCAGAGTCAGGTTTTTTCTCGGGGCAGGTATGGGATATTACATACCAAGTGGTGTCAGAGAGATTATAATCTTCTCTAAAAGGGTCACCTGCTTTACAAAGAATTTCAATACGAGGAGAGACTCTAAAAAGCAGCGGCGGGGCATGCAGTGAGAGGAGAGAATGCAGATTGTCACTAACGTTATGGAACAGCACACAACTTTAGAGGCTACTTAGATACAAGGAAGACGCCTCAAATGGGCTCTGCACCTCACATGAATCCAGTACACAAAAGCGTCTTAACACAGACCAAACATCCTTGATGGCTCCCAGAGGAGGAGGAATGGCTAAGAACACAAACATAGAAGGAAGAGCCAGTAGGTTTTCAGGGCCACTTTACTGGAAACTGACTACTCTACTTAGTAGTGTCATGGACTGGTTGTCAGGAGGGTAGTCCTCTACAACAAGCAGCTTTTGCTCCACGGCTAAAAGAAAAGGTCACAACCTTCTTACATGAAAATATTGGTGGGAAGGCACTTATAAATATGCTCAGTACATTTAGCAAATGATGTAAAAAAAACTTTGCAAAACCCTTAACGAGGTGGGCAATTCACTGTTGGCGATCAACGTTGATTTTTTAAGCCCAGCTGTTGTGTATGCATGAAGTAGATATTTCTTCGTATAAAGAGAGGCAGAAATCCATTCTTGATAGAATCAGGACTAGACTCAGGTCTTTCCTAGATGAAGCTGAGATTGATAACTTTCAGCATTTCGTAGCTTGTAGAACAGGTGATTTTCACCTCCTTTGCAACCCTACCCCGAAAAGGACAGGCCTTACCTCCTCTGCACCCCTCCACCCCTGGACAGGCCTCACCGCCTCTGCACCTCTGGACAGGCCTCACCTCCTATGCACCCATCCACCCCAGGACAGGCCTCACCTCCTCCGCACTCCTGGAAAGGCCTCACCTCCACTGCACCCCTGGACAGGCCTCACCTCCTCTGCACCACTGGACAGGCCTCACCTCTGCACCACTGGACAGGCCTCGCCTCCTCTGCAACCCCGGACAGGCCTCACCTCCTCTGCACCACTGGACATGCCTCGCCTCCTCTGCACCCCTGGACAGGCCTCACCTCCTCTGCACCACTGGACAGGCCTCTCCTTCTCTGCACCCCTGGACAGGCCTCACCTCCTCTGCACCCCTGGACAGGCCTCTCCTCCTCTGCATCCCTGCACAGGCCTCACCGCCTCCGCACCCCTGGATAGGCCTCTCCTCCTCTGCCTCTCCTCTGGAGAGGCCTCTCGGTGAAGGATTCTCATTAAGGACAGAGGAGCCCAGAGTTCATTCCACCCCATGCAGCGCCTCTGACTCTGCCCTGAGCCTCGAGGCGCTATGCACAGGCCCCGAAGAGAGACACTGCTCCCCTGGACCTGCCCAGATGCGCCCGATAGATAGATAGATAGATAGATAGATAGATAGATAGATAGATAGATAGATAGATAGATAGATAGATAGATAGATAGATAGATAGATAGATAGATAGATAGATAGAGTGAGGGCGATAGATAGATAGATAGAGTGAGGGCGATAGATAGATAGATAGAGTGAGGGCGATAGATAGATAGATAGAGTGGGGGCGATAGATAGATAGATAGAGTGAGGGCGATAGATAGATAGATAGAGTGGGGGCGATAGATAGATAGATAGAGTGAGGGCGATAGATAGATAGATAGAGTGGGGGCGATAGATAGATAGATAGAGTGAGGGCGATAGATAGATAGATAGATAGATAGATAGATAGATAGATAGATAGATAGATAGATAGATAGATAGGGCGATAGATAGGGCGATAGATAGGGCGATAGATAGGGCGATAGATAGATAGATAGATAGATAGATAGATAGATAGATAGATAGATAGATAGATAGATAGATAGATAGATAGATAGATAGATAGGTAGATAGATAGATAGATAGATAGATAGATCCTGGTTCCTCAGCTGGCAGACAACAGAGGTAAGAAGGAGCTGAAATAAGATGGGGCCATGTGCAGCCGCTGGAAAGCTGCCAGCGAGGTTGAAGGCTCCTCCGAGCAACACGGACATAAATATCCATTAAACAACAAGGTATATAACTCCCCCGCCATGCTGCGCCTCTCTAAGCAAGCTGCATAAAAAATAATGGTGTAACAGTAACGAGTAACCAATGAGGAATTACTAAATATGCAAGGAGAATGTGATGTGTTTTTATTTTAAGTAAGTGCCTGCCGTTTAGAAGGTACTGAGGACGGACTACAAGTCCTCAAGTCAAGTCAAGTCAAGTCAGAACATTTATATAGCGCACTACATACCCAGAGGGTTTCAAGGCGCTTAGGAAGGGGAGGTGGATTATTTGTCAAATATCCACGTTTTAAGCTGCTTTCTGAACGCTAGGTGATTCTGGGTGAGGCGAAGGTGAGCGGGGAGTGAGTTCCATGTTTTGGCAGCCAGGTATGAGAAGGATCTGCCTCCCATGGTGGTCTTGTTGATGCGAGGTACAGTGGCGAAGGCTTGGCTGGAAGAGCGGAGATGGCGGGAGGGGGTGTAGAAGGACAGTCGAGAGTTGAGGCAATCTGGTCCGATGTCGTAGAGTGATTTGTGTGCGTGGGTAAGCAGTCGGAAAGTGATCCTCTTATTGACGGGGAGCCCAGAGTCGGTTTCCATGCATGCAGCATTCTTACCCCCATTTCAAACAGCATCCCCCTTGTGAGTGAACGCTCTGAGCCTCTCCTCCACGTATCCCTCCTGCTTCTGTGCAGGGGCGGGGTCTGGGGGGGCCAATGGCACGTGAAAGGGGGAGGCTACGGCCCTGTCTAGAAACATTACCCCACCCCAAATACATACACACGTGACTACCAGTACTGTCAAGCTCACGTGGCGCACACTGCCCTCAGTAGGTAACGACGAAAATAGCTCATTCCTGCATTAAACAAGCATTGGTAAATCTGAGGACTGACGCGCAATGCGTGCAGGGAAGGGATGGTGAGTGAACCTGACACACAGCTGCCAAGGCTTCAGATTTCTATGTGTGACATTTTAATGATTTCAGTGTCATTATGAGTGACATTTCAACGACTATGAGTGACACTTTCTCGCAAGCAAAAATCAAGCAATTAAACATATAAATATCCGAAATGACACCCATTTGAGCACCAAGAAACCCTAAGTAGTAATTGAAGTAAAGTGCACTAACTTAGGGTGCAAAAAGAGAAGGCAAGCTACTCTGCCAATCAAATTGGTTTTCCTGAGCACTCACAGTCTATGTAGTTCAATACCACAAAATATAATAGTATTTCCAATATATCCAAAGCAATCCCAGGTGGGTAATCCAAAATGATATATCAAAGTCCTTCAGATCATGAGTCTTTATTTTTTACTTCTCTTCAAATGCAACTCCTCCACATTCCATGTACAGATGTCATTGGATTTATTCAGCCTGGATTACCCACCTGGGACTGCTTTGGATATATTGGAAATACTATTATATTTTGTGGTATTGAACTACATAGACTGTGAGTGCTCAGGAAAACCAATTTGTTTTGTAGACCTACTGGTTAGGTTGTGTGGGGTGTTGGTGACCACACCCTTCCTTTGAGCACCGAGACGTATATTTGGGAACTTTACTTTACCCTTATTTGCAGAGCGCCCTTTCTAACCTGGGTTACCAATTGTATGTTATACTCTGCCAATCAATGCGCCCGCGCAGAGAGGTGGCCTCAGTAAAAGCATCCATGAAAACCAAAAGTAAGCCAAACAAGCAAATGCTCAACTTACGAGAAGAGCCAGTCCTGCCAAGCGTCACGCAACAAGTGTGACGCTCACCCATTTCAGTGCGGTGATCCCCATCACCGCACTGAAAAGCATTGTCACGCATTTTGCCACCTGCTGCCAGGCGAGCCACCAGCGGCGGCTGTCACGGTGCCCGGGCTCTCTCTGCTGCTCCGAGAGAGGTGCGCCTGCTTCCGTCGTGTTCCTAAACAGTTAACATACTCAGTCCTGCCAAGTATCATGCATCAGCCGTGACGCTCACGCATTTCAGTGCGGTAATCCGCATCACCGCACTGAAATGCATTTTGCCACCTGCCAGAGCGTGCCACCAACGGCGCCTGGCCACAGGCTCTCTGGTGCTCCGAGAGACCTGGGACACTTGCTGCTTGCTCTGGAGGAAGTAGGCAGAACGGCGGGTGACTCATCAGAGTCAGTCATGTGCAATACAAGACTCGAGTCTCTGATGGTCGGGCTGCGCAAACCACTGCAGCACCTCACCTTGTAGCTGAGGCGCGGTTGTAGCTGAGGCGCGATGAATGCGACTATGGCTACAGTAAGTATTTCAAACTGTCCGCCCATCTCTGACGTTTGATGATCGTTCATTTTGGTGATGTAGCCGCTAGTTGTGCCGCACAGATTACTGCAGTGAGTTTCAAAGATACGACGTATCTTTAGCTATTTTATCTAAGGGTCCATTGGTGCCTTGTGCTAATATAGAGGCCATGTTTGAGCGCAATTTACGATATTGAATCTTTCATTGTCAGCTTTGAAAATTGCGGTTCGAAGATGCTTTTACAATGGCGTGCTTTGGAGCGACTTTAGAAAGACTTGAGACTTAACTAATTGTGCTTTTAATAGAACAGACAGCAAAACACCTGAAAAGTAAGCCCGTCTACCCCAGACAGTTGGTGCAGACACTGAAAGTCAGTCAGTCAGCTGAGCTCAGCTGGCCAGCGAGACCGGGTGGCTGCCCCGGGAGGGTGGGGGGGACAGCGGAGCAGCCAAAGACGACTCGCATGTGGCCAGCACTGAGCAGGCTGGATGAAGCAGAAGACACAGGCAGAGTGCATATCGTGGCTGGGCAGCAGTGCAGTGAGTGACCAGTCGGGTCGTCACTATCAGTCTCTGAACTCTTCTAAGTAAGTGATTTCAAGTCCACGCCGGTGTCAGTATGTATAGCACATGCATCATGCTTGCAAAATTACAGGTACTACACAGCAAGAGATAAAAGTAAGTGTGGCAACTAAATGTGTAAACGAAATACACCCTGTGCTTAATGAGGTAGCACTGACTGACTGATGCAGGTGTAAGGTTTAGGTAGCAAAATCTATATTAGCAATTATGAGCAAGGCTGTCAAGATGGTACACAAATCTCACTCTAAAAAACAGCACGTTCTACAGACTTCGAAACCGGAAGCAAGTGATGTATTAAAGACTACAGTAAGATGTCTAAGCAACATCACTTTCCATTCTCGCCGGCCTTCTTAAAGAGTTTCCATCATGCCCATCCTTTCTCTTAGTCCTACTCTCAATAGGGTACTTCGGCACAGTGATCAAAATCAGTTATGGTTGATAAGTGAGGGATTTATTAGCTAGGGTAGAGCACATGACTCACCTGTGACGTTTACCTATGTTGTTTTTCCTCCTTTTTCTTTTCACATACACACTTCTTCTGTGTATTCTGGTAGCCTCTTTCTTTATCCCTCAATTTCTGCCCCCACCCCCTTTTTAAACTAATTTAGGCTTTTTCCCTTCTGTGTTATAATGCCCTCTTCTCTCATACCTCTCCTTTATTCTCTCATACTCTTGTTCTGTTGCTCTCATTGCCTACTTTCAGGGTAAATGAGGTCATGAGTGAAAAAGCCTTGGAAGAACAGGTGATGCCAGTTACAACAGTGACAGGGAAAGGTTTCTTTGGGAACTGTTTTCTGGTGGGCTTGGGTTTGCAGTGATAGGCACGGAGCTGGTGTCAGATGTTGAATATTGGATGTTTAAGTGTAGATAGCTTTTGAAAGACTTTGAATTGGTGACCTAAAGCCCGCGCTAGCGTTCAACTTATGAGGGCTTCATGGTTATGCATTAGTTTACAGCATAGTCCGGTTACAGGAGGGAGCAATAAGGTTAGTGTCCTTCCATTTCTGGTGCTCTGCAACAGTTTCAAGAAGTTCTTAGAGTTTCTTGTTGCTCAAATGGCTGTAATTTCTGATATTAGAAGTTTCACTCATCTTCATTGCATGATTTTTGCTCGCGAGAAAGTGTCACTCATAGTCGTTGAAATGTCACTCACATTTTTAAAATGTCACACATGGCAATCTGAAACCTTGGCAGCTATGCAACAGCCAGACAAGCAGGTAGGGATAAATGGGAGTCTGGGTGCTGAGCCAGGCCACGAACACAGGACCAAACTAAATAACTAGGGCAAGGGAGGAGAACTGTGCTTAAAGGAGACTGGGCTGTGTTCCACGAATGAGAGCTGACCAAAGGGAATAGTACCAGACCAACAGGATTACCAGAGGGGCAAAAGGAATGGGATCAGGTGCAAGAGCCAAGTAGGTGGACAACCTCAACGGAGCAAGGGTGCACTGCAGGACCAAAGATGCAACATGGCACCTCTGCTCTGAGTGCAGGAAGAGGCCAGCGGCCAATGCAGCAGGCATGGGAGGAGGCCAGAGAGGGGAGTGATGCCCAGGAAGCATGGAAGAGGGTCTAACAGAGACAGCTCATGTAGGTAAAACTGGCAATTCTTCACTGAACAATTTACCAAAATGAATGGGGTAGTAAATGCTGATATTTATTAATAATAGACAACAAAAATGTACCCAATTTTCTGTTCCCTTGCCTCACTTTTTTTCTTCATAAATAACAACAAAATATTTTTTTTAAAAACATAAAATCCAATTAAAATATTTTTTAAACCTCACACACACCTCACCTCTGCTTGAGCACCGATCAGTGAAGGCTGCAGGGCATGGGGGTGAGGGGGGGGCACCGGGGGCCGGCTGAGTCCGGCCGCCTGTGAGGAGTGCGGTCCGGTGTGTTATTCCCCCCAGGAGTGATGCGCGCGCTCACGATGCTGCACGAGCCACCATCGCGCGCGCGAACAGAACACTACGTCTCACGACTGCGCACGCGCAGGACCGCGCGTCACAGCTGCGCATGTGCGGAGTGAAGACACTACTTTCCTACGGCAGAGCAATCACAAAGTGTGGGACCTCGCACGGAGAGCAGCCTGTGAACTGCCCTTGACCGAGAACGCTCAGCCTCACTGCGCCTGCGCAGAGGAGAGACACTTCCCCCCACTACAGAGGAGCCGAACCGAGGAGCTCTGCGCTGAAATGCATCTCAGCGCGTGCTGTGGCGCCCCATGCTCCGTGTGTCTTATTCATTGTCACTGGAATTGTTGTGCTTCTTTGTGTCCCTGCAAGGACACCGTCCCACCAGTACTGGCTCTGAGCTGTCAGCTGACGAGCCACAGGACTCGCCCTTTACTGAGCTCCGTGCTGTCGGAGCCTGTGTTGGTGTACAACATAAATCTTTCTTCCAACGACTTCTTGAGTTGAATTTTCTGGACAACTGTCCGTCCTCCGCGCATGCGCAGTTGTAAATTCATGGCTTTCCGCTCGGTGGCGGGCGGCAGTGTCTTTCCTCCGCGCATGCGCAGTTATTCATCCATGGCCCTTTTTAACAAGCTTTAGGGTGTGGCTGTCCTGCGCGCATGCGCAGTTGTTCATCCTTAGGCCCTCTTTAGTTCAGTCCTGGTGTTATACAAAGGCCTTGGAAAGCTCAGCAGGGCCAGCGAGGGTGCCAGACCCACAGCAGGGACCACAGCACCCATATTAAACCCCAGGTGAGGCCAAACCACAGCAGGGACCACAGCATCCATATTAAACCCCAGGTGAGGTCATGAGATAGAAAGATTGAACACCTAATTATTGTATAGCTAAACATAAACAACAAGCATTGGCATAGCCAGTAGGTCACGCCTTTGGGACCTTATACGTGTCTAGTTATGCAGCACAATATCCTTGGTGCAATAGCATCAACTGTTGCGTGGCTAAACACGTATAAGGTCCCAAAGGCAAGACCTATTGGCTATGCCAATGCTTGTTTTCATTTGTTCCTGTTTGAGCCTTTTAGAGATGCATGCTTCTGTTTCATCCTCCTGTCTAACTACACCCGCCTTTTGTTGATCTATGTCACAGGTACTCCCAAACATTTTCGCAAAGTTTGGTCTATGGTGTGACCTAGGGCCGCACTGATGCCAGCGGGGTTTAAAGTCGGGGTAGGGAAGGTGTTCCTAAAGTTAAAGGCCTAGTTACTTCCTTTTCCTAACTGCAATTAACCTTTAAATAAGTGTTTGCTGTATATGTACGTTTCTTTTTCATGTTACGGCAGCCCAGTGCTGCTGCTTCCCATGGGTCCGCATGTATTATTATTATTATTATTAACTGAGCTTATAAAGCGCCTGGTTACACTAGTCAGTGTGTCCCCGCGCTAATAGTGGCCTAAAAGATCCCTAACACAGCCAGAAAAGAGCACTTCAATATTTGGAGAACAGATGTGTCTTGAGTTCCTTGCGGAAAACTTTTTCAGACGGCTCCATCCGGAGTCTGAGAGGAAGAGTGTTCCAACTCTGTGCTGCCAGAAGGCGGAAGGATCTGCCGCCCATCCTGGCCCTGCAAGTCTTCGGGATACACATTAGCCCAGTGCCCTCCGACCGGAGGGGCCTAGTTGGTTTATACAATGTGAGCAGATTCCTCAGGAAACTCGGGCACTTACCGTGAGCGATCCGATGGCCTATACACAGGATTTTAAACTGGACACGCTCTTTAATTGGGAGCCAGTGGAGCGTCCCCAATGCCTTTTTGGTGGAAGATCTTTTTGGCAGTGATAACACTAGGCGTGCAGCAGCATTTTGGATACCTTGCAAGCGTTGAAGACATCTCACGTTAGCTCCCAGATATAAGGCATTCCCGTAGTCCAGCCTGGAAGTCACCAGGGCATGGACCAGGGCCCTTCTAGCTGACACTGGGAGCAGGTCGAGTGTCTTTCTCAGACAACGGAGAATGCCAAAGCAAGTACCAGCTACACGTCTAGTGTGATACTCAAAAGATAGTTTTGAGTCCATCCAAATACCCAGATTCTTGACCTGTTCTTTAGGTTGAGGTAAGGGGCCCAGGGTCTGGGGCCACCATGCGGATGTCCAAACAGACGGAGACTTGCCTACAATAAGCACCTCCGTCTTGTCCCCATTTAATCTGAGACAATTGTTTGACATCCAATTAGCCAGGTCTTGCAGGCAGGATGTAAACTGACTGGCTGCCTGCTCAGCTGGCTGAGAAAGAGCTACAACCAGCTGAGTATCATCCGCGTAAGTCACCACAACAACCCCATGTTTCTCCGCAATAGATGCCACTGGGGCAACATAGAGGTTGAATAAAGTGGGACTTAGGCTTGAGCCTTGGGGAACTCCTTGGCTCAGGGCGATAGCTCTGGACCTATGGGGCCCCTGCTCCACACAAAAGCTGCGGCCAAGGAGAAAGGACTTCAGCCAGTGCCACGCTTTGCCAGCAACTCCTCCCTCTCTCAGGCGCTGTAGCAGTGTGTGATGGGCCACAGTGTCAAACGCGGCACTGAGATCTAAAAGAATCAGTGCCGCAGTTTGACCCTCATCCGCATGCTTCCTAAGCATCTCCGTGGAATAGAGGAGAGCCGACGCCGTGGAGTGGAGAGCACGGAAGCCAGCCTTGGTGGGGTGATAAAGTTGTTGGGTTTCAATGTGAGCCGTAAGTTGTTGGTTCGCCAATTTTTCCGCTATTTTGGCGATGTAAGGGAGAAGTGAAATAGGCCGTAAATTGCTCATTTGAGCGATGTTAATCTGTGGCTTCTTCTTAAGTGGAAGTACCACAGCCTGTTTCCATGTCGTTGGAACCGTGCCAGAGTCAAATGACAGTGTCAGGAGATGTCTGACATACGGCGCTAGTGTCTCCATATTACTTCTCAGAATTTTGGCGGGTGCCAGATCTCTGGGAGAGCCTGATTTAATACTTCCAGCCACCTTTTTCAGTTCAACAATATCAGGAGTCAGAAAAGCACACAGCTTATCTGTGGCTGAGAGTCCCTCATCCAGCAGGGTTTGGTCGCTGGAACCGGCCCTGGCTGTGTTGGAGAAGGCAGCATATATATCCTGTACCTTTTTATTAAAGTAGTCAGCTATCTGTAAAGACCTGGAGGGCCTTATGCGTCCCCCGGGCCGTACTTTGATTATCACTGATCTAGATCCTCCCTGGCAACTGCCCCAGCTACATGTGTATTTCCATGTTCTTCAAAAAGGGGTCGTGTTGAGCCGGGGTCGCTGTATATCCTTTGCTCTCGGTGGTCCCATGGGAGTTTTAGCTGCTCATTTTGCTAATCCTTCCCTAACTTTCCAGAAGTGTCAGAGCAGACAGGCTCGCTGAGTTATTCTTGGTTACTGAGTGAGCCTGTTACATTTTTGCAACATTTATTCTGCGAGTCTGTTTATTCCTAATGTATGGTGACAAGAGGCTCAGATTAGAATCTTTCTGTTTCTCTTGCTAAGCCATAGCACGTCCATTGGGGGAGTGGGAGGGGTAGAGCTGGGGCTGCCCTTCAAGATGCTCACACCCTGCACAGCTCAAGAACCTGCCATGGCTTAACAAGATAAACAGGAAGAATCTGAGAAACTGACACATGTCAGACACATGGTACCAGAGAGTACTAACTGAGAACTTGCTTGTTTGCACAGTCTTTTCAAGCCAGAGTATTTTGATTGATTGAATGTATCACTTTTAAAATTACTCTGAACGCTTCTAAGACAATCGCATTTTAAATTGAAAGCTTTTTGAAACAAATGTTTTTTTAAAACTGAAAATAAATTGAAGGCTTAGTTACTGTGGGGAAGCATGACTTACGTCGAACAGTAGAACAGGAGCTTGGCGGGGCAGGACCAGTGAGCATAGTTGAGGAGTCGCCCTCGTGGGGAACGAGGGACAGGTCAGCACTCTAGTAGCTAAGCAAAAGTCTACTTATGGTGCCCGCAGCACGGACGCGTAGCGGCACGCTGCTGGCGCGCCTAAGGCTAGCCCGCTTGTGTCTGGACACAGTCAAGGGCAAGGAACCATGCCGGATTCGTCCCAGAAAACTGTAAGCTCATCACATATGATAGAGCATTATTGCTCTCATTGAGATACTCGGGTAGAGCCCATTGTGAGATGACTCTAGCGCCAACAAGAAGATGTCATGCCCTCTTGGCCGGACTGAGTTTAACTCAGGCAAGATTGAAGGGCCACTACAACTAGATAGGCCCACAAGGAATGAGCAATGGGAAATGGGACTTATTAACAGTAGATCCTTGCCAGCACACACCACAGAAATCATAATGCTAATAGAGAATGAAGAACTTGACATTCTCTTCGTTACTGAAACGTGGTTGAAAGACTGGTCCGCCCCTGACATAATCCAAGGACTAACCCCAGATTTCCCTATACAAAGACAAGATAGGATTATAAAAACGGGAGGCGGGGTAGCAATCATTTAGAAAAACGACTATGAATGCATGATATCGTCCGTTGCCACCACCAACAGTGAAACTGTACAATTCAGCCTAAAACATCGGCTAATAACTCGTTTTCAGGCACACTGCTATATAGACCCCAAGGACCCCCCACTCCATTCCTTGAGGAATTTCCCAGCTTAATAGCAGACATGATGGCCAGCAAGAGCTCCATTACATTATTGGGGACTTTAACTTCCATCTGGATGAACCTGATAATATCACAGCAGTTAGATTAATTGATGACATGGAGGTCATTCAACTGAAACAACCGATAAACACAAGCACCCATGTAAAGGGTACCATACTGGATGCCATTTTTAGGTCTTGTATACGCAGTGCGCATGCGCTGCATAGGGGGACCTTTAGCCGCTGCTCTGCTCTTTTTGGAAACACATACTCGTGCTTGTGGCGGCATCCGCCTTGCGGGAGCAAACTGGGGCGCGCCACAAGCACATTCTAACGTGCCGCAAGTGCCACAAGCACATTCTAACGTGCCGCAAGTGCACGCATGCACTACTTGCATCTTGAAATGGTCCTTGCTTTAACAAATCTCATCAAATATCGCTCCTACCACTGATGCACGCACATCTACAGGGAGAATATTTGAATGTGCTTTACTTAAACAAAATCTGTTCATTCAACGATGGCTCCGTGGATGTGCAAGCATCAGCCAGAGCTCGCTTTGAGTGCACTTTTGAATAGTTAACAAAATGCCACTTAAGGACAGCCACCGCAGATACGCATGCATACATGAATATCTAGGACAACAACAAGCACCTGTAAAGAAAATAGTTTTTGGAAGCTTGTTTTATACTCAGACTTTTGAAGATGACTGTCTGGAGTTCAGGTATTGTTGCAAGATTTGCTCCTGCTTCCGAGTAAACAACCAGAGAGGTCTCGTCCGTGGCAGTGATGCATTTTCAGAGTCTCAGAGTCCTCCAATTCAATCTCTTTATTAGTTTAAAATGAGCAATAAACAGTTAGTGTAGACTCGTACTAGGGTTCGCCTACAACACAAGTCAGAATAGAATAATATCATATCTCCTCAGAATTACAAACTTGCATAGATGGTGCCTTCAGCATGCCAATGCACAACATTATTATTATTATTATTATTACATTTCTTATATAGCGCCAGAATCGACCCCCGAAGGAGTATCTCCGCGCTTGCCTTGGGAACCCGTCCTAGTTTTTCCCTGTGAGATAGCCGCTACAGGGCATCCCCAAGGTGAAAGCCAGGCATCCCGCCGCGGGGGGGCCGTTGTGGAGATTAAGCAAGCTTAATGCCCAGAGTTGCAGAGTGTGAACCCATGATTAGGTCAGGCACCGAAGCGAGAATTGTCGAGTCCGTGGACATTTGAGCTCAACACCCTGCCGCGTCGGGAATTGAACCCTGGTCCCGGGTCTGACCTCTGCTTCAGGGTCTGCCTGCTCTAACCAGTGAGCCACACTTCTCCACCATTGATGCCATTTTTACACCCACTATTAGAGGGCATGATTCAGTGTATATTTCCACTGCCGCTCTGATCCTTGACACAAAAACATTTTTTAATAATTAGAAAGGAAACACCAGAGCAACACTACCAAAACAGTAGGAAACGATCTTTCACGGGCAACGTTTATTTGATTAAATGTATTAACCCTATTTTAAAATACGGTGTATAGCACTGTACCAAAGGAAACACCAGTGCAACACTAAACAAACATTGGCATAGCCAATATGTCTTGCTTTTGGAACCTTATAAGTATTTAGTTATGCAGCACAATATCCTTGGTGCAACAGCATCAACTTGTGCATCGCTAAACACCTATAAGGTCCCAAAGGTGAGACCTATTGCTTACGCCAATGCTTGTTTCAAATGTCCCTAAGCTAAAAGTCGGGACCCCTATACCAATCCCATGGTCGGATCATTATTTCATCCCGTTTACACTGGAACATCCACAGGCTCGATGCACCAGTCACAAAGTAACCGGGATTAAGAATAAATGGCCAAAATCCCTACCTGACAACGTAAGGATTGAATTAGAGGACCAAGCCTGACAGATGACGTAGAAGAGGCAAACAAGATTTGGGCTGACTGGCTCAACAAAGTTGCAGCCCAACACCCACAGAAAACCAGACAAAGTAAGCTTGAAGTTAGGATTAAAGCCCCATGGTTCAATAAGCAATTAATTCTGACAAAAAAATCATGTAAAAGAATGGAAAGGTTGTGGAGAAAAAACTATGATCCTGCCAACAAAAGTCAATATAAGGCAGCTATTAGACAATATCCAAGGGACATGATCCAAGCACAGACCAAATTCTTAGAACAAAAAATTAATACGGCACACAACACACAAATGGGTTTCCGGCACACAAACACACAAATGGGTATCCGTCCCTCACATAGCACAGAGTCAGCTCTGTTGGTGGTAACTGAGGAACTAAAAAAGTGTTAAACCAGGGGTGCTCAGCGGCCATCCTGCTCCTGGATCTGAGTGCCACATCTGATACAGTTGACCATTGCACATTGATCGGCTAAAGGAAGAAGGTATTACAGGCACAGCAATATAGTGGCTCACTTAATTTCTGAAAGACAGAGTTGCTGGAAGGGAACTATCTATCCGATACCCTCCAACTACCGTGTGAAGTCCCACAGGACACTGCACTAAGCACCACACTTTTTAATATTTACATGCAACCTCTTACAGGGATAGTACAAGAATTTGGTCCATCCATAGTGTTGTACGCGGATGATACACAACTTGTATTATCAGTGACGAACGACCCCCACTCCCTATACAACAACCTAGGGCCTTGTATGACACGAATAGCTGAATGGATGTGTAAATAGATCCTTAAATTGAATGGGGATAAAACTGAACTTATGTTCCTGGGAAACAAAACAGTCCCCAGGAATCTTATAAGCTGGCCTACTCAGTCGAAAGGGTACAGAACGGGAATATCGTTGCAAAAATATCGACTTACCTAAATATCGCTGCAAAAATATCTACAGGAAGAAATATCGATGACAAAAACATAGTCTGACCAGAATATCGACAGACAGGTAAGTAATATCGATAACATTAATATAGTTGTAATAAATATCGTTTACAAAAACATAGTTTACAAAAATATCGTTTTTTAAATAATTATAAGTAATTAGTGTTTTTATTGATTATTTGTAGTCAAAGTAGTATTTTTTGTAGTATTTTATTAGTTAATAATGTATTTTATGTTGAATTTAGTATTAATAGTTCCGTAGCGGGTTGTGGGTTTATAGGGGAGTAGGGTGGGAAGTAATTTAAATATAATAAAATATTAGATTAACTAATGTTTTAAATGAATATAAATAGTGTAATAAATAATAGTTAATTAATTTCAATTAGTTAATTGATTAATAATTATGTAATTAATTATGTTATTTTTTTAATTAATTTTAGGTGTGTGTACTGGAATTTTTTAGTGAAAATGTAGTAAATTAATTACATTTTAATTGATTAATTATTTAATTAATGATTAAATAAATAAAAATAAATATTTGTTATTTTATAAATGACTAAATACATTTAGTAATTTTTACCCCTACGCTATCCAACGCTTTCCCTACTGTTGCACCCCCTGGAGTGGGAATAGTAATTTTTACCCCTACAATATCCAACGCTTTCCCTACTGTTGCACCCTCTGGAGTGAGAATAGTAATTTTTACCCCTACGCTATCCAACGCTTTCCCTGCTGTTGCACCCCCTGGAGTGGGAATAGTAATTTTTACCCCTACGCTATCCAACGCTTTCCCTACTGTTGCACCCTCTGGAGTGGGAATAGTAATTTTTACCCCTACGCTATCCAACGCTTTCCCTACTGTTGCACCCTCTGGAGTGGGAATAGTAATTTTTACCCATACGCTATCCAACGCTTTCCCTACTGTTGCACCCTCTGGAGTGGGAATAGTAATTTTTACCCCTACGCTATCCAACGCTTTCCCTACTGTTGCACCCTCTGGAGTGGGAATAGTAATTTTTACCCCTACGCTATCCAACACTTTCCCTACTGTTGCACCCTCTGGAGTGGGAATAGTAATTTTTACTCCTACGCTATCCAACGCTTTCCCTACTGTTGCACCCCCTGGAGTGGGAATAGTAATTTTTATTCCTATGCTATCCAACGCTTTCCCTACTGTTGCACCCTCTGGAGTGGGAATAGTAATTTTTACCCCTATGCTATCCAGCGCTTTCCCTACTGTTGCACCCTCTGGAGTGGGAATAGTAATTTTTACTCCTACGCTATCCAACGCTTTCCCTACTGTTGCACCCCATGGAGTGGGAATAGTAATTTTTACCCCTACGCTATCCAACGCTTTCCCTACTGTTGCACCCTCTGGAGTGGGAATAGTAATTTTTACCCCCTACGCTATCCAACGCTTTCCCTACTGTTGCACCCTCTGGAGTGGGAATAGTACTTTTTTCCCCTACGCTATCAAATGTTTTAACTAATAATATATTGTATATTTTAATTATATGTATGTATTATTGTTGTTATATAAAGTAATGTGTTAAATATATGTATATGTACACATTTATTAAGTTTATAATGAAAAAGTGTAGTTAATTTGTTTTAAATATTTAAAAAATAAAAGTAATGTATTTTGTTAATAGTACTTACATTTATTTATTATTTAATGTAATTTTAATTAATTTAAAAAGTCGATATTTTTTACATCTATATTAATTACAACGATATTTTTGAGTAGATATTTATGTACTTACCTGTTTAAGTATAGGGTGTCGATATTTTTGTAAACGATATTTTTACAACTATATTTATGTCAGCTATATTTTTGTAATCGATATTTTAACACCCTACCAGTTGAAAGAACCACCAACCCCCAAGACTGCCATCAAAAACCTGGGAATCTAGCTAGACAAAAATGTTAAGCATGGAGACCCAAGCAAAGAAACTTTCAGGCAAATGTTTTGGCTTACTCCATATGCTTCGTAAAATTCTACCCATGCAAACTGAACAATCTTGTAGAATTGTGATCCAAGCATTAATCGTGTCACAGCTGGACTACGGGAACTCGCTGTATCTGGGCGCACCAAAATACGTCATTACCCGGTTGCAGGTAGTGCAGAATGCTACAGCAAGAACCCTGCTACAAATCCCTTAAACAGCAGTCGGCCAGGGCAGTCCTGAGGACACTTCACTGGCTTCCAGTCCAGGCGAGGATCAAGTTCAAGGCACTGTGTATCGCCCACAGAGCCATGAATGACAGAGGACCGGCCTTAATCCAAAAAATTGGTTACACACTATACACCGAGTAGGACCCTAAGCTCATCAGAGGATCTTCTTATGCAACAGGGCAGAAGAAACATAGAAAAATGGGGAGGAAGGTCCTTCAAGCACTTGGTTCCTAAAATGTGGAACACACTACCCAGGAAAATGCGCATGATAACCAACAAATTTGCATTCAGGAAAAGGCTCAAAACATTGCACTTTCCCTAAAAACTCCCGATCTCAGGCAACTTGACTTAGTCACCATAGTTATGTTTCTCTTAGCGCTGGGAAGCCTAAGGGAAGCTATGCACCTTACAAATACATAAACATCTTCTTTGAGCCTCTTGTCACAATGCATTTATGAATAAACAGACTCACGGAAGAAATGTTGCAAAAATGTAACCGACTCACTCAGTAACCAAGAATGACTCAGCGAGCCTGTCTGCCTCCGACACTTCTGGAAAGTTAGGGAAGTATTAGCAGAACAAGCTGCTTTTACTCAGAGCAGTGAATGAAAGTCTGCGCATAAAAAGCAAGTTACATTGCTACATTGATTAGACAAAGAAGGTTTAAAACAATATTGCACTTTGCCATGATTAGAGTGTGAAGCATGATAATACAAAACAATATGCAGTTCGAGGTTACAATATGAATACTTGACACCCTTCATTTAATTAATTCTGGCGTGAGAGATCCTGATAGCCTGGGGGAAGGAGGGCGTCCATGTTTTTTGCAGGGGGGAGTTGGGGGAGGGCTCAAGTTTTGTTACACTACTGACCTGCACATAAACTTAATACACAAAACGTTGTGAGCCAGCTCTTGTCACTGTGCCTCTCAGAGTGCTCCTGAACTTGGAAATTAATGATCTGCTAGCTGCAGGAACATGAGTTATCCACAGAGCACTGTCAGGGAAAGCCATAAGCAGCAGCTAACTTAAAGAAACACTTCTAATCCCATTCAAGAGTGAGAGGACTGAAAGTAACCAATCCAAAAGACTTTATTCGGATAGCAACGTATCCATAAAAGTAACATATGTACAGGATAAAAACCACTAGAAAACTATATAGATAGCAATCTCCAATCCATAATGTAGCAAAATACAGTAAACCTAGGTAAAGTGCATATTGTGAATAGTACTATACGGATGAATCAGTCGACATATGTTATCTATCTGATCCTATGTGACTGTTCAAAAATATATGTAGGAAGTACTGTGAGACAACTATGCATCCGTATTAACATTGGAGGGCTGTCTTAAAAAATGATCAATCCTATGCAATCTGTTCGCATGACTGCAGTTCAACCCTTCCCAGGTCTAATTTTAAGTTCCATGCAATTGAATGTGTGACAATTGATGGAAGAGGCGAGGACAGGGAACTTCGCTTACGACAGAACGAGGCCTGTTGAATCTGCAAATTGAGAGCAGTATCCATGGGCCTCAATACTGATCACGAACAACATTATCTGCTGTAATTGAATGGAATGACCAACTTATGCACTACCTGGAGTCTTCTCGTGTGGTCCTCAGGCATGAGGTCCATCTGACAATACATAACTGAATTAGAAGTACCTCTTCCTGCGCTTATAAACTGATGGGGTCATAACCCAATCATGTATATTCAGTTTTCTATGTGTAATAATATAATATTGTATATAGTTTTTTATAACACACGTTGTATTGAGTTCTAAAACAAAAACAAACAAAAAATGAAGAAAGAATGTATGCACATAGGTGGGCATGCCTATCATAGTGATGCCATAGTAATAAATATTGCCTCACAACAGATGTTCGTTTTGTTGGAGCGGATCTTTTTAATAATGATCTTTAGTGACAACCTGCAAATAATAAGTACATGTTATGTTTTAGAAAACTCAATGATTAGTGCTGGAATATAGCAATACTCTTATTGGCATGGTAAACTTGTAAATAATGATGTTCTTAGGATGTTTTTTGTGCATGTATAGAGCCTCTCTATCACGTGCCGATATTGCCCTTGGGCCATGACAATACCCACTTAGTATGGCCTCTTTTGGGATATTTGAACAGGATGGAGAGTCTTAGTCCAACGCATATTATTGAGAATGGCACTAAGGCAGCAGTTTTGGATTTAAAAAGCACGAATCGTGTTAACCATGGTGCAAAAAATAGGCACTCATGCTAAGCATATCACAGGATGATGTGTGAATCATCCTCCGTTTTTCATGATTAGTGAGGTGATCAGGTAGTTGACTTGTATCCTTTGTTCACATTCATACAAGTGCATTAACCCATTTTGTACGTATTGTGGTACAGTAAAGTTACGCAGCAACAGCATTGAAGGAAAAAAACAGCGATACCGTGTGGGACACGCTGTTGTTTTCTTACAAGTTACTGCCGACTCCGTAAGTGACATCATGTAACGCAAGGTAAACCAATCATGGCGAATGTCTCATGGTTGGCTTATGGCTTGAATAGTAAACTACGTGGATGGGCGCGACAGGCATCCGTCAGGTCGTCATGTGATCGAGCAGACGGCGAATATAGGTCTCGATTAGGATCACGGTTTTCCCTCATCCTCCGGGCCGGCGGAAGCCACCGCCGGCCCGGAGGATGCGGGAAAACCGCTGTGGAGGCACAAAAGACCCACCGCCAAATTAGGATGGCGGTGGGTCTCAAAATCCGTCCGCAGCTTTTCCGCCACGGTCGCCTTCCGGCCGCGACGGAAAAGCTCTAACATGGCTGGCGGTGTCTATCAGACACTGCCGGCCATATTAGGATAGCTGAAATCATATGCTTTTCCACGGCGGCTTTTCCGCCGTGGAAAAGCATACAGACATTGACTTCGGGGGCCCGTTGCGGGCCCCCTTTGTGAAGGGGGGGTGCGGGGTGCACATGGGGGGTACCTATGGTACCCCCCTGCATTTGCGTGGACAAAGCGGCAGGCACCGCGGGGTGCCTGCTGCTTTGTGCACGCAAATGCCGTGCATGCATTTTTAACATTGCGGCGGGTGCAGCTTGAAGCTGCACCCGCCGCAATGTTAAAGATTGAGGATGTGACCGCCAGGGTGGCGGTCACATCCTAATCTGCACGGAGGGACCGCCCCAGCCCCTGTGGACTGTCCCTCCTACTCTATGGTGGCGGACGGACTCAGGTCCGTCCGCCATCATAATCGGCCCCCTAATATGTGTATGATTGGTCGGCGTTCATTTAAACTCACAAGCGGTGAAATGAATCCTGTTCCTGTTCTCTAACCGGGGTGTTTTATCACATTACCACTGGAACGCCTGTACGATTCAGAATATTGAATTTTAGGTAAGTGAAAAGTCTGTCTGCTGTCTATGTGTGAGTAATATAGGGCAACATGGTTGCAGTTTGGAATGGGTGCGTAGTAGTCTACGGATATACTGGCATGTGTCAAGTAAAATAACCAGATCGGGAATGGTAGGCACTGTTTAGCTAAACCTGTATATAGGATTAACTGGGTCGTGTTACGCCGCAAGAGAGGAATTTTAAATAGATTGGTTATTTGTGTTTGCTTTACCCATATTGAATTATGAGGCGGGATGCATAAAGTGTAAATCCCATTTTAAAAATTAATGTACAGCTCACCGGATATTTGAAGTAACAGTATTATAGTGTTATATTTAAAAATGCTTCCCGATAGCGAATAGACTAGAGGCTATTAAGTATACTTTTGCATTACCAGCGCTATAAGTAAATGAGTTTCTCAGACATTGGTTCTCTGAAAATGCATGCGAGGAGAATCATATTACGTGCACAGTGCTATCTTAACGGGACAGTTAAAATCAGGTGTTGTTTTTAGGGCTCGCCCCTTTCCTATTCCGCAGGAATAGGAAAATAGCCCTAATGCAGTGAAACCAAAAATTTCAGGCCAAGGGCTCTCCTCCAGAGGATTTTGAACAGTTCACGTGAATCACAATCACGTGACCTGCTCTCATACACCAGCCTTCCCCCTGGCAGCAGCATTTCTCATTTCACGGCCGCCAGGCCTCTTCAAAAGGTTCCGCTGCCCCGCCCCCTGCTTCACGGCCATCAGTGTGTTAAAGTGCATGGTCCCGTGCACAAGCTTGCCATTTGCTCAGGCATTTTTCCTCCCCCTAATTAGTCACCCCTGCTGTTGCTGCCCACGGCCGGCTGTACTTTGTCTAGCATGTCTCCCCCCCCCCTCCCCGCAGAAATGCCAAGAGCTTGTTAACGATGCTTTCCCTGCTGTAGCTGTATACCAAGTGAGAAGTGGGCCGTTTCAGAATGTAGACACTTCAGTGGCTGGTTCTTGTTTTGTGTTTAGCCAGCATCCTTTCAAAAATAAGAAAGAACCACTAGTTTCCATAGTTTCTCCCCTCTGTCTTTCTTTCTTTTCCTCATTTCATGTGACAAAAAGGCATTGGCTGTAAGGAAACCCCCTGCCCCGTCTAAAGTGGTCGGTTGACTACGTCCTTCATTGCAGCGCAAACCAGTGACCCAGAATGCTGCAGATCTTGGAGTTAACAATGTCCTATCTTCTCTTTAAAGACAGGGAAGCTCACACAGAGGGATCCACGCGAGTGTCTGTTCCTCCGAACACGGTGTCACTCGGTTTCCCTCTGCGAACATTCGCAGATCTATCGCACCTAAGATGCGCTATAAGGGTCCGGGAAACCAGTCATGCTGAACCCGCGCTTCTTTGAATGGAGAAAGTCCTTCTGGGGGACTATCCTTATCTTTATGCCACCTCCTGCTTAATTGGTCCATCGGACGACAGGAGGTCGGTGGGAGGGACGGCCAACACACTTCCTACTTCATGTATGTCCTGAAAATGCTTAACCTGGTCCAATGCTTAGAAAAGCCCCGGGAAGCCCTAGAAATGTGGCACTAGCACGTGGTTGGCAGTAGGGCTGTTGAATGTCGTGTAACTTTTGGTAGAGAGATGCTCGTATTTTAATGGTCGTGTATTAGAAAATTACAAAAGTGCGTCAACGCCTCGTCAGGATAGTAACTAAGTGCTATATAAATAAAATATTAGAATTCCTCGAGTATGTAAAGCATTAATGATTGAATAGAAATTGGCGGTACAGGGGATATGCGTTAGTTTCATGATAAAACTTTAGGCATCATAGCAGTGACTGGTAATGTTTGTATACGTCTGGGAAACACAGGGATACTGGGTACGTGAGGCGAATGTCTGTCGTTTCTCTTAATGGGAATGCAGTACAGATGCTTGCTGTACACCTAAAAAAGAGCAAGTACTTTATACAGTAAGCTGACTCGCTTCACTTTTCCACTAGATGGCAATGTTCGTTCTAGGTAAAAATACAAACTTTAATGAATGTGAATGACTTGTGGCTCATAAAAAAGACCTTTTGATTTTGTAAGCCTTTACTAGAACTTTTAAGCCACTGTAAAATATCTTTACCCCTGTTCTTTTGTAATCAACAGCACCTGCCGACCTACAAAAGAGAAACTGTATTTTTTGTTTTTGAGTCACCCACATTGTAATTCTTTACGCTCCCTTTTTGCCGCATTTTACATATTTGTAGTCATGTGCTCTTGTCAGCCCTTTCCTTTAGACATAGGGCTGATTTTGAAAAAAATAATCCAGTTCCGATGGCCTTTTTTCGTATGCTTACGTTGTATATTTATCCTCGAGTTTCACAGGCAAAGCCAGTTTGAGGGAAATGACCGAGGAGTATTCTATAGGGTTAGCTATATAACCAGAGACATACTTGGAATGTAGGAGTTTTCTGGTAGTTAATGAATACATTTTGCAACAGTTTGTTTATTCAATTCCCTTTCTAGTCTTTCTGCGCTATAAAGTGCGTACAATGCTGTCTTTAAAACTTTTTTGTCCATTGTTACAGCTGTGTTCGAATTGGCAAATAGCCTACCAAGGTTAACGCTTTCCAGACTCTTGACTACCCCAGGAAGCCATGGAATATCCATCCCTTTCTCACAGCGAAGACTACCATCTATTATGTCCCTTGTGAGAGATGCCTCGGGATTCTTCATTATGGATAGCCCAAATAGTTCGGGGCGGGCCCTTATGATGTCTTCAATGTATCCTAATTTCAGTTCGCCTTGACATATGTACAAAGGGGTGGAGATTGGAGCGCCCAAGAGTTTTCTACAAAATCTATTTTCCTTTGATTGGACGCAAGAGCATTTGACAACACTCCATACCTCTGCCCCATAGGTAGCTATTGGTACACACTGGATCTTAAAAATCTTTAAAAAGGCTGGAATTGTTCTCGATCTCTTAGGGCGGAGGAGACTGAGGATTGAGTTAAAATCCCTCGAGAACTTACTTTTACAATATGCCAAGTGTTCACACTAGGTACCGTTCACAGCGAAGACCATTCCCAGATAAGGGAAAGTAGCAGTGCAAGTTACTTTTTGGTCGCCCACAGAGATAACATTTAAAGGACATTTCCTTGGCCCACAAGGCAGTATAAAAGATTTCTTAAAATGTGTGCCTAAATCTAGGCCAGACATAAAATCTGTGAAACCTCGAACTAAAGTGCGTAGTGCATTTGGTGTGCGACCAATTGAAACCGCATCATCTGTGTATAAAAGCACTGGGAGAGGTTTGCCTTGAATTCTGGGAACATCATTAGTTAGTGGGATCAGTGATTTCTGTAAATTGTTTATATATATATATATATATATATATATATATATATATATATATATATATATATATATATATATATATATATATAAATATATATATATATGATAAATAGGAGAGGGGCCAGAACACACCCCTGTCTGACCCCTCTATCTACACTGATGTCATTGGAATCTTCTCCCCCACCACCAATCCTATGGTCCCTATGGAGATAGGCAAAAAAATGAACAAGGGCCTCATCCAGTCCATTTTCTAAAAGGATGGGCCATAGACGGGACCTATTGACAAAATCGAAAGCTGAGGACAGGTCCATAAAAGCTAAGTAAAGTGGCGAGTGCTGTGCAAAAGTGTACTTCCCTATGATCAAAGACATTGCTTGTTCTTGCCAACTTTACCCCTGAAACCTAGTTGGCATTGTTCTAAAATCGGATTGTCCTCTCTCCAGGTTAACATTTTTTTTTTAAACTCTGCCTAAAATTTTAAGGGTGTTATCTATGAGGGTGATCGGTCTATAGCAACATGGTTGTGTGCAATCGCCCTTTTTAAAAATGGGAACGATCGTGCTGGTACACCATGTCTTAGGCAATTGGGCATTGGTTAGATTATTAAAAATATTTAACTACAGTGGGGCCCAAAAATCTAGTTTATATTTAATAAGATTGATGGGCAACCCATAAGGGCCTGGAGTTTTATTGCCCTCACTCTGACTTATAGCCTCTTCAACCTCGTTTATTGATAATGAGACTCCAGATGGCACCCTGTTAATAAAAGGGTCGGATTAAAAAGCAGGCTCTTGGTAAATAGTGGAGAAGTGACTTTCCCAGGTAGCGCTCATAATGTTGCAGCTGATGGGAGTTACTGGTTGTCCCATTGATCTTAACTCTTTAATGGTAGTCCAAAATATATTCCCATTATTTAAGCTGGCAGCATTAATGAGCGCATCCCAGGGCTCACCTAATAACTGTTCCTTCCTATTAGCAATAGCCTGCTTATATGTCAACCTTAAGGACTTGACCAAATCATTACACCTAGGGCTTTGAGATAGGGCCTTGCGGAGCTTCCAGTTGGCAATTGAGCACTCCTGATTGAACCATCTAGGTTCGCGCAGTACTGTGCAAATGGGTTTAGACAGCAAGGATTTATTGGCTCCAATGAGTTCGGTAAAGGCGCTGATAGCCACTGGGTGTGCAACAGGGCCTCTAAACAGATGTTAATAAGATTCATATTTCCACTAACCATAGAACTGAATAGGTCTGCGTTAATAATGCCTCGCCATACCAGTCTGCGGTAATCTATAGACGGTGATAGATCTCCAGCACCACATTCTGTCTGAGGCGTTGGAACTGGAGACATCCATAACGTTACTTGTATTGGGTTATGGTCCCTAAAGATTGTGGCCATAATTTCGGCTTTAAGTAAGCTTGCTTCTAAAGCGGGGGAGATAAAAAAACATTATCAATTGCAGATGAGCAGCCCCTCCCTCTGAATGTCGTTTGAGGGGGGGG
Organism: Lissotriton vulgaris; assembly: GCF_964263255.1. NCBI lineage: Eukaryota > Metazoa > Chordata > Amphibia > Caudata > Salamandridae > Lissotriton > Lissotriton vulgaris. The sequence goes on along the minus strand of NC_141685.1, from coordinate 69,035,455 downwards.
GGGCATTATCTTTTGTAGTTGCATCAATTTCCATAACATTAATTAAGTTAAGGGTATTCAAATGGTCCATTAGCTCTCTACCCCTATTGCATGTTTGTCTGCTGCTGTGTGAATATTCGCTTGACCATGAGTAAGATAGCTTAGCATTAAAATCGCCCCTAGACAGATTCCTACTAACTTGAAAGAGTCTTTGGATTTTCCAATAGATGCAATAAATGTAATCACATTTATAAAATGCATATTTGGAACAGAATGAAAATCATTGTTATAAAAATTAATTATCCAAAAGGAAATTCCCCTATTAAATAATTTGCCTAGAAAATGATCGTTATCTGTATGCACAGTTTTTATGCATCCTCCTGTCTTAATATTGACCCAGATTGATAAACCCCCCAAATGGTCGACCCTGCTTGGGGGTTGTTGCTAGGATGTTATAAGCCCTTGATAGCATTTTGGTCTGTTCATTTTCCTTTAGCGCCAAGAAGCCTCGGCAGTAGTGCGCTCTATAAATAGAAATGGGAAATAGCGTGTCATAGTGAGTGCACCAGCTTTGGCCTGTATTTGGGTCCCTGTGATCCCTCTTCCCCCCTGAGCTCCCAACGTCTGCCCGGCTTCCATTGCCGTTTGATCCTCTCTTCAATGCCACTAACCTGCACACCAGTTCTCCACCCTCCCCTCTCTAACCCCAACTTAGAAACCCATTCACCTCAAATTGTCCAGGGCCCGCCATTCGTGCGTGCACGTCCTCGGAAGTCAGAATAGTTGGGAACGTGTGTGTCCAGTTCCCTGTGTCTGTACACTCCCCGTGTCTCTACGCTCCCCGCAGACTTCTTCGCTGCCCACCCAGCCTTGCAAATGTCACTTGTCTGTCCCTCAGTCATTCACGGTGTCATCATGGGGGAATGTCTCCTTCGACAATGTCTCCAGCACTGCCAGTCATTCTTGTGCCTTGGGGTCCGGTCTCGTTGCTCGCTCTGTGCTACTCCTCCCGTAGACCTTATGTCATCTTTCTCGAGGAGTTTTGGTCTGTGGGCCCTCTGTCTCCTCCTGGATTGGATTCTCGATGCCTAGCACCTGGCAAGTGTCCTGCATGGATCTGAGCTGGAGGAGTTTGCCTTGCCATATGAAAATCAGCCAGAAAGGGTGACCCAAAGAATACGGTATTCCTTGATTTCGAAGATGCAGGGTTGCCACTCGGAACTCCTTACACTTTTGAAAGGGTATTAGAGCCAGGTCCTGGTACAAAGCTATGGAGTGGTCCTGATATCTTAGTGGTTGCTTGTCCCAGGCAGCACGTAGCATACACTCTTTTAGTTGAAAGTCTGGAATGTAAGCCAAAATATCCTGTGGGGGCGCCCAGTATGCTCCTGAAGAGACCCTGCAGGTATTGTGTGATGTCTGGCCCTTCTTCTTTAGGTGGAACTCCCTTCACACGGATGTTGTTTCGCCGAGACCGATTCTCCAGGTCTTCTGTGTGTGCCTGGAGATCGATCTGTTGAGCCTTGAGCCGGACTATCTTTTGCTGTAGATGCTCCACCTCCTCTCCCGGGCTTGCTTCTGATCCTCGATGGAGGCCATACGGTCCCCAACAGCATCAACATCCCACCTTATCAAAAGGTGGGACGTTGATGCTGTTTGGGAACGTGTGGCCTCCATTGGTTATCTCCTTCATCTCCTCCGCTATTTCCCTTTTCAGCATCTGCAAGTCGCTTTGTAATGCACCGAATAGCGACTCTAAAAAGGCATGGGTAACTAGGGCTTCAGAGGTGTCTACATCTTGGCTGATTTGTGTCGTTGGGGAGAGCCTCCCTTCTCCGCTGCCGGTCATCGGGAGCTTGGTCAGCATCTTTTTTAGATTCTGATCCTTCTTGCTTCTCGCTGAGGACATGGCTGCTATATCTCTTACCACATCACCAGACTGGCCTGCCTTGTCGTGGGGGTCACAGCCCCAGTGGGTGGCAGTCACCGGGTTGTCCTCCCACTGAGCTCCACTACGCTGTTGCTTGATGGTGAGGGCCCGAGGTGTTACCCCTTTCAGTCTCGTCTGGGCCTTGCTGCCTTCGACCGTCTGCTATTGCCCTGCTTGGCATCTGCTGCTTGTTCTCAATATTCTAAGCACTTTGCGCCCGAACCTGCTGTGATTTCCCTGTAGGCCAGCAGCCCTATCTTAGCCTGGAGCACTAGATGTTTTCTAGGACCACTGCGGCTAAATCCTGCACCATGTGCTTGCAGGCCATGGCCTCCGGTTTCCTCTGACTTGGCAGTCAGCTCCAGAGAGACTAATCCATGCCCGGGCCCCTCATCCATTGGCACCTTGTGATTCTTACAGCGTTACAGTTTTTTTCAAAATCTTTATTGGTAATTGAGAGCAAGAGCACAGCTCAGTGCCTACAACCATTGTATGGCCGGCAGCGCTTTAAAGTGATCATCAGGCATCCATCAATAATATAGGTAGTAATGCATATTAACACAGCAAGCCGACTACAACCACTTCGGGCCGGCCGCGTTTAAACTAGTGTCAATGTAACCGCTATCAGCCCTGATAACATGGCACAAAAACCTCTGAGAGACCAAAAAGTGCATAATAAATCAGAAGCTGGGAGTATGAAGCTGGTGTTCTGCTCATCACCTTACACTCATTGTATAGAACTATATGTATCACATTCTCAAAAATTATATGGTCATATGAGCATGGGTGAAGTACATCACTGTAGTCCTTACATACGTACCCTTAGGATAACCAGAGATTGACGTACATAATGGTAGGAAGAAAACATCAAACTAGTAAAACAAACAAAATTTGCATCCTTCAGCACAACAGTATCAAAAGATTACAAAATTTCATTACAAGACAGGAGGCTACATTATGCATTAATCCTTTAATGCAGCTCACACACCGCCGCTTACATCACAAAGACTAGAATAAGAACAAAGTGACATCATAGTATCCATAAAAGGCATGTGCCAGGGAAGATCAGCCTCTTTTAAATGCGGCTCACAACAGATAAGTAACTCCTCTTCAATCCTTACTACTGTTTATGCCAGTTTACCTTTGTATTCTCATATGGTGCCTATATTTTGATATAATGTACTTATATTCTTATACTGCTTTATTGTTGAACATGCTTAATTGTTATTTAGCACTATGGCACCTTTCAACCTGAATTTGTGGTGTGACTCGCTCCCCACCCCTTTCTCGATCGCTGTGACTCTCTGCGATCCCCTCCCCCACCCTCCCTCGACTTCCAATTTATGGTTGTCGATCCTTTACCCATCATAGTAGGTCTCTCCTCGATTAACTGCGCGTCGCGTACCCTTTTCCCCTTCTGCGCATCGCGCACACTCTCCTACCTCCTCCCCTTCTGAGGTTCCCTGTGGACTGTTCCCTGCGTTCCCAGTGGTATATCGCCTCACGTCTGGCCAAGCCCGCGAAGCCCGACATCTCGCCCTCATCAATCTCAATTCGAGGAATGGCCCTTGTCAACAGCAACGCAACGCTGTGTATCTGCCAGGGTCCATTCCTCGGTCTCAATTTCTTACAGCTCGAGCGCATCGGTTGCCGTTTCAAGGCTTTACCGACTGCGCTCCTGCCAAACAGCTGTTCCTTGCCTCGAGTCCTCAAAATTGATATTTAGTTTAGCTTAGCTCTCAAATCGATATATAGTTTACCTTAGGTCTTAGTTTAGCTAATATTACCCGACTTTAATTTACCTTAGGTTCTTGATATAAAAAAAAATAAAAAAAAAAAGGGAGAGGTGATTTATTACCTAACTCCACTTATATCCATAATCAAACTACCATATCCTTTAAGCTTTATCCTCATTCTAATAATAATTATTTAATTTATTTAATAATAAGAAATAACCCCCTTACACCTTATTATTTTACTTACCTGCCATGTCTGATTTAGAATCAGATGACGCTATGGCAAGCTCCCCCAATCCTAACAGTGATAATTTTAAATCCTTCCTTCAAAGGGAAATAAGGACCTGTATGCTAAATACATTCCGTGAGGTTATGTCTAATAAAAGGTCCCTCTTACTTGATGAAAACACTTCCGATCTAGAAGCTGAACACTCTAAGGCTACCAAAAAAAAAAAACACTGCCTAAGCACTGATGGAGGTCGCGTTACCTCAGTTGAGATGGGAGGTCCAAGCACCTCAAAAGGCATGGGAGGTCCAAGCACCTCAAAAGACATGGGAGGCCCAAGCGCCCCAAAAGGTAAGGTTGCCCCTTGCGGCACGCATGGCTTTAGTGTTCCTAGCGGGACGAATTTGATGAGCGCCGTCAGCGACGCAACTATTGTCAGTGCTCGTGTCAATTCCAGCTCATAGGAAGAGGAATTCTTCCTGGATCCTGACAATGAATTTGTCTTGGATCTTGACGAGCAAGACACTGATGACTGGGACCTTAATGCTCTCTCAGAGGCGCATTCCTCCCCCTCGTCAAAGGACGCGATCCTTGACCCTCTTGGTGGGGAAATGTTCTCCCCAGAAAACATCTCCCACCCTAACAGTAAAAAGTGGTACCCTCACGATCACATAGCTAAATTTGTCACCAAATGGCTGAGAAACTCTCTTGAAAGAGAATCGCGCAACACCATGAGGTCTGAGTGCCCCCGTCCATTCATAGAGGGTAAAGTCTGTCAAACTCCCAACTTAGACCCAGACTTAATTAAGTTCCTGTTTAAACTAGGCAAGGATCCTAGAAAAGGCCTGGAAAGAGCCCTTAAAGCCTGTCAAGATCATCTTCTTGAACTTCTAGGCCCCCTTACCAGGATCCTCGACCTTGCTGAGGAAACACATATTTCCAACACACCCCTGGACATTAACCTAATAAAAGGTTGGAGTCAGAGAGCCATTGTACTCCTTGGTAATGCGAACTCCTCCCTTAATATTGAAAGGAGGAAATCCGTCCTCATCAGAATCAACCCGAAACTCGGGGATCTTGCTGAAAAGGAGCCATCATCTAAGCCTAATGGCCTCCTCTTCGGACAAGATATGATCAAATCTCTCGGCAAATATGTGGCAACATTTACAGCTTTAGACAAAGCCCTAGGCTGGTGGAAGAGGCCGTTCTTCCGGCCGAGGGAATTTCCGGCCTTTCACCTACGGAAGAGGAAGAGGTTCATCCGGTAGAGGTAGAGGCTTCTACCCCTCCAACACCAGACAGTACTTCCCACAAAGAGGGAGAGGTTCACGCGGAAGAGGCTTCCCCGCTTGTGGTGCTTCCAACAACACCACCTCAAGTAAGTGTACTTCTTTCTTCTTCCCCTCCAAAGGTCGGGGGCAGACTCAAACATTTCATTCATGTCTGGGAATCCTTGACTCAAGACCCGTGGGTTCTAGAAACAGTTCAGGGCTTCAAAATAGACTTCACAGAGATTCCTTTCCAATTTACCACTCCCAATCCTCTGATTCTCTCTTCAGAACATCTAGAAATCGTCAAAGAAGAGTTTTTCTCTATGTTAAAGAAGGGCGCAATAATAGAGGTTCCTTGGTCTCAAAAGAATTTTGTAAGCACCCTTTTCCTAGTCGAAAAGAAAGACAAGGGTTGGCGCCCAGTGATAAACCTCCGAGAGGTAAACAAGTACCTCGTCTACCGTCATTTCAAGATGGAAGGCATCCATCTGCTCAGGGACCTTCTACTCCAAGGAGATTGGCTAGTCAAATTGTACTTAAAAGACGCCTATTTTACCATTCCCATGGCAATAGAACATCAGTCCTTTCTCCAGTTCATTTAGGACAATCGCCTTTTTCAATTTCAGGCCCTCCCTTTTGGTCTTTCATCCGCCCCTTGGTGTTTCACCAAAATCATGAGAACGATAGTCTCCATCCTAAGAGCCAGGGGTATTCGTCTCATCATCTATCTAGACGACATACTGATAATGTCCCAATCTCACTCTCAGATTCTAGAAGATCTACAAACCTCCATGAACCTCATAGAAAGCCTTGGGTTCATTATAAACAGGGAAAAATCAATCCTTTTACCCTCCAAATCTCTGGAGTTCCTTGGCTTCACTGTGGGGACATCCAGGTGTCTTTTCTTACTCCCCAAAAAGAAGATTGCCAAAATTCGGAAATAGATCAGATTTGTCCTCAAACATCACTCTTTATCCCTCAGAGAGCTGGCCAGACTCCTTGGTCTCCTTTCTTCCTCGATCCAAGCTATCTTCCCTGGCCCCCTGAACTACTGTGCTCTTCAGATAGTAAAAGCCAAAGCTCTCAGATCCGGACTTTGGTACGGAGACCAAGTCTCTCTGGACGAAGAAGCCAGACTGGAACTTTCTTGGTGGCTGGACAATTTGGACGCCTGGAATGGAAGAGCTATCTTTGGTTCAACTCCAGACTTCGTTCTAGAGTCAGACGCCAGCCTTCATGGTTGGCGTGCCCGTCTCCTCGACCAGGACACTGGTGGTGTATGGACCCCTTCGGAATCTTCCCACCATATAAATTTCTTAGAATGACGGCCGTTCTCTACGCCTTGAAGAGCTTCAGACAATCTCTTCAGGGCAGATCCGTTCTCCTGAAGATGGACAACGTTTCCGCAGTCTCGTATATCAACCGTCTCGGCGGTACGAAATCTGCCGACCTATCGGATCTGGCCAGGAAACTTTGGATGTTCTGTTTGGAACACAAGATTTCCCTGAGGGCAGAGTACCTCCCCGGAAAATCCAACCTCTCAGCAGATTGGAACTCGAGGTTCCTAGTAGATTTCAGCGATTGGAAACTCAATCCGACCATTTTCAATTCCCTGGTCCACCATTGGGGTCCTTTCGATGTGGACCTTTTTGCAAGCCATTTGACTTCCCAGCTTCCACAGTATTTCAGCTGGATGCCAGACCCGGGTGCTCTAGCTGTCAACGCTTTCCTCCAACCTTGGGCTCCTCTCCGACCCTACGCCTTTCCCCCCTTTGCTATGATCCAAAGGGTTCTACAGAAAGTGAGACAGGAACAGTGCTGATAACCCCTTTCTGGCCGTCTCAGGCATGGGTTCCCCACAGCTTTGGAACTTTCGTGCGACATTCCCCTCCTAATCCCGGCTTCTCAAGGACTCCTCCTAAACGCAAACGGAGAAGATCACCACCTGGTTCTTTCAGGGAACCTGAACCTCCTTGCTTGGAAAGTGTCAGGCAATCTAATCAATTGTCTGGACTTTCGTCATCTGCTCTTACACTCCTCGGAGAATCTTGGGCACCTGAAACACACTACAGATATAATAACATCTGGAAAAAATGGTCTAGTTGGTGCTTGGTAAGGGACTTGGATCCCGTGGAAGCTCCTATCGTTAATATAGTCAATTTCCTAGTGGAACTTTTCGACAGTGGTCTCTCCTATAGATCCATTAACTGTTATAGGTCTGCTATTTCCGCAGGTCACTCTATTGTCAACGGTAAGACGGTAGGTAAGAACGTTATTATTTCTAGAGTCCTTAAAAGTATCAGACTTAAAAGGCCCCCTAGGCCTAAATATCAATCTGTTTGGGATGTTAAACTATTGCTTGACCTTTTTTGCTCCTGGCCTGATAACTCCCTTCTTAACAGAAAATGTCTTTCAATTAAACTTGCCTCTCTTCTTTGTTTAGTCTCTTGTCGCAGAGTTTCAGATGTTAAAGCTCTGGACATCTCTAATAGATGTTATGACATGTTTGGTGTTAAATTTGAAGTTTTTAGGAGAACTAAGACCATGTCTGACTTTATCTTCTATCCACGTTTTGATTTTTGCGAAAAACTCTGTGTGGTTGATTGTATGAAGGAATACGACTCCAGGATGTCTAATCTTCGACCCCCTGATGCAAATCAAATTCTTGTTTCCTATGTCAAACCCTTTAAACCCATCTCATCCTGCTCTATCGCAAGGTGGGTTAAATTGGCTATGAACTTCGCTGGTATTGACCTTTCAAAATTTCAAGCTCATTCACTAAGAAGCGCAATGGCCAGCAAGTCATACTGGTCGGGTGGTAAGTTGGATGCTATCCTTAAGGCTGCTGATTGGTCTAATGCCTCTACCTTTGCCCATCATTATTGTAAACCAATTGAACATGTTTCTGACGTTGTGATTCAAAGCTACCAACATGCATAATGTAGCCTCCTGTCTTGTAATTAAATTGCGATTCTCCTATTAACATGACCAGAGAATCTGGATTTCATTAAAGACACGGAGGCTAACATTATCCCTCCCGTCCCTCCCTGGAGGGAAATTGAGGATTGATTTGGTTTACAATGTTTTCAATGTTTCATGCCCTTTTAACCTTATGTTATGCTTTTCTAATTGCTTCTTCTGAAGGTTACTTTGTGCCTTTCTTGATATGCTTTATTTTCTTCCAGACAATTCGAATTGATGAATCTCCAAGGATTTTCCAAGTTTCGACAATACTTCCTTCAAGTTTTAAGATGTATTCTTCGTTTGACTTGTCGTTCGAGGCATCTAAAAGAGGCTGATCTTTCCTGGCACATGCCTTTTATGGATAATATGATGTCACTTTGTTCTTATTCTAGTCTTTGTGATGTAAGCGGCTGTGTGTGAGCTGCATTAAAAGATTAATGCATAATGTTAGCCTCCGTCTTTAATGAAATCCAGATTCTCTGGTCATGTTAATAGGAGAATCGCAATTGGTATCTTTCATTACCAGGTATGAGCAGCGTATAATTGATTCAGGGCTTTCAAATACAATAGGATTCACAATAAAATCAAGCAGAGTACCACATTGAGTGCCTCCATACGGGGGACATATCATAACACAACGTCAATAGGCTCGTGAGCATTAAAACCCGCCCCATGTCAATAAGCAGGGAGAGGTACCAACCCCTCGGGGACAGCGCATTGGAGTATCCTGGTTGTCACAATCTAAGTGGGCATTCCCATCACAGTTTCTTGCACAGGTGCCACCCCGTCCAAAGCGGGGGAGCTCGCTCTAGCCGAAGCCCACTGAATAAACGGCTCCCATATGCCCCGGGGTCGAGACGCAGCGGGCATAGTCTCCCAATAGATACCTAACTGCGTATGCCCATAGGAGACATCTGATAGCCAGTCTGAAAATGTGGGTATCTTTCGCATACCCCATTTAAGCTCAATTTGTCTCCTAGCATACAGCAGAAGCATGGCACGTAGCTTTCTCCGTTTAGGTGTAGTATCGCTTAACAAACCCAGAAGTCCTAAATGCAGGGAAGGGTCATCAGTCCTGCCAACAATTTGATTCACCGCCTCGAATATTTCTTGCCAGAAGCCAGCAATCCTAGGGCAGTGCCATGCTATGTGCAGAAAGGTAGCATTGTCAAAACCGCATCCCCAACATTTGGCATCATCTCGCAGGTGCATGCGGTAAAGGCTGATCGGGGTTCTATAGTATCTATGTAAAAATTTGAAGTGTATGAGGTGTAATTTATAATTGGGGAGAGTTCGAGTAGCTGTTTGCAACAAAACGACCACTGGTCCTCAGTTAGAGGGGGATCAAGCTCCTCATTTCAAAGTAACACAGACTTAGGCTGTATAATGGGGTATTGGTCCTGCAGCTCATTGTACAAACGTGTCACTAGGTTTTTGGGGGTGGCGTGAGCCAGTATATTTTGCAAGGCGTTAAATGTGGGGGGTGCGTCGGGAAAACCCTCCAAAGGGAGCGGCATGCCACTTTCAGTTGATGGTAAAGGAATAACTCCTGAAATGGAGGTGCCCTCTCCCCCTCCTCCACCTGTGGATCTCGGAACACGCCGTCTGGGTATAGATCAGCGAAGGTGCAAATTTGAGCGCCTCCCAGGGCTCGCCTTTGCTGTGCGCGCCACGCCCAGCGTAAAGTATTAGCGGAGTCAACATCCATCGTGGGGCGAACGTGTTTTTGGTAAAGAGCCACCGCCAGGGGCGTGGGTGCCAATGAGTCTTGCTCTACCGCCACATGTGGTTGATAAGGCGTCGGGTATGCCCAGAAGTGCAAGAATTGAGCTTGCGCACAAAGAGCATATAGATGCATGTCCGGAGCCTACAGCGTTACAGTTCATATCTCATTCTCCTTATTGGATTTTGTCATTTTAGTGTCATTTTGTTCAATACACTTTACTTTATTTTTCTATTTCGGTTTGGGTTTTTTATTGTTTTGTATTTTGACTTTTAATTTTTTGGTTAAATATTTTACATATTACCTTAAGTTAAGCCTGCCTGTACGGTGCTTAAGTACCAGGGGTTGATCCTAGGTTAATTGAATGGCTTTGAAAGTTCACTCTGACAACGGTTGTGATTGTTCCTCATCTACCACAAATAATAATTCAGTTTTATTACAGAAACTATCTAAAATTATCTGCAAAACAGGCCGTTGATAACCTACCAGGGTTGATGCACCATGTGGACAAATTGGAATATGGGACGAGTATTGTGTGGCAATAGAACATCTAAAAAACTTCAGCTTACAGACGAACCAATAATCGCGCTTGAATCTCACAACTTTTTAAAACAAGGTGGTCAGGAAAGTGTGAGGAATATATTGCAGCTCTTTGTATTTTGACAGCCACAAGCAAATTTGAAAACAGAGTGGATGTATGTAGCAGAGATGAGTCTGTTCACCCAATGTGAGTGGTGATATCTCCTTTGCTGATCTGCCTGAAGTTATGATGCTGCTGACAGTAGCGTGTCTGCTAAAAGCGATGGCGTGACTGGTGGAACTATAAAGCCAAATAAGAGAAAGTTATCTTCCGACATCGCAGTCTTCGTGACTGAGACCAGTAATACTGAAGCCTCTGATACTCATAGCAGTAATTTCTCCTTTCAGAGCGTTATTGCTGCAGATGGAGTGAAGCCAGAAGCAAGCACATTAATAAGGTACCAACAAAGTTTAATATTGTTCATTTGTATTAACTGTTTCTCTTTTGCAGCATTTGGAAATGCATTTTCTAGTTTTGTTGCTTTTTGGTTAGTTTTTTATTGACGGCTGTTATCTTTGTTTTAAAGGGAAAGATTTTGAGGTGTGTGACCTTAATGCTGCAATTTGCATTTCATTATCATCATTTGCTTATCCTGGAGAATCTCCAGGGTGGAGGAGGTTTGCTGTTCCAGAGTTCTTTCTTCAGCTTCTGGGCAGTTGTCGCTCTGTGGTGATCTGTGGTCCTGTTTCTCTGCTCTTCTTGTAATAGCTCCTATCAGAGCTTCATCCTCCCGCCAACGATAATATGATGCCAGGCATCACCCAGCACACAACAAAGTCTATGATGGGCTAAGTCCATCTGCTCGGCGCAGTTAGAGCAAGGATAACGTTCTCTGGACCCATCAGGCTGTGAATGTAACCTAAGGGCTTAAGATGAAATGAAGAGCTTACCTCCTTCCTGAGTGGCTCCAGTCTGCTGTGTGCAGACCCAGTAGCTGGCAGCACCCTGCAGTATGTATGTATAAATCAGATTATGTTGGAAGTAACCTGCAATATAGGGGCAGGCAACACCCTGCCAACAAGTAGGATTTCTCATAGTATTTTATTTCCTGGCACATTAATGGTGATAGTCTTTTAACAGGCAGAAGAACAACACTGACCATACATTTTCCTGGGTTTGTCTTTAAAATTACGTACACATTAGGAATGGCATTTCGTTCTGCTGGAAAATAACACAAGTTATCTTGCACTCTGCTATGATGTTGCACAGATCTTTGGCTGCAATGCTTCCATGTTTCATTAAAACGTGCTTTCTACAGGGCACATACATGATTTGCTGCTGTAGAGAAATAATGCTCCTGTGTACTGTGGCACTCAGAAATATTGATAAACGTAATGTTTTCTCTTCCAGCACTTCCTAGTAACACCTTTCACTGTTTGACCCAGTCATTTGGCAGAAACATAACTTTGTACCATTAAAATAGTTGTGATGGGGAACATTCATGTGGGGTTAGGACTGGCTCGACCAGGGTGCTTGCTGACTTGGAGGAGTATGGAGTTGACCACCTTGCCTGGTCGGTGTGGAACCAAGCCAGCGATGCTTAGCTGCAGGCTCATTTGCCCTGATAGCTGGTCAACAGTTTGAGGAGGAGGAGGAGGCGAAGAGCTGGCTAAGTGTGCCATGAGGCTGGCATTTCAGTACATCCCTGAGAAGTGAGCTTTGAGTCATGTAGTGTTCCTCTTATACCACGTGCAATTCACCCTCTCCAAAGCCTCAAGAATTCCTAGGTGTGAAAGGCGGCTGATTCTGATTGGGTGCTTGATAGTTTACCAGAAACTTATGTTTTTGATCGTTCATGTTTGTCAGTAGTTAATTAAACACGCCCAGGGGTTTTATCTCTTCAGTTGACACAAGCTGCAATAAAGGTTTCTTTGTCATTGCAAACAAATATGAATGAGCCTCTGTAGGTCAAAGAATGTTGTGTTCTGAAGTTGCCAAAAACTAATCTCTCTGATAAAAGGAGATTCCAGTGGCACTGTGAGCAAGCTAATGCAAAAATAGGCTAACATACTCGGCTGGGGTGTACAGAGGCAGTCTGCCGCCAGATCCACAGTATATGTTATCTAAAAACAGCACAGGTCCTGCATGAAGGCTACTGTAGGAACTACACTAAATGGCGCCACCAACGTTTGGTACTTATTTAACAGTAGAATCTGAGTAGTTCAGTTGGGGTTATTCCCACAGACCCCTACTTACAAAAACTAGAATCGTGGAGTGGGTGGGCACAAAACTCCGCCACAGCTGAGTAGGCAAGATATCCTATATATTGGTTGTTGTTTAATCAAACTTGAAGGAATTTACCTAAATTGTGCAGAAAACCGTACCTTAAAATTCCTTCGACAGTTATTCTGTGTCTTAAACACGATGTGTAAGAAGCAGCCTTAACCCCAATAACCCAGGCACTGTCCTCTTTGTACACGTTGTGTGGAGACACTCCGCGCCTCCCCCGTGGGTGCTCAATACAGATAGCCCAGCAGGGCTTTCGGTACTTGGGCATTTACGTGTCGCGGGACTCCCGAGCCCGATATTTGCACAATCTACTTCCACCATTGGTGCGGTTGCGCCGGGACGTCGAGGGTTGGAAGAAGCTACCGATCTCCCTGATGGGCAGAGCTGCGTTGTTTAAAATGATGGCGCTGCCTCGCTTCCTTTACGCTCTGCAGAATACCCAGGATCCCGTGCCAGCTAAATACTTCGGGGAGATCGAATCCTTGCAGCGGGCGCTGTTGTGGGATGGCAGACCACGAATCTCGTTGGTCAAGCTGACCATACCATGCTATGATGGGGGTATCGCCCTGCCTGATGTGCGACGCTACTACTGGGCGTCCCAGCTCGCGGCAATCAACCATGGCCTCTACGGCCCGGTGACCAACCCGGGCTACGCCATGGATCGGTGGCTCGTGGGTGACGGGAACTATTATAGAGCATTATACTCCAGGTCTCTGGATCGGAAGCTGACGGGCCCCACTAAGACGATGGTGCATATATGGCGCGCAGTCACTGACACCTTGGGCTGGAAAGATAGGGTTACCATGGCCACCCCACTGTATGACTCAGACATACTGGGAAAGCTGTGGCATACTAAGGGCTTCGACAGATGGGACACCATTGGGATATCTAAGGTTGGGGACATGGTGGCAGGGGGAAGGGTCAAGTCGTTTGAGGTGCTACAGTCTGAGTTCCAACTGGCGGCGACGGAATATTTCCGACACGCCCAGCTTAGCCATGCCCTCTCCCCTCATATATCGGAGGGGGAGGCGATCCCCGAATCATCGCCCCTGGAGGATCGGGTGCTGGACGGTCACATGCCGGACAGCGCTATCTCCCTAACGTACAAGAAGCTAATTAATGTGAGAGTTGATTTTCTTGAGCGATTGAGAGAGCACTGGGTGAATGATGGCATAGAGGTGGACGACGAGGAGTGGCAGTCGGCGGTCTCCTCCCCTAGAGAGGTGGCCATATCAGCACGGCTCCGCCTTGTTCAGTTGAAGATACTACACAGGGTGTATGTCACCGGCCCCAGACTCATACATATGGGGCTCTCAACGGACGGTCTGTGCCGGCGGGGATGCGGTATGCTTGCGACCTTCATGCACATCATATGGGAATGTCCTGGAGTTGCCCGGTATTGGACACGAGTGCATGAGGTGATGGAAGAGGTGACTGGTGTGGCCCTACCGGCTGAGGCCCGGCGATGCCTCCTCAATATTTGGTGCCCGAATGATTACAGCGTTGCCCAGACCCGTTGGGTCACCTTGGACAACATGGTGGCCAAGAGAGACATCGCCCAGAAATGGGGTGCGCCTGCTCCTTCCTCGCTCAGCTTATGGGAAACCAATATGGACTGGTGCATGCTGCGTGAGAAGACGGTGTATGTGGCCAGGGGCAAACCTAGAATGTGGAGGTCTGTGTGGGGTGCTTGGAACTCCTATAGAGGTGATATTTGCGACCCCCCCGTGGAGATTGACTCCGATGTCCAGCTTTCCCCGTAGTGCCCCTTACCCGTGGTTCCAGATAGGTTATCCTGGTGTGCTACCTCCCACATGCCTTACTGTTGTCATTATTATTGTGTGCTGTCTTGGGTGTGCGGCCCTCGACCCCCTCCTGCTACACAAGTCCGCTGTTTCTGTACCGTCCTCAGCCTACCTTCTTCCTCTTTAACTCTCTTTCGTGCTTAATGCACACTTCTTTCTCCTGGCCTTTGAGGCCTTCCTATTCCTTGGTTTATTTATTTATTTCTAAGTTCGACATTATTTGAAAATTAAACCTGATTGCTTCTGCATATAGTATTGTACACAACCTTACCTGCTACCTCGATGCTGCCTGGCCTCCGGGATGTATGGCTGAATAGCGGTGTACTTTTTCTACAAATAAAGGTTTTCCAAAAAAAAAAAATAACCCAGGCACTTAATCAGTCTAAAGAAGACGAGGTCAATGCAATACAGATTGCTCCCAATGTAAAGCATACTATGACAGTTAAACTACTCAAAAATGGGTTAACACCCAAAAGAGGTGTAGTAATATTCGTGATAGAGGCATTCCAGACAGAGGTATTCTACTCATAGGTTATATTCCCAGCAGCGAATTCCGTAACAGAAACGTTTCATTATTACACACATGAAGAAGTTTCAGCGGTCTACACTCCGTTTGCGGTGATTGAGATTCCGCTTACCTACCAGGAATAATTTTTTCTGGTTTAATGGCGCCGTACCCCACGTTACTACAAGAGCAAGGCTTGGTCCTTTAGGAAGACCAGGAGCAACATGGCGATATTAGCGGCCTATGCACCACATCCAGACATTGACACAATGCCACGTGATGAACTGCTTGTTCAACTCAAAGAGTTGATAAAACTTTACAGAAACATGACACACTTCGTCCTGAGGACACTAGCGGTCCAACCTACCGTAATTACACCTAATGCAGCTCCTACACAGAGCATAGGTACTAAAATTACTCCAAAAACATTACACACGGAAATGGGCAAAGTGCCCACAAAACCTGAACAAATTCCTTTCTGGGTAGCTCAGAAAATAACCCAGTTAGAAGCAGTATTCCCAAATACAACAGCATTTGAAAAACACAGAATGTTAACAATCTGCTTGCCCATGGGGATAACACCACAGTTATAGGATTGCGCTTCTAGGGGTACAGTCTTTGCTGCCAAATACACCAGAACTCATGGTATTCCTTCATTAGCAATAACACCAGATGTATTAAGACAAATACAAAATGAGTACGGAGCAGAACTTGCCCTAAACTTAGGGATGAAGTTAATAAATAACTACAACCAGGTATCCGCCATAATACTAGCTACCATTAAAGTGGAAGCAGCATCAGTGTCAATCCGCCAACGCCTACGGGAGTTCTCTCCATTAGAACAGGTGAATGAACCACCTAAAATAATTGAAACTGCGTATGCAGAATTTGACTGGAAGTGCACAAGGTCCCTGCCAACCAGGTCCCCTGAGCCAGATCTCCTTCCCTAAAGTGTACCTGTCATTTCCACGATTGGCACTCCATAAGTCCCTGGTAAAAGATACCTCTGGTACCAAGGGCCTTGTTGTTAAAGAGGGTCTCTAAAGGCTACAGCACAAATGATGCCATCCTAAGGGACCCCTCACCAAGCACATACATACATACATACATACTGCCACTGCAGCTGTGTGTCAAGGTGCAGACAAAACTGAAGAGTCGACATGGCACACATCCCTGTATGCGATGCCTGTAAGGACTGTCCGAGATGTAGGTAAGACACCCCTCTAGCAGGCCTTATAGCGTACGCTACTTTAGGGATATCTCCTGTGAGGGCATTTCTACATGAGCAGATATGCCCCTACAATATCCTTGTCGATTCCAAGATATTGCAAGTGACCAGGAAAGTTCTATAGTAAGTACATTGGCTGGACGTTTGTCATTACAAGTGCCACAGCTCCATGAAGGATGCACTGAAATATGGGATATTTGGTACCAAACATCTCAGCATAATAAACCTGCGCTGATGCAGTGTCCGATTTATTAAACATTGCACTTAGAGAACCCCTTAGAGGGGTCCCCTAAAATCTACCAATCCTTAGGGGCGTCACTAACTGGCCTGAGACAGCCTGCTACCACTGGACAGTGTTCTGTCCTCATGGGGAGAGTGCCTCTGCACTTTGAGGTCGATAATGCCTTTGGGACATGCACGCAGGTTTGCACAGTTCTTTTACGATTTTATAAATCACAAAAGCACAAAAACAGCAGGCCTAGGTCAAGCACAATGGTTCCGTATGTTCTCAATATCAGATGGTGCAACCACTTCCAACATCCGCTGTTCAGAGATGTGAAAATTACAACAGTATACAAAAACCAAAAAGGAGGGTGCACTCTAATGAAGTCAATGGAACAAAGAATATTTTGTGAATGTCTCTTCTTTATTTAAAATATTAGTTGTCTGTGAGCACGGGCACAGCCAACGCGTTTCGTTCCCTTAGTGCCATGGGAACTTCGTCAGGGCATGAATATGAATTTAGGAGAAGCAAGATATCAGAATAACTGTTTAAAATGGATATTCTGGAAGCGATCGTCCTTGGATAAAAGATTCTTGAATAAATCCTATAGGTACTGCGTCCTTGTTCCCTGGGGTTTCCAAAATAAGCTGTTGCTTCGTATTTGCCTGAAGGACGGGCAATCGTCAAAAGGACTTATTTTATTTGTAAATTCATAAGGGCTTCTTAAAATCAAGTTGTGAACTATCGTGAAATTCGTAATCAATTTAAGGTAGATAAAAAAGTAGCTAATAGATCTCTGTATCAAGTAGATCTCGCTTATAGTAAGGCGATAGTATAATAGAAATAACACCAAACAGTATCGAGGAACAATCAGAGTGTTAGAGGTCCAAATACGACCTAATGCAGGCGTGAGCCAGGAATACAGCATCTATAATAGGGCTTTTACGATTTTATATAGCTCTTTGATTGAGTTGCTATTTTCGTTGATTCTTTGTGCATAGTGTGTCCTTTTTGCCTTTTTTATCAATCAATCAATCAGTGACACTTATAAAGCGCGCTACATACCCGTAGGGTCTCAATGCCCTTGGGGGGGGGGGGGGGGGGGGGGGATTGGGGGGGGGTGCCGCTACTGCTCGAACAGCCAGGTCTTCAGCTTCTTCCTGAAGGAGAGGGGGTCTTGGGTCAGGCGCTGGTCGGTCGGGAGGGAGTTCCAGGTCTTGGCGGCCAGGTAGGAGAAGGACCTTCCTCCTGTAGTCGCTCTTCGGATGCGGGCGACGGCGGCGAGGGCGTGGTTGGCTGATCGGAGGTGGCGTTTGGGAGCGTAGAAGTTGACTCGGCTGTTGAGGTAGCTCGGGCCTTGGTCGTGTAGGGCTTTGTGTGCGTGGGTGAGGAGGCGGAAGGTGATTCTTTTGTTGACGGGGAGCCAGTGAAGGTCTCTCAGATGTCCGGAGATGTGGCTGGTTCGTGGGATGTCGAGGATGAGTCTGGCTGAGGCGTTCTGGATCCGCTGGAGTCTCTTCTGGAGCTTGGCGGTGGTGCCGGCGTAGAGTGCTTGCCGTAGTCCAGCCGGCTGGTGACGAGGGCCTGGGTGACGGTCTTTCTGGTCTCGGTGGGGATCCACCAGAAGATCTTCCGTAGCATGCGTAGGATGTTGAAGCACGCCGAGGAGACGTTGTTGACTTGCCTGGTCATGGAGAGGGAGGAGTCCAGGATGACGCCCAGGTTTCGTGCATGGTCTGTCGGTTTGGGTGCGGTGCCCAGGGCGGGAGGCCACCAGGAGTCGTCCCAGGCGGAGGGTGAGGAGCCCAGGATGAGGACCTCCGTCTTGTCCGAGTTCAGTTTCAGGCGGCTGGTCGTCATCCACTCGGCTACCTCTTTCATCCCTTCGTGCAGGTTGGCTCTGGCAGCGGCGGGGTCGTTGGTCAGGGAGAGGATCAGCTGGGTGTCGTCGGCGTAGGAGATTATGCTGAGGTTGTGTTTGCGTACGATGGCCGCGAGGGGGCTCATGTAGACGTTGAAGAGGGTGGGGCTCAGAGATGATCCTTGGGGGACGCCGCAGATGACTTCGGAGGCCTCTGACTTGTACGGTGGTAGGCGGACTCTCTGTGTTCTTCCGTCGAGGAAAGAGGTGATCCATTCCAGCGCCTTGTCCTGGATGCCGATGTTGCTGAGGCGCCGTACTAGGGTGCGGTGGCAGACCGTGTCGAATGCCGCGGAGAGGTCTAAGAGGATGAGGGCCGCTGTTTCTCCATTGTCCATCAGGGCTCGGATGTCATCGGTGGCGGCGATGAGGGCGGTCTCGGTGCTGTGGTTGGCTCGGAAGCCGGACTGTGAGGGGTCGAGGGATCCGTTCGTCTCGAGGAAGGCGGCCATCTGCTTGTTGACGGTCTTCTCGATGACTTTGGCTGGAAACGGGAGGAGCGAGATGGGGTGGTAATTCTTGAGTTCGGTGGGGTCCGCTGTGGGTTTCTTGAGTAGAGCGCTGAGTTCGGCGTGCTTCCAGCTCTCGGGGAAGGTGGCGGTGTCGAGGGATGTGTTGATGATGTCTCGCAGGTGGGGTGCGATGACAGCGTCGGCCTTGTTGAAGACGTGGTGAGGGCAGGGGTCGGTCGGTGATCCGGATTGGATGGAGTTCATCGTGCGGATGGTGTCTTCGGTGCTGATCGGGGTCCAGGCGTGGAGGGTGGTGGTGGGGGGGGGTGGTTGTTCGGTCATGGTGTGCGTTGGTTGGTTGTTGAAGCTGTTGTGTATGTCCGCGATCTTGTTGTGGAAGTATGAAGCGAGGGAGTTGCAGAGGTCTTGCGATGGGATGATGTCGTTGTTTCCTGCGCTGGGGTTGGAAAGCTCTTTCACGATGTTGAAGAGTTCCTTGCAGTTGTGTGCGTTGTTGTCCAACCGGTCCTTGAAAGCTGTTTTCTTGGCGGCGCGGATCAGCTGGTGGTGTTTCCGGGTGGCAAGTTTGAAGGAGGTCCTGTTGTCCGGTGTCGGTTCCCTTCTCCAGACTTTCTCGAGGGCTCGGCAGTTCTTCTTGGAGCTCTTGAGTTCGTCGGTGAACCATGGGGCCTTCTTGCTGCCGGGTCTGCTAGGCGGGGTCCTCAGTGGGGCGAGTTCGTCCGCGCAGTTGCTGATCCACTTCGTGAGGTTGTCGGCGGCCTGGCTGGGGTTCGCTGAGCTGGCAGGAGGGTGCTGGCTCAGGGAGGTGGCGAGCTGGTCTGCTGTGATCTTGTTCCAGCTTCTGCGGGCGGTCTGTTTCTGGTGGTGGTGGGTCGTCGTTCTCTTGAAGGTGAAGTGGACGCAGCTGTGGTCCGTCCATTGAAGCTCAGTGGCGTGGCTGAAGTTGATGTCTGTGCTGGAAGAGAAGACTGCGTCGAGTGTGTGTCCGGCGAGGTGGGTGGGGGTGGACACCAGTTGCTTGAGTCCCAGGTTGGCGAGGTTGTCGAGCAGGGTGCTGGTGTTGCGGTCGTTGTTGTTCTCCAGATGGAAGTTGAGGTCTCCCAGGAGGATGTAGTCAGCGGAGGGGAGGGCATGCGGGCTGACGAAGTCGGCGATGTCCTCGCTGAATTGCGTGCGTGGTCCCGGGGGTCGGTAGATCAGGGTGCCTCTGAGGGTGGTGTTCGGGTTGGTGTGGATCTGGAAATGCAGGTGTTCGGCGCTGGTCAGGGTGTTGTCGGTGCTGGTCGTGAGACGGATGGTGCTCCTGTGGACGATGGCGATGCCTCCTCCCATCTGGTTGGCGCTTCGGTCCCTCCGGACGATCTTGTAGCCCTCTGGGATAGCGATGGCGATGTCGGGAGCTGAAGAGGTGTTCATCCAGGTCTCCGTGAGGAAGGCAACGTCAGGGGCTGTGGCGTCTAGGAGGTTCCAGAGTTCGATGGCGTGTCTGTGGACGGAGCGGGTGTTGAGCAGGATGCACTTGAGGTGGGTGCTGCTGGTGTTTGACTTGGCGGGTGTTGGTGCGAGGCAGGTCGGGATGCAGGAGAACTTGCAGGCGTGGCAGCTGAAGGGACCGTGGGTGCGTCGTGGAGTGGCTTGGTGGCACTCTGGGCGTCGGCCGGTGTTGAGTGCGGTGAGGGTGGCGGCGGAGTACGTCAGGCGGGTAGGTCGGGGTCTTCGAGGGCCAGGGGTCCTGGCGCTGGACGCGATCCGGTCGCGGACGGGCGCAGACGGGCTTACCTTTGGCGCGCCTTCGGCGCACAATCGGCGCGCCCGCTGCGCGTGACCGCTGCGCGTTCGCACGGTCGCCATTTAAGGCGAAGTGCGCGGGTGGGCGGAGCAGCTGGGAGGCGGGAGCGGGGAGGGTTACAGAAGAGAAAAAAGGGGCGGGGACAAGCGGCGGTGGTGGGAAGGGAGGGCGGGGGGCGGCGAGGTAGGCGGACAACAAGGAAGGAAAGTCAAAACACGGGCCAAATGAAATTCGGCAACACAGGCACAAAAAATCGACAAAACAAGGAAAAAAAAGAGGTTAAGCACAACAGGCACAAATGTATGACAAAACAAGGCAAAAACAATCCCCGCAGCGGAGGCAGCCGGCAATCGGCAAAACGAGGCAGCAGCGAGGCAGAGGGCAGGCAAGGGGCACACGCAGCAGCTGGTGGCCGTGCGGCGCGGGGGTGTCCCACAAGTGGGTCACACTCACCTGCGTCGCACGGTCGCCATTTAAGGCCAAGTGCGCGGGTGGGCGGAGCAGCTGGGAGGCGGGAGCGGGGAGGGTTACAGAAGAGAAAAAAGGGGCGGGGACAAGCGGCGGTGGCAGGACGGGAGGGCGGGGGGCGGCGAGGTAGGCGGACAACAAGGAAGGAAAGTCAAAACACGGGCCAAATGAAATTCGGCAACACAGGCACAAAAAATCGACAAAACAAGGAAAAAAAAAGAGGTTAAGCACAACAGGCACAAATGTATGACAAAACAAGGCAAAAACAATCCCCGCAGCGGAGGCAGCCGGCAATCGGCAAAACGAGGCAGCAGCGAGGCAGAGGGCAGGCAAGGGGCACACGCAGCAGCTGGTGGCCGTGCGGCGCGGGGTTGTCCCACAAGTGGCTTGATTGTGTAAGTTTTGAGAACAGTTTTGTAGATTAACTTTTCAGCATCTAGTCGGGACATTCTCCAGGTGTGTTCCTTGATTTTGCATTTATTTTTTAAGTGTTTTGATTTCTGGGGTATACCATTTTTCAGAGGTAGTTCTTTTTATGGATTTAGATTTGATTAAGGGGGCCCATAAGTTCAAGGTGTAGGTGATCTCCATGTCTAGATTCAGAGCGCCTTTGTTGGTGAGGGGAGTACCTAGGTCACAGCTTTCCAAACTGTGTGGCGCGACACATTACTGTGTCGCGCCCGATGCGTAGGTGTGTCGCGCTATCAGATTTATGAGGGCAGATTTATGAGGAGAATGAGCGATATTTGCACTACAGACAGCCTCCCACATTCCTAGTCACCAACAGACACCTCTCTGCCCCTCCCCGATGCCTTCGTAAAGAGATTCATTAGACAGATAAGGGAAGCATTGCTCACCTCCCGAGAAGAGATTGCACAGACCTAATCGCAACTCAAGCCCATTGGCTGTGCTGGTGAGCCGGAGTGGAATGTGTGCCTGCCAGACAAGGCACCGCTTCTGCAGCCCTGATCTGAGCCCCAGCTGAGCCATTCAGCCGGGCTCATTGGAATAATTGTCGGGTGCTCACACCACGCTGTGCTTGACAGAGCAGGTTCCGGCCAGGCCCTGTGGTGTCATCACAGTCACACTATCCTGCGCATTTGTTCCAACAAGTGTCAGATGACAGAGGTTTCCGAGGGAGTAGTAAAAAAAAGGGCATGATACGAGTCACAACTTTCAAGTAGAACCTGATGAGGCAGTGAAAGTTGTATTGATAGTGTAAATGTTATGGATGGATGAGTGAACAAGGGTGTATGGATGGGTGGATGAATGAATAGATGGATGGATGAGTGAAAGCATGGATGGCTGGGTGGATGATTGGATAAAAGGGCGGATGATGGGTGGATAAGTGAAACATTGGATGGATAAATGAAATGGAGGGAGGGTAGATGAAAGGGTTGATGATGGATGAGTGAAAGGGTGGATGGAATAAAGGAGTGAAAGGGTTGATGGATAGATGAGCAAAAGAGTGGATAAAGAGATGGATGAGTGAAAGGATGAATGGATAGGTTTGGAGATGGATGGATGGTTTGGATATGAAGGATAGACAGACGGAATGGTGAAAACTCAATGATGGATGAAAGACTGAGCAGACGACACAATGTAAAGGTTAAATGGCGGCCATCAGCAGGTAAATGGTAGGATGAAAGAATGAATGGGTAGATCTATGGAAGAGACAAGCTATCTTCTGGGTAGGGTCATGATGATTTGCTTAATTTACATTGTGCCATAAGAGCTTTGGGTCGAAGTGGGGGTATTTTCATTGGGTGAGTGTGTGGATGGATGAGTGAGCAAGGGTGAAAGTATAGATGGATGGATGGGTGAAAGCATGGATTGCTGGGTGAAAGAGGGTGGATGATTGGATAAAAGGGCGGATGATGGGTGGATACATGAAAGATTGGATGGATGAATAAAAGGGAGGGAGGGAGGATGAATGAAAGGGATGGAGGATGAATGAGTGAAAGGGTGATGTAATGAAAGGGCGGATGGAATAAAGGAGTGAAAGGGTTGATGAACAGATGAGCGAAAGGATTGATGAATGAGCAAAAGGGTGAATAAAGAGATGGATGAGTGAAAGGATAAATGGATAGGTTTTGAGTTGGATGGATAGGTCTGTGTATGAAAGGTGGACAGACGGAATGGTGAAAAACGGAATGATGGATGAAAGACAGAATAGACGAAAGAATGTAAAGATTAAATGGTGGACATCAGCAGGTAAATGGTAGGATGAAAGGATGAATGGATAGATCTGTGAAAGAGACAAGAGATATCTTCTAAAGAGGGTCATGATGATTTGCTTCATTTGCTTGGTGCCATAAGAGTTTTGGTGCGACGTGGGGGTATTTTCAGTTTCTTCCTACTCATGTGCTGAAAAATAAATGGTTTTGTGCCAAACAACAGCAATCTATCTTGATTGAATGCCATTGAAACAAGCATTGACAAACTCAGTAGGCTCGGCCTTGGCAAGCGCCTTGGGTGGTTCGAGCTCGCTCGCGTTACCGTGTCCCGATATTTTATTTTCCAGAATGGCGTGTCACCAGCATGAAAAGTTTGGAAAGCTGTGACCTAGGTGTTCTAGGTTGGTGTTTATTGGCCTGTGGAGTTTAAATGATTCTGGAGTTACCAGTTTCCAAGATCTGTAGAAATCGGGCGCAGGTAGAGAAGGTCTAGCGGTTAACTCAGGCTGAGCAAATGAAAAGGAGACAAGGGAGTTGTCCGTCCATATTTCGGGGGGAGTGTGTTGGCTATATCAGGGCAGTTGTTCTCATCTAGCCAGGTTTCAGTTATAAACACTAAGTCGGGTTTCATTTCATTAATAATGTCCCAGATCTCCAAGGAGTGTGTGGGGAAGGATCTAGCATTGAGCTATAGGCATTTGGTTCTTAGGCAGTTATTATTCACCATTTCGGGTGTGGATTCTATGTGTGCTAGGCTGCACCATTTGCATTTTAAGCATGTGAATGTTCCTTTGATGTTGAGAAGCTTTAAAGCATTCTGCATGGTTGCTTGGGACATGCCTGTTGAGCTCAGTGAGGACCTCTCTGGAATAGGTTAGTGAGTCTCGGAGGTCCGTGCTGTGACTAGCAGGGGTCCTGGCCCCTGGCCAGGTGCGGATGGGCGCAGACGGGCTTGCCACCATCACAGACAAGTACAGCCTGAGCCGGAGTTCTGGCTAAGCCAGAACTAACCTCGGAGCCCAAGGTTAACCCTACTATTCCCTTGTTCCCTGCACCACCACTTGTACCTGTGCTAGGGGGCGAAGTTGCCTTAGGGGCAGTGGTAGTAGAATCCTTGGATTTTGGACAATTTACATCTTTTGTCCAATGGGTCTTTTCTTTACATAAATAGCACCAAGGTTTCTTGTTGCCTTTACCTTTGTAAGACTGTGACCCCCCCCCCCCGATTTAGGTTTATGGAGCCCCAATGAAGACTTTTGATCTTTAACCTTCTCCAAACCCCCATCTGGAGTCTTAGAATCTTGCTTCTTTTGGTCACCACCATTGTTCTGGGTTTTCTGCTTCACCCTGGTTCTGACCCACTTATATGCCTTCTTTCCCAATTCTTGGGGAGAAGTCAAATCTGAGTCAACCAGGTACTGATGCAATAACGGACTTTGACAATAATGAAGTATCTGCTCCCTCATAATTTATTATACAATAATACAAAAACATGCTGCCAAGCAACCAGCCTTACAGAGCCTTAATAGCACTGTGCACTAAGTCTACCCAGGCCTGAGTCTGAGCCTTCTGGGTGTCTCTGAACTTAATCTTGTATTGCTCAGTGGTTAAGCCAAACCCATCAATGAGAGCACTCGTCAGAATTTAATAGTTGTCAGCATCTTCTTGTCTAACAGTGAGGGGCTTATCTCTATTGTCAGCAAAGGAGAGCCACGAGATAGCTGCCCACTGCTCTTGAGGGACCCTCTGTACTTTACATGCCCTCTCTAACAGGTCTCCTTTTGTGGATGTCATCCCCAACATGGTAGAGAGGGACAATCTTGCTCAGGTTCCTGTTGTCAAATGAATGTTTCTTAACTCTAGGGACACTGTTGCTCTAGTCCCAACTTTTTTCTAGCTCTCTTGACTTCCAGGGACTTTTTTGTCAAGGGCAGTTGCTCTTGCCTAACTCTAAACCTAGCTTTCTCAAGCTCAAGTAACTAGTATTCCCTATCTAAAGAGCGGTCCCTTTAGCTTCTGCAAGATACAGAGGTCTCTAGTGAGTGCCCTGAGCAATCAGATTCTGCAGATGGGGATCTAGATCTCCTTAGTAAACTCTTCACTCTTCCTGGAGGGGTGAAGATTGGCTCCCCTGCGCCATCTCCCTGATCCTCTGGAATATCTGAATAGTCCAGGTGGGAACCTTCAGGTTCCTCCTGCCGGGTTTGAGTCTAAGTCATAAAAGGTGTCACCTCCTGATATGTCCTCATTGCTTGACCCACCCACTCTCTCCAGCTCATCTGACCCAGGGGTCTTCCTAAGGTCATTTATGAGTAACACCTCAGTCAGGCGTCGAGTGTTGGCTGCTCGCCCTGTCTTCAGCTTTCTAGAGGCACACGGGGCTTTCAATTCCTGTATCTAGAGGGCAGAGAGCCACTGGTTTCTCCTTTAGTAGACCTACTGAAGGAGTGGTGTGTGCACCTACCTAACCTAATGGGAAACTAAACTCTCTTAGGTTGGGGAAGGGTGTGCTAAACCCTTGATTACTCAACCCCAAGTTCAGTAGAACTTACTTATCCAAGCTAGTATTATATGTACCTAGTACTTGTGGTTTTCCAGTTAATCAATACAAAGATGTATGTGGTAAAATAATGCAGGGGTGAATCCCAACGGCTGCACACCAATGTGAGAAGTTGGTCTGGTATATGCTGTCCAATAGTTTAAGTGGGCACCTTGCACCAGTCCAAACAACCCTTATGGTAATTAGGTTAAAGATAACATTGGAAAGCTTTCCAAGTGGTAGCTGTGGAGAGCACTCGTTGGGCTTATTCTTGAAGGAATGTTAAGCAGCTTGTTTCACCAGAATGCAACTTTATAGTCTTGGTTGAATGAAAGGTAAACCACACAGTAGTTATAAAAATATGTATTTATTAATATAACACTCTCTAGTATCCTCTATTTGAGGATACAATACACAGCACGCAAGACTAGCAAAGAAACAATCATAAGTAGCACAATACGCAGTGGGCTCCAGGGGAAGACAAAACCATATACTACAATAGTGGTATAAGAACCACGACTTGAGTCAAGACCATGTCTAGGAGGTGTAGAATCGCACAACCCCAAGGAACCACCCAAGGTGAGAACGTAGGGACCCCACGGAGGACGCCTGCTCCGTACAACTCTATGGGAGAGTTGCGGTTGACGTTTTAAAGATTAAGGACCCCTCCCAGTGGATTACGAAGAAACCCTTTGGAACTTAGAATGTTGGAGAGCCGTGGATACCGTAGTACCAGAGTTACCTATCCCAGGGAAGCTGGGTGCATAGGGCTGAAGTGGTTTCGGAAACCGTTGTCGTTCTCAATGGGAGACTTCAAGGAAATGCCACTGCTGGAAGTAAGAAGAATGTCCAGTGGAATCCACAAGTGGATTCTTGATGGAAGGAACCTGAAAGCAGAGGGGACAGAGTTTGGGTCATTCAGGAGTGACCAGGGTCTCGGGAGACAAATGCACACCGATGTCGGGTGCTTCTGGTGAGATGAGGGTTTTTTTTTTTTTTTTTTGAAAAACCTTTATTAGAGCATTCTTAAAATACAAGTATGGGCCTACAACCGCAGGGGCCGGCCGCTATACAGAAGTAGAACACATTATATCGCGGTACAACATAGCTCATCAGCCGACGACCCTGAGGTCCGGTAACGATTCAGGATAGAACTTGTATTAGAACGCGTGAATAGGACACAGGATATAATAAAGGTTTTATTTTATATTATCTAAATGAACGGATCAGGTGCCACACAATTAAACAGGAGGATACGGGGGACAAGCCCAGAAACAGGATATCCATCTAGAAACAGCCATATGTGGAACTCTGGCGCCAATACTTATGAATCAGAGTAAACAGCAATACGATATACATTTTCGTCAGCGCCAGTTCTCAGGGCCTGCACACCCGAAAGTCCGACTAACGTAAGAAGCATGGGCACTAAGTGCCAGGACACAGTGAAATCAGAATAAATCACAAACCATACTGATCCTAAAGGAAGAAAGGGAAAGGAGAAAAAGGCCATAGAAAATAAAAAAGGCAAAATAAAAAAAAAACTCCAACCCCCCACCCTGCACCCCTGCCGATGGCTACAGCCTAACCTCACTAGCAGCGTGCCTGTCGCCCCAAGTAACTAAAACCCTAAAGGAAGGAGAAAGAAGAATGGAGGAGGGCATATTCGTACGTGCTCCCCGCCCCTTAGTCCCCCCTCCAGAAACTGACACCCCCTATCACAACAAGACGGATATAGCGCGACCCTTATAAAGAAACTAGGGGGCATCGTGACATACCGCCCAGCCCCTTAAGTCAAACAATTGCAGATCGAGTGTCCATAATAGCCATTCCAAACCGTCCCGATTTAATTGATCTCAACCTTGACCCTTACGAGCCAGCACACGAACCCTCCCCAGCGAGACCCAAAAGCACACAAACTAGTCATATTGGAGAAGGAAGGAGAAGGAAGTCATCGAGAGTCAATCCGTTACCACTTGTAGCCAGTAAGTCCACGAGAGCTTCAGGCACCGAAAGTCTCCCTCTCTTAGCTGGACAGTCCCAAAGTTTTTTGCCACAGGGCCGTAACATCTCCGAGGAGGGAGGAGACGACCACAAGATGAGAGAAGAGTCTACAACACAGGTCTCCGGGGGGGGGGTGCGGGGGGGGACGCCATTTGATGCCTCCAAAGTCAATAATGAAGGAAGGTGTAGTGGTACACCGTCTTCTAAGGCATCATCCGATGGTTCCAATACTCGGTCCATCACGGGGTCCTTGCTCAGAGTCAAAATGGCCGCGGCTTGAACGGCTGCAGATTGCAGTTCCAACAGCAAGGCAGGGTCCGGTACCACAAGTAGCATCTCGGATAGGCTCGCATCCATTTTAGTCAATAACACATCCACCTGTGAGTGAAACGCCCAAAGTTCTGCCAATATTGACCTCAGCGATAGCTCAGACACCGTTTGATCCATAGTCTCACGCCCAATACCAATCACTATCACCCCCCCCCCCGGGTGAATCCGGCATCTCCGGGTGGGAGCACACAAGATCGCGAAAGGGCAAGCGTGGACGGTGACCCGTCGTTCTCTACAGCCGCGTTCACCCGGCTTAACGCCGCAGGCCGGGGTCCTGACCCGCCAAAACCAGGCGGGGAGCCAACACCGAGTCCGCGGGGCGGGGACCCCCACGCACAGGTAGTAGCAAGCAGGGTCACCTCTCCATCAATGCTGAGCAAAGAGAACAATCGCCGCCAAAATCGGGCGCAAAAGAAACCTCCACTACGATTGACCGGACCCTGCCTGGGTCTCTCTGCCGCTGTTGTTGCACTACAGCCTGGCCTTGGAGATACTGGAGGCCCCGGCTTCACCGCTGGAACAGGCCACAACCCTCAGCTCGATGTAACTTCGTGAAACCAGCCGATAAAAAGTTTTGGATTTCACCATCGGAGTGAGGAACAGTTCATTCACGCAGGGGCTGGGCGCAAAATCAGGATAATGTACAGGATCTTGTGGCGGGATACAGAGGTCGACGGAGGCGGGAGCTTAAGGAGCCATCTTGTTTGCCGCTCGATGAGGGGGTTTTTGATTCGTCAGCTGCAGGGACCAGGAGACGTTGAGGACGACCAGGAGCCAGATGTGAGCTGTCCCGGATGTCGAGTGCTGAGGGGTCAGAGTCCGGCGGGAACACCAACAAGCCTTGGCAACGGCAACCCACGAAGATGGTCAAGATTGGTTAGGGTCTGGCCCAACAAGGACCAGGAGACTCACCACAGCAAGGGAAGTCAGGGCAAGCCTGGAGCAACCAGGGGAGCCCAAATAAAGCAGTGTTGACCCTCAAGAGGACCCACATGCCGGAGGCACAGTAGTCGCGAGGGGACCTCAGGCAGTTTCACAAAACCTCAAACCTCAGGGCACAGAGTGCGAGGAGGCCGAAGTCCTTGGTAGGAAATGTGCACAGAGGTTGGGGCTGTCACCCCAATGCACAAATTTGGTGAACGCCAACAAGCATATGCACTTGCAAATGAACGCGGTGCACAGGGGTATGGGTTATGCGGTCCCCACGAGGGATACTGGCCTCAAACTCGGTAAGAGGGCAGCTCGACCTCAGGGAACTTCGGTACCCACCTCCTGTGTTGCTGGAGCCTTCAGAATCCGCAGGAGCTCAGGATCAGCAGACCGGTTAATTGTGTTACATGCCTGTGAATGCAGGGGAGTGACTCCTTCACTCCAAGGGAGATACTTCTGTAGTCTTTGATGCTCCACAGGTATGGTGCAGGGGCACCGACGATGCTTTGGACGGAGAGGGAGACGAAGTCGGGCTCAGTCGAAGTCCAGCAAAGTGCAGAGTGTCCAGACGGTCGAAGTTCAGTGGTTTCTGGTTCAGAATCTTGTCCACGTCGAATCTAGGGTCCTACAGCCAGGTAAGCCCTTTGTTACCCACGTGAGAGGGTTGGACAGATTCAGAGGACCCTCCCAGGAGAGGGTCTAGACAGTGCCAGAGCCTGAGCCAACGACTCTCAGAACTGGTTTGAACTGGACTAGGCACAGGGACACTAAATGTGCTTCTCGTGCAGACTTTCTGGCACTGAGGCAGTGCACCCACCCAGCCCCAATACAGTATCTATTGCAAATCAGGGTTGCCCAGAAATCTTTAGGGCGTGAAGACTCGGGCAGTTCCTCTGCATATATTTCAAGTTGTATTTTACAGTAGAGTAAGTCCCGGATCCACTTTTTCAGAGTAGCAGTAGTTTTAGACCCCCAGCATTGTGCCACCGCCCGTTTAGCAAGCAAGGTCGAGACAGCGACTAAAATATGGTTGCAGGGTTTGAGGTTCTTTACCCAGCCCAGCAGGCAGACATCAGGAGTACACATCACGGATTCAGAGACCACATTAATAAGCAGAGTTGTGACCTTGGTCCAGAATTGATAGATTCCTGTACAATGCCATGCAAGATGCAGAAACTCTGCATCCCCCTGCCCTCACCGAACAAAGCAGGCATTCTCCCGCAGACCAAAGCGCTTCAATTGCAGCGGTGTATAGTATAACTGGTGCAAGTATTTAAAATGGATGATGCGGAGGTTGCAATTTGCAGTTAAGCGGCCTGTCAGGGCACAGCAGAACCTCCACATATCAAGTGGGAATGAAGTTCCTAGTATCGCCACCCATTTATTATTTGAAGGGGCCCTGCTCATGCAGGGGCACCCTCTAACGTAAAACCCAGCACCCTGCCTTCAGGATTGATAAGGCCTGAAATAGGGGTGACTGATAGGTTTTAAGTGTAGTAACTTATAGATATAGTAAACCTATATCTTTCATAAGTGGTAAAGCACCAGCTTACATAGGCTGCAATGTCAGACCTGTAGTTGCATTTTGCCTGGACTCTCATGGGTGGCATAATACATGCTGCAGCCCGTGGGAGGCCTCTGGGGTACCTATGCAATGCACTGGGTACATGTGTACCATATACTAGGGACTGATAAGGGTACCCCAGTGTCCAATCTGGAGTGTACCTAGTACGTGTTTTACAGTTTAGGAGGAAAAAGCAGATAGGCTGGGGTCCTGATTAGCAGGATCCCAGCCAGACTAGTCAAAAACAGTGGTTGCAATCAGCAAAAAGTGGGGGTAACCATAAGAAGCAGTTCCTACTTTCCTACAGTTAGTGATGAGTGGATTGGTTAGTGGTGTAGGATAGAGTTATGTACTGTTCGCAGGTGATGGTAGAAATGTGTGGTAGCTGGGATAGAAGGGTATAAAGGTGTGCTTTAGTAGTGTGTGCTGAGAAATTGGATTGTGCATAGGGTTGGTTTGTAGTCCATGAGTGGAGTACATTTGGTGTGTGTGTGTTACTCTGGTCGTGGATGGGGTTGGGTGTGTGCTGATGAATGGGGAAATGGGCAGCATTTCTGACCCTAGTCCCGACCAGCTTCAAACAGGCACTCACCCTTGTCCTCTCCGCCCTTAGCCTCGATGCACAAGTGAGACACCCTAAGCTTTTATTTTTTATATAGCCCGAACTAGACCCGAAGATATCAGGCATCAGAGCGATTTACATGAGCACCAGTTTCGTTGCACAAGGACACATTAATTTTGTTAGGCAAGGGGAGATTAAGTGATTTGCCCAGAATCACAGGATTTTGTGCGTTGATGTCGAGACTCAAACCTGGTTCTCCAGCTTCAAGGTCAACCGCTCTGGCCGTAAGGCTACATCCCCTCCCGTACCCTTGGCCTTGGCCTTTTATATCCCTAGTAGGTAGGTGACCCCTTTAGCCAATGGGAACCCTAGCCCTATCCAATCGCAACACTAACCCTGAACGTTAGGGCCAATAGGAGGCCAAGGACTCAATCAGGCACAAAACTCTAAACCCTACGTCCAATAGAAAGCCTAACCCCAAACCCAGTCTCAACCCAGTTCCCTGTCAATCATACAGTAAATCCTAAACCCTATCTCCAATAAAAAACCTAACCCTAGGCCTATTCCCGACCCTATATTAAGTAACCAATCACACAGGAAACCCTGAGCCCTATTTCCAATAGAAAGCCTAACATTAGCCCTAGTCCTAACCCTAGACTACACAACAATCACACAAAAAACTCTAAGCTCTACGTCCAATAAAAAGCCTCGCCCCAGGAACCAATCCAAAACCCTAAACCTATCCACCAATCAGATCACTAACCCTAAGCCCTACACCAATGGAATCACTGATCCAGGACCCAATCAGAACTCTCAAATAACCAACCAATGAGAACACTAACCATAAACCAATAGAAACACCAGATGCAACCACCAATCAATGCCCTCATAGTAGTCTATATAGGAATTCACCAAACACCCAGCAAAACCACGGGCATCACCTCCCCCCACGACCTCTGCGACAAGCTTGAATCCTACTTCCATCTGAAAATCATGGGCCTCTACGACCACTTCAATGACCAGACACCAGACGCCGGAACCACCCCATCCCCAACAATGCCAGACAGCCTACCGTCTCCTCATGGACCCCAGTGACCACCGAAGTCACCACTTTCACCATGAAAGGCATCCACTCAGGAGCCCCCACAAACCCCTGCCTGCCACACATCTACCACAGTGCTGCCATTGCCCCAGAACTACGACGCACCATCAACACCGCCTTTAAGACCAGCACCTTCCTCAATAACTGGAAACGTGCAGAAGTCAGACCCCTGCTCAAGAAGCCCTCTGCGGACCCCACTGACCTCAAGAACTACCGACCCATCTTCCTTCTCCCCTTTGCGGCCAAAGTCACTTAGAAGATCGTCAATGCCCAGCTAACAAAATTCATTGAAGAAAACTCCTTCCTTGCCCCCTCCCAATCCGTATTCTGCAGCAACCACAGCACTGAGACAGCTCTACTCGCCGTCACAGACGACATCCGCATCCTCCTCGACCAAGGGCACACCGCGGCTCTGATCCTACTTGATCTCTCTGCTGCATTTGACACCGTCTCCCACCGCACACTAACCACCAGACTCCACAACACCGGCATACACGGAACCGCCCTCTACTGGATCCGCTCCTTCCTCTCTGCAGAACCCAAAGAATCAGACTGACACCCTTCCTCTCCAAACCTACGGAAATCAACTGCTGAATACCCCAAGGATTGTTGCTTAGCCCCATGCTCTTCAACATCTTCATGGCCCCCCTCGCCGCCATCGTCAAACAGCAAGGACTCACCACCAGACTCCATTTCCAGGAAGGAATGATGGACGTTGCATCCTCAATGAGCAGCAGCTGGCTGAAGCTCAACTCGGAGAAGACAGAGGTCCTCGTCCTTGGACCCTCCCCCTCTGCATGGGACAGTACCTGGTGGCTCACCGCCCTCGGCAGCCCTCCAACCCCCATGGACCATGCCCGAAACCTTTGCATCGTCCTCGACTCCTCCCTCTCCATGACCCGACAGGTCTACGCCGTCATCTCTAGCTGCTTCAACACCCCCTGCATCCTCCGAAAGACCTTCAAACTGATCTCCACCGCAAAAAAGAAGACGGTCACCCACACACTCATAACCAGCAGACTGGACAATGGAAACGCCCTGTCCGCCGGAATCAACAGGTCTCTGCTCCACAAACTCCTGACCATACAGAACACCGCAGCCAGACTCGTCCTCTGCATCCCTCGACATGAACACATCACCCAACACCTGCAACATACTTTCCTACAGTTAGTGATGAGTGGATTGGTTAGTGGTGTAGGATAGAGTTATGTACTGTTCGCAGGTGATGGTAGAAATGTGTGGTAGCTGGGAAAGAAGGGTATAAAGGTGTGCTTTAGTAGTGTGTGCTGAGAAATTGGATTGTGCATAGGGTTGGTTTGTAGTCCATGAGTGGAGTACATTTGGTGTGTGTGTGTTACTCTGGTCGTGGATGGGGTTGGGTGTGTGCTGATGAATGGGGAAATGGGCAGCATTTCTGACCCTAGTCCCGACCAGCTTCAAACAGGCACTCACCCTTGTCCTCTCCGCCCTTAGCCTCGATGCACAAGTGAGACACCCTAAGCTTTTATTTTTTATATAGCCCGAACTAGACCCGAAGATATCAGGCATCAGAGCGATTTACATGAGCACCAGTTTCGTTGCACAAGGACACATTAATTTTGTTAGGCAAGGGGAGATTAAGTGATTTGCCCAGAATCACAGGATTTTGTGCGTTGTTGTCGAGACTCAAACCTGGTTCTCCAGCTTCAAGGTCAACCGCTCTGGCCGTAAGGCTACATCCCCTCCCGTACCCTTGGCCTTGGCCTTTTATATCCCTAGTAGGTAGGTGACCCCTTTAGCCAATGGGAACCCTAGCCCTATCCAATCGCAACACTAATCCTGAACGTTAGGGCCAATAGGAGGCCAAGGACTCAATCAGGCACAAAACTCTAAACCCTACGTCCAATAGAAAGCCTAACCCCAAACCCAGTCTCAACCCAGTTCCCTGTCAATCATACAGGAAACCCTAAACCCTATCTCCAATAAAAAACCTAACCCTAGGCCTATTCCCGACCCTATATTAAGTAACCAATCACACAGGAAACCCTGAGCCCTATTTCCAATAGAAAGCCTAACATTAGCCCTAGTCCTAACCCTAGACTACACAACAATCACACAAAAAACTCTAAGCTCTACGTCCAATAAAAAGCCTCGCCCCAGGAACCAATCCAAAACTTTAAACCTATCCACCAATCAGATCACTAACCCTAAGCCCTACACCAATGGAATCACTGATCCAGGACCCAATCAGAACTCTCAAATAACCAACCAATGAGAACACTAACCATAAACCAATAGAAACACCAGATGCAACCACCAATCAATGCCCTCATAGTAGTCTATATAGGAATTCACCAAACACCCAGCAAAACCACGGGCATCACCTCCCCCCACGACCTCTGCGACAAGCTTGAATCCTACTTCCATCTGAAAATCATGGGCCTCTACGACCACTTCAATGACCAGACACCAGACGCCGGAACCACCCCATCCCCAACAATGCCAGACAGCCTACCGTCTCCTCATGGACCCCAGTGACCACCGAAGTCACCACTTTCACCATGAAAGGCATCCACTCAGGAGCCCCCACAAACCCCTGCCTGCCACACATCTACCACAGTGCTGCCATTGCCCCAGAACTACGACGCACCATCAACACCGCCTTTAAGACCAGCACCTTCCTCAATAACTGGAAACGTGCAGAAGTCAGACCCCTGCTCAAGAAGCCCTCTGCGGACCCCACTGACCTCAAGAACTACCGACCCATCTTCCTTCTCCCCTTTGCGGCCAAAGTCACTTAGAAGATCGTCAATGCCCAGCTAACAAAATTCATTGAAGAAAACTCCTTCCTTGCCCCCTCCCAATCCGTATTCTGCAGCAACCACAGCACTGAGACAGCTCTACTCGCCGTCACAGACGACATCCGCATCCTCCTCGACCAAGGGCACACCGCGGCTCTGATCCTACTTGATCTCTCTGCTGCATTTGACACCGTCTCCCACCGCACACTAACCACCAGACTCCACAACACCGGCATACACGGAACCGCCCTCTACTGGATCCGCTCCTTCCTCTCTGCAGAACCCAAAGAATCAGACTGACACCCTTCCTCTCCAAACCTACGGAAATCAACTGCTGAATACCCCAAGGATTGTTGCTTAGCCCCATGCTCTTCAACATCTTCATGGCCCCCCTCGCCGCCATCGTCAAACAGCAAGGACTCACCACCAGACTCCATTTCCAGGAAGGAATGATGGACGTTGCATCCTCAATGAGCAGCAGCTGGCTGAAGCTCAACTCGGAGAAGACAGAGGTCCTCGTCCTTGGACCCTCCCCCTCTGCATGGGACAGTACCTGGTGGCTCATCGCCCTCGGCAGCCCTCCAACCCCCATGGACCACGCCCGAAACCTTTGCATCGTCCTCGACTCCTCCCTCTCCATGACCCGACAGGTCTACGCCGTCATCTCTAGCTGCTTCAACACCCCCTGCATCCTCCGAAAGACCTTCAAACTGATCTCCACCGCAAAAAAGAAGGCGGTCACCCACACACTCATAACCAGCAGACTGGACAATGGAAACGCCCTGTCCGCCGGAATCAACAGGTCTCTGCTCCACAAACTCCTGACCATACAGAACACCGCAGCCAGACTCGTCCTCTGCATCCCTCGACATGAACACATCACCCAACACCTGCATAACCGCCACTGACTCCCTATGGAGAAGAGCGTTACTTTCAAGAAACTCACCCATGCCTACAAATGCCTCCACAACACCGGCCCCCAATACGTCAACGAAAGGATTTCCTTCTACATACCCAAGAGAAACCTCTGATCCGCCGACCTCGCCGAAACACCACGCAGCAGAAAAGCCAGAACAGGTGGAAGAGCCTTCTCATCCCAAGACCTGGAACAAGCTTGCAATCAACATCAGACGTTCCCCCTCCGTGAACATCTTCAGGAAGACGCTCAAGACCTGGCTCTTCTACTGAAAAGAGCTGCTTCTCCCCCCCATTCCCCTCACAACCCCACCCCCCAGCGCCTTGAGACCCTCATGGGAGAGTAGCACGCTTACAAGTCCCCTAATTGATTGATTAGATCTAAAAGACGCCTACTTTCATATTCCAATTCATCCCGCTCATCTCAAATATCTCAGGTTTATGATAGCAGGCGAACATTACCATTACAAGGTACTTTCATTTGGCGTCATCACGGCCTCCAGAGTGTTCACCAAATGTCTTGCAGTAGTAGCTGCTCATCTCAGAAAACAATGTTTACATGTCTTCCCTTACCTGCACCACTGGCTTATCGAAGCGAGCACTTACCAAAACTGTATACTACACACTCAGACAACAGTACACTTACTTCACCAGTTGGGTTTTACAATAAATGCACAAAAATCTCACCTGTATCCGGCACAATTGCAATCTTATCTGGAAGCTTTCATCAACACTCTCAATGTTCTAGCCACTCCAAATATAGCCAGGATTCACAATATCCAGGTCACACTATTACAATTTCAACCCAACCAATCATTACCAGCCAGAGTCTTCATGCTGCTGCTGGGAATGATAAAACACACAAGATGATGGACGGAATGTTGCACAATGGCAAAACATTCACCCCCAGTCACAGATCTGGGTTTAATCCATCGTTATTTTGCTAACCAAGCCACCCCAGTTCAGAAATGGCCATATGCAAATCAGTCTAGACCCTGTGCCTCATGGGAACAGTCCAGACCGAACTGCTAAGCCATGTCTTCCCTGGACCGGAATCAAGCATCCTAGGACCGGTTTCTGGCTATCAGCCTTCATCGGCCAGGATAGCTTGACTCCAGTGGCGTTGTGAGCAAGGGACCCTCGTCTGGGCATACCCTTCCCACATAGAGGGAACAGCAAAACACACAAGATGATGGACGAAATGTTGCACAATGGCAAAACATTCACCCCCAGTCACAGATCTGGGTTTAATCCATCGTTATTTTGCTCACCTAGCCACCCCAGTTCAGAAATCGCCATATGCAAATCAGTCTTGACCCTGTGCCTCATGGGAACAGTCCAGACCGAACTGCCAAGCCATGTCTTACCTGGACCGGGTTCAAGCATCCTAGGATCGGTTTCTGGCTATCAGCCTTCATCAGCCAGGATAGCTTGACTCCAGTGGCGTTGTGAGCAAGGGATCCTCGTCTGGGCATACCCTTCCCACATAGAGGGAACAGCAAAACACACAAGATAATGGACGGAATGTTGCACAATGGCAAAACATTCACCCCCAGTCACAGATCTGGGTTTAATCCATCGTTATTTTGCTGACCAAGCCACCCCAGTTCAGACATGGCCTTATGCAAATCAGTCTTGACCCTGTGCCTCATGGGGACAGTCCAGACCGAACTGCCAAGCCATGTCTTCCCTGGACCGGAATCAAGCATCCTAGGACCGGTTTCTGGCTATCAGCCTTAATCACAATAAAACAAGAAAGCTCCACCTGTATTAAATCATTAAGTGCTTATAAAGTCATTTGATATAGAAGGTCTCCCTCCCAGGAGAAAGAAGATCAGCAAAGCAACAAAAAAGTTATGAGTACATAGGTATGTTTTAATCAAAATTCAAAATTCATAAAGAGATAATTTATAAATTTGCAAGACATTTGATAACAAAACACAAAAACGGTTAATGATCCCCCACACAAGAATAAAACATTCTCACTCATTCATTCACAGACGTCCAGAGACTCACAAAGGTCCACTCATTTAGGGAAACTAAAATTCTCAAACTAATCAAACAGGGGCGAAAACCTATGAGTTAGGGTACAATGAAGAAAGATTATAAATGGAGATACTCCTACTGAATAAGGTGTAGTATCGAATCATTAGTGGATCAAAGTCCAACCAAATCAGAATTTGTAAATACAATACAATAAATGTTGTCACAAAAGGCACAGGGTCAGGCTGATTTGCATATGGCCATGTCTGAACTGGAGTGGTGGAGTGAGCTAAAGAATGGTGATGAGTGTTTTATTTGCTCAATCGCTACATCCATCA
Source organism: Lissotriton vulgaris (assembly GCF_964263255.1). Classification (NCBI taxonomy): domain Eukaryota; kingdom Metazoa; phylum Chordata; class Amphibia; order Caudata; family Salamandridae; genus Lissotriton; species Lissotriton vulgaris. Next base: position 68,997,184 of record NC_141685.1, on the reverse strand, counting down.
TCTCCTTGTGTTTGCTTTGTTCACCCTAAGTTGGCAGGGTATGCCCAGACGTGGGTCCCTTGCTCACTCTACCACTGGATTCAAGATAACCTGGCTGAAGAGGATTATGAATCCGAAACCGGTCCCAGGATGCTTGTTTCTGGTCCAGGGAAGACATCGCTTGGCAGTTCGGGCTGGACTGTTCCCATGAGGCACAGGGTCAAGACTGATTTGCATAAGGCTATGTCTGAACATCACAGCAATGTACTACCTACAGAAACAGGGAGGGACTCCCTCTCTCCAGCTGTCACGCTGTGTACAAAGCATTTGGAATTGGGCGATTCACCCAAAAATCTATAACCTAGCAGAACACCTCCCAGGGGTAGGCCATCAGATTGCAGCCCTGCTTAGCAGACACAGTTCTTCTTCCCTACTTTCAAAAATGGGCTTTTCCACATATAGATCTGTTTGCAACAGTGCACAACGCAAAATACCCAAACTTTACATCTAGGTTCACACAACCAGCATCCAAAGCCAATGCCCTTTGGGTGATTTGGTCAGGTATATCTGCTTACGCTTTTCCGCCTCTCCTGCTAATTCCATTACTTGTACATAAACTCAGACAAACGTCCCTCACACTGATCTTAATAGCCCCCACATGGGCTCGCAACCTTGGTACACCACCCTGTTAGAACTCTGAGTGGTTCCACATCAAAAGCTACATCTCACACCTTGTCTCCTCACTCAGATCCATGGGGAAGTCGGACATCCAATTCCCAGAGAACTCAACTTAGCGATTTGGCTCCTGAAGTCATAGAGTTTGGTTAATTACAACTACAACCAGACTGTATGAATATTCTCAAGGAAGCTAGAAAGCCTACTACCAGAGCATGTTATGCAGCAAATGGCAACGTTTTGTTTCCTATTGTAACAACAACAATATCAATCATCTTGATGCGTTTGTGCGGAATAATTTTTTAACTGTTGCATTTACAGCAATGAGGATTAACTTACACATCCATTTGTTTACACCTGGGAGTCGTAGCTGCACACTTGCAAAATAGACAACACCTATCTCTCTTCAGAGTACCAGTGATGTAAGCCTTCATGGAAGGATTAAAAAGGGTTATACCGCCAAGTATTCCCCCTGCTCCAGAGTGGAACTTAAACATAGTTCTTCCAAGGCTATTGGCCCGACTTTTGAACAGACCCTCCAGTTTATCGAAAAAATCGCGAAATCGTGAGACTACCGCGATCGCCGCGATAATGACCATATTGGCCGCGATATTTAGAGAAAAGTGTCTCTACCGGGAGACAGCAAAACAAACAATACCTGCCTTTTATTGGCTGTGCGCCCCTCCCCACTCGTGTGTGTCAGCAGCTTCCCGGGGACACACAGTCAGTTTTTTAGCTGCCAGCCCCACCCGAGTACTTCACAGGTCATTAAAAGACTTTTCACTCGTTAATGAGGCTTTGTGTTTCACCCCTTCTTTGACCCCTCTGCCTAGGGCTGGAATAATTAATCACGGGCGATCACGACAGTCAATGTTTTACAACTCTATTGGAGCCTTATCTTCCCCGACTCTGAAAAGAGGGAAACAGATAAAAAAGAAGGAAACTATAAAATGTACGAAATTGAAAAGGATTTATTAACAAGCAATTAAAATGCTTTAGTTGGGTCAGTGCTCGTTGTGGATTGACTACCTTCATTAAATAGATAGGTTAAACATGAATGTATATATTTGTTTGATGGTTTGTTTTTCCCCTATTCACAAACCTAAAATTATACTGAGAGAGTGCCCTTTTCAGCTAGAGATTCAAAAGTACCTAAAACACTGCCATGAGGGTTTCTGTGCAGTGGCAAGCCTATTAAACTTACCGAGTCACCTTTCAGTTGCTAATTGCTGTATTTACATGCTAAACTGACACTCAGGATATCAAACCTTTGCCCAGACCACGTTAATTTGTAAAAAGAACAAAATCATGAAGGAATGCTGCCACAATTTGTGCAGCATTGCACAACATAATTTGTCTTATCTGCTACATAATTTAGTCAGTTCTGCACATAATTTAGTCAATTCTGCACATAATTTGATCCTCCATGCAGTGCTTAATTTGAGCAGGTGTTCACTGGTGCGTGACAATGGCACTTAAATCTCAATAATGGCACACATGACAGTCTGTTTCTACGGTGAGCACATCAACAGGATTTTATAATTCAATATACATTACAAAAAATTATACCACCTCTAGCCCAGGACATTTTCTTAGCTTTGGGTGGCCTGGGATAGTACACACTGTCACTCCTGGAAGAGTGTGATGGTTTGTAGTTATATTGGAACTGGCAGAGCTTTAGTGGCAATGGGGGGTGCAAGCTGCAGTGGCTTTCTGAGAAGGGGCCTATCACTTTTTTTTTTAAACCAAAAAAGCACTGTCCTGCCCAGACACAATTCTAGTGACCACAGTCAAGCTTTTCAAAACCTAAATAGAGTTAAGCTAAAAAGAATGTGAAACCTAACAAGATTCTGGGAATCGGAGTACCCATTTTGACATAAATGTGGTAAAGTATTCTGAATAAGACACCATGACACAGGTGATACTTTAATGACTGAATAAAGGACATTAAATAATTACATTTAGTGAATTGTGCGGTCTACCTCCATAATATAAGGACTTCATACAACTATTGTTGACTTTAGGGCAAGTCCTCCAGAGGTACCAGAATAAGAAATTACAATGTCTGTGTACTTTGGATGAATACCTTTTATAGCACACTAGCTTACCCGTCGGGCGTTGCTGCGATCTCAGAAGAAAGGAAATTTATGGAAACTTGTTATGATAACATTCAATTTACATTGTGTCATTTTTATTGAAACGTATTCATTTTAATATGGAAAACATTTCAAAGTGTTGTTTTAATTCAGTTTTTTTATTCGAATCCGCTGTGATGTTGCTAGGAACTCACATGACTGTATGAGCATAGCTCCCCCAGCACGGATGTGTGATTGCACAAAATGTAGTGGCTTAGTGACATTGCTTTCAAGATTGCACTGAATTCAAAGCTACCTTATGATGGGCTTCATCAAAAACACATTGATTTGATACATGATTATTCAATTAGGAATAGTGAGAGGCAAGAGCGGGTAAGCAGTATTTCTTCCATTATCCTGGTACTAAGTGTCCTGCTAAGCGGTCGGAGCTGCTTGGAATTGACTAACCATAATACATCCCAGATCACAAACGTCTTGTGTAAAACATGGAGCTTTTGTGGGGAACCTCGAATCTAGCATCCTCGGTTAATGTTGGCAGATGCACACAGTGCAGTTGATGAGTTACATTTCAACCAACGCTTGCATTAACAGATCTTCTTGCTAAGTAGAAGCTGGTACACATGTTTGCATATATTTATCATGAACGTGCTGTAGCCCTACTAGCTCGTGACCACACCCTGGCACACATAATTATGCACGTGTGGTACTAGACACTGTTCACATTCTGGGTGGAAAATCTACTCTACAACACTCAATGCCAACTCTATGCCACTCTACAATACTATTCCACTCACCACTACTCTAAGTAATTCTGCAGCGTGCCCAGTGTGCGGCGGGCCCTGGGGGGATTGCTTTTGGGGCATTTATTCATTAGTTTATGTCCTATATGCAGCCTTGAAGCCAAACAAAGTGTCTACATTGTAAATAAACCAAAAATTCATACCTTCATGTTGGTAAACAACTAAAAAAAGAAGATATCTGTGTTTATTGTAGGAAAAACCACCAAATAAAATGCCGCTAAATTGCCGCTAAATTTCCATATTTGTGCCGCTAAATTTCCATTTTTCTGCCGCTAAATTTGCTAATCCATGCCGCTATATCCTGGGGGGTCTGAGTGCACAAATGTCCATTACAATTCCTGTCATGGAAAGTTGCTTTCTTCATAACGATAACCTCACTAAGGAGAGTTGATGAACTTCAGGCATTAACTATACAAGAGCCTTTCTTTCAACTTCACAACAATAGAGTGGTTCTACGTACCAATCCTAAATTTCTCCTTAAAGTAGTTTCTGCTTAGGGGTAATTCATGTGCGAAATCAAATTAAAATAATATAACATTAGCATTTTCATTATTAATTGAACCATCCTAATTCTTGTATAGAATGTATGTGCTGCAATGATAATAGAAGCAGATAAAAGTAATTAGCAGTATAAGCACATTGAACAAAATAAATAGTTCCACCATCTTTCTAAAACAATGTACATATGGCAAGCATAGAACAACTGTATGTAGCTTTTTCCTACAGTGCTTTCCCGTGTGTGTGTCTGTGTGTCTGTCTCCCATTCCCTATAGGGAGAGTATGTAGCTTCCTGTTGTAGAAGAGTCCACCTGAATGAGCCTGTCATCTTAAAAACTTTTCCCCTAATTCACAGTTGCCAGCAGAAAAGACTTTACATTCTCTAGATGTTAAGAGATGTTTGACATTTTATTTGCAAAGAACAACCAGTATTCGTAAAACTGATCAGCTCTTCATTGCCTACGGCAGGATGCGTAAAGAACCTCCAGTTGCTAAACAGACTCTTGCACGTTGGATATCTAGAGCAATTTCCTTTTGCAATCAGCAAGCAGGCAAGACACTTCAAGCAACGATTAAAGCGCACTCTACTAGAGCAGTCTCCTCTTCTACTTCTCTCTTTGCTGGTGTGCCTCTTCATCAGATTTGCAGAGCTGCGACCAAGCACTGCTGTCTGGCAGCTGCCAACAATGCTGACACTGCTGTGGGGCAAGCGGTGCTACGTAATCTTTTTAAGTAAGGTGAGCCTCTGTTTCTTACCTCCTCCTGCACACATTGTATGTATGTATATATTTCTGCTTTTGCAGATGTGCCCATGTTTACTGCTATACTGTAATATACGTATATGTATTCTCTCGTACTCCGTTTACGATTTACTTTTGGTTTACCATGCACAATTCTCAAATTACTGCTATCTACTCTGATTCAAGCATGTGAATCTATGAAAGATACCCCAATACTGGAGAAGAACATAAGTTACTTACCTGAAAACTGTGGTTGTCCCGTATTGGTATCTTTCATAGATTCACATGTGACCCACCCACCTTCCCTCAGAAGCTCCCCTCTTCTCCTTGGCTCTTATGCCACACTTGTGCTCAAAAATCGGAGAGCCTGAGCCTCTGATGAGAAGGTTCCAGAGGGTGCTGTCGCCTTATTGGCTGGAGTTTGGACCATATCTAAGGACTTGGACAAGTTATTAAAGTGACAGGTTTTTTCCTGTTAACGTCTATGTTACAATACTTCCTATTGCTCTTTTAGCTATGCTTTTGCTATATTGCTATTTATTCTATGTACCGTGGGACTCCCACTTCGGCGACGGAGATTCAAGCATGTGAATCTATAAATGATACCAATACAGGAGAACCACAGTTTACAGGTAAGTAACTTATGTTCATCTTCCTGATCTTCCGGAGCGGATAAAAGCAGTTAGAGACCACCGTCACAATCTGGGATTTCATAGACAGATCGCAGCGATTGTGATGCCAAGTCTTTTAGTTGATCTAGATGGTAGGGGTGGGTTTTCCAACTCAGTCGGTCAAAAAACTGAGTTCCAGGGCCCACCAATTAGGATCATTTCAGTGTTGTCTGGGTTTAAAAGCAGGTGGTTACTGTTCATCCAGCTACCAATATGTAACATGGTAGTTTGAAAGTTACTAACGGAGGCTGCAGACTTGTCGATTTACAAGATCAGTTGACGATCGTCAGCGTAGTTGAAAGTGCATACCTTTTCAAAGGAGGAGCCAAGCTCGCGACCGTGATGGCCGCACTGTAGCTCGGCTCCGCCAGCCTTCCTTCCCATCACGCATATCCTGCCATTAATCCTGCCCCGGGACGACACACTCGGTAGAAATCTGGAAGGTGAAGTAAAGCTCGTCCTTACCGTCTGACCCCGGGACTCCTGCGAGCTGTGGACCTGAAGCTGTGCTCCTGCTCGATCCGTGGCCCTCGTGGCGTGGAGACCGGGGACTTGCCTGGCTGGGTCGGCCGGAGAGGTGGTGTCGGCGACGGCCCCTGGTGGGGGAGAGGGGTCGGCTGTGAGGGCCGTTGTGCGGTTATGCCGGAGGATACTGTCCGGGCTCGGTCCAGAGGCCGGTGAGCCCGGCGGTGGAACGCGGCACGCCGCGGACGGGGGTGGACCGCGCAAGAGGGTGCCCCCCCCCCCTTGTTGCCTTGTCCGGCCATCTTGATGCCCTGCGCCCAGAGACGGCGAGACCCCTTTGGGGCGGAGGCGCTGGCGGACCCCCGTTTGGTGGCTCTCCTTTCTGCACCAAGGTTGCCATTCCGGGGGCCTGAGTGAAGTCCGGCGGTGGCCTTGCTTAAGAGCCCGCTCCGGGAGTTGTGAAGAGTGGAGACATGGCTGATCTCGCAAGATGGCGGCCGACGCCCTGGGTCACGGATTTCCTCGAGATGATGGTCTTGTGTTGCTAGACTGTGCGTGGGCCTGGTCCTGTGAGCGCGAGCCCACGCTTGTTGATGTCCTTGCAGCCCTGCAGTGTCTACGTGCGGCCATGGCCCCTGCCGCCCCAGCACCAGATAGGCGGACCGCCGCCATGTTTGTTGGCCCGTCCCTCGTGAAAGCGGCTCGGCCTCGAATGTGCGTTGCTTCGTCCCCCTTGGTTGCAGCGGGGGGTACCGCCGCCAGGCGTCGACAAGACTCTACTCCTGCAGCTCCGCATCTCCTGGTTGACCCGATGGTGGCAGGACTATGTGTCGGCTCCATGCCGGGGCCCGTTCCTGCTAGAGTGTTCGGGGAACGACGCGAATTGCCGCTCCGATTTGCCTTGCCGGCGTCCCGTTGTTGCCTTGTTGGGGAGACTTCGATTCCCTGTGCGGCGGAATTGCATTTCTACGGTTTGCTGCTCCTGTTGTTCACACTGGAATGTTTGGACTATCGCGGACACTTCTTGTTTTGCTGCTGGTGGCCGGGGTTCTCTGGCTTACACCTGCTGCCCACCACTCCATCACGTATGGTGGCTATGACCAGGAAAGGACAGGGGTGAGCTGGGCTGAACTCAAAGGCCTGCTGATTACCGGTTGAAGAAGAGGAGTGCCCCCGATCACGATATTATGAACGATCCCTTCGGGACCTTATGGTACCTGAGATTGTGTTGATCTCATTTTGATGTTTCATAAGCGTGTGGGGGGGTGGGCGATAGGGGCCGTACGTCTTGACCGATGGTCTCCTCCCCTCCCCCTGGTTTCCTTCCTTTTTTGTCTTCTTTCTTCCTTTCCTTCTTTCTGGCTTTTCTACATTTCGGGTTCCTATTTAGGGCGACAGGCACGCTGCTGGGGGGGTAGGCCATAGCCTTCTGCAGGGGTGCAGGATGGGGTGGGTGGGTTGAGGCTTCTTATTTGTTTTCGTTTTCTTTGTTCTATGGCCCTTTTGTATTTCTTTATCGGGCGGCGTGCCTGGGCGTGTCTCCCGTAACGTGACAGTAGGTGAGGATGGGGGGCGAGTTGTTCTCCTTTTTGTGGTATTGTTTGCATGTATGCTCTGACTGGCGCACCCCAACCCTGACAGTGTGCTCCTTAAATCACTTAGTGCGCTTTTATCACTGTGGGGCGCGAGCTTCGGAGCGGCGTTCTTTCTTTTCCCTTTATAGAACTTCCCCCTTCCCCCTCCCCTCCAACTCTCTTTCCTATCACTTAGGTTGGTATAGAGGATGCGTGTTACCACTGTTGTTGCTCTGGCTCCTCCGTCCTGTATTAATATGTGCTTAGGTGGCTGGTGGACTAATGGCGGGTTACGGGGGGCATAGATTTGATATATGACGTTTATATCCTGATTGATGCGACCTGTAGTTGATAACTGTTTTTTTTGTCGATGCCTTTCTGTCTTGCTGCCTGATTCGTAGCCCGCTATGGGGATCCAGACGATTGTAACTGCACTTGATCCTGCTATACTCCCTATTTAAAAAATTAACCTTCTTTGATCCTGTTTTCGGTTGTAGTGCTCAGCCCTTCCCTGGCTTGACTGCTTGCTTGCACAATGCTGGGTGCTACCGGACACCTCCTTATTGATCAATGTGCTGTGCATAATGTATCGTGGCCGGCCTGATTGGTTGTAGGCCCGTATTTGTATGCTCTTCTTTGCACAATAAAGGTTTTAAAAAAAAAAAAGAAAGTGCATACATTTCTTTAGCCTAAGGTTTGAATTAGAGGATACAGATACAGATTGAAAAGGTGCGGTGACAGGGAGGAGCCCTGCGGCACCCCACAACTCAATTTGACTTTAGAGGTAGAGAATTGGGCACAGTGAACCGCTTGAGTGCGATCCTCTTGGAAAGACGTAAGCCACTTAAGGCCCTGTATCCCTGCATTACTCACATTGTCCACCAAGAGGACGATGAAGACTCTGTAGAGGAAGGTTAGCCTCATCTCTTTCATTTGTGGGGGGAGGGTGTCATGAATACACGTGCCTCTTTTGGACATTGTTAGCCCCCACTTGTTGCCTGGAAAATATTGTGGGTTCGACTGGAAGTGCACAGAGTCCCTTCCAACCAGGCCTCCTGTGCCAGATCTCATTCCCTGAACTGTTCCCGTCATTTCCACAATTGGCACCCCTTTAGCTCACATATAAGTTCCTAGTAAAAGGTACCCCTGGTACCAAGTGCCGTGTGGTTAAAGAGGGTCCCTAAGGGCTGCAGCACAAATTATGCCACCCTAAGGGGTCCCTCACCTAGCACATGCACACTGCCACAGCGGCCTGAGTGTCTTGGTGCAGACAAAACTGAAGAGCCAACCTGTGTGCCATACCCATGAACACTGCTAGAGGGGTGTCTTACCCATATCTCAGGCAGGGAGTTAAAGTTCACAGATGTATATAGTGCGACTCATCACCCGTGATGGTTTCCAGACGCTGTCTATGGTCACGGGGTGATAAAGTGATTTGGCCAGAATCACAGGATGTTGCGCTGAAGCAGAGACTCGAACCCTGATCCCCAGTTCCTGAGTCGGCAGCTCTGGCTGCTGCACCACATCCCCCCCCCCCCGCCCTGTGAGGGCATATCTGCATGAAATGCCCCTGATGCCCCTGCAATATCCTAGTCGATTCCTGGATATTGTGAGTGACCAGGGAAGTCATAGTAAGTACATGGGCTGGACACTCGTCATTATGAGTTCGCAGCTCCATGATGGCCTCACTGAAATATGTGATGTTTGGCACCAAGCAACTCAACATAATAAACTTGTGCTGATTCCAGTGTCGATTTTATTAAAAATTGCACACAGAGGGCCCCTTAGAGGGGTCCCCTGAAACCTACCAATCCTTAGTGTGGTCATTGGCTGGCCTGAGCCAGCCTGCTATCAGCAGAGTGTGTTCTGACCTCAGGGGAGAGTGCCTGCGCACTCTGAGGCTGAGAACAATGCCTTTCCTGGGTGGAGGTGTTCACGTCTTCCCTGGACGGGAAGAGCCATCCGTGGTGGGGAGCTTCAGAGGTCTTGCCTCCTTTGTAATGCGACCCCAGCCTCTCCTGTTCGAAGGAGCTGGCCTCCATCCTGTCCTCACCCCCTTTTTGGCGGCAGGACAGGCCGGAAACCTTAGATAGAATAGGAGATGAGCCCCCCTCTGCCAACTACACCCCTCGGGTGCTGGAGGCTAGGTCAAGTACACTTTTCAGTGCCCACCATCTTGAAGATGGCGGGACTTGTTCAGTTAGGGCTAGGACTGTGTCCCCCTCTCACCGAAGGTGGGCATGTTAGAGGACCTAGACCCCCAGGCAAAGGGCCCATTGGACACTACCTGTCACTTCCTTGTAACACCCTTAAATCTAGTTTTTAGGTGGCATCCCCAGTCCATGAACTTCAGTTCCTGACCACCTAGTTCCCCCAAGCCGCTGTTACCTACCTGTAAACAGCCTCTGTCCGATTGCCCCAGTCCCTCTTCATTTGTATTGGGTTCCCAACCTTGAACTTGCACCTGAACCCGGGCGCCCCATTGCCGCTGGTGGTGCACTGTGGGTTCTGAACTGAACCGTGTACAATACGAACCTTAACTTCTGAAGAATGGTCTTGTAAGGAGATGTTCCCTGTATGTATGTTGAATGTTTTCTTCACCCCATAGGTTAACATTGGAAAGTCTGAAAATTGCACTAATTGTCTACTTTTTATATTAAACAGTATTTTTATTGCAAAACGTATTTACTCAAGATGAAATTCTGTGGTTCCGCAAAATAAATCTAACCAATTGTCATTCTTAAATTGGTCTCAGATTTATTCAATGAGTGTGTGTCATTTATTGCCACTGTGTGTACAACAGTGTGTGTCATTTATTGCACCTGTGTGTACAACAAATGCTTAAAACTACCCTCACATATGTCTAACTGCTCCCCCACGCTACCACAAAAGAGCATTATTATTATTTGCTTTAGCCTCTGTTTACCTCTGGGGATCCACTGGACTCTCTGCACACTCTACCTCTTTTTGGTATAGTATAGTGAGAGCCGGCTCCCCACGCTCAAGTACTCACACACACTCAGACATAGACAGACAGACACAGACACACACACTCTCTCTGTCTGTCTCTCTCACACACATTCTCACACATACCCACCCTACCTCACATAAGAAACATGTATTTAACTTCTAAATGACACCTTCAATTAGGACCATTAGTAAATAGGTTCTTGCAGAATTCAAAAGATCCTACTTCTGAGGATATCTGTGCAGTCATCCCCATGACAGGAAAGAAGAAATGCAAATGAAAAAATGCTTTAGGAGGCTGAGCATTCTTAAATTAAGAAATGAATGAAAGATAAACCAGGAATAGAGAGAAACAGACAAAGAAATAAGAAAGAAAAAAAAAGAGTAAAATAAAGATAATAAAAACAAGGGAATAGAAAGTACGAAAGAAAGAAATGAGGCTCCCACATATTATATTCAGTGGTGCTTGTAATACGGCGGCCAGGATAATCGTCACGTTTGTGTCTGAGTAACCAAGGCCAGCGAACTCTAAATCAGGCTCTTGACACTTTGCAATGTTGCTGCTGTTAACTGTGCACCATTACTTCCTCAGAAGTCACTGGCAAGAGGCTCCTGGTCGCCTGTCACATACTTTTTATAATTACAAGGGTGTGACAACACCACATAACATCGCATAAACAACAAGTGCAAATTAAACCGCAGGGTTCAAATAAACCCACACACACACCGTAAGATTACGCTGTACTAAACACACAAGCCTCAATAACAGGTAACTAATACAAAGACTGATGGACATAATGAAGCAGACCTAGAGATACATGCATAGCACAGACAAGATAAAGGTCTTGATTTAGAGTTTGGTGAGCAGGGTACTCCTTCACAAGCGTGGTGGAGTATCCCGTCCAACAAACGGATGGTCTGCCTGTAAATAGATTGGACAGCCCTTCCTCTCTAGATCAGCCTGTCTAATGTATTTTTCTCTTATTCAGGACGAACAGGGAATACCTGGCAGTCGTGGTGAGAATTTCTTTTTAAATGAATCCCACTTCCTGGGAGAAAATTAATCAGGGAGAAAGTTCCAAGGGTGTGAGAGTGATTAGTTATTGGTTTTTAAAAACAAACTCCAGCTTTGGAAGCTTGTTGTTGAAAAACACAAAAGTTGGTGAATGGCTGCCTGAAACATCCCCAAGGGATCCAGAGAATTGTAGATCAACTTCCTATAGATGGTTGAGATTGCTTTTTCGGTCAGTGGATTAGTTAGCAGCTGGTACTCCAGTAGGGATGCATCAGGCAACTTCCCCCCCTTTCCAGATGTGACCTTGCAGAGCGTGACCCACCTGCAAATGTAAGAACCGTTTTTAGTCACCTAATTTATACTTTTGTTGTAGGATCGTGAAGGACACAAGTGCCTGTCCCCTCCACACATCGCCCGGCCGCTCTAAGCTAACCAATCCCCATTTTGTGAAGCCCTGCAATCCTCCCGCTGCACTTACGAGATCACCATCATACAGTGGAGTAATTTCAGTCAGCTTACCTTCTCAGCCTAAACACTTGGTAGCCTCTCTCCACACCCTTACCAATGTTTGGGTATGGGTAGGTAGGGTGCACTCATACTTTCTTCAATACAGCACCGGGGTGAGGTAACCTGTCTTGCCCAATGGCCAATTGATCTACCCGGTAAGCAGGATCCTCGCGGTCCGCAAAAACCCAGTTGTTGACTGCCACCAGCTGCGTGACCCAGTTATACTTGAGAATGCTCCGGACCGCCAGTCCACCTTAATCTCCCCTCTATACCTTAATAAGCACGAAGTGCAACCATCCCACAACAGGAGCCAAAGTTCTCAGTCTACCTTTTGAAAGTAAATATCTGGTGGGATCTTAAAGGACGTTTTTGCACAATGTACAGGAGACCCTGGAGGGTATTCACTTTAAATAGGGCAACTCGGCCCAGTAAGGAGAGCGGGAGCGCCTGCAAGTGTGGGGCATCCCAGCGAAGCCGGTCTAATTTCTGGAGTATATTCCTGTCTATGGCTCCCTTGTAATAAACACGCCCAAATATTTATGGTTTAAATCTTTATTAATTTTTAGACAGAAGAAAAACAGGACCCTCAGCTCCCACGACAGAATGCAAAGGAGACCACAAGGTCGTAATTTTTAACATTACCACAGGCAAGAAGCATGGAGCGGGTCGACAGAATCAACAAGAGAAGAACAAATAAAGAATTTCCCAAACTAACCCGCCACCCGCCCCACCCGCCCCTTGTCCACCGAAAAACGTAAAATTGGAAGGGATAAAGGGGAAGGCTACGCCCTGATCAGCGTCGTCTTGTATGAATTTTCATGGAACTGTCACTAGGAGTCTGCGTGTCTGGGAGACGCAGTAGTCGAAGATATCTGGGGCATGTCAACTCTCGAAATTCGGACACCAGGAGGGTCAAGAAGGGTCACCACAACTCAGGGAACTCCGACCCCCTACCAGCCAGTGTGAGTGTGAAGTTCTCCATACCCAGGATCATCCAAAGCCGTTGAAGCCAGTCGGAGAGTGTAGGGATTTGGGCGGTGCGCCAGGGGATCAAGATGTTCTGCAAGGCCTCCCCTATGGCAATCACTATTAGTCGTCCCCTTCGGGATTTAAGTGGATTCATCAATGGGTTAGGCAGGCTCAGGAGGATATAGGAGGGAAAACGAGGGAGCCGAGTTTCTAAGTGAAGATCTATTTCATCCAGTACTTGGGACCAGTATGGCTGTATGTGGGTGCAACTCCAGAGGATGTGTTCCAATGTTCCTTTTTCCCCGCACTCCCTCCAACAACAGATCGCTACATCGAGGGTCAAAGCGATTCACGCGCTCCGGCGTATAGTACCAGTTAGTAACAATCTGACACATCAAAGTATGCCTTAATTTCATTGCCCTTGATTCATACTCTGGACCATAGTTGAGGGATAGGTCTAGGCATAGCCCTTGCAACACACTATAGATTTGCGTGCGGCAGAGGCCAGAACTCAAAAGTCACGGTACCAGATACAAGTAGGTGGTAACTCAGGGCAGAGGAAAACACCTGTTTTCCGTGGGAGGGAAATTCCCATGTCAAAAATCTACATTAAAAATAAATTAATAGTATTCTTTTTTAAATATCTGTTTGGTGCCAGTCCATATGACTTTAATATCTGCCTTTGGGGTTCTATGTTACAAGTCCATAGGGTACATGTATCCTTTGTGAGCTTAATAAAATGTTGGAAATTCTACAAATCGTCACTCCTACATCCAAGTACTCTCAGGCTACCATTCTACACTCTGCTTGTAAATTATTTTTGTGGAAATTTACATGTATTATGCATTAACTATTTAATTTTAATACTATAGGTGATTGAAATTACAGACGAAGAAAGCAAGATTTAGCACCAGGCAACTGAATGTTAGTGCCATAAGAAGGATTATTTTGAAAAACTGAAGGACATCCAGCATTCTAAGTTTAAACAATTTCCAGAATCTAGGTGTGGCGAGGAAGTGGGAGCTGAGGAAAGTACTATATCTGTAAGTGAAGTCTCTAATTTAGCATTTCATTAACACAGAGCAAAGCCGTATCTGTGCACACAGCATCAGAAATAATCCCAGAAAGACCAATCACAGCATCCTCATCTGAAATATTATCAGAAAGACAAACTACCTCAGCATGACAGAATAACTTTCATCTAAAGCATCATGTAATTTCAGAGAGGAAGCACACACTGCATAAAAGAAAGATATAACAAAAGGTTTCTTCTGTAAACTATCAAAGAAAAGACTCTGAAAGAAGACTCCGAAGCTCACACGTTAACAACCAAAAGATTGGAAAATCGCCTCTGGTCAACAACCATTTTTACCCAGTTACACAAGTTTGAGACTATCTGCCTCGGGATATAACACCTCGACCCACTCTGCTCTGGCGAAAACCTTAAAAATCCACCACTTTATTGTTTTCATGACTATCTCAGATTGTTTCTTTTTTAATGTGTACTGTTCTGTAATTCTATGTAAATCACCTCAACATTATCTGTTGTGCAGGAGTGATATGTAAAAACTGATTAAATGAGCATCGTTGCGCTATAGCTAATGTAAATAAATCCTCGTCTTCAGAACTACACCTTACACCAAACATAGAAAGGGTAAAATTAACTGATGTTCTGCGACTGGTGAGCCACAATAGTACTGTGCATGTTCTAATGTCCTCACTTACTGACATTAGGTCAGTGTAAAAAAAAAGGTACTTCTCAGTTTAATCATTAAATATCAGACTAACACCTTAACACTGCACTATAAGAATAGTTTTGAGAAAAACTTCAGTCACAAAATAAGTTGCTGCCGGAGAGGCTATAACCAAAAGACTATTATCTGCTAGAAACATTTCGACAGGTGTTACTGGGCTGCTTCTAGACATATTTTGCTCAATTAAAGTGTTAAGAAGATTACACACAATTTCTTTTAGAGATAAATACTGAACATTATCTAAACAAGCCCGACTCTAAAATCGGGTTCACTCGTACCGTGGCATATAAGCAAGAGAAAACTAAATGTAAAGCTAGTAATACACCTTATAAAAACACGTGCTGTGATAACAAATTCAGTGTTCAAACCCACCTCAATCCAAGCAAAATAACCCAAGTTGGGGAAATAAGTTACCTGTGCCAAAAAAGATTCAGCCATCAATCTCATCTCACTGAATTTGAGAGAATGCACACTGGGAAAAACCTCTCTCAGTGCTCAGAGTGCCAAAAAAGTTTCAGCAGTAAATCTTATCTCACTGAGCATATGAGAATCCACACTGGGGAAAAACCTTATCAGTGCTCTGAATGCCAGAAAAGGTTTACTATTAAACGGAGTCTATATCGACATGCATTAACCCACTCTGTGGAAAACCCTTATCAGTGCTCTGAATGCCCAAAACATTTCAAACTTAAATCATTTCTAACTGCACATTTGAGATTCCACACTGGGGAAAAACCTTATCAGTGCTCTGAATGCCAGAAATGTTTCAGTGAAAAAAGCAGTTTCACTCAGCATATAAGAATCCACACTGGGGAAAAACCTTATCAGTGCTCTGAATGCCAGAAATGTTTCATTGACAAAAACAGCCTCAAACGGCATACAAGAACCCACACTGGGGAAAAACCTTATCAGTGCTCTGAATGCCCGAAATATTACATTGCAAAATGCCATCTCACTCAGCATATAAGAACCCACACTGGGGAAAAACCTTATCACTGCATTGAATGCGACAAATGTTTCAGAGACAAACCCAGTCTCACTCAGCATATAAGAACCCACACTGGGGAAAAACCTTATCAGTGCTCTGAATGCCAGAAATGTTTCTGTGGCAAAGGAAGACTCGCTAAACATACTAGGACCCACACTGGGGAAAAACCTTATCAGTGCATTGAATGCGACAAATGTTTCAGTGACAAACGCAGTCTCACTCGGCATATAAGAACCCACACTGGGGAAAAACCTTATCAGTGCTCTGAATGCCAGAAATGTTTCTGTGACAAAAGAGGTATCACTAAACATACTAGGACCCACACTGGGGAAAACCCTTATCAGTGCATTGAATGCGACAAATGTTTCAGTGACAAACGCAATCTCACTCACCATATAAGAACCCACACTGGGGAAAAACCTTATAGGTGCTCTGAATGCCAGATATGTTTCAGTGAAAAAAGACGTCTCATTCAGCATATAAGAACCCACACTGGGGAACAACCTTATCAGTGCTCCGAGTGCCAAAAATGTTTCAGCCAAAAATCTAGTCTCACTGCACATGTGAAAATCCACACTGGGGAAAAACATTATCAGTGCTCTAAATGTCAGAAAAGATTCAGAGGTAGAGATGGTTACATGCACCATAAGAAAACTCACCATCAAAAATAATTCAGTGCTCCAAATGCCAAAAAAGCATCAATTTTAAACGCAATCTCACAGTACATAAGCAGGCGCACACAGGGAAAAAACATTACCAATGCTGTTAATGCCAGATATTCCTATTTGATAGGCACAGCCTCGCTAACCATAAGCGACTCCATACTGATGAAAAACCTTATGAGTGCTCTGAATGCCAGAAAAGCTGCAGAGAAAAACGATATCTCACCATGAGAAACTCCACACTGGAGAAAATCCTTATGCCATAAAAGCTTGAATCTGAAAGACAGTGTTATGCTTCATGAGAGATCTCACTCTGGGGAAAAACCTTATGAGTGCTCGAAATGCAAGCAAAGTTTTGGTTACAAATTACTTCTCACTTGTCATGAGCGAACTCACACGGGAGAAAAAAGCCTTGTGTGTTCTGAATGTGCAGATAAGGTTTAGTCTTAAATACAATGTCATTTCACAAGAGAGAATTCACACTGGACTAAAGCCTTATACAGGAGGGGAAAGCCAGAAACGTTATACTCAGAAAGGAGATTTCACTAAACATGAGAAATGCATCCACATGAGGTGAAAAGTGAGGCGTATCTTGAGTTGCTGAAAAGCTTCTAACAACCTTACTTTACATGAGAGAGCACATGTTGTAGTTGCAATAGGATTCATCAAGAAACTCTTGCAGGATAACTTAGGCTGCCCGCATGCAACCTCCAAAGAAATTCTAGGTCTTGAAAATGTTTTAATTGCAACAGAATCCACAATTTAAGTATCTGAAAGTTACAAAACTCTCAAGGTCTTTACTTCACACAGAGAAGTGTTAGTACTTGCAAAAATCAACTAATTACCAAAAAATTCACAATATTAATGCCTTAAATTTTCACCACCCAAAAGGTTTCTACTCACCCTTGTTTCTTAACATATGACTGAAATCTATATTTTCATGATAAGATTAAACCTAGGCGGTGTTCCTCAATGAAGAACTCCGCAAAGTTTTAAAAAAAACTCTGCCGCTCTACGTGGAGTTCTACGAGCAGCAGAGTGTGTTAGGGTCATGCAGTTCGTGGTGATTTTGATCTCCGGGTGTTTGTCCCGCCCTGTAAAATTAATCGTGAATGGCATCATGTGCAGCGCAAGAGGTTGCAGCTGCTTTACTCGAGCGGCAGCTTTGTCAATGTGAAGGAAGGTTTCTCAACGCGAGTGCTTGTGACCTGCCGCGACCTTTTGCGTTGAGAAATCCGACAACGAATCTCGCCAGGAAGTGGATTTTACTCGCCAACTAGACCTTGGCGAGCGCGAGCAAGGAAAATCTCATCAGGAGGTGGATTTTCCTCGCTCCAGTACATGACGTTGAAGAGCGCGAGCGTGAAAAAAAACCTTGCTACGCTCCACGGTGCAGAGTTTTTAGGAACTCCGCGAGCTCCGCGGAGTACGCGAAACTCTGCAAGCGGAATTTACCACCCGGAATTAGATAATATACAACAGCAGGAAAACATAACAAACCAGTTACTTGCCTTCGGTAACGCTCTTTCTGGTGGATACTCCTTTACCTACAGATTCCTTACCGTGTGAATATTCCCCACACGCCAGACTGGATCCTCAAACTTTAAAGTAGTCCTGCTGCACGCAGTAGGAAACATCATGCAGCTCAGTGTCACATCATCCTGCTCCAGAAGTGACAAGCGTAGACGCATAGAAGCACTTCCCATGTGCACTGTGAACAACTACAAAGGTCTGTGAGTTCATTATCTCACTGGTCTGTATCACATATGATAAGATTAGAATTCAGATGAAGTCTTTTCAATTCCAAAAATTCTAATTGTGTTCTCAGCAGCAAGTGTATATATAAATCGTTGAGTGATGACTGCGCAGTGCTAAAGTTGAAAGTGATATGATAATAAAACAGTCCGATCCACATTTTGCACACAGAAACAGGGGTGTAAATACTTTTGTACAATACAAGTTAAGCAAAGGCGATTCTTAGAAGATATCATTTATATGAAATAGTCCCTGTATAGTCAATGTTTCAACCGTTCCAGTTAATTACCATGGTCTCATCAGGATGGCCTCTCCAAAATGCTTCTCAACTATATTCAATACAACTGAGTAAGGATTCTTCTGTATTTCGGGGCAGCGTACCTGGGAGGAAGTCAAATTCAACTAAGCAGTTCCAGGGCCCGTTCGTCGGACCAAACAACTGCAGCCAGTGAATCCTCGGCTCGCTGTCAAACAAGTTCAAGTGTGACTCTTCCTGATGAGACCATCGTCATTGACTGTCTTGTCTGTGAGAAGTTGCACCAGCCATCCTGTGATGGTGGGCAGGAAGACATTCACCGCCAAGTGAAATGCTCGCAACTCCAACAGCTTGTTGTGGAGTTGGGTCTCTGCCGGTGACGAGGGTTCTCTAGTCTCTGTCTCCCATATGGCCTTCCCATCCCAGAAGTAATACATCCGTCGCCACTGTTAAGTCTGGGTGGAATAGGGAGAGGGGTCTGCCACTGGCATAATCTAATTCACTGGAGAAAATGTTGGGTACGGCCTACAATAGGGTAAGTAAGTGTCTGGAGGGACACAAAGAGGTTTTGCAGCGGCACCAGTTGTAGCAGCAGGTCCCTCAGTGGCATGATGTCCCGGACTTTGCCTTTATGTGCTATGGCTTTGAAAGAACTGGGAGACCTGTTGGGTTTGCAGCAGGGTCTGGCGCTGGCAGTATTGAAAAACCCTACAGTAACCAAAAGGGGACGAGATTTGTGATGAAATTGCGTGGCGGAGGCAGACAGACTAAAGGAATCTGCCTGGGGCCTAGTCCACTTTCTTGCTTAAAAGGCGAGAGCCATCGAATAGCTTGTCCATTACCGATGCTCGGGTTTCTTTAGAGAACAATATAGACCTAATCTTGGCAATGCACTGTAGTTCTACACTCATGCCAATCGCCTGACCCAAGCAATAGGCTATGTCCAAGTCACAACATAGTACAAATTTTGCTGCAACACATCTATCCTGAATACTTGTGTTCGCCTGCAGAATTTGGGCCACTGTTTCCCACAGGGCATGATTATATTTGGGAGCATTGTCATTGAGAGCCTCCAGGATTTAGCGATGTGCCAAAAAAATCGCCAGTTTTGTAACAAGTCTGCATTTTTCAAAAAAATGCCAGTGAATGCTACCTCGTCCTTGCATTGATCCAGTGCTCGCCAATGGGCCAATAAAAGGAGGAGTCTCAGCAGCAGGCAAGTGATGTGTTCTTTGTTTATTTACTCCTCACCGGCCTGCCTGCTGTTTTGCATTCATCTTGAGGGCTTCGGACTCCCCCACCAGACAGTAGGACCTCATCTTGCACATTGTTACCAGTCAGTTTGTCAATTAGGGCCTTTTAGCGCCATGGTACTCCTATAATCTCAAGAAATGTAAAAGAAAATGTAGGCACCAATAACAATTTTGGAGGAAGAGTTACAGCCTATTGTTCAACACAGTTAAATCACTTTCATCCTTTGGTTAGAAAAATTTAGCAACTCCCAGCCGAAAAGCTGTGATGAACTAGCCGAATTCTTTTTCCCAAAGTAAATAAAATATTCCTGGATTTTAAGATAACACCAGAAAATCTTCAGGGACAGATATAGTGGAGTAACGTACGGTGAATAAACTAACTTACCATTTCCTGGTAATGAGTACATTCACCCCACTTTCTGAAGAGAAAGTATCTAATCTTATTAGCATTATGAAATTTGGACCCTCAATCAATCAATCAATCAATCAGTGACACTTATAAAGCGCGCTACATACCTGTAGGGTCTCAAGGCGCGGGGGGGGGGGGGGGGTGCCGCTACTGCTCGAACAGCCAGGTCTTCAGCTTCTTCCTGAAGGAGAGGTGGTCTTGGGTCAGGCGCAGGTCGGACGGGAGGGAGTTCCAGGTCTTGGCGGCCAGGTAGGAGAAGGACCTTCCTCCTGTAGTCGCTCTTCGGATGCGGGGGACGGCGGCGAGGGCGTGGTTGGCTGATCGGAGGTGGCGTTTGGGAGCGTAGAAGTTGACTCGGCTGTTGAGGTAGCTCGGGCCTTGGTCGTGTAGGGCTTTGTGTGCGTGGGTGAGGATTCTTGCCCTCCATCCGGTTTCAGCGACCATTTCTGCTCATCTCACTTTGTTATTACAGTGGTGCTCAAGTCCGTCTTTTTTCCAGATGCTTAGAAAAAGCATCTATTTTGCCACTTCTAAAGACTCCTTCCCTCGATCCCTCAGATGTAAAGAACTACAGATCCACATTGGTCTTTCCTTTTCCTGATGAAATTTTAGAAATGGCCATGAATCAGGAGATCACCGCCTTCTTTGAACATACCAACTGTCTGGATCCTGCTCAACATGGGTTTAGACTCTACTACTGTACAGAGTCGGCCTTCTCAGCAGTAGCTGAAGAGATCAGATCCATTGTGGATAGAGGAGATTAATGCAGCCATGATCCTATTGGATCTTTCGGGCACATTTGATAGGGTTAACCATTTCTCTTTGGTAAGCCGTTTAGAAAGTGTAAGCATCAACGGTACTGCAATCAAACTGACCAGGTTCTTTTTGTCAAACAGAGAGCAATTGGTACCTTTAGAAGATTTTACCTCTGCTCCATTTTCACTTCCTTGTGGGGTCTCGGGGATCTTCAATAAGTCTGACTTTGTCTAATGCATACATCCCTCCATTAATTGAACTAGTTCGATCCTGTTGCTCCTCTACATTATTTTATGCCAGTGATACCCAAATAGTGGTATCGGTGACTGCAGAACCTGAAAAAGTGGCAAAAGATTTTAGAACGAGTATGACTAGCATCTCTAATTGGATGCAGAAGAATTTCTTAAAATTAGATGCGGAAAAAACAGAGTTAGTGCTATTTGTTAAGGATTCCTCCTTCTGGAACACCTTTTGGTGGCCACACAGTCTCGAGCCCCTTCCACTCCCAGTTCAGAAGGCTAGAAATTTGGGTAGTCGTCTTTGACTCAAAACTCACTTTTATTGACCAATCCAATCAGGTAACCTCTTCCTGTTTCCTTATGTTAAAACATTCAAAGAAAATCTTGTCCTTCCTTCCCATGGAGCTTAGGAAAAGTGTCATCCTGGCTCTTGTCGAATCTAAAATGGATTATTTTATTGATCTTTATATGGGCTCCCAGTTGTCTTCTCAATAAGTGGCAAACAGTTCAAAATGTGGCAGTAAGAGTGCTGAAGAACCTCCCCAAATTCTGCTCAGCCTTTGAAGCCATTTAAGACCTCCATCGGCTGCCCATTAGGGCAGGAATTAAATTCAAAGCCTCATGCTGTGCCCATAAGGCACTGCATCAGGTTGGCCCTCGCTTCCTACAAGATGTTCAAATGATATTCCCCTTCTCGTACTCTATGGTCCAGCAATACTAGGCAGGTATGTTTACCCAGAATAAAAAGTGTCCATTGGGGAGGGAGACGTTTCTCCTACCCTACCTCCAAATGGTGGAAATCTATCCAATCATTTGAGGTCAGCCTAAACTATTGAAGTTCAGGAAGGAACTTAAGACTTTTCTTTTCAGCCCATAGTTTAATGTTCTCATCTAACTGCTGGGCAAATGTTTAGGTATTTTATATCCCGTACTGTCAGGTTTCAAATGACACGAGTGCCAAGATGCCTTTTTGGTAATCGTGCGCTTGATAAAAAAATTAACATTAACATTATTAGACTCTGCTAGCTGCAGCCTGATGATAATAATATAAAATAAACTCAGCCTTCCCTAAACTTAAAAGGAAAATATGACCTTGTTCTTATTTCAAAATTAACTCAAAGCTGTGAGATAATCCAGTGGTGTCTGGGAGCTACTGGTAGCTCGTGATCGACTGGTTGGAGACACCTGTTCTACATTTTATAAAATTCGGCCAAAAACCATTCCACATATTTAGGTGTTTGATGTTTTGGGGTGAGGGCTCTGTTGTGATTTTGAGCCCATACATTCTTTTTTTTTTTTTTTTAATTTTTGGAAAACCTTTATTGTCAAAAAAGGGCAAAACAAATTCGGGCCTACAACCTACCGGCCGGCCACAAAGACAGTTAAGGCAAAATTGCAAATAGACAGATCTCGGCAGTATCCCAGTACAAATAGCAAACAATTCAAATTACACTGAGCCCAAGGGGACTGCCGGGAAACAGGAGGCATGAATTTTTATTTTACAAGTTTTTTATCTTCTATAAAGAATAGTACCAAAGGAGGATCAGGGACCAGATGACCATCGGGAACCAGGAGCGGGCAACATCATCAGCAGTAGAAAAGCAATCAATAGCATAGGCAATATAGCGGCACGAAGCAATCCAAAAGGACAAGGAACCAAAAAACATTCCACGTGCAGATCGTCACCCCCCCTCCACCTCACCACCCCACCGATCCAAAGAAAAAAGGAGAAGTAAAAGCAAGAACACAGAGGAAGAAGAAAAATAAGGCCCATAGAACCAAGATCAACAAAAGCCCCCCCCCCATCCCCCCACCCTACACGCATGCAGAGGCTACGGCCTACCCCCCCCCCCCCCCCCCCTTGCAGTGTGTCTGTCGCCCACAAAAGAGTACCCGAAATTAAGTGAGTAAGAAAGGAAGAAAAGAAAAAGAGAATCACGAATGAACCGAGAGGAGGGCCAATTCCCGATGCTCCCGGTCAACCCAGCCACCCATATACCCCCGCCCCAACTATCGCCAGCAAAGCAGCAATTAGGAAATACAAGCACAGAAGGGGAGAGTCAAATCATATTGTTCGTCTGGTTCATACAGTCAACACATGTAGCAGTCCCAACCTAAATCTCGCCAGTCCAAAAAAGTACCACAAAGAAAACCGCCTAACCCTGGCCCGATCTCGGATGCCCCCCCGAACACACCCCTCGAGGAAGGCCAACCCCCTCTGAAACAAAGAAACAAAATGGACACCAAGAGGAAGGGGGAGACTCGTAGAAACAAAATGGATGGTGTCAAATACCCAAAAGTCCGTTGACCTCAGCAAGAGGAGCCTCCGAAGTGTTCTGACAATACAAGCTCCACAGTGAAAAAATCGGAGGCCTTAGTGAAGGAGCTGTCAGGGGGGCCAGAAGTCGCTGAGTCGATAGTCCTGTCGATGACGATGGTAGCAGATACAAAGAGTCTGTCCCCGGAGGGGGAAACAAAGTATCACAGGCAGAGCTGGTAAACGGCCGTCTGCAGGCGCCAATCCCATAATCATCGGACTCTTCGTTACTGGGGACACCTAGAAACATAATAGCCCTCTCAGGCATTGGCATGGGGCTGTGCAGTCTTTGCTGGGCACCGACCCTCCGCTCCCGACCCAAAGCGAAAGCAGCTTCATCGAGCTTCTCGCCTAACCTGCGGGAGCCATGACGCAGAGCCGATCGCAGGTCACATAGGGCAGCCAGGATATCTCCACAGGACAGTGCAGGTAGCGATCCCTCATTATCAAAATCACAAGAGGGTGCGGTCAGATCGGCCCCCAGCCCGGACATGGTACCGCAGTCCCAGGGTGAGGGCGGGCGATCTCCACCATACTGCGATACAGCGGACATGTCCCTTCAGCCGACAATCCAATGGTAAAGGCAGGGGCGGGTGAGGCACACAGAAGCAACTGCCCTAGCCTCTGTTGCTGCCAAGACCAGCTATAATCGAGCGCCGTCAGCAAGGAGCCGCCATCGGCTCAGACAATTAATCAGAGCAAACGAGCAGTCAGCCGATGTCAGGCAAGCCCCGCAATGGGGTCTACATAGCACGCACCCCACACCAAACAAAGGATCTGACCATGCAGTACGATCTTCCCTGCAAGCGCGATGTAATCTCGACGCGGTGCAGTCCACGGCCACCAGTGTACTCCGGTCCGTGTATCACGCAGAAGGCAGACTTTCCCAGGCTCCAGGTGTTGCGCAGGCAGATCGGCCGTCTCCGCTCCCTCGAGGTCCGGCAGGGAGCGGCGGCACACAAAGGGGTCCAAGGCTGCAGGACAGCTCCTGAGTTATCTCCAAGCTCCGGACGAGCAGAGATTCCGGAGGAACATGGGCGAAGTCAGCACGAATTCCCGTTCTGATCGCCGACAAAATGAAACAGGATTCCAGGCAGGATAGTAATGCGGGGCTCAAGGGCTGGCGGAGCCGGGAGCCTACACGTCCGCTCCGGTCTCCATCTTGGCTCCTCCCCCGAGCCCATACATTCTTGTTTCATCCTTTTTACATCATGAGTTCTTATGCATCCACTGTATTCCTGTGTAAACTGTATTCCTTTTTTGGTGTTTTTAAAAACCTTTTCTAAGAACGTGAATTGACGAGGTTTCTTTTTTTTTCTCCCAGTCGATCTATTTTCACCCTGCTTTGTGGATTTTTTGCAAACTTCAATTTTTTCCATTCTTTGGCACCACCAGTGTTGCATAGTGCATAGGTTTCAGTATTTATTTCCCTTTTTTGCTGAGGGTGATTTTGGTATGAATCCGGATTTTCCTTACGCACTTTTACTCTCACTTTTTCCTAATCACGTTCGGTTACCGTACAGCAGACTTTGAATTTGAAATTCATCCTACCCTTGTCATCTGATCTTATCCTGTTTTTTTCCCTGACTGCAATGGACCTATATTTAAACTGTTTATATAAATTTGCTTCAAACATTTTTGTTTTCCCTTTCTTTCCAGGTGATTGATCTTGCCCTTTTTTTCATTTCTCTGTGTTCATGCAACCTCATTTGAAAAATGTAATGTTTTCCATTGTGATTTTATTTCTGTTGCTTTTTATTTTTTTTAGTTGCACTTACTTTAGAGCAGACTTGGTTGCTTTTTGAAAAAAGTTTCACCAGCAAACACAACGAGATGATGGACAGAGCGCTTAAACTTTTCAGACACACACCCCCAGTCACAGATCTGGTTGAATCCATTATCATTCTTTAGCTCACTTCGCCACCCCAGTTCAGACCCAGCCATATGCAAATCAGTCTTGACCCTGTGCCTCATGGGAACAGTACAGAGAGTACGTTCAAGCCAGGTCTTCCTTGGACCAGAAATAAGCATCCTGGGACTGGTTTCCAGGTAACTTTAGCTTCATTTGGATATAAAATATCCATAAAAGTGCAGGTCGGAGGATACCAACAACAATACAAATTATTATAAAATAGCAAAACATAACAACAGTGGGTACATAAAAACTTCCCAATTGGATTAGCGGACTTCAGTGGCGTACATGTGTTAAAAAGGGCAAAATATACACAACAACCGTAACAACAATGGCATTTGAACAAAAAAGAAATTTGAGGGCATAACAATAGCTATGTTATGCTGATGGATGCAATCAAATGGTCAACAACTAGCAGCAGGTAGTAGGAAAATGCAATCAAATGTAACCAATGTTAGCAACATTTAATAAGGTGCGATTTAATGTAAACTTTATGCCTTTAGAATAAAAACGTTGACCAGCCCTTCCGGTTATTGAGTGAAATTAAGGTATACGTAGCGTATAAGAGTTGTAAGGCCTATGTTTAAAACTGTGTTCTCTGGATTCAGAGCTGCAATTACTGCCTGCCTGCAGGTCCGGGTTCCCAGCCTGTTCCACTCAACTTTCAGTTTTCGTCTGCGCTGTGGCGCAATTGCTGTGCAGAGACAGACTGGATGCTCTAAAGTTTCAGCCGCCTTACCACACCCCCTGCACATTATATCCTCTGACGTACGACGCCAGTGAGGTAAATCCTTTAAAAATTGCCAGTCACCCAGTCTAAGAGCCAAGAATCCAAGCTTTAAATACAAGGGATAAGTGCAAGACAGATAGGGGAGGGGAGTGGCCAGCACATAGGAATTCATTATTGACCATGCATGTTTGTGTTTAGCAAAATGAGCTTTGTCAGCAATTCGGGACCTCAGTTGAGTGCGTTTCTTGATGTTGATTATAAAAGCGGCCTTACTAGGGTTGAGATCCCATAGTACGCCCGCAGATAATTGCTTGACTGCATCCTTGAAGAGACAGCCATACGACCCCCCTGGATTTTTCTGGGAGATATCTGACCAAAGTAGTGACTCCAGAGTACCTGGCTCTGCTTGTCTTAGTTTGTGGCACAGATTCAAATAAAAGCCAGGGTTCGTAAATTAGTGGTTTAATAGGCCCAGTTCTAATCTGATCTGTGCTGCAGAAGCAGATTTAGGCATGTGCAGGGTTTTTTGTAGATTTTGGTCACATGTTGGTTTAGGTTGGCGTTTAATTTTCCCCTAAATATTTCAATGCCGTATGACAAAGTTGGCCCGATTTTCATGACTTCCAGTAGTGGTGATAAACTCGGACCGGACAGCTTTTTTGAGAGTTTAGAAAAAGTTACCTGAAGGTTCATGGCTTTTAGTGCTATTTCACTGCGTTGTTTTACGAAGGAACCCCTGGAATTAAAATTGACCCCTAAGTATTTATTGTTTTTCCAACTGCGAGGTTCATCTTGTATAGCCATCCACCTCCAAGGTAGCATTTTCTACCAAAGATTACCACTTGAGTTTTTTTTAGGTTTAACTCTAAGGAATTCATAGTAGTGTAGCTGTGCAATTTATTTAGTAGCATGGGACTGGTTTCGGGGTAACACCCCTCATCAGCCAGGCTAGCTTGAATCCCAGAATGCTTGTTTCCGGTCCAGTTGAGACCTGACTTGGCAGTTCGTTCTGGACTGTTCCCACCTACTGACACGCAGAGGTACTGCTAAGAAAAAATTCCTTGGATCCAGTCTGACACCTGGGGGTAATTCTAAGGTAGGGAATCTATAACTAATACATGTCTCTTACAGATACATCGTTACCGAAGGTAAGTAACTTGTTTGTTTTGTGCCTGCCAGGTATGGTGCATCAATTGAGGGCAGATAATGAACAACATTAAGATATAAAGAAAACTGGGTGGGTGGCAGTGCACAGCCTTGGCAAACACCTTAATTGATAGGAAATTGTTCAGTCGCCTGGCCCTGGGTTCTCCAGCGAACCTGGGCATAATCGTGGATATCTTCTTCCTAAAGCCTGTCTGAAAGGGGATAAGTTGGCCTTAGTAGCAGTCCATTCCTCATTCTTGCTCAAGACCAATTGGGCAGAAATTTTCTTTGCACAGTTGATCAAGCTGATCAGCCTATAATTGCCTGGATGGAATCTATCCCCCTTCTTATATATCGTGACGACGTCCACTACCTTCCAAGAGTCCGATACGGCGACACCACTGATAATGGCACAGTTGGTCAAATGTCTGAACTAGATTTTTTCAACCCATTCTTATATTTCCTATGTATGAATTCTTTTAGGTATCACCAGTGAATTCACCACTCTATGAAGATTAATATGATCACTGGATGGTTTTTGTATATTAAAACCCTTCTGTATACTTATATTGGTGTATACACCATTTTTAGGTCTCGCCTGCAAGGCTTTTAGTATGGGCTTTAAACTCTGAACACACGCTTGTGCTTGTGCTTTTGTCTTTTTTCATCACCAGCTATCAGCCTTTGCATTTGTTTTTCTAAGATAGACAACATGCAATTGGCCAAAGGTGGGTGCATGTCCTGCCTTCTCTCTCCACTGGCCTAGGGAGCTCGGGAGCGAGCAGCTGTGCCATCCGTTTCCAGTTATCAGGCCCGGGTCTCGCTGTTGCGTTAATTGGAAACAGATGGCGGTCGCGCTGGCCCTGGTGCACTTTTGCTCCAAACGCAGCGCTTTCACTTTCGCCGCCGACCTGGCACGTGCGGCTGCGCTTGTTCATCCTTGCTGTCTCTCTTTATCACCTTCCCCTTTTCTGCCTTTCCCTCTCTTGGTTTGGGACCTTTTCAATGTTTATCAAAAAGCTGTAAAACCTGCTGACCGATAGTTGTTCTTTTAAAAAGGCGTTTTTTAAAATCACCCTGTGCCTGGAGGCCTTGGCAGATTGGAGTACGACGAACCCATGAAAAATGGACCTTGTGTGCCAGTTTCTGAGCATTAATCAAGGAGAAATGAATTGTGTAATAGCTTGGAGAGATGAACTGACCCGTCATAGATGCCGCAGCTCCTTCTTGCAAGGAGTTCTGGGAACCAAATCATGCACACTCTGGGAGCACGTCGTGCCCTCTGACTTTTTGCAGGCGACGTAGTTAATTTTAAATCCCTCCTTGCACAAAAAATTTCAGAATGCCTAAGAATCCATTCTTTTGAGGTTCAGAGAATGGGGTCTATCTTCTATATCTATGCGTTTTAATACCAAATATCAAAAGCGCCTAGACATTTGCACCACATAGGTCAAGGTAGTTTACGAGAATGATGCGTGCCCCTTGCATCATTACAGGAATCCGACCCAGAGCTGGAGACTCCCGCCGCATTCCTGTGCTTTGGTAGCCTGGTTCATCGAATTGTTGCCTTCTGAAACATTTAACCCCGGTTTGTCCAAAATGCCTTCAGTATTGATACAGTGCCTATTTATTACTTTACAATTACTTTCCAGTTGGCCCAGTAACATTTTCTTTTTGGGAGGAGGTATGTTTTCCACAGAGGATATTGCATTCACAGTGTATCCTTCCTGCTATATGGGAGATGGGTGGGGGCCGGAGCGTTTTTCAAAATCATCCCATTTTCTTTTGTATATTTAGAAAGCTTTTTTCCTATCCTTGTGCTTGCAAACATGTATAGTGTTCCAAATACAAGCCTTGACTGAGCCAATAAATTCTTAGATAAATATTATACGCTGTGTTTTTCTCTGCCAGGCGCACAACATTTAGAATGTTCACACACTTTCTGTAGTATGCTTCGTTCTTGGCAGATAAACGCTAAGCCCCACTCTACTTCTATCCTCGTGTTAGTGCAGCTTGATGTAAACAGTAATTGTAATGTATTTGCATTTATATAACTCTTACTACCCCATACGAACTTTGAAGCGCTTTTTCGGCGAGTAGCACGCTACTCCAGGATCCAAAAATGATTAGTGGTGAATTAATATAGGGAAATATAAAATGTATTTGAGAGCTGGAAATGTTGGTCTGTTAGTTGGGTTGATAAAGAAAGTGGAGGGATAGAACAGGGACGGTTTTGGATTTATATAGCGCTTGCTACCCTGATGAAGTGTTGAAGTGCTTTTCGGCGAGGAGCATGCTACTCCAGAACCCAAAAAGATGAATAGATAGATCAATTATTGTGGGTAGGTTGTTTTATTATATAAATACAACTGTACGAAAATTTATAAAATTCTGTTGTAAAGTTGTATCCAAGAGGCAAGTATAGTCTCTGATAATAATGTATACAAAGTTGGCTTGCCATCAAGACTGATGCCCCGTAATGTTGATGCAAAGTCATCTGTGCGGGAGTATCCTAGACTCTTGTTGAATTGTAACATCCACCTCGTAGGTACTGTTATTTGTATCAGGTCCACATTGTAGGCAGACACCTATGCCGAAATTGTGCACTATTTATATTAAGCATAATGTAGGTGCACAAATGACAATACCACTGTACAAGCTGTATTAGGTGCTTAGAAGTAGAGTGACATAGAGGGCAATAAACACTCCACTAACTCTGTCACTAGCTTAGTACAGACGAACGCCAAAGGCTTCGTACATAATGAAGCATCAGAGTGCACCCTCTTTCTGCGTCCCACGGGCATTTTGGCTTTTGTTCTACAGAAGAGGCTGCAGACACTTCCATAGCCCTTTATGTAGCTTGGATCACGTTGGAGAGATTCTAAGCGGGCATGCTTTCCTTTGTATTGGGCATGGCCACATTCAAATGTGGGAAAACCTTTTGTCTTGCGACTGCACTGTATTACTGACACGGGCGAAAGGGCAAACAAGCAGTTAGGAGGCACACTGATTCTATACCCCCACCTGACAGGATGGTGACAGACCCCAACCACCTGCAGGGGAAATGTGCAGCCTTGTTTATTAGCTGCCAGATGCTTTACTTTGTAAGCAGACTGGTGGTTTACAACTGTACCTACGTTGTGGCACCACATGCTTCTTCCAGCATCATCTGGTGTACTCCCCTTGTGTGACATGACTGCACCCACTGAAGACTGCACCGTTGTGTAGTCTGGGGCAGTGCACCTTCCCTGTAATTCTGAACTGGGCCTTTAAATACGGTACTATTTTGTGTGCCTATTTAATTCAGGTATACAAAGAATGTGGTACTACTTGTATACTAAGGTAGGGCAAGGAAGATTGAATTCCTACGGTGGCGGCAATGTTTTTGTCAAAGTGCTTTATGCCCTAAACACTCTCCCGTACCCTGAACATAATGAGATTACGTAGAATACATCTCTGCGTGCCTAATGCTGCCATTTGCATTTCAAGACCAGTGATTAATGTGGCTTTATGAAGTTCAAAGCCATGGGGCGTTCCCGACCTGTCGGATACTTGCATATGGAAAAGATGGGCCATTTGGAACCTAAAGATAGATAAACATATTCATTGGTCACGATTTAAGTCTGCATTTTAAATAAAACTGTAAATGAGGAGAGGTGATAAGCGAGATGTTAAAAGGCAGCCACTTATCGAGCTGCATTTGTAAGTAGGCCTCCCTATATTATGAGATCTATTCCTGCTTCAGTCCTTATTGTTCTGTGAGACCCTCAGGCCTTTGTTTGAGCTGTGACAAACAGCAGTTATTAGGGTTCAGTGGGCCTTTAAGGCGTCTGGGACCTGGTGCCACTGCACCTGCTGCACCAATGGGAAGCTCATCCCCTGCCCTTAACAGCTTCTATTCTAGCCCCACTGGTGAACTGAACCAGCCAAGTACTGATCTGGCCATATCTGCAGGCATGCATCCGCCTCTCCGACTGAAGGGATTTAAGTCACATGAAAGAAGCAGGCGGGAAACAACTATTTCTGAGGAGGTCAACCAACCTGAATCCATTTAAAACCAGGGACGAAAAAACGGTTCATCCTCATCTCTTGCTTATCAAAAGTGTAAAACAGATTCATCTAACACTACAGTGTACCACATAAAAAAATTGTGATTCTGTGTACAAATTAAAACTAGCATGCATAAAGAAAGGGGAGCCTTTGGCCAAAATATCCATTTTCCCTACCCATACTTCTAACGCATCTTATACAAAAAATTGCTAACTACATTGTCATCCGGAAATAGTCATTAGCGCCTACTCATAAGCAAATGACATTTAGAATTCACTTTCACTTCAAGCTTTCAAAAGTAAAATTATATAAAAGCAGTATTGAATTTTTATGACATTGTGGAGTCTTACCAAAATTTAGAGCATCAATTTTATATGACACGCCATAGAAAAAAGGAGTTCTTTATATATACTAAACCTCCAGAAACATTCCATCAACCAGTTATAAAGTCATGTCTAGCTTAGTTAGTTTATAGTCTTTTTTAAGAGAAATTATTTCACATTGTTACTGGATCTGCATGGCTAAACACTTATAAGGTCCCAAAGGCGAGACCTATTGGCTATGCCAATGCTTGTTATTGATTGAGTACAATGAGCAGCAGCACTTTTGATTAGGTCCTGAAGAAAGCCTCAAACACCTCTTTAGAGGGTTAATAGGCTGAAACATGTTGACCTCTTATTAACTTTCACTCGGCTGCCCCCACTACCCTGAGCTAATTTTTGTGGTATTTAGTGTACCTTTCTCTATAACAAAACATGCCTGAACTCCTCCGTCTCAGTGAGGGGGCTGTACCCTGTACGGTGACTAGTTATAACGGTGGGAGGAGATTCTGAATGGGGAAGCATGCCAACTGTGGTGGGTGAGGGAAATCTTCCCTTTAAAAGGATATTTCATCTTAGCCAGGTCTTCATTTGCAACAGTAATCCTCATAGACTCAAGGGTTTCTTGATTGTGGTAGAAATTAATTTTTGATTTTTGATACTACAAGGTATAAGAAATTAGGGGATCTTTATCTGATATCTTTATCAGTAAATTATCTGAAATTATTGGATATAAACATTAGCAAGTATTATTTCTAAAGATAAAGAAAGTTCTATATTTGTCTTTTCTAAACTAACCCCAGTGCGTATGACTACAATAACCACCTCTCCCAAATCAATATTGTGCTTGGTTTAGTGAGAAAGCTAAATGATCTAGGAGAAAGCAGGACTGTGCGTCAGTATTTTTCTTAGGAAGCTTTAAGTTACAGAGTGAAAACACTTTTTAGAATGCCCCAAAAATTGTTATAAAGATATTTCAATATGTTTGATAAAAATAATAGGTACATTTCATGACAATATTGAAATGGGAAATAAAATAATAGAAACACATATTTACACCACATGACAAAATATTAGAGACTACATTTCAGCAATATATAGGAAAAACTGAGGTTCATGTATTAATAATCCATTTGGTAAAAGTGGTTGCTTGTGGAGTCAGCACACTACTGTGTCTGTGATTGCTTTTAAATAAAGGCATTTTTAATGCACCCCATTTTACTTTCAGATTCACAAATGTCCCCTTGGGTTACCACCTCCTGTTACTGTTTATCAGCCCACGTATGGTTTCAAAGCTTCATACAGACCTTAAGGATGTATTAAATATTCAGAAGGGAAACTATTAACATTCCCCGTCCAAATTCTTAATTGCTAAATGGGCTTAATACATTTCAAAAAGGGGTTTAGCATTTGTAAACTCTGTGAATTACAGAACCAGTGGATGTTTGAACAATAAAACCCTTGGTACATGAGTCAATTTTTCTCAATTCCCTCAAAATTAAGTTTGCTAATAATGTTAGTTGAATGATAACTGGTGCACATACCTATTTAGTGTTAGTGTTACTTCAGATCAAATAAAAACCATCACACATAACTCTTACACAATGCTGAAAGACAGAATTTCTGACATCCAGCTTTAATGTTTTCTTAAATATATTTGCAAATGTTGTCACTTAAACAGGAAAGCAGCATAACCGGTCTCTGGACATAAAATAGGTTGTAATCATAATCTTTAGATACAATTTCTGAGTTTCAGGAACAATGTGTGTCATCTATGTTTACTCTAAACCACTATAATAAACATATTCAATGCTTTTTTATTTGATATGTTTGTACTGGTTTCTGTTGCAGACAATAATCTAGATTTAGAGCAAGGATCAATTCCACCCATGGCTTTTAAAATCTATTTATCATTGATCTCTATCAGTGTTATCGCAAATAAAACTGTAATAGAACTGATTTGAGAGATGGACTTTCAAGTATTATGCCTGGTCAATTTATTGAACAAACTATGGAGTTAAAATCTGAATAGATTGGATCCATAAGCATTGCCTGACCACTGTATTAAACATCAATATATTGCTAATCAGCACATGTTGTCTAAGTACTATTCACTCATCTTCAATTTGTCACGGAGCTCATGCAGGGTCTGTTTGAATTCTTTTAAAATGTGACATTTAAATGTCCAAAAGTTCAGGAATTCTAGTTTCAATCCTGGTCAAACCTCAATGAATGCTATACCTAAGTATGCCCTTCTGTTCCTACATTTTATCGTGCACCATGATTCTGAAAAGGCATGTTTTTGCTTTCGGAGGTAAAATACTAAACATATCTATTGTTTTTGCCATCTGAAACATTATCACTAATTGGGAAGATAACAACAAATGGCCCTGTGATGCTTGCTGGAATGGGAAGTGTTTAATCAAAAGGTGGATTGAATTCAAGTGTAGGTGACAATTTTACAAAAGTGTATGGATTTTGTATATATTTAAAAATGTTGATCTCCAAAAAGGCTTAAATCAATAAATCGAATTGAAATTCAAGTTTATCACTTTAATCCTATTGTTGGAAAAGATGTGATTTTGAACCCCATGAGGCGGTTACTTTCCAGAAAGCATTCAGGTTGTAATCATGAGTCAAATAATGCAGAGGAGGTTAAAATATTCAAATTGAATTCTAATTACACATGAAATGGTCATTGTTCAATATATTTCTCTTAGTAATTTAATGTGAGGACTATTGCTTAAGGAAAATAATTAGTGTTTGTTTTTCTATATGTAGGAAGCATTACATTAATGAAACTACTGTATCCCACCTTCTTTCTCTCCTTTCCTGTTCTTTATTAATGTTTCTATTGTTAAACTTTAAAGATTGTCTGAAATTAAGAATTGTGCTCGACATAGATTTGTATGTACAACTATTGTCTCTTATGTGTAGGGCAACTGATGTTCTGTTTTGCTTTAATAATCAGCTTATGTTTATTAGGTTTTATTATTCAATAAAATGTTTCAAACACAACAAATGGTAGTTGATATGTATTTACAACTGCAGCATTTTTATTGTATGGGCGCTTTCAAAGGGGCCAAAAATATGGTCTGTGGGATGACGGAGGCTCACATTGGCATCAGCAGGGAGAGGTTTGGGCTGGTGATTGGGGATACATGTAAAGTTGGAAGTAGGGGGAACAAAGCATGTACATTGTGTGGACTGTGACTCCTGGAGTTATTGTGAGGGATACTATGCTACCCTGTAAATGAATCCCCTAGTGATTATTATCAACAAACTTTATTCAGTTTTATAAAAGAAAACCATAAAAGTCATACATAAAATGATAAAACATCTTCCAAGTTACAGATTGACAAATATAATATGTCCTAGTTAATCAGAACACAAGATAAAAATTCATGAATTACAGTACAGAAGTTAATCGCAGCTTGACCTGAGTCTAACAGCGACCCATAAAAAGTTAAGCGTATGCAAAACAGTGTCATTAGAGAGGAGTCTCACCCGCCAAAAACCCGCTATTTTGAGAATGGGAATAATAAATAACTTTCTAGGGACAGCATAAAAACTACAAAACATTAAAAAAGTGCATCATGTCCTGAGGAGACTCACCGTTGCAGCGACAGGGCATGAGGCACTAGTCTCTGTGGAAGCTGCAAGGGTGTGCCAAGAGGTAATGGAAGAGGCTGAGCCGAAACCGGGTCAATAGAAAATGATCATGGATGCTTTTAAGCCCTAGAAGATAAGGTTAGGTGGTTGGTGCAGTTTTTAACACAATGTACTTACGCACACTAGGCTTACACAGCTCATTTCCCTCTCTATCACAGCAAGTCATTCTTTAAAAAACACTCTTGGACCAGAGAAAGGTCTCTCTCACATATGCGCTCAGGGTTAGCAAATAGTTCCTACCTACCCTGGAGAGGCCAACTCTTATATACTTGAGCCATTGGATGCTTGAGACATTGTCAAGTGAAAGGCATTCCCGTAGTGCGTCTTTGCTAAGTGTATTTTCTTACGTAGCCCAAATATTAAGTCACAAAGCCAGGGGATGGAAAGCCAGTACATCTGAGAGGAAAGGCATCCCCAACTCTTCGTGCACGACATAAAACGGGGTGCTTTGTGGGACAGAAAGGGCCCATCGCAGGAAAGAGTTTTCAGCACTTTGCACTGCCCCTACCCCAATGTGGCCCCATATCTCACTCCCATAACAAACCTTTGAGATATATTTGTCTTCATATGTCTCCCACTCTGCTGGCAAAGTTAAAAACAGCTGCAAAAGCTTTCACTAGATCCCCTTTCTTCCAAGTAAGCAAAGGAGGCAGACATTCCAGCACCTCCCCAAAGGCCCACTAGCTTAGCAGCAGGCATCAGCAGTGAATGTACTCTTTCCTGGTGTGCTGGAGCCTGCCATGGTCAGGTCAAGAGAGCAGTCGGTCTGCAGCATCCTAGCGCCAGATATCAGTGACAGCTCGGACGACTTAATGTCTGCAGCTAGCAGACTCGCATTCAGGTGACTTACAGCAGCCCTGAGCCTGGGTCTCAGCACGAGCACCACTGCCACATCACCAGTGAAGCGCTCCGATGGGCAGACACGCTACCCCACGCACTTGTGAACTGACAGCCTGGGGGAGTCATGCAATAGGGCACAATTCACAAATGTAAACTGAGACGAAAGTCTATCTATACTACTCGTAAATCCCCTTTGTGAATACCGAAAGTCGTAAAGTTAGACCTTTGTCTCAGTTTCCCTTTGTGAATCAGGCTGTACTGAAGTTCACTCTGACCGCTGCAGGCATATGTTGTAACAGTGGTAGGCCGGAATTCCAATCAGTTTACACCAAAATGAGACAGAGGCATAGTTTTCTTCATTTATATCTCACTCATTTGAAACGGACAAAAATGTTATGCAAGAGTGAAGGAAACATGCACGAAAAATATGAGATGGATGTTGTGTCTTCAGGGACTTCTTAGAGTTTGTCTTTGCTCAAATGGGTGTAATTTCTGATATTTATGTTCCCTATATGTTCCATTGCTTGATTTTCCTTGCGAAAAAGTGTCACTCATAACCATTGAAATGTCACTCATAATTACAATGAAATTATGAAAATGTCGCACATAGCGATCTGAAACCTTGGCAGGTCTGTGAATGTTTTCAAGATACGCTCATTCGAGTGCAGGCCTCACACTTGGTTGCTGCTAGAAAAGTAGTTATAGCTTCACTTCACGTGAGCATCTTCCAAAACCTGATATTGAGAACTAAAAGTCTATACAGAAAGTTGACATCTGGAAGTGACAAATTGTATTTCATGAGATAAATGAGAATATAGGTCAGTGGTGCAATTTTTAAGAACTTGATCAGGTTTTTTCAAATGCACAGTGTGGAACATAGCAAAGCAGACGGAGAAAAATACCACACAGTTTTATGCGCTAGATCAAATAAAGTGTGTGGCATAGTTCATGTGTAAATGCAAACATTTTAACCCCTTCCACGCTCATGACAAGGTCAGCTCGTCATGAGGCACGGTTGACCTGTGCTTATGACGAGCTGACCTTGTCATGAACAATGGGTTTTTGCATATTTCAGCGTAGGAGGGGAATATGCTCCGCAGCCAATGTGTTAAGGAAAGATTGCTAGTTTTCCTATGTTCGCGGAAAATTCCTAATATTTAACATGGTTTGATATAAAAAAAAAAAATTTGCAAATGTTTTCTTTATTAATGGAAACAACTTACAATAAGACTAACAATCCCAGCTCAGAGACAGGCAAAATTCCTATATTGAGATCCTAATAAAAGTGGGTCATGACAACGAAGCTCACACATGAGGCGGAGCTTCATAATAGAAAATTGAAAACCAATTCTTGCCAGGGGCACCTGGCCTGTTGGATCAGCTTAACAATTAGCTCTTCCGATATCTATGTTTAAACAACTGGCACCAACCTTGGCCCGTTTTTTGTTAGGTGCTACATTCACATTGGGATCATTCACAGATCTCACCAGTACAAATTGCTTCCTGCCTCCAAAAATCTTTTTTTTTTTTTACTTTATTTTTTCAGTTTATGTAACAGATAAAAAAAACCTCAATTTGCATCATTACAACACATGTACACAGTTTGACCCTCTCATTATGGCACTTGGGGATATAGGCTTCACCTGTATAGGTACGGACACATGAGGAATAACAGATTAGCAGGCAAATAAATAACATCATGAGGAAGCAGCCAGGCCACACACAACTCCCTGTAATAAATAAACACTAGGAAACCCCCCTCTCTCCCCATCAGACCCCGACCCTATTGGCGACAACAATTAGTCACTTGCCCCATCAGACTCGCCCTGGGAAGACTACCCTCTCTCCACCAGTCCCGAGGTACACATGCTTCGCCAGGCAAGTAAATCTTCCTGCAGTTTCTCATCCCTCCGAGTGAGCTGCGTTAGAGTTTCCTCAGCCAGGGACCACTCTCTCACATCTCTAAGCCAAGTGGGCACCTCTGGGGCCCTCTGTCCCATCCAAGTAATTGCCACCCTACGCCTGGTAAGCACCAATATCAGTTGCAATAGTTTATAGGAGCGTTTACTTTTCTTGGGCTTGGGGACTAACGCCACTAAACCATGCAAGGGATTCATTGCTATCTGAAGGCCTGTAGTGGTGACTATGTGATCTACCACGCCCGCCCAGAAACTCCTGATCAAAGGGCAGTCCCAGGCTAAATGCAGGAAGCCTGCTCCCCCTGCACTACATCTGGGGCAGCTGTCCTCCCTGTCTCCAGACAAGCGCCTCAACGAGATCGGGGTTAGGTAGGTGCATGCAGGAAATTAAAGTTTATCAATTTGAATTGTGCATTGCTCGATACCTTGCGTGTAAGGGACCCTATTTGCTTACGCTGCCACTGTTCCAGTGGAGCACCAAGATCTGCCTCCCATGCCGCCCAGGACAGCGGCACAAGTGGGGTGGAGTCTTGCTTCATAGCCACATATAGCAGAGAGATTAGTCTACGCCCCCTGCCACAGCAAAGGAGAATGTTTAAGGTGTGTGCCATTGGTGGGGCGTCCGGGCACTGAGGCCAGGTCACCTTTACCACATCCTGCAGTCCCCGATAGTGCAGGTACTGCCCTCTTCCTAGGCCGAAGGCCTCCTCCGTCTGCTCATAAGTCAGGAAGGACTTGTTGGGGTAGAGAGCGGCCAGAACCTCGCATCCCCCCTCCCGCCAGTGTGAAAGGACATATGTTTTTCCATAGCAACAAAAGGGGCCAGTATCCAGACCGGTAGCTCCCTATGGAAGGGCGCCAGCCGCAAGACTCTCTCCCCAAACCGCTGCCAGATGGCCGCCGTGTGACGCACAACATAAGGCAAAGTTTTGTCCGCTCCCCTTCCCTGCATCAATGCGACCTGTAGCTCCTGTACTGTCGCTCTGCCCGCCAAAAGGCACGTCTCCCATTTATCCACATCTGCAAACCACCTGGCCGCAGGCTGTAGTTGTGCCACGTAATAATAAAAGTCGAAGCGCGGTGCCTCCAGGCCTCCCTCTTCATAGTTACTCACGAGAGTGTGGAGAGCTACCCTGCTGCGCCGACCCGCCCAAAGCAGGGACGTGAGCAGCACGTTGAGAGTGCGAAAGACTCGTGGGGGCAAAAGACACAGCGAATTCTGAAGGACGTATAGCGTCCTGGTAAGCATTATCATCTTGGCGACGGCTAGCCGTCCCATTAAAGAAAGCAGCAAGGAATTCCAAAAGGACACCGATTGCTGTAGGGACTTAAGTATCCGATCGATATTCCGGGCCAGCAACTGTGAGTCCGCCGGGGCCACCTGAATTCCGAGATAACGTAATCCCTCCCGTTCCCGGCGCAGCCGGAGATCTGGCAAGTCTTCTAGTGGCACCGAGGCAAAGCCCGCCAGCGGGAAAATCAAAGACTTGCCGTGGTTGAGTTTCAGTCCCGACGCCTCACCGAACTGATCCAGGTGGTGCAGCAATATCGGCAGTGCCTCTCTCGGAGCTGTCAAATAAAACAAAGCGTCATCCGCATATAAAGAGATGACACTGCATGTGTCTCCCACCTCGATGCCCCACTGTGCCATCTCTGTTCGGACTCGAACAGCAAAGGGCTCTATGGCCAGGGCAAACAGGAGTGGTGAGAGGGGACACTCCTGGCGTGTACCCCATCCTAGTCGCCACTCTTCCGACCGTGCAGCTCCAAGTCTTATCCTGGCGCGAAGGGCCATATATAGGATGCGAATCCAGCTACAAAAGTTGGGGCCCAACCCCTCTGCCCGGAGGACCTCCAGTAGATACCCCCAATCAACTGTATCAAACGCTTTAGCGAGATCGATCGACACCAGAACCATCTGCTCCTCCCCGCCACTCACCTCATGCATAACGTGATTTAATCGCCACAGGTTCATGGCCGTGTTGCGCCCTGGAATAAACCCGCACCGGTCTGCATGGACCAGGTAGGACATATACGGCGCCAGGCGCGTGGCTAATAGCTTGGTCAAGATCTTCACGTCTGTGTTGATCATCGTGATCGGACGATGCGAAGAAGGGTCATGCTTGTTCCCCCCCCGGCTTCAGGATCATACAGACTTCCCCCTGTGTCATATTCAGCGGGAGAGTTTTGTGCTCAAATGCCTTGAGAAATACTTGCAAGACGAGGCGGGAAAGTGTACCCTCGAATGCCTGATAAAATTCAGGAGGGAACCCTTTGCTCCCCGGGGACTTAACACGCGGCAAGTGGCCCAATGCTGCACGCACCTCACTCAGCGTTAGGGCCTCATCTAACTCCTCCTGTGCCACCTTGGGAAGGGTCTGCAGGGTCAACCTCTGGAGGTAAGGGAGATAATAGGCCTCGGTGATAGCGGGGTCTGCGGCATATACCTGTCGTCAGTGGGACTGGAGAACTCGGAGGATGCCCACTTTTGAGTGAACCATGGCCCCTGTAGGGTCCTTCAGGGCTACAATACGCTCCAGGGCCTGCTCCCGCCAAAGGATCCAAGCCAAAAGGTGACATGATTTATTGCCCTCCCTGTGAAGGCGCTGTCTATATTGGCCGAGGGTATATTTGTCAAGCCGATCGAGGATGTCATGTACGCAAAACTGAGCAGTCTGTTCCTCCTTTCGCTGTAAGGCATCAGGGGTTGTCGAGGTTTGCAAGTTTAAGAGATTATCCTCTGCCTTCCGTAGGTCCTTGTTGAGCTGTCTCCGAACCCCATAGGTGAGACCCATGCACGCCCCTCTTACCGCCGCCTTCAGGGCATCCCACCTAGTGGTTAAGGGAAGCCCCCCTCCCAGTTAAGGTCCACATAGTCGTTAAGACCTTTCCCCACCTGGTCCTGAAGGATATCTGCCGGCAACCTCCAAGTCCGGGGGCGGGAAAACGGAGCTCCCCAATGCACAACGCACGCCACTTGGGGAGTGATCAGATAAGAAAGGAGCCTGAGGGGTAACCTCGAGGGACATATTTGACTCTGTGTTTGCCACTAGTACCCTATCCAAGTGGCTATGTGTGTTGTGAGTGGGGGAAAAGCAGGTGTATACTTTCTGTGTCAGGTTTCTCTGGCGCCAAACATCAAGAGCTCCTATATTCCCCATGACCTCCCTAAGCTTCGCAGTCATACGTGGCTTTGTGCCAGCTCGGGCGGAAACCTATCCAGTGCGGGATCAAGGACACAGTTAAAATACCCGAACCAAAGCACCGGCGCCTCCAGGTCAGGGATTAGGACTTCCTGAAGGGTCTGGAAAAAGACAGGGTCATCTGTGTTGGGTGCGTGTGAGTTCAGTATGGTGACATCCCAGTCATCCAGTTTCGCCCGGAGGAGCAGGTAACTTCCGAGTATGTCCACCTCCACATATTGGATAGCAAACGGGACTCCGGGCGCCACCCATATCAGGACCCTTCTGGCATATGTGGAAAACAAAGAGTGGAACACCTGACCCCGCCACTTTTTTCTCAATTTTTGGGCTCCATCATCTGCAAGGTGGGTCTCCTGGAGGCACGCAATCGAAACCCTATGTCTGCGAAGGAAGGACAGGACCCTATATCTCTTACTGCATGTGCCTAGCCCCCTCACGTTCCAGCTCATAAACTTATACCCCATGTCTGATGATGGGGAGAGGTGTTGGTCTAACAGCTTAACGGCTAGGGCGCTCGACCTCGGACCTGGGGAACCTGGGTTCGAGTCTCGGTAATGACGCCAAAACATCCTGTGATTCTGGGCAAATCACTTAATCTCCCTGTGACTAACAAAAATGAATGTGTCTCCTCATGTAACATAACTGGTACTACGTAAAGCGCTCTGATACCCGATTCAGGTCTAGTTCGCGCTATATAAAACTCTAAAAATAATGTACAAAAAAAAGTTGGATGGTAATCTTTCCATGCAGGCACAGATCCAATCGGTGGCTGGTTCTTGCGTTGGCCTGCTCAAAATGCTGAAACAGTTCCTGCCCCTCCTGTCTATCACCCACAGAAAAACGGTGGTCCAGGCATTAATAATCTCCAGGTTGGACTACGTGAATGTACTCTATCTGGGGCTGCCTGAGTATTTACTGACTAGACTGCAGGTGACCCAGAACGCTGCAGCAAGAACCATTCTCATGCTTGGCCCCAGAGCCCGCATGTCCACACAGCTGAAATGCCTACACTGGCTCCCGGTCCACAAAATGATCCATTTCAAAGCCATGGTTTTGGCTTTTAAGGCTCTCCACAGTTTAGGGGCTGGGTACATCACAAAGAGAGTCCAATTTTACCACCCACACCGTGTACTCAGGTCAGCAGCATTGCAACTGGCTTGGACCCCCAGATACCTTCGGGCACGTATCGGGGGTCGTTCCTTCCAGGTGCAATTGTGGAACAATCTACCAGTGGATTTAAGGTTGACACATGATCTCCTTGTGTTCAGAAAATCTCTAAAAACGTGGTTGTTTCAGCTGTAAAAATTCCAGAGCTTGGTTTTTCCCACCTGGCTTGGCCTTCATCTTGCTTCAGCGCCGGGACACTCAATTGAGTAGTTGTGCGCTCTACAAATAATCATTTAACATAACATAACATAGTCCAGAAGGCTAAGCACAAGAGCCTGCATCAGGGTTTTTCTTGTGGAGGAAGGTAGCATGGGATACACTCCTCCATGAAGGCTGAGTGTGTGCTAGCAGGTACCAAAGGTGGTAGTGGTGTGTGCTTCAAGGGTAAGATTCTTGTTGATCCGGACACCTTGGTTCTTGACCACTCCTTTTGGAGTGGGAGCAGATCCCAGTTCCTCCGGCCACCAGCTGGGAGTCCAGCTTATTGCTGCACCTCCAAACAACATGAACTCCAACTTTTGGGCATTAAGTTGTAGGTATTTAGCTCTCATCCAGGCAGCGATGGTCTTTATGCCCTCCAAGAAGGAGAATTGTATATTGGAATTGGATTTGTCGAAGGTGAGTAGGAGCTGGGTGTCGTCTGTATAAGAGATGGGACTGAATCCCAGGGTTCTCATCAGATTTGCCAAGGGAGTGACATAAATGTTAAAGAGGGTAGGGCTCGGGGGCGTGGCTAAGATGGCGGCTCGGTAAGACGTGTCTCGCAGAGGCTCCCCGGGCTCGACCCCCCTGCCAGGGAACCTTGCGGACCTTCGCCCTCACCGAGCCGGCCAACTGCAGCGGGCAAGAACCGGGAAGCAGTGCG
Source organism: Lissotriton vulgaris (assembly GCF_964263255.1). Classification (NCBI taxonomy): domain Eukaryota; kingdom Metazoa; phylum Chordata; class Amphibia; order Caudata; family Salamandridae; genus Lissotriton; species Lissotriton vulgaris. The sequence continues at coordinate 68,954,015 of NC_141685.1, read as the reverse complement.
ACACCGGAGGAACCGGCGGCGAGGCTCGAAGCTGCCGCGGACCGCCGATGCGAGGAGCTGCCTGACTGCGTGGGGCTAGTGCGGGCGGCAGCGACCTGTGTGCAGGGGCCGAGCGGCCCGGAGAGGCCCCAAGCGACACCTGGGGCCGGCGAGTGGAAGAGTCGGGGGTCCCGACAGCGACTCCGGAGCCCCGGAGGTATCACCCGGCATCACCAGGCGGCGACCGGCGCAGACAGAGGAGTGGCAACAAGGCGCCGGGCCCGCCGGCCCCAGAATCTACGCGAGGCCCCGGCGTGGGCCTAGTTGAGGTGAGCGCAGAGGGCCGGAGACGCTTGCCAGCGCGACTGAGGGAGAGCGGCGCTACGGCCAAGGGGCGGGTCGGCCCTGGCACGGCGCTACTGGCGCGGGCCGTGAACTGGTGGGGACCCCCCACGGTGTCTGCGGTGGCCGGGGAGAGCAGGCCTGCAACAGTAGTCCACGGCCTAACTGCCTGAGAGGAGCCAGGTCCGTCGGCCGACGGGACACAACACGGGGCCCAGGCGTGGGCCCAGCCGAGGAAGCACGGCCCGGCTGTGCAGCGGGCCGGTGGGGCATATCGACCCCGGGCAGTAGAGGAGCTCGGCGCCCTTGCGAAGAAGGTGTGCGGCGCCCAGAAGGCGGCCGGGACGCAATCCCCCACCTACGCCTGGCTGAAGCGCGCCTGGGGCCTAGGGAGGCCTGAAGTGCGGAAGGCCCTGGAAAGGGGAGCACCGAGCGTGGGGCCTGCAGCCCGGGGATACCAGGCGGGAGCCAGCCCTATACCTCGAGCGAGGGACAGCAGCCGGGTCGAGGCCCGTGGCCTAGGGAAGAGGCCCTGGGACACGATACCAGCCTTTTCAGACTACGGCCAGAGCGCATCGGAGCACCCTGCCGAATCACACGGAGTCCTGACCAGGCTAGGGCCCACGGCTGGGATAGCCATGTCGAACCGGAAAGGGAACCGCAACATCTCGGAGATGCTGGTCAAGGGACCCCCTAAGCCCGAGAAAAGCCCGGACAAACCGGCGACGAGACTCCCCCCCCGGGGGGAAAGATCTGCCAGAGGGCGAGGCGCCAGCGACCAAGGCGTTCATGGAATCCCTCTTCGCCTCCCTAAAAGACGATATTCAAACTTTCCGACAGGAAATGACCGGGGAGCACAAGGAACTCCGGCGGGACGTCGACGAACTGGGGGAGAGAGTGGCGGCCAACGAGCTCTCGGGCCAGGCCCGCAGTGAGGAAATAGAACTCCTTCGGCAGGAGATCACCCGTCTTCATGATCAGCAGATGGATCTCCAGACCCACGCGGAGGATCTGGAGAACCGCTCCAGACGCAATAACATTCGAGTCCGAAATGTGCCGCTCAAGGCGGAGGGGGAAGACATGGCTGGATACCTGCAGGCGCTCTTCCGGATGGTGCTGGGGGAAGGAGAGGACTTCGCGGTTCGAATTGACAGAGCCCACCGTGTGGGCCCGGCCCGCCGGACCCAGGGCCCCCCACCGGACATTTTGGCCTTTCTGCCGGACTATCCCTTGAAGGAGCGCATCCTGAGGGAGGCTCGTCACAAGCAACCCCTTCGCTTCCAAGATCACAATGTGGAACTTTTTCAAGACTTGGCTGCGTCCACCCTACAAAAGAGGAGAGCGTTTAGGGTCACCACTACTTTCCTGCGTAAAGAGGGGGTCCCGTATTCCTGGGGACACCCGTTCCGCCTGGTCTTTAAGTGGAATGGCACCCTCCACCAGTTGCGTTCCCTGCGAGACACATGTGAGGTGCTAGGCATCCCCTATGAGGACCCACAACAGGACGAGATGGCAGACCGACAGTCCTCTGGGGCCGGGACGGGCTCCCCCGGGAGGTCGGGGGACGGATGGCAGACTGTGCGGCGGAACAGACAGCGGAAGAAGCCTCTCAAGCCCGATCCGGACACGGTGGCCTTGGAACAAGCTGCAGCAATCCAGGAAGTATCCAAAGACACGGGCGCTGGCCCCTAAATGGATTTTGGTGAAGGTTGACATCAGATACGTTTTGGCTCCTGGATGGGGGGGGGGACGGGGGGCCGTGAGCCGCCACTGCCACACACCCACTCATTGACTCATTTACCACAGGCCTAGACTGTCTCATGATTGGCCTGGGACAATGTTCACCAGTTGGGGGGGGAGGGGTGCAGGGGACTGTTGGGGGGGGAGTTGGGGCTTGGGAGGAGGGGAGGGGGGGAGCTCGGTTTGTTCACTATCAAGTGGTGTTTGGTACTAGGGGTTGGGCTGGTTGGAGGTCTAGGGCACGGCAGAAGGGACGCACGCGCACTCATGGCTGCTGACACCATACGTATCCTCTCACTTAATGTCAAGGGACTCAATAATCCCGTCAAAAGAAGGGCAGTCATCTCCTTCCTTGAGCGCTCGGAGGCTGAAATATGTCTGTTACAAGAAACGCACCTCTTGGCGAAAGATTGGCACCGCATGAAGGCTAGGGCCTTCCCCCACCAATTCTACTCCGCGACTGGCGAAAAGAAAGCGGGTGTCGCTATACTCGTGGCCAGGCACTTCAAAGGGCGGGTTGGGAATAAAGTGGCCGAAATCAGGGGCAGGCTCCTAGCACATACGATACATGTAGGCACCTCCTCCTTCACACTGGGCTCCATTTATGCACCCAACACCAAACAAGAGGTTTTCTTGAAAGGTGCGCTGTCTGAAGCGCTCTCGGGAGATTTGCGACTGGTACTAGTGGGGGGGGGGACTTGAACCTGGTCATGGACAATGAGAAGGATAGGTCTGGGAAGAGGTTTGGGGACTCCGGAGCGCTGTCAGTGACAGGGAAGCAGTGGTTAGGGGACAGAGGGCTCACTGACATCTGGCGGGACAAACATCAAACTGCTCCGGGATACACCTTCTACTCTCATGTGCATCACACATATGCCAGACTAGACCACTTCCTGGGCTCGAATGACATACTTCCCATGGTTCAGGACATTGACACTACGCCGGCGGCACTTTCAGATCACAACGCGGTGACCCTCCAAATGACCGTCCCGCGTACTCCTCCACATAGGGGCAAGTGGCGACTCAGGGAAAATATACTGGCACGCAAGGGAGTTGTGCAGCAACTGTCCCAAAGCATCACCACTTATCTAGACCAGAACGACACGGGAGAGGTGACCCAGGCGACACTGTGGGGGGCGCTGAAGGCGGTCATCAGGGGCGAAATCATGGCGATCACCGCGGCGGAAAATAGGGAGCGAAAGGATCGGAGACGGGACTTGGAGACACAGGTGCTAGAACTGGAGCGGGTCCACAGCCGGACGGGAGCCCCCCGGATTTGGCGCAAGCTGAAAGCGGTCAGGGCGCAGCTGGCGAGTCTAGATCTGGACAGGGCGGAATATGCGGCACTCCGCCTCCGTCACACGTATTACGTGGGGGGAGACAAGACGGGCCGCCTGCTGGCCAGCAAACTCAAGGCCAAAACCGTCCGTTCGCAGATCCCTGTGATTCGAGGTGACGATGGTGGCGAGGTCCGAGAGGATGACCACATAGCGGAGGCATTCCGGACTTTCTATGAGCAGCTGTATGCCGCCGATCAAACCATAGGGGAGGAGGAGGGGAAGACCTACCTGGAGTCTATGGAGGTCACTGCTCTTAACGATGTGAACTCCGCAGCGCTAGATGCTCCCTTCCGCCTGGAGGAGGTCATAGCGGCCATTGCCCGTCTTAAACCCCTGAAGGCTCCGGGCCCGGACGGCTCCTCCGCGGGCTTTTATAAAACCTTCTGCCCCATCCTGGCGCCAGTCCTTACAAAGCTATTCAACTCATTCGAGGGCCGGGGCTCAATCCCGAGGGAGATGTTGGAGGCAGAAGTCGTGGTCCTTCCAAAACCGGGCAAAGACCCCTCACGCTGCGCAGCGTATAGGCCGATCTCGCTCCTCAACGTGGACCTTAAGCTCTTCATGGGCATCCTGGCCTCCCGGCTGGGCCCGTGCCTACCGGGCGTTATCGACCCTGACCAGGCGGGCTTTGTCCCCTCCAGGCAATGCGCGGATAATACAAAGCGCATTATGCATGTCATAGACAAAGCATACGCCAATGCCTCGGACGCAGCACTGCTCTCGGTGGACGCCGAGAAGGCGTTCGATAGGGTGGACTGGAGGTTCCTGGAACAGACACTGGTCAAATTCGGAGTGGGTCCGCGATTCCGCTCCTGGGTGGCGGGATGCTACACGTCCCCGAGGGCGACCATCAAAGTCAACGGGGTCAGCTCTAAGCCGTTCGACATCCAGAGAGGCACGCGGCAGGGCTGCCCACTCTCGCCGCTCCTGTTCGCCCTTTATATCGAGCCATTTGCCCAGCGTGTACGGGACAACCGAGCCATAGCCGGGATCAAGTTTGGAGGAGTGGAGCAAACCATCAGCCTCTACGCGGACGACATTCTGGTGGCGGTGGATAACCCTCGGGTCTCTCTGCCGGCCTTCCTATCGGAAATGACCGCGTTTGGGGTAGTGTCGGGCTTCAAAATGAATGTCCAGAAGTCCGTCGTCCTGCCGCTAGGTAGCAACACCCGACCAGCTAACAGGGCTTCGCTGCACGTAGGGGGGCTTGAGGTCAGCACCACCGTGCAGTACCTGGGGATAGACCTGACGCCGTCAACCGCTCAAACGGTCGACCTTAACTATTCCAAGCTGCTGTCGCGAGTCCAGGGGGACATCGCGAGGTGGAAGCAACAGCCGCTTTCATGGCTGGGCCGGGTGGCGGCCATAAAAATGTCCCTGTTGCCCAAGATCCTTTATGTATTCCAGACCATCCCGGTCACTCCCCCATTGGGGATGTTGAAGAAACTACAAGATGCCCTGCATCACTATGAAAGGGCGTATAAAAGGTCCAGACTGCGGCGTGACCTGGCCACAAGGACGACAGCGGAGGGGGGTCTGGGGGTTCCGGATCTCAAGCGCTACTTCCAAGCGGCTCAGCTTAGATTCCTCCTGGAGTGGGACCGACCGACCTCGGAGAAGCACTGGTTGTTCCAGGACAGGGCCATGGCGGGCCTGGCCCTCTGGAAGGTCCCCTACCTGGCGCGCCCAGACAGACCACCGTACCTCAAAAGATCCCCCATCACCAGGACCCTCTTGCAAGTGTGGGATGCCACCGCGGTCCCAAGGGGCCTGACGACCTTTCCCTCCCCCATGACGCCTCTGCTGGATAATCCGGCGTTCCCCCCTGGCAGCTCCGCGAGCTCATTCCCACAGTGGCGACAATCCGAGTGTCGCTCAGCGGGCCACCTCTTCGATACGGAGGGCTTCATGACATGGAATGCCGTGACAGCACACTATTCACTGGATAAGCCACTCCGTTACCAGTACTTCCAGCTTAGGCACTGGCTGACGCACGCCGATGTGGCGCCTTTGGTTGGACGCCCCCTCACCCCCTATGAGCGTTGGATAGTGACCAAAACATCGGACACAAGGTCCATCACGGAATTATATCAGATGCTGTCCCCTCCCCCCCCTTCGGAGAAATCTGCTGGGCAGAGGCGCTGGGAGAGGGAACTGGGGCACGCTCTTTCAGCTAAAGAATGGCGAGAAGTATACCACCGTGCTCATCACACGGCCAGGAATACCGCTAGCAGGGAGGCGGCGGTCAAGATCGCCTACTACTGGCACTTGACCCCTGAGCGTCTACACCAAGGGAATCCGAGCAAAGACCCTAAATGTTGGAGAGGGTGCGGGCACACGGGGACCATGCTACACATCATGTGGGACTGTACCGAGGTACGGGAATATTGGACAGCGGTACTCAAGGACATAGACACTCACTTTGACACCGACATTCCACGATTCCCAGCATATGCTGTTCTCGGACTGCCGAACGACCTGACGTTCCCCCTCAAATCCATGAGGGGAAAACAGATGGGACTGGCAGTGGGGGCAGCGACGCAGCACATCTTGTCACTCTGGGGGTCCACTAGGCAGCCCACACACACGGGGTGGTTACATCGGTTATGGTACATCATGGGAATGGAAAGGATACAGGCCTCGCTTACTCAGTCCTCCGAAACCTTCAGAGCAACCTGGCGTCCACTCATCTCTCTACTTTCCCAGGAATTTACGGAGCTCACATGCCCGAGGTATCTCCGGGTCCTGAAATTGGCGGAGGGGTTTAGTGATGAAGGGACCAGGGCGGAACACAAAGTCTAGCCTCTACACAGTACAACCAACATCGGTGCTACAAGGAACACACCGGGCGGGAGGAGGGAGGTTGGGGGGGCTTGGGGGTAGTTGAAGGGGTAGGATACAGTTGGGGTGGGGTGGGAGGGAGGGCTTGTTTGGGAGTTGGTGGAAAAGAGTTCGGATGGCCGCAGGGGGGCATGCCCCTCCGCCAAGATAGCATACCCGGGCGCCCGGACTTGCCTCACCTCATGGACACTCAGAGGGGTGCGCTGCTGGGTCGGGGACGGGCGCCACGAAATCGCTTTTTGTTTCTTCATATATTGTATGTATACCATTGCTTTGTGGAACTCAATAAAAATATATTTGATCAAAAAAGAGGGTAGGGCTCAAGCAGGAGCATTGGGGTACTCCCTTGGTGACTTTGGTGGTCTTAGATCTGAAAGTACACAAAGTGACTGCGTTCTATCTGTTAGAAAGTCTGTCTACCATTTTAGAGTGACCCCTTGAAACCCGATGTCCTGGAATCTCTCAGGAGTATTTGGTGAGAGATACTCCACACTATGGCACTCCATTGTAAGACACTCCAATCTATCACACTCCACTCACCCCACTGCACTCCTCCCCACTCCACTGCACACCAATATACCCCACTCCCTTCAGTTTACAGCAATATACACCACTCAATCTATCCCGTCCGAATCTACCCTACTCCACTCCAATCTACTCCACTCTCATCTAATCCTATCGACCACTCCCCAATGTACCACATCCCACTTCTATCTACCACAATCCACAAAAGATTACCACACTCTGCTCCAGTCTACTCCAATCCAAACCATTGTACTCCAATCCAACCCGCTTGTAGTGACCGGGTTTTTGGCTCTACTTCTGAGTGATGGTGACTTTAAGCTTGCTACCATCCTGAATCTCTATTCTTGCCTTGTGTTGGTTCTTTTCAGGCCTTTTTCAGAACCTAGAAGTATATACTAGAGGATAGCTGTTTAATATGATGATAGATCCCTTATTCTTGACTCTAATCCATCTATTGCCTATTGGCTTTGACATAATTATGTGTCCTTTCATCATCCTACCTATAGTAGAGGGTGGATCCTGTAGTCCTGACTTTATATTACATATTGGTATGGTTTGTGTAGGTACTCTGACAGAGCCAAGTGTTATTTCATCCTTCTTAGGCCTACAAGGCCCAGAACTAGAGAGACTCCATTTTGCTTTCTGTCCCTGCAGAACTGAGATGCTTGCAGGGTAAAGGTAATGTTTTAGTTATGAGGTGTTGTTCGCCCTAAGCGAACTGTAGAGAACCGGCCAGAGCTGAATCTAATCAGGAAGTGTCTCTGGGCTCAGGTCTCTAGACGAAACAAGCAGCTGGTCACTGTGGGAGCGTCTAGCGCAAGGAGCCTGGTACATGGAATCGGTGGGAGGAGGCTGCTGGCTGGAACTTTCCATGAGGAGACAGCATTCCATATTAGTGAAGTGCAGAGGCGGAGTCAGTCAGAAAGAGTTTGAGTTGGAAGGAGTTGAGTCGATGATTGGAGCAGAAAGAGTTGAGTTCAGAAGGAGTTGGAGCAGAGGAGAGAAGAAGAGACAGTGGATGCTTGGAACAGAGAGAAGTCAGTTAGTCAGTTTGTCAGTGAGACAGTTGGAGCCAGAGAAAGAAGAAGATGCTTGGAACAGAGAGAAGACAGACAGACAGTCAGTGAGCTGGAACCAGAGAGAGAAGCCAGAAGCAGTTGTGAACAGATGGTGTTTTGAACAGAGAGAAGTGAGATGATGTTTGGAACTGAAGGAAGCAGTCAGAAGCAGTTACTTATCAGAAGGAGTTGTGATCAGCTGGAGTCTGAAGTGATACCTTTTGGAAGAGACTGAAGTTATATTGTGGATTAGTCTGTGGGAGCAGCTGGAGTGAATTGGACATTGGAGCTGAGATAATTAGACAGAGTGAAGAAGCTAGTGGAGCGAACGGTTATCAGAGCGGCAGAAACTATTAGGCTGAAGTTGGAAGGTGGAGAGAGTTCGTGGGGGAGAGGAATCCAGTGCAGAGTGATCAGCGCAGATGCGTGTTTCTGAGACGAGCTAAGGCACAGACGAGAGAGGAACCCAGATGACAGCTAGAGCAAGACTTCATACTAATCAGGTGATATTTGTCCTTTACCTTTAAACATTAACCTTGTCCCTATTGTGTTGCTAATCCTTTTCCTTTCAGCGGTGTGCAGTCTATTTACAGTCCCTGTTAGTCACATGTGGATGTAGTATAGTAATAAAGCTTTACAGAGACCCCGCAGATCTGTGTATGTGTCTATTCCCATTTTACTTTTCAGGCTATGTGTTATAGTATGGTGTTATGTTATTGTAATAAAGATACCCCAGTTCTTAGTGAACCAGTGTATGCCTCATTCTTATACAGTAAAGGTAACCTGTTCTTCTAGTCAGGTGTTACTGCACGAACAGATGCTGCCCTTGATCAGGTAAGTGACCTCTGAATAATTAGGGAGAGAGGAGCCCTTGAGCTAAGAGAATAAGTTATACACTAAGTAATTCGGCCATTCCATAATATTATTGTACCCCAAGTGAATAGTGAGAGAAACTTCCCAACATAGAGAGAGAGAGCTGAAGGTATTCATAGGAAAGGGATCGTCGTTGGGATGCGGCGTTATACCCTCTGGATTGTGGCTTGTTTAGCGAGCACCAGGGAGGATACTGGTGTTTATACCCACCAGATTGTGGCTTGTTTAGCGAGTACCAGGGAGGATACTGGTATTTATACCCACCGGATTGTGGCTTGAGAGAGCACTGGTTGTGGCCAGTGTGTAATGGTATATAATCAGAACTGCTCCAGGGTAGATTAGTCTGGGCCCATGTGGTCGCAAGACTATGAGGTATGAGTGTGGTGTAGGGCATGGACGTCCTTAGTAATCAGTGAGTATTCCTAGTAATCCCTATAGATTTAGTGGTGTTTCTGATGATATGAGCTTGTATATTGCGAGTTCCCCATCCTCAGGTAGGTACCCAGGTGCCTGGATAGATGGGTCCTGAGGAGGGAGGTGGTTACGTTTTGGCTGGGTTGACGGTGCTCTGGTGAGCTGATCCTATCTGGTCTGAGAATCCGGTCATTACACCACTGTACTCCAATCTACCCCAGTCTACTCCAATCCAACCCATTGCACTCCAATCTACCCAGTCTACTCCAATCCAACCCATTGTACTCCAATCTACCCCAGTCTACTCCAATCCAACCCATCGTACTCCAATCTACTCCAGTCTACTCCAATCCAACCCACTGTACTCCAATATACCCCAGTCTACTCAAATCTAACCCATCGTACTCCAATCTACCCCAGTCTACTCCAATCCAACCCATTGTACTCCAATCTACCCCAGTCTACACCAATCCAACCCACTGTACTCAAATCTACCCCAGTCTACTCCAATCCAACCCACTGTACTCCAATCTACCCCAGTCTACTCCAATCCAACCCATTGTTCTCCAATCTACCCCAGTCTACTCCAATCCAACCCATTGTACTCCAATCTACCCCAGTCTACTCCAATCCAACCCATTGTACTCCAATACAACCCACTGTACTCCAATCTACCCCAGTCTACTCCAATCCAACCCACTGTACTCCAATCTACCCCAGTCTACTCCAATCCAACCCATTGTACTCCAATCTACCCGTCTACTCCAATCCAACCCACTGTACTCCAATCTACCCCAGTCTACTCCAATCCAACCCACTGTACTCTAATCTACCCCAGTCTACTCCAATCCAACCCACTGTACTCCAATCTACCCCAGTCTACTCCAATCCAACCCACTGTACTCCAATCTACCCCAGCCTACTCCAATCCAACCCACTGTACTCCAATCTACCCCAGTCTACTCCAATCCAACCCATCGTACTCCAATCTATCCCAGTCTACTCCAATCCAACCCACTGTACTCCAATATACCCCAGTCTACTCCAATCTAACCCATCGTACTCCAATCTACCCCAGTCTACTCCAATCCAACCCATTGTACTCCAATCTACCCCAGCCTACTCCAATCCAACCCACTGTACTCCAATCTACCCCAGTCTACTCCAATCCAACCCACTGTACTCCAATCTACCCCAGTCTACTCCAATCCAACCCATTGTTCTCCAATCTACCCAGTCTACTCCAATCCAACCCACTGTACTCCAATCTACCCCGTCTACTCCAATCCAACCCACTGTACTCCAATCTACCCCAGTCTACTCCAATCCAACCCATTGTACTCCAATCTACCCCAGTCTACTCCAATCCAACCCATTGTACTCCAATCTACCCGTCTACTCCAATCCAAACCACTGTACTCCAATCTACCCCAGTCTACTCCAATCCAACCCACTGTACTCCAATCTACCCCAGCCTACCCCAATATAACCCAATCCAGTTTTCCACCCTTCATTCCAATATTACACTCTAAACTCCACTGCAATCTATCCCATGCCGTATCAATCTCATCTCCAATTGACCCCACTCCAGTCTAGCACGATGTACTCCATTCTAGCACATTGTACCCCAGTCTACTCGCCTCTACCCAACTCTACCCTTCCCTGATGTACTCCATTCTAGCACATTGTACCCCAGTCCACTCCACTCTACCCAAATCTACCCTATTCCAGTCTACCACAATCCACTCAAATCTACCCCAATCCACTGCACCCCAATCTGCCCTATTCACTCCAATCCAGCCTTCCCCCCGCAATGTACTCAACCATCACTCAACCCTAATGTACCACTCTACACTCCAATCTACTGCACTCTACCTCACTCCACTCCAATCTCGATTCCATTCCAATTTATCCAATGCACTCCCCCACTCTACCCCATCCACTGCCCTCACTCTTCCCCAATATATCCCACTCTACCCCACTCCAATCTACCACACCCCAGTCTACTCTAATCTGCACGACTCCAATCTACCCCATTCTAGCTCTGTTATGTAAAAACAATAAAGGAAGGAAGAGTGTGAAACATGGTAGGAATAACGAAATTGTGATGAAACAACATCGAGAGGAAAGTGACAAAAGTAGAAGGTGAAAAGAGAATAAAGGGTAGAGAGAGGAAAAAGAGGAGACCGAATGAGCTTCAAGAAAAAATTCTTTTCTAGGTTATTCAGCCCAGGTGTTGGTGATTTCACGAAAAGTATTCATGCAATAGACGTAAATTGCAAGGACGTTCATGCAGGCCTCTTCTTCCACTGGCCTGTTGTGTCGTTTACATTTCTGTCCCTCCCAGTGCAGCCTAGAGCATGGTCAGAGGGTCAGTCAGCTCAATGACTGACTTCAAAGTGACCCCATTCTTACTTTCATAAGGAAGACATTGCGAGACCGCGTAGATCCTTTCAGTAACTGCTATAGCAAGTGTGCTATCTGAGAACAAAACAAATCCTAGCTCTTAGCTATTTGTTTTAGGCTCACAAGGACGAAGAAGCTTCTGCTAACAATAAAGTTTTGCAAAAGACATGAAGGTTCAAAACGAGCAGAGACAAAGTCAGAAGGCTGGCGGGCAACGTCAGACCTTTTTTCTTTGCCTGGTCCGGTTTCCCACTGTATTCTGTACCTATAGGGCCAGTTTTATATTCTGATAAAAATGACCACAAAGCACAGGCTCACCTGACTGTACATACATGGATGTGAGAAACTCAGAGGTCTGCTTGGATCTGAAACAATCATGCAGGAGGCCAAAGTATTCCAACACTGTGTTTCAACTACTCCGGCATCTACATATATGTTTTACTGCGCACATGACGGCAGACGTTGGCATTTGAAATAGTTGATTGCAGAGTTGGGGAGATCCAAACAGCTGGGACCTTATATCTGACACCCCTGTGTCCCTTACCACGGGCAAGACTCAAAATCAATGTCTCCACGGAAAAGGGCACGAGTCAGGAGCAGTCATTGTCGCAATGTGTAGTGTTCATAGAACGTTCGTGTAAAACAGCGCTATTCACAGCATTTCAAGAATCAAGGCACCAGTGATAGGAGGGGTGATTGGAAAGACAAACACTGTTATCCTGGTGGTCCCTAATGTTGAAAATGTCTCGCCCCAGCAGCCAGACCCAGCAGTGACTGAAGAATAGCTTTGCAAACTGCAGATTCCATGTGAGGTGAAACTCAGACGTGCGCCCGGAAGACGTCTCAAATCATGGGGGATAGAGGACATACCGCAGGAAAAGCCGAAGGACTGACCCCATGATGAAAAGCACACGGACAGGGGTTGTAAATACGGAGTCCAAACCTAAAAACTGTAAAAGATGAGCCCGCATTACTATCGATGCCCAGGCTGCTGGCGCAGGCCGCCTCTTAGTTCCCATTCTGAATAGTTGTCAAATAAAGAGACGGGCGCTGGAAGCAGGAATCTAGAGAACAGAATTTATTTCTCATGAGGAGAGCCTGTCATTTCGGACACGAAACACAGTGTCTGTCGGGAGGTGCTCTAACAAGTGAGCTGAGACTCCGTCTTTTATACTTTACAAAACACTTAGCATTACAATCATGACATTGTGATACAAGGAAAAGACATCCACATAATCCTCGTGTCAATCCTACCCCACATGTGTTCACAATAGGGACCCTTGACCTGCTGATAAGAGGGGAGGGCAATCACGCAGCTGAGTGTTCCGTCAACTGTTTTGGATGTGTGCGCCTGATCATGGCTCCGGGGGTGGGCTGGCCAGGATCAATAGTGGGTCCCTTGAAGAGGAGTGACTTCATACAATAAAGTGCAGTAAATGGTATCTCCTGGCTTAGGCGATGGCCTCGGACATGTGTGGTCAGTCGGACTCGGGGGAAGGGGTCATCAAAGGAGTGGTATCCATGCCGCGTGGACAATCGAGCGCGGAGGGAGTGCTTGTCAACAGAGGGGCATTCATGGAGGGAAAGGAGGTGTTGGTCAGGCGTGGCCGTGACTCCCAAGGACAGGGTCTTGCAGAAGAAGGTTTATGACTTGCCCGTGTGAGGGAGAAGGGGAAGGGGGAGCCAGGGTGTGCACAGGGACAGAGTCGCACAGAGAGAGAGATCTTATGACTCATGCATGAGAGAGCGGGGGCAGTCAGGTGCAGCTGGGGAGGGCTATGTCAGCTGAGGCGAAGGATGCCTCTTCAAGAGGAAATGGGGGGTTTGCGTGGGTCAAGCAGAAGGGCTGCCTTTCAGGGCAGGGTCGCGCAGAGGGAGAGGGTTTCATGGTCTATGCATGAGAGAGAGGGGGGGGGGGTTTCAAATACGCGCAGAAGGGAAGCCGGTGATTCTAATCTTAGGCGGGCAAAAGGCCAGGGTGCCTAAAATGGCCGTCATGTACACATGGGTACAGGCCTTTGCTGGCAGAGGGATGCAGTCAATGCTTTACGGTATTCATGGTGCGTGCAGGGAGAGGAGTGGGAAAAGGGAAATGAACGTTGCTTATGTACATCAATATTTCTAATTTTCTACAAAACAAGCATTTGCAATGCAATAAGTCTCGCATCAGGAAAGTCTGAGCTATTGGTATTGTAAATGACAAATTTTTTACTTATGTGTTGGTTTTGAAAATAGCGAAATAATAGCTTTGCCATTTACAATGCCAATAGTTTTAACTTTCGCAAATGTGACACCTATAGCATTTGTAATGCAATATGTGTTGTATTTACGTGACTTAGATGTATTGATATTACAAATAACAATGGCTTTTAATTTTTTTAAATAATTAAAACTTAAATAAAAGGTGTGGTATTTTATAATGGCAATAGCTTAATAGCTTAAACTTTTGTAAATAACTTTTGTGAAGATTACGTTCAGTGTATTTTATTGCGAGAAAATCCAAGAACAGAAGTGAAATATCTACATCTTTTTGTGACATTTGTAATAAAGCTTGAAACATTGAGAGAACATATTTGAATCAGTTGTTGTTGAATGGTTGCACAGATTGATGCTGTGTTGGCTCTGAATGATGTTGTAGTGGCGACAAGTGATGCTGTGGCGTTCAGTGATGCTGTGGTAGCACATAGTGATGTTGTTGTGCCCCTAAGTGATGCTGTAGTGGTGCCGAGTGATGCTGTGGTGATGCGATAGATAGTGAGGGCAATAGATAGATAGAGGGAGGGCGAAAGATAGATAGAGGGAGGGCGAAAGATAGATAGAGGGATGGCGAAAGATAGATAGAGGGAGGGCGAGAGTTAGAGGGAGGGCGAGAGATAGATAGGGGGGGCGAGAGATAGACGGAGGGCAAGAGATAGAAGGAGGGCAAGAGAGAGATAGAGATAGGGCGAGAGAAAGAGGGAGGGCAAGAGATAGAGGGAGGGCGAGGGATAGAGGGTGGGCGAGGGATGGAGGAAGAGTGGAAAGGCCAAGACAGTGAAGGGGCAGGAGAGAGTGAGACAGAAATAGAGGAAGAGTGGAGAGGCCAAGACAGGGAAGGGGCAGGAGAGAGTGAGACAGAAATAGAGGAAGAGTGGAGAGGTCAAGACAGTGAAGGGGCAGGAGAGAGTGAGACGGAAACTGAGACAGAGTGGAGAGGCCAATACAGTGAAGGGGCAGGAGAGAGTGGGACGGAAACAGTGGAAGAGTGAAGAGGCAAAGACAGTGAAGGGGCAGGAGAGAGTGAGACAGAAATAGAGGAAGAGTGGAGAGGCCAAGACAGGGAAGGGGCAGGAGAGAGTGAGACAGAAACAAAAGGCACATGGCGAATTGCAAACAAATGTGAACATTAACCATGCAAAAAAACAATAAAGCAAGGCGAAGTTGTGGTGTGTGTGGACCTAGCACTGTCTAGGCTCGGCCTAAAAAGAAGAAAGATCAGATTGTTTTATTAAAAAGCAATCATAACCATGGTGGTCTCCTGACCCCAGCAGACCACCATCCCTGTGGTGACTGCAATCTCTAATGGGTCACAAATTGCGACCCACCTCATTAATATTCATGAGATAGGTCTATTAGTGCGGCCCCACTAGGAAACGCTGTCTGTAGTCTGTACGTTTTCTTACACTAGGAATTACGATTTCTTAATTGTGAATCGGTAAAAATCGCAATTGCTATTTTTTGAGCAAGTGGCCCTGGTGAGCAGAGAGGTCAATGAGAGGGTTAATTCCGTGACATATGGAGATGACCACTGGGTGGGGAGGAGTGGCACAGCTGTTCTTGAAGAAAGAAAACATCCCGTTGTGTAACAGGATAAACTGTTGATGTTTCTGGAAGATACAGCAGGGAGCATGGTTTTCTCCCCACAGTCGGCCTCTACTGGTAATTTCTCTTAAGCAGTGCATGGTGACTGTGCAGTGGTCCGTGCATTTAAAGAGTTTAGCCAGTGCACACTTTCTCTCAGTGCTCTGTAAGCGGCCTGCAGATGTGCGCACCTACCTGTAGAGAGGGGTGTTTTAGGATGTACTGAGTCCCTCCAGGAGTCTGGGGCATGTAACGTGCTGTGCAATGGTGTGTGCATTGCACATGTGCATTTACACAGTTTAGCCAGTGCACGCTTACTTTCAGTGCTTTGTAAGCAGCCCGCAGATGTGTGCACCTACCTCTGGCGAGGGGTGTTTGAGGGTGTACTGCTGAGTACCCCCAGGAGTCTGGGGCGTGTCACGTGCTGTGCAATGGTGCGTGCAATGCACACGTGCATTTACACAGTTTAGCCAGTGTACGCTTACTTTCAGTGCTCTGTAAGCGGCCTGCAGATGTGCGCAGCTGCTTGTGGAGAGGGGTGTTTGAGGGTGTACTGAGTACCTCCAGGAGTCTGGGGCGTGTCACGTGATGTGCAATGGTGCATGCAGTGCACACGTGCAGCCCTCCCTTGCCATTGCCTCGTGTCCGAGGCCTGTGCCTTGCACTGATCCTGCCTCGGAGGTTACATGTGCTCTCGGTGGGCCTCAGTCTGCAAACCCTGGCTGCGGCTCAAACATTAAACGAACCCACATTGGAACCAAAAACCATTCGGAAAATAATGCGGCAAATTACTGCGCCCCTCGCATCAGGAGACGAAAACAGCCAAATATGAGCTTTCCTGCAGTTTCCAGAACTGCATTTTTTTCGTAGAATTGTCTTTAATCAAATCCACGATGCGCGGCTCACAAATATTTAGAGTCGAATAATCCCGTCAGCAATTAGAGCAAAGAAACGCGGCACACGCCGCTTCTGGCTGTTAGGAAAGTCTGATATGTACTTAATAGCCGACAATCCCAAGGAATGCAATGAAACAAATCTATAATTAGGGTGACCATATTTTTTTTTTAAAAAGCGGGACATTTATCAACAAGGGGGACTCTGCCTTTCGAGACGAGACACAGGAAGCCAGGCAGGACTGCCCGGGACTTCCTGCTTGAGGGTGGGGCCACCAGCACAGACAGGAAGCGTACAGGAGCCTGCCCCGCGCTCCTGTGACGAGGAGGGAGCCAGCGTGTTACACCAGCGGGGCTCCAGTGCTAAGGGAGAGCCCCGTCTGCTGCTGGATTGGACCGCTGCCGCCAGGAGCATGGGGAGAGAAGCAGAGGGGGCTCGAGGCACATTACCGGTGCCTGCCCCCGCCGCCTTCCAAGCCCGTGCAGCCGCCACCACTGCGGGACGAGAGGAGCCTGAGAGACCCGGTGAGTAGGGTGGGGGGGCTGTGTGTGTGCACGTGAGCCCGTGAGTGGAGTGGGGGGTGTGCGTGCATGGCTATGTGTGAGCGCGTGAGTGGGGGGTGCGTGCGTGGCTGTGTGTGTGCGCGTAAGCCTGTGAGTGGTGGGGGGTGCGAGTGTGGCTGTGTGTGTGCGCGTGAGCCCGTGAGTGGTGGGGGGGGGTGTGAGCGTGGCTGTGTGTGTGCACGTGAGCCCGTGAGTGGTGGGGGGTGCGAGTGTGGCTGTGTGTGTGTGCGTGAGCCCGTTATTGGGAGGGGAGAGGGGGGTATGTTTGTGCGTGTGCGATCCACCTATTCAATATTAGAAAATTGGTGTGGGAGCACACTGCTTCACCTCCCAGCAGGGTCACCCCTAAGCATCATGGAAGATGTAGTCCGACAAGCGAGTACACTTGCAAAGTCTTTAGAGTGTTTCACCAGGTGGGTGCAGATTAGTGCTGGCCATCTCTGGACACGTGTTTCTAGATTATTATCTGTCATCAGCAGAGATTAGGCATTATTTGGGGTTGCTGATCAGGCTGCCGTATCCTTGGAACGTAGTATCTCTCCAGGCGCGCAGGTGCCTCTCCACAAGCTTGTCAGCCCACAGCGGCTCGAGGGAGCCTTCAAGTAGAAAATTGGTGTGGGAGCACACTGCTTCACCTCCCAGCAGGGTCACCCCTAAGCATCATGGTAGATGTAGTCCGACAAGCAAGTACACTTGCAAAGTCTTTAGAGTGTTTCACCAGGTGGGTGCAGATTAGTGCTGGCCATCTCTGGACACGTGTTTCTAGATTATTATCTGTCATCAGCAGAGATTAGGCATTATTTGGGGTTGCTGAGCAGGATGCTGTATCCTTGCAACGTAGTATCTCTCCAGGCGCGCAGGTGCCTCTCCACGAGCTCGTCAGCCCACAGCGGCTCGAGGGAGCCTTCAAGTAGAAAATTGGTGTGGGAGCACACTGCTTTACCTCCCAGCAGGGTCGCCCTTAAGCATTATGGTAGATGTTGTCCGACAAGTGAGTACACTTGCAAAGTCTTTGGCGTGTTTCACCAGGTGGGTGCAGATTAGTGCTGGCCATCTCTGGACAAGTGTTTCTAGATTATTATCTGTCATCAGCAGAGATTAGGCATTATTTGGGGTTGATGAGCAGGCTGCCGTATCCTTGGAACGTAGTATCTCTCCAGGCGCGCTGGTGCCTCTCCACGAGCTCGTCAGCTCGTCGTTATTACTTAAAGGCTCCCTCGAGCTGCTTTGAGCTGACGAGCTCGTGGAGAGGCACCTGCGCGCCTGGAGAGATACTGCGTTCCAAGAATACGGCAACCCGACAACAATAGATGCTTTGTTGGACGCAGTGCTTCGCACTGCTACACCACCTCGACCTAAAAATGGAAACACAGACATCCTGTGATTCTCTGCAGATAACACCCCCTGGGCAGGCCTCAACTCCCTTTCACCACTGGACAGGCCTCAACTCCTCTGCTTCCCTAGGAAAGGCCTCGCCTAATCTGAGCCCCCTGGACAGGACTCACCTCCTCTGCACCCCCTGGACAGGCCTCACCTTCTCTGCATCCCTAGGAAAAGCCTCACCTCCTCTGCACCCCTGGACATGCCTCACTTTTTCCGCACCCTGTGGACCGGTCTTACTTCTTCTGCACCCCGTGGACCGGCCTTACTTCCTCTGCACCCCCCTGGAGATGCCTCACCTCCTCTGCCCCCCAACTTGACAGGCCTAACCTCTCCTGCACCCCTCAAGCACAGGACAGGCCTCAGCTACTCTGCCCCCTCTGGACAGGCCTTACCTCTTCTTCATCATTAAGGACAACCCTGCCTCCGCTGCACCACCTGAACAAGTCTAACCTCCTCTCTACACTGATGGACAGACCTTACTTACTCTGCACCTTTCTTAGACAGGGCTCACCTTCTGTTCACCCCTATCAGGACAGGCAACCCTCCTGGACAGTTCTCAAACCCTCTGCACCCCAAAAGCACAGGACAGGCCTCACCTCCTTTGCACCCCCAGCACATGACAAGCCTCACCTCCTCCGCACCACTTGGACAAGCCTCACTTCCTCTGCACTCCGAAGCACAGGACAGGTCTCACCTCCTCTGCACCCCTCTGGGCATTTTTCACCTCATCTGCACCCCCCTGGACAGGCCACACCTTTTCTGCAACCCTGGACAGGCCTCACCTCCTCTGCACCTTTGGACAGGCCTCACCTCCTCTGCACTCCTGCACAGGCCCCTCCTCCTCTGCACCCCTGGACAGGCCTCTCCTCCTCTGCACCCCTGACAGGCCTCTCCTCCTCTGCACCCCTGGACAGGCCTCTCCTCCTCTGCACCCCTGACAGGCCTCACCTCCTCTGCACCCCTGCATAGGCCCCTCCTCCTCTGCACCCCTGGACAGGCCTCTCCTCCTCTGCACCCCTGACAGGCCTCTCCTCCTCTGCATCCCTGGACAGGCCTCTCCTCCTCTGCACCCCTGGACTGGCCTCTCCTCCTCTGCACCCCTGCACAGGCCTCACCTCCTCTGACCCTGGACAGGCATCGCCTCCTCTGACCCAACCCGCCTAAACCCCCGGAGAGGCCTCACCTTCTCTCACCCCCCCCACCCCACAGCAAAACAGTGGACGGACCTAAACTCATCTGAAACCCCCATCACATGACAGGCCTCACATCCTCTGCACCCCCTGGACAGTCCTCACCTCTGCACCCCCAGCACAAGACAGGCCTGACTTAATCTAAACCACCCCTGGACAGTCCTCACCTTCTCTGCACCACCCCTGGACAGGACAGGTCTCACCTCCTCTGCATCCCGTGGCCAGGCCTCACCTCCTCTGCATCCCTTGGACAGGCCTCACCTCCACTGCATCCCCCTGGGCAGGCTTCAGCTCTTCCCACGCATTGGATCGGCCTCACCTCCTCTGCACCCCCTGGAAAGGACAGTCCTCACTCCTCTGCATCCCTCCAGGACATGCCTCATCCCCTCTGCATCCCAAAAACACAGGACAGGCCTCACTTCCTCTGCTCCCCTTAAACAGGCCTCACCTCCACTGCAACCTACACGACAGGCCTCACCTCTTCTGCACCCTGTGGACACCACCGTGGCACCCCTTTGGAGAGGCCTTATCTCCTCTGCACCCCCTGGACAGGACTCTTCTCATCTGCACCCCCAGCACAGGACATGTTTTACTTCTCTGCACACCGCTGGACAGGCCTCATCTCTGTACCCTGAAGCACAGGCCAGGCCTCATCTCTTCCTCACCCCCTCGACAGGCCTCACCTCCTCTGCACCCCCCCGGACAGGCCTAACTTCGTGCACCCCCTCAAGCACAGAATAGGTCTCAGCTACTCTGCCCCTTCTGGACAAGCTCCTCTTCATCGCTAAGGACAAGCCTTGCCCCCTCTTATGCACCCCTTGGACAGGCCTCATCTCCTCCTCACCCCCATGACAGGATTCACTTCATCTGCCTTCCCCTCGACAGGCCACACATTTTCTGCACCCCTGGACAGGCCTCACCTCTTCTGCACCGCCTGGACAGGTATCTTCTCCCCTGCACCCTTTGGAAGAGGCGTGGAGTACCGGCCAGGGTTCAGCACCATGTGACTCTGTGCAATAGCTTGCTTAATTTTCCTGACGGCCCCAGCGCCTTGATGCCCT
This sequence comes from Lissotriton vulgaris, assembly GCF_964263255.1. Taxonomy (NCBI): domain Eukaryota; kingdom Metazoa; phylum Chordata; class Amphibia; order Caudata; family Salamandridae; genus Lissotriton; species Lissotriton vulgaris. Next base: position 68,933,566 of record NC_141685.1, on the reverse strand, counting down.
TGGGCAATTGTTCGCGCTTTTCAAATACTGGATTTATTCCTGGATACAGGCCTCACCTCTTATGCATCCCCATGAACAGTGCTCATCTCCTCTGCACCCACCCACCCCCCTCCCCCCCCAAGAAGAAGACAGGCCTCAACTGCTCTGCATCCCTTGTACAGGCCTCACCTAATCTGCACTCCCTGGCAGGCCTCACCTCCTCTGCACCCCTCGACCGGACTTATGGCATCTGCACCCCCTGGACTGACCTCACCTCCCCCCCCCCCGCAGCCAAACACAGGACAGGCCTTGTAGGAGAGTAGGGTCTGCTTTCCTATGGTCACCCCATTTTTTTGCTTTTTGCTTCACTGGTTTTCGACTTAATGTGGCTGTGGGGCTGCTAATCAGACCCACAGCCCTGCTGTTCTCTCTCTAAATTCACACCATGTACTTTAGGTACATCACCAATTGGGATTTGGGTCACTCTTATGAGTCCCTGTACAGTGTACTATAGGTACCCAGGGCATAGGTGCACCCAAGGCATACCAGGGGTTGCAGCATATCTTTTGCCACCCCTGGCTGGCCATCCAAACTGAAACTGACACAACTGGCTTATCACTCGGCTGGGGCAAGGTCGTGTAATCACCCCTTGCTTAGATATAGTATTCCTATGTCTAACCTTATATCTAGACACATATACACCTATTAGTCACTCCTATGACAGGCCTTAACAATCCTAAAGGCAGAGTGCTTGGTTTTATGTGAGATGGTGCTCTAGCATGAGCTGAGCCTGTCTGCAGCTTTCGGAACCATGTCCTTATAGCTGTTCTAGGATATTGCCATACCATATACTCTTAAGTGCATTATGAACCTCGCGGTCAGATGCTAACTTTGGTTTGGCTTTATCAAAACATGTCGTGTAAGGTGTCATACGCTTTGGAATACTACCCCCTCGCCAATTCTGGTGACAGGGGTAGCATTCCACCCTTCTAGAGGGAGAAGAAATGTTACTTCCATTAATCCCGGTTAAAGTTAACCAGAGCCTCAGCATCACAAAATGGACACTGCTGCCACAAACACAAGTCTGACCTCCTGCTGCTGGGAGTCCTTCCAGCGAGGGAGGCTTGGACAATAGGTTTCCTGTCACAGGGAGGTGCTAGCACCACCCCAGACAGGCTATAGTGAATTGGGGCAGGGAGGGCTGAATGAAATGAGACACTGCCTGGGGCACAGAAGGTGTCCCATGCATAGTCCAGTTCAAACCGGTGCTGGGGCACTCCAGCCCCAGCTCTGGCGCAAAACTGGACAAAGGGAAAGGGGTGTAACCACCCCCTTCCTGGGTCCCACTCATAGGAGGGACCTAGCAGGTAATCCAGCCCCTAGATTTGGTATATAGGTAGGAGCTGAGTCCCAAGACTTTAGATTTTTTCCTGACTGAAACTCTGAAACGAAACTCTGGACCTTCGACATCCTACTCGACGAAGAAGACTGAAGAATCTCCCTTGTGGTCAAGGAGTGACCACCCTGTGCAAGCAGGCACTATCAAGCGCTCAATGGTTTGCTTTGTCGTTGCTCCCGCCGGAGACCGAACTCAGAGCCTGACAAGACCTGGACTTCCAGACATCCAACAGCCCGATCCACAGCCACAGCAAAGCTGAGAACCACGGAGGCTCGGAGAGACGTGGGACCGGCCATCTTGTAAAGCCAGTGAGAAGCTTTCTGTGCAGCTTCTGAGGCACCCTCGAAGTTGTGCATTGGGGATTGAGAAGCCCCAGCCCCGAGCATTCACTGCACCAAAGATCACCTCTCCACACTCACCGAGTGCTGCGTGGGGCCCTTTTGCATTTTCCTGCTCGACGCGTCTGTCCGGTCACTTGCCCGTTGGCTAGTGGCCTCTGTGATGACAAAAACTCGAAATCTACACCACTGGTCTGGTTGCTCCAGACTGGCCCTTGCTTCCCTGCGAAGGAGAAGCCCCTCAGTCCTTGCTGGCCTGAGTAAGAAGCCCTCTTCGAATCCTGCGTAGGTTGCCTTTGCCAAGGCTTGTTGACTCCAATCCAGAAGCCGACACCGCTGACAGCGAGAGCCTTTGTGGGACAGTCCGTTCCCAGCTCCTGGTCATCGTCGATACCTCCTGGTCCACGTGGCAGCAGAGACAAGCTTCGCGACATCACCTGATTGCTTCACGACATCGCCTGGTTACTTCCTGGTTCCATCCTGGTCACTGGCTAGTGACCCAGACTCTGTCCCCTCTGCTTTCAGGTACTCTTCATCCTCGATCCACCCTTGAATCCAACCAGACTCTTCTATCCTGGTCACCTGCAGCATCTTTTCTCCAAGGCTCCATAGAACTCCACGACAAAACCCAACACACTTGGGACCTATGAAGTATTTCGGGGTTCCCAAGGCCTACACGCTCCGGAGATAACCCACTCACACTCAAGAACTGTTGGCACGGAAACTGTAAAAGGCAAAGAACAAGTTTATTAAGACCCCATGGGGTGGTGGTACACTCAAACAGCACCCTTCGGTAATGCAAGAGGTATCACACCGAACATCGGTGTGACCCCGTTTATATACAGTTTAGGGGTAATAAAAGATAGGCGGCACAAGTTAAGACATAGTTTCGAGACATATATGGTCATGTTTTGGAATACTGCCAGCTCATTGGAGGGGGCACAACTCCGCTGGTCAGTTTGGTGCACATTCCTGAAGATCTACGGGTCAGTTGGAGCTGCGCATGTGCGGCTTGACCAGTACTAAAAATAGCCTGTTGCTGGGCAGACAAGAGTGGTCAGTGGAACGGACAACGGACTAAAGGGCACGTCGGCCACGAGGCCGCTCATGATCTAAGATGGCCGCCGTAACATTCAAAATGGCGTTTATCATATATAGCCAAGTTAAGGAGGACAACGTGTAGGTTCAGCTAATCGCTAATGCGAACGGGCCAATTACGACACCTATGCACCCGCTTCCTGTGGGTGAGGTAACGCGAGTACTGCAGTGCTCCTGTGAAGATTAACTAGTTTCCTAGTTTCAAGTGGTTAGCTTCTAGTCCAGTCAGAAGACTCCTAAATCTTTAACTTTCTAACTTTATGCACTCATTGACTTCTAAGTGTGCACGCGTGTGCATTTAGACTCTGCACCTGCATCCCGTGGGCCTCCTGCTTCCTAACTACTGTTAGTCCAGTGTAGTCCCAGCGATTCCCAAGGCCCTAGGCCTTTCCATTGTTTGTGACGTGGTTCTTATACCACTATTTTAGTATATGGTTTAGCGCGCCACCAGGGCCTATCCATTTTGTGCAACTTATTGTATGTTATATTGAGTTACCTGTTATGTGCTCGTGCTTCTGTGCTCATAAAGAGTTCAGGGGATTGATATATATTTTGAATATATAACCTATGTGGTGTCCTTTCATTTGGTATCAAAAGGATTGCATATGGTAAAACAGCTGGCTTCACAGGCCCTCTTGAGTTTAGCCTAAGACTGCTTTTGTCCATGCTACCCCTAGGATAGCTGGTCTATAAGGTTGACTTTACAACCATCACCATAAGGGTGTTTGGACTGGTGAAAGGTGCTCACTAGAATAGTGAACATCAGATACCAGGTCAACTTCTCACAGGCCTGACCTCCTCTGCAACTCCCAGCACAGGACAAGCCTTACTTCCTCTGCACCCCCCTGGACAGGCCTCACTTCTTCCGCACCCCCTGGAGAGGCCTCTCCTCTGCACCCCAGGACAGGCCTCACCTTCTCTGAACCCCTGGATAGGCCTCACCTCCTTTGCACCCTCTGGACAGGCCTCACCTCCTCTGCACCATCTGGACAGGCCTCACCTCCTCCGCACCCCCTGGACTGGCCTCACCTCCACTGCGGCCCCTGGACTGGTATTACCTCCTCTGACCCCCCTCTATCCCCAGAGAGGTGTCACCCTCTCTGCACCCCCAGCACAGGACAGTCATTACTTCCTCTGCACCCCCAGGACAGGCCTCGTCTCCTCTACACCCCCTAGACTGGACTCACCTCCTCTGCAACCCCTAGACTGGACCTACCTTCTGGACACCCCCTGGGTATGCCTTGCCTCCTTTGCACTCATTTGACAGGCCTCACCTCCACTGCACCCCCCTGGACAGGCTTCACCTCCTCTGCACCTTCTGGACAAGCCTCAGCTCCTCTGCACCCCCTGGACAGGCCTCATCTCATCTGCACCCTTGGACAGGCCTCGCCTCCTCTGCACACTTGGACTTGCCTCACTTCTGTAGAAGGGGATCTCTGTGTATAGTCATAATCTAGTGAATAGTCCCGCTCATGTGCGGGGGCCCCGGAGCAATCAAAAATAATCTCTTAAACTGTCTTTATGTGCAGTCCTGCATAGATACTTAAGAGAGAATTTAAAGACAAATAATGCAGCCTATACTTATCAGGTTACACTGTCCAGTACTTCAACTAGATATTCCACCAAAATTAAATGCAGCACAGCCTGCCAAGTTTCTCTCATAGAAAAACTTCCCCTTTTTACCAAGAAAGCCTCTGGAAGATAGAGAGGAAGGGGTGAACAGACAAGCCCCATAGGCTGCCATTATGTGGCTCAAAAAGGGATACTGTGCCTTTAAGGAAACTTTCTAGGACTCTCAGTATCCCAGAATGCACAGCAGCTCCCCTCCACTTTCAGTTATTTTTTCCGGCTCCTGCTAGCAGGACCCTGGGTCATTGAGCTCTCCCTTTTTAGGGTTTATTTCAATTTTTTTGGCACTTTTAAAGTGTTAGAGTGTGTTCACTCAACGTGTTTTTGAGCCTTCTTTAATTACTGGTATTTTTCTGGTAATTCTGAGCCCTCATTTATCAAATATGCCTGCCTTATTTGATAGAGTGCTCTAGGAAGAAGGCCAAGTCCGATCCACACGAGGTGTGTGTCCTGTGTCTCCCTTCTGCACATGTTCCTGAAGAGTGTGAGATCTGCCAGACTTTCACCTCCAGGACCCTGAAGGACAGACAGAAGATCAGGCTCCAAGGACTGGAGCAAAGAAAACATCAAGGTCAAGGTGGGTCTGGGAATGATGGATCTGCTTCATCTGCCCGTGCTGAGGCCTCTGGGGGGCTCCCCAGTGAGAAGAAGGCCAGAAAACGCCACCAGTCTCTGTCGACATCGATATCCTCGACGTCGGCGTCGAGAGGAATGACCACGGTCTGTTCCCCATCTCCCCAGGGCTCTGGGTCGAAGCGGCGTCGACGTTCGGCGTCGAGGGGACTGACGTTGAGACCTCCGTAGATGTTGACGTCGGGTACAGATTAATTGTCATCGTCAAGTCATCGACGTCGAGAGAAGTCACGACGGCACCGGCGCTCGCCGTTGAGGCGACACCGCCGTTCGACGTCGACATCGACTAGGCGTTCGACGTCGAAGAGGAGATCGTCGACGTCGAGAAGATCATCGGCGTCGAGATGAAGAGCGTCGAGGTCATGGAGATCTTCGACGTCAAGAAGGAGAAGTCCGGCGTCGAGACATAGATCATCGACATCCAGACGCCATTCGTCGGCGTCGAGAAGGCGTTCGTCGACGCCGAAGAGGCGCTCGGCGCCTAAGAGGAAGGCTTCGTCCTCCAGGAGACGTTCTGACGCCAGAAGCTCCTCCAGATCATCGGGGGCAAAGCGACAAGGTCGTTCACCGACAGGGGGCACGGCCTCTTGGTCTCCCCTGTCGGGTCAGGCTAGTAAGAAAAGGAGAGAGAAGTCTCCAGGCTCTGTGTACTTTGTGGTATACTCGCCCCCTAAACCGAGGTCGCCTTCACCACCGCCTCCGTTGCCAGAGGATCCGCCCCCTCGGATTCCGCCCCCACCTCCTCCTCAGCACCCTCCTCCTCCGCCGCCTCATGGGCTGCCACCGAATCCACTTCTGCCAGCTCATGGGCGGCCGCCTGCTCCACCGAGGTCGACCTCGTTGCCACGCTTTCCGACTCTGCCTGCAGGGCCTCTTCTTCCGAGGCTTCCGGTCAGGCCGCCACAACTTCCGCCTCTGAGACCAGTGGAACGACCAAGGCCGAGGAGGTCTAGATCCCGCTCCGGCCAGAGAGGGAGATCCAGGAGTCGCCGTTGTTCGTCTACTAGATCTAGACGGTGCCACAGGAGGGACAGGTCTAGATCTCGTACGGATTCGTCCAGCGCCAGGGGCTACTCTCCTACTCTGTCGGGGTCCCCTTGGACGAGGGTGTCGCCTGTGGACGACATTATATCCTTCCAGGATGTACTGCTGAGAGGGGTGAGCAAGCTGGGCATAACGCTTACTGTGCCCACACCGACGACCTCAGTCATTTTTGAGACCCTTCATAAGAAGCAATTGTCTCGACCTCTGTTGCCGTTAGTCCCGGGATTGGAGGAGCCCGCCATGGAGTTGTTCCTCACTCCTGCGACTACGAAATCAGCCCCCTCCAGGCTCCAAAAGAAGTACAGGGCTCCTGACTCGGACCCAGCATTTCTCAGGATGGATTCAGCACCGGATTCGGTGATAGTGACGGTGGCGCGGAAACAACATTCCACCACCCCGTCATCTACAGTGCCTCCGGACAAGGAGAGCCGCTGGATAGATTTGGCAGGCAGAAAGATCTGCGGGACGTCTGCCACCTCCATGAAGGCCGCAAGTGCATCGGCGTTGTTGGGAAGGTACGATCGGGCTCTGTGGGAGTCCCTCCAACAGTTGGCTGACCTCCTTCCCAAGGAGAAGAGGGAGGATTTCATGGAGATCCTGAACGAGGGGCTGCTGGTCTCTAATCAACTGATCAGCACAGCTGCGTATTCATCTCTCCTGGCAGCCCACGGGTACAGCCATGGAGTCAACCTGAGACGTCATGCCTGGTTGCGGCTTACGTCCTTGAAACCTGAGGCCCAACAGAGGGTGGCCAACTTACCCTCTTTGGCAAGCACGCTGACGATGAAATGGCCCAGATGAAGGCTGAAGCTGAAACCCTGACGGCTGTCGAGTTGGAGAAGCCCAAGGAACAAAAGAAGACCTACCGCCCGTTCCAGAGACGGTACGGGGTGCAGGGCAGGGGGCGAGGCCAGCAAACTGGACAGCAACAACAACAGCAGTTCCAGAGGAGGCCCTTCCAAAAACGTCAGAAGGGCCGGGGTGGGCAGCAATCTGCCACTGCAACCAAGGGCCCGGCCGGGTCTAGGCCCTGAGCTGTTACTTTCCCGTCCTCTGTTACCCACTCCGGTGGGGGGAAGTGTCCAATACTAACTGGCAGAGTGGAGAAAAATTACTCAGGACAAGTGGGTGCTGAATATTGTTTCCAATGGATACAGTCTTCGATTCATCAGCCCGCCTCCAGCAATTCCACCTGTTTGCTCGCAGTTTCAGCTGTGCGAGCTACAGGCGGAGGCCAATACCCTGTTAAGAAAAAGGGCGATAGAAGACGTCCCTCTGTCTCAAAGGGGAAGAGGTCTATACTCACGGTTCTTTCTGGTATGCAAGAAAGACAAGAACGAGTTCAGGCCCATTCTGGATTTGCAGCAAGCAAACAAATGGATTCGCAGGGAAAGGTTTTGCATGCTGTCTTTGCACAAGATTTACCCTCAGCTGCAAAGGGGAGACTGGCTGTGCGCGATAGACCTACAGGATGCATACTTTCATGTGCCCATTGAAAAGAAATACCGGAAGTTCCTGCGATTCCAAGTCGGCGCCAATCATTATTAATACACAGTACTACCCTTCGGGCTGAAGTCTGCGCCCAGGACCGTTTCAAAATGCATGGCAGTGGTAGCGGCACACCTGAGAAAGAACAAGGTGTTTGTCTACCCGTATCTGGACGATTGGTTGATCAAGGCATCCTCCTTCGCGGAAGCTCAATCGCACTTCCAGAAGACGTCGTTCTCTTGAACAAGCTGGGGTTACACATCAACATGTCCAAGTCTGTCCAGACGGCGGTCCAGTGCCTCCAGTACTTGGGAGCCTCCATCAATACGCTGTCAGCAAGCGTGTCTCCTTCAGAGGAGAGACGTTTATCACTCCTTCAGAAGGCTCAGGCTCTTATGACCGTTCCATCTACAACAGTGAGGATGGTGTCTTCTCTACTTGGGTCGATAGCCTCCTGTATCTTCCTCACGCCACACGCACGTCTGCACATGAGACCGCTGCAAGAGTGTCTGGAGGATCCGTGGGACCAGAGGCGATTGAAGTGGGACAACAAAATACGACTGTCTCTGCATGCTCTGCAGTCTCTGAAATGGTGGTGTTCAGAGGAGAACCTCCTCAAAGGGGTTCCCTTCCACAAGGACATTCCCACTCAGACGATCGTGATGAATGCTTCTCTCCACGGCTGGGGAGCGCATTCCGGAGAGTTACAGATACAAGGAACGTGGTCCCCGACCGAGTCCACGTAACATATCAATTTCCTGGAACTCAGAGCGGTTCACTTGGCACTGAAGGCCTTTCATCCGTCCTTTCAGACCAACTCTCTGCTTGTACAGACGGACAATACGAGCACGATGTATTACCTCAAAAAGCAGGGGTGTTTGAGATCGCGCCTTCTGTCGCAAGAGGCGCAGGCGATCTGGCACTGGCTGCTGGCCAGAGGACTGACGATAACGGCTACCCATCTGCCAGGTGTGCAGAATGTTCAGGCGGACGCGCTGAGCAGACTGATTCAGGAAAACCACGAATGGGTCACAAACGACGAAGTACTCAGAGACGTCTTCGCCAGGTGGGGCACTCCAGACGTGGATCTGTTCGCCACCGCCGAAAACAGCAAATGCCGAGACTTCGCGTCCTGGTATTACCAGCAGGGGACGCTGGGGAATGCGCTATGGATCAACTGGTCGAACAGCTTTCTGTACGCTTTTCCACCCATTCCCCTGATTCCGGCGGTGCTCATCAAACTGTCCCAGTCCAGGGTGCGGATGATCCTAATTGCCCCGGAATGGCCCAGAGAGTGGTGCTTCACTGGTCTCTCCTTCCGCACATATGGCTGCCGTGCCGGCCGGACCTTCTCACGAAGTTTGGGGGACAGATGGTACACCCCAACCTCTCGTCTTTGAGTTTGGCGGCATGGCTCCTGAGATATATGGCCATTTGAATCTCCCTGCAGATTGTATGGACATACTGAAGGAGGCTAAGAGATCTTCCACTAGGACTTCTAATGCTTACAAGTGGAAGAGATTCTGCATCTGGTGCAAGTCCGAGAACTATGATCCGACGACATGTAAGGAAGATGTCATCCTTCCATACCTTTTTCATTTGGCGCAGTCTGGCCTTAACTTCCATTCCATTAAGGTCCATCTAGCTGCGCTGACTGCCTACAGGAAATGCCCTTCACAGACTTCCTTTTTCCAAATTTCTGTGATGAAGGAGTTTTTGGAAGGCTCGAAGAAAGTGTTTCCTCCTGTTCGTCTTCCCTCACCTTCATGGGAATTGAATGTGGTGCTGTCCAGATTGATGAAGGAGCCTTTGGAACCTATTCATAAGGCTTTGCTGCAGCACCTGTCCTGGAAGGCGGCGTTCCTTGTGGCCATTACATCGGCCCGCAGGGTGAGTGAAATTCAGGCATTGTGTTGCCAAGAACCTTATACTGTATTTCATGCTGCTGAGGTTGTAATGCGTACTCACCCTAAGTTTCTTCCTAAGGTTATTTCTGATTTCCATGTTAACCAGACTATACCGTTACCTACATTTTTTCAGAATCCTTAATCTCCAGCGGAAAGATCTCTTCATTCCCTGGATGTCAGAAGGGTGTTGAAATATTATCTTGATAAAACCAAGGATATTCGTAGGTCAGACCAATTGTTTATCAACTATGGGTCAGTCAGGACTGGTCTTGCTACCTCTAAACAGTCCATCTCGAGGTGGATTGTGTCCTGTATACAATTGTGCTATCAAAAGGCTAACAAGACCTTAGGGGGTAAGCCTAAGGCTCATTCCACCAGGGGCAAAGCGGCCACAACAGCGCTCCATAATGTTCCCATTGCAGAGATCTGCAGGGCTGCCACTTGGAAGACGGTCCATACCTTTGCTAAGCATTACTGTCTGGACTCTGATGCCAAGGCAGATGCTCAGGTTGGGCAGGCTTCGCTGCAAAATCTGTTCGCACAGTAGTGGTGTTGTATTTCTTCTTCTCCACCGCCGCTTTGGTGTTGGGGATGGGCTTGCCATTCTATTCACTAGATTATGACTATACACAGAGATCCCCTACTACAGAAGGAGTAGTTTCTTACCTGTAACTCCAGTTCTGTAGTAGGGGTATCTATGTTATAGTCATAAGCGCCCGCCCTCCTCCCCGGTGGACAAAGATGTTCATGTACTGAATGCTACAGGTCGAGCTTTATATACCTCCAAAAAGAACTGAAAGTGGAGGGGAGCTGCTGTGCATTCTGGGATACTGAGAGTTCTAGAAAGTTTCCCTAAAGGCACAGTATCCCTTTTTGAGCCACATAATGGCAGCCTATGGGGCTTGTCTGTCCACCCCTTCCTCTCTATCTATAAGTTTTTCTATGAGAGAAACTTGGCAGGCTGTGCTGCATTTAATTTTGGTGGAATATCTAGTTGAAGTACTGGACAGTGTAACCTGATAAGTATTTACTGCATTATTTGTCTTTAAATTCTCTCTTTAGTGTCTATGCAGGACTGCACAGAAAGACAACTTAAGAGATTATTTTTGATTGCTCCGGGGTCCCCTCAAATGAGCGGGACTATTCACTAGGTTATGACTGTAACAGAGATACCCCTACTACAGAACTGGAGTTACAGGTAAGAAACTACTCCTTCCTCTGCAAACCCTAGACTGGACTCACCTCCTCTGCATCCCCTGGCAGGACTCACCTCCTCTGCATCCCCTAGACTGGACGCACCTCATCTGCACCCCTTGGACAGGCCTCACCTCCACTGCACCATTCTGGATAGGCCTCACCTCCTCTGCAACCCCTGGACAGGCCTCACGTCCTCTGCACCACCCTGGAAGGGAAACATCCGTTACAACGCGGATGTTTCAATGCGGTGCTGTTACGACGCGTCCGTAACAACGCAAGTCGTTACCACGACTTGCGCTGGAGGGCGCTAGAAGATTAAAAATAGTAAATTTACTATTCCAACACCTTCCCTAGTGTCCACGGGGACTGGTGTTAGAATAGTAAATTATACTATTCGAAATCCGCGCCCCCAACGCAAGTCGTGGTAACGACTTGCGTTGTAAGGGACGCGTTGTAACAGTACGCGTTGTGACGGTACGCGTTGTACCGTCATACATCCACCCAGGACAGGCCACACCTCCTTTGCACCACCCTGGACAGGCCTCACCTCCTCTTCACCCCTGGACAGGCCTCAAGTCCTCTGCACCACCCTCGACAGGCTTGTGCTATTCTTTATTTCTGTTGTTTTAAGACTGCTATCAGGCTTACTAGCAGGTTTACTAGCTCTGAGTAGGCAACGAGCAGATGTAGACGCCGGTATCTGTATCTAGGTACGTGCTTGTTAGCTGGTACGCTTTGTAAGATCTAATGACGCTCTATCTAATTGATTGGCTTTAATAGGGATGTATGTCATTCGTTTGCACTTGCATTTTACGTCAGATCATGGATGATTCGCAAAGTGTAGTAGTTTTTATAGTAGTTTTTATATGAACTGTGCTTATGCACCATTCATGTGCTGTAATTATCAATGTTTTTATTGCTATGGCATAAACTGCTGACAATAAACTTTTGACATTAAGTACCATACCTGCAGGAAATCTCAGTGGGTTGTGCGAGGCTACATTTATCCCAGATTCCCTTATTGATGGTGCACTATACTTCTTGTGCCCGTAGTTTTGGTTCGGAGTGAGGATAAGACAATACACATCATTTGTCCCTTTAAGGTGACAATGCCAATTATTGTTCCCTTCAGCTCTGTATGGGGAAGGATCAGACTATATACAACTTGCACCCCCTCAATCTGGCAATACACTTGTGCCATTTGCTCCTGTACGTAATGAGGCTCAGACTAGACACACCATGAACCCCAATACTAGACAGGCTTCTCAATGGAACTATTGTATTAGAAGTCACCTCAGTTTGTGGGAGACGGGCTCTGGGAGTGGCCTTCAGCCTTGCCATGGGCAAAGTTGTGATACATAATAGCTAAACACCGAGAGAAGTATGCTGTGCGATCCATCTTAAGCAACTGTTATCATACTGGGGCAAAACTGTGATAGAGAATAGCTAAACAGAGCAAGGAGGTACGCTCTGCGATCCATCTTAAGAAACTGTTATCATTCTGGGGCAAAGCTGTGATAGAGAATAGCTAAAAAGAGAGAGAAGGTACGCTGTGCGATCGATCTTAAGCAACAGTTATCATACTGGGGCAAAGCTCTGATAGAGAATAGCTAAACAGATCAAGAAGGTACGCTGTGCAGTCCATCGCAAGAAACTGTTATCATACTGGGGCAAAGCTGTAATAGAGAAAGCTAAACATAGAGGGAAGGTAGCCTGTGCGATCCATATTAAGAAACTGTTATCATACTGGGGCAAAGCAGTGATAGAAAATAGCCAAACAGAGAGAGAAGGTATGTTGTGTGATCCATCTTAGGAAACTGTTGTCAAGTTCAAGAAATACTTTATTCGGTTCAATTACAAAACCATAAAAGTACAAGAACACACAAAAACGGTCCATGGGTCACCAGGCGGCATAAAGACATAAAAGTACAATATAAAGAGAAAGGGAGTAACTATTAAAATATGCAGCGCATGATGCCAAAATTTAAAAACAACAATGTATACATCATTAAAAAGAGCAACATAAGAAAATTTAAGTTAAAACTTGATTCAAGGTGCAATGGTCAATATTTACAGTGGATCATCTAGGACCAGTTCATCTTTTTACTGAGTCTCACCGCTATGGTTAAAAATGTAGCTACATTGTAAATTTCCCATATGTCTACTAATAGTTGGAGATGCATTAAAGCTGGCTTAACTTGCCTAAACCTAGAGTGATGGGGAACACACAATGTTGTTTAAATGCCCCTCACACACCAACAGGCCCCTTGGTGTCATGCTTCATCATCGGGGCCTTCGCACCCCTCTACGGGATGCGGCGTGCTACGACTCGCGGATACGCAGGAGCACTTGAAGTGAACTATGTGTAGGGGTGTGTGTTTTGTTACAGAAGTGTGAGTGAGGTGAGGTGAAAAAAGGTGAGTGGTTAAAAAATACCTGGCACATGGGAGGAAAAAATACTTTATTTAAATCCCCGGCTGGTATTATTAAAACAAAAGTGCAGGGCGTGGTTTAAATAGATACGTATTAGGGTATCCAGACCACTGTATCAAGATGTCAACATGTTTCGGAGGTCACAGCCCCCTTCTTCAGGACAAGGGTTAATGCACTTACCCTCCCCTTACTCACATGTAAAATGTAAAAGTGTTATTAAAAATATATTACCATAATGTGTAATATTCCTAACAATGTTTTTATGTTAGTGAATGTCGTTGCGCCCAATTGGCGTAAGAACCTGTGGAAACAAAATCATAGATAAACATACAAATCTATAATGCACATGCTACTGGAGAAGAAACAAGCTTCTCTGAGAAACATCAGGGTAAACCAAAAATAATGGGACCCTGGAAAAGAAAAACACAAGGACACTACACAGTACATACAGACATAAACACACAACACCAAAATTGCTCTCTGCTCAGGTGGAAGGAGAGCAAACATAAAGAAGGAAAAGTCTTACTTTAGGTTCCTAACTACAAGACTTCATGAGCCTAAGCGTATATTGGGGAATCCTTCCTTTCTGATCAGAAACAACCTATAAAACATCAATGTCAGGGGTTCAGTTGGGAAACTGGGTATTAAATGCACCAATAGTAAAGAAAAACGACTGCTCCTCTCTGTGGTCAATAACTCACGGTTACTGCAACAGCTAATCGCCTGCCTTCCCTCAACGCGGCTCCGATGAAGTGAGCTACGATAGAATCAGGGCCCTTTTATATACTGTCCCTGTAGGTAATTAGTGGTAGTAAATTGGTTAATGCAGCTCGGGGGATGCCCAAATACGGAGATAATAATCTCCAAGCGTCCGGTGTTGCGCTAGCGGTCTTCACTGCTTTTACGCGCATGCGCAATCTAGCTTTAGCGGCACGCATGCGCGGCGAGCCAAGCGGCTGCGCATGTGCCGATTGAGACGCTATGCTGTAGTACGAAGCAGTGCGCTTAACAAATAGCAGCCTTCGCTAGCTAAGGATAGTCGCCTCGGTGGTGAATATACTACATTGGGTGATTGAGGGACAACAGTTTTTAGGTTATTTGAAAGGGCTCAAAATATGGTAATTGTTTAAGAGGGCGCCAAAGAAGGCTTATCTATCGGGGGAAACTCAAGAGGCATGGTCCCGGCTGATAGATAAAATATCCTATTTCAGAGCTGGGGAGTATCACTATTTGTTAGCGAATTGACCCAATAGGACCCCATATTCATGTTTATTAGATGTAACCCCCAAATGTACATCAACTGTCAATTATAGGTGATCAGGTAAGGGTTATCTGAGAAGATTCCAAGGGATAGAATCGTTGAGCCCAGTGGTGTCGGTTCCCAACCGGAACACCCACCGTTGCTCTTTTTCCAGGAGGCCCACCTCTGAGGGTAGTTGTTCAATTATCGTCCACTGTAACTCATTCACACAGTGTTGGTGTTCGATGAAGTGGGTTGACATCTTGGTTGTGAGTTTTTTACACCTGATGTTACTTTTGTGTTCATTCAGTCTCACTCTCACAGGTCTAGTGGTCATCCCCACATATTCTTTTCCACATGGGCATGTAATCAGGTAAACAACATTTTTACTGTTGCAATTCGTAAATGCACGTTGTTCCCAATGTGTCCCATTTGTGAAAGTTAAATTCTGGCTCTTTTTAGGTCTCGCTCGAGACCTATTGTGATTAAGTCGGCACTCAAGGGACGTCGACAGGGGCACGCGTGGCGATTTCACAGCGTGAACGCGCATCGCATGCCCCCCCCCCCAGCCGTGCACATCTCCAGAAGCCGATTGCCAGGGTCAGCCATGCCTCTCCAGTCACACGCGCACACACACACTGCATACACGCACGCGCACACACACACACTGCATACACACACGCTGACACACAGGTGCCAAGCCCCCCAAGCCCCACTTACCGCCTCAGCCGCCTCTCCTGACTTCTGCTGCCATCCACTTTGTGAGAGTGGGCGCGGGCTTCTCCAAAAGACGGAAGTCCCGCCCCACGACTGCCGTGAGCGTGCACATCCCGAGACCGGAAGTTCAGGAGAGTGCACGCTCACGGCTTGTTCTTGTACAGTGTTTTAGTGAGCCCCTACCACTGAGTCGTGCCAATAGATTTTTAGACGGACTTCTCATTTTCCTTCAAAACGTCTTGATCAGCAGCTCCCGTCTTGAATCTGGAGTCAAATACCTGAAACATCGCAGGAGGGCTTTAAGATAGCAGCAGTACCGAATATCTGCTGCTTTTTTATATAAAAAAAAATGTCTACTTTCAGTCTAAACCAATGAGGCCAGTAATGGGAAACATTAAAAAAACAACAGCAAAAATAGAATTACACAACAAACTGTACACGAACTTGGCCAAAAGTAAACCCGGGATCCTACGTGTCGGCACATGCCATTCCCGCCCCCGAGCAAGCAGCCAGCGGGGACAGTGGTAAAGGAATGTACAGTTTATGAGGAGAGAAAAGGCCCACATCCCTCAGACGCTCCATTGAGTATGCAGGGCCTCTGGAGCGGGCCGGACGGACGGTGAGACACACGCACATATCCCCCCCCCCCCAATGCACTCCCGGCCCTCACGCGCCCTCCACACCAGCCCACGCTTCACAGACACTACAGTCCCTCACGCCCTGCACAACAGGCCACACTTCACAGGCACTGCCGTCCCTCACGCGCCCTGCACAACAGCCCACGCTTCACAGGCACTCCCGTCCCTCACGCGCACTGCACAACAGGCCGCACTTCACAGGCACTCCCGGCCCTCACGCGCACTGCACAACAGGCCGCACTTCACAGGCACTCCCGGCCCTCACGCGCACTGCACAACAGGCCGCACTTCACAGGCACTCCCGTCCCTCACGCGCACTGCACAACAGCCCACACTTCACAGGCACTGCCGTCCCTCACGCGCCCTGCACAACAGCCCGCACTTCACAGGCACTCCCGTCCCTCACGCGCACTGCACAACAGGCCGCACTTCACAGGCACTCCCGGCCCTCACGCGCACTGCACAACAGGCCGCACTTCACAGGCACTCCCGGCCCTCACGCGCACTGCACAACAGGCCGCACTTCACAGGCACTCCCGGCCCTCACGCGCACTGCACAACAGCCCACGCTTCACAGGCACTCCCGTCCCTCACGCGCACTGCACAACAGGCCGCACTTCACAGGCACTCCCGGCCCTCACGCGCACTGCACAACAGGCCGCACTTCACAGGCACTCCCGGCCCTCACGCGCACTGCACAACAGGCCGCACTTCACAGGCACTCCCGTCCCTCACGCGCACTGCACAACAGGCCGCACTTCACAGGCACTCCCGGCCCTCACGCGCACTGCACAACAGCCCACGCTTCACAGGCACTCCCGGCCCTCACGCGCACTGCACAACAGGCCGCACTTCACAGGCACTCCCGGCCCTCACGCGCACTGCACAACAGCCCACGCTTCACAGGCACTCCCGTCCCTCACGTGCACTGCACAACAGGCCGCACTTCACAGGCACTCCCGGCCCTCACGCGCACTGCACAACAGGCCGCACTTCACAGGCACTCCCGGCCCTCACGCGCACTGCACAACAGGCCGCACTTCACAGGCACTCCCGGCCCTCACGCGCACTGCACAACAGCCCACGCTTCACAGGCACTCCCGTCCCTCACGCGCACTGCACAACAGGCCGCACTTCACAGGCACTCCCGGCCCTCACGCGCACTGTACAACAGGCCGCACTTCACAGGCACTCCCGGCCCTCACGCGCACTGCACAACAGGCCGCACTTCACAGGCACTCCCGTCCCTCACGCGCACTGCACAACAGGCCGCACTTCACAGGCACTCCCGGCCCTCACGCGCACTGCACAACAGCCCACGCTTCACAGGCACTCCCGGCCCTCACGCGCACTGCACAACAGGCCGCACTTCACAGGCACTCCCGGCCCTCACGCGCACTGCACAACAGCCCACGCTTCACAGGCACTCCCGTCCCTCACGCGCACTGCACAACAGGCCGCACTTCACAGGCACTCCCGGCCCTCACGCGCACTGCACAACAGCCCACGCTTCACAGGCACTCCCGTCCCTCACGCGCACTGCACAACAGGCCGCACTTCACAGGCACTCCCGGCCCTCACGCGCACTGCACAACAGGCCGCACTTCACAGGCACTCCCGGCCCTCACGCCCCTGCACAACAGCCCACGCTTCAGAGGCACTCCCGTCCCTCACGCGCACTGCACAACAGGCCGCACTTCACAGGCACTCCCGGCCCTCACGCGCACTGCACAACAGGCCGCACTTCACAGGCACTCCCGGCCCTCACGCGCACTGCACAACAGGCCGCACTTCACAGGCACTCCCGTCCCTCACGCGCACTGCACAACAGGCCGCACTTCACAGGCACTCCCGGCCCTCACGCGCACTGCACAACAGCCCACGCTTTACAGGCACTCCCGGCCCTCACGCGCACTGCACAACAGGCCGCACTTCACAGGCACTCCCGGCCCTCACGCGCACTGCACAACAGCCCACGCTTCACAGGCACTCCCGTCCCTCACGCGCACTGCACAACAGGCCGCACTTCACAGGCACTCCCGGCCCTCACGCGCACTGCACAACAGGCCGCACTTCACAGGCACTCCCGGCCCTCACGCGCACTGCACAACAGGCCGCACTTCACAGGCACTCCCGGCCCTCACGCGCACTGCACAACAGCCCACGCTTCACAGGCACTCCCGTCCCTCACGCGCACTGCACAACAGGCCGCACTTCACAGGCACTCCCGGCCCTCACGCCCCTGCACAACAGCCCACGCTTCAGAGGCACTCCCGTCCCTCACGCGCACTGCACAACAGGCCGCACTTCACAGGCACTCCCGGCCCTCACGCGCACTGCACAACAGGCCGCACTTCACAGGCACTCCCGGCCCTCACGCGCACTGCACAACAGGCCGCACTTCACAGGCACTCCCGGCCCTCACGCCCCTGCACAACAGCCCACGCTTCACAGGCACTCCCGTCCCTCACACGCCCTCCACAACAGCCCACCCTTCACAGGCACACCTGTCCCTCACGCGCCCTCCACAACAGCCCCGCTTCACGGGCACTCCCGTCCCTCACGCACCCTCCACACCAGCCCACGCTTCACAGGCACTCCCGTCCCTCACGCCCCTGCACAACAGCCCACGCTTCACAGACACTCACGTCACGTCCCTCATGCCCCTGCACAAAAGCCCACGCTTCACAGACACTCCCGTCCCTCACGCGCCCTCCACAACAGCCCACGCTTCAGAGGCACTCCCGTCCCTCACACGCCCTCCACAACAGCCCACCCTTCACAGGCACACCTGTCCCTCACGCGCCCTCCACAACAGCCCCCGCTTCACGGGCACTCCCGTCCCTTACGCCCTCCACACCAGGCCACGCACATCTCAAACACTCCCCACTTCTCGGGGTTAGAACTTGTTTTACAACAAACCTCGGGAGGCTTCGGCGCCAAACAAGTCGGGCGAGCTGTCAGGGAAGTGCGAGCTGCCGAAGGAACGCGTGCAGCCTGCGAAAGCGGCTGTCAGGGCCTCGGGCAAGTATTCAAAGGCCCGCATGAAAGGCTCATTCCGAAATCCCAGCCCGAACGGGCGGGAGCGAACACACACGTGGAGCAAAGTGGCTGCACCGAGAGCCGAGCCGCAAACCCGCACGAGCGAACGCACCGCACAGCAGGGCCCCAGCTCCGACAAACCACACACGGCAAGCAAGCACACATGGGCCACAGTCAGAGCAGCCACGGTGAGAAACGAGAGCTTCCTAAGACGGTGGGATATTAAAGTGTGAGGGGGAAACGGCATCAGGAAAAGAAGAAATCTTGAAATCAAAACATCCCTTTGAACATTGCAAAAAGTGATGCAAGGCCACTAACAGCCTCCCATGACCCTGCCTAGTACTGGACTAGTCAATACAGGAGGTAGACTCGAGCTACACCCGCTTCAATTCAATCTGCATCAGTGTTTCAGCTTTCACCATCAACGGGCAAACACCCACGGTAAGGGTAAATTAGAACACAACCAAATGCTGCTCAAATGAGTTGGGACAATTAATCTATGTGTGCTCCAATGTCCTACGGTGGCATACTTCTGGCCAATTTGCATATAATCTTAAAAGCTGTAGATAATGGAAGACGAAACACATACTATTAAGGAATAGTATCCTTACAATACCTTTAAGGAACACTGTTTTAGTCCTAACGCCATGTCCCGTGATCAGCTCTTGGGTACCACGGCACCCAGTGGGAGAGGAAACTATTCATACACATGCATGATCCCAGTAATGTATATTGGAAACACTCATGTACAATTCCTTCTATGTGTGCATGATTACAACCCCACCAGTCCCTACTTGAAACAAGCATTTGCAAAGCCAATAGGCCTCGCCTATGCGAGAGATCTACTGGTTTCGTAAAAAAATGTACAAAAGGATCACTAGATTGTTATGAATGGCTTTCCTGGGAAGCCTCTGTCGTTTTCACCAGATTCTAATCAGGTGATAAGAAACACCTTGTTACCCACTGTTGCAATATCATAAAGGCCTTCCAGGCAGGCGCGGGCCGTACAGGTAAAAGCGGTGGGGCAGGGTGGGGAGGTGGGTTGAGCAGGGGAAAAATTGACTGACGACGAGGGAAACTTAAATTTAAAATAAACTAAAACCACTCACCTTATGCACACAGTATCGCCGATTTGGCGATGCAGCAAGCAAAAGGTCAGAGGTTTTTAGGTCTCGTTAGGTCTCGCCTGTCAATGCGCATGCGCATCAAGCTTGCGAGACTATGGGGGCTTAAACACTCTTTAACTAACTTGCAAGGAATCGTGGCGATTCCTTGCAGTACCCGTGAAATTCAAGCTCAATGCGCATGCGCATTGAGCTTGAAAGCGCGTGCACATGCCCCCAGCCGCCTGCCTTGCATGGATTTTCCCTCGCTCGCATTTCTCCTCCCCCCTCCTCAGCCGCCAGCACCTCCCCTCTCTCTCCCTGCAGTTTCACGGCCGCCATTTTTATTTCCTTTCAGCCCGGCCGCACGGCCAATGCTTGTTGGTAAACTATGTCCTTCGCAAGTGACACTCCGTTCAGTGGTCTTCCTTGATTGCAGTTTCCTATTTCCTGGCGAGTGTCCGTGCAGTTGTCCCCAGCCTGAAGAAACACGGTCTGGAGTTTAATTTAATCTACTGCTTGTTATTCTTTCCCTCGGCTCGTGTATCAGCCCGCTTCATGGACGCAGCGATTTTTCTTGCAACCCCAGCCGCCTGCCTTGCATGGATTTTCCCTCGCTCGCATTTCTCCTCCCCCCTCCCCAGCCGCCAGCACCTCCCCTCTCTCTCCCTGCAGTTTCACGGCCGCCATTTTTATTTCCTTTCAGCCCGGCCGCACGGCCAATGCTTGTTGGTAAACTATGTCCTTCGCAAGTGACACTCCGTTCAGTGGTCTTCCTTGATTGCAGTTTCCTATTTCCTGGCGAGTGTCCGTGCAGTTGTCCCCAGCCTGAAGAAACACGGTATGGAGTTTAATTTAATCTACTGCTTGTTATTCTTTCCCTCGGCTCGTGTATCAGCCTGCTTCATGGACGCAGCGATTTTTCTTGCAATCAAAAGCAAAGCTTGCCCCGGCTTGAAAACATGTCTGTAAATCTTCTTCTGAGGAATTATGCCCCTCTGCCGCCCCACCCCCTTTCCGCTCGTCACTGCCTGTTATTTTCAATGCTTCGTGACTTAATATCCCATGCCGTGGTCCCCCCTCACCGCGCCCATCGCTGCCTATTATTGTTCAGTGCTGCAGCACCCGTTGCAGTCACTTAAGATCCCGTGCCTTCCCCTCCACCACCACCACTTCCCGCTCATCGCTGCCTATTAATTTTAGTGCTTCGGCACTGGTCACCGTCACTAGCTGCTGCTCAACAAGTTAGTTAATTTTACACCTGTACTGTGACTCATGTGAGAGAACAATAATACTATTAAATCTTAAAACAACAGCAACGTTTCAAATCTCAGTATAACTTCTTAGGGGAAACCGTTTCTAAGCATAGGGCATAAGTAACACATGCTTCCATAGCACATACCTTTGCCTACACATCCAGTACACGCCGTTCTTCAAACGGTCCTAAGTGATGGCGCCTGGTTATAAAAAAGCATCCGCACAGATGTACTTGGAGGCAATCTTGTGTTTAAGTGCTTTGCCGACAACAACTCACCTGAGAGCACAGAAGCATGACCAACTCCACCATAGAACTTCTGGATTTTATGCACACCAAACCGAAAAAACCCAAATGGATATCTGGTCACATCTCAAAGACTGTCTGCTCAGCCCACGGTGACACGTAGCAATACTTTTCACACGTAAACTAAAACGAGCAAGTGGCTACATTTATGTAATTTCATTCTTAAGGAGAGCAAAGAGACACATTTCAGTGTAAAACAATCTACGTTACAATTAAAAGTATAGAATGGCGAAAATGGGCCATTAGAAGTTTGGAAAGAGGAAAATGCCTGCGTTAGTAAGAAAGAATAATAGCACATGCGGTTTGTGGGTCTCTCAAAACGTATCCCTTAACTCATCTCTGTACCACACATTAGTCGTGTCAATTGAAGACAAAAACAACTGCAACTTTAGATCTGTTTGCGTTTATATTACTGGTGACAATGTGCAGGGCATCTGCTGTATTGATCCATAGTATCTACGTTATGCTGCTTCACAGCGTGTGGTCATTACATGCAGAGAAGGGAAATTGCTCCATGACCTTTGCTTTCTCCGTTGCTCTCCTGCCTTCAGCCTTCTAACTATCAAACAAGCTTCCAGTTTGTTTGGTGGCAGCAGACATCCCAAACACTCATTAATACGTTGACCCTTGACCTGCAGTAATCCTTCGCAGAAGTGCAAGTGGTAGCACATTAGATGTTTGCAAGTGTTTATAAATACATTTTGAGTATTCCTTTGTTGAACATTTGTAATACATTCTCAAAACCCCACACTTTTGCATGCACATATTGATTTACAGGGATGCACTCAGCGCAACCACAGCATCACTCAGCGCAAACCACAGCCTCACTCAGCGCAAACCACAGCCTCACTCAGCGCAAACCACAGCCTCACTCAGCGCAAACCACAGCCTCACTCAGCGCAAACCACAGCCTCACTCAGCGCAAACCACAGCCTCACTCAGCGCAAACCACAGCCTCACTCAGCGCAAACCACAGCCTCACTCAGCGCAAACCACAGCCTCACTCAGCGCAAACCACAGCCCCACTCAGCGCAAACCACAGCCTCACTCAGCGCAATCCACAGCCTCACTCAGCGCAAACCACAGCCTCACTCAGCTCAACCACAGCCTCACTCAGCTCAACCACAGCCTCACTCAGCGCAACCACAGCCTCACTCAGCGCAACCACAGCCTCACTCAGCGCAACCACAGCCTCACTCAGCGCAACCACAGCCTCACTCAGCGCAACCACAGCCTCACTCAGCGCAACCACAGCCTCACTCAGCATCACCACAGCCTCACTCAGCGCAACCACAGCCTCACTCAGCGCAACCATAGCCTCACTCAGCATCACCACTGGTTCAAATATGTTCTCTCAATGTTTCAAGCTTTATTACAAATGACAAAAAAGATGTTAATATTTCACTTCTGTTCTTGGATTTTCGTCACAATAAAATACACAGAACATAATTAACTAAAGATATTTAAAAAAGTTTAAGCTATTGCAATTATAAAATAAAATCACTTTTATTTACGAATTAATTATTTAAAAGCCATTGTTATTTGTAATATCAATACTTCTAAGTCACGTAAATACAAAACATGTTGCATTACAAATGCTAGAGGTGTCACATTTGCGAAAGTTATAACTATTGGCATTGTAAGTGACAAAGCTATTTATTTAGCTATTTTAAAAAACACAAATAAAAAAAATGTCATTTATAAGACCAATAGCTCCAACTTTCCTATTGCGAGACCTGTTGCATTTCCAATGCTTGTTTGTAAGATGGCAGTTGTTGCAGTTGCCACATGGATGGTGACCATGTAAGCCCTGCAGCCTTGTCTGATCACTTTTTGGAGGGGGCGGTCTTGTGTGAACGAGTATATCTCGCAAGTTCCTACCTCTTCTATGCGCAAAGAGGGGTTTCTCCAGAGTCAGGCCACCACTTGTTAAAGTGCGCCAATGTTTGTTGACCAATTTTGTGACTTGGTTAGTGACCGGACTGTATGTGGTAACACAGACTGTCGGAAAAAAGGACAAGACCGCCCCCTCCAAAAAGTGATCAGACAAGGCTGCAGGGCTTACATGGTCACCATCCATGTGGCAACTGCAACAACTGCCATCTTACAAAAAAGAGCCAGAATTTAACCTTCGCAAATGGAAACATTGGGAACAACGTGCATTTACGAATTGCAACAGTAAAAATGTTGTTTACCTGATTACATGCCCATGTGGAAAAGAATATGTGGGGATGACCACTAGACCTGTGAGAGTGAGACTGAATGAACACAAAAGTAACATCAGGTGTAAAAAACTCACAACCAAGATGTCAACCCACTTCATCGAACACCAACACTGTGTGAATGAGTTACAGTGGACGATAATTGAACAACTACCCTCAGAGGTGGGCCTCCTGGAAAAAGAGCAACGGTGGGTGTTCCGGTTGGGAACCGACACCACTGGACTCAACGATTCTATCCCTTGGAATCTTCTCAGATAACCCTTACCTGATCACCTATAATTGACAGTTGATGTACATTTGGGGGTTACATCTAATAAACATGAATATGGGGTCCTATTGGGTCAATTCGCTAACAAATAGTGATACTCCCCAGCTCTGAAATAGGATATTTTATCTATCAGCCGGGACCATGCCTCTTGAGTTTCCCCCGATAGATAAGCCTTCTTTGGCGCCCTCTTAAACAATTACCATCTTTTGAGCCCGTTCAAATACCCTAAAAACTGTTGTCCCTCAATCACCCAATGCAGTATATTCACCACGAGGCGACTATCCTTAGCTAGCGAAGGCTGCTATTTGTTAAGCGCACTGCTTCGTACTACAGCATAGCGTCTCAATCGGCACATGCGCAGCCGCTTGGCTCGCCGCGCATGCGTGCTGCTAAAGCTAGATTGCGCATGCGCGTAAAAGCAGTGAAGACCGCTAGCGCAACACCGGACGCTTGGAGATTATTATCTCCGTATTTGGGCATCCCCCGGGCTGCATTAACCAATTTACTACCACTAATTACCTACAGGGACAGTATATAAAAGGGCCCTGATTCTATCGTAGCTCACTTCATCGGAGCCGCGTTGAGGGAAGGCAGGCGATTAGCTGTTGCAGTAACCGTGAGTTATTGACCACAGAGAGGAGCAGTCGTTTTTCTTTACTATTGGTGCATTTAATACCCAGTTTCCCAACTGAACCCCTGACATTTATGTTTTATAGTTTGTTTCTGATCAGAAAGGAAGGATTCCCCAATATACGCTTAGGCTCATGAAGTCTTGTAGTTAGGAACCTAAAGTAAGACTTTTCCTTCTTTATGTTTGCTCTCCTTCCACCTGAGCAGAGAGCAATTTTGGTGTTGTGTGTATATGTCTGTATGTACTGTGTAGTGTCCTTGTGTTTTTCTTTTCCAGGGTCCCATTATTTTTGGTTTACCCTGATGTTTCTCAGAGAAGCTTGTTTCTTCTCCAGTAGCATGTGCATTATAGATTTGTATGTTTATCTATGATTTTGTTTCCACAGGTTCTTACGCCAATTGGGCACAACGACATTCACTAACATAAAAACATTGTTAGGAATATTACACATTATGGTAATATATTTTTAATAACACTTTTACATTTTACATGTGAGTAAGGGGAGGGTAAGTGCATTAACCCTTGTCCTGAAGAAGGGGGCTGTGA
This sequence comes from Lissotriton vulgaris, assembly GCF_964263255.1. Lineage (NCBI taxonomy): Eukaryota > Metazoa > Chordata > Amphibia > Caudata > Salamandridae > Lissotriton > Lissotriton vulgaris. The sequence goes on along the minus strand of NC_141685.1, from coordinate 68,908,453 downwards.
CCTCCGAAACATGTTGACATCTTGATACAGTGGTCTGGATACCCTAATACGTATCTATTTAAACCACGCCCTGCACTTTTGTTTTAATAATACCAGCCGGGGATTTAAATAAAGTATTTTTTCCTCCCACGTGCCAGGTATTTTTTAACCACTCACCTTTTTTCACCTCACCTCACTCACACTTCTGTAACAAAACACACACCCCTACACATAGTTCACTTCAAGTGCTCCTGCGTATCCCCGAGTCGTAGCACGCCGCATCCCGTAGAGGGGTGCGAAGGCCCCGATGATGAAGCATGACACCAAGGGGCCTGTTGGTGTGTGAAGGGCATTTAAACAACATTGTGTGTTCCCCATCACTCTAGGGATCACTATCACTCTGAGTGGATTCCACTTTGTTTATTCATATAACCCGGGAGACTGAATCCACTGACTCTCTCTCTCCCCCCTCCTGTTAGAATCTGTTAACTTGCCTAAACCCTTTCCCCTTTAGCAAGGGTATAATAAACTTTTTCCTGATGTCTTTGAAATAATCACAAAAAAACAAAAAGTGAGCAGTATCCATGATCGAACAACCGTCACATTTGCACAAGTCCAGATCATGTGACTTGGTCCAACCAGGGCGGCCTGAAATTAACAGGTGGATTTTATCCAATCGGAACTTGGTTAAGAGATACCTATGGTTTGAGTTGTTGACAACCTTTAAGTAGAGTTCCAGATCATGACCAGAGGAAACAATCAGTTGGTGAGACCTAACAGAGGGTTTTAACAGCTCCAAGCCTTCTCTGTCCATCCCTCGGTTCAACAAAAAAGTGTTTTTAACACACTTCAAATCTCCTTTCACCAAGTTAGATGGTTTATTAAGCAATTCAGGCCGGCCCAGCTTTACACACATTTGCTGTACATATTTCAACCAGGGAATCTTGTCCCAATGATCCAGCATTAGGCAATCTTTAAGAATTTCGTGATTCACTTCAAGTTCCAAGTTGAGCCAGACTGATATCCATTTTAAAAGGGCGGCCATGGCGATTCGATCCTCCAGATAATCCACACCGCATTCCTGATGGACTATGAAGCTGGCCTTGGATCTCGGCAAGGAAAGAATCATTTTAAGAAAATTATCTTCTGTTACCTGGAGCGTTTTGGCTGGCCTAATACCCCACAAGTCTGCGCCATACATAGCGATTGCAATACATTTAGCGGCATATACCTTTAAGACTGCCTCCAGAGGTTTAACCCCTAATTTACGTGAGAAACCCATCACCGCAGAGATAGAGCGCGCCAAGGCCTTTTTTTTCTCCAGCATTTGGGGGTGCCACGTAGAACAATCATCGAAAACAACCCCCAGATAGGGAAATCTGGAAACTCTTGTCAATTTGTGTCCATTACAATGCAGTGTCATTACATTTTTCTTGGCCTTTCCTTTCTGGGCCACCACCATAACATGGGATTTGCCATAGTTAACACTTAAGTCAAGATTTGTCATAAAATCAAAAAAAGAGTTCAACAGGCTTTGGAGACTCACTGCAGTTCTGGCTAGGCGAGCGGCGTCGTCCGCATATAATAATGCGGGCAATAGGTACTTTCCAGCCCTCGGGATATCCTTGCAAGCTGCACCCAAAACTCCACCTAGATCGTTTATATATAGTGTAAAAAGCAGGGGAGCAAAAATGCAGTTACCTTTTCTGTCGTATCGTACCGTGGCTGTAAGGTCCCTATGGAGGTCTGCTAAAAAATACACAATGTTAGAGTCTATTCCAATACTAAGAAGCTGGCCCCACAGCTAGGATCTGTTTACTCGGTCAAATGCCGAGGACAGATCCATGAAAGCGATGTACAGGGATCCTTGCTTTGCTATAGTGTATTTCCCAATAAGCAATTGTAAATTCAAACTTTGGTCAATGGTACTACGCCCCTTTCTAAATCCATACTGTAGAGGAGAGAGGGTATTTGTCTCCTCTAACCAATCAGTAAGTTTGCATAGCACCACTCTCCCTAATACCTTTACTGCGGAGTCGATGAGAGATATGGGGCGGTAATTACCGGGGTCACCCCTGTCCCCTTTCTTATAGATGGGGACGATCACCGACTGGGACCATGTCTATTTTGTGTGTCCCAGGTTTCCTGTATGGCTATTATATCCATAGTGCCTATAAAATCCCTCCAGAAGGGGTCATCCACTTTACTCTTGAGACCAGCAATGTTCCATGTTGTCACAGTTATCTCCCCCGTTCTTAAAACATTATCCATTTTTTCGGGCAGTGAGGCCCCTTCTCCAACACCCTGATCATTAGATAAAATTTGATCAGTGTTTAACTTCTGCACAACCTGGATACTGTTTTCATTTTGTAAGGGGATAAAGGGGATATGTCGCGTCAGACTGAGCGATGTGCCCTGTTTTTGTCAATCAACCCAGTCCAAATTTGTCAGACACTCATATCCGTTAACCATTGGGATGTTAAAGTGATTTTCATACCCATTCGCAGTCTGGGGGTAATAGTGTGGCTGACCTAACCCTGTGGCAAACCCGCCTTGAATGGGCCTGCCTCTTCTTCTCTTGGCCAAGTTCCAGCCGTCCTCTCCGCCCTCATCCCACCCATAGGGTTGCCTCTCCTATGGGGAGTTAAACCTCCGTCTAGTTTTTTGTTCATGTGAGCCCCTTAACCTTACTATCTACAATTGTATCTTCCGGGAGGCTTAATGGTAGGCCAACATTTACCGGATATGCCCCCTCTTTGTCATTGACACATACTGCCAAGTCCCTGCTCTCAGCCACAGGATCTAAGATGGGAGTATCCTGGTTAGGGATGGTTTTTACTTTTACTTTCCTGCCTTTATGGGTGGTCAACTTATTGGTCTTTTGTTTAGGAATGGCCCCCTCTTTCAACCCTCTTTGACTTATGTCAGTGGCCATAGGTGGATTATCCATCACATCACTAGCTATACCACCCTCTGTTAACAAAATGGGGTTAGGGGTAACTTCCAGGCCCTGTTGGCCCTGTTGTGGACTTGAAGCATCATAACCCCCAGCGTTATCTACTCTGACAAGGGAATTTAGGCGAGTCACGGTGTTAGGCGTGTGTGCCTGGGCAATAAGACCTAAGGAGGATCTCTTTGCCATAGCTAAATCTTGGGACACCCTTCTATCCATTAAAATAATTCCTTCATCAATTAGGGCGTTAGTACGCACAATAAAATCATCCAGGGTGCCAGTCAACTTTTTATCTCCCCCTGCAGCCATACTTCTAGTCTCTCGACAATTCCTAACAGACCTTACTGCTACACACTAGTATAGCAGTTAAATGGGTCAACACTATGTTATGTTAGCCTGCCCTTAATCATTAAAAAATAAACAACAGTAACAGGAGAAATCAAAATCAAAAAACAGTTAGTTGAAATAATAGTATATGGGGGGTAAACAGCTTACAGTTCAGATGTCCAATGGTCCAATAGTCAATGGGGTAAAGGAAGTCGAGCAGGATATGTGGCCCAGGCCAGGCTCCTCAGGCCTCTGAGGGCCACAGAGGGCCCGCCCTTTGCCCGGGCTTAGCCCCGCGCTGTGTCCCGCACGCGTCCCGTTACGCGGATAGGGTGTTGGTGTCTTATGCGCCTCCGGGCGCCTGTTGCGCGTCACTGGGAGCGCCCCCGCAAAGGCTCCTGGGGGTTGAAGTCCCCCCACTCGGCGGCCGCTCTGGTGGTGAAAGGCGGCGGCGGGGGGGACTCTGCTCCTGCTGCTGGTTTCGTCCTGGTCTCCTTCCCCGGTCCTTGCAACACGGACACAGTGGTAAGAAGTGTGGCAAGTTTTTAATATTGTGGCGTTTGGGCTCTGTAAAATCGGCGTCCCTACCTGTCGGGAATGGTGGAGCCCGACCCATACTGATTTATCGTTTCCGGCTTCTCCACAGAATCCCGAGTGGGATTACGGAAACGAGACTGACAGCGAGTTCGAGGAAGACGGGCCCTTTAAGTGGGCGTCAACATACGCGGGGGAAGCCCCGGCCCTCCGTGACGTCACTGAGACCGCATTGGTTAAAACAGAGGAAGTCTTGTATACCCGGTGTGGAGACACCGCAAGGAAGGAGGCGGAACCGGCGGAGACGGAGAATCGGAATTCCACAGAAGACGGGACCCGACGTACCGAAGCAGGAGACTTCAGAGGAGCCGAAGGTGAATTCAAGCCACGAGGCGAGCCAGGAGGCCAACGACCCTGCGGACCGCCGTGCCACACTCCCGAGGGAGGAGTGTGGCTGACACAGGTACGGCGGCGTTTGGCGGCTTGGATAGGCAAGCGTAACGCTAGTGCTTAGAGCGCCACTGTGTGTTCCGCTCCCGCTGCACCTATCCCTTTAGTCCTTCCTTTCCTTCCCCCTACCCTCCTTTACCTTCCTTCCCAATACCTTCCACACTGAGCACGGCAATTGGTAGTTAGTTACACTGGGTGTATATCTATCACTCCCTGGGCCCCCTGGTGCAAACCCATTTGAGGATTGTGTCCTAACGGCCTTCCGCCTTGTTGGTCTTCTTTATTTCATGTGGCGAGACCCCTGGTACCCGAAGTGAAGAACCATCTTCCTGGGAAAGAACCCTTGACGAGCAGCGCCACGGACCCCAGTACCTTCGCGCGGGAGAGACTAACCTTCAGGACACGAAAGACATTTGTCACTAAACCCTCAAGAGCTTTAAAAATAAAACCATCCTTAAACCCTATAGTTGGTGTCACGGTCGTCCCTTCACCCACGTCCACACTGGTGTCAGAAGTGGGATCCTCCCCTCCCAAAACGACCATGGCAATGGAACAAGTGATTCAAACGCTCATTGATGGACAACAAAAACTAGAGTGGGCTATAGGCCAACAAATAAGCACCGCTGATGCTGACCGAGACTTATTCAGAACGTCTCTCACCCAACAGTTGGACACTATCCAAAAAGTTGTACAAACTCCCATCTCCTCATCCACACTGGACAGAAGGCCCGTAGGCCCACACCCATCAGGGGTCGCCTTACAAAAATACGTGAATGGGGAAGATCCCGACGCGTTCCTACTGAATTTTGAACGCGCAGCGAGAGCTTGTGGATGGCCTGAAGAGAAGTGGCCTTTCTTTTTGGCTCCATTGCTCTCAGGAGAGGCACAAACTGCCTACCAGGTGGCAAATCATACAGGAACATCCTCATATGCCGACATAAAAGCGGTGATATTAGACCACCTAGGGATGGATGCAGAGGCATACCGTCTACGGTTTAGAAAAGAGAAGGGAATACCAGGCGAGAATCCAAAGACCATGTATCTGAGGGTAAAGATGGCTGCCGAAAAATGGCTCAGGCCGGATATCCGGAGCAAAGAAGAGGTCATGACCAGTATCATACTAGAACAGTTCATGGAAGTGTTACCATACGGCACACAGAGGTGGATAAGACAACACCCCGGATTAACGGCGGCCCAAGCCATAGAGATGGCGGCCAACTATAATAGAGCCGCACCCCGGTCATTTCCTTGGGACAGTGAAAAAACCACCAAGTCCATAACTCCTACATCCAAACCCGAGAAGAAAAAAACTGTACCTGACCCAATCAAACCACGCCCGTTCAAACCGGAAGGACCCCATGCGAAGGGGCCACAGTGCTTCGAGTGTGGTGAATGGGGCCACATAGCCCGAATGTGCCCTCAACGAAGACCCCCGGAAGAACCCAAGTAGGTTGGCTACATCCCGCGGACAGTCCTGTACACTTCCGAAATGGGCCCATCCTTTTACGTAAGGGTACGAGTTAACCAGAAATTAGTGAAAGCCTTACTTGATTCGGGGTGTCGTCAATCAGTTGTTCAGGAACGCCTTTTACACCCTGACCAGATAGGCCAGGAAGGTACTGTTCTTATCAGGTGCGTCCATGGCGATGTCAAACCCTATCCAATGGCCCGAATAACCATCCACCCCATAGGTAGAGAGCCTTGCTCAGTGAAGGTGGGGGTAGTAAGGTCTTTACCCGAAGAGTTGATACTAGGGGTAGACAACCCAGACTTCCTGTCATTGTTCAAGAGGGAGTTAAAAGACAACACCGCGGAAGCTTACCTGTCAGTAGATCCATGGGTACTAGATAGAGGGTTTAAGTTTGCACAGGCCAATGATCCCTCTCTATTGAATGCCTGGGAAGCAGCACATCACTCTCAAACCTCTCCATCACAGAGTTACCCCAGGTTCAGGATAGAAAACGACCTGCTCTATAGGGAAAATAAAGAGGGAGAACCCACCCAACTAATGGTGCCCAAGGAATTCAGAGAACAGATTCTTTTCTATGCACACACACACCTAACAGCTGGGCATAGTGGTAGTGAGAAAACAACTCAGAACATTGTACGTCTCTTTTATTGGCCTGGGATATACAAAGAGGCAGACACATACTGTAAACAGTGCGAGGTGTGCCAAAAAAAGAACCTAACTCGACCACCCGCAGTACCCCTGCAACCCCTGCCAATCATTGGAAATCCCTGGTATAGGGTAGGTATGGACCTGATTGGGCCCCTACCACGTACATCACGTGGCCATACCTACGCTCTGGTGGTCGTTGATTACAACACTAGATTCCCGGAAGCCTTTGCACTAAGTACTCCGACTACCAAGAACGTAGCGGACAAGTTGGTGGAGTTGTTTTCAAGGGTAGGCTTCCCTCGCGAGATTCTCACGGACCAGGGAACACCATTCGTTTCCCGGATGATGAAAGAGGTGTGCAAAACACTTGATCTACACCACATCCGAACGTCCGCCTATCATCCTCAGACGGATGGCCTCGTTGAGACGTATAATAGGACCCTAAAAACCACCCTTAAAAAGCTACTAAATACCGAGAATAAGGACTGGGACAGAGTGCTACCCCTAGCGTTGTATGTGATAAGAGCCCAAGTACAAAGTAGTTTGGGGTTTTCACCATTCAAACTGCTCTATGGCCGTCAACCACGGTCCCTGTTAGAGATTACCAGGGAAGCATGGGAGAATGAAGGAGCTGCTGAACAGAGAAACCTGTTGGAGTATACCCAGCAGTTAAGATCTAGATTGGGCAAATTGAGGGACTTAGCATATTCAAACCTAGAAAAAGCTCAAGCCGCTCAAAAACGATACTATGATAAAGGAAAAAAATGGAGGACCCTGGAAAAGGGAGACTGGGCTCTGGTGCTTCTACCTTCATCCACCCAAAAGTTTCGGAGTGAGTGGAAAGGTCCATATAAAGTTGTAGATACCTACGGGCGTACCACATACAGCTTACAAATGTCCCAGAATAGGAGACAAACCTTCCACATTAATCTCCTCAAGAAATGGATTGGTCCATATCCCCGTCAGGCTAACTTGACCTTACCAGAAGATAGGAGCGGGTCTACCCTGAAACAACTACCAATGAACACGGAATTGTCTGAGCTAGAACGAGGAGAGTTGATGTCAACTCTACTCCCCTTCTCCCCTATCTTTTCAGACACCCCTGGGTGTACCCATATGGCAGAGCATGAGATACACACTAAAGAAGGGCAGATAGTAAAACAAAGACCTTATCGCATCCCAGCTGCAAAAAGGGCGGATGTAAAGAAAGAGGTGCAGGACATGCTTCGACTCGGGGTGATAAGACCATCTAAGAGCAATTGGTCCTCCCCCATAGTCATGGTCCCTAAACCCGACGGGTCTACCCGTTTTTGCATGGACTTTAGAGCCCTTAATGCTGTGTCGTCATTTGACGCATTTCCAATACCCCGGGTGGATGAACTTATAGAGCGGATAGGGGATGCTCGCTAAATTACCACCCTTGACCTGACCAAGGGGTATTGGCAGGTGCCTCTCAGGGAGGAGGATCGCCACAAAACAGCCTTTGCTACTGAAGATGGGCTCTTTGAATTTACTGTCTTACCATTTGGACTCCATGGAGCCCCAGCTACCTTTCAGCGGTTAATGAATAGGGTACTGGCCAACCACACCTCATACAGTTCGGTGTATCTGGATGATATAGTCATCTTTAGTTCATCCTGGAAAGAACATCTAGTACACGTATCCAATGTCTTGACCGCATTACAGGCAGCCGGACTCCATGTGAATGCAAAGAAATCAAGGGCCGCATTTCCAAAAGTGAAATACCTGGGATTCGAGTCATAGCCCCTCAGGAGGAAAAGATCAAAGCTATAACCAGTACTCCTTTTCCAGCCACAAAAAGGGAATTACGTGCATTCCTAGGTCTTATAGGGTACTATAGGAGATTTATCAAGAACTTTGCAGACCTTTCAAGTCCCCTGACAGACCTTCTGCAGAAACACGTAAAGAACGCTCTGCCGAATCCTCCATCAGAAGGAGCCCTCAATGCCTTCCAGACTCTAAAGACAGCCCTCACCACAAGCCCAGTCCTCATACCACCAAACTTTGAGAAACCCTTTTCCCTGGCCACTGATGCCTCTGACACCGGCATTGGGGCTGTGCTGTCACAGGAGGGGGATGACGGAGTGGAACATCCCATACTCTGTCAGCAGAAAGCTCCACCCCAGGGAACAGAAATACCCCACGGTGGAAAAAGAGTGCCTTGCCATCCAGTGGGCTATTGACAAGCTGAGGTACTACCTAGAAGGTAAAGCTTTCATCCTATACTCAGACCACGCACCCCTTCAGTGGATGCAAAGAAATCGATCCCAGAATGCTAGGATTTTGCGTTGGTTTCTCTTCCTGCAACCGTTTGCCTTCAAAGTTGTGCATTGGAAGGGGGTGGACAATGGGAATGCCGATTTTCTCTCCAGGATGCCTATTCTCCCCGATCGGGAGAATCCAGGGGGGGAGGAATGTAAAATCGGCGTCCCTACCTGTCGGGAATGGTGGAGCGCGACCCATACTGATTTATCGTTTCCGGCTTCTCCACAGAATCCCGAGTGGGAGCACGGAAACGAGACTGACAGCGAGTTCGAGGAAGACGGGCCCTTTAAGTGGGCGTCAACATACGCGGGGGAAGCCCCGGCCCTCCGTGACGTCACTGAGACCGCATTGGTTAAAACAGAGGAAGTCTTGTATACAAGGTGTGGAGACACCGCAAGGAAGGAGGCGGAACCGGCAGAGACGGAGAATCGGAATTCCACAGAAGACGGGACCCGACGTACCGAAGCAGGAGACTTCAGAGGAGCCGAAGGTGAATTCAAGCCACGAGGCGAGCCAGGAGGCCAACGACCCTGCGGACCACCGTGCCACACTCCCGAGGGAGGAGTGTGGCTGACACAGGTACGGCGGCGTTTGGCGGCTTGGATAGGCAAGCGTAACGCTAGTGCTTAGAGCGCCACTGTGTGTTCCGCTCCCGCTGCACCTATCCCTTTAGTCCTTCCTTTCCTTCCCCCTACCCTCCTTTACCTTCCTTCCCAATACCTTCCACACTGAGCACGGCAATTGATAGTTAGTTACACTGGGTGTATATCTATCACTCCCTGGGCCCCCTGGTGCAAACCCATTTGAGGATTGTGTCCTAACAGCCTTCCGCCTTGTTGGTCTTCTTTATTTCATGAGACCCCTGGTACCCGAAGTGAAGAACCATCTTCCTGGGAAAGAACCCTAGACGAGCAATGCCACGGACCCCAGTACCTTCGCGCGGGAGAGACTAACCTTCAGGACACGAAAGACGTTTGTCACTAAACCCTCAAGAGCTTTAAAAATAAAACCATCCTTACACCCTATAGTTGGTGTCACGGTCGTCCCTTCACCCACGTCCACAGGCTCCCAAACTGTTGTCATACTGGGGCAAAGCTGTGATAGAGAATAGCTTCACACAGAGAGAAGGTACGCTGTGCAATCCATTGCAAGAAACTTTTAGCAAAGCTGTGATAGAGAAAAGCTAAACACCGAGAGAAGGTACACTGTCCGAACCATCTTAAGCAACTGTAATCATACTGGGGCAAATCAGTGATAGAGAACAGCTAAACAGAGCAAGAAGGTATGCTGTGCGATCGATCTTAAAAAACTGTTATCATGCTGGGGCAAAGCTGTGATAGAGAATAGCTAAACTCCGAGAGAAGGTACGCTGTGCGATCCATCGCAAGAAACTGTTAGCATGCCAGGGCAAAGCTGTGATAGAGAATAGCTAAACACCGGGGGAAGGGATGCTGTGCGATCGATCTTAAGAAACTCTATTTACAGCTTTCTAGTTACTGCTTGAGCTAAGTTTTAGCATAGAGCTTGGAAATAGAGTTAGGGTCGCGGAATGATAGAACTTGCAAATCATGTTAGAAATGTTCCTTTTGTTTTCACTGACCATGTCATGCTCTACTGCACTTATTTTTGCATTCTATTTAGTTACTGTTCATATTAAATACACTAAGCTTGGGTTTTAGAAGTAAATATTTTTAATCATATACCATGTTTTTATTGCAATTTTGTTTTTAACAATATATTTTATTGAGTTTACGCAATATATACCGGGCATTGGCCAGGAGGATACATTTTTTTTTATATTTCTTTTTTAGTGATTTGTATAGCGCGCGGCTGCCCCAGCCAAGGGGCGTCCCGGCGCTGCGAGCAGACTAATTGCAGAGAGTTAGAGGCGCAGAGAAATGAAAAAAGTTATTGGAAGAGATGAGTTTTGATGGCCTTTCTGAAGGCTAAAAGGTCCTGTATACCACAAATAGCTTCCGGAAGACTGTTCCATAGCTTAGCAGCTAGGAAGCTAAAGGATCGGCCGCCTACTCTGGCCAGTCTGGTACGGGGGATGATCGCGAGATGTTATCATACCTGAGCGAAGCGACCTCCTAGGAATGTACTCCGACAGGAGGGGGCACAGCATTGGGGGGAGGCAGTTTTAAGGATTTTGAAGGCTAAACACAGTGACTTAAACTGGATCCTTTTACCCACCGGGAGCCAGTGCAATTTTTTCAAGGCTCCGGATACCGAGGAGTGGCGAGGGAGACCTACCAGCGCCCTGGCTGCCGCATTCTGGACTCTCTGCAGTCTTGGGGTTTCAGCAAGGTTCGCCCCCAGTAAAAGAGAGCTGGCATAGTCCAGTCTTGAAAGAATGGTCGCCTGAACAATTAGCTGGCGGGTGCGGCAGTCAAAGAACTTCAAAATAGGTCTAAGGTTACGTAAAATGCCGAAGCAAGTGGCAGCCACCTTTTTTGTATGGTGAGTGAACTTTAGTGCCGAGTCCACCCAGACTCCCAGATTTTTAAAGCATTCCTTAGGCTTGGGAGGTTGGCCTAGGACATCAGGCCACCAGCTGTCTCCCCAGGACGAGGTGTTTTTCCCCAGGAGCAGTATCTCTGTTTTCCCGGCGTTCAGTTGGAGGAAATTCGCCGTCATCCAGTTGGTGATGTCAGTAAGTGTCTGTTTGAAGTGATGAGCCTCCAGACCACTGTTGTCATTAAGAGCCACCACCAACTGGGTGTCATCAGCATAGGACACCAGTGCTAGTCCGCTCCTTCTAGCCACCTCTGCAAGAGGGCGGACATAGACATTGAACAGGGTAGGGCTCAGGGAAGAACCCTGCAGCACTCCCTGTCCGATGTTATGCTCCTTAGAGATGTAAGGGGGGTGGAGACTCTGAAAGACCTGTTGGAAAGGAAGTCTCTAAACCATCCCAGGGCTGTCCCTGTAATTCCAATTTCCTCCAATCTCATCAGAAGGACCTCGTGTGACACCGTATCGAAGGCAGCACTGAGGTCCAACAGGACCAGTGCTGCCGTTCCGCCGGTGTCAAGAATGGTACGGAGGTCCTCTGTGATGGATAAATGTGACAATGCATACTTCTAATCGTGATTTCCAAACAAAAACAGCATTGCGCAGCTCGTCTCAGCTTTTTGCAATTTTGAGCGTATTATACACTTATGAAAGAGGTTTCGGAGTCCCTCTTTGTCGCTGACTTCACCCATTGAGACTGATAACCCAAAAACACTTCCTGCACAGTACTGCTCAGTGGGTGGTGTATGGGTCGCAGTTCAAAGTGGTTTCCTAATCATATTGGTGCACTGAAATGAGTCCTTGCACCAGGGGGTTTGAAATCCAACCCTTGGGGGTCATAAGGTGCGGGCAAGATTGTGACACTTTCATCCTTGAAAGTTTGAACTTTCCAACCATGACTTGACTGTGCTTTCCCACCCACAATGAAAGGTGCATTGATCTGTCTAGCAAATGAGTTATGAGTTAGAAAATCCCGCCTGATGGGCATTAAAAGTAAGCCTGGGCAGAGTTCATGGGAACTCAGCGAAGTGACAAAAAAACTCTGCTGCGCTACTCAGAGTTAGGGTCATGTCGTTCGTGGTGATTTTGAGTGCCGGGTGTTTGACCAGTACTGTAAAATCATTGCGAGCAGCACCATGCGCAGGGAAAGAGGGCGCACATAGATTTTCTACTCCAGCTGCAGCTTTCTCAAGGTGAACGGAAGGTTTCTCAATGTGAGTGGTCACGCCCTGCCGTGACCACTTGCACTGACAAATCCGACTACCCGTGTTCAGAAATCTTGAGAGGAGGTTATTTATTTATTTATTAACAGTTTTCTATAGTGCGGACATGACCCATGGGTATCAGAGCGCTTAACATCATATGGTATGGGTTAAAAACACAATGTACATAGAGCAGTAAGATCGTACAGACTTAAATATTGTCCATTTAGACCTAGCAACTAAAAGGCTAATATAGGGGAACAATAACGGATTGGTAGTGATTAAGACAAGAGTTAACAATGTTCTGAGGTAGTATTTCTTTAAGGCTCTATCATTTCTATTCCCTTATTGGGTATCTAGTCATCAAATCAATGATAAGTCTTCGGAGGCGCTTGTCTTGTTTATGGGAGGAACTTACTCATAAGAAAGATCTTAATTTCTTTCTTGAATGTTGCAGTGTTTGTAATTATTCTGATGTTTGCGGGAAGGGAGTTCCAAATCCTGGGAGCTACGCCTGAGAATGTCCTCTCATATGTTTTTTTCTTCTTAAAGATAGGTGGTTTCAAAAGCAGATAATTGGCACTCCTGACAAGTCTGTTTCTTCCTGAAATTTCTATTTTGTGGGCGAGATATTTAGGTGTGTTGTGATGAATCGCTTTATGGGTGATACATGCCATTTTCAGCTGTACTCTGGCTTTGTACGGTAACCAGTTTTAGGCTTTCAAGTGTGGCAAGATATGGTCACATTTCCTCGACCTGTAATAAGCCTTGCCGCTGCATTGAGGCAGGCTTTTAGGGGTGCTGTGGAAATTTTTGGTAGACCAGCAAGTGTAGTACAACCATATTCAATCCTAGAGACAACCAGTGATTGCACAGCTAGTTTCAAGTCTGTCTCCGTTAAAAAAGATTTCTTCTTTCTCAGATAGTTCAAGTGGAAAGGGGCGTTTTTTGCCATAGATTTAATGTGGGTTTTCATATCAAGTATCTTATCCAGTGTGATCCTGAGGGATTTCGCCGAGTCAACTAGAGTAGGGATGCAGATTAATGCTGTGATCATTTTGGACCATTCTTTCACTATGGATTGATTTTTTTGTGGTGTAATGAGTAAGAATTCTGTTTTGTTAGCGTTAAGTTTGAGATGATTGTTAGTTAGCCATTTTAGCGATATTTTGAGGGCATCATTCACTGTGGTTATGTCTTCCAGGCTAGCAATCTTGATGTAAAGTTGCGTGTCGTCTGCATACATGTGGTAGGATATTTTTGATTTCCGCAGAATTTCTGTAAGAGGTTCGATGTATAAGTTAAACAGTGAAGGAGGAAACGTGGATCCTTGCGGTACTCAGAGTGTGTTTGGGCATGATGGTGATAGTGATTGGTTTACTAGGAATCTCTGAGTTCTGTTCTTTAAAAATTATTCCAACCATTTCAGTAGCGTGCCAGACGTTCCCATCCTGTTGTGAAGTCTGTTCAGTAATTTTTCGTGGTTAACTGCGTCAAATGCTGCTGACAAGTCTAGGAGGATAAGTAGGCAAGATTGATTGTGATCTAGAGCTTGAAGTGCATCATCGACAATGTGTAGGATTGCTGTTTCCGTGCTATGATTTGCTCTGAATCCCGATTGGCAGTCAGCTAGCAATGAGAAGTTGTCCATATGTTTACTCAATTGATCCTGTACACATTTCTCTATCAGTTTGGCAAGAATAGGGATGTTGGTCACTGGGCGATAATTATTTGGATCTGTTGGGTCCACTGTGGGTTTTTTGATGATCGGGACTACTTGTCCAGTCTTCAGGCTTTCTGGGAGGCACCCCTGTGTGAGTGAGGCGTTAATGATATCTGTCCATATTGGAATCATAGTATGGCTGATTTCTTTCAGTTATTTCAATGGTAGTGGGTCGTTATAATGGTTGTTGGGTTTCGTGGTCGCAAGCGTTTTAGCAATTTCATTCTGGTCTAATAATTTGAAAGTGTTCCAGTGTGCTTTGTTTATAGTCGTCTTGTTCGCATAATTCGGATCATATAGTGATGGAGGCGTGTTGTCTTTGATGTTATCTGCGATGGTCCTAATTTCTTCTTTCAACTTATTGGCTTTGTTAATGAAGAAGGTAGAAAATTCATTGCAACTTACTTGTGTTTTAGTGACCTCTTGGACAGATTTTGCCAACTTGTTAGATTGTTGTTTTATTATTTTGAATAATTTACGTGGTCTGTTTTTGGCGAAATATAATTCTGTTCTGATAAATTCCTTTTTTGTGTTGATGATCTTCTTGTTATATTCATTTCTGATTTTTCTGAGTGATTTCAATGTAGGGGAGGATGGGTGTTCATTTCCTTTCTGCTCGTCTCAAATTACGTCTTTCTTCATTCAATATTCCAATAAACCATGGATTTTCTGTCTTTTCCGTAACTCTTTTTAATTTGAGCGGTATGGTGGCATTGACTATTTCCGTTACTGTGGTATTGTAATGGTTCGTTAGATCGTTCACATTTTTCAAGTTGTCAGGTAGGTTTAAGTCTCTCATATTTGAGTCCTTGGTATCTCAGATCCATCTTTTCATTTTGTTAGTTTGAATCGTTTTTATTTTCTCCCGTGATGGTATTAGGAAGGTTATGGCGTGGTGATCTGACCAGTCACACTGTTCAATGGAGAGGATTGAGATGTCCTTGTTCTTCGAGTTAATCCAGTCCAGTGTAGCTCCTTTTGAGTGTGTTGGTTGAAGACATGCTTGGGATAGTTTTAGATCATTTAAAAATTCTTTAAAGGCGTTGACCTGTTTGTCGTTGTTGTCGTTCCAACGTAGATTGAAATCACCTAAAAATATATTATTAATGTCGGAGTTGGCGTTAGCAGTGATGATCTCCATCAGTTGGTCAATGAATTTCAGATTGTTTCCTGGTGGGTGATATAGGGCATGTAAGTTGCAGATCTGTTTGTTTGCCGATCTTATGTTGAGCCCTAGGTATTCACATGATTCGAGGAGGTCGGATTGAAATTGGCCAACTTCTAAAATCGATCTATGGATACTGGCAATACCTCCCCTGTCTTTATCTGTCTGTCCAGTCTTAATAGGTTATAGTACGGTGGTACAAGAAGGTCCAGGACTGGGGATGAGGATTCAGATAACCAGGTTTCAGTCAGGATTGTTATGTCTATTTCTTGATTGATGATGATGTCGGCTATGTCAGAAGCATGTTCCACTGCAGATCGACAGTTGAGCAGTAGACATTTTAGAGATTGATTAGAGGTTGATTTTCCTCACTCACGCTCACCAACTAGACCTTGGCGAGCAAGGAAAAAATCTCGCTGGGAGGTGGATTTTCCTCACTCAACTCACCAACTTGACGTTGACGAGCACAAGCGAGGAAAAAACTCCGCTCCTTGAAATTCTTCGTGCTCCGTGGAGTGCAGAAAACTCCGCAAACTGAGCGGAGGTCACTGCCCAGGCTTATTTAAAAGGATATTTTAAAACATCTCTGAGTTCCATGACCCTAACAAAGAGCTTTGTCGTCAGCCTCATTATTCTACATGGTCACAGAACCACTTAGTGACTTGCAATATCTGTATAATGTATGACAGAGGGTAATTTACCACTTGTGTAGCCTGTCTGCTTTATATGTTCCTCACTGGGTACTAGCCGAGCCCATCAACACTTGCGGTGCACTAACCCTATAGCATTTATGTATCACAGAATTAGCCTCTGTGGTAACAGGGCGATTTACATAATGAGGATAGAAGCCTGGTTATTCCTGGTCACAGAGTGCCACAATGTTCTTTACATAGAGATGAGAAATAGGAGAGGCTGTTCTCGATTATAAAGGGCACCACACCTCAGCAGACTGCACACAATCTTGTTTACACGGCGGGGAGTCACATTAGCCTGGAGCTTGTTTACATATGCACAAGCGAGCCGGGCTACAGATGGAACACAGACTCATTTACATACAGGACTGGTGGCTCCTGGTTGGAGATGGCACACTAGCGTGTTTACACGGGGAGGATGGAAGCCTAGTGCTCCTTTACATATGTGGGAGATGTGAGCTTGGTGGTGCCTGGTCACAGACGACGCACAGGAGCTTTAAACAGGGAGAGGAGCTAGGTGATGTAAGAAAGCCAGGGTCTGGCAATCTGCAGCGTGATGGATATTCAGTCCAACCGCCATGATACATTATGTTTTAGAGAATGTTCTCGGCTCCCTGTTGCCAACCATAATCCTGCTGACATCCGAACCAGGTCATGTGGAGTCTGGTTTGATATCTGTCCTCTTTCAACGCTCTATATACTGATCCGTAAATAACATAGACCCTTCCAGCCACAGCTCCAGCTGGTTACAAGCTATACACCAAGTAACAGGAAGACCTTTTAAGAGATCATGTGTCTGACATATCAGGTCAAAACATTCAATCACAAATGGAAACCAGTATTCAGAACATAGCTCCCCACATCCCATTGTAAGAGGGATGAGTGCTAATGAAGTGTGGACACATTTTACCTTATATATATATATCCTATTAATATAACCTGACTATCACTGGCAGGCATCCAAGCTCTGCACATGGTCCAAGACACAGACAGTCAACATGTTATTGGAGGGTAAATGGTTTCTAAGAGAGAGAGGAGTGCCGATGCATCATAATGTGATAATCTTTAAAGAGGTACATTTTCAGCTCTTTTCTGTCACAATTTGCAGCTCTGATGATTTCATATATTTCTGAAATATTATCCCTATTACAGCGCCTTCTGCCTTGAGAAGGCTCATCCTGGACCAATATGAAGACAAAACACATGCCGTCAAATCGTGGGCAAAGGGATTGTGACAAGGTTGAGGAACACTAACAACCTATCCTACATCCAACCTCATGATTAACTGATGGAGCAAAGAGGGATATGAAGTGATGAACTGAGAAAAAAGTAACCTGGAGAATTGCTGCAAATTAGCATAAATCAAAACTCATAAAGAACCACATATCAATCAATCAGAGAATTTATAAAGCGCACTACACACCCACGATGGTCTCAAGGCGCTGGGGGGGAGGGTGGCTGCAGCTAGCGGTTGAAGAGCCAGGTCTTGAGTAGTCTACTGAAGGTCTGTGGGTCTTCTGTCTGACGTAGGGGTAGAGGGAGGGCGTTCCATGTCATTGCGGTGTGGTGTGAGAAGGACCTGCCCCCGGTGGTGTTTCTGTGGATGTGTGGGACGGTGGCCAGTGAGAGGTCGGTGGAGCGGAGTTCTCTGTTGGGTACGTAGAATGACAGTCGGCTGTTGAGGTATTCTGGGCCTGTATTGTGGAGTGCTTTGTGTGCGTGGGTCAGGAGTTTGAAGGTGATTCTTCTGTCGTCGGGGAGCCAGTGCAGGTCTCTCAGGTGGGGAGTGATGTGGTCTCGGCATGGGACGTTGAGGACCAGGCGTGCCGAGTCATTCTGGATTCTTTGCAGTCTGCTGATGAGCTTGGACGGGGCTCCGGCATAGAGGGCGTTGCCGTAGTCAAATCTGCTGCTGATGAGGGCGTGGGTGACAGTTTTCCGTGTGTCTGTAGGGATCCATCTGTAGATCTTGTGGAGCATGCGGAGGGTGTAAAAGCAGGTTGAAGAGACTGCGTTGATTTGGTTGGCCATGGTGAGTTTCGAGTCGAGGATGACTCCCAGGTTGCGTGCGTGGTTGGTAGGAGTCGGGTCAGTGCCCAGGGAGGTTGGCCACCAGGAGTCGTCCCAGGCAGAGGGGTTGGGTCCGAGGAGGAGGATCTCTGTCTTGTCCCTGTTCAGTTTGAGCCGACTGTCTTCCATCCAGTTGGCGACAGCCTTCAAACCACTGTGCAGGTTGGCTTTGGCGGTGAGGGGGTCCTTGGTGAGGGAGAGGATCAGCTGTGGGTCGTCGGCATATGAGATTATGTTGAGGTCGTGGAGTCTGGCGATGCGTGCGAGTGGAGCCTTGAAGATGTTGAAGAGCGTCGGGCTGAGGGATGAGCCTTGCGGGACGCCGCAGATGGTCTTGGTGACTTCTGAGTGGAATGGGGGAAGGCGAACTCTTTGGGTTCTGTCGGAGAGGAAGGAGGTGATGCATTCCAGGGCCTTGTCGCTGAACCTTGTGCGGTAGATGCGTGTGAGTAGTGTGTGATGGCAGACGGTGTTGAATGCGGCAGAGAGGTCCAGGAGGATGAGGGCTGCTGTCTCGCCGTTGTCGAGTAGGATCCTGATGTTGTCTGTGGCGGCGATGAGGGCGGTCTTGGTGCTGTGGTTCTTGCGGAAACCTGACTGGGAGGGGTCGAGGATGTTGTTATTTTCCAAGTAGCGGGTGAGCTGGGTGTTGACGATTTTTTTGATGACCTTTTCCGGGAACGGGAGCAGGGAGATGGGCTGGAAGTTCTTGAAGTCGCTCGGGTCTGCCTTGGGTTTCTTCAGCAGGGCGTTAATTTCGGCGTGCTTCCAGCACTCAGGGAAGGTCGCGGTCTTGAATGAGACGTTGATGATGTTACACAGGTGGGGTGCAATGGATCTGTTGCCTTGTTGATGATGTGGTGGGGATGAGGGTCGTATGAGGCGCCGGAGTGGATGGTGCTCAGGGTTGTGCTCAGAGTTGTGATGGTGTCTTCGGTGGTCACGCTGGTCCATGCGGTGAGGTGGTCGGTGGGTGCTGGTGGTAACGGTGCGGTGGGGTTGGTGGGGCGCGTCCGGGGATTGAGGCTGTCGTGGATGTCAGTGATCTTGCGGTGGAAGAAGGCAGCGAGGGCATTGCAGAGGGCTTGAGATGGCGGGATGTCGTTGGTGCAGGAGCCAGGGTTTGAGAGTTTCTTCACGATGTTGAAGAGCTCCTTGCTGTGTGTGTGTTGTTGTCGAGGCGGTCTTTGAAGGAGGTCTTCTTGGTGGTCCTGATGAGGTGGTAGTGGTTGCCGATGGCATCCTTGAGGGCTGTGTGGCTATCAGGCGTTTTCTCGTCGTGCAGTTGTTTTCCCGTTTCTGACAGGCGCGCTTGGAGGCTAGGAGTTCCGGGGTGAACCAGCTTGCTTTTTGGCTGGGGTCCCTGTTGGTGTGCTGTTTCATAGGGGCTAAGGTGTTGGCGCAGTCTTCCATCCAGTGTCTGAGGACGCAGGCCCCCTCCTCGGGGTCGGTGGGGTTGGTCGGGGAGTTGAGTGCGAGGTGAGCTTGTAGTAGTTCCTTGGTGACTTTGCCCCAACGGCGTCTAGGGATCTGTGGGGTGCGGTGGTGTGAGATGGGTTTCTGGAAGCTGAAGTGGACGCAGTGGCGGTCGGTCCAGGTGAGCTCGGAGGCGTGGCTGAAAGCGACATTGGGACTGGAGGTGAAGATGGCTTCGAGCATGTGGCCGGCGATGTGGGTGGGTGTCGTGACGATCTGTGTCAGTCTAAGGGTGGAGAGGTTGTCGATCAGGGTGGATAAGTTGCTGTCATTTTTGTTTTCCAATTGGTAGTTCAGGTCGCCAAGGAGAATGTAGTTGGTGGAGGTCAATGCTTGCGTGCTGGTGAAGTCTGCGATGGAGTTGCAGAATTGGGGGCGTGGTCCGGGGGTCTATAGACGAGGGTGCCTCTTAGGGTGGTCGTGGGGTCCGTGTGAATCTGGAAGTGCATCTGTTCAGCGGTGTTGAGGGTGTCGGTGGTGCTTGTGGAGACTCTGATGGTGCTCCTGTAGATGATGGCAATTCCTCCGCCGACTCCTTTAGTGCGGTCCCTGCGGGTGATCTTGTATCCATCGGGGATGTCTATGGTGATGTCTGGGGTGGCGGTTTCGTTCATCCAGGTCTCTGTCAGGAAGGCGATGTCTGGTGATGTGGAGTCGAACAGGTCCCAGAGCTCGAAGGCGTGTTTGCTTGCGGAGCGGTTGTTGAGCAGGATGCATCTGAGCTGATTTGGTTCCGTCGTGGTTGGTGGCTCGGTGTCTTTGGTGCAGGAGAAGCTGCAATTCCAGCAGGTGAAGGGGCCGTGGGTGCGCTTGGGCGTGGCCTTGTTGCATTTGGATGGTTGTCCGAGGTTGAGTGTGATGAGGGTGTTGGCATCGTACCAGATGTGGCTTCGTGGGTGGTGCTTGGTCCAGGGGTCGTGGAGCTGGGCGCGGTCCAGGCACGGACAGGCGCAGACGGGCTGGCCAGCGGTGCACCCGTTGCGCGCATCCACTGCGCGGCCTTGCAGCGGCCGCCATAAATGGAGGAGTGGAAGGAAGGCTCAGCTGGGAGGAGGGTGGGACTGGTGGGAGTGACGAATCGGCAGCAGGGGGGCGGGGACGCAGGGAAGGCAGCGTTGGGAAAAACCTGGCAGCAAGCGCAGGGAGCATGGGAGGGGGGCGGGGTATAGAAGGAAGGGGTTGGGGCAATCAGCAGGAAGGCGGCGAAGCAATCAGGGCGGCGAAATCACCGGGGGCCAGGAACCGTAAGGCCAGAAGCACACAAAGTGCTCAGGAGTACAGGCAGGCACAGGAGCAGCGCACAGGCAGGTCAGGAGGCGTTCACAGAGGCATATGGCGGCGGAGCTGCAGCGGGAGGGGAGCGACCTACCAGAGGGTCAAGGGAAGCTGCGTGACTTGGAAGCCGATTACTTCCCAATATTTCTCAATTATTTCTCAATACATCCCTTGTTTGTGATTACCTTACAGCGCTCACATTATCATCCGCACTAGAACAGATGGGAGCTTGGGGTGTCTGCTCATAGAAGCTCATTTACATACAAAGAGGGGTGCTGTCTGTTTACAAAGCACAAATTGTTTATGTTAAATGTTAGCGCCATGAAACCGCTGGGTATGCGAGCGCTGTACAAATGTTTTTAAATTCAAATTCAAATGCCTACACAGCACAGGGTAAAGTGACTCAGGTACCAGTGCAAGTGTTGTATGACAGGAGCGAGCAGTCTTAGTTGTTGAGACCTGAATGTCTGACGCATGCATCTTTACCCTCATGCGCGCTAGCGGAATTCCGCTCGCACGCTGAGATTTTTTAAATCGCATGTTAAGTGACGAGCTGGGCTCGTCATCAGCGTGCGAGGAGGCTACGCCATGACGAGCCCAGCTCGTCATCAGCGTGGAAGGGGTTAAATACTTCAACTGTTTCAAGTCAAGTCATAACATTTGTATAGCGCACTACATACCCAGAGGGTTTCAAGGCGCTTAGGAAGGGGAGGAGGATTATTTGTCAAATATCCACGTTTTAAGCTGCTTTCTGAACGCTAGGTGGTTCTGGGTGAGGCTAAGGTAAGCGGGGAGTGAGTTCCATGTTTTAGCAGCCAGGTATGAAAAGGATCTGCCTCCCATGGTGGTCTTGTTGATGCGAGGTACAGTGGCGAGGGCTTGGTTGGAAGAACGTAGTTGGCGGGAGGGGGTGTAGAAGGACAGTCGAGAGTTGAGGCAATCTGGTCCGATGTCGTAGAGTGATTTGTGTGCGTGGGTGAGCAGTCGGAAAGTGATCCTCTTATTGACGGGTAGCCAGTGGAGGTCTTTAAGGTGACTAGAGATGTGTTTGTTGCGTGGGATGTCTAATATGAGCCTGGCTGAGGCGTTTTGGATTCGTTGGAGTTTCTTCTGGAGTTTAGCGGTGGTACCTGCGTAGAGGGTGTTTCCGTAGTCCAGTCGGCTCGTGACCAGGGCGTGGGTGACTGTTTTCCTTGTTTCGGAGGGGATCCAGCGAAATGTTTTTCTGAGCATGCGAAGAATGTTGAAGCAGGAAGAGGATACGGCGCTGACTTGTTTGCTCATTGAGAGTGAAGAATCCAGGATGACGCCAAGGTTCCGTGCGTGGTCTG
This sequence comes from Lissotriton vulgaris, assembly GCF_964263255.1. NCBI lineage: Eukaryota > Metazoa > Chordata > Amphibia > Caudata > Salamandridae > Lissotriton > Lissotriton vulgaris. The sequence goes on along the minus strand of NC_141685.1, from coordinate 68,886,354 downwards.
TCGGGATGGGTGCTTTTCCGAGGGCTTCCGGCCACCAGGAGTCGTCCCAAGCAGAGGGGGATGTGCCTAAGATGAGGACTTCTGTTTTGTCTGAGTTCAGTTTCAGACGGCTTTGTTTCATCCATTCGGCAACTTCTTTCATTCCTTCGTGTAGGTTAGTTTTGGCGGTGCTGGGGTCATTGGTGAGAGAAAGGATCAGTTGAGTGTCGTCCGCGTAAGAGATGATGTTGAGGTTGTGTTGGCGTGAGATGGCCGCGAGGGGGCTCATGTATACGTTGAAGAGGGTGGGACTGAGTGAGGATCCTTGAGGTACGCCGCAGATGACTTCAGAGGCCTCGGACTTGAATGGAGGAAGGCGGACTCTCTGGGTTCTTCCGGTGAGGAACGATGTGATCCATTCAAGTGCTTTTCCTTGGATTCCGATGTTATTGAGGCGTTGTAGAAGGGTGCTGTGGCAGACTGTATCGAATGCTGCTTGTCCGTAGCTCGCTTTTGGTAATATGACTTGTGCAGTACGGCCTCGTTTGATGGTAAAGCAAAACAGTTCGAAGTCACAAATTTCAAAGAAAAAAGGGACAAGAACTTCAAGATTCTAACCAAGTTTAGATAAAGAAGAATATTTAATAATTATTCTGAAGCAAAATCAAAAGAATAATTGTGATTTAGGGATTATTATTTAGCAAAAACAACTGCCCCAAAGGAAATAAAGGTTACAGTTAGTCATGTATTCTAAACCAAAAACAAATGCAAAGAAAATGTAAATTAAAATGCTGATCCACTGATGCAGTGTTGAAGCCACATATGAAATAGTATTTGTCCTCGCTAGCCATGCTCAAGGGAGAAAGGTAAGTCTAGTCTCCGGTAATGATTAACACTGGAATTTGATGCAAGGGTTTGGAATGAACCAATCACAGAAGGTGACGAGGTGCACAGAAGTGGCTTGGAGTACAAAATTCTCAGAGTAGAGTTGGGTTATCAAGTCAAACCAAAATCTACGGCCATCAAAATGTCTGAAACTTCAGGCAGTTATAACAGGTGTGAAGTCTTCAGAGCTTCCAGGTTATGGATATGGTCCAAGGTCGATGATCCAAACCAACTCAAAGAACCAGCCAAACAAACACATCGGACGAGTGCTTTGGTGTTCGCGCAGGATCATCCCATTCACTCTAATAAGAGCCCAAGTGCTGGGTAAACTTTAGAGTTACCACAAAAATGAAACACCCAGGTTGAGTTGGACACCTCGAAGGCTATTCACAAAGGTACCTTACACCTGTGAGTAATCTATACATGCAAGGATGCTCGTAGAGTAACGTTGCTAGTTTTAGCTATTCACCATTACGAGTATAAAGTTATTTAAAAATGTGGACTTGCACATCTGCACACGCTTAAACAGAGGTGGAGTAAAATGTACAAATGTAACTTACTAGAGCAAAAGTGGAGCAATAGAGAGTGCAGCACCACGCATGGCCAATCACTGGTAATGCAACACCCTGCCTTAGAAAATAAGGGAGACAGAGACTTAACAAGCATTGACAAATCAAATAGGTTTCAGCAATTTGAGAGCTATAAACGTTGTCACTGTGAATGTCTTTTAGCTAAGGATTTTTCACTGAGTCCTGTTTTGAAAATGTGTGTTGCAAACATGGTATGAAAACATCTTTACTCTGGGTGGTATTTATCACACTTGAAACATTCTGACTCAGTAGAGTTGTATTTTATTTGATGCAATAAATATATCACCAATTACAAACCACATGCAGTAAGGGACTGAAATGTATAAGAAACACCATGTGTTGTCACTTTCTGCGATGTCACTTGGTCAAAGGTTATGTGAGGTCACTGACTCAAAGACCATGTAATGTTCACTTCCTATGATGTTGCTTTGCTCAAAGATCTGCTGGTGTGGCTTCCTTTGTTCAAGCTGCTCTTAAATGCTGATATTCATGTTATATGAAATGTTCTGTAGGAGGCTCGTTGACCCTAAATAGCTGATTTACGATGATTGATAGAATGGTAGCAATGGGATTCTGGTTGGCTGAGGTATGCACCCAGGCCAGGCAGGAACCACCGCTCTCTACAGGGCAAGCTAGATACACACTAAAAGATAACCTGTGCTCAACCTCTGATAGCTTTGCACAGAGCAGTCAGGCATATCTAAAGATGTGTCCACAATTGTCTTCACTGGGAACCAAACACCCCATTGTAGCGCTTGACTCTCGCAGGTTAGCTGGGAGGAGCAGTCCAAGGCCTACTCAAGGGAGGTGGTGTGGGCTAGTAATCACCAATCACTGGCACGCAATACCAACACCCAATAACTGATTGTTCAGTCAGTACCTTCTCTTTAGAAAAAGCAGAAGTACATTTATTTAAAACACACTTCTAAAAACTACAAAATATTTTACAAATATGTACATTGTCAGATGGAACATACATAGATGACATTGTGTAATCATTGGGGACCCCTTGGAGGGTCACCCAAACATCTCATATTCGTTCAATCATTTGTTTTGTGATAAACACATACCTTTTGCAAAAATCATTACCATTACTGTGATAACCAATAAAACATTTGCAATCATTATGGTAACCCCAGTAAGATTTTTTCAGTAATTAACCTTGTGTTTGTGTATTCTTTCATGGGTTTGATATCAAAGCTGCAATGGTAAAAACAACCCGTAGAGGCCATCACACTGAAAAAGCATTGAATTGCAACCATACAGTCAGTCCCTAGAGGGCATAGGATCAACATCACATTTGTGGATTTCCAGGCCTTCCACGTCTGATTAAATGCCATTAAATTACCATGCATCAGGCCCCTAGGGGTTGAAACACTACCGGCTGTAGAGTAAAAGCTACAGCAGTGGGAGAGCTCAAAAAGACACGAAAATCCAGGGGAGGTGATCGTTTTGCAGTCCCCACTAAGAGTGAGGACTCTGACAGTACCTTTAAAAGATAGGCTGTATTGTGTTGACTTTTTGGTGGTGGTCCCGTCATCCTGGGACCACCACAAGCAGAGATATGGGCCAAAAAGTGTTCAAACAGCAAGGCCCCGAAGGCATTATGTGGCTATTTTCTGAGAAAGCAGTAAATACGGTAGCAGGGGCTCTCTCGCTGTGCTAGGGAGACCTGCGCAAGTTTTGTTACTTTGTGTTCCTTCGTTTTTTAAGCGGCCTCGTGTTGCGCTTCGTTTAGGGTAAAGCAGTCAGCAGATGAGACAGCATCTGACAATTGATCTCAGTCTTCAGTTTTCATGTGCGTTGTGAGGCGCAAATGCACTGTATGGCGTGGCAGTGGGGGGCGTAGAACGGTGTAAGGGATGAGAGAGACAGATGCAGAACATAGGGCGGAGCCATTGTATAGAGAACGGTCAGCAGATGTGACTGCGTCTGACTTTTGATTTCGGGCTTCAGTTTTCATGCACATTGTGAGGCACAAACGCGCTATATGGTGGTGGCGGTGGGGGGGTGCAGGTAACGTGAATGGGGCGGAACACAGGGCGGAACCATTGTGTATGATAGCAGTCAGCAGATGAGACAGTATCTGACATTTGATTTTGGTGTTTGAATGGACAGCAAATATTATGAGATGAGAACAAGAATTTCATCCCTGTTTTCAGCGGTGCTCCATAAACCATGAGCACCCGTCTCAAGTGCTCTAAATTAAAGAAAAAAGTAGCACTGATAACAAATGCTAAAATGGCAGCTGGGGATGGATAGTAGTAATTGGTCTATGCTCTCGTAGGTAGAGACATGACGAATGTATGCCATGGACAAATGGGGATAAATAATATTAGATCGATGGTGGAGCCAGCAAATGGTAAGTCTGTGAGTGGGCTGAAGCCTATAAAGGAGATAAACATGTCTCTTTGAGACAGCGCAAGTAGTGTCTAGCCGAGACCTAGAAATAGAACCTCATAAGAAATAAAGATACATTAAAATAATGTGTTTTGTCTTTTCAAAAAAGAAATTCAATTAATTCTATACAAAACTTTTTTAAAGGCTTTGTCCCATCTGAGGCAATTTAGTAATTTAGAGTACATAATAAGAAAATATAGGGATTTTACTTTCAGTGGGATTTTTTCAACAAATCTTTAAAAAAACATTTTTAACATCTTTAAAATCAATTACATATTTAATTAAAATACAAGTTAAAGGCATTTTGTTCTACATTTAAAGTATATCAAATTAATTTACAATAATATTTAACTTAAAAAGATTTATTTTTTTAAGTTTAAAAAACATTCAAAATATTCTATATATTTTTACACAGGGAGATTTCCACCCTAGTTGAACATATTAAAGATTATATTTTTTCTTAAGATTGAATTAAAGGTTTCCCACCTGAAGTAACATCTTGTTTATGTATTAATAATTATTAAATGTGCTGAACTCATGTAATTTGACTTTACTAATAATGAATGTTATACTAGTGTTTAAATGTAAAAAATGTATTACAACATTAAAAAATAATGAAATGTTTTCTTTTAAATATTTTTTGCCATTAAATGACATTTAGATTTTTTTTAAACTAGTTTTAAATATTTAATTTAGCATTATTTCCTATAGGGTTTTATTTTATGTCCCTACCACCATTATTATTTATGGGAGTTTGCTGCAGTTCCAGTGGATGGCCATGTGTGATGTTGGACTTAATCCCCCTTTGAGCACAAGTACATTTACGATTGTTTTAGGTACATTATGACTTAGTGACTTTAGAGTTGTGGTTTATAAACAGAAATGGGCTTACTCTTTAGTGGGTGAGTGCCTGTCTTTTCCCTAAACCCCTCCCTAACTCGTCCTTAGTTCTGCCTTCACCCCTCCCCTTTATTTATAAGCATTCCCCATTTTACAGCCACTCCTTCTGTCCCTTCCACATTTACTACTAAAAACTATACTAACGTGTGGGGAAACTGTGAAGTCGGGGCAGACAACTACACACAGAAAAAGATAAGAGAAGCAGAACAACCGCACGTAATTTGTGAAAAGCATTTTGTAGTTCCTTAGTAGTACTAAAAATGTACAACTCAGATTATCTGTGAGACTCTCTTGGGTATGTCTGATGTGATTTTAAAGCTCGTGAAACTGTCCTCAGCAGATGGGAAGTAGGTTCCATTTGTAACATAAATGGACCTGGAAAGAGGTCACTAAAGTGGATCTTTGTAATACGAAGCTGTGTCCTATTGGAACAGAAGTCATTAGGACTTTTTAGAGTAGTGACAGGAATGGTTAGCATAGAGTTGGTCTTGTCTTTAGTGGCACAGAGACACAGAGACTGGAGAATGATGTGGTGAGATGTTGCTGCGAATAATGCTCAGTCCTTCCATCTCATTTAGTTTTTTTTCAATAATCAGTCACAAATTGCACAGGCATGAACAGACGTTGGTCCCATACAGTCCTACGACAAAGGGACTTCTGCCGCAGGCACCTGCTGAGGCTCATTAAGGCTGGAACTAGTTTGAGGTTACTTGAATTCCAGATCCTTGAAGGTGTGGCCTCAAAGTTCAGGATCGAGTGGACCTTGTGGGTCAGAGCCATGGCTTATTAACACTCAGGAAGTAAAATACACGGAATGGAATGAGGCCACAAATAGTCACTAAGGAATGAGGTTAATTCACAAATTTCTATCCCTCATTGTGCGCTTTTCTCAGTAAACAGTTTGTTGGACGATAAATTGATTGATGTCTTTGTGGCGGCTTCATGTGAAGGTTTTGCAATGCTGAAAGCTTCTCCTCAGAGCACCTTTTACTCTTCCACCTTGTCTCTGTCATGTAGAGAGGTTGCTTTTATGAATGAAGTTTTTGTCACACTGAGAGCACTGATACATTTTTTTCTCCTGTGGATTTTCTCATGTTGAATCAAACTGAGTCTCCAGCAGATGCTTCTCTGGCATTTAGACCAATGACAAGGTTTTGCCCAGTGTGAGTTTTCTCATGTTCAGTGAGACCAGATTTCTGACTGAAGCTTTTCCATCATTCAGAGCACTGATAAGGTCTTTGCCTAGAGTGAGTTCTTTCATGTCTAGTGAGATTTTTTTTCAAAGTGAACCTTTTCTGGCATTTAGAGCATTGATTCGGTTTTAGCCCAGTGTGAGTTTCCTTATGTTGAATGAGACCAGATTTCCGACTGAAGCTTTTCAAGCATTCAGAGCATTGATATGGTTTTTGTCCAGTGTGAGTTCTTTCATGACAAGTGAGACCAGATTTATGACTGAAGCTTTCCCTGCATTCAGAGCACTAAAAAGGTTTTTGCCCCGTGTGGGTCGTTTCATGTAAAGTAAGGCTGAATTTCCGGCTGAAGCTTTTACAGCATTCAGAGCACTGATAATGTTTTTGTCCAGTGTGAGTTACCACATGTCGTGAGAGAGTAGATTTCTGGCTGAAGCTTTTCCAGCATTCAGAACACTGATACGGTTTAAGCCCAGTATGAGTTCTCTCGTGTTGAATGAGATTGGCCTTACAACTGAAGCTTTGTTGGCACCGTGAGCACTTATATGGTTTTAGTCCAGTGTGAGTTTTCTCATGTTGAGTTAGACCAGATTTGTGACTGAAGCTTTTCCTGCATTCAGAGCACTGATACGGTTTTTGCTCCGTGTGGGTCCTTTGATGTAAAGTAAGGCTGAATTTCTGACTGAAGCTTTTACAGCATTCAGAGCACTGATAATGTTTTTGCTCAGTGTGAGTTACCGCATGTCGTGAGAGAGTAGATTTCTGGCTGAAGCTTTTCCAGCATTCAGAACACTGATACGGTTTGAGCCCAGTATGAGTTCTCTCGTGTTGAATGAGATTGCCCTTACAACTGAAGCTTTGTTGGCACTCTGAGCACTTATATGGTTTTAGTCCAGTGTGAGTTTTCTCATGGTGAGTGAGACTAGATTTCCGACTGAAGCTTTTCTGGCATTCAGAGCACTGATACGGTTTTAGTCCAGTGTGAGTTCTTTCATGACAAGTGAGACCAGATTTATGACTGAAGCTTTTCCTGCATTCCGAGCACTGAAAAGGTTTTTGCCCCGTGTGTGTCCTTTCATGTAAAATAAGGCTGAATTTCCGACTGAAGCTTTTACAGCATTCAGAGCACTGATAATGTTTTTGCTCAGTATGAGTTACTGCATGTTGTAAGAGAGTAGATTTCTGGCTGAAGCTTTTCCAGCATTCAGAACACTGATACGGTTTGAGCCCAGTATGAGTTCTCTCGTGTTGAATGAGATGGTTTTTCTGACTAAAGCACTTCAGGCACTTAGTGCACTGATAAGGTTTGTGCCCAGTGTGGATTCTCACATGTTGAATGAGATCGCTTTTCCGACTGAAGCCTTTCTGGCATTCAGGACACTGATACGGTTTTTGTCCAATATGAGTTCTCTTGTGTTTAGTGAGGTGGGATTGATAACTAAAGTTGTTCTCACATTCATTGCTCTTATTCAAGTTATTTGTATCTCTAAGTTGGGTTTGTTCCTGGCCACATGCCATCTTAAGTCTGAATCTAATTCCGGAATCTATACTTGTTTATGTTAAAACTCAACATTAACTTCTAAACTACACTGCCGAAGCTCTTCTTCACATTTGCATTCACCTAATTATAGCTTTTATTTGGAGATCAATGATCTTATCTTTGAAGGCAGCCTATCTAACTTGTCTTATAAACTTTCACTGAGGGGCCCCTTATTTTTATTAAGATACCCCTCATGGATTCATTTTCTCCAAGTTATGCCCACAAGGATTCCTTCAAGTAGAATTAAGCTCATTCTGACTGCAGTTTATCGCATTTAATTTAGGAGTTTTAAAAGCACTGATAGGGTCTTTGAGGATTAGTACTTACAAGTGAGGTACATTTTTTATACAAGTAATGAACATGGATTAAAACATGTTAGGGTAGTTCTCAAATTATCAATAGTGTAACACTGGCCCTTTTTAAGCTTCCTATTCCGGTGAGGCCCAAAAAGGTACACCATTAACTTTGGAGGTCTGGCACACTTGGAAACAACATAGATCAACCCAAGAGACAGAGTTGGTGGGACAAATCTTTCTATATTGTAGATGTTAATCCAGTGTCTTTGCTGTAATGACATCTGAGAAGTAAATTTTCAGTTATTCTTTAAAACACAATGTTTTCTTTCCTCCGAATCACAGGAGACGGAGACATAAGCTTGCTCGTGTAAACTGAGGTTATTAGCCTTCCTGACACTTCTGTCACATCACATCACGTCTACGGATACTGATTTGCTGGGAGAGGCTTAGGTCTCCAAGGCATTTCTCATAAACCATCAGGCAGAATTTGCAACACTGAATATTCCCAAGTGCTCTGTGTGAGGATCAGTTGTTGCCAATGTTCTTTGCTCGACCAACCGTGAAATGCTTCCTTTAAGTGAAAATATTCTTATATTTAGTAGCTGCCGTAGATTTTCAATTTACATGCAGGTACAGTTATTATTTCAGAGGCTATTCAATCCCAATAACTGACACTTGGTAAATGTTCCTGGTCATTGTACATCAAGGTTTGACAACAAATAATGATTGTAAGAAAGTCGATAAATCACTTTCACATTCAGCAGTTTCTTCTGCACCAAATTCCTCACCATTCCTGGTGCATAGAACTAGTTTTTCTTCAGAGATTTAGAGTGTTTCTACTTTCCTCAAAATAACCCTTTATAAAAATGTTTCCAAAATTACAACATTTATTTTTCTTTTTGTTGCTTCAGTGACCTGTAAAAATAGAGTTAGAAATTATAAGTGAGTTGCACTCCAAGGGGGTAAAACAGGTCATGGATACTGCATAGACAGGGAAGTTGGGACCACTGAGACTCAATGTCGTGAGAGCAAAAGTAGTGAATACTGTAGAAAGAAACACAAGTTACACATGTATCATGACACAGATTCTCAGAAGCATCCAACACCAGCAATTTACTCTTCCTGTGATGATGACTGGCATCACAGTAAGGTATTTGTACCTCCTTTAATGAATTGTCAGATGTTGTGTACTCCCCTGCTCATTTAAAGGACTCTGCTATTCCTTATTTCAGGCATCCATGAAGGGACATTTCATTGAACAAAAGAATCTGCCTTGTTGTAATCACTGCTTTAAATGCCACTGGCGGAGCGTGATTATTTTATTAAGAGTGTTTTGGTCACTCAATTCCTTACCCTTGGGTGTGATACTGATACATAATACATACTTAAGAAACATGACTAACAGTGTGCCTTGTGAAACACGTGAGAGTTTGAAACTGCATCGTAAAAGCATGCAGAAGGGTCACAAACTGGTTTGAGATTAAGTCATTCATGACAGAGAGAGAAACCTACTAATGTGCTATGAAAATAATATGAAAGGTAGTAATGCAGTCTGTAGTTTTAAAACAAAATATGATTATGAGAATGCTCAAGTAAAATTAGTCCTGCTTATGTTTTCTTTGAGATGTAAATCCGAGAGAAAGTGATTGCATGTTTCTTAATGAAACGTAATTAGGCTATGCTTACAAGTATAATGAAATGGTGTTTTTATATTATTTCTTATGCATCTCTAGTTCTTTAATGTTTTCAACATTAGCATGTTTTTTCTTTAGAAAATAGTGATTTAGTGGTTTTCCATGTAGGCCTCAAAAATGTATTTTGTCTTTCATTATTTCCTTCGAATAATCAAAAAATGTCCCGATTGCACTGAAGCTACGAGTATTATCACTGAAGTTTCTGTCCTACAGTTTGAAAAATGTACATCCTTTCTGTTTGAATAAAACTGTATTGACTATGTTGCAAGCTCAGAAGAGAGCGAGTGGAGTGGACACGTTGAGTTGCAAATGTATTTACTATTTCCGAAGGGAAGTGATATTGCACATTCTTAACCCTTTCCCTGTGGCGGCAATTCCGCCGCAGCGCTAAGGGGAGGGGGGGTGCCTCGGCGCTCCGACGCTTGTGACGGAACCGCTCCGTCACGGCCCTTAGCAATTTCATTCTGGTCTAATAATTTGAAAGTGTTCCAGTGTGCTTTGTTTATAGTCGTCTTGTTCGCATAATTCGGATCATATAGTGATGGAGGCGTGTTGTCTTTGATGTTATCTGCGGCGGTCCTAATTTCTTCTGCCAACTTATTGGCTTTGTTAATGAAGAAGGTAGAAAATTCTTTGCAAGTTACTTGTGTTTTAGTGACCTCTTGGACAGATTTTGCCAACTTGTTAGATTGTTGTTTTATTATTTTGAATAATTTATGTGGTCTGTTTTTGGCGTTATATAATTCTGTTCTGATAAATTCCTTTTTTGTGTTGATGATCTTCTTGTTATATTCATTTCTGATTTTTCTGAGTGATTTCAATGTAGGAGAGGATGGGTGTTCATTTTCATTCTGCTCGTCTCAAATTACGTCTTTCTTCATTCAATATTCCAATAAACCATGGATTTGTTGTCTTTTCGGTAACTCTTTTTAATTTGAGTGGTATGGTGGCATTGACTATTTCCGTTACTGTGGTATTGTAATGGTTCGTTAGATCGTTCACATTTTTCAAGTTGTCAGGTGGGTTTAAGTCTCTCTTGCAATTTTCAGATAGCAAATCCATATTTGAGTCCTTGGTATCTCGGATCCATCTTTTCAATTTGGTAGTTTGAATCGTTTTTATTTTCTCCCGTGATGGTATTAGGAAGGTTATGGCGTGGTGATCTGACCAGTCACACTGTTCAATGGAGAGGATTGAGATGTCCTTGTTCTTCGAGATAATCCAGTCCAGTGTAGCTCCTTTTGAGTGTGTTTGTTGAAGACATGCTTGGGATAGTTTTAGATCATTTAAAAATTCTTTAAAGGCGTTGACCTGTTTGTCGTTGTTGTCGTTCCAACATAGATTGAAATCACCTAAAAATATATTATTAATGTCGGAGTTAGCGTTAGCAGTGATGATCTCCATCAGTTGGTCAATGAAGTTCAGATTGTTTCCTGGTGGGTGATATAGGGCATGTAAGTTGCAGATCTGTTTGTTTGCCGATCTTATGTTGAGCCCTAGGTATTCGCATGATTCGAGGTGGTCGGATTGAAATTGGCCAACTTCTAAAATCGATCTATGGATACGGGCAATACCTCCCCCTGTCTTTATCTGTCTGTCCAGTCTTAATATGTTATAGTACGGTGGTACAAGAAGGTCCAGGACTGGGGATGAGGATTCAGATAACCAGGTTTCAGTCAGGATTGTTATGTCTATTTCTTGATTGATGATGATGTCGGCTATGTCAGAAGCATGTTTCACTGCAGATCGACAGTTGAGCAGTAGACATTTTAGAGATTGATTAGAGGTTGATTTTCCTCACTCGCGCTCACCAACTAGACCTTGGCGAGCAAGGAAAAAATCTCGCTGGGAGGTGGATTTTCCTCACTCAACTCACCAACTTGACCTTGACGAGCACAAGCGAGGAAAAAACTCCGCTCCTTGAAATTCTGCGTGCTCCGTGGAGTGCAGAAAACTCCGCAAACTGAGCGGAGGTCACTGCCCAGGCTTATTTAAAAGGATATTTTAAACCATCTCTGAGTTCCATTACCCTAACAAGGAGCTTTGTCGTCAGCTTTATTATTCTATATGGTCACAGAACCACTTAGTGACTTGCAATATCTGTATAATGTATGACAGAGGGTGATTTACCACTTGTGTAGCCTGTCTGCTTTAGATGTTCATCACTGGGTACTAGCCGAGCCCATCAACACTTGCGGTGCACTAACCCCATAGCATTTATGTATCACAGAATTAGCCTCTGTGGTAACAGGGCGATTTACATAATGAGGATAGAAGCCTGGTTATTCCTGGTCACACAGTGCCACCATGTTCTTTACACAGAGATGAGAAATAGGAGAGGTTGTTCTCGATTCTAAAGGGCACCACACCTCAGCTTGGTTACTAAAAGTACAATGATTCTGGTTGCAGACGGGACACAATCTTGTTTACATGGCGAGGAGTCACATTAGCCTTGTGCATGTGTACATATGCACAAGCGAGCCGGGCTACAGATGGCACATAGACTCATTTACATACAGGACTGGTGGCTCCTGGTTGGAGATGGCACACTAGCGTGTTTACACAGGGAGGAGGATGGAAGCCTAGTGCTCCTTTACATATGTGGGAGATGTGAGCTTGGTGGTGCCTGGTCACAGACGACGCACAGGAGCTTTAAACAGGGAGAGGAGCTAGGTGATGAAAGAAAGCCAGGGTCTGGCAATCTGCAGCGTGATGGATATTCAGTCCAACCGCCATGATACATTATGTTTTAGAGAATGTTCTCAGCTCCCTGTTGCCAACCATAATCCTGCTGACATCCGAACCAGGTCATGTGGAATCTGGTGTGATATCTGTCCTCTTTCAACGCTCTATATACTGATCCGTAAATAACATAGACCCTTCCAGCCACAGCTCCAGCTGGTTACAAGCTATACACCGAGTAACAGGAAGACCTTTTAAGAGATCATGTGTCTGACATATCAGGTCAAAACATTCAATCACAAATAGAAACCAGTATTCAGAACATAGCTCCCCACATCACATTATAAGAGGGATGAGTGCTAATGAAGTGTGGACACATTTTACCTTATATATATATATATATATATATCCTATTAATATAACCTGACTATCACTGGAAGGCATCCAAGCTCTGCACATGGTCCAAGACACAGACAGTCAACATGTGATTGGAGGGTAAATGGTTTCTAAGAGTGAGAGGAGTGCTGATGCATCATAATGTGATAATCTTTAAAGAGGTACATTTTCAGCTCTTTTCTGTCACAATTTGCAGCTCTGATGATTTCATATTTTCTGAAATATCCCTATTACAGCGCCTTCTGCCTTGAGAAGGCTCATCCTGGACCAACATGACGACAAAACACATGCCGTCAAATCGAGGGCAAAGGGATTGTGACAAGGTTGAGGAACACTAACAACATATCCTACATCCAACGTCATGATTAACTGATGGAGCAAAGAGGGATATGAAGTGATGAACTGAGAAAAAAGTAACCTGGAGAATTGCTGCAAATTAGCATAAATCAAAACTCATAAAGAACCACATATCAATCAATCAGAGAATTTATAAAGCGCACTACACACCCACGATGGTCTCAAGGTGCTGGGGGGGAGGGTGGCTGCAGCTAGCGGTTGAAGAGCCAGGTCTTGAGTAGTCTACTGAAGGTCTGTGGGTCTTCTGTCTGACAAAGGGGGAGAGGGAGGGCGTTCCATGTCATTGCGGCATGGTGTGAGAAGGACCTGCCCCCGGTGGTGTTTCTGTGGATGTGTGGGACGGTGGCCAGTGAGAGGTCGGCGGAGCGGAGTTTTCTGTTGGGTACGTAGAATGACAGTCGGCTGTTGAGGTATTCTGGGCCGGTGTTGTGGAGTGCTTTGTTTGCGTGGGTCAGGAGTTTGAAGGTGATTCTTCTGTCGTCGGGGAGGCAGTGCAGGTCTCTCAGGTGGGGAGTGATGTGGTCTCGGCATGGGACGTTGAGGACCAGGCATGCCGAGTCATTCTGGATTCTTTGCAGTCTGCTGATGAGCTTGGACGGGGCTCCGGCGTAGAGGGCGTTGCCGTAGTCAAATCTGCTGCTGATGAGGGCGTGGGTGACAGTTTTCCGTGTGTCTGTAGGGATCCATCTGTAGATCTTGTGGAGCATGCGGAGGGTGTAAAAGCAGGTTGAAGAGACTGCGTTGATTTGGTTGGCCATGGTGAGTTTCGAGTTGAGGATGACTCCCAGGTTGCGTGCGTGGTTGGTAGGAGTCGGGTCAGTGCCCAGGGAGGTGGGCCACCAGGAGCCGTCCCAGGCAGAGGGGTTGGGTCTGAGGAGGAGGATCTCTGTCTTGTCCGTGTTCAGTTTGAGCCGACTGTCTTCCATCCAGTTGGCGACAGCCTTCATACCACTGTGCAGGTTGGCTTTGGCGGTGAGGGGGTCCTTGGTGAGGGAGAGGATCAGCTGTGGGTCGTCGGCATATGAGATTATGTTGAGGTCGTGGAGTCTGGCGATGCGTGCGAGTGGAGCCTTGTAGATGTTGAAGAGCGTCGGGCTGAGGGATGAGCCTTGCGGGACGCCTCAGATGGTCTTGGTGACTTCTGAGTGGAATGGGGGAAGGCGAACTCTTTCGGTTCTGTCGGAGAGGAAGGAGGTGATCCATTCCAGGGCCTTGTCGCTGAACCTTTTGCGGTAGATGCGTGTGAGTAGTGTGTGATGGCAGACGGTGTCGAATGCGGCGGAGAGGTCCAGGAGGATGAGGGCTGCTGTCTCGCCGTTGTCGAGTAGGATCCTGATGTCGTCTGTGGCGGCGATGAGGGCGGTCTTGGTGCTGTGGTTCTTGCGGAAACTTGACTGGGAGGTGTCGAGGATGTTGTTATTTTCCAAGTAGCGGGTGAGCTGGGTGTTGACGATTTTTTCGATGACCTTTTCCGGGAACGGGAGCAGGGAGATGGGCTGGAAGTTCTTGAGGTCGCTCGGGTCCGCCTTGGGTTTCTTCAGCAGGGCGTTAATTTCGGCGTGCTTCCAGCACTCAGGGAAGGTCGCGGTTTTGAATGAGACGTTGATGATGTTACACAGGTGGGGTGCAATGGAGCTGTTGCCTTGTTGATGATGTGGTGGGGATGAGGGTCGTATGAGGCGCCGGAGTGGATGGTGCTCAGGGTTGTGATGGTGTCTTCGGTGGTCACGCTGGTCCATGTGGTGAGGTGGTCGGTGGGTGCTGGTGGTAACGGTGCGGTGGGGTTGGTGGGGCGCGTCCGGGGATTGAGGCTGTCGTGGATGTCGGTGATCTTGCGGTGGAAGAAGGCAGCGAGGGCATCGCAGAGAGCTTGAGATGGCGGGATGTCGTTGGTGCAGGAGCCAGGGTTTGAGAGTTTCTTCACGATGTTGAAGAGCTCCTTGCTGTTGTGTGTGTTGTTGTCGAGGCGGTCTTTGAAGGAGGTCTTCTTGGTGGTCCTGATGAGGTGGTAGTGGTTGCCGATGGCATCCTTGAGGGCTGTGTGGCTATCAGGCGTTTTCTCATCGCGCAGTTGTTTTCCCGTTTCTGACAGGCGCGCTTGGAGGCTAGGAGTTCCGGGGTGAACCAGCTTGCTTTTTGGCTGGGGTCCCTGTTGGTGTGCTGTTT
Organism: Lissotriton vulgaris; assembly: GCF_964263255.1. NCBI lineage: Eukaryota > Metazoa > Chordata > Amphibia > Caudata > Salamandridae > Lissotriton > Lissotriton vulgaris. The sequence continues at coordinate 68,871,279 of NC_141685.1, read as the reverse complement.
CATAGGGGCTAAGGTGTTGGCGCAGTCTTCCATCCAGTGTCTGTGGACGCAGGCCCCCTCCTCGGGGTCGGTGGGGTTGGTTGGGGGGTTGAATGCGAGGTGAGCTTGTAGTAGTTCCTTGGTGACTTTGCCCCAACGGCGTCTAGGGATCTGTGGGGTGCGGTGCTGTGAGATGGGTTTCTGGAAGCTGAAGTGGACGCAGTGGTGGTCGGTCCAGGTGAGCTCGGAGGCATGGCTGAAAGCGACATGGGGACTGGAGGTGAAGATGGCTTCGAGCATGTGGCCGGCGATGTGGGTGGGTGTCGTGACGATCTGTGTCAGTCTGAGGGTGGAGAGGTTGTCGATCAGGGTGGATAAGTTGCTGTCATTGTTGTTTGCCAATTGGTAGTTCAGGTCGCCAAGGAGGATGTAGTTGGTGGAGGTCAGTGCTTGCGTGCTGGTGAAGTCTGCGATGGAGTTGCAGAAATGGGGGCGGGGTCCGGGTGGTCTATAGACGAGGGTGCCTCTTAGGGTGGTCGTGGGGTCCCTGTGAATCTGGAAGTGCATGTGTTCAGCGGTGTTGAGGGTGTCGGTGGTGCTTGTGGAGACTCTGATGGTGCTCCTGTAGATGATGGCAATTCCTCCGCCGACTCCTTTAATGCGGTCCCTGCGGGTGATCTTGTATCCGTCAGGGATGGTGATGTCTGGGGTGGCGGTTTCGTTCAGCCAGGTCTCTGTCAGGAAGGCGATGTCTGGTGATGTGGAGTCGAACAGGTCCCAGAGCTCTATGGCGTGTTTGCTTGCGGAGCGGGTGTTGAGCAGGATGCATCTGAGCTGATTTGGTTCCGTCGTGGTTGGTGGCTCAGTGTCTTTGGTGCAGGAGAAGCTGCAATTCCAGCAGGTGAAGAGGCCGTGGGTGCGCTTGGGCGCGGCCTTGTTGCATTTGGATGGTTGTCCGAGGTTGAGTGCGATGAGGGTGTTGGCATCATACCAGATGTGGCTTCGTGGGTGGTGCTTGGTCCAGGGGTCGTGGCGCTGGGCGTGGTCCAGCACAGACAGGCGCAGACGGGCTGGCCAGCGGTGCACCCGTTGCGCGCATCCACTGCGCGGCCTTGCAGCGGCCGCCATAAATGGAGGAGTGGGAGGAAGGCTCAGCTGGGAGGAGGGTGGGGCTGGTGGGAGTGACGAATCGGCAGCAGGGGGGCGGGGACGCAGGGAAGGCAGCGTTGGGAAAAACCTGGCAGGGAGCATGGGAGGGGGGCGGGGTACAGAAGGAAGGGGTTGGGGCAATCAGCAGGAAGGCAGCGAAGCAATCAGGGCGGCGAAATCACCGGGGGCCAGGAACCGTGAGGCCAGGAGCACACAAAGTGCTCAGGAGTACAGGCAGGCACAGGAGCAGCGCACAGGCAGGTCAGGAGGCGTTCACAGAGGCAGATGGCGGCGGAGCTGCAGCGGGAGGGGAGCGACCTACCTGAGGGTCAAGGGCAGCTGCGTGACTTGGAAGCCGATTACTTCCCAATATTTCTCAATTATTTCTCAATACATCCCTTGTTTGTGATTACCTTACAGTGCTCACATTATCATCCGACTAGAACAGATGGGAGCTTGGGGTGTCTGCTCATAGAAGAAGTGTGGAGAAGTGTGGCTCACTGGTTAGAGCAGGCAGACCCTGAAGCAGAGGTCAGACCCGGGACCAGGGTTCGATTCCCGACGCGGCAGGGTGTTGAGCTCAAATGTCCTCGGACTCGATAATTCTCGCTTCGGTGCCTGACCTAATCATGGGTTCACACTATGCAACTCTGGGCATTAAGCTTGCTTAATCTCCACAACGGCCCCCCGCGGCGGGATGCCTGGCTTTCACCTTGGGGATGCCCTGTAGGGGCTATCTCACAGGGAAAAACCAGGACGGGTTCCCAAGGCAAGCGCGGAGATACCCCTACGGGGGTCGATTCTGGCGCTATATAAGAAATGCAATAATAATAATAATAATAGAAGCTCATTTATATACAAAGAGGGGTGCTGTCTGTTTACAAAGCACAAATTGTTTATGTTAAATGCCTACACAGCACAGGGTAAAGTGACTCAGGTACCAGTGCAAGTGTTGTATGACAGGAGCGGGCAGTCTTAGTTGTTGAGACCTGAATGTCTGACGCATGCATCTTTAACCTCATGCGTGCTAGCGGAATTCCGCTCGCACACTGAGATTTTTTAAATCGCATGTTATGTGACGAGCTGGGCTTATCATCAGCGTGCGAGGAGGCTACGCCATGACGAGCCCAGCTCGTCATCAGCGTGGAAGGGGTTAAATACTTCAACTGCTTGAGAGAGGGTGGCAGTCTCAAATTCTGGGGACCCAGCTACCAACAGCTCCCCTCATAGTCTTTATTTTTTGCATCCACAGCAAGTGCTGATTCCACCTAAGACAGTAAGGTTTTCAGCTCAGTGGTCGGCTTCCCGGAGTCAGCCTGCCTTGTTCTTCCCACACTTCTTTCAGCAAAGGTAAATGTGTCTTCTACTAAAGTGTCCGTAGCTCGCTTTTGGTAATATGACTTGTGCAGTACGGCCTCGTTTGATGGTAAAGCAAAACAGTTCGAAGTCACAAATTTCAAAGAAAAAAGGGACAAGAACTTCAAGATTCTAACCAAGTTTAGATAAAGAAGAATATTTAATAATTATTCTGAAGCAAAATCAAAAGAATAATTGTGATTTAGGGATTATTATTTAGCAAAAACAACTGCCCCAAAGGAAATAAAGGATACAGTTAGTCATGTATTCTAAACCAAAAACAAATGCAAAAAAAAATGTAAATTAAAATGCTGATCCACTGATGCAGTGTTGAAGCCACATATGAAATAGTATTTGTCCTCGCTAGCCATGCTCAAGGGAGAAAGGTAAGTCTAGTCTCCGGTAATGATTAAGACTGGAATTTGATGCAAGGGTTTGGAATGAACCAATCACAGAAGGTGACGAGGTGCACAGAAGTGGCTTGGAGTACAAAATTCTCAGAGTAGAGTTGGGTTATCAAGTCAAACCAAAATCTACGGCCATCAAAATGTCTGAAACTTCAGGCAGTTATAACAGGTGTGAAGTCTTCAGAGCTTCCAGGTTATGGATATGGTCCAAGGTTGATGATCCAAACCAACTCAAAGAACCAGCCAAACAAACACATCGGACGAGTGCTTTGGTGTTCGCGCAGGATCATCTCATTCGCTCTAATAATAGCCCAAGTGCTGCGTCCACTTTAGAGTTACCACAAAAATGAAACACCCATGTTGAGTTGGACACCTCGAAGGCTATTCACAAAGGTACCTTACACCTGTGAGTAATCTATACATGCAAGGATGCTCGTAGAGTAACGTTGCTAGTTTTAGCTATTCACCATTATGAGTATAAAGTTATTAAAAAATGTGGACTTGCACATCTGCACACGCTTAAACAGAGGTGGAGTAAAATGTACAAATGTAACTTACTAGAGCAAAAGTGGAGCAATAGAGAGTGCAGCACCACGCATGGCCAACCACTGGTAATGCAACACCCTGACTTAGAAAATAAGGGAGACAGAGACTTAACAAGCATTGACAAATCAAATAGGTTTCAGCAATTTGAGAGCTATAAACGTTGTCACTGTGAATGTCTTGTAGCTAAGGATTTTTCACTGAGTCCTGTTTTGAAGATGTGTGTTGCAAACATGGTATGAAAACATCTTTACTCTGGGTGGTATTTATCACACTTGAAACATTCTGACTCAGTAGAGTTGTATTTTATTTGGTGCAATAAATATATCACCAATTACAAACCACATGCAGTAAGGGACTGAAATGTATAAGAAACACCATGTGATGTCACTTTCTGCGATGTCACTTGGTCAAAGGTTATGTGAGGTCACTGACTCAAAGACCATGTAATGTTCACTTCCTATAATGTTGCTGTGCTCAAAGATCTGCTGGTGTGGCTTCCTTCGTTCAAGCTGCTCTGAAATGCTGATATTCATGTTATATGAAATGTTCTGTAGGAGGCTCGTTGACCCTAAATAGCTGATTTACGATGATTGATAGAATGGTAGTAATGGGATTCCTGGTTGGCTGAGGTACGCACCCAGGCCAGGCAGGAACCACCGCTCTCTACAGGGCAAGCTAGATACACACTAAAAGATAACCTGTGCTCAACCTCTGATAGCTTTGCACAGAGCAGTCAGGCATATCTAAAGATGTGTCCACAATTGTCTTCACTGGGAACCAAACACCCCATTGTAGCGCTTGACTCTCACAGGTTAGCTGGGAGGAGCAGTCCAAGGCCTACTCAAGGGAGTTGATGTGGGCTAGTAATCACCAATCACTGGCACGCAATACCAACACCCAATAACTGATTGTCCAGTCAGTACCTTCTCTTTAGAAAAAGCAGAAGTACATTTATTTAAAACACACTTCTAAAAACTACAAAATATTTTACAAATATGTACATTGTCAGATGGAACATACATAGATGACATTGTGTAATCATTGGGGACCCCTTGGAGGGTCACCCAAACATCTCCTATTCGTTCAATCATTTGTTTTGTGATAAACACATACCTTTTGCAAAAATCATTACCATTACTGTGATAACCAATAAAACATTTGCAATCATTATGGTAACCCCAGTAAGATTTTTTCAGTAATTAACCTTGTGTTTGTGTATTCTTTCATGGGTTTGATATCAAAGCTGCAATGGTAAAAACAACCCGTCGAGAGGCCATCACACTGAAAAAGCATTGAATTGCAACCATACAGTCAGTCCCTAGAGGGCATAGGATCAACATCACATTTGTGGATTTCCAGGCCGTCCACGTCTGATTAAATGCCATTAAATTACCATGCATCAGGCCCCGAGGGGTTGAAACACTACCGGTTGTAGAGTAAAAGCTACAGCAGTGGGAGAGCTCAAAAAGACACGAAAATCCAGGGGAGGTGATCGTTTTGCAGTCCCCACTAAGAGTGAGGACTCTGACAGTACCTTTAAAAGAAAGGCTGTATTGTGTTGACTCTTTGGTGGTGGTCCTGTCATCCTGGGACCACCACAAGCAGAGATATGGGCCAAAAAGTGTTCAAACAGCAAGGCCCCGAAGGCATTATGTGGCTATTTTCTGAGAAAGCAGTAAATACGGTAGCAGGGGCTCTCTCGCTGTGCTAGGGAGACCTGCGCAAGTTTTGTTACTTTGTGTTCCTTCGTTTTTTAAGCGGCCTCGTGTTGCGCTTCGTTTAGGGTAAAGCAGTCAGCAGATGAGACAGCATCTGACAATTGATCTCAGTCTTCAGTTTTCATGTGCGTTGTGAGGCGCAAATGCACTGTATGGCGTGGCAGTGGGGGGGCGTAGAACGGTGTAAGGGATGAGAGAGACAGATGCAGAACATAGGGCGGAGCCATTGTATAGAGAACGGTCAGCAGATGTGACCGCGTCTGACTTTTGATTTCGGGCTTCAGTTTTCATGCACATTGTGAGGCACAAACGCGCTATATGGTGGTGGCGGTGGGGGGGTGCAGGTAACGTGAATGGGGCGGAACACAGGGCGGAACCATTGTGTATGATAGCAGTCAGCAGATGAGACAGCATCTGACATTTGATTTTGGTGTTTGAATGGACAGCAAATATTATGAGATGAGAACAAGAATTTCATCCCTGTTTTCAGCGGTGCTCCATAAACCATGAGCACCCGTCTCAAGTGCTCTAAATTAAAGAAAAAAGTAGCACTGATAACAAATGCTAAAATGGCAGCTGGGGATGGATAGTAGTAATTGGTCTATGCTCTCGTAGGTAGAGACATGACGAATGTATGCCATGGACAAATGGGGATAAATAATATTAGATCGATGGTGGAGCCAGCTAATGGTAAGTCTGTGAGTGGGCTGAAGCCTATAAAGGAGATAAACATGTCTCTTTGAGACAGCGCAAGTAGTGTCTAGCCGAGACCTAGAAATAGAACCTCATAAGAAATAAAGATACATTAAAATAATGTGTTTTGTCTTTTCAAAAAAGAAATTCAATTAATTCTATACAAAACCTTTTTAAAGGCTTTGTCCCATCTGAGGCAATTTAGTAATTTAGAGTACATAATAAGAAAATATAGGGATTTTACTTTCAGTGGGATTTTTTCAACAAATCTTTAAAAAAACATTTTTAACTTCTTTAAAATCAATTACATATTCAATTAAAATACAAGTTAAATGCATTTTGTTCTACATTAAAAGTATATCAAATTAATTTACAATAATATTTAACTTAAAAAGATTTATTTTTTTAAGTTTAAAAAACATTCAAAATATTCTATATATTTTTACACAGGGAGATTTCCACCCTAGTTGAACATATTAAAGATTATATTTTTTCTTAAGATTGAATTAAAGGTTTCCCACCTGAAGTAACATCTTGTTTATGTATTAATAATTATTAAATGTGCTGAACTCATGTAATTTGACTTTACTAATAATGAATGTTATACTAGTGTTTAAATGTAAAAAATGTATTACAACATTAAAAAATAATGAAATGTTTTCTTTTAAATATTTTTTGCCATTAAATGACATTTAGATTTTTTTTAACTAGTTTTAAATATTTAATTTAACATTATTTCCTATAGGGTTTTATTTTATGTCCCTACCACCATTATTATTTATAGGCGTTTGCTGCAGTTCCAGTGGTAGGCCATGTGTGATGTTGGACTTAATCCCCCTTTGAGCACAAGTACATTTACGATTGTTTTAGGTACATTATGACTTAGTGACTTTAGAGTTGTGGTTTATAAACAGAAATGGGCTTACTCTTTAGTGGGTGAGTGCCTGTCTTTTCCCTAAACCCCTCCCTAACTCGTCCTTAGTTCTGCCTTCACCCCTCCCCTTTATTTATAAGCATTCCCCATTTTACAGCCACTCCTTCTGTCCCTTCCACATTTACTACTAAAAACTATACTAACGTGTGGGGAAACTGTGAAGTCGGGGCAGACAACTACACACAGAAAAAGATAGGAGAAGCAGAACAACCGCACGTAATTTGTGAAAAGCATTTTGTAGTTCCTTAGTAGTACTAAAAATGTACAACTCAGATTATCTGTGAGACTCTCTTGGGTATGTCTGATGTGATTTTAAAGCTCGTGAAACTGTCCTCAACAGATGGGAAGTAGGTTCCATTTGTAACATAAATGGACCTGGAAAGAGGTCACTAAAGTGGATCTTTGTAATACGAAGATGTGTCCTATTGGAACAGAAGTCATTAGGACTTTTTAGAGTAGTGACAGGAATGGTTAGCATAGAGTTGGTCTTGTCTTTAGTGGCACAGAGACACAGAGACTGGAGAATGATGTGGTGGGATGTTGCTGAGAATAATGATCAGTCCTTCCATCTCATTTAGTTTTTTTTCAATAATCAGTCACAAATTGCACAGGCATGAACAGACGTTGGTCCCATACAGTCCTACGACAAAGGGACTTCTGCCGCAGGCACCTGCTGAGGCTCATTAAGGCTGGAAATAGTTTGAGGTTACTTGAATTCCAGATCCTTGAAGGCGTGGCCTCAAAGTTCAGGATCGAGTGGACCTTGTGGGTCAGAGCCATGGCTTATTAACACTCAGGAAGCAAAATACACGGAATGGAATGAGGCCACAAATAGTCACTAAGGAATGAGGTTAATTCACAAATTTCTATCCCTCATTGTGCGCTTTACTCAGTAAACAGTTTGTTGGACGATAAATTGATTGATGTCTTTGTGGCGGCTTCATGTGAAGGTTTTGCAATGCTGAAAGCTTCTCCTCAGAGCACCTTTTACTCTCCCACCTTGTCTCTGTCATGTAGAGAGGTTGCTTTTATGACTGAAGTTTTTGTCACACTGAGAGCACTGATACATTTTTTTCTCCTGTGGATTTTCTCATGTTGAATCAAACTGAGTCTCCAGCAGATGCTTCTCTGGCATTTAGACCAATGACAAGGTTTTGCCCAGTGTGAGTTTTCTCATGTTCAGTGAGACCAGATTTCTGACTGAAGCTTTTCCATTATTCAGAGCACTGATAAGGTCTTTGCCTAGAGTGAGTTCTTTCATGTCTAGTGAGATTTTTTTTCAAAGTGACCCTTTTCTGGCATTTAGAGCATTGATTCGGTTTTAGCCCAGTGTGAGTTTCCTTATGTTGAATGAGACCAGATTTCCGACTGAAGCTTTTCAAGCATTCAGAGCATTGATATGGTTTTTGTCCAGTGTGAGTTCTTTCATGACAAGTGAGACCAGATGCATGACTGAAGCTTTCCCTGCATTCAGAGCACTAAAAAGGTTTTTGCCCCGTGTGGGTCCTTTCATGTAAAGTAAGGCTGAATTTCCGGCTGAAGCTTTTACAGCATTCAGAGCACTGATAATGTTTTTGCCCAGTGTGAGTTACCACATGTCGTGAGAGAGTAGATTTCTGGCTGAAGCTTTTCCAGCATTCAGAACACTGATACGGTTTAAGCCCAGTATGAGTTCTCTCGTGTTGAATGAGATTGGCCTTACAACTGAAGCTTTGTTGGCACCGTGAGCACTTATATGGTTTTAGTCCAGTGTGAGTTTTCTCATGTTGAGTTAGACCAGATTTGTGACTGAAGCTTTTCCTGCAGTCAGAGCACTGATACGGTTTTTGCCCCGTGTGGGTCCTTTCATGTAAAGTAAGGCTGAATTTCTGACTGAAGCTTTTACAGCATTCAGAGCACTGATAATGTTTTTGCTCAGTGTGAGTTACCGCATGTCGTGAGAGAGTAGATTTCTGGCTGAAGCTTTTCCAGCATTCAGAACACTGATACGGTTTGAGCCCAGTATGAGTTCTCTCGTGTTGAATGAGATTGGCCTTACAACTGAAGCTTTGTTGGCACTCTGAGCACTTATATGGTTTTAGTCCAGAGTGAGTTTTCTCATGTTGAGTGAGACTAGATTTCTGACTGAACCTTTTCTGGCATTCAGAACACTGATACGGTTTGAGCCCAGTATGAGTTCTCTCGTGTTGAATGAGATTGCCCTTACAACTGAAGCTTTGTTGGCACTCTGAGCACTTATATGGTTTTAGTCCAGTGTGAGTTTTCTCATGGTGAGTGAGACTAGATTTCCGACTGAAGCTTTTCTGGCATTCAGAGCACTGATACGGTTTTAGTCCAGTGTGAGTTCTTTCATGACAAGTGAGACCAGATTTATGACTGAAGCTTTTCCTGCATTCCGAGCACTGAAAAGGTTTTTGCCCCGTGTGGGTCCTTTCATGTAAAATAAGGCTGAATTTCCGACTGAAGCTTTTACAGCATTCAGAGCACTGATAATGTTTTTGCTCAGTATGAGTTACTGCATGTTGTAAGAGAGTAGATTTCTGGCTGAAGCTTTTACAGCATTCAGAGCACTGATACGGTTTGAGCCCAGTATGAGTTCTCTCGTGTTGAATGAGATGGTTTTTCTGACTAAAGCACTTCAGGCACTTAGTGCACTGATAAGGTTTGTGCCCAGTGTGGATTCTCACATGTTGAATGAGATCGCTTTTCCGACTGAAGCCTTTCTGACATTCAGGACACTGATACGGTTTTTGTCCAGTATGAGTTCTCTTGTGTTTAGTGAGGTGGGATTGATAACTAAAGTTGTTCTCACATTCATTGCTCTTATTCAAGTTATTTGTATCTCTAAGTTGGGTTTGTTCCTGGCCACATGCCATCTTAAGTCTGAATCTAATTCCGGAGTCTGTACTTGTTTATGTTAAAACTCAACATTAACTTCTAAACTACACTGCCGAAGCTCTTCTTCACATTTGCATTCACCTAATTATAGCTTTTTTTTGGAGATCAATGTTCTTATCTTTGAAGCCAGCCTATCTAACTTGTCTTATAAACTTTCACTGAGGGGCCCCTTATTTTTATTAAGATACCCCTCATGGATTCATTTTCTCCAAGTTATGCCCACAAGGATTCCTTCAAGTAGAATTAAGCTTATTCTGACTGCAATTTATCGCATTTAATTTAGGAGTTTTAAAAGCACTGATAGGGTCTTTGAGGATTAGTACTTACAAGTGAGGTACATTTTTTATACAAGGAATGAACATGGATTAAAACATGTTAGGGTAGTTCTCAAATTATCAATAGTGTAACACTGGCCCTTTTTAAGCTTCCTATTCCGGTGAGGCCCAAAAAGGTACACCATTAACTTTGGAGGTCTGGCACACTTGGAAACAACACAGATCAACCCAAGAGACAGAGTTGGTGGGACAAATCTTTCTATATTGTAGATGTTAATCCAGTGTCTTTGCTGTAATGACATCTGAGAAGTACATTTTCAGTTATTCTTTAAAACACAATGTTTTCTTTCCTCCGAATCACAGGAGACGGAGACATAAGCTTGCTCGTGTAAACTGAGGTTATTAGCCTTCCTGACACTTCTGTCACATCACGTCTACGGATACTGATTTGCTGGGAGAGGCTTAGGTCTCCAAGGCATTTCTCATAAACCATCAGGCAGAATTTGCAACACTGAATATTCCCAAGTGCTCTGTGTGAGGATCAGTTGTTGCCAATGTTCTTTGCTTGACCAACCGTGAAATGCTTCCTTTAAGTGAAAATATTCTTATATTTAGTAGCTGCCGTAGATTTTCAATTTACATGCAGGTACAGTTATTATTTCAGAGGCTATTCAATCCCAATAACTGACACTTGGTAAATGTTCCTGGTCATTGTACTTCAAGGTTTGACAACAAATAATGATTGTAAGAAAGTCGATAAATCACTTTCACATTCAGCAGTTTCTTCTGCACCAAATTCCTCACCATTCCTGGTGCATAGAACTAGTTTTTCTTCAGAGATTTAGAGTGTTTCTACTTTCCTCAAAATAACCCTTTATAGAAATGTTTCCAACATTACAACATTTATTTTTCTTTTTGTTGCTTCAGTGACCTGTAAAAATAGAGTTAGAAATTATAAGTGAGTTGCACTCCAAGGGGGTAAAACAGGTCATGGATACTGCATAGACAGGGAACTTGGGACCACTGAGACTCAATGTCGTGAGCGCAAAAGTAGTGAATACTGTAGAAAGAAACACAAGTTACACATGTATCATGACACAGATTCTCAGAAGCATCCAACACCAGCAATTTACTCTTCCTGTAATGATGACTGGCATCACAGTAAGGTATTTGTACCTCCTTTAATGAATTGTCAGATGTTGTGTACTCCCCTGCCCATTTAAAGGACTCTGCTATTCCTTATTTCAGGCATCCATGAAGGGACATTTCATTGAACAAAGGAATCTGCCTTGTTGTAATCACTGCTTTAAATGCCACTGGCGGAGCGTGATTATTTTATTAAGAGTGTTTTGGTCACTCAATTCCTTACCCTTGGGTGTGATACTGATACATAATACATACTTAAGAAACATGACTAACAGTGTGCCTTGTGAAACACGTGAGAGTTTGAAACTGCATCGTAAAAGCATGCAGAAGGGTCACAAACTGGTTTGAGATTAAGTCATTCATGACAGAGAGAGAAACCTACTAATGTGCTATGAAAATAATATGAAAGGTAGTGATGCAGTCTGTAGTTTTAAAACAAAATATGATTATGAGAATGCTCAAGTAAAATTAGTCCTGCTTATGTTTTCTTTGAGATGTAAATCCGAGAGAAAGTGATTGCATGTTTCTTAATGAAACGTAATTAGGCTATGCTTACAAGTATAATGAAATGGTGTTTTTATATTATTTCTTATGCATCTCTAGTTCTTTAATGTTTTCAACATTAGCATGTTTTTTCTTTAGAAAATAGTGATTTAGTGGTTTTCCATGTAGGCCTCAAAAATGTATTTTGTCTTTCATTATTTCCTTAGAATAATCAAAAAATGTCCCGATTGCACTAAAGCTACGAGTATTATCACTGAAGTTTCTGTCCTACAGTTTGAAAAATGTACATCCTTTCTGTTTGAATAAAACTGTATTGACTATGTTGCAAGCTCAGAAGAGAGCGAGTGGAGTGGACACGTTGAGTTGCAAATGTATTTACTATTTCCGAAGGGAAGTGATATTGCACATTCTTAACCCTTTCGCTGTGGCGGCAATTCCGCCGCAGCGCTAAGGGGAGGGGGGGTGCCTCGGCGCTCCGACGCTTGTGACGGAACTGCTCCGTCACGCCCCTCGGGTGGGCTGTGCTTGTGATGGAGTGGTTCCGTCATGGCCCGCCCGCTCAATAGAACACGCTGCGCAGGCGCAAGATCAGCGCCGCGCAGGCGCGGTGAGCGGGCCATGACAGAACCGCTGCATCACCTGCACAGCCCACCCGAGGGGCGTGACGGAGCGGTTCCGTCATAAGCGTGGGAGGGGTTAAAGAACAATGACCACTGAACAAAGGTATTACGTATGGGTTCCAGAAGATTTGGGTTAGAGAACAATCACATCACGGTTACACTATGGATTTTGACCAATGGAAATCATGCACACTACCTAAAAGTTATTTTGTGGGCAGGAACTGAAATCGTTTGGAGGCATAATTGCCCCTTGGGAAAAGGACGGCACGCTGCTATTTTCCCTTGCAAATCCTTGGCCTGACCTGCTGTCGGTCTGAACTCTGATTTTTCCCTGAACTGAAATCTCCTGATTACCTCCGCACTTTACCAGCTGGTGAAGTTGAGCAGGTAAAATCTTTCAGCTGAAGAATTTATTAACCGTGGGCAATGAACTCAGGTCCGCTAGTGGAGGTTGCAGAGATTAGCTAACAACGCATTAAATTGAAAACACAGAGTTCATGCAAAAACTCTGACTCTGCCACGTAGGGAGTTAGCAACTACACCCACAACCCTTTGATAAAACAACTTTACCTTTGCTTGCTAAAAAGCATATAACCAATTCACAAAAGTGAGCTTCGAAAAATATCAGGCAATGAGAGAGGTGATGATTTTGGGGTCCCCCCTAACCTAGGGGAAGGCCCAAACAGATGCCTTGAACACAAAGAGCATATCGTGCTGAACGATTCAGTGGTGGTCCCATCCTCGTAGGACCACCCAAAGCAAAGTTATGGGCAAAAATACAATGCTAACCAAAGGCTCAGCAAAGCATTATGGGATGAGATTCTAGAGTGCAGTGAATATTATAGTATTAGCTCTCAGTTGAGCCGGGAGAGATGCAGCTTCAGGAATGTTTTGATATTGCATACTATAATATTCACTGCACTCTAGAATCTCATCCCATAATGCTTTGCAGGGCCTTTGGTTGGGATTGTAATTTTGCCCATAACTGACTGTGCTTGGGGTGGTCCTAGGAAGATGGGAGCATCATTGAATCGTTCAGCCTGATATGCTCTTTGTGTCTAAGGCTTCTGCTTAGTTCTCCCCTTAGGTTGAGGAGGACCCCAAAATCATCCACTCTCCCATGCTTGCTAAATTTTCCTTTTCACTTTTGTGAGGCGATTATATGCATTTTAGCATGTAATGATAGAGTTACTTGTTGTTTTACCAAAGGTATGTGAGGTTTCTGTTTCATTAATTGGGATGAGACGGGACGGAGTTACGGAGTGGAATTTCACCAAGTTTTTGTTCAACTCCGCAGAACTCTGCGTAGTGGTACTCCGCCAACTTTGCCTACCCTTAGAATTCATGACTCCGGCTATTGCACGCTGTGCTCTAGCGTTCTACTGGGTCCACCTTGTGTCCTGATAAATCTACAATCAATTCTTAGTTTGTATGATTCCAAATAATGTGTTCTATTTTGCAATATGTTTTCTCTCTTTTTCTCTCTTCCTTCCACAGTAGGTGTTATTTGACGATGTATTTGTTCTGAGCTGTGATGTGCTGTGATTTACCTGTATACAGAGGAATAACCATTATTAAACGATTCTAGTGCATGTTTGTGCTTTGACCATTCAATCTGAAGTTTAGATAAAGATAACTTAATAACTATTCCATGTGTTTGTCCTTACTTATTGATGATTTTATTAATATTGTGTGAATAATATTAGCTAGGCACTTCTTTATTACAGGTCCTCATGAAGGAGTGGCTTTCCATCTCTAGTTATCTGAGTCCCTATTAGCTCATACGGAGGACCTTAAGATTATGATTAAATTATAGAGTTTCTATGGGCCAAACTCTGTGTTATTGTGAATTGTGTTGCTGAGGATTGGGTTTACGATGTGGTGGGTAACCTATATCTGAGCTCACAAATTTTACACCTCTTCCCATGGATCACCACCGTAGACTGAGGCTGTGTCCAGTTGGCTCAGTGGAATTCACCATTTCAAATTATATGGAGGATAAGGACTTACCTGGTGGCCCGGAACTTGTCACACTCCTTTGACAGGACCCAGACACTCCAACACCTAGAAAAAGAAAAAAAACAGCATAACGGGAAAGGAAAGTAAAATGGGATAAGAAAAGACGAATACTACAGAAACAGAAGAATAATAAAAAAGAGGCTATCTTCCACTCTTCTTCAAAGAGACCCAGTGTGGCCCTGGTGGTGACAAACAGGACAGGAAAGGGCAGGCTGGGAGGACGCAAAGAGCTGGAAGTCAGATCTAGAGAGAAAGAACACGGAAGATATAGACCAAGGAGAGGATAGAATCATGAGGTGTGGAGGAGACAAATGTGTTGATAGTCAAGGGACTGCTGGGGAACATGGGAGGCAAGCGTGCTGATGGCCCAGTGCCTCCCCACCCGAGAAGGGCCCAGACCTGCACTAGGGCCCCACGACATTCATATTCCTTGAGGAATGTGGCTGCATCAGGTGGGTGCCAGGGTTAGTGGAAACTCAAAAAATGATGGGGGAGGTTTGCAGGAACATGGGGTGGCTGCCCACTGCTACAACGGCCATGTGTGGCGGCACGTTTTGCCAGATAAACCTTAGTATTTATAAGAGCCCTAAAGTAAGAGGCAGAAAGAATAAAACTGTTATGAAGAGAATACACTGGCAGAGTTCAACAGTTCTTTATTAGCTTCCAAACCTTCAGGCCAACAGATGATAGATCATTCCAAATGTGGCAGGACAAAGGAGGAATAGTGGGTTGTACCAAGTAGGTTAATTATAACAAAAACATCACACAATTTAGGAACCCGGAGATAAATAGCCTGACCCTGCAGTATACCAACATTTGTACAGAAACACGCTTAAAACAGCTAGCATAAAAACAAATAAGGAAGAGTACTACGTAAAAGCCATGTGTTTGTTTTATTTTATTTTATTTTTTTAAGATCATAAGCTATATAGCTTGAGAATGGTCTGGAGAGGGAGTCAAATTCTTGAAGCTGAAGAGAGATAAAAAACAGAGACACAGAGATACACAGAAAGAGACTTTAGAAGAAATAGAAGAAAAGGAAACAGAAGGCACTAGGAAACGTTACCTGATGGTTATCTTGTTTATTTCTCCAAGGGAGGCAGCCGCACCACCTGGCCCGTCCCAGAATACCTTGAAAGGAAGTAAAGATTTGCTTCAACCAAGAGCTTATCTGCATCAAACGTGAATCTCACTTCCTCTCATCTTCCAAAACAACTGTCCTTAACTTACAAAGAAAAACAAACTCTTGTTCTCTGCAAAACCGTTGTAAAGCACCGTTGGTCTATGATTAAATAGAATATTTTTTTTAACCTTTTTATGCTTCTGGTATCTACGACCAAACCCACAACACCCTCCAAATCCAAACCTTGCACTGCAATGGACACACAATGAACCATGATCACTTGCTGAACAAGGTCCGAGTGAAGACACAGCCCAGCAACAAGCTAAACAAGGTCTGAGTGCTCATACAGCGCACCCACAGGCTGGACAATGTTCGAGTGACGAGACAACGCACCAACAGGCTTAACAAAGTCTAAGTGCACATTCAGCGCACCCACAGGTATAGGGGACTCTGAGTGAACAGACAGCCTACCCACAGGCTGAACAAGCACTGAGTCAAAATGCAGCCCACCCACAGGCAGAACAAGCACTGAGTCAAAATACAGCCCACCCACAAGCGGAACAAGGTCTGAGTCAAAATACAGCACACCCACAGACTGAACAAGGTCTGAGTCAACATACAGCGCAACCACAGGCTGAACAAGGTCTGAGTCAACTTACAGCACACCGACAGGCTGAACAAGGTCTGAGTCAACATACAGCACACCTAGAGGCCGAACATGGTCTGAGTCAACTTGCAGCGCGACCACAGGCTGAACAAGGTCTGAGTCAACATACAGCACACCGACAGGCTGAACAAGGTCTGAGTCAACATACAGTGCACCCACAGGCTGAACAAGGTCTGAGTCAACATACAGCACACCCACAGGCTGAACAAGGTCTGAGTCCACTTGCAGCACACCGACAGGCTGAACAAGGTCTGAGTCAACATACAGCACACCTAGAGGCCGAACATGGTCTGAGTCAACTTACAGCGCGACCACAGGCTGAACAAGGTCTGAGACAATATACAGCACACCCACAGGCTGAACAAGGTCTGAGTCAACTTACAGGACACCCACAGGCTGAACAAGGTCTGAGACAACATACAGCACACTCACAGGCTGAACAAGGTCTGAGTGAACATACAGCCCACCCACAGGCTGAACAAGGTCTGAGACAACATACAGCACACTCACAGGCTGAACAAGGTCTGAGACAACATACAGCGCACTCACAGGCTGAACAAGGTCTGAGACAACATACAGCGCACTCACAGTCTCAGAGAGCATATCCAAACAGCTAAGCTCACTTCTTCATAACCCATTTTTTCTATTTAGCGCCCATGAAATATACAAATTAAACCAACCTGGTTGACAAACAGCAAGTTTAAGTCTTTGTACATATTTCTGCCAACCCTCCATAAATCAGTCAACCACACTCAGATTTACAGAAACCATGCAGCGTCCGACCGAATGCTGAGAAATGGCAGCAATAAGGCATCAATGCATCCAATCCCTGCCCTTAAGGTGAACTAGGAGTGGAAGCGAGGAGACCCACCTGAAGGAACAATGTGTGAGCCAAATGGCTGGTGGGCGATGTTGGAGTCAAATGAGGAACATTTGAGATGGCAAGACCTGAAGGCCCTCCGTTGTGAGGGGAACCAGTCAGCCCATGATCAAGTGAAAAAGACGCAGATTGGATGATGACGTGCAATTAGTGACCTCTGCCCTGGAAAGGCAAGGGGTGAAGCAATGCCTTGAACGATGGATGGTCACCCATTCCCTGGCTGTCAATAGTGAATGGAGGGCAGCAAGGCTTCCCAGCACAGGGTGGGGCAAGTATATGAGCGAACAGGGAAACTATACAAGGGCCCACTGGTCATGCCAATATGGATGAATGTATGTATGTATGTGGTATTACTATCAAATGACACACAATTGATGGACGCAATGCAGAACAAATTAAAACATTCACACCCATTCAAGAGACCTGGGTTAAATCCATCATTATTTTGCTCACCATGCCACCCAGTTTACACCTGACAATATGCAAATCAGTCTTGACCCTGTGCCCCATGGGAACAGTCCAGCCCGAACTGTTAAGCCAGGTCCTCCCTGAACTGGAAACAAGCATCCTTGGACCTATTTCAGGGTTTCACCCGCCTTCAGCCAGGATAGCTTGAATCCAGTGGCACAGGGAGCCCGGACCCATGTCTGGGCATACCTGGCGCACTTGGGGCGAGGAAGCAAAGACACACAATTGAAGGGCGGAACACAGAACAAATCAAAACATTCACCCCCAGTCAAGAGCTCTTGGTTAAATCCATCATTCTTTTGCTCACCATGCCACCCCAAGTTTAGACCTGGCCATATGCAACTCAGTCTTGACTCTGGTCCTCCCTGGACTGGAAAGAAGAATCCTAGGACCGTTTTCAGGGTTTCACACATCTTCAGCCAGGAAGGCTTGAATTCAGATGCACAGTTGCCCGGGACCCACATCTGGGCATACCCGGTACGCTTAGGGCGAGGAAGCAAAGACACATAATTGATGGACAAAATGCAGAACAAATCAAAACATTCACCCCCATTCAAGAGACCTGGGTTAAATCCATAATTCTTTTGCTCACCAGGCCGCCCCGGTTTAGACCTGGCCATATGCAAATCAGTCTTGAACCAGTCTTGACGCTGTGCCTCATGGGAACAGTCCAGCCCGAACTAAAAGCCTGGCTGATGAGGGCTGTTAACCCGAAACCGGTCCCAGGATGCTTGTTTCCAGTCCAGGGAAGACATGGCTTGGCAGTTCGGGCTGGACTCTTCCCATGAGGCACAGAGTCAAGACTGATTTGCAGATAGCTATGTGTTAGATTTGGGGGTCTCTGATTGGCACAGGTAAGTACTTGGGACATACAGGGACCCTCTCCTCTAGTCAGGGCAAGGGACTTACTCTTCAAAATAACCCCTGCTCACCCTCTAGGTTGCGTGGCGCGAGCAGACACGGCTAATCTCAGAGCATTATGGGTTAAGCATTTGTAAATACACACAGTAACTCAATGACAACACCACAAAAGGGATACCACACTATGTTTTCTATCAAAAATAATTACTTTTATATAAGGCTTAGCACAACAACCAATTACGTTTAAAATTAGGCCACAATACTATTCAGGCAAAGCGTCCTTGAACAAATGCGTGATTCTTTTGTTCTGTGCGTGTTGCGCACTGCATACATGTTGCGGACTTCACCGGTCCGGGGCACACACCCTGGGGGTGCACGTCGAATTACAGTACATTTAGAGATGGGGAGTCCGGCTCGAATGAGGCGTGACGGCGGACTTGGAGCGGTGTCGGCCTCTCAGGGCGGTGATCTCGGCTGGTCGCGGCGTCATCTGGACGAGGCGTAGAGCGGGGGCCACGGGGCGATGAGGCGGACGATCCAGGTCCTTACGAGATCACAGTGCAGTGCGTTCGAGCCGTACCTTCCTTTCGGGCTGCTGTGTGGATGCGGGCAGCGCGGCACGAGGCAGCCAGTACGAGGCGTACGGGCCGGCTCTTTAGTGCGGCGCGGTCACAGAAATCAGGAGCGCGGTGCAAGGCGGCCAGTACGCTTCGTGCGTACGGGCCGTACTTCGCCTTGCACTGCACTCCGGTCTGGCTTCCAGTGGTGGGGGGGGGGGGCGGCAAAGCGAGCAGTGCGGCTCAAAGGGGAGAAGGAGGTAGAGTGCGGGCGGCCCAAGCGGAACGGTGCGGACACGGCTCAGGTCAGAGCGGAGTCACCCGGGGCAAGGCGGCCAGGCACAGGCTGGACAACAGACGGAGGGGGCGAAGCACACTTGGTATCGCGGCTCCAGCGGCACAGAAGATCGGGCAAAAGTCCAGCAGCTCGTCAGGGAAGGCAGGGGAGAGTCCAATAATCCTGGGACTCTGTTCAGGGGGCAAGCTCTCCCACAAGCCCTTGGAGATTGTTGAAGCACAAGTTTGCAAAGTGTCTTTAGTCTTTTCCTCTCCTTTCACAGCAAGGCACCCACTGTAGGCCAATCCCCCAGGTTAGGGACAGTAATCCTCCTTCAGATTTTCCAGGTCCTTCTCGTCGGGCAGAGGTACTTCGTGGTTCAAGCAGGATCTGATTTCTTAGGAGCAGGGCTCCTATATTTATACCACATTTCTTTTGTTCTTGCAGGCCAGGGGGCCTTTGCCCAGTTCAACCAGTTCTGGAGCACTTTGTTTACAGGACTCTGGCTTCTTCTTTCAGTGTGCAGGGCAGAGACATCAGACGCTCCACTGGAGGTGGAGCCAGCATTGTGGTGGCAGAGCACAGCCCTATTCAGAGTCAAGGGGCACTCCTCCCACCCACCTGGCTTAATCTTCCTATTCACCACTTGGCCGCCCAGACTGTCTCCTGGAATCCCCCAGCCCTGTCACACACAGAAACCAGACAGCAGATACACATCAGAGCAGAGGCGGGCTGACATGGTTAGGCAAGCAAACACCAGCTTTCTAAAAGTGGTATTTGCAAACACAGAACATTAAAATAAACCTCACTAAAATATGTATTTTATTATTCTGAGTTCAGGCATACTAAACTCGAATTTCTACCATGTTTCCTGAGTCTGTTAGGATCATAGGGTGTAACAATTCTAACAGCCCATTCTGGCCTACGAGAACAGGTAGCCTTGCAATAGTGAAAAACAAAAATGGCTGTAATTCACTATTAGGACATGCCACACACATCATGGCTTGTCCTACCAGTGCTGCAAGCCCACTAGTAGCATTTGGATTTACAAGCCCTGGCACTCCTGGTGCCATTTACTGGGGTCTAATAGTAAACCAAATAAGCCAATCATGGAAATCAATCAACATATACACTTTATATAGGGAGCACTTGCACTGTGGCACTGATTGGCAGTGGAACAGTGCTCTGAGCAGCCAACACCAGCAAAACACATGAGGCAACAGCAGCAAAAATGGAAGGGAGATCCACACCAAGGATGCCAGGTCTAACACTATGTCTGAACTGGGGTAGCGAAGTCAGCTAAAGAACGATGATGGATTCAACCCAGATCTGTGACTGGGGGTGAGTGTCTGAAAAGTTTCAGCGCTCCGTCTATCATTCCGTGTGTTTGCTTTGTTTGCCCTAAGTTGGCAGGGTATGCCCAGAAGTGGGTCCCTTGCTCACTTATCCACTGGATTCAAGCTAGCCTGGCTGATGAGGGCTGTTAGCCCAAAACCAGTCCCAGGATGCTTGTTTCCGGTCCAGGGAAGACATGACTTGGCAGTTAGGGCTGGACTGTTCCCATGAGGCACATGGTCAAGATTGATTTGCATATAGCTGTGTCTGAACTGGGGTGGCGTAGTGAGCTAAAGAACTATGATATATTCAACCCCGATCAGCGCTCCGTCCATCATCTCCTTGTGTTTGCTTTGTTCACCCTAAGTTAGCAGGGTATGTCCTGACGTGGGTCCCTTGCTCACTTTATCACTGGATTCAAGCTAGCCTGGCTGATGAGGGCTGTTAGCCCAAAACCAGTCCCAGGATGCTTGTTTCCGGTCCATTGAAGACATGGCTTGGCAGTTCGGGCTGGACTGTTCCCATGAGGCACAGGGTCAGACTGGTTTGCATATGAACATGTCTGAACTGGGGTGGCGAAGTGAGCTAAAGAACGATGATGGATTCAACCCAGATCTCTGACTGGGGGTGAGTCTGAAAAGTCTCAGCGCTCCGTCCATCATCTCCTGTGTTTGCTTTGTGGTATTACTATGGCATGAACCCAGCGAAAAAGGCAATGGAGTGCTGTAGATGGCCAAAGACAAGCATAAAGTCAGGCGAAAATCCAAGACGACCTCGCGGCCATCTGTGAATGGATGGTAGTTAACTACTTTCAACTGAAGTCCACCAAGTCAGAAGTGCTCCTGGTGGGCTGAGATGCTCATCGATGGGGCAATCAATGGTGGCCTGTGGCCCTTGGAACCCCACCTCAACCGAAATCCATGGTCAAGAAACTGGGAGTTTCTATGGATGTGCTCTCTCATTTGAGGGGCACGCTAAGACAGTGGCTGGCACTTGCTTTGGTGTCTTACATGGCCTGAAACCCATTTTGGGACTTTGACGCACCTGCTCGATAGTTGATTGTCCTATCCACCGTGCTGTCACGACTAGACTGCTGTAATGGGTTGCTACTTGGTGTTAATTGTGCTGTGACCAAAAGACTTTAATGGGCCCAGAACGTGGCTGCCCGCACACTCTTTGCACTACCTAGCTCCCGTTCTTTCTCAGTCCATGCTGCGCTCAATTGTAGCGGCAACATTTATCTCAAGAATAGATTAGGGGAATGCCCTCTATCTAGGTCTCCCCAAAACTCTGACTAATAGACTACAGGTCGTGATAAACGACGTGGCGCGACTGATTTTTAGACTCCCCAGAAGGACCAAGGCCTCTCCCTTACTACAGAGCCTGCATTGGCTCCCCATAAAAGAGAGGGTAGAGTTTAAGAGTCTATGCAGGGCCCATAAGGCAATTTATGGCCATGCACCTGCTTACATCAGAGACCGTCTGGAAGTGTATAGCCCAAAAAGAACACTCAGATCTTCTGATTCTCAGCTGCTGGTCTGCCCTCGGTACAAACTGGTAACCAAGGGAGGGAGAGCCTTCTCAGTGTTGGTCCCTCAGCTATGGAATAAGCTGCCTGAGGGGCTACGCAGAGAAGTGAATCTCCTGCGGTTTAGAAAGTCCTTAAAAACATTGCTGTTTGGAAAGGTTCTGGGTGCAATGTAAGTTGGCTGCTGCACTACCTCTTTGTGTTGCATGAAGTTATTGTGTAAATTCCATAAATTTCCGAGTGCCTAGAGACCTGTAGGTGATTTGGCGCGATATAAATCTAATATAACAATAACAATATAACAAGTACTGCCGTGTTTCAGACCTTCTCTGCCCGCTCCACTGGCTATCTAAAGAACAGAGAGTCTACTTTAAGAATCTGTGTATGACACACAAGATCCTGTATGGCCTGGGTCCACAAATTTTGAGCGAGCTGTGCTCTCTGTATGTCCCGGCTCGAGCCTTGCACTCTGCGGACCTGCATTTAGCCTGTGTCCCACGAGTGCACCGGACAAGAACAAGGGGGCGCTCGTTCAGAGCACTGGCATCAGCCCTTTGGAATTCCATTCTCCTTGCTGCCCGTAGCACGCAAGACCATTGGGCTTTCAGGAAAATTATCAAGTAGTGGCTTCCTCACCGTCTGCTCTGTCAGATTTAGCGCTGTGACGCCCTGTTGTTAGGGCAGCCATGTTCTCTACAAGTGCGTATAACATAACATAAAGTGATAGAAGAGGAGGCAGTTTGTTCACGGTTAATGCACTAGTGATGTAGGGTTCTTTAACGAGATGCATCTTCAACTCTTTCATAAATCGGAGCAGCTTTGGTGCGTCCTGATGGATACGAGGAGGCTGCTTGAATGTGCACTGCTCACCTCTCATCCTTTAGATGAACCTGGTGAAATCTTTTGAGATGAAACATATTTTTGATGGAGAGAAGTTTGTTTGGAGGGAGATCTCCCTGATTTGGGGCCGATTAGAGCACTCGAGGGCAGTCATGTGGGATAAGATATTGGGGGGCTTCTGACATTCTGACAGGTAAGGTCAGGGAATGTACCTGAGTGCTTTGCTTCTGTGCCGCCGCAGCACCGATGGGACTGCACTCGATGGGGAGACTAACAGGAAGTGTCCAGTGTCCACCAGGTGGAAAGGTTCTATTCTGTCTGTAGTTGTTTCAACAGGTGAGCCTGCATTATCTGGAGGGATCAAGAGGGTGGGGTGGGGGAGTGTACACTGGTTTAATATGGACTGAAGGAGGGGCAAAATGAGCAACATTTCTAAGAAGTATTCATGTATTCGTAAATCATGCAGAGTCAGGACAGGCCTCAGCCCACCAGAGCACAGGCCTCACCTCTGCTCTGTACCATCTGGACAGGCCTCACCTCCTCTGTACACCGTGGACAGAACTCCATTCCTCTGTACCCCCTCTGTATTGGTCTCGCCTCCTGGGCATCCCCTCTGGACAGTCCTTACCTCGCCTGCATTCCCTGGACAGGCTTCACCGCCTCCTCACCCCCCTGGACAGGCCTTGCCTCTTCAGCACCCCCTAGAGAGGCCTCAACTCCTCTAAACACCTCCCCCAACACAAGACAGGACTCTCCTCCTCTGCAGCCCCTTGGACAGGCCTCACCTTTTCTGTACCACTTCCGGACAAGCCTCATCTCTTCTGCACCCCTCCTGGACAGACCTAATCTCCTCTGCACCCCTCAAGCCCAGGACAGACTTCACCTCCTCTTTATCCCCAGCACAGGACAGGCCATAGCTACTCTGACCCTCTGGACAGGTCTCACCTCCCCATCACCCTTCCTAGACAAGCCTCACCTCCTCTGCATCCCTTGGACAGGCCTCGCCTCCTCAGCACCTGGCACTGGCAAGTTAAACGTGAACATCAGGCAGCTACAATTCGAAAAAGATTGGATTATCGGTATTGGAATCAGAAGCTCCAAATCTACCAAACAAATGCTCTTGATCAACGTAGATATTTCACCAAGCGCCAGGGAGAAGAGGCTCAAGTTTGATCACCTGCTCCGGATCATGTGTAACCTATTAAGTGAGTATGAATGTCTGACAACTGGAGATTACAACACAAACCTCTTTCAAGACTCTCCAGACAAGCACGACTAATAAGTCCTCCCATCATGAAACAAACAAAGCCTACCAGCAACAAATACAGTAAACTTGGTGAATAGGTGGTACCACAGTTCAACATCTGGGCTATATAACTTTGAATGGTCTTTTCTCCATGGACAACCCTACAAACTGGTCAAAAACAAATTGCCGCACTTATTCTTTTTAAAACTACACTATATTCAATAAGGAGATGCTCGCACTGATCGAAAAAAAATTACACCATCGCTGCACGAGGTGATCGCGACCATCGAACCCAAGTAATCACCTTGTCACTTAGTATAGCTCGGCACGCCAAGACATGTCTGACATCAAAAGGAATTTTTACAGAGAACCTTAAAAAGTTAAAATGGTCAAATCCTTTGATAGCAACAAAATGACAGCATGCCGAGCCCAGTTAGCAACAAGGAACCTTGATGATACCCCGCTCTCTAC
This sequence comes from Lissotriton vulgaris, assembly GCF_964263255.1. Lineage (NCBI taxonomy): Eukaryota > Metazoa > Chordata > Amphibia > Caudata > Salamandridae > Lissotriton > Lissotriton vulgaris. The sequence continues at coordinate 68,846,782 of NC_141685.1, read as the reverse complement.
ATCATGGGAGATCTTTTCTAGCCAACTGCTCACAAAAAAACAAAAGAGGCAACTCAACCACAACATCTGCTGAAATTAGGAAATTAAAGCACCTACGTAACTCATCATTGTTGTGTGTTGTCGTCTCTCCTTTTCAACCTCTTCATCTCGGATCTAACACAGTCACGTGAAGATGTGAACTCCCTCCCTCCAAAACTCGGGGGAACCAGGGTCGGCAACCTTTTGTACGCAGATGACTTTATCCTGATTAGTCACACCAGGATAGGGCTGCAGAGGCTGCCTGATCAGTTGTTCTCCAACACCACCTCAAATGACCTGGAATTAAATCTATATCAAAGACAAGGGTGATTACCTACGGGTGAAGGAAATAGCAAGGAGGTGGATAGCAGTATGGAAAAAGCATCGCAAAGCCCGCCTCAGACAAATATTTAGGGGTCCACATGGATAGGAGGTGCACCTTTTCAAAACCCTCTAATACCTGTTTTCAAGGCCAGAATCTCCAATTATCTTACTTACAGTCAGGAGATTATGTTAGGGAAGGACAACAGTCTGGTGAATAAAATAACAACAAGGATCTTTAATCAAGTGTTGAGCCTACCAAAATCCTGATCCCCGGCATTGATTCGACTTGAGTTTGGCCTCCAAATCCTCGAGCAGTTGGAGCTGGAGCATTTATCAAGCTGTGCAACAAGCTACGCTCGCCCAGAGAATCGAGCCTGGAGGCTATGATGTGGCAGGAAATATCACTTGGTCAACAGAGACCATCATATCAATACTACTTAGATGATTCTTTACAACTTCTGGAGGCAAAAGAAATCTGGGACACTAATCCTTCTCAACAAGCCTCAAAATGTTGAATAAAATGACCATTCGTTCCAGGTCTTTTCACTCGGACAGAGCGAAACTGGCATATCGTAAACATACTTGGACGGTTTTATCAGGGTTTACCTATTCAGAGTACTGGAAAAAAATATGTTTGGCACCATACAAATGATAACACCATGTGTAGGGGAGCGGGAGTAGTAAGGAACCCATTGAGCACGTGGTATGTCTTTGCTCTGTATTTCTTAATGACCGAAGAATGTTGTTACGGGGCGAATGGAACAAGCTTGGTGTTCGCTCCTGCCGTCAAGCCAGCCTTACATCCATGAACAAGAGCGGCAAAAAGGCTTACTCAATGTGAGAGCCGATGAGCCAACAATAATCAATTAGCACTGGGCTGCTCCAACACCATAAAAATGCTAATTTGCACATTTTCCGAATCCCTTTAAAGTTGATCTGTACTAAATAAGTGGGATTGTTAGTAGGTTTTTAGTAAAGACGAGAGCCTAGCTCCCTTCTTTTAATACGAAGTTAAAATGTAACAAATTATTAGTGACTTTTGACTGTAACGTAATTGAAGTGGTCTTTGGTTCAGAACTCACCTGGTGACGCAGTCCCACTTGAAGTAGAATGACCCTAAGAGCCCAAAAGATTTGAACAGGTGCTGACTAGGTTTTATGCAATTATTATTGTTAAATATCATAAGTTTCTACCAACTGCTCTCACACATGACACCTTTATTGGCCCAAGGGCCGCATTTGGATTTTATAGATTGTGAGGAAACTATGTAGCATGAATTCAGAAATGAGTGAACCTCCTTTTTATTCTTTTCATTGTGAGTAAACATCTTAACAGTCAATTGATATATGCTTTAGTATCTGTACTTCAATATTGTAATGATTTTTATTAATCAAATAATAAAGTAATCTATCTATCCTCTGCACATCTATCCAGACATGCCTCACCTTCTCTTCATTCCTAGCTGGACAGGCTTAACCCAGGCTGCAACCCCAAGCACAGGACAGGCCTCACCTCCCCTGCATCCTCTGGACAGGCATCCCCTCCTCTGCACCCCCTGAAACAGGCATCACCTCCTCTTCACCCCTGCACACCTGGACAGGCCTCACCTCCTTTGCACCCCCTGGACAGGCCTCACCTCCCCTGCACCCTCTGGACAGGCATCCCCTCCTCTGCACCCCCTGAAACAGGCATCACCTCCTCTTCACCCCTGCACCCCTGGACAGGCCTCACCTCCTTTGCACCCCCTGGACAGGCCTCACCTACTCTGCACCCGTGGACAGGTCTCACCTCCTCTGCACCCCTGGACAGGCCTAACCTGTTCTGCACCCCTCTGGACGGGCCTCACCTCCTCTACACCCCTGGACAGGCCTCACCTCCTCTGCACTCCTGGACAGGCCTAACCTCCTCTGCACACCCTGGACAGGCCTCATCTCCTTTGCACCCCCAGGACACCCCTCCCCTCCTCTGCACCCCTGGACAGGCCTCTCCTCCACTGGACAGGCCTCTCAGGTGCTTCTAACAGGAGCTCTGGTGAAGGATTTTCATTAAGGACAGAGGAGCCCAGAGTTCATTCCACCCCATACAGCGCCTCTGACTTCGCCCTGAGTCTCGGGCGCTATACACAGGCCCGAAGAGAGACACTGCTCCCCTGGATAGGCCTCACCTGCTCTGGACAGGCCTCCCCTCCTCAGCTCCCCATCTGAACAAGCCTCACCTCCTCAGCCCTCCTGGACAGGCCTCACCTCCTCTGCACCCCCAGCACAGGACAGGCCACACCTCCGCTGCACCCCTGGACGGGCCTCACCTCCTCTGCACCACTGGACAGGCCTTATCTCCTCTGCACCCTTGGACAGGCCTCTGCTCCTCTGCTCTTCCTGGACAGGCCTCATCTCGTCAGCACCCCTGGACAGGCCTCACCTCCTCTGCACCACTGGACAGGCCTCATCTCCTCTGCACCATTGGACAGGCCTCTGCTCCTCTGCTCTTCCTGGACAGGCCTCATCTCCTCTACCCCCTGGACAGGACTCACCCCCTCTGCACCCCTGGACAAGCCTCACCTCCTCTGCACCCCTGGACGGGCCTCACCTCCTCTACACCCCTGGACAGGTCTCACCTCCTCTGCACCCCTGGACGGGCCTCACCTCCTCTACACCTCTGGACAGGTCTCACCCCCTCTGCACCCCTGGACAGGGCTCACCTCCTCTGCACCCCTGGACAGGCCTTACCTCCTTTGCACCCGTGGACGGGCCTCACCTCCTCTGCACCCCTGGACAGGCCTCACCTCCTCTGCACCCGTGGACGGGCCTCACCTCCTCAGCACCCCTGGACAGGCCTCCTCTCCTCTGCCCCCTGGACAGGCCTCTCCTCTTCCGCTCCCTAATCAGTCTCAGCAGCAGGAAGAGAGCTCCTACCTGAGCAGAAACCTGTCCGAGCTCTCTCCTCCTCCTGGGGGCCTGGGGGCAGAGGCAGATCTGTGGTGTGAGGGGGGGGGTCTGTGAGGGTTTGTAGATGGAGGTATCTGCCCACCAGACAGGGCTCCTTCCTCCTCTGCAGCAGGCTGGACACATCAGGAGAGGCCGGAAGTGATGTCACAGCTGCTGGTGCTGTCTCTGCCGCCGCTGACCCAGAAGAGGAAACCCTTCTCCCTTTTATCCAATGTGTGCTCGGTGGATTTCATCAGCAGGCGAGGAGCGCCCTCTGATGGCTGCGGACGGAACCACCACCTCCAGGCTCCAGCAGTAAATACATTTCACACAAACAAGCAATTATACCTGTAAAGACCTGGGATTTCAGACGTGAATGGTTTTAAGGGTCATACAGTTCAAGTACAGGGCCTCACACTTGGTTGCTGCTGTAAAAAAGTATTTATAGCATCACTTCAGATGAGCATTTTCAAAACACTGACGTAAAGGACTTGAGAGTGTTTACAGAAAGGTGACAACTGGAAGTGCCAGTCTGTATTTAAATGAACATATCTGAATTTCAATGAATATATCTGTATTTCAATGAATATATCGGTATTTTAATGAATATATGAGTATTTCGGTCAGTTTTGAAATTAAAATGGGCAGCTTATTTATTCTTTTAAATAATTTATTTAGTTTTTCAAATCCACAACGTGCTAGATAGCAAAGTAAACAGAGGTAAATACCATGGAGTTTTATAGACCATATCAGTGACAATGAGGCATAGGTCATGTGTCAAAGCGACAATTGAAGGAATAGCTTATTTTTACTTTTGCTGTGTCTGTGGCTTATTCCTTATATTTGATACGGTTTTATATCCTCGAACAAGACTGAATTGTAGGTTCTAATTAAGTTTTGAGTTTCTGGTTTAAGAGCACAACTGTCTCCTAAAATATTAAGATAGCGGCCTCTTCCAGGCTTTGTTGTTTTGTTTACAATAACCCCCTCCCTCTCTCAACAAAGATTCACTGACAAAAAATAAAGCAATTTATCTTTGAAACAGCTAATTCCTAACACAGAGATATCAAGTATGAACCAGAAATTTCTCACACAGTTTGCATTGTATCATAAAAATGAGTGGGTGTTACTGGTCTAAGGAACAGGGGAGGGGCATTTCACTACTCGAAAATATTTTACTCCTTCACATAGGCCCCTATATCATAGTACGCTCGTCATCAATACACCATTGATTAGTGAGTATGTCAACTCTTTGTAGCATTGTCATGCAAGCAGTCTTGAATGCCTCGACAGCAACATTAGTTCAGATATGCATACATCAGAGCCCTCAAACCTCACTCATCACGAGTGACACTCACATATTTGGAGGTCGGTCTGAAGTGTCACTCAAACCTGGCTCATTCTTCCAAAATATGGGGATTAACTATAACTTCACACGTGACTATTTGGCACAGAGCAGACCCTCCTCACATTTTAGTGGCAAAACTTTTCTCATATTTCACCATAAGTATTGCACACAGTTCAGTGGAATGTTAAATTGAATGTCAATTTTAGTGAGACTTGGTTGTTAATTTTATCACTTTACATTTGTTCTGATCATGTCTATAAATTCAGTAATGTCTTTTTTAAATATGTAATTTTTTTATTGACTTTTCATACACAATGAGCATATAACAGGGATTGAAATTTTTATCAATTCAGCAGAGTCGAAGGGGGGCGTGGCTAGAGCGCCGATGGTGGAGGTCGCCTGAGCGCTCGGCTCCGCAATCGAGCCGCCATTAATCCTGTTTCCCGGGCACTAAGGGCTCCCCAACCCACTGATTGTTAGATGAGGAGGGACGCTGAGCCGGGGGGCGACAACGGAGAGGCGCGGCGAGGCACGGCCGTGGAGAACGAAGACCGATCGAGTGCCTGCAGACCGGACGGCGCCGAGCTCAAAATGGCGCCTGTCCCATCTTAATGCTCCTGAGACGGCCTGCGGTCCTGGGAGGCTGAGGAAACCGGCGGGGCCTTCCTTCCCTTTCCCCACTGTGGTGGAGCGACGCAAGTACCAGCTGCCTGACCGGTCGACGGCGCTCGTAAAATCTTCGAGCGGTGCCCGACGAGGACGCTGCTCGGTTGGACCCCTGGAACGCTGTGTGGCGCGGAGTTGGGGAGAGCGGCGGAAGTGGACTAGAACCCCATCGGACTCTGTGCGCCATTGGCCTCCGCCGCTCCGGACCTCGGGCATGCCGATTTGTGAGCCCGTCCTGACCACGCTGTGAAAATACCGAGCCCAGTGTAGAGGGTTGGAAGCCGAATGCGGGGGAGGGGGTGGCCGGCCTAGCCTTGGGCCCAACGAAGGTGACGGAGGAAGCCTGCAGTTTGAGTCGGTGGTGGAGGTGGTTCGAGAGAGGTGCGGCCTCTGGCCGACTATTGCATATTGGTGGTGGCCCTTCTCCCCCTCCCTACCCTCTTCTCCGAGGGAGACTGCTGCCATCCCACGCTTGGCCCCCTGATACCGCAACCCAACAAAGTGACGACTTGAGTGATTCGTGTGGGCCCACGCCAGGAGGCGATTGCAGCGAGTGCCATTGCTATTTGATCTGAGCAACCCCGGCGGCTCCACTACAGGCCTGACGACAAGTGTTAGTGGACTATAGACACAATTACGAGCGGAGCGACTTGAGTGGGCGAGTGGGCGAGTTCCTGGCTCGGCGCTCCCAGACCACGAGCGGAGAAACCTAGCGGTTGGGACCCTTCCCGTCGCCACACCAGGAGCTGGCTGAATAGAGACCCGTTGGGCCGCGCCGATCCACGAGCTGAGGCGGGGGCTGGCTGCGGCTTGGTTGGTGTCCCTCGGCTGGGCATTCGCCCGGTCCACCGCCGGAGACCACGGCCACTATGGGGAAGCCAAAAGGACCCAAGGGCAGTGCGCAGGCTACCTCGGAGGCGGAGGCACCGGACAAAGGAGACCAGCTGGGCCCGGAGATGTCGCGGGACCCGCACCTCCAACACCAACTGGACAAGATCCTGGCGGCGATAACCGACACGAGATCGGCACTCCAGCAGGACATTGCCCAGGTCGCGACGAGCCTGGGATTGCTCAGGGCTGACCTGGCAAGCTCTCCGACAGAGTTAAGGAGGTGGAGAGCTCGGTTAGCACCCTGGAGCCGGCGCAAAAAACACTGGCTGCCACCATGAAAGACGCCCTGATTCGGATCGACGCATTGGAGAGGAGAGCAGAGGACGTGGAAGGACGCAATAGAAGGAACAACATCCGCATAGTGGGCCTACCCAAAAAAATTGAAGGTGGGGATATGGTGGCCTATCTGGAGGAATGGCTCAGAGCGGTGGTGGCGACCGAGGGGCTCTCCTCTTTTTACACCCTGGAACGAGCACATAGGGTCCCATCCAGACCACCCCAACAAGGCCGACCTCCGCGTCCGGTGGTGGCACGGCTGCTGCACTTCCGAGACAGGGACCTGCTTCTTAATAATGCTAGGATAAGTGGACCCTTCCAGGTGGAGAACAGTAAAGTAAATATCTTCCCGGATTATACCTACTAGACCCAGCGCAAGAGAGCCTCTTTCCTGGCAATTAAGCAAGAACTGAGGAGTGAGGGTATACAGTACTCATTGCTATTTCCAGCGAGGCTCCGAATCATACTAGATGGCACGACTACATTTTTTGATACCCCTGATGAGGCGTGCAGCTGGCTGGAACTGTATAGAGCTGGCAAGGATGGCCCTGGGTCTCCTTTCCCATCAATCCCGGAGGTCAATCCACGGCAGAGGTCTAAAAGGATCCGAAATGGCCGGGGCAGACTTGGTCGACCCTCGACTCTGGAGACAACTGCGGAGCAGCGAGGAGTATTGGAGATGGTATCCAGTATGTGGGGGGCCTCAAGTTGGGCCCATAATCGAAGACACGGAGCCTGGCGGTGGGGAAGACCACACGGACACAGAGGACTCCGAAACTGACAGTGTACCCCTACCTACGATCACCCCAGAGACGGCAGAGGGACTTCTTGATGGTCAAGGGTGATTCCAGGTGAGCTGATTCCAACAATGGAGTGGATGGTGGGAGAGGGGTGAGCCCTCGCGGGGAATGTTAGCTAAAGTGATGATGGAAGGGTTGGGGATAAGACCTATGCTTTCCCTAGACTATAATGGCTCCATCGCAATTAGGTAGCTCGGGCGTAGGGAGGCTTCCTGCCGGTGCTTGACCCCCATATTGCCCTTAAGGCAAGCCTGCGGTGGCTACCGTCATGATAGTCTACGTTTTTCTGGGGACAGTTTGGATGGGAACTAGATTGCGATCTTTGGGACCTGTTCTGGGGAGGGGGGGGGGGAGGTATGGTTTGGGGTTGAAATGTTGTTGTTGGGGGGCGGGTACGCCATCTGTGCAAAGCGACTACTGTGCTTGACCTTACTGGAGCGCGAATGGGGGAGAAGTGGCAGGACACAATGGGACAATGGCTGAACTATCCACTTTGAAATGTATTACCTGGAACGTGCGCGGGCTGCATACCATGTCAAGACGCCACAAGATACATGCTTATTTAGTGCGTAGGGGAGTGCAGATTGCGTTGTTGTAGGAAACGCACCTCACGAAAGCAGAGGGACTAGCATTACAGCGCAGGTGGAGGGGACAGCTATACAACACCACATACTCAGCTTATGCTAGAGGCGCGTTAATTTGGATCAGAGCTGGGGTCCCTCTACAGGTGACGAAATACACAGTAGACCCGGAAGGGAGGTTTGTGGCCATAGCGGGCAAATTGGGGGGTAAAGACATAAATCTGCAGCATTTATGCGCCCAACGTGGACCAACTAGCCTTCTACACGGCACTGTCAGGTTCCTTGGCCCACTATCTGGCAGGGCCACTCCTGATCGGAGGGGACTTCAACTCGGTGGTGGACATAGACCTCGATAGATCACACCCCTTCCCCCCCCTCGCGGACTCACCAACATGCCGGGTGGCCAAGGGAAGACAGGAGTGGCAGACAAAATGGGGACTGATGGACATCTGGCGAGCCCAACACCCGTATACCCGGGACTACTCTCATTTCTCGGGCATGCATGAACTACATGTGAGGCTGGATGGGTTCTTGGGATCAGCGGAATTGGTATCCTCGGCCGTGAGATCTGAGTACTTGGCGAGGACAATTTCCGACCACAACCCTCTTCTGGCCGACTTCAGGTGGTTTCCGGGCACCCCCTGTGTTCCAACCTGGAGATTGCGCCCTGAAATGCTAGAGGATTTACTGTTCCGGAGCGAACTGGAAGACAGGATCACTGACTACTTCGCGGAGAATAAGAACACGACTGGGGAGAGGGCCACAGAATGGGACGCCGTTAAGGTAGTGGTGAGAGGCTATTGCATAACTAAGAAAGTGGGGGTGCAACAGGTCCTTTTGGAGGACCTTGGAAAGGCGGATCGAAAACTCCGTGAATTGGAGCTCTTGCGACCCGGGCGCCCGGAGCTGCAACAGCAGACCGCAGCGGCGAAAGAAGCTGTGGCTGTTGAAGTGGAAAGAATGCGTAGTTTTGATTATAAGACTTACTTGACCAGATCGCTAGTAGAGGGTGACAAATCGGGGGCGCTCCTAGCTTGGCTAGCTAATCCCACGAGGTGAACCTCTCCCACGGTTTCTATGCGTGACGCTGAGGGAGTGGAGGTCTATACCCAGCCCGAAATCCTCAGTTGTTTCATGAACTACTACGAGAACCTGTATCAAAGTAGGATGATAGCGGATACTGCTCCCATTGATAATTTCTTATGGGATTTTCCCATCCCTACACTAGAACCCGAACAGGCGAAGGACTTGGGGAGAGATGTAGAAATAGGGGAGATCCGCAGTGCCATAAAACGTATGGCATGTAACAAAACTCCAGGATTAGACGGGCTTTCAGTAGAGTTCTATGCCGCCTATGTCGACCTGCTGGCCCCACGGCTGTTGGTAGTATATAAGGAGGCAAAACACCTGGGGCGCCTCTCGGGCTCGATGCGTGAGGCCTTAGTAGTCCCCCTACTTAAACCCGACAGGGAGAGTGGCGATCCGGCATCCTATAGGCCGTTATCGATGCTCACGGTAGATTACAAAATATTAAGCAGCATCCTAGCGTCTAGACTACTGGGACACATGGGCTCTCTGGTGCATAAGGACCAAGCGGGGTTCATTCCCAAACGAAACACAACTATGAACATACGCCAGCTGTTCCGCCTGCTGGAGGAGGGCCACGAGGAGGCCCCCCGACCCATGATACTCTCGATTGACCTGGAGAAGGCTTTTGATAGTCTGGAGTGGGAGTACCTCCGTAGGGTGCTCAGCTGCTATGGGGTAGGGGAGGGATTCTTGCGATGGACAACAGTGCTCTATGCTTCTGCGATGGCGAGGGTAAGATCGGGACCGTTAATTTCCCAGCGATCTCCGGTGGAACGAAGTACGAGACAGGGCTGCTCGCTGTCCCCGCTGCTCTTTGCGCTGGCGGTGGAGCCCCTGGCATTATCGATTCGCACCGGGGCCCACTACGGAGGACTGAGGGCCCTATCGGGGCAACAGTTTATTTCCCTTTACGCTGATGACCTGTTGCTTTTCCTGGAGGATGCTGAGGGGGCCTTGGCTGGTGCCGATGCCGTGCTCACTTCCTTTGGTGAGATATCGGGCCTCAGGGTAAACTGGTCGAAAACTTGTTTATTCCCAGTTCGTAAAGGAGACCCTCAACCCGACACGCCCAGAGAAATCAGATGGGCACCCAACCGCCTGAAATACTTGGGGGTTTACATTCACCACTGCCCTGCTGACGTATTGGAGGGCAATATATCCCGTAGCATCAGGGCGCTGAAGGGTAGCATGTCCTTTTGGGCCACCCTACCGCTATCGATAGCAGGACGAATAGCGCTGCTAAAGATGGTGGCGCTTCCCCGACTACTCTATTATTTCAGGACGCTCCCGATTTGGATCCCACCTGCCGTATTCCGGAACTTGAGATCGCTGATTGTAGCTTTTCTCTGGGGACCGGGCCGCCGCAGAGTGGCGATTAAGACTTTGATGAGACCTAAGGTGGAGGGGGTGCTGGCTGTCCCTGATTTCGAAACTTACTACCTGGCAGCCCAGCTGCAGGTCTATACTCAAGAGGTGGCGCGGGAGTTCCGAGGTCCGGAAGAGGAGAGGGGGCTGGGAATACCCAGACATGTTCTCTCTTACATCGCAATGCAGCAGAGGCTTGCCCTACGGGACCTCAGACCGGAGGAACGCACTATTAGATCGTGCTGGAACCGCATGCAGCGTAAAACAGGAATGAACCACCCCTACGCCCCCGAAATACCACTGGGAATGCTTACAGCGCTGCCACATGGTGGGGATTGGTCGCAATTACAAACTTGGGAGGACGCGGGCATACAAGTAATCGGTGACCTGTACGAGGACGGAGCGCTTTTGCCCTTTCAGATAATCTTAGACCGCTTCGACGTACCCAGGGGCGACTTCCTGTTGCACGCGGCGATCACGAGGGCACTTCAGGCACACAGGCAGAGCGGTCTCGAAGAACCGCAGACGTCCATGGCATGTCAATATGTTATGATGGCAGCGGGGACGGTTCAAGCAGTGACGTGTTTATACTTCAGGATGGTTAATGAGCGGCTGCCTCCGCTAGAGGCACTCAAGGTCAAATGGGAGACAGATATAGGGAGAGACATACCGGAGACCACATGGGCCCACCTGATGCGCCGAGCTTGGAAGAGCACACGCAATGCACGGTTCCAATTGGTCCACTTTTATATACTACACCGAGCATATCTGACCCCAGAGAAGATACAAAAACACTTCGCCTCTGACACTGCGGCATGCCCTAGATGCCGGACGAACGGAGCAGACCTAAGCCATATGTTATGGACCTGCCCTGCTTTGACCTCCTACTGGAGGAAAACGATAGGAGATACCCTTAATAGGGTGACAGAGCAAACCCTGCAGTATGACATGGCAGTGGGGATCCTACATTGGTTCCCGCACACCCCCAAAACGAAAATTACCAGCAAATTCATTTACATGGGATTACTTTTAGCGAAACGGGAAATTACGCGACACTGGAAGGCACGAGTTGGTCCAACAGGCACTAGATGGCGCAACGAGTTCCTTAAATGGGCTGAGGGTGAGAGTACCTTGAGATACCAGCTAGCGAGGCGTCAACAGAATGAGAGGGCACTGGAATCTGCTCAAGCATGGGAGGCTTTGGTGCAGGCTTTACGCGACCACGATACGCAAAGTGACACGGACAGTGATAATAGCGAGCAGCCTATGTCCCTGTAACACGACAGGTGTAATGCATTTTACCTAGACTGCGAACAGTCTCCTGCCGTATGCCTTCTGATATTCTAACAATGCACCGATGGCGTGGGTGGGGAGGAGGGGGGGTGGAAAGAGGGAGGAGGGAGCGCTTCCAAGCTTCCAAATAACTTCTTGACAATTCGAAACTGATGACCTGCTGCTAGACCTCTGGGAGAGTTTTGTTGTGTTGGGGGGGATTTATTTCTTTTAGAAAAGCAAATGTAAAAAGGTCTTCATAACTGGTCATGACTGGCTGAGCATAGGACCCACGTTCATCGTTGGATTGAAATCTGCCGCCCGACCCCCGGGTTGTGGGCTGAATGGCTGTGTAACAGTGATACCTGAACCTCGCTGCTGACATCACCGATTGCACTAGTGCTGACCGATGTATAACTGTGAATTTCTATCTTCAATAAAAATATTTTTTTTTTAAAGAAAAAAATTAAGCAGAGTCCAAGATACTGTGTAAACTAGAACTGGTGAGACGACATTGATAACAGGGAAAACGATAAATAACATAACATCTCCAGATAGAGGTGATGTGTCCTAGAAGATACCGCAGAAGATCAGGGAAGGAGGACGAGGGGGAACAGGAGGGGAAGGGACATGGAAACAGGAGAGAAAATTCAGGGTGCCAGGCCCCATGGTCGCCCCCCAAAAAACCAACTCCCACTAAGAAGGCCGTAGCCAGCTTACTCTTACCATGGGGAGTTAAATCATGGAATATTGACATTGGGTGAAGCAAGGTCTGAGGGGCCATCAATTGCGTCGCCACCCCTTGGTTGGTCATCAAGTTATCCCAAACGGAGCCCAGTAGCACAAAGTACTGTGCAGTCCACAGGAAATGCAAAATGTCACAGGCGAGTGCGCTACACCATCAGCACCTCCAGTACTGGAATCGTGTGCCATATGTGCTTTATAGATCCACTCCGGCGTCCAGTGCCAGTGGTGTAGGAACTTGAAATAACTGATTTCAACCTGACCTCCTGAGGTATACTGCCATGATCTTTCCAAAGGTCATGGGAGTCCTGCTCAGAGAGTGAGAGGCCCAGTCTCTGCTCCAGCAAACAGCATAGATTGTAGGCAGCAGTGCTTTAAAAAAGTCGTCAATCACCATGGATCTATCAAGGCATGATCATCAATAATGTCAGAGAGAATGAACCGGTCTCGGGGCTGCCTGGTCGTTTGGTTTCTGGACTTGTCAAGGTGCCATATTCCAGCACCCCCCTCATGAATACCCGGGCAGTCCCAAAAGAGAGCAGGAGTTTGGTCAGCCGCCGGGGCATAGATAGAGCCCACACACAAAGACTCATTGAGAATCTGAACCTTGGCAAAAATATATCTGCCCAGGGTGGTCCCACCATGTCTGCAGTGTGCAAACCCCCAGGGATTTGTGAAAACAGATGTCCAACCCACTCTCCCCATGTTCTAAAGGAGTAGATGGGTGTGTAAGGGTAGACTGGATCCCGCTGGCATGTAGTACCGTACTCATCCAATCCCTTCTGAATATATCATGTTCAATAGGTGACAGGTGTGTGTCCTTGAGCAATGCTACATCATGGCGGTGCATCTTCTGAAATGAGAGGATTTTCTGTCTCTTGATAAAATAGGTCAGGCTGTTGTCATTAAGGGGCATATTTACAAGGAAGTGGTGGAGCACGGTGTTGGGCTCCTTGGCTTAACGCCACGCTCTCCACTTCTGAAATGCAGGACTACACCGTATTTACAAGAATACGGTGCAGCCCTGCATTTCTCCCTGTGCTGGTGCTGAATTTAGCTGCCTAGCGCCAATGCAGGCAGCCTTGCACCATACTGCAAGGGTGCCTGCGTTGAGGGGAGCTGGCCTGCCAAGTACCATGCATCAGGGGTTAGAGTAACACATTTCAATGTGGTGGTCGGCATCACCGTACTGGAATGCAAAGTCACAAATGTTTTTGGCTTTCTGAGCTGTCAAGTGCTGGAGCGCTGCTATAATAATTAGAAGTCAAACTGAGCAAAGCTGGCAGCGCACATTTAGGGGTTCTGGTTTAGCTACATTCAGGCATGGTATGTTTGTTGTTATGTTAAGTTAATTTCTATAGCGCATGACTCACCCGGGGGCATCTCAGCGCTCGCCTAGAAATTTGGCCCGAGGACTGAAGGTCAGAACAGAGTTAGAGCAGGAATACTTTTAGTTGTTTCCTAAAGGTGCTGTATATGGAAATTTTGTTTCGGGACAGCAGTAGTTTATTCCAGTATCTTGGGGCCAGATACATAAAAGCTTTTCCACCAGTCTGACTCAAACGTATACGAGGAACCTGTAGAAGGCCTAGAGTACTGTATCTGAGATCTCTGTTCCGTGTATGAAAGGTGAGTTTCTTTTGTAGATAGTAAGGGCCTCTGCCATTCAGCGCATTGTAAGTGAGACGACAGATTTTGAAAAAGGATCTCTTCCTTACAGGTAACCAATGCAGCTCTCTCAGCAAGGGAGCAGAAGGGGAGCCAGCAGGGCGGCTCAGTAACCAATGCAGCTCTCTCAGCAAGGGAGCAGAAGGGGAGCCAGCAGGGCGGCTCAGTAACCAATGCAGCTCTCTCAGCAAGGGAGCAGAAGGGGAGCCAGCAGGGCGGTTCAGTAACCAATGCAGCTCTCTCAGCAAGGGAGCAGAAGGGGAGCCAGCAGGGCGGCTCAGTAACCAATGCAGCGCTCTCAGCAAGGGAGCAGAAGGGGAGCCAGCAGGGCGGCTCAGTAACCAATGCAGCTCTCTCAGCAAGGGAGCAGAAGGGGAGCCAGCAGGGCGGCTCAGTAACCAATGCAGCGCTCTCAACAAGGGAGCAGAAGGGGAGCCAGCAGGGCGGCTCAGTAACCAATGCAGCTCTCTCAGCAAGGGAGCAGAAGGGGAGCCAGCAGGGCGGTTCAGTAACATTGCAGCTCTCTCAGCAAGGGAGCAGAAGGGGAGCCAGCAGGGCGGTTCAGTAACCAATGCAGCTCTCTCAGCAAGGGAGCAGAAGGGGAGCCAGCAGGGTGGCTCAGTAACCAATGCAGCTCTCTCAGCAAGGGAGCAGAAGGGGCGCCAGCAGGGCGGCTGAGTAACCAATGCAGCTCTCTCAACAAGGGAGCAGAAGGGGAGCCAGCAGGGCGGCTCAGTAACCAATGCAGCTCTCTCAACAAGGGAGCAGAAGGGGAGCCAGCAGGGCGGCTCAGTAACCAATGCAGCTCTCTCAGCAAGGGAGCAGAAGGGGAGCCAGCAGGGCGGCTCAGTAACCAATGCAGCTCTCTCAGCAAGGGAGCAGAAGGGGAGCCAGCAGGGCGGTTCAGTAACCAATGCAGCTCTCTCAGCAAGGGAGCAGAAGGGGAGCCAGCAGGGCGGCTCAGTAACCAATGCAGCGCTCTCAGCAAGGGAGCAGAAGGGGAGCCAGCAGGGCGGGTCAGTAACCAATGCAGCTCTCTCAACAAGGGAGCAGAAGGGGCGCCAGCAGGGCGGTTCAGTAACCAATGCAGCTCTCTCAGCAAGGGAGCAGAAGGGGCGCCAGCAGGGCGGTTCAGTAACCAAAGCAGCTCTCTCAGCAAGGGAGCAGAAGGGGAGCCAGCAGGGCGGTTCAGTAACCAATGCAGCTCTCTCAGCAAGAGAGCAGAAGGGGAGCCAGCAACGCGGCTCAGTAACCAATGCAGCTCTCTCAGCAAGGGAGCAGAAGGAGCGCCAGCAGGGCGGCTCAGTAACCAATGCAGCTCTGTCAGCAAGGGAGCAGAAGGGGCGCCAGCAGGGCAGCTCAGTAACCAATGCAGCTCTCTCAGCAAGGGAAGAGAAGGGGAGCCAGCAGGGCGGCTCAGTAACCAATGCAGCTCTCTCAGCAAGAGAGCAGAAGGGGAGCCAGCAGGGCAGCTCAGTAACCAATGCAGCTCTCTCAGCAAGGGAGCAGAAGGGGCGCCAGCAGGGCGGCTCAGTGACCAATGCAGCTCTCTCAGCAAGGGAGCAGAAGGGGAGCCAGCAGGGCGGCTCAGTAACCAATGCAGCTCTCTCAGCAAGGGAGCAGAAGGGGCGCCAGCAGGGCGGTTCAGTAACCAATGTAGCTCTCTCAGCAAGGGAGCAGAAGGGGAGCCAGCAGGGCGGCTGAGTAACCAATGCAGCTCTCTCAGCAAGGGAGCAGAAGGGGAGCCAGCAGGGCGGCTCAGTAACCAATGCAGCTCTCTCAGCAAGGGAGCAGAAGGGGAGCCAGCAGGGCGGCTCAGTAACCAATGCAGCTCTCTCAGCAAGGGAGCAGAAGGGGAGCCAGCAGGGCGGTTCAGTAACCAAAGCAGCTCTCTCAGCAAGGGAGCAGAAGGGGAGCCAGCAGGGCGGCTCAGTAACCAATGCAGCTCTCTCAGCAAGGGAGCAGAAGGGGAGCCAGCAGGGCGATTCAGTAACCAATGCAGCTCTCTCAGCAAGGGAGCAGAAGGGGAGCCAGCAGGGCGGTTCAGTAACCAATGCAGCTCTCTCAGCAAGGGAGCAGAAGGGGAGCCAGCAGGGCGGTTCAGTAACCAATGCAGCTCTCTCAGCAAGGGAGCAGAAGGGGAGCCAGCAGGGCGGCTCAGTAACCAATGCAGCGCTCTCAGCAAGGGAGCAGAAGGGGAGCCAGCAGGGCGGCTCAGTAACCAATGCAGCTCTATCAGCAAGGGAGCAGAAGGGGCGCCAGCAGGGCGGATCAGTAACCAATGCAGCTCTCTCAGCAAGGGAGCAGAAGGGGCGTCAGCAGGGCGGCTCAGTAACCAATGCAGCTCTCTCAGCAAGGGAGCAGAAGGGGAGCCAGCAGGGCGGCTCAGTAACCAATGCAGCTCTCTCAGCAAGGGAGCAGAAGGGGCGCCAGCAGGGCGGCTCAGTAACCAATGCAGCTCTCTCAGCAAGGGAGCAGAAGGGGCGCCAGCAGGGCGGCTCAGTAACCAATGCAGCTCTCTCAGCAAGGGAGCAGAAGGGGCGCCAGCAGGGCAGATCAGTAACCAATGCAGCTCTCTCAGCAAGGGAGCAGAAGGGGAGCCAGCAGGGCGGCTCAGTAACCAATGCATCTCTCTCAGCAAGGGAGCAGAAGGGGCGCCAGCAGGGCGGCTCAGTAACCAATGCAGCTCTCTCAGCAAGGGAGCAGAAGGGGCGCCAGCAGGGCGGCTCAGTAACCAATGCAGCTCTCTCAGCAAGGGAGCAGAAGGGGAGCCAGCAGGGCGGCTCAGTAACCAATGCAGCTCTCTCAGCAAGGGAGCAGAAGGGGAGCCAGCAGGGCGGGTCAGTAACCAATGCAGCTCTCTCAGCAAGGGAGCAGAAGGGGAGCCAGCAGGGCGGGTCAGTAACCAATGCAGCTCTCTCGGCAAGGGAGCAGAAGGGGAGCCAGCAGGGCGGGTCAGTAACCAATGCAGCTCTCTCAGCAAGGGAGCAGAAGGGGAGCCAGCAGGGCGGCTCAGTAACCAATGCAGCTCTCTCGGCAAGGGAGCAGAAGGGGAGCCAGCAGGGCGGATCAGTAACCAATGCAGCTCTCTCGGCAAGGGAGCAGAAGGGGAGCCAGCAGGGCGGCTCAGTAACCAATGCAGCTCTCTCAGCAAGGGAGCAGAAGGGGCGCCAGCAGGGTGGGTCAGTAACCAATGCAGCTCTCTCAGCAAGGGAGCAGAAGGGGCACCAGCAGGGCGGGTCAGTAACCAATGCAGCTCTCTCAGCAAGGGAGCAGAAGGGGAGCCAGCAGGGCGGTTCAGTAACCAATGCAGCTCTCTCAGCAAGGGAGCAGAAGGGGAGCCAGCAGGGCGGCTCAGTAACCAATGCAGCTCTCTCAGCAAGGGAGCAGAAGGGGAGCCAGCAGGGCGGCTCAGTAACCAATGCAGCTCTCTCAGCAAGGGAGCAGAAGGGGCGCCAGCAGGGCGGGTCAGTAACCAATGCAGCTCTCTCAGCAAGGGAGCAGAAGGGGCACCAGCAGGGCGGGTCAGTAACCAATGCAGCTCTCTCAGCAAGGGAGCAGAAGGGGAGCCAGCAGGGCGGTTCAGTAACCAATGCAGCTCTCTCAGCAAGGGAGCAGAAGGGGAGCCAGCAGGGCGGCTCAGTAACCAATGCAGCGCTCTCAACAAGGGAGCAGAAGGGGAGCCAGCAGGGCGGCTCAGTAACCAATGCAGCTCTCTCAGCAAGGGAGCAGAAGGGGAGCCAGCAGGGCGGTTCAGTAACATTGCAGCTCTCTCAGCAAGGGAGCAGAAGGGGAGCCAGCAGGGCGGTTCAGTAACCAATGCAGCTCTCTCAGCAAGGGAGCAGAAGGGGAGCCAGCAGGGCGGTTCAGTAACCAATGCAGCTCTCTCAGCAAGGGAGCAGAAGGGGAGCCAGCAGGGCGGCTCAGTAACCAATGCAGCTCTCTCAGCAAGGGAGCAGAAGGGGCGCCAGCAGGGCGGCTGAGTAACCAATGCAGCTCTCTCAACAAGGGAGCAGAAGGGGAGCCAGCAGGGCGGCTCAGTAACCAATGCAGCTCTCTCAGCAAGGGAGCAGAAGGGGAGCCAGCAGGGCGGCTCAGTAACCAATGCAGCTCTCTCAGCAAGGGAGCAGAAGGGGAGCCAGCAGGGCGGTTCAGTAACCAATGCAGCTCTCTCAGCAAGGGAGCAGAAGGGGAGCCAGCAGGGCGGCTCAGTAACCAATGCAGCGCTCTCAGCAAGGGAGCAGAAGGGGAGCCAGCAGGGCGGTTCAGTAACCAATGCAGCTCTCTCAGCAAGGGAGCAGAAGGGGAGCCAGCAGGGCGGCTCAGTAACCAATGCAGCTCTCTCAGCAAGGGAGCAGAAGGGGAGCCAGCAGGGCGGCTCAGTAACCAATGCAGCTCTCTCAGCAAGGGAGCAGAAGGGGAGCCAGCAGGGTGACTCAGTAACCAATGCAGCTCTCTCAGCAAGGGAGCAAAAGGGGAGCCAGCAGGGCGGCTCAGTAACCAATGCAGCTCTCTCAGCAAGGGAGCAGAAGGGGAGCCAGCAGGGCGGTTCAGTAACCAATGCAGTGCTCTCAGCAAGGGAGCAGAAGGGGAGCCAGCAGGGCGGCTCAGTAACCAATGCAGCTCTCTCAGCAAGGGAGCAGAAGGGGAGCCAGCAGGGCGGGTCAGTAACCAATGCAGCTCTCTCAGCAAGGGAGCAGAAGGGGAGCCAGCAGGGCGGTTCAGTAACCAATGCAGCGCTCTCAGCAAGGGAGCAGAAGGGGAGCCAGCAGGGCGGTTCAGTAACCAATGCAGCTCTCTCAGCAAGGGAGCAGAAGGGGAGCCAGCAGGGCGGTTCAGTAACCAATGCAGCTCTCTCAGCAAGGGAGCAGAAGGGGCGCCAGCAGGGCGGCTCAGTAACCAATGCAGCTCTCTCAGCAAGGGAGCAGAAGGGGAGCCAGCAGGGTGGTTCAGTAACCAATGCAGCTCTCTCAGCAAGGGAGCAGAAGGGGAGCCAGCAGGGCGGCTCAGTAACCAATGCAGCTCTCTCAGCAAGGGAGCAGAAGGAACCAATGCAGCTCTCTCAGCAAGGGAGCAGAAGGGGAGCCAGCAGGGCGGCTCAGTAACCAATGCAGCTCTCTCAGCAAGGGAGCAGAAGGGGAGCCAGCAGGGCGGCTCAGTAACCAATGCAGCTCTCTCAACAATGGAGCAGAAGGGGAGCCAGCAGGGCGGCTCAGTAACCAATGCAGCTCTCTCAGCAAGGGAGCAGAAGGGGAGCAGAAGGGGAGCCAGCAGGGCGGCTCAGTAACCAATGCAGCTCTCTCAGCAAGGGAGCAGAAGGGGAGCCAGCAGGGCGGCTCAGTAACATTCTGGCCACCGTGTTCTGAATCAGTTGTAATTTAGTAGGCAGGGTCTCTCCCACTTCCGCCAACAGAGCATTACCATAGTCTAATCGGCTGATGACCATGGCTTGAACTGAGGTTCTGCGGTGATTAGTGGGCAAGTAGGGAAGAATTTTGCAGAGTAAATGCATACTATAGTAGCAGGAGCTAGTAGTAGCAGCAATGTGGTCTTTCATGGCTAATGACTGATCTAATTTTAGGCCTAGATTTTTAACACATTTTTTAGGAACAGGAGCTGCTCCCAATTGTGAGGGCCACCATTCATCAGTCCAGCGAGCTGAGGCTTTCCCCGTTAGCATGACCTTGGTTTTTCCAGGATTCATATGGAGGCAGTTCTGTGTCATCCAGCTAGAGATTACAAGTATTCTGCTGGAGAACCGCAATTTCTCTGCTTCTATCTTTGGGCCAATAGTAAATATAAGCTGAGTATCATCAGCATATGAAATTATCTCAAAACCTAGCTGTTCTACAATTTTTGCCAAAGGTGCCATATATATGTTAAATAATGTTGGGCTTAGGCAGGAGCCCTGAGTTATGCCCCTGCCTAGATGATTGTTTTTTCTGACAGATATGGCCCTAGCATGATAGTTTGCATTCTGTCTGACACAAAGTTCTGCAACCACTTCAAGGCTGTCCCTTGAATGCCACAGGAAGCTAGTCTCTCCGCGAGCACTAAATGTGAGATGGTATCAAAAGCCACGGAGTGATCTAGAAGGATCAGATCCTCCAATGTCTATTTTCTGTCTGAGCAAGTCAGTTACAGCTAGCGTGGCAGTCTCGGTACTGAAGTCGGGTTGAAACCCGGATTGTGATGGATCCAGAATTTCGTTGGACTCCAGGTATAGACTTAGTTGTTTGTTAATTATACTTTCCAGCAGCTTGCCCAATAAGGGTACCAAAGAAATAGGGTGGTAGTTTCTGAGTTCTCGGGGATCCGCAGTCAGTTTCTTCAATATTGGACGTACGAACGCTTCCTTCCATGTTATTGGAATGGTACCTGATTGTATTGAATAAATATTGATATTTAGAATTGCTGGCACGCAACGAGTGGCTAATAGGGCCATTGTCTTTGGAGGACAAAGATCTTGGGGTGAGCCAGATTTTGAGAAGGAGAGAGCATTGGAAACTTCCTCAAGCGTGGTTAACTCGAAACAATCTAAGGTGCTAGCTGCAATTTTTTCTAAGCCCTCTGTTCTAGTAGAGGCTTCAAGGTCTTGAGAGGTGATCAATGAAAAGTTAGCATAAATATCAATTATCATTTCTTGAAAATAGATTGCTAACGAAGTACAAAAATCTTGTGTTTTCATAGGAAATTGTCTACAGACATGAAGAGATACGAAGTCTTTTACTATATTGAAAAGGGCCTTTGGGACATTACTGGCACGTTCAATTTGGTTAATAATAAATAGACGTCTGGCTGATTTTAAATTCAAATTACAGCTAGACAAGAATTGTTTAAACCATAGTTTGTTTTGTGGGTCTTTACTAACTCGCCAAAGTCTCTCCAATCTCTTGCATTTGTATTTTTCAATCTTTAGCTCCGAAGTGCACCAGGGGGCTGACGGTGGACAATAGGGAGAATGAAAAACTGTCACAAAGGCGGTATTAAATTCTTCCAACGTCGTAGGAGCGTCCTTATCCTTCTTTGGTGATTCCAGGTGAACATCCTCATTAAAGGCTTCTACAGAAAGATTTCGCCAAGGTCTTGCACCACTTGTTTTTTCCCTGCACTTAAGTCTGCGCTCTTAGGGCATGGCTGTTGGATAGAGAACTTAATCATTGAATGATCGGTCCAAGTGAGAGAGTCTGGGAGGTTACAGGTTGGATGATCAATATTAAAAAAGATTAGGTCTAGCGAGTGGCCAGCTGGATGAGTTGGGCCTGTAACTCTTTGGGTGAGTTCAATCATGTCAAGAGTAGAGAGGAGTTTATTAACCTCAGGGTTCGTATGATTTTCACCATGAAAATTAAAATCCCCCAACAAAAGAAATGTATTTGAGGAGAGCACATGTATAGCAATTAGATCTATCAGTTGGTCCGTGAAATTGGTCTTAGGAGAGCTCTTCCAGGGAACCCTCCCTGCTCCCGGGACCGACGTTACAGAGCCTAACAGCAACCTAGGTCTGATGCCGATGCCTGACACAATTCTGCCCTCCTGATGCTGGACCATGGCCGAGCAGGGGAAGGTAGTACAATAGGTTTCCTGTCACAGGGAGGTCGCTCCCCACACTGCATCAGCACCACCTGTCTGCCCGTGTCTCCCAGCTCCCTGCTGTTGCCTCGGACACAAGTTCAAGGCCCTCCTCCACCCGCTGGCTACCACCTGTGCTTCATCCCTGGTGACCAGTGGTCGGTTGCTTTGTGTAATTGTATTGCTTGTTGTATTGTTTATTTTGTTTGCTTCATTCCCCCTGTTACCTCTTGCGCTACTTCTGTGCCCTTCTGCCTTCTCGCCGTTCCTCCTGTGGTTTCTCCGTCGCTGCGTCTCCTGCGGCCCTGCCCCCCGCTCGCAACACTTCACCTTAATGTATTTTGTTGGATTGTTAGTTGTTCTCCTTTCCATTCCTTCTTTTCCTATTGTGCCGTTTCTGTGCCCTTTTTGCCTTCTGTACCGTCGCCGTTCCCCGTTTTCCCGCCGCTGCGCCCCCTGCGGCCCCAACCCCCCGCTCACCCATTCATGCGCCCCCACCTCCCAGATGCTCCTCCCTCCCATCTTCCCTTCTTATGGCGGCTGCTGCACGGTGAGGAGAACGACCCTTGACCCTTTCACAGGCAGGTGGCTCCCCACGCCGCAACAGCACCACCTGTCTGCCCGTGTCCCCCAGCTCGCTGCAGCTGCCTTGGACGCGAGTTCGGGCCCTCCTCCACTTGCGGGCTACCACCTGTGCCCCATCCCTGGTGACCAGTGGTAGGTTGCTTTGTGTAATTGTATTGCTTGTTGTATTGTTAATTTTGTTTGTTTCATTCCCCCTGTTGCCTCTTGCGCTACTTCTGTGCCCAGTGCCCTTCTGCCTTCTCGCCGTTCCTCCCATGGTTTCTCCGTCGCTGCGTCCCCTCCGGCCCGTCCCCCCACTTGCTACACTTCGCCTCAGTGTATTTTGTATTGGATTTTGTTGGATTGTTAGTTGTTTTCCTTCCCATTCCTCCTTTTCCTCTTGTGCCATTTCTGTGCCCTTTCTGCCTTCTGTACCCTCGCCGTTCCTCCCCAATTTTCCTGCCGCTGCGCCCGCGCTCCCCCGCTCGCCCATTTGTCTGCCCCACCACCCAGCTGCTCCTCCCTTCTACCTCCCCTTCTTATGGCGTCCACGCCTGGACCGCGCCCAGAGCCAGAACACCTGGTCCCCGCGAACGCCACAACGCCCGTCTCTGCTACTACTTCAGCTCCCTCCACGTACTCAACCCCGGATGATCATTCACCTGCTGCCTGGCTGCCCCGAAACGCACCCAAGGACCCTTCTCCTGCCGGAACTGCAGCTTCACCGGCATCCGGCCCGCCAATCCTCCTACCAGGAAAGAACCCGACTCCCTTAGATGAATTCATCTCAACACTCGCAACACTAGAAAGCATGTTAAGACTCACTTACCAGCCGGGATGAGATTAAAACTGTGGATCAATGTTTTGTCCACGGGGCAAAGTAACATAATTAGGAAAATTAGTTAAATTAGGATTGCTATATAAGATATAGTGCCAAAGTTCATGATGCCATCTTTGATGTAATCTTTCCTAGTTTTTCAGTGCAGGGCAGTAGAAAAACGAATTTGCAGGAAGTCGCGCTGAGGTTGGCACTTCTTTACGATCCCATAGGGATTCTATAAGGACAGTATCCACTTGTCCTAGCTCAAATTTACATTTTGTTACAATCAGTCAGGGAACTTGGAGTCAAAGAACTTAAAGTATAAGTAAAAGATTCCTATATTCATTTGAAATTTCAATGCTCCACGTTCGATTTCTGAAGAACGAATAAATCATTGTGGCTTCTCTCTGCGCTTCTGGTTAACGAAACACGGCAGAGAAGACCTACAACATAAACGGGATGCAGCTGGCAGCCGCAGCGTGTACATGCCGTGTTCAAAGGCCTCGTGTAAGATGATCAGTTGAGTGGCGGTTTAGCTGCCGCTTGCGGTGTGGTACACGTGGGATTATACGAAGTATGCATCTAAGACTACCCAAGGTTACAGTCCTGTTTTTCTATTACAAACTTACTTCAAATGTTTTGTTTGATTTAAGTTATTCCTGTAACTGTTCAAAACGAAGAGATTGATCTTGAGAACACAATTTGTCACAAGGGTAGGCTGAGAATTAAGAAAAACAACAAATCTCCTGGTTTTATAGATGCCATCTTGTTTTTTAGTGGATGTCACTGTCTGTGATGGTGAGACCGGGACTGTTCTCAAAGATTCACAAGGATTTTTTTAAAGCACTCGCTACCTTAACAGAGCCAGTTTCCAAGCAATCAAAGTGTTATGGAGCTGATGTAATGTGATGAACGGACAATTGAATTTATATGTATCGCTTTTCATGACTTTTTATCTATTGATTTGTTTCATTTGCCATCCCCATGTAATTTTATTCTGATTTGTGTCAATACAATTTATCTTCAAACATAACCTTTCCTGCTGTGTGTCTATTCTCTTTTACATTGATTGTTATCATTGTTCTGATATAACTGCTGACTAATGCTTCAAGTAATCCTAAGGATACATTGAGTTCAATTTTGTGAATGAACTTGTTAATAACAGATATTGATTTAAGAAATTGCGTATAAAACAAATCCCTTGTAGACATCTACACTAACCACATGTGCACACATGCACGATTCAGGGGTGTAACAGGGTGTCAATGTGACACCCTGCCACCCTTGAATATGCTCCCACTATTACCAATTCGGTATTTACCGAATCGGTAATAGTGAATGGCTTCCTATTCATTCCAGGGCCATAGGAATAAATGGGAAGGTATTCCTCATTACCAAATCGGTATTACTGATTCGGTAATAAGGAATATTACGGAATCAGTAAATTTTACCTATTTTTACCTACATCATATTTACCGATTCTTAAATTCCGAATCGGTTAAATTCGGTATTTAAGAATCAGTAAATTGAGATTACCTACATCAGGCCCTAAAGGTATAATAAGGAGATAGCGATGCCTAAGATCTTATTTCATACCAATCAAGTTACTTCCTGTGTAGACTTGGCTCACCAAATGTAGCAATAGCAGGCAGAAAAGGCTTACTTTAAGGTCCAGTACCGTCTAATCTATGTTTCTTCTAAACACTAAGGGATTCAATAAACTTTATTCGGTTTTATAAATGGAAAAAAACATAAAAGTCATAGATAGGATGACATCTACACAATAGTGTTTGGTGAAGGTGTATGTAGGAGAACATGTTGCTGCCTTACAAATGTCTTCTAGGGGAATGTTCCCTAAGAATGCCATGGAAGCCCCTAGATGGCGTGTTGAGTGCGCTCTAGGGGGAATTGTTTACATGCATTTTGCTTTCTGATAGCATATTTGAATGCATTTTACTATCCACCTGGCAATTCCAGCATTGAAAATTGGGTTGCCTTTATGAGGTGGTGAGAAAGCCACAAACAGTTGTTTTGTTTTCCTAAAGGCTTTAGTCCTGTCTATGTAATAAAGTAAAGCTCTTTTGACATCAAGCGTGTGAAGACCTCTTTCCGCTACAGAATCAGGGTTTTGGAAAAATACTGGTAACTCTACTGATTGATTAAGATATAATGGAGAAATCACCTTTGGAAGAACTGTTGGGTTTGTTCTAAGAATCACTTTGTTGCGATGTATTTGTAAAAATGGTTCTTGTAGGATGCTTTTATACAGCATGCTGCTGGGGTTCTGGACAAGGAGATTGAACTGGCTATTAGACAATTATCTTGCTCACCTTTCCACCCTTTCCTAGGGGTTTCTTCTATTGCTCCATATGCCGGTTCCCATACTCAGTCCCCTCAAGTAGGCTTGGTGGACATACCTCAAGATATGCCTCAAGACCAGGCTGGGGGTATCGTCCCCCTTACACCAGTTGTTGTCACACGGGTCGGTGCCCAGTCTCCAATTTTAGGTCAGCCCCTGGCATGACCCCTGGCAATGGGTGGGGCTCAGGAGGCGCTAAGAGGAAGCTCCCCTCGGTTGGGCGCCCTTGTAAACGCAGAAATAACATTGGATCACAGTCATCTTCAGCAGTCCACCCAGAAGTGCCTAACCTGGATGCTATTTCGTTAGACATGCTCAAAGCAGCCTTGCTGTCAGCATTTGAAACTAAATTGGACCCCATCCTACTCCGATTTTCTACACTGGAAAGCAACCTGTCTGCACTGATAGCTACTTGCAAAGGGACCGTGTCCTTCTCTCCACAAGTATCCCTCCTACAAGGCCTACGATCTCGGCCACTATTTCCAGTCCCAGTAGTAGTGGCACAGAAGCAGGAGACAGAGCAGTGTCTATCACGAAGCAGCCTAGTCACATGGTAGGAGATACAACGGCACCTTTTGCCCAGGACTGACCCTCAGCACCGTCCAGCCAACCGGAGGGGGGTGGGGGCACCCAGAACCCAGTATCTTTTCAGTCTCAGGGTTTCAAAGTGGGCGGATTGTACAGTTCCGATGATAGGTGGGAAGGGCTGGAAGCCATGCCCCCGGGACTAGAATAACTATTATCCTAGTTTGGGCTCTATTCATCTCCTACCAGAGTCCACGACGCTTGTTGTGGTGTTAGCTAGAGTACCATGCCTCAACCCCGGGACCAGGGAAGACTTTTACCAGCTGAACAATAAGGTGGTGCACTGGCTCAATTCTAACACTGACCCTGGGCTAAGGGTGGAAAACCAAATTTTCATGGTGCGCCAGACACAGTGGGTTGGTAGCGCCAAGAAATCCTGGCTGGGGGACTGCATTATTGTCAATTTTAACAATCCAGTCATGGTAAGCCGAATCTTAAGCACGGTTGCCCAGTCTAACTACAGGTGTTGGAACTCAGCAATCTTGACACTCCCGCTGGGATACTTCTACAGACCCAAATATTACCAACTACGGTCCCAGCGCGAGCGGCTCCAAGAGGTGGGCAATAGGAGTCGTGCAGAGGGGATTATAGTGGTAAGCACAGCAAATAGGTTTACTCCTCTGAGCTCATAGGAAGATTGCGATTGACGATGAGTGGGTCCCTCGGACCCTGTGGCACCCGCATCCCAGGGAAATGTATCGCCACCAGAACAGGTATTGAGTGTGAATGGAGGGTGTAAATTTCTTTCTTGGAATATCACAGGGCTAGAGAGTAAGATTGAGAACACTGAATGGTTGGCCCTTGTTAAGAGTTTTGATGTGATATGCCTCCATGAAACTTGGGCTGGAGACAATAATTAGCACCTGGATGGCTATAAAACCCTCTTTGTTCCAGGTACCCCATCCAGGTCAGGGAGAGCCAAGAGGAGGCTTATCACCTTTGTTTCTCTAGCTGTCCTTGGCATCTCCGCTACCTGTAGGAAGGAAAATGCCATTTACCAGTGTGCATCTGTTCTTGGCATGTAGAGCTGCAGAGATTCACACTCTGTGCATAGATCGCCATCTGGTGTGGGGCTCGGATGCTTGCACCTTGTTGTTGTCTTGGAAGAAGTCTTTTTAGTCACAAGATAGGTGACTTCTCCTTTGGAGGATAGTGCGCATGGGCATCAACTCCATCCTCAGATTGTTTTTCGCCATGAAGGGAAATGATGGAGTTTGTAAGAAACAGAGATGTCCATGAGAATGTATCTAAGATAACACTGGAACTGATACAGGGTCCGGGGAGATGGGGGTGGGGGCGTGTGAATCTCTGCAGCTATACATGCCAAGTTCAGATGCATACTGGTAAGTAGCATTTTCCGTTTGAGGCATATGAGTCGCAGAATTCACACTCTGTGCATAGACTGTACAGCTGTGTCTCCCCTAGCGGTGGTCGCCTGTATCTGTTGCAGTGGTTTGAAAAAGTGTTTGCCTGTACATCTACACAATAGTGTTTGGTGAAGGTGTATGTAGGAGAACATGTTGCTGCCTTACAAATGTCTTCTAGGGGAATGTTCCCTAAGAATGCCATGGAAGCCCCTAGATGGCGTGTTGAGTGCGCTCTAGGGGGAATTGTTAACATGCATTTTGCTTTCTGATAGCATATTTGAATGCATTTTACTATCCACCTGGCAATTCCAGCATTGAAAATTGGGTTGCCTTTATGAGGTGGTGAGAAAGCCACAAACAGTTGTTTTGTTTTCCTAAAGGCTTTAGTCCTGTCTATGTAATAAAGTAAAGCTCTTTTGACATCAAGCGTGTGAAGACCTCTTTCCGCTACAGAATCAGGGTTTTGGAAAAATACTGGTAACTCTACTGATTGATTAAGATGGAATGGAGAAATCACCTTTGGAAGAACTGTTGGGTTTGTTCTAAGAATCACTTTGTTGCGATGTATTTGTAAAAATGGTTCTTGTACGGTTAAAGCCGGAATCTCACTTACTCTCCTGAGAGAGGTGATTGCGACAAGAAAAGCTACTTTCCATGTAAGGAATTGTAATTCGCATTTGTGTAAAGGCTCAAACGGGGGACCCATGAGCCTAGTAGGAACATTGTTTAGGTTCTACACTGGAGACGGTGGCAGTCTGGTTGGAATTATTCTTTCAAGGCCTTCCATGAAGGCTTTGATAGCAGGTACCCTAAACAATGACCAATGTTTCCTGTTTTGTAAGTAGGCTGCAAGAGCAGCTAGATGTAATCTGATTGATGAGTATGCAAGATTTCATCTTTGTAGATGTAGTAAATAGCAAATAATGTTCTGAATTGAAGCATCGAATGGGTCAATTTTGTTGTTATTGTAGTAAATGACAAATCTTTTCCATTTAGCTGCATAGCAAGCTCTAGTAGTGGGGCGTTTGGCTTCTTTAATAATATTCATACAGTCCGTGGGAGGTACAGGTAACGGAACTCTAAGATTTCAGGAGCCAGAATGCTAGATTCAGTTGTGCTGGATCTGCGTGCCTTATCTCTCCATTGTTCTGCGTCAGCAGTTTTGGGGACAGATGTAGTTTTTGGTGTGGAACTATTGAGAGTTCGAGGAGTGTTGTGAACCATGGTTGCCCTGACCATGTGGGAGCAACCAGGATCATCTTGAGAGACTAATGTTTGAGCTTGCGTACTACTAGTGGGATGAGTGGGAGTGGCGGAAAAGCGTATGACCAGTTCATCCATATTGCATTGCCCTTGGACAATGGGTTTGGGAAACTGGCAGCCAAGGTGTGGCATTTTGCGTTTGAGTGTGTGGCAAACAGATCTATGTCTGGTTGGCCCCACATTTGGAAGAAAGGTTGAAGGACTTGTGGATTAAGTTCCCATTTGAGTATTTGTTGAGTCTGACGTCTTAACAGATCCGCTATCTGATTGTTTACTCCTGGAAGATGTTCTGCCAGGAGATATATGTTTTGTGTAATGGCCCACCTCCATATACTTTGCGCTAGGTGAGACAGCTGCAAAGAATGTGTTCCTCCTTGCTTTTGTATGTAGTACATTGCTGTCATATTGTCCATCCGGACTAAGGCAGCCTTGTTGAGAAAATGTATTTAGGAACAAGAAATATTGCCAGTGGTTCTAGGTGATTGATGTGGAGCGCTTTTTGTTGAGTGGGCCACTTGCCCTGAATTGTGTGATTTAGGAGATGGGCTCCCCAGCCGGTGAGTGATGCGTCTGTTGTTAGCACTATTTGTGAAACTGGCTCTAGGAACGGTCGTCCTTTGGAAAGGTTTTGTGTGTTCCACCACTGCAGAGAGCGATGTGTTTGGCTGTCTACCAACATCAGATATGTAAGTTGTCCCTGACCCTTATTCCACTGACATGCCAAACATGCTTGTAAAAGGCGCATCTGAAGTCTTGCGTGAGGTACGATGAAAATGCAAGAGGCCATCATCACTATTAGCTGCATAAACACTTGTGCTTAGAGAGAGTGTTGAGGCTGAAACCTGGTGATGAGGGTTTGCATGCTGTCTATCCTGGCTGGATTGGGGTATGCTAGAGCTTTGCAAGTGTCTATTGTAGGTTGAAGGTGTGACTTGGTGTAGTTTAGTGTGATCCCAAAGTTGTGTAATAGCTGGAACATTTGATAAGTGTGATGAACACACTGGCTGTATGACTTGGCTTTTATGAGCCAGTCGTCGAGGTATGGAAATACGTGGATTTGCTGCCTTCTTAAGTGCGTTGCTACTACTGCAAGGCACTTTGTGAACACCCTGGGTGCTGTGGTTACCCCAGATGGAAGGATCTTGAACTGATAATGCTGGCCGTCCACTGTGAATGCTAGGTATTTCCTGTGAGAGGGGCGAATGGGAATTTGGAAGTAGGAGTCCTTGAGATCTAGTGTGGCAAGGAAGTCGCCTCTTTGAAGCAGTGGAAGGATCTGCTGAAGAGTGATCATGTGAAAATGCTCTGATTGAACGTAGAAATTAAGAGGTCTGAGGTCCAGTATTGGTCTTAGAGTCCCGTCTTTTTGGGGGATTAGGAAATACAGGGAGTAAACCCCTGTTCATTGATGTTGTATGGGAACTGGTTCTATTGCGTGCTTTTGTAGCAGTGAAAGAACTTCTTGTTTGAGGAGTGTTAGATGTTCCCCGGACATTGGACACTGTTTGGGAGGTAAGTTGAGGGGAGTAGCAGAAAGTTCCAGGCAGTAACCATACTGGATAATATGTCTTATCCACTTGTCCATAGTGATTGAATTCCAGAAAGGTAGGAACTGTGATAGTCTCCCTCCGACCGGAGTGGAATGGGCTGGAGGGAAGTCACTGCTTACTAGTGGGGGAGGTGCGAGTGTTGTTGTTACCTCGACCTCTCCCTTTGTTGTTACTTTCCCTGTATCCACCTCTAAAATATCCCCTACTTGAAGAAGTTTGTGTGGTGTTTTGTATGAAGAGGAAGAGTTTGGTGGAAGTATAGGAGAGTGTGGAGGAGGAGAGATAGGATTGGTAGGAAGAACAAGAGAGTGTTGTATGGGTTTAGTAGCACAGTTTTTTTTCTTAACATGCACTGCAGGAATGCCTGCTGTATCCAGTTTCCTCTTCGTGTGGAACAGTAGACACATGTCCGGTTTTAGGGTCTATTTGGAGTGTTTTTTTATTCGGATCGATAGGATCTGGTCGAAAAAGTTCTTCCTCTTCGATAGACGCTTTCGGTGCTGATCTTTTCGGGTCCAATCGAGGTTTGGATTTCTGCTCCGGAGCCTTGGAAGGTGTTTTTGGATCCTTCGGCTTCGATGTGGAGGAGGAAATCTTTTTCAGTTCCGAATGTGTTGGTTTCGGATCAGATGCCTTTTCTTTCGGTGCCCGGGGTGGTCGATGCTGATTTCTTTCTGGGAGTAGGCTGTGCTTCAGACTTCAGTGCCGATGGAGCCTGTGGGACACTTACATGCGGCTTGCTCGGTCACGAGCTGCCTGAAGCGTGTCCTTGGTCTTTGGAGCCGAGCCAGGGGGCGGGGCTTCTGAACATTGTTTTCAGTCACGACTGGGGCCAACAGGCGAAGTCTTGACCAGGGCCTTCTTTTTTGCAGGTGGGGTTGGGGTTGCGGAAGTGGTACTCACTCGTTCTGGAGGGATGGGGTGGTCTGAGTCGGAGTCGTCTGCTTCAGACACGATTTCCAGTTCCTCAGAATCTTCTCCGGGACATAGGGCCTTCATCAAAGATGTCCACCGGTACCAGAGCTGGTTGCTGCGCCATGATGTGTCTTTTTGGATCGAAAGGAGGAACAGGCCTGGCAATTATTCTCGTTGTGCTCTGTGCTCTGTCGAGAGACCCAGATTACAGACCTTGCGGTGGTCACTGTGTGGAGTCCTTTCCATGAGCCGTAGGCCTGAATGGCGTCGTGAGGCCCAGCGGCCCGTGTCGACGACCGGAATGGGATTTTTGAGGAGCGCATTGAAGGTCACGCGATCGAGAAACAATACCGTCGAATTTTATGATGGTTTGCGTGTCGAAAAGGTTTGGAGATATGATGCCGAACCGGACCGTAGAAGTTACATCCGGACCCGATGGCGGAAAAAACCAATCTGAGGATGGAGTCGATACCCATGCACACTATAGTCCAAGGGAGGAGTCACCTATCTCGTGACTACAAAAGACTTCTTCAAAGACAACAAGGTGCAAGCA
This sequence comes from Lissotriton vulgaris, assembly GCF_964263255.1. Taxonomy (NCBI): domain Eukaryota; kingdom Metazoa; phylum Chordata; class Amphibia; order Caudata; family Salamandridae; genus Lissotriton; species Lissotriton vulgaris. Next base: position 68,815,268 of record NC_141685.1, on the reverse strand, counting down.
TCCAAACCCAACACCAGATGGCGATCTATGCACAGAGTGTGAATTCTGTAGCTCATATGCCTCGAACAGTGTGTTTCTGTTGCAGTAACTTGGTGCAGAAAAAAGTGAAGAGTCGACATGGCACACATCCTTGTGTGCCACGCCCATAAACCACTGCCCTGGCATACATCAGTCACTCCTCTAGCTAGGTGCACTATGCCAGTGGTGAGTGTACAGGTGCATGAGCCCTATATCCCTACAGTGCCCAAGTCTATTTCTGGGCATTGTAAGTGCAGTGCTGCCATTAAGAATATATGGTGCTGTGAGTTTGTCATTACGAACTCCACAGCACCATAATGGCTACACTGAAGACTGTGAAGTTTGGTATCAAACTTCTCAGCACATTAAACCCACACTGATGCCAGTGTGGGATTTAATGTAAAATGCACAACAGAGGACATCTTAGAGATGCCCCCTGAAACTCAACCAACTCCTGGGGACCTGACTGAGTGGCTGCTTAGGCTGCCACCACCAGACATGTTTCTGGACGCCTGGGTCGAGAGCTTGCTGCTCTCGGGGGCCTGAAACAATGCACATCCTGGAAAGTGCCAAGCCTCCTCCACCAGAATAGGCAGGGTTCACGAAGGGGAAACTTCAAAGGCATGCCACCTTTGTGAGACTCTCCAGACCATTTGCCGCTTTCAGCAATGGGTCCCCACGGGTTCTACCCCCCCACTTCGGGCGGGAGAACTGGCGGGAAAAACAAGTGCGGCACCTCTGCCAACTCCACCCCTAATGTGGGGGAGGCGAGGTGAAGCACAACCATCTTGAGGATGGGGGTACCCATCCAACCAGGGACAGGCTCCTGCCCCCCTCCCACTGAATTGTGACAGAATAGGGGGTGTACCCACCCCAGGGAAGGGACCCATTGGTCCCTGCCCTTTACCTACCTGTAACGCCCCTAAATTTAGTATTTATTGACAGCCTGAACCTTCCTTCCTCAGATCCAGCAACAAGAAAAGAAGATAAGAAGGACGAGAAGCCGTGCAGAGCTAAGAGGATGACGCCCACTGACTTGGCCCCAGCCCTACAGGCCTTTCTCCCCTTGAACCTGCTCCTGCGAAACCCCGGCCTTTCCAGCAGCCAGCACCCTCATAACCCCCAGAGGACCTGGCTGCCTTCACTTTCAAGACTGTTTCTCCTGTGAACACCGGACGTGTTTAAACTGCAGCTTCTGGTGCCAACCAGAAACCGAGAATCCATCCCACTCCACACTCGCCGAACCAGACCCGAGCTCTAGTGGAAAAACACCACAAGGAGGTCCCCCCGGCGATCCTAACCCGAGATCCGGCGACCCAAGACTTGCCTCAAGCCTCCAGAAGACGTCTGTAGCCTCAATCCAGAGGACCCCCCTACCGTGACCGGAGCGGGTAAGAAAATCCGGCGTCCAAAGGCACCCCTACATCCGACGCCCCACGGCCTTGTGTGCCCAACCCAGCGGTGCCTAACCAACCTTCAAGATCCCATCTTACCACTAGAAGTGGTGGTCGCTCCTGGAAGATCCTCGTCCACAAGCCTGCAGTGTTTCTTTGTCCTGGAGAATCTCCATTGAAATCAACAGGGCACCCGACCTCAAAACAGCCCCTGCGCCCGGCCGCCCTAGTGCCGCTGAGGGTGCACCTTTGGTCCCCAACTTGCCCTGAGGTAAACCCTAGGAGCTTTGCTCCCACAATCCTGTGGCCTGCTTGCCAGCCGCCACCAAACGAAGCCCCCTATCCTCCATAGGATAACATTGGGCCTCACTCTGCAACCGGCCGTCCTAGTGCCGCTGAGGGTGCAACAACAGTGCATCACTGACCCTGGGAGACCCCCTGAGCCTAACCCCAGAACATTAACTCCCACAGTCAATTTTCTTGCCTGAAAACCGTTAACCTGTTTTCCCTCCATAGGATAACATGGACACTTTTTCTCCAAAATGTTTCGAAGTGTGGAGTTTTGAAATCTAAAAATATTTTTTTAAACTGCACAAATAACCAAAACGTGTTTACTTACCTGTTTCAAGGGAATGTCCCAGTGCTGAATCTAGGTATCCAAAGCAATACAAAAGGGCAGAGCGTTTGAGCAAACCAAACACTCACCCCCAGTCAACTGATCTGGGTGTAATCCATCACCATTCTTTAGCTCACTCCGCTACCCCAGTTCAGACATGGCCATATGCAAATCAGTCTGACCCTGTGCCTCATGGGAACAGTCCAGCCCGAACTGCCAAGCCATGTCTTCCCTGGACCGGAAACAATTATCCTGGGACCGGTTTCGGGTTCATAGCCCTCATCAGCCAGGCTATCTTGAATCAAGTGGCAAAGTGAGCAAGGGACTCACATCTGAGCACACCCTGCCAACTTAGGGTGAACAAAGCGATACAAAAGGGGATGATAGACGGAATCTAGGTATCCAGCACTGAGTTAGAAAAGTAACACGAAAAGTTTATTGTAGAAGCCCATTCATTTCAATGTACTGCTCCAAAAAGTTTCCAAGTGTGGAGTTTTGAAAACTGAAAATATTCTTTAAAAATCATGCGAATAACCAAAACCTAATTACCTAGCTGTTTCTATGAAATGTACCAGTGCTGAATCTAGGTATCCAGCACTGAGTGAGAAAAGAAAAGCAAGAAGTTACTTACCTGCAATTTAGTGAAAAAGCCTATTCATATCAATGTACTGTATTTGCTAAGTGTTGCATACTTCTTCTCCCCTGTAAATCAAACAAAGTACAATTTCTACTGCATACTTGAACTGTGTTCATACAAGTAAATGATTACCGCAAAGTATTTTTATGCTTACCTGTGCCAGACTTGCTTGGTTCTAGAAATAAAACAACAGTATATTTTTTATACAAAAACAATTGGCCTAGAGTTCAGTTCTTGAGTGTGTGAATTCATTTGCTGACTGAGTGTGTACATCAAATGCTTAACACTGTCCTCTTATACTACATGTGTAGGGACATCATGCAAGGAGGAGTGGAAGCTATGGGCTGTGCACGACAAGCAGGCTTACACATGGAACATACTCCCAAGGGTGTTGAGCTTAACTTCATCTTGCTTGAATTTGATCTAACATCTGTAATAAATAAGCTGCCTCAGGGGAAAACAGACATTACTCCCACCTTTATTGGGAGAGGGTGTGAGACCGTTATTGATTTCACCTTTGTATATACCCCCTTTTACTCTCTGGTTACCGATTTTTCTGTGCAGGCGAGTGAATGCAGTGACCACAACCCCATTTGTGTCTCAACTGGCTGGACCCTAACACTCGGACAAATCAAGGTGGGCGGGGGGCTGGTGTCCCCCTTACAGAGGTGGAAGCGGGAAGGAGCGTAAAGTGCGGGTGTATTGTCCACAAGCTACTCCACGAGTCCCTTTTAACTCGGTGTTGCAGCGAGTTTGCCACCTGTCTCGACGATGAGGCAAGTGCTCCAGACATCATGGGTGCATTTGGATCCATGTCTACTGTCATAGTTACTACAGGCCCCGGGTGGGGTCTGTAAGCAACCAGGTCCACGATGGTTTGACTCGGGGTGCTCCCAGGCTTCCAGGAACCTGAGACAGGCCTTGGGTGTTAAGCCCCGAGACTGGGTGGCGGTCAAAGGACTACGAAGAGCATATAAGGCTGCTCTAGCAACTCGCGAGTCTGTCCTGAAGGAGGAGGCCTGGATCAATTTAGTGGAGGCTAGTACACTGCGTAATAGCTCAAAGTTCTGAGGCATTATTAACAGCCCATTTCTATCTGGAAATAATGCTAATTTACTGGATGCCCAAATCACAGAGGATGATTGGGTACATCATTTCGAGGGTATCTAGGGGCAGGAAAGGGTGGAAGGCAAGTCAGAACTTATTTTCACCACGCAAGAGGTGAGTGCCGGTATTCTGGGTCTATCTAAAAACAAGGCCCCCGCGCCAGATGGGATCCCACCAGATCTCTACGTCGCCCACTTGAAAACCTGGGTGCCTGTCCTTACAGCTGTCATCAATGCTGCAGTCCAGGTTGGACGCCCAGATTCTTGGGCTTTATCGATTATAGTACCGGCATTTAAAAAGGGAGATCGGTACAGTACCTATTGTTATAGGCTCATTTCTCTTCTGGACTCAGTGGTGGGCCGCATGGTACTTGACACACTTGTATCTTGGGTTGATGAAAACAACTTTTTATCCGATATCCAATAAGGCTTTCGCCCAGGTCGTTCCACTGTGGAACAGTGTTTAAACCTGTACATGGTTCTGAACAAATACACTGTGGCTCGTTCCAGCCCCATATACCTAGCCTTCAAGGACCTGTCCTCAGCATTCGACTGTGTCAATAGGTCCAAGCTGTGGCAGTTGATGTCCTCCATTGGCATTGACAGTAACATCATTTTATTTCTGAGGGATCTTCACTGTGATTCAACCGCGGTTGTCCGCTATTCAAAGGATCTGAAAGTGTCCAGTCAGCTTGACATCAAGAGAGCGGTGTGTCAAGGGTGCATTTTAGCACCCGTTCTTTTTAATCTATATATTAATTCCTCAGAGAAGGCCCTTTGATCACACATGCTGATTGTCCCCAGGTAGGCAAGCGTAGCCTGCCAATCCTATACGCAGATGACGCAGTCCTTGGGCGAGAACAGCTAGGTGCCTACAAATTCTTCTGAATTCTTTTGCCCTTTTTATGAAGGAGTTAGACCTTTCGTTTAATCATTCCAAGTCGTTCATTATGCAGGTGGGACCTCGTAAAGCTAAGCAGTTCACTTTTAAATTCGGACTTTCGTCAATACCGAAGACCAATATTTTCTCCTATTTGGGAGTTGTGTTTGACGATTCCTTGAGTTGGTGCCCTTTGCTTACTTGGAAGAAAGGTGATCTAGTGAAAGCTTTTGCAGCTGTTTTTAACTTTGCCAGCAGAAGGGGAGGGAAGCCAATAGGGTCTCTTTTGAAGACATATGAAGACAAATATATCTCAAAGGTTAGTTATGGGAGTGAGATATGGGGCCACATTGGGGTAGGGGCAGAGCAAAGTGCTGAAAACTCTTTCCTGTGATGGGCCCTTTCTGTCCCACAAAGCACCCCGGTTAATGTTGTGCACAAAGAGTTGGGGATGCCTTTCCTCTCAGATGTACTGGATTTCCGTCCCCTGGCTTTGTGGCTTAATATTTGGGCTAATTAAGAAAATACACTTAGCAAAGATGTCCTACAGGAATGCCTTTCACTTGACCATGTCTCAAGCATCCGATGGCTCCAGTATAGAAGAGTTGGCCTTACCAGGGTAGGTGGGAACTATTCGCTAACCCTGAGCGCATATGTAAGAGGGACCTTTCTCTGGTCAAAGAGTGTTTTTTAAAGAATGAGCTGCTGTGATAGAGAGGGAAATGAGCTGTGTAAGCCTAGTGTGCATAAGTACATTGTGTTAAAAACTGTACCAACCACCGAACCGTATCTTCTAGGGCTTAAAAGCATTCATGATCGTTTTCTATTGATCCGGTTTCGGCTCAACATCTTCTATTACCTCATGGCACACCCTTGCGTCCTCCACAGAGGCTTATGTCTCATGCCCTGTGGCTGCAACAGTGAGTCTCCTCAGGACATGATGCACTTTTTATTGTTTTGTAGTTTTTATGCTGTCCCTAGAAAGTTATTTATTATTCCCATTCTCAAAAAAGTGGGTTTTAGGCGGGTGAGACCAGCTCTTATCTTTTACAACTGCTCTCTAATGACACTGTTTTGCATATGCTTAACTTTTTACGGTTCGCTGCTAGACTCAGGTCCAGCTGCGATTAACTTCTGTACTGTAATTCATGAATTTTTATCTTGTGTTCTGATTAACTTGGACATATTATAATTGTCAATCTGTAATTTGGAAGATGTTTTATCATTTTATGTATGACTTTTATGGTTTTCTATTATGAAACCGAATAAATACAATAATCACTAGGGGATTCATTTAGAGGGTAGCATGGTATCCCTCACAATAACTCCAGGAGTCACAGTTCACACAATGGACATGCTTTGTTCCCCCTACTTCCAACATTACATGTACCCCTAATCACCCCTAATCACCTGCCCAAACCTCTCCCTGCTGATGCCAATGTGGTCCTCCGTCATCCCACAGACCATCTTTTTGGCCCCTTTGAAAGTGCCCATACAATAAAAATGCTGCAGTTGTAAATACATATCAACTACCATTTGTTGTGTTTGAAACATTTTATTGAATAATGAAACCTAATAAACATAAGCTGATTATTAAAACAAAACAAAACATCAGTTGCCATACACATAAGAGACAAAAGTTGTACATAAAAATCAACATACTGTAACACAGCAAAGTTATGTAGAGCACAATTCTTAATTTCGGGCAATCTTTAAAGTTTAACAATAGAAACGTTCATAAAGAACAGGAAAGGAAAGAAAGAAGGTGGGATACAGTGATTTCATTAATGTAATGCTTCCTACATATAGAAAAAAAAACTAATTATTTTCCTTAAGCAATAAAGTCTGCAAACTAAAATACTAAGAGAAATATATTGAACAATGAGCATTTCATGTGTAAATTGAATTTATTTTGAATGTTTTAACCTCCTCAGCATAATTTGACTCATGAGTACATCCTGAATGCTTTCTGGAAAGGAACCGCCTCATGGGGTTCAAATCACATCTCTTCTAACATTAGGATTAAAATGATAAACTTGAATTTCAATTCAATTCTTGGAGATCAACAACTTTAAATATATACAAAAACCATACACTTTGGTAAAATTGTCACCTAAACTTGAATTCAATCCACCTTTTTAATAAACACTTCCCATTCCAGCAAGCATTACAGGACCACTTGTGGTTATCTTCCCAATTAGTGATGTTTCAGATGTCAACAACAATAAATATGTTTAGAATTTTACCTCTGAAAGCAAAAACATGCCATTTCTGAATCATGGTGCAAAATAAAATGTAGGAACAGAAGGGCATCTTTAGGTATAGCATTCATTAAGGTTTGACCATGCTTGAAACTAGAATTCCTGATTGTTTGGACATTTAAATGTCATATTTTTGAAAGAGTTCAAACAGACCCAGCAAGAGTTCCGCGAAAAATAGAAGATGACTGAATTGTACTTAGAGAAAATGTGCTGATAATTAATCTATTGATGTAAAATACAGTGGTCAGGCAATGCTTGTGAATCGAATCTATTCAGATTTTAACTCCATAGTTTGTTCAATAAATTGACTGAGCATAATACTTGAGGGTCCATCTCTCAGATCAGTTGTATTACAGTTTTATTTGCGATAACACTAAAAGATCAATGATATATAGATTTTAAAAGCCATGGGTGGAATTGATCCTTCGTCTAAATTTAGATTATTGTCTGGAATAGAAACCAGTTCAAACAGATCAAATTTAAAAGGAGTGAATATGTTTGTTATATTGGTTTAGAGTAAACCCAGAAGACACACATTGGACCTAAAACTCAGAAAATGTATCTAAAGATTATGATTACATCCTATGTATGTCCATAGACCGCTTAGGTGCTTTCCTGTTTAAGTGACAACATTTGCGAATATATTTAACAAAACATTAAAGCTGGATGTCAGAAAGTCTTTAAGTATTGTGTAAGAGTTATGTGTAATGGTTTTTATTTGATCTGAAGCAACACTTACACTAAATAGGTACGTGCACAGGTTATCATTCAACTAACATTATTAGCAAACTTAATTTGGAGGGAATTGCGAAAAATTGTCTCATGTACCAAGGGTTTTATTGTTCAAAAATCCACTGGTTGGGTAATTCACAGAGTTTGCAAATGCTACCCCCTTTTTGAAATGTACTAAGCCCATTTAACAATTCAGAATTTGGAAGGGGAATGTTAATAGTGTCCCTTTTGAATATGTAATACATCCTTAAGGTATGTATTAAGCTTTGAAACCATATGTGGACTGCAAAACAGTAACAGGAGGTAGTAACCCGAGGGGGAGTTTCTGAATCTAAAAGTAAAATGGGGTGCATTAAAAATGCATTTATTTAAACGCAATAACAGACACAGGAGTGAGCTGACTCCACAAGCAATCACTTTTACCAAATGGATTATTAATGCAAGAACCTCAGTATTTTCTATATTGCTGAAATGTAGTCTCTAATATTTTTGAAATGTGGTGTAAATATTTGTTCCTGTTATTTCCCATTTCAATATTGTCATGAAATGTACCTATTCTTTTTGTCAAACATATTGAAATATCTTTTTTTTAATCTGTTTTATTTTCTAAATCAGGAGTAGAACATAGGTCCAGATGTGCACAGCGTTAAGCCCACAACCCATTGAGGGCCGGCCGCGTTGGTTTCAAGAGTTTCCCAGCATAGAAAAAGGCAATAATAAACTAATTGGAACACAGCATGTCGCCTACAACCCATGTTAGGTCGGCCGCGTGATCTAGTACATATAACAATATTAGCGTGTTGTGGGAAGTCTCAGGACCTGTTTAAAACCAATAACATTGAGAACACAGGCTAGAACCCCATATAAAGTGGATAGCGGTAGATGGACAGAAAAGGGTCGAAAAAAGAGATAGAAAGGAGAGGTATACAGCAAAGTAGGCGGTTGGGTGGACGGACGGGAATAGGCGTGTGACAGTGTCAGGTGTGGCGAATGAAGGTCTTAATGCTTGTTGAAGGGGTTGGCGGGCACTACTGTTCTAATTATGTGAGAAGCCTGTTAGGATCTGGCGGAAGTATAGCATCCTCAAAGAGTCGCAGCGCTTTTTAACTTTTGAGGGTAAATAACGTGCATGTTCTATTTTATAGAGGTATTAAACTAAGGGTCGCCAAACAGCTGTGAAGCGGGTGTCTCGTGATTGCAGTCGCGCTGTAAAAAGTTCCATAGTTATTACATACCACTAGCGCACAAACCAAGCGGCAATTGGGGGAGTCTCCGCTTTTTTCCAGTATAGTGCTATAAGTTGTTTAGCCGCCCCAAGCATGTGAAGTGCTATAGTCCAATCGCTGTGAGTGAGTGAGTGCATTTAGGTTATCAGGTTTGAGGTACTGGGCTTCCCCCTGGCTGTGGACTCAGGCAGGGGGAAGCCCAATACCTCCTTAATATGACTAAGGACTTCCTTCCAGAGCAGGATCAGGAGTGGACAATCCAATCAAATGTGATCATAGCCCGAATATCCTGGACTTGCTGCTAGGGAGGATAGACCCAAAACTGTGCTGTGTCCAGAACCGCTCCGATGAAAAGGAGCTTATAGGAGGGAATCAGGTGCGACTTCAGCACGTTAACTGTGAACCCCAGCAAATGCAGGAAGTCCGTCGTAGTCTGGAGGTGGGAGACGACAGCCTTGGCGAGCTCGCCTTCAACAGCCAGTCGTTAAGATAGGGGAAGACTGGAACCCCTGATCTGCGCAGATGAGCTGCGACCACCGCCATCACTTTCGTGAACACCCGGGGGGGCTGGTAAGGCCAAAGGGTAGCGTGGTAAACTGTAAATGCGTGTGGCCTACCGTAAACCGCAGGTAATGCCGGTGGGCAGGCAAGACGGGGATGTGAAAGCAAGTGGCCTGCAAGTCCAACGCTACCATCAAATCTCCAGGGTCGAAGGCAGACAAGACCTGAGCCAAGGTTAACATCTTGAACTTCTCCTTTCGGAGGAAGCGGTTGATGTCCCTGAGGACTAAGATAGGATGCAGGCCTTTGTCCTTCTTCGGTAACAAGAAGTAGTGGGAGTAGCAACCCCGACCTAATTCTGGCACAGGGACGCGTTTGATAGCTCCCTTTGCAAAGAGATCCATAACTTCCTGGAAGAGAAGGGCCAAATGATCCTCCGACATGGGATGAAATCACCATAAACGGCATGACCCTTATGCGCTCCGCTGCTTGCGGAACTCCGCGTAGACCCAAGAGTTTTTTTGTCACTTTGCGGAGTTCCTCACTGAGGAACTCCGCATAGGCTTAATCTTATCATTAATAAATAGATATCAGTCATATGTTAAGAAACAAGGGTGAGTAGAAACCTTTTGGGTGGAGTAAAATTTAAGACATTATTATTGTGATTTCTGGGCAATTAGTTGATTTTTGCAAGCACTAACACTTCTCTGTGTATAGTAGAGACCTTGAGAGTTTTGTAACTTTCAGATACTCAAATTGTGGATTCTGTTGCAATTAAAAATATTTCCAGGCCTGAAATTTTTTTGGATGTTGCATGCGGGCAGCCTAAGTTATCCTGCAAGAGTTTCTTGATGAATTCTATTGCAACTACAATATGTGCTCTCTCATGTAAAGTCAGGTTGTTAGAAGCTTTTCTGCAAACTCAAGATACACCTTACTTTTCACCTGGTGTGGATGCATTTCTCATGTTTAGTGAGATCTCTTTTCTGAGTATAACGTTTCTGGCTTTCCCCTCCTGTATATGGCTTTAGTCCAGTGTGAATTCTCTCATGTGAAATGACATTGTATTCAAGACTGAACCTTATCTACAATTCAGAACACACATAAGGCTTTCTTCCCCCGTGTGAGTTCGCTCAAGTCAAGTGAGAAGTAATTTGTAACCAAAACATTGCTTGCATTTCGATAAGGTTTTTCCCCAGAGTGGGATCTCTCATGAAGCATAACACTGTCTTTCAGATTCAACCTTTTATGTCATAAGGATTTTCTCCAGTGTGGAGTTTCTCATGGTGAAATAGCGTTTTTCTCTGCAGCTTTTCTGGCATTCAGAACACTAATAAGGTGTTTCATCAGTATGGAGTCGCTTATAGTTAGTGAGGCTGTGCCTATCAAATAGGAATTTCTGGCATTCACAGAAATTGGTAATGTTTTTCCCCTGTGTGCGACTGCTCATGTAGAGTGAGATTGAGTTTATAATTGATGATTTTCTGGCATTCGGAGAACTGAATCATTTTGATGGTGTGTTTTCTTATGGCGCTAGTAACCATCTCTACCTCTGAATCTTTTCTGACATTTAGAGCACTGATAATTTTATTCACCAGTGTGGATTCTCACATGTTCAGTGAGATATGATTTTTGGCTGAAACATTTTTGGCATTCGGAGCACTGATAAGGTTTTTCCCCAGTGTGGGTTCTTATATGCTGAGTGAGACTGCTTTTTTGAATGAAACATATCTGGCATTCAGAGCACTGATAAGGTTTTTCCCCAGTGTGGATTTTTATATGCTGAGTGAGACGGCTTTTTACACTGAAACATATGTGGCATTCGGAGCACTGATAAGGTTTTTCTCCAGTGTGGATTTTTATATGCTGAGTGAGACTGCTTTTTTGAATGAAACATATCTGGCATTCAGGACACTGATAAGGTTTTTCCCCAGTGTGGATTTGTATATGCTTAGTGAGACTGCTTTTTACACTGAAACATATCTGGCATTCGGAGCACTGATAAGGTTTTTCCCCAGTGTGGATTCTTATATGCACAGTGAGATGGCTTTTTTGACTGAAACATTTGTGGCATTCCGAGCACTGATAAGGTTTTTCCCCAGTGTGGATTCTTATATGCTGAGTGAGATCCCTTTTTTGCCTGACACATATCAGGCATTCAGAGCACTGATAAGGTTTTTCCCCAGTGTGGATTTTTATATGCTCAGTGAGATTGCTTTGTTGACGGAAACATTTGTGGCATTCAGAGCACTGATAAGGTTTTTCCCCAGTGTGGGTTCTTATATGCTGAGTGAGACTGCTTTTTTCACTGAAACATGTGTCGCATTCAGTGCACTGATAACGTTTTACCCAAGTGTGGGTCCTTGTATGTTTAGTGAGTCTTTTTTTGTCACTGAAACATTTCTGGCATTCAGAGCACTGATAAGGTTTTTCCCCAGTGTGGAATCTCACATGTGCAGTTAGAAGTGATTTAAGTTTGAAATGTTTTGGGCATTCAGAGCACTGATAATGTTTTTCCACAGAGTGGGTTAATGCATGTTGATATAGACTCGCTTTGACTCTAAAGCTTTTCTGGCATTCAGAGCACTGAAAAGGTTTTTCCACAGTGTGGATTCTCATATGCTCAGTGAGATAAGATTTACGCCTGAAACTTTTTTGGCATACTTTGCACTGAGAGTGGTTTTCCCCTGTGTGCATTCTGCCAAATTCTGTGAGATATGATTTATGGCTGTATCTTTTTGGGCACAGGTAACTTTTTTCCCTAACTTCGGTTATTTTGCCTCAATTTTAAAGTCGGGCTTGTTTAGATAATGTTCAGCACTTATCTCTAAAAGAAATTGTGTGTAATCTTCTCAACACTTGAATTGAGCAAAAAATGTCGGGAAGCAGTCCTGTAACACCTGTTGAAATCTTTCTAACAGATAATAGTCTTTAGGTAATAGCCTCTCCGGCAGCAACTTAATTTGTGACTGAAGTTTTTCTCAAATCTATTTGTATAGGTTCTTAGCAATGCAGTAATAAGGTGTTAGTCTGATATTTAATGATTAAACTGATAAGTACCTTTTTGCACTGGTGTAATGGCAGTAACTGAGGGCTTTAGAACGTGCAGAGTACTATTGTGGATCATTAGTCGCAGAACATCAGTTCCTTCTACTCTTTCTATGTTTGGGGTAAGTTTAAGGTTTGTAGTTCTGAGGATGAGGATTTATTTACATTAGATATAGCGCAACAGTGCTCCTTTAATCCATTTTTATATTTAACAGTTTTACATATGACTCCTGCACAACAGATAATGTTGAGGCGATTTACATAGAATTACAGAACAGTACACAATAAAAAGGAAACAATCTGAGATGGTCATTAACACAATAAAGTGGTGAATTTTTAAGGTTTTCGCAAGAAAGAGCAGAGTGGGTGAAGGTGTTTTATATCCCGAGGCAGATAGTCTCAAACTTGCGTAACTGGTTAAAAACGGTTGTTGAACAAAGGTGATTTCCCAATCTTTTGGTTGTTAACGTGTCAGCTTCGGAGTCTTCTTTCAGCGTGTTTTCTTTGATGGTATCCAGAAGAAACCTTTAGTTGTAACTTTCTTTTATGTAGTGTGTGCTTCCTCTCTAAAATTACATGATGCTTTAGATGAACGTTATTCTGTCATGCTGAGGCAATTTGTCTTTCTGATAATATTTCAGATGAGGATGCTGAAGCAGTCTTTCTACATTATTTCTGATGCTGTGTGCACAGATATGGCTTTGCTCTGGGTTAATGAAATGCAAAATTAAAGACTTCACTTACAGGTATAGTACTTTCCTCGCCACACTTAGATTTTTGGAAATTGTTTAAACGTAGAATGCTGGATGTTCTTCAGTTTTTCAAAATAATACTTCTTATGGCACTGACATTCAGTTGCTTAGTGCTAAATCTTGCTTTCTTCGTCCGTAATTTCAATCACCTATAGTATTAAAATTAAATAGTTAATACATGTACATTTCCAAAAATATAATTTACAAGCCAAATCAATGCAGAATTTTGAATATGCTGAGCTGTTTTTCAGACAGAGCAGAGTGCAGAATGGTAGCATGAGAGTACTTGGATGTAGGAGTGAGGTTTTGTAGAATTTTCAACATTTTATTAAGCTCACAAAGGATACATGTACCCTATGGAGTTGCAACATCGAATCCCAAAGGCAGATTTGAAAGTCATATGGACTGGTACCAAACAGATATTAAAAAACTATATTCTATTAATTAATTTGTAATGCAGATTTCAGGGAAGGGAATGACTCCTCCACGGACAACAGGAGTTTTCCCCTGCCCTGAGTTACCACCTACTTGTATCTGGTTTCCTGACTTTTGAGTTGTGGCCTCTGCCTCAAGCAAATCTATTGTGTGTTGCGAGGACTATGCCTAGACCAGGGGTCTCCAACCTTTTGTGTAGTCAGAGCTACTTCTGGCCAGTGAAAATCGTCGTGAGCTACTGAACCCGAAGCAACTCGCGCATTTTTCCGAGAGACCCCCCCCACGCCCAGTTTCATTGACTTTAAGCCTAATTTCATCAGAGCCCATACTGTGCATTTCTGCCCTCCATTTCACTCGTTTTTTGTGCCTTTCTGCCCTCTGTTTCACTCGTTTTCCCCTTGTTTTTTGTGCACTTCTGCACTCTGTTTCACTCGTTTTTTGTGCCCTTCTGCCCTGTTTCACTCGTTTTTTGTGCCCTTCTGCCCTCTGTACCCTCGATTTTGTGGCCTTCTGCTCTCTGTTTCACTCGTTTTCCCCTTGTTTTTTGTGCACTTCTGCCCTCTGTTTCACTCGTTTTCCCCTTGTTTTTTGTGCCCTTCTGCCCTCTGTTTCCCTCGTTTTTTGTGCCTTTCTGCCCTATGTTCCACCCGTTTTCCCCTTGTTTTTGTGGCCTTCTGCCCTCTGTTTCACTCGTTTTTCCTTTGTTTTTTGTGCCCTTCTGTCCTGTTTCCCTTGTTTTCTGTGGCCTTCTGCTCTGTTTCCTTCGTTTTTAATGCCCTTCTGCCCTCTGTTTCCCTCGTTTTTTGTGGCCTTCTGCCCTCTGTTTCACTCATTTTCCCCTTGTTTTTTGTGCCCTTCTGCTCTGTTTCCCTCGTTTTTAATGCCCTTCTGCCCTCTGTTTCACTTGTTTTTTTTGGCCTTCTGCTCTCTGTTTCACTCGTTTTCCCCTTGTTTTTTGTGCCCTTCTGCCCTCTGTTTCACTCGTTTTCCCCTTGTTTTTTGTGGCTTCTCAACTCTGTTTCACTCGTTTTCCCCTTGTTTTTTGTGCACTTCTGCACTCTGTTTCACTCGTTTTTTGTGGCCTTCTGCCCTGTTTCACTCGTTTTTTGTGCCCTTCTGCCCTCTGTACCCTCGATTTTGTGGCCTTCTGCTCACTGTTTCACTCGTTTTCCCCTTGTTTTTTGTGCCCTTCTGCCCTCTGTTTCACTCGTTTTCCCCTTGTTTTTTGTGCCCTTCTGCCCTCTGTTTCCCTCGTTTTTTGTGCCTTTCTGCCCTATGTTCCACCCGTTTTCCCCTTGTTTTTGTGGCCGTCTGCCCTCTGTTTCACTCGTTTTTCCCTTGTTTTTTGTGCCCTTCTGTCCTGTTTCCCTTGTTTTCTGTGGCCTTCTGCTCTCTGTTTCCCTCGTTTTAATGCCCTTCTGCCCTCTGTTTCACTTGTTTTTTTTGGCCTTCTGCTCTCTGTTTCCCTCGTTTTAATGCCCTTCTGCCCTCTGTTTCACTGGTTTTTAATGCCCTTCTGCCCTCTGTTTCACTTGTTTTTTTTGGCCTTCTGCTCTCTGTTTCACTCGTTTTCCCCTTGTTTTTTGTGCCCTTCTGCCCTCTGTTTCACTCGTTTTCCCCTTGTTTTTTGTGCCCTTCTGCCCTGTTTCCCTCGTTTTTTGTGCCTTTCTGCCCTCTGTTCCACCCGTTTTCCCCTTGTTTTTGTGCCCTTCTGCCCTCTGTTTCACTTGTTTTCCCCTTGTTTTTTGTGCCCTTCTGCCCTCTGTTTCCCTCGTTTTTTGTGCCTTTCTGCCCTCTGTTCCACCCGTTTTCCCCCTTGTTTTTGTGCCCTTCTGCCCTCTGTTTCACTTGTTTTCCCCTTGTTTTTTGTGCCCTTCTGCCCTGTTTCCCTCGTTTTTTGTGGCCATCTGCCCTGTTTCACTCGATTTCCCCTTGTTTTTCGTGCCTTTCTCCCCTCTGTTTCCCTTGTTTTTTGTGCCCTTCTGCCCTCTGTTTCCCTCGTTTTTTGTTTGTTGCCTTCTGCACTTTGTTTCCATCGTTTTTCGTGCCCTTCTGCCCTCTGTTTCCCTAGTGTTTCGTGCCCTTCTGACCTGTTTCCCTCGTTTTTTTGTGCCTTTCTGCCCTCTGTTCCACCCGTTTTCCCCTTGTTTTTGTGGCCTTCTGCCGTCTGTTTCACTCGTATTCCCCTTGTTTTTTGTGCCCTTCTGCCCTGTTTCCCTTGTTTTCTGTGGGCTTCTGCTCTCTGTTTCACTCATTTTCCCCTTGTTTTGTGCCCTTCTGCCCTCTGTTTGCCTCGTTTTTTGTGGCCTTTTGCCCTCTGTTTCACTTGTTTTCCCATTGTTTTTTGTGCCCTTCTGCCCTCTGTTTCCCTCGTTTTTTGTGGCCTTCTGCTCTCTGTTTCACTTGTTTTTTTTGGCCTTCTGCTCTCTGTTTCACTCGTTTCCCCCTTGTTTTTTGTGCCCTTCTGCCCTCTGTTTCACTCGTTTTCCCCTTGTTTTTTGTGCCCTTCTGCCCTCTGTTTCCCTTGTTTTTTGTGCCTTTCTGCCCTATGTTCCACCCGTTTTCCCCTTGTTTTTGTGCCCTTCTGCCCTCTGTTTCACTCGTTTTCCCCTTGTTTTTTGAGCCGTTCTGCCCTCTGTTTCCCTAGTTTTTTGTGCCTTTCTGCCCTCTGTTCCACCCATTTTCCCCTTGTTTTTGTGCCCTTCTGCCCTCTGTTTCACTCATTTTCCCCTTGTTTTTCGTGCCCTTCTGCCCTGTTTCCCTTGTGTTCTGTGGCCTTCTGCTCTCTGTTTCACTCGTTTTCCCCTTGTTTTTTGTGCCCTTCTGCCCTCTGTTTCACTCGTTTTCCCCTTGTTTTTTGTGCCCTTCTGCCCTCTGTTTCCCTCGTTTTGTGTGCCTTTCTGCCCTATGTTCCACCCGTTTTCCCCTTGTTTTTGTGGCCTTCTGCCCTCTGTTTCACTCGTTTTTCCCTTGTTTTTTGTGCCCTTCTGTCCTGTTTCCCTTGTTTTCTGTGGCCTTCTGCTCTCTGTTTCCCTCGTTTTAATGCCCTTCTGCCCTCTGTTTCCCTCGTTTTTTGTGGCCTTCTGCCCTCTGTTTCACTCATTTTCCCCTTGTTTTCTGTGGCCTTCTGCTCTCTGTTTCCCTCGTTTTTAATGCCCTTCTG
The DNA here is from genome assembly GCF_964263255.1 of Lissotriton vulgaris. Lineage (NCBI taxonomy): Eukaryota > Metazoa > Chordata > Amphibia > Caudata > Salamandridae > Lissotriton > Lissotriton vulgaris. Next base: position 68,798,499 of record NC_141685.1, on the reverse strand, counting down.
CCCTCTGTTTCACTTGTTTTTTTTGGCCTTCTGCTCTCTGTTTCACTCGTTTTCCCCTTGTTTTTTGTGCCCTTCTGCCCTCTGTTTCACTCGTTTTCCCCTTGTTTTTTGTGCCCTTCTGCCCTCTGTTTCCCTCGTTTTTTGTGCCTTTCTGCCCTCTGTTCCACCCGTTTTCCCCTTGTTTTTGTGCCCTTCTGCCCTCTGTTTCACTTGTTTTCCCCTTGTTTTTTGTGCCCTTCTGCCCTCTGTTTCCCTTGTTTTTTGTGCCTTTCTGCCCTCTGTTCCACCCGTTTTCCCCCTTGTTTTTGTGCCCTTCTGCCCTCTGTTTCACTTGTTTTCCCCTTGTTTTTTGTGCCCTTCTGCCCTGTTTCCCTCGTTTTTTGTGGCCATCTGCCCTGTTTCACTCGATTTCCCCTTGTTTTTCGTGCCTTTCTCCCCTCTGTTTCCCTTGTTTTTTGTGCCCTTCTGCCCTCTGTTTCCCTCGTTTTTTGTTTGTGCCCTTCTGCACTTTGTTTCCATCGTTTTTCGTGCCCTTCTGCCCTCTGTTTCCCTAGTGTTTCGTGCCCTTCTGACCTGTTTCCCTCGTTTTTTGTGCCTTTCTGCCCTCTGTTCCACCCGTTTTCCCCTTGTTTTTGTGGCCTTCTGCCGTCTGTTTCACTCGTATTCCCCTTGTTTTTTGTGCCCTTCTGCCCTGTTTCCCTTGTTTTCTGTGGGCTTCTGCTCTCTGTTTCACTCATTTTCCCCTTGTTTTGTGCCCTTCTGCCCTCTGTTTGCCTCGTTTTTTGTGGCCTTTTGCCCTCTGTTTCACTTGTGTTCCCATTGTTTTTTGTGCCCTTCTGCCCTCTGTTTCACTCGTTTTCCCCTTGTTTTTTGAGCCGTTCTGCCCTCTGTTTCCCTAGTTTTTTGTGCCTTTCTGCCCTCTGTTCCACCCATTTTCCCCTTGTTTTTGTGCCCTTCTGCCCTCTGTTTCACTCATTTTCCCCTTGTTTTTCGTGCCCTTCTGCCCTGTTTCCCTTGTTTTCTGTGGCCTTCTGCTCTCTGTTTCACTAATTTTCCCCTTGTTTTGTGCCCTTCTGCCCTCTGTTTCCCTCGTTTTTCATGCCCTTCTGCCTCTGTTTCCCTCGTTTTTTGAGGCATTTCTGCCCTCTGTTCCACCCGTTTTCCCCTTGTTTTTGTGGCCTTCTGCCCTCTGTTTCACTCGTTTTCCCCTTGTTTTTTGTGCCCTTCTGCCCTGTTTCCCTTGTTTTCTGTGGGCTTTTGCTCTCTGTTTCACTCATTTTCCCCCTGTATTGTGCCCTTCTGCCCTCTGTTTGCCTCGTTTTTTGTGCCCTTCTGCCCTCTGTTTCACTTGTTTTCCCATTGTTTTTTGTGCCCTTCTGCCCTCTGTTTCCCTTGTTTTTGTGCCTTTCTGCCCTCTGTTCCACCCGTTTTCCCCTTGTTTCTGTGGCCTTCTGCTCTCTGTTTCACTCGTTTTCCACTTGTTTTGTGCCCTTCTGCCCTCTGTTTCCCTCGTTTTTCGTGCCCATCTGCCTGTTTCCCTCGTTTTTTGAGGCCTTCTGCCCTCTGTTTCACTCGTTTTCCCCTTGTTTTTTGTGCTCTTCTGCCCTCTGTTCCCCTCGTTTTTTGTGCCGTTCTGCCCCGTTTCCCCCGTTTTTCGTGCCCTTCTGCACTCTTGTTTCCCTCGTTTTTTGTGGCCTTCTGTCCTCTGTTGCACTCGTTTTCCCCTTGTTTTCCGTGCACTTCTGCCTTCTGTTTCCCTCTTTTTATGTGGCCTTCTGCTCTGTTTCACTCCTTTTCCCCTTGTTTTTTGTGCCCTTCTGCCCTCTGTTTCCCTCGTTTTTGTGGCCATCTGCCCTGTTTCACTCGTTTTCCCCTTGTTTTTCGTGCCTTTCTGCCCTCTGTTTCCCTTCTTTTTGAGACCTTTTGCTCTCTGTTTCACTCCTTTTCCCCTTGTTTTTTGTGCCCTTCTGCCCTCTGTTTCGCTTGTTTTCCCCTTGTTTTTTGAGCCCTTCTGCCCTCTGTTTCCCTTGTTTTTTGTGCCTTTCTGCCCTCTGTTCCACCCGTTTACCCCATGTTTTTGTGCCCTTCTGCCCTGTTTCACTCGTTTTCTCCTTGTTTTTTGTACCCTTCTGTCCTCTGTTTCCCTCATTTTTTGTGCCTTTCTGCCCTCTGTTCCACCCGTTTTCCCCTTGTTTTTGTGCCCTTCTGCCCTCTGTTTCACTCGTTTTCCCCTTGTTTTTTGAGCCGTTCTGCCCTCTGTTTCCCTAGTTTTTTGTGCCTTTCTGCCCTCTGTTTCCCTTGTTTTTTGTGCCTTTCTGCCCTCTGTTCCACCCGTTTTCCCCTTGTTTTTGTGCCCTTCTGCCCTCTGTTTCACTCGTTTTCCCCTTGTTTTTTGAGCCGTTCTGCCCTCTGTTTCCCTAGTTTTTTGTGCCTTTCTGCCCTCTGTTCCACCCATTTTCCCCTTGTTTTTGTGCCCTTCTGCCCTCTGTTTCACTCATTTTCCCCTTGTTTTTCGTGCCCTTCTGCCCTGTTTCCCTTGTTTTCTGTGGCCTTCTGCTCTCTGTTTCACTCGTTTTCCCCTTGTTTTTTGTGCCCTTCTGCCCTCTGTTTCACTCGTTTTCCCCTTGTTTTTTGTGCCCTTCTGCCCTCTGTTTCCCTCGTTTTTTGTGCCTTTCTGCCCTATGTTCCACCCGTTTTCCACTTGTTTTTGTGGCCTTCTGCCCTCTGTTTCACTCGTTTTTCCCTTGTTTTTTGTGCCCTTCTGTCCTGTTTCCCTTGTTTTCTGTGGCCTTCTGCTCTCTGTTTCCCTCGTTTTAATGCCCTTCTGCCCTCTGTTTCCCTCGTTTTTTGTGGCCTTCTGCCCTCTGTTTCACTCATTTTCCCCTTGTTTTCTGTGGCCTTCTGCTCTCTGTTTCCCTCGTTTTTAATGCCCTTCTGCCCTCTGTTTCACTTGCTTTTTTTTGGCCTTCTGCTCTCTGTTTCACTCATTTTCCCCTTGTTTTTTGTGCCCTTCTGCCCTCTGTTTCACTCGTTTTCCCCTTGTTTTTTGTGCCCTTCTGCCCTCTGTTTCCCTCGTTTTTTGTGCCTTTCTGCCCTCTGTTCCACCCGTTTTCCCCTTGTTTTTGTGCCCTTCTGCCCTCTGTTTCACTTGTTTTCCCCTTGTTTTTTGTGCCCTTCTGCCCTCTGTTTCCCTTGTTTTTTGTGCCTTTCTGCCCTCTGTTCCACCCGTTTTCCCCCTTGTTTTTGTGCCCTTCTGCCCTCTGTTTCACTTGTTTTCCCCTTGTTTTTTGTGCCCTTCTGCCCTGTTTCCCTCATTTTTTGTGGCCATCTGCCCTGTTTCACTCGATTTCCCCTTGTTTTTCGTGCCTTTCTCCCCTCTGTTTCCCTTGTTTTTTGTGCCCTTCTGCCCTCTGTTTCTCTCGTTTTTTGTTTGTGCCCTTCTGCACTTTGTTTCCATCGTTTTTCGTGCCCTTCTGCCCTCTGTTTCCCTAGTGTTTCGTGCCCTTCTGACCTGTTTCCCTCGTTTTTTTGTGCCTTTCTGCCCTCTGTTCCACCCGTTTTCCCCTTGTTTTTGTGGCCTTCTGCCGTCTGTTTCACACGTATTCCCCTTGTTTTTTGTGCCCTTCTGCCCTGTTTCCCTTGTTTTCTGTGGGCTTCTGCTCTCTGTTTCACTCATTTTCCCCTTGTTTTGTGCCCTTCTGCCCTCTGTTTGCCTCGTTTTTTGTGGCCTTTTGCCCTCTGTTTCACTTGTTTTCCCATTGTTTTTTGTGCCCTTCTGCCCTCTGTTTCCCTCGTTTTTTGTGGCCTTCTGCTCTCTGTTTCACTTGTTTTTTTTGGCCTTCTGCTCTCTGTTTCACTCGTTTCCCCCTTGTTTTTTGTGCCCTTCTGCCCTCTGTTTCCCTTGTTTTTTGTGCCTTTCTGCCCTCTGTTCCACCCGTTTTCCCCTTGTTTTTGTGCCCTTCTGCCCTCTGTTTCACTCGTTTTCCCCTTGTTTTTTGAGCCGTTCTGCCCTCTGTTTCCCTAGTTTTTTGTGCCTTTCTGCCCTCTGTTCCACCCATTTTCCCCTTGTTTTTGTGCCCTTCTGCCCTCTGTTTCACTCATTTTCCCCTTGTTTTTCGTGCCCTTCTGCCCTGTTTCCCTTGTTTTCTGTGGCCTTCTGCTCTCTGTTTCACTAATTTTCCCCTTGTTTTGTGCCCTTCTGCCCTCTGTTTCCCTCGTTTTTCATGCCCTTCTGCCTCTGTTTCCCTCGTTTTTTGAGGCATTTCTGCCCTCTGTTCCACCCGTTTTCCCCTTGTTTTTGTGGCCTTCTGCCCTCTGTTTCACTCGTTTTCCCCTTGTTTTTTGTGCCCTTCTGCCCTGTTTCCCTTGTTTTCTGTGGGCTTTTGCTCTCTGTTTCACTCATTTTCCCCCTGTATTGTGCCCTTCTGCCCTCTGTTTGCCTCGTTTTTTGTGCCCTTCTGCCCTCTGTTTCACTTGTTTTCCCATTGTTTTTTGTGCCCTTCTGCCCTCTGTTTCCCTTGTTTTTGTGCCTTTCTGCCCTCTGTTCCACCCGTTTTCCCCTTGTTTCTGTGGCCTTCTGCTCTCTGTTTCACTCGTTTTCCACTTGTTTTGTGCCCTTCTGCCCTCTGTTTCCCTCGTTTTTCGTGCCCATCTGCCTGTTTCCCTCGTTTTTTGAGGCCTTCTGCCCTCTGTTTCACTCGTTTTCCCCTTGTTTTTTGTGCTCTTCTGCCCTCTGTTCCCCTCGTTTTTTGTGCCGTTCTGCCCCGTTTCCCCCGTTTTTCGTGCCCTTCTGCACTCTTGTTTCCCTCGTTTTTTGTGGCCTTCTGTCCTCTGTTGCACTCGTTTTCCCCTTGTTTTCCGTGCACTTCTGCCTTCTGTTTCCCTCTTTTTATGTGGCCTTCTGCCCTGTTTCACTCCTTTTCCCCTTGTTTTTTGTGCCCTTCTGCCCTCTGTTTCCCTCGTTTTTGTGGCCATCTGCCCTGTTTCACTCGTTTTCCCCTTGTTTTTCGTGCCTTTCTGCCCTCTGTTTCCCTTCTTTTTGAGACCTTTTGCTCTCTGTTTCACTCCTTTTCCCCTTGTTTTTTGTGCCCTTCTGCCCTCTGTTTCACTTGTTTTCCCCTTGTTTTTTGAGCCCTTCTGCCCTCTGTTTCCCTTGTTTTTTGTGCCTTTCTGCCCTCTGTTCCACCCGTTTACCCCATGTTTTTGTGCCCTTCTGCCCTGTTTCACTCGTTTTTTGTGGCCTTCTGCTCTCTGTTTCACTTGTTTTTTTTGGCCTTCTGCTCTCTGTTTCACTCGTTTCCCCCTTGTTTTTTGTGCCCTTCTGCCCTCTGTTTGACTCGTTTTCCCCTTGTTTTTTGTGCCCTTCTGCCCTCTGTTTCCCTTGTTTTTTGTGCCTTTCTGCCCTCTGTTCCACCCGTTTTCCCCTTGTTTTTGTGCCCTTCTGCCCTCTGTTTCACTCGTTTTCCCCTTGTTTTTTGAGCCGTTCTGCCCTCTGTTTCCCTAGTTTTTTGTGCCTTTCTGCCCTCTGTTCCACCCATTTTCCCCTTGTTTTTGTGCCCTTCTGCCCTCTGTTTCACTCATTTTCCCCTTGTTTTTCGTGCCCTTCTGCCCTGTTTCCCTTGTTTTCTGTGGCCTTCTGCTCTCTGTTTCACTAATTTTCCCCTTGTTTTGTGCCCTTCTGCCCTCTGTTTCCCTCGTTTTTCATGCCCTTCTGCCTCTGTTTCCCTCGTTTTTTGAGGCATTTCTGCCCTCTGTTCCACCCGTTTTCCCCTTGTTTTTGTGGCCTTCTGCCCTCTGTTTCACTCGTTTTCCCCTTGTTTGTTGTGCCCTTCTGCCCTGTTTCCCTTGTTTTCTGTGGGCTTTTGCTCTCTGTTTCACTCATTTTCCCCCTGTATTGTGCCCTTCTGCCCTCTGTTTGCCTCGTTTTTTGTGCCCTTCTGCCCTCTGTTTCACTTGTTTTCCCATTGTTTTTTGTGCCCTTCTGCCCTCTGTTTCCCTTGTTTTTGTGCCTTTCTGCCCTCTGTTCCACCCGTTTTCCCCTTGTTTCTGTGGCCTTCTGCTCTCTGTTTCACTCGTTTTCCACTTGTTTTGTGCCCTTCTGCCCTCTGTTTCCCTCGTTTTTCGTGCCCATCTGCCTGTTTCCCTCGTTTTTTGAGGCCTTCTGCCCTCTGTTTCACTCGTTTTCCCCTTGTTTTTTGTGCTCTTCTGCCCTCTGTTCCCCTCGTTTTTTGTGCCGTTCTGCCCCGTTTCCCCCGTTTTTCGTGCCCTTCTGCACTCTTGTTTCCCTCGTTTTTTGTGGCCTTCTGTCCTCTGTTGCACTCGTTTTCCCCTTGTTTTCCGTGCACTTCTGCCTTCTGTTTCCCTCTTTTTATGTGGCCTTCTGCCCTGTTTCACTCCTTTTCCCCTTGTTTTTTGTGCCCTTCTGCCCTCTGTTTCCCTCGTTTTTGTGGCCATCTGCCCTGTTTCACTCGTTTTCCCCTTGTTTTTCGTGCCTTTCTGCCCTCTGTTTCCCTTCTTTTTGAGACCTTTTGCTCTCTGTTTCACTCCTTATCCCCTTGTTTTTTGTGCCCTTCTGCCCTCTGTTTCACTTGTTTTCCCCTTGTTTTTTGAGCCCTTCTGCCCTCTGTTTCCCTTGTTTTTTGTGCCTTTCTGCCCTCTGTTCCACCCGTTTACCCCATGTTTTTGTGCCCTTCTGCCCTGTTTCACTCGTTTTCTCCTTGTTTTTTGTACCATTCTGTCCTCTGTTTCCCTCATTTTTTGTGCCTTTCTGCCCTCTGTTCCACCCGTTTTCCCCTTGTTTTTGTGCCCTTCTGCCCTCTGTTTCCTTGTTTTTTGTGGCCTTCTGCTTTGTTTCACTTGTTTTTTTTGGCCTTCTGCTCTCTGTTTCACTCGTTTCCCCCTTGTTTTTTGTGCCCTTCTGCCCTCTGTTTCACTTGTTTTCCCCTTGTTTTTAGTGCCCTTCTGCCCTCTGTTTCCCTCGTTTTTTGTGCCTTTCTGCCCTCTGTTCCACCCGTTTTCCCCTTGTTTTTGTGCCCTTCTGCCCTCTGTTTCATTCGTTTTCCCCTTGTTTTTTGTGCCATTCTGCCCTCTGTTTCCCTAGTTTTTTGTGCCTTTCTGCCCTCTGTTCCACCCATTTTCCCCTTGTTTTTGTGTCCTTCTGCCCTCTGTTTCACTTGTTTTCCCCTTGTTTTTCGTGCCCCTCTGCCCTGTTTCCCTTGTTTTCTGTGGCCTTCTGCTCTCTGTTTCACTCGTTTTCCACTTGTTTTGTGCCCTTCTGCCCTCTGTTTCCCTCGTTTTTCGTGCCCTTCTGCCTCTGTTTCCCTCGTTTTTTGAGGCCTTCTGCCCTCTGTTTCACTCGTTTTCCCCTTGTTTTTTGTGCCCTTCTGCCCTCTGTTTCCCTCGTGTTTCGTGCCCTTCTGACCTGATTCCCTTGTTTTTTTGTGCCTTTCTGCCCTCTGTTCCACCCGTTTTCCCCTTGTTTTTGTGGCCTTCTGCCCTCTGTTTCACTCGTTTTTCCCTTGTTTTTTGTGCCCTTCTGCCCTGTTTCCCTTGTTTTCTGTGGGCTTCTGCTCTCTGTTTCACTCATTTTCCCATTGTTTTTTGTGCCCTTCTGCCCTCTGTTTCCCTCGTTTTTTGTGGCCTTCTGCTCTCTGTTTCACTTGTTTTTTTTGGCCTTCTGCTCTCTGTTTCACTCGTTTCCCCCTTGTTTTTTGTGCCCTTCTGCCCTCTGTTTCACTCGTTTTCCCCTTGTTTTTTGTGCCCTTCTGCCCTCTGTTTCCCTCATTTTTTGTGCCTTTCTGCCCTCTGTTCCACCCGTTTTCCCCTTGTTTTTTGCCCTTCTGCCCTCTGTTTCACTCGTTTTCCTCTTGTTTTTTGTGCCGTTCTGCCCTCTTTTTCCCTAGTTTTTTGTGCTTTTCTGCCCTCTGTTCCACCCATTTCCCCCTTGTTTTTGTGCCCTTCTGCCCTCTGTTTCACTCGTTTTCCCCTTGTTTTTCGTGCTCTTCTGCCCTGTTTCCCTTGTTTTCTGAGGCCTTCTGCTCTCTGTTTCACTCGTTTTCCACTTGTTTTGTGCCCTTCTGCCCTCTGTTTCCCTCGTTTTTCGTGCCCTTCTGCCTGTTATCCTCGTTTTTTGAGGCCTTCTGCCCTCTGTTTCACTCGTTTTCCCCTTGTTTTTTGTGCCCTTCTGCCCTCTGTTCCCCTCGTTTTTTGTACCCTTCTGCCCCGTTTCCCCCGTTTTTCGTGCCCTTCTGCCCTCTTGTTTCCCTCGTTTTTTGTGGCCTTCTGTCCTCTGTTGCACTCGTTTTCCCCTTGTTTTCCGTGCCCTTCTGCCTTCTGTTTCCCTCTTTTTATGTGGCCTTCTGCCCTGTTTCACTCCTTTTCCCCTTGTTTTTTGTGCCCTTCTGCCCTCTGTTTCCATCGTTTTTGTGGCCATCTGCCCTGTTTCACTCGTTTTCCCCTTGTTTTTCGTGCCTTTCTGCCCTCTGTTTCCCTTGTTTTTTGTGACCTTCTGCCCTCTGTTTCACTTGTTTTCTCCTTGTTTTGTGACCTTCTGCCCTCTGTTTTCCTCGTTTTTTGTTTGTGCCCTTCTGCACTCTGTTTCCCTCATTTTTCGTGCCCTTCTGCCCTCTGTTTCCCTCGTGTTTCGTGCCCTTCTGCCCTCTGTTTCCCTCGTTTTTTGTGCCTTTCTACCCTCTGTTCCACCCGTTTTCCCCTTGTTTTTGTGGCCTTCTGCCCTCTGTTTCACTCGTTTTCCCCTTGTTTTTTGTGCCCTTCTGCCATGTTTCCCTTGTTTTATGTGGCCTTCTGCTCTCTGTTTCACTCATTTTCCCCTTGTTTTGTGCCCTTCTGCCCTCTGTTTCCCTCGTTTTTCGTGCCCTTCTGCCCTCTGTTTCCCTCGTTTTTTTGTGGCCTTCTGCCCTCTGTTTCACTGATTTTCCCCTTGTTTTTTGTGCCCTTCTGCCCTCTGTTTCCCTTGTTTTTTGTGGCCTTCTGCTCTCTGTTTCACTGTTTTTTTTGGCCTTCTGCTCTCTGTTTCACTCTTTTTCCCCTGGTTTTTTGCGCCCCTCTGCCCTGTTTTACTCGTTTTCCCCTTGTTTTTTGACCCCTTCTGCCCTCTGTTTCCCTTGTTTTTTGTGCCTTTCTGCCCTCTGTTTCACCCGTTTTCCCCATGTTTTTGTGCCCTTCTGCCCTGTTTCACTAGTTTTCCCCTTGTTTTTTGTGCCCTTCTGCCCTCTGTTCCACCCGTTTTCCCCTTGTTTTTGTGCCCTTCTGCCCTCTGTTTCACTCGTTTTCCCCTTGTTTTACGTGCCCTTCTACCCTGTTTTCCTTGTTTTCTGTGGCCTTCTGCTCTCTGTTTCACTCGTTTTCCCCTTGTTTTGTGCCCTTCTGCCCTCTGTTTCCCTCGTTTTTCGTTCCCTTCTGCCGCTGTTTCCCTCGTTTTTTGTGCCCTTCTGCCCTCTGTTTCACTCGTTTTCCCCTTGTTTTTGTGCCCTTCTGCCTGTGGTTTTCCTCGTTTTTTGTGCCCTTCTGCACTGTTTCCCTCGTTTTTCGTGCCCTTCTGCCCTCTGTTTCACTCGTTTTTTGTGGTCTTCTGTCCTCTGTTGCACTCGTTTTCCCCTTGTTTTCCGTGCCCTTCTGCTGTCTGTTTCCCTCTTTTTATGTGTCCTTCTGCCCTGTTTCACTCGTTTTCCACTTCTTTTTCGTGCCCTTCTGCCCTCTGTTTTCCTTGTTTTTTGTGGCCTTCTGCTCTCTGTTTCACTCGTTTTCCCCTTGTTTTTTGTGCCCTTCTGCCCTCTGTTTCCCTCGTTTTTTGTGGCCATTTGTCCTGTTTCACTCGTTTTCCCCTTGTTTTTTGTGCATTTCTGCCCTCTGTTTCCCTTGTTTTTTGTGGCCTTCTGCTCTCTGTTTCACTCGTTTTCCCCTTGTTTTGTGCCCTTCTGCCCTCTGTTTCTCTCGTTTTTTGTTTGGGCCCTTCTGCACTCTGTTTCCCTCGTTTTTCGTGCCCTTCTGCCCTGTGTTTCCCTCGTGTTTCGTGCCCTTCTGCCCTCTGTTTCCCTTGTTTTTTGTGGCCTTCTGCCCTCTGTTTCCTCGTTTGTCGTGCCCTTCTGCCCTCGTTTTCCACTTGTTTTTTGTGCCCTTCTGCCCTCTGTTTTCGTCATTTTTCGTGCCCTTCTGCCCTCTGTTTCATTCGTTTTCCACTTGTTTTTCGTGCCCTTCTGCCCTCTGTTTCCCTCGTGTTTCGTGCCCTTCTGCCCTCTGTTTCCCTCATTTTTTGTGGCCTTCTGCCCTCTGTTTCACCTGTTTTCCCCTTGTTTTTTGTGCCCTTCTGCCCTCTGTTTCCCTCATTTGTCGTGCCCTTCTGCCCTCGTTTTCCACTTGTTTTTCGTGCCCTTCTGCCCTCTGTTTCCCTCATTTTTTGTGCCTTTCTGCCCTCTGTTTCACTCGTTTTCCCCTTGTTTTTTGTGCCCTTCTGCCCTGTTTCCCTTGTTTTCTGTGGCCTTCTGCTCTCTGTTTCACTCACTTTCCCCTTGTTTTGTGCCCTTCTGCCCTCTGTTTCCCCTCGTTTTTTGTGGCCTTCTGCCCTCTATTTCACTCGTTTTCCCCTTGTTTTTTGTGCCCTTCTGCCCTCTGTTTCCCTTGTTTTTTGTGGCCTTCTGCTCTCTGTTTCACTTGTTTTTTTTGGCCTTCTGCTCTCTGTTTCACTCGTTTTCCCCTTGTTTTTCATGCCCTTCTGCCCTCTGTTTCACTTGTTTTCCCCTTGTTTTTTGTGCCCTTCTGCCCTCTGTTTCCCTCGTTTTTTGTGCCTTTCTGCCCTCTGTTCCACCCGTTTTCCCCATGTTTTTGTGCACTTCTGCCCTGTTTCACTTGTTTTCCCCTTGTTTTTTTGCCCTTCTGCCCTCTGTTTCCCTCGTTTTTTGTGCCTTTCTGCCCTCTGTTCCACCCGTTTCCCCCTTGTTTTTGTGCCCTTTTGCCCTCTGTTTCACTCGTTTTCCCCTTGTTTTTCATGCCCTTCTGCCCTGTTTCCCTTGTTTTCTGTAGCCTTCTGCTCTCTGTTTCACTCGTTTTCCCCTTGTTTTGTGCCCTTCTGCCCTCTGTTTCCCTCGTTTTTCGTGCCCTTCTGCCTCTGTTTCCCTCGTTTTTTGTGGCCTTCTGCCCTCTGTTTCACTCGTTTTCCCCTTGGTTTTTGTGCCCTTCTGCCTGAGGTTTCCCTCGTTTTTTGTGCCCTTCTGCCCTGTTTCCCTCGTTTTTCGTGCCCTTCTGCCCTCTGTTATAATGCATGCTTGTTGTGTTGTCCATTCGGATCAACATTGAAGCTCCTTGAATGAAGGTGCGAAAGGACTTAAGAGCCAGGAATATCACCAGTAACTCCAAAAGGTTTATGTGCCAAGTTGGTGGGTGTCCCATTTCCCCGTGACTGTGAGGGCTTGAAGATGCGCTACCCACCATTCGAGAGAGGCATCTGTCGTGAGGATGAAACTTGGAGCATCCACTACAAACAAACGGCCTGCTGAGATGTTAGGTATGCAAGTCCACCATAGCAATGCTCTTTGTATCTGGGACGTGATGTTGATGACATTGTCGAAGGACGCGGAGACTTGTTGCCACTCGTTGTCGAATTCCTCCTTTAAGGGTCTCATTTTGAGGCAACAGTTGCGAATTAGGGGAATAGGGGAAGACAGCATCTACAGAAGCGATTTGAACTGTTGAACAGAAACTTACTATTTTGTGCGCAGGAGAGTTGCCAGTTTGGAAATCCGCTGTTGCCTTCCGTTTGAGACAAAAGCCCTTGTTTGCTGTGTGTCTATGATGGCCCCCAGATGGGCAGGAGGAGGAACTCTGGGGGGAGAATTTGAAGGAATTTCACAAATTCCAGAGTGTGGCCTCTGGACACTATGTCCAAAACCCATCTGTTAGAAGGGGCGATCCTAGAGGGCCAGGTTAGTCTCTCCCGACCACTCCGTGAACCACCTCTCCCACAAATAATGCCGAGTCTTAACGCGAGGTCCTCGCCGGGGAGGACTTAGAGTCTAGGATCGTACACACTGAGTTCACACCCCACTTATGAACGGACACCACACAGTTGCTTTCAATAAGTAAGTTCTTTATCAACAGTAGAGATTTAGGCAAAATGCGATTGAGGGATCGTAAAGTCTCAGTGATGAGGAAGAGGGAAGCGGTACAGTCTCGATCTTTAGGCCAGCACAAAGCGTACCCTGCGCACAGCTCTCAATCCTGGAGCCGGGGGATACGGAAGATGGCGACCGTACTGGCTGTTCTACTCACTTCTTCTCGAACCCGGTCGTGGTGGTAGCGTCAATGGTCCAGCCGGCGGACCAGAGTACTCCTTGAGCCGCGACGAGGTCAGCAGGGTTCGATCCGGAGTGAAAAGAGTGTCTGTCAGTTCTTGAGGAGCCGCAACCATGTCAGCAGGGCTCAGGTTGTTCAACGAATGTCCTTTAGAGTTCAAGGATGAGCCGCAAAGAGGTCAGCAGGGCTCCGAGGTTCCAGTTCCTTCTTCACGAGGATGAGCCGTGACAGCGTCAGCAGGGCTCGATAAGGTCCAGGTTTTCAGTCTTCTCCCCAAGGGTTGAGCCGCGATCAGATCAGCAGGGCTCTCTTGTCCAGGATACAACTGACTACTAGTTCTTGGACGAGCCTTGATATAGCGCAGTGCCCCTTTGATGTCCGGACCCTCGCAGGCGGGGATCCCTTGCCTCAGGGCTGGTCATTCGAGGGTTCCGTCGGCTGGCTCTTTGATCCTTTAGAAGATGTGCCCGGGGATTCCCAGACGCCCATCAGGGTCTGGAGCCAGTTCTCGGGGAGGCCAAAGGCCACCAGCCCAAACCAGCCCACAGGGGAAGGCCAGAGGTGTGAGAGAAACCAGTCTCCCAGGGGAGGCCGGAGGTGCAATCGAAACTCCTTGTCTTATCTCACTCAGGAAGTCCTCTATCCCCAGCCGGGCATGGCGCGTCTGAAGCCTAAGTTTCGCAGGGCCTTATAATCAGGTAGCAATAAATACTGGGAACTGCTGTTATATTTCCTCTGACGTCAAGACTGGTTAAAAGCTACTTCTTTTCAGCAAGAAGTACAAACAAAGATTATTGACATGCCTTACGACGGCGAATGACTTTTTGGCCAGCACATTGATGACGCCCGCCAGGCAATAAAGAAAGACACTGACCCAGCAAGTGCTCTCGGCACTCTACAGTTTAAAAATCCGCCCTTTGGTACCGCGAGGGGTCGTGTCTCCTCTTTTTTTTGGGGAGGTTACAACCAATACCGGCAAGACCAACCCTTTCAAGGCCAACCGCGCTACTCCTCCTCCTTGGACCAGCAGTCATTTCGACAACCTTAGGCTGTTTCTTACAAGCAGTACAGAGGGAAATCCTCCTTCACAGGTAGAGATTGCTCAAAAAAGCAGTGATCACTGCCAACCGCTCTTCCCAGCAATCCGACCAAATTTGGACGGCGGATATCCCATTTCTTCTCCAATTAATCCACAATAACTACAGATAGATGGTGTTGGACCTGGCCTTGTGGCGTGGTTCCCCCCGTTCCTCAGCACCCTGATAGCCTAGCCACGCACCCAGAAACCCCTGGTCGTCCCGTCCCCTGTCCGCCCCGCTCCCTACTCGACCCTACCACCAGGCGACCATCCCCGCATTCCGCCATCCCTCTCCCCGGTACCGGGCGCCCAGAACCTGCATCAACCTACAGGGCCCCCGGTCGCCATTACCCCTCCCGAGGTCCCTGACTCCCTAGACCTTCCGTTGGATCCCCACCGAAACCAGGAAAACAGTCACACAGGCCCTCGTCACCAGCTGTCTGGACTACGGAAACACCCTCTATGCGGGAACCACAGCCAAGATCCTGAAGAGACTGCAGCGCATCCAGAATGCCTCAGCACGACTCATCCTGAACATCCCCCGCCGCAGCCACGTCTCTACCCACCTGAAAGACCTGCACTGGCTCCCAGTCAACAAGAGGATCACGTTCCGACTCCTCACCGACGCACACAAGGCTCTCCATGAAACAGGCCCGAAATTCCTCAACAGCCGCCTCACCTTCTACACACCCACCCGCCAGCTCCGTTCCGTCAGCCTCGCCCTCACATCCATCCCTCGAGTTCGGAAGTCCACCATCGGAGGAAGATCCTTCTCCTACCTGGCGGCCAAGACATGGAACTCCCTCCCCACTCACCTACGGAAGACCCTGGACCATCTCTCCTTCAGGAAACAACTCAAGACCTGGCTGTTCGAGCAGTAGTGCCCCCCCCCTCAGCGCCTTGAGACCCTCTCGGGTGATTCCATTGGAAAGAAGTTTTCCACCATGGCGGCAACTACTTTCCGGGCGGCCAAGGGACGGATGCGAGGGCGAGGCTGGCGGAACGGAGCTGGCGGGTGGGTGTGTAGAAGGTGAGGCGGCTGTTGAGGTATTTTGGGCCTGTGTCGTGGAGAGCCTTGTGTGCGTGGGTGAGGAGTCGGAACGTGATCCTCTTGTTGACTGGGAGCCAGTGCAGGTCTCTCAGGTGGGAAGAGATGTGGCTGCGGCGGGGGATGTTCAGGATGAGTCGTGCTGAGGCATTCTGGATGCGCTGTAGTCTCTTCAGGATCTTGGCTGTGGTTCCCGCGTAGAGGGTGTTTCCATAGTCCAGACGGCTGGTGACGAGGGCCTGTGTGACTGTTTTCCTGGTTTCGGTGGGGATCCAACGGAAGATTTTTAGAAGCATGCGTAGGGTATTGAAGCAGGTAGACGAGACGGTGTTAACTTCCGAGAGTGTCCGAAGTAGAAAAACAATGTATAACATAATGCTTGTCCAAGAGAAATGACATGATGTCCTGATTTAGACATTCCAAGATAGTGGAATAACATTCTCGCGAATGATGGCGATAATCTGTGTCCGTTTTTATTTAACTGTGCACCGTATAAACAAGACACATCTAATTAACAACATTAGGTGTTACACAACTGATATTTTGGGCACTCAGGTGACAATACCATCTGTCCCGTGTGAGATTTAAATATTTAGATTCACAAACTGAGTGAGGTAATAACAGCGCACAAATACGGTTTCGATTATACAATTTTTTGGCAAGATATTGAAAATATATCAATATATATGATGAACTGGTGTGTTTAAGATGGCCCTCACTTTTTGAGCAACATGTATTGCTCAGAGTTGATTACACTTCCGGGTCACATGGTTCAATCCCAGTGGTGCAGCACATATAGGCTATCGCTGACGTGACGCACTGAGAGTTCGACAGACTGCGCTGGATTGAATCTGTGAAATAAGTGAGGCTAGCATGAATGGTACTAAACTCAAGCGCGTCTCTCTAATGATAACCTGAATGCTAGACTTTACGTGTCTGCGATTCATTTAGGTAGCAATTGTAGTGAAGACAGGTTTCACTTTGGTCAATTTGCACTAATATTGCCTTTTTCTTACACTGAATATGACACAACCTATATTACCAAGGCCGGTAAACAAAACCTGGGTCAGACTTTGCCCAGTACGGCTAAACACAACTGTAAGAACTTGTTTTGCTGAGCCATCGAATGAGAACATCTCAATACCTCTATTAGTATTAACCCTGGATATACATCGAGAGATATGTGTGTGAGGCAACCATAATATGATGTAGAAATATAACAGCAGTTCCCAGTATTTATTGATACCTGATTATAAGTTGCCCATCTAGATTAAATCGTAATAAGGCTTGAGGTAGTGCAGCGTGTAGATAGAAACTACTAAATACAAATGACATATGTAAATTATGTCTAGATCTGAAGCATAAAAACTGCCCAAAGCCAAAGACTGGAGGACATTTGATCTTCGAACTATAGTAACTCCAAATCTAGTCCTGTGGATAAGTATAAGCAGGTAATAGCTCCATTGAATAATTAAGCAAGATAGTCCACTTATTATATATATATTGACTTCTGTTTTTAGACTGATAACAGGATCTCCAAAGAAACTTATTTAATTGTTGGTGGATATATACCAGGTCACACTTGGACCACATTGTGAAGTAAGCTGCCTAGAATTTACTACTGTGATTTTTTCTAAATGAAAGAAGACAATTGTATGAGGAAGGGTACATCTTCCTTTTACAATAACTTAATTGGAATAATAAGACAATTATTTGCCTCAGAGATGGGAGGCATTTGTTGAAACACGGTTATTTTTTAAATTTTGTTGAATTTCTATTGACTGTATTAATCAATTGCAATGATATATATGTAATTTGGTGGTTGGGCCAGGTGGAATGGGAAATGCTACTTACCAGTATGCATCTGTCCTTGGCATGTAGAGTTGCAGAGTCACACACTGTGCATAGATCGCCATCTGGTGTTGGGACCAGATGTTTGCACTTTGTTGTTGTCCTGGAAAAGTCTTTGGAAGTCACGAGGTAGGTGACTCCTCCTTTGTACCATAGTGCGCATGGGCATCGGCTGAATCAGCGCTGTGTCGTTATTCCTGCTTTCCAAAATCAATAAAATTAGTTATCAAAAAAGGATTTTTTTGCCGTAAATCATCAGTTGGCAAACTCCTTCACCCAAACATCAGACCTCATCATCCAAAATTATACTTTAGTCATACAAAAGCGTGGGAATCAAAGGACGAATTTACAGAACCTTGATGCAAAATAAAGACACCGTGAAGTTGCTAAACTCCTGTGGGTCTGTTATTCCTCAATTCACTTCTGGACAGGCCAGCAGTTTTGAAAATAATTGAAGGTTTTTTACAAATAGACAAGAAATGCACTGTAGCACTCTCCAGGCAACCTTGAAATGTCTCCTATGAACATGTAGAGCTGTATTAAATAGAGCTTTTCTGGAGGCCAAACTTTAATCAAGTCTCCTTGGAGGGCAGAAGTTTTAAACAGTAATACCAAGGAAAAGTTGTAGGATTAACTCCGATATTATCTAGAATGAGGAGAGATGAAGGTCTAGAACGTATTCTTAATCCAAATAGAAAAGAATATGGAGCCTTGGGCCCTTATTCAGAGTTTGGCAGACACAATTATAAACGTGGCGGATGTCCAGTCTGCAATATTACCAATGCATTAACGTTAATGGCTCTTCAAATATGGGAGGTGGGAGACCCACCACATTAGGAAGGAGTCCCCTGCCCTCCAAACTCTAAATAAGGCACTTGCTCAGCATTGGAAGCGTCTATTTTAAGGCTAGCGCTGAGTAGCTGATAGTTACCAGTGGTCGGCAAAATGTTATACGAGCTGCACAGTTACACAGATCTCGGTTGAAACCCTTAGTACAAACAGAGAGTAGAGGTAATAAAGAAACTGTACGGGCAGGATTGAAATGAAATGAAATGAAAAAGGCTTCTATATAGCGCATGGCTACCCAGAGGCAGGACTAAAGGAGGGGCCCTTAGGGAAAGAGACAGGTCTTCAGCTGTTTACGGAAAGCCAGGTGGTTAGATTCTTTCCGGAGAGAGAGTGGTAGGGAATTCCAAAGCTTAGCGGAATTGAATTAACTAGTTCTCTGTGACGATTGGTTCAGCGGTCAGTACCACTTTCTTTCTTTAGCGCTTGGACGCCTCAGGGCAGCAATCGCGCTTTATAAATCCTCCTTTCATTTCATTTCATTTCATTGTATGAGGAGTCGCAACCACTCGATCTGGCCCTCATTATTCTATGAACCTCTGCCAAGTGGAGCTCGTCAGAGCGAAGTCTTCTGGAGGCCTTGTAAGGTCTAACCAGGGCCCTGATGAGGGGTGGACCGTTTCCCTTCAGAGATTTATGGGCGACGCATTGAGCCTTAAAGCGGATTCTCTCCTATACCGGGATTGGTATGTTACTGACCAAACTCACTGGAGAAAAGAGAGGATTAAAAAATAGGATCTACCACATGGGATGGACCAATCAAAGTGATTTAGATCTGCGTTTAACATTATCAGTAAACAGAACCAGATGAGCTGACAACCTGCTCATGCCAGAGTGAAAACAGAATCATGTGTAGGCAGGCTACTGCACATGCAGCAAATTAATATGGCCTACTCCAGACAATTATAAAATTCTATATTCATTCTACTGACCTCCCGACAAATTAAACAAGAAAATCTTGCCACTAACATAAATGCACTAAACACACAGGGCCAGACGTAGGTAATCCCAGATTACTGATTCTTAAATACCGAATCATACCGATTCGGTATTTAAGAACTGGCAATCGGGATGTAGGTAATTTTACTGAATTAATTACCGAATTGGTATGATTCGGTAATTACCGAATCGGTATTTACCGATTCGGTAATTGCCATTCATTCCTATGTGCCTGGAGGCCCATAGGAATGAATGTCAATTACCGAATCGGTAAATACCGATTCGGTAATTGGGGGAAACATAGAAGGGTGGCACGGTGTCACTTTGACAGCCTGTTGCACCCCTCAATTGTGCATGGGTGCACATGTTGCAGACATACATGCCCTTAGGGCATGTATGTCTGCAACATGGCACTGTTTTAAAAGCCAAAAAAATGCTTTTGAAAGGGTTTTCATTATTTACCACCAACTTCTAGTTGGTGGTAAATAACGACTTCTTAAACCCCTGTAGCACTGATTTAAGTGCTACCTACATGTCAAAATACAGATTCGATAATTTTACAGAGTTGGTATTTTACCGAATCTGTAAAATTACCGATTCTGTATTTTAACATGCCCCTACATCCCAAAATCAAAATACTGGTCGGTAACGGCCGAAATCGGCCGTTACCGACCGGTATCTGCCTTCCTACATCTGGCCCACAGTCTCTAGCTGCTGCTAATATCAAGTGCACATACTTTCAAGATATCATCTGATGACTACAGTCTCACCCACATCCTTCATCTAACTTAAACTCCCCACTAAGCCCACTCATCATTCACTCCACACTCTCTACCACTAACCTTACTTTGTACTTTCCTCTAAGATCACCACTTTTGGGAACACCCTGCTACTTCACTTACTGCCCCTCATCTCTCTTTTATCTCTTTGCTGAACACTCTCACTTTAATTCTTTTTCTCACCTAGAGAACTGATTGCAATCCTCAAATCAGCCAATCCATCTTGCACACCATCTGACCTCTTCATGGGCATGAATGTTAAACACTTTTTGGATAAATTTCTCAGCTGAACCTCACTACTAAATCTCTCCAGCTTAACTAATATCTATTCACTGCTTCAAAACTGCTATTGTATTATTCCTTCTCAAAATCTTACTTGTGACGGTTTGTCACATGGCTCAGTTAGGCCCAGGGAGAAACGCTGCCATTTTAACATGGACACGTTCGACAAAGTTGCCTTTTCTTTCACATGATGACTTTTGACGCATTTGCATCTGTGAAAGTGAAGTATTAGTTTCTATGAAACTACATTTGCTTTCGAATTCCACTTCGTAAGAACACTATCAATACACCTTGACCAACTACGGTCTGAACATACATTGTACAGATGAGACGGTTTGTTATTCGTCCATGAGGCGAAGCAGCATCAATAGATCATGAACAAGGGCGGCCTGACTAAGGTCTCGGCTTGGGAACAAGAATGCTTTTTGCTATAAATAAACAAGCATTTCTGGGTTGGGGTAGAGGAGCACTTGCTGTCATTGCAAGGTCACTCCATGCCAAAACCTTAACCCAGCTGCTTGCCAATCACTCTACGAGGAGGGATGTCCAACCTGTGAGCAAGATGGGTGTCAGGTAGCACCTGTAGCAGAAAATGGGATAGAGGATAAGGAGTGCCATGCCCTACCTTCATATATTTCTCCCTTACTATAATCACAGTCCCCTTTTACCAGCTGGCCGCTTTGCTGCCAGTAAGAAGTGGAGAGAGGGGAATCGGCAGGAGGCCCCTTTAAGACGGAGATGAGGACAGACGTCAGACGATACATGATTCAAGAAGGCGGGATGGAGAGCGCATCAGGTTGGTCAGTAGTTGGTCCAGCTACATGCAGCAAGGGAGCGCAAGGTGGAGAAACCAGACGGAGAACGCCTAACAGCCTTCTGAGAGAGAGAACCGGAGCCCTGGAGAGGTCACAGCTTGTCCGTGAACAGAACACTCCAACCCGGCGGAGGAGGAAAAGCCGAAGAAGGAGACCAGACCTCAATGAAGGACGTATAGTCACTACGCCCCGGAGGGACGTGGCTCTTCCAGGTGCGTCCGGGTGTCTAAAGGGTTTTGGAAAGGGGCTCTGTCAGAGAGAGACGGGAGGGGAGGAGGAGGGGTGAAAGGGACCCAGGGAAAAGGATATAAGTGAGACGGAAAAGAAAGACAAGGGCAGAAATCATTGGCTACTCTTTTTCTTTTTTGTTACTCCAACCTCTACCCCCTCCCTTCACTTTTATGCATAGCTATTATTTATCCTTCACATCCTCCCTTGACTAAACCATGAAGCAAAAACACTTACCTGACCCTTTTCTTTCTGTCCGAGGGACGACGGCTGCCGATGCTCACCTAAGGGACTGAAGTGAAAGACCTTGTGGGAAAGAAGAATATAACAGAGACAATCAATCATTGTGATTTCCTGTAATACTAATACAAAGTGCACACCAATAAATTATTCAATGCAGTGAGCTCCTCCTTGACCGACTCTTCTAAATACTTGTTGTAGAATGTGGGCATAATTCCATTAGTCCGAGATGATGGAAAGCCTAATACAACAACTAATTCATGGTCAAGAAAAATTGGAATGGGCCAGAGAGACAGATGATGACGGCCCAAGTGGACAGGGAAATGTTCAAGGCTTTGCTCACCCAGCAGGTTGAATGCATACATAAGGTTGCTGACAGTCAAACGCACTAAACCACAAATCAACAGAGCCACCAAGGGGTACATGCAGGGCCCCCCAACATATCCCTCCAGAAATATCAACCGGCAGAGGACCCGGATGCCTTCCTTACGAATTTCGAAAGGGCTGCCCAAGCTGTGGATGTCCGGAGGGAAAGTGGCCTTTCTTTTTAGCACTGCTATTGACAGGGGAGGCCCAGGCTGGGTAGTAGGTGGCTAACCCCACAGTAAACACTCCTTACAAGGACATTAAGGCTGTCATATTGGACTGTTTGGGAATGGATCCCGAAGCATATCGGTCAAGATTCAGAAAGGAACGAGGTAAACCTGGAGGTACCCCAAAGACAATATTTTTAAAGTTAAAGGCGGCTGCTGATAAATGGGTAAGACTCCAAGAGACCAGCAAGGAACAAATATTGGTGGTCATTTATCTGGAGCAGTTTCTTGAGGCCTTACCAACACCCACCCAGAGGTGGCTATGTCAACAGCCACATCTCTCGGTGGATCAACCTGTGGAGATGGCAACGTCCTTTGCTCGGGCCCAACCAAAGACACTAGCTTTTGAACCTGATAGGTCCTCACAGTATGCCACAGGATGCATGCAAAATGAGAAGAAAACCGGGCCACCCCGGAGTCTCTGAAAGGCAAGCCCTCTAGAGGTGAGGCCGCTCCGTTCCAGGGACCCCAATGCTACGAGTGTTGGGAGTGTGGGTATATAGCTAGGACCTGTCCACCAAAAAAGTCAACGGAAGAACCGATGGATGTCAGTTGTATACCCAAAACCATCCTATATACAGAAGAAATGGGTTCTGGCTTCTACGTAAGTCTTACACTCAATGGAAAAAAACGTGACAGCCTTACTGGATTCGGGTTGTAGGCAGTCCGTCGTACAGAGCATACTGGTGAAAGACTTTCAGATCTGCCCGGAGCAGTGCTCAATTTGTAAAATATTAGGTGCAGGTGCTCACATTTTTTAAGGAGGCCACACCCACTCCCCCTGCCCCGCCCTTTCCTCAGTGGCCCCACCCACTTCATTTATTAGCTCCACCCACAACCATAAGCCTCAACACATCAGAGCCGCCTCCTCACCTCTTGAGTTCCGCAAGAAGCTGAAACCCCGGCTCTTCACATAAGCACCTTGGGGGGCTTCACACCTACACACCTGTCCAAGCGCCTGGATACCCTCTTGAGTGATTAATGCACTATGCAAATCAATAAAACATAACATAATATTATTATATGCGAACGAGGCTGCAGTGCGCCTGGTTCTGTGTATAACCGAAGGTTGAGTTGTGTGGGAAGATTGTTTGATGGATAAGTGACCGCCAACCTACGGCCAAGGAGTCTTAAGCGGTGATGGAGGCTGGCGTGGCTGCCAGGATGTAAACACAAAACCTGCTGTGTATCTTTCTTGAAACACGCTAACACTTAGCAAATATTAAAGCCAAGATATGGCACCAATCCTTTTATTGATGAAATATTAACTTCTATACTCAGTTTCCTAAAGATAAATATTATTTTAAGTGCTGAGTTGCGGTCTTAGTGATTAGAAAAAGCTAGTGATTATGATTTTGTGTGTCAAGCCAGGTGTGAAGTCACGCCTAAGTGTTTATTTATTGAAATGGCCAGAATGTCAACGTAGTTTTTGCCTAATACGCACAAACTGTACTCCGTCCTTTTCACTTTCTTTTGCCAATGCATTGTGTATTTTTTAAAGGAAAATAGCTGGTAAAGTTTCAAATAAATCAACGTCTGTGAGATTAACTTTTTTTCTCTTGCCATGATTGGTCATTCTTCTGTTCTTGTGTCCAAATTACGCAGTTTGGTACTGATGCAATAGAGTTTTCCTCTACCATGCCTATATATTGCCCACAGTGTAATCAATATCTTTTTTTTGTTTTTGTAAAAGATATTTTATTAAGGAAAGAGAAAAACAGAAACAATAGAAAGGAAAGGGGGGGATGAAGACACATGAAATGTAAATCAGAGAGGCACCCACGCAGGGGTCAATACAAAGAGGCCAGGCAGCAGGAAACGTTCATGAAGGGCTGAGCAGCGTCAACACACAGGGCAGAATGCAATGGTGCAAAAAAGAAAGAGTTCCAAAAAATGCAGCTCGGAAGAGCGTCAAGCCCCCTGAGAAGTCCGGAGGAGAAAGCCTGCATATTATCGGGCAAGTCAATGCAATCCAGAGGCTAGGTCGACCAGGTCCGTGCACGCCTCCTTGCAGTGCGGCCTCAAGGAAATCAGCATACTGTGCAAAACAATAAAAGCAATCGTCCACATCCCCTGGCAGAAAAGAAAAGCAAACCCCGAAAAAGGAAAAAACCCCTCTCCCCAGAGACTCCAACCTCCCCAGTGCGCCCACCCCCCCCCGATGGTGGCAGCCAGACAACAACCGTTCATACAGGCCCGGATCACACTTGAAACAGATGTAAAGCACGTATAGTGGGTGGGCATACCGCAGACGGCAACCCACGAGAAAGAAAGCGGACCAGTGGGCCCCATCTGAAAGCAAAATTCTTAAAGTTGTTCCTAAGGATATCTGCCATCCGTTCCACACTCAGCAGCCTCCAGAGTCTAGCAAACCAAAGGGAAAGAGCCGGGGCCTCCTTCTTTTTCTATGAGGCAGCCAGAGTGAGTTTAGCCGCCCCCAGGCAGAGCCAAAGGATGTGCTTGTCGGCCCTGGTCTGGTGCTCCAGAAGCGGGTCCCGAAGGCCAAGGAGCACAAAGCCAATGGAATCCGGGACCGGGTAGCCCAGGATCTCCCTAATATGAGACAGTATCTCCTCCCAGTAGGGGCGTATGATGGGGCAGTCCCACCAGATATGGCGGAAGTCCCCCAGAAGTCCACAGCCCCGCCAACATCTGTCAGAAACTGAAGGAAAAATCCTTTTCAATCGGGTCGGATATAGATACCAATCTAACATAGTTTTCATATGAGCTTCCCTAAGATCGATTGAATGATTAAATGTGTGTAGGTCGCGCCAAAGATGTGACCATTCTGCGTCGGAGAGGTCTCTTCCCAGGTGCCCTTCCCACAACTCCATGTATCTAGGGCGAGGTGAAACAGCCGTGGTTATCAGCAAGTCGTAGAGAAAGGAAATCACCCCCTTCATGGAGGATGTGCGGGTAATGTAGGACTCAAAAGCAGTGGGAGGCCTCGTTGCAGCGTCCCTCACCTCAGGAGACAGTGCCCAATGTAGCAGCTGGGCATGTCGGTAGCGTTCAGTAGGTGGCACACCATAATCACGCATGCAGTTCTGGAAGGTGAGCGGCTCATAGCCATGAAACAAGTGTGTAAGTGCATGGCAACCTCCCGCCTTCCATCTATCAAAAGGCCCCTCAACTAGCGCCGGCGGGAATGCAGGATTAAAGTGAATAGGTGTGAAGGGGGAAGGAAAGGAAGTCCACCGCTCATCATGAGAGACCGAGTCCCAAACCTTCAGAGTGGTGCTAGTAGGGGTGCTAATGTATGCGTTGCGAGGCCGATCCCCTTTCGCCTTCCAAACCAGGTCCCAAATAGAGCGACCCGCCACACTCCTGTCCATGTGCAACCAATGCTTCTCCGACTCCATTTGAGTCCATTCAGCCAACACCCGGAGTTGTGCTGCTATATAGTAAAGGAGCATGTCCGGCAGGCCAGCCCCGCCCTTCCTCAGAGGTCGGCGAAGCGTAAGAAAGGAAAGTCTGGCTCGGCCCCCTTGCCAGACGTAGCGCAGAATCATGGTTTTCAGTCGCCGAAAGAAACCCCCGTCCAAGGAGATGGGGAGGGCTTGGAACAAGTACAGAAGCTTGGGGAGCAGCGTCATCTTGACGGCATTTACGCGTCCAAGCCAAGAAATAAACATAGGCTTCCAGCGAGTCAACTCAGCCTGTATCTGAGACAGCAGGGGAGGGAAGTTAGCCGCATATAGGGTGGCGATGGAAGAGGTCAGCTGGACCCCAAGATATTGAATGGAGGAGCCCGCCCAGGCCAGGGGAGTGAGCGGTCGGATGCGCTCTACCTCAGAGGGCGGAAGCGTGAGATTAAGTATGTATGATTTGCCAGGGTTCACACGGAACCCTGCCACCGCTTCGAATTGGGACAGCACGTCCTGCACCCGCGGGAGGGAGGTCCCGGGGTCAGTTAGCGACAGAAGGACATTGTCAGCAAACAAAGAGATTTTATGCTGTTCCCCGGAAAAGGGGAGGCCCACAATATCCGGATCCTCACGAATCCTAATAGCAAGAGGCTCTATGCTAAGAGCAAAAAGTAAGGGGTATAGGGGGCAGCCCTGCCTTGTGCCTCGAGAATGAGCAAAAAATGGAGAGACATGGCCGTTCACCATGACCCTCGAGCGCGGGTCGTGATAGTTGGCCCGAAGCATAGTTATAAACGTGGGGGAAAAGCCAAACGCCTGCAGAGTGCTAAAGAGAAAGTTCCAGTCCACCCGGTCGAATGCCTTTTCGGCGTCAAGGCCGAGCAGGACAGCCGGGATCCGAAAGCGTTCGGCCTTCTCAATCAGGTGAACTAGGCGTCTAGTGTTATCGTGGGTCTGGCGACCCTTTATAAAGCCTGATTGGTCCGGATGAATGAGAGCTGGCATAAGGTCCTTAAGGCGAGCGGCCAAGAAAGAAGAATACAACTTAGCATCAATATTCAGGAGGGCAATGGGTCGATAGGATTCACACCTGGAGGGGTCTTTCCCCGTCTTGGGAATTATCGAGATCATAGCCTCCGCCATAGAACCCGAGGTGTGGCCCTCATCCCTCATGGCGTTGAAGAGGAGCACCAAGCGGTCCCCCAGCTCGGACGCGAACGTCTGATAAAAGGAGGCTGTATAGCCGTCCGGGCCCGGTGCTTTATGCGGCTTGAGAGACCGAATGGCAGATAGTACCTCCTCCCTAGTAATCGGGGCCTCCAGAAGGTCATTCCACTCTTTGGAGACCTGCGGTAGCGCCAGGTTCTCCAGATATGCTCGTTGAGCGGACGGCACCAAGCGATCCGCCGAGTACAGAGCAGCATAGAAATCACCAAAGAGCGCAGCCTTATCCGCGTCCTTATGCTCCACTACCCCGAAGGGGTTCCGAATACCACCCACATATTCTCTCTCACGTTTATCACGGAGCTGCCGTGCTAAGTGCTTCCCCACTTTGTTGCCCTGAGCGTAGGAGAGGCGCCGTAAGCGTATTAGAGTATATTCTGCTCGGTTATTATAATGCGCCCTGAGCTTCCCACGCACCGCCGCTAGAGGGCGAAGTGTTCTTCTAGAAGGATTCTGCTTATGTGCAGTTTCCAACGTGGTCAGTTCCGCCTCCAACGCCTCCCTCCTTTCCCGCCGAAGTCTATTCAGGGCGGAGTTCAGAGCAATGCATGTACCACGTGTCGACGCCTTGAAGGCGTCCCATTTGGTAAAGATCGAGGTGTCGCCAATCTTATTCAGCTCAAAGAACTCCCCAATGGCCGCCCGAAGCTTCTTGCAGGATTCCTCATCTCGCGTGAGGGATGCCGGGAAATACCATTTGCGATGAGGGGACGAATCAGGGGCCCAGTTCAAGCATGTCGCCAAAAGGCTATGATCCGAAACTGAAAGTGGAAAAATTTTGCTATCCCGCAGGTCACCCTGTAAAGATTGATGCACAAAGATATGGTCGAGACGGGAGTATGTGTGATGAACATGAGAATAGAACGTGTAGTCCCTAGTGCGGGGGTGGAGGGAGCGCCAGCTATCAATAAGGCCCAAACTTAACGAAGTATCGCGCAGCTCCGGGGAAAAGAGACCCGTCTCAGTTCTCTATTGATGCGAACAATCAAAATCTTTATCCCAAACCAAGTTGAAATCCCCCAGTACAATCAACGCTCCCTCCCCAAAGTCCCCAATCACATTCAAGAGAGACTCAAGGAACCCATGCTGCCCCGTATTTGGAGCATAGACCACCACCCACGTGCAGAGTTTACCCATGAGCATCCCCTTCACTATCAACCACCTCCCCTCTTTGTCCCCCCGCACCCCCACAGGTTGAAACTGAAGGGCAGATCGGAACAAAAGTGCCACCCCACGGTGCTTAGTAGTGGCAGATGATTTATAAATCAGGGGATACTGCCTGTGCTTGAACCTGGATTCATCTTTGCGGGCCAAATGAGTCTCCTGCAGGCCCACCACATCCAGTTGATGATCCAGAATATATTTCCAAATCTTTTGACGCTTCTGAGGCGAGTTAAGGCCTTTAACGTTCCAAGAACCTATCGTAACAGGCAACATCGAAACCAACCTCCACACCCATCGCTTCCATCAATGCAGCCCAACTCTAACGACACACCAGACGCATCACAGCCACACCAGGTTCCAATATACCACCACCGGGGACCATCCCCAACAAGCCCACAGGAGCCCTCAGGAGTCTCAAAAACAAACCATAAAAAGAGGAAAACGAAAAGTAGAGAAAGAACAATGAAAGTCAGACATGACCGTAAGGGTCGGGGGTAGAAGACCCAGGTAATGCCCCCCCCCGATTCCAGGGCCGGGGTAACCCTCCATTGGAGAAAAGTCCCACAGAGTACCTGAGATGGTAGAGCCCTCCGGCTCCCACTAGCCGCTGATGACGGGGCCTAGGCCGCCGAGGAGCTGTCCACTCGGCTCGATTCAGTCACCTGGGCCACCGAGGCCAAAGCATCTCCCCTTTCAGTCTGGCTCGCTGACGGGGAGGGCCCCTCCGTTGTGCGCTGTCGGCCCGCTCTCTGCCAAGGCGGGGATCGGGAGCGGCGACGTCTTCTCGGTGAGGCAGTAGCGTCCGCCGAAGCAGATGTTTCCTCCATTCCCAGCAAGTCCCTGGCAGCCGCCACAGTTCGCACTTGCACCAATCTGTTCTGCCATCGGAAGATGAGCCGAAAGGGGTGACCCCAGGAGTAGGACACCCCGTGTTCCCTCAGGAAAGCCGTGACTGGGCGAAAGTCCCGTTGCTTCTGCAGGGTGGTGGCCGCATGGTCCTGAAAAAGTTGGGGGCTGTGTCCGCGAAAAAGCAAATTGTTAGTGTCCCTCGCCTTCCGCAGGATCGTCTCCTTCAGCTGAAAGTCGTGGACACAAGCCAAGATGTCGGGGGGCGGCGAGCGCGCGCCACGCGGCAGGCCCACTCGATGTACCCTGTCCAGCTTGATCTCGTCGCGTTCGTCCTCCGCCAAGATGTGTAGAAAGAGAGCCTCCACATATTCCCGCAGATTGCCACCGTCTCCATCTGAGGGCACCGCTCTAATTCGAATGTTATTGCGACGGGACCTGTTTTCCAGGTCCTCGCAGTGGGTCTGGAGATCCAGATTCTGCTCACGAAGCTGGAGCAGGTCCTGCTGTAGCTGATGGACATCCCCACTGAGGCCCAAGTCATGGTCCTCCAGAGTAGCCACACGCTCGCCAATGCCGTCTACATCTCGACGGACTTCACGGAGGTCGGAGGCCAGTTGCGCTTTCAGTTCCGTGATATCCTCCTTGATGGAGGAAAAAAGCTCGATCAGGAAGGCCTTCGTGACCGGGCCGTCAGCGTCGTCTTTGGTCGGCGACTTGCTAGGGCCTGGGGGCGAGCCAGAGGCCCCCTTCCCAGGACCTCCCTTCCCCGGTTTATTCAGGCGATTCCTCGTCGACATGGTGCGACGTCCCAATGCCGAAGAGAGGAGGCAAGATGGCACCACTGCACCGATCGGTCGCCGATGACGTTGTCCAGCAAGGCCCCAGACAGGACGGCGCCTCCTTGTCACCTCCGTACGGCGATGGTCGCCAGCTGGGCCACTGGAACCACAGGCGGGCTCATCACAGCGCCAATGTAGGGGACACGCACAGAAAAAGCTTCACTTGGTCGCCAGCCAAAGTCTCAAGTCCCCTCTCGCAAAGGGTCGAAGCCGCCCAGACAAAGCCCCGTAGGCCGCTCCGGAGCAAGTGCGTCACCAAGTTAACACCTCGACCAAGTCCGCCGTCCCGTGTCGTAGCTCGACGGGAGAAGGGACAAACCAATGCAGGGCGCCTCAGGAGACCCAGGAGAATCAAAGCCGGGGTTTTAATCGCCCCGGTACTGCTACACAAAGCTATGAAGGGCTCGGGGTGCCGGAGGAGCTCGCAGGCACGTCTTACTCCGTCGCCATCTTGGCCACGCCCCGTAATCAATATCTTTTGAACCTGTTAACCATTGCAAACTTCAATTTTCACACATCATTCAGTAAATAGCTGATTTTGCATATCAGGCAGAAGTGCAAATATCGGTGCAAAATGGTACAGCAGGAGAGCAAAGTGTATGACTCCTGACCATGGCAAACAGAAGTGGGACCCAGAGGTTGAGTAGCTTGATCAGGGTACTATCTTTTTGGAATGGGAAGTCAAGATTTGATTTTAGAACATTTTGTTCCAATAGCGTAGCCAGTGTGTCATGGGCCCTAGTGCAAAGCAGAAAATGCCCCTACCCACACCCACTGCTAGCTGCTGTTTGGATTGTAAACAACAGCAGTAGGCCAGCTGAATGAGGCTCAGTGCTACTGCACCTGCTGCATCAATGGAAACAACGTTCCTGGTTAATTTCAAACCAAGAAAAGTAGTCCTAAGATCAGCCCCTGCAAATAAAACCCTAAATAAACACTCTGTTAGGTTTTTTGATACAACTGAGACACATACATCCCTCCGTGTCACCACAACAGAATCATAACTCTGTACCAGCTCCTCGCTGAGGAGTCACTGGACCTAGGAGGTAAGAGTGTGATTGAGAGGGGTGGGCTGTGCCTGTGTGGAGCTTGTTCCAGAGTGTAACGCTGCTCTCTGTGGGATGCACATTCCTGTGGTGGCCATGGTGGTGTGTTAATAATGCTCGTCATTGCAGCATGAATGACTGGCCGTGCACTCATTGCACTGTCCTGTGAAGCCCGGGTTCTGCAGCGCCCCCGTGTGCACAGAGCATAAGCGATTGTGAAAGGTAGACTGGAGTCCTCGGCACACACGTTTGCCTCCGCCAGCGCCAAGCACCATCTCTGACAGATGGCTCACCACATTAGGCCTAAGAGCAAACTGCCCCTTCGGAGAATGACTGGAATGACTAGCTGGCGGTGGCGGTTAGAAACGCTGGGCTTGGACTGGTCTGTGTGCGCCTTTTTCCTTTTATAAAATTCAGAAACAGATCTTTCGGGGGAACACCAGACTCTTGGAAGAGACTACTTCTTTATTAGTTAAGATCTGACAAGAGGACTTTTTTATCCCTTTTGCTCAAGAAAACACACCCCCCTAGCTCTCAGCACTCTTTCCATCCCTGCCTCTTTGCAACATTTTTTCCTAATGTGTACACAAAATATGGCATTTGGCTTCCTGCTCATCACAGTTGTTTATATTCCTACCATAAATAAGCCCCAGCAGCAATCTGCACTTAATCACAGTTGTTTATATTCCGACCATAAATAAGCCCCAGCAGCAATCTGCACTTAATCACAGTTGTTTATATTCCTACCATAAATAAGCCCCAGCAGCAATCTGCACTTAATCACAGTTGTTTATATTCCTACCATAAATAAGCCCCAGCAGCAATCTGCACTTAATCACAGTTGTTTATATTCCTACCATAAATAAGCCCCAGCAGCAATCTGCACTTAATCACAGTTGTTTATATTCCTACCATAAATAAGCCCCAGCAGCAATCTGCACTTAATCACAGTTGTTTATATTCCTACCATAAATAAGCCCCAGCAGCAATCTGCACTTAATCACAGTTGTTTATATTCCTACCATAAATAAGCCCCAGCAGCAATCTGCACTTAATCACAGTTGTTTATGTTCCTACCATAAATAAGCCCCAGCAGCAATCTGCACTTAATCACAGTTGTTTATATTCCTACCATAAATAAGCCCCAGCAGCAATCTGCACTTAATCACAGTTGTTTATATTCCGACCATAAATAAGCCCCAGCAGCAATCTGCACTTAATCACAGTTGTTTATATTCCGACCATAAATAAGCCCCAGCAGCAATCTGCACTTAATCACAGTTGTTTATATTCCTACCATAAATAAGCCCCAGCAGCAATCTGCACTTAATCACAGTTGTTTATATTCCTACCATAAATAAGCCCCAGCAGCAATCTGCACTTAATCACAGTTGTTTATATTCCTACCATAAATAAGCCCCAGCAGCAATCTGCACTTAATCACAGTTGTTTATATTCCTACCATAAATAAGCCCCAGCAGCAATCTGCACTTAATCACAGTTGTTTATATTCCTACCATAAATAAGCCCCAGCAGCAATCTGCACTTAATCACAGTTGTTTATATTCCTACCATAAATAAGCCCCAGCAGCAATCTGCACTTAATCACAGTTGTTTATATTCCGACCATAAATAAGCCCCAGCAGCAATCTGCACTTAATCACAGTTGTTTATATTCTTACCATAAATAAGCCCCAGCAGCAATCTGCACTTAATCACAGTTGTTTATATTCCTACCATAAATAAGCCCCAGCAGCAATCTGCACTTAATCACAGTTGTTTATATTCCGACCATAAATAAGCCCCAGCAGCAATCTGCACTTAATCACAGTTGTTTATATTCCCACCATAAATAAGCCCCAGCAGCAATCTGCACTTAATCACAGTTGTTTATATTCCTACCATAAATAAGCCCCAGCAGCAATCTGCACTTAATCACAGTTGTTTATATTCCTACCATAAATAAGCCCCAGCAGCAATCTGCACTTAATCACAGTTGTTTATATTCCGACCATAAATAAGCCCCAGCAGCAATCTGCACTTAATCACAGTTGTTTATATTCCTACCATAAATAAGCCCCAGCAGCAATCTGCACTTAATCACAGTTGTTTATATTCCGACCATAAATAAGCCCCAGCAGCAATCTGCACTTAATCACAGTTGTTTATATTCCTACCATAAATAAGCCCCAGCAGCAATCTGCACTTAATCACAGTTGTTTATATTCCCACCATAAATAAGCCCCAGCAGCAATCTGCACTTAATCACAGTTGTTTATATTCCTACCATAAATAAGCCCCAGCAGCAATCTGCACTTAATCACAGTTGTTTATATTCCTACCATAAATAAGCCCCAGCAGCAATCTGCACTTAATCACAGTTGTTTATATTCCTACCATAAATAAGCCCCAGCAGCAATCTGCACTTAATCACAGTTGTTTATATTCCTACCATAAATAAGCCCCAGCAGCAATCTGCACTTAATCACAGTTGTTTATATTCCTACCATAAATAAGCCCCAGCAGCAATCTGCACTTAATCACAGTTGTTTATATTCCTACCATAAATAAGCCCCAGCAGCAATCTGCACTTAATCACAGTTGTTTATATTCCTACCATAAATAAGCCCCAGCAGCAATCTGCACTTAATCACAGTTGTTTATATTCCTACCATAAATAAGCCCCAGCAGCAATCTGCACTTAATCACAGTTGTTTATATTCCTACCATAAATAAGCCCCAGCAGCAATCTGCACTTAATCACAGTTGTTTATATTCCTACCATAAATAAGCCCCAGCAGCAATCTGCACTTAATCACAGTTGTTTATATTCCTACCATAAATAAGCCCCAGCAGCAATCTGCACTTAATCACAGTTGTTTATATTCCTACCATAAATAAGCCCCAGCAGCAATCTGCACTTAATCACAGTTGTTTATATTCCTACCATAAATAAGCCCCAGCAGCAATCTGCACTTAATCACAGTTGTTTATATTCCGACCATAAATAAGCCCCAGCAGCAATCTGCACTTAATCACAGTTGTTTATATTCCTACCATAAATAAGCCCCAGCAGCAATCTGCACTTAATCACAGTTGTTTATATTCCGACCATAAATAAGCCCCAGCAGCAATCTGCACTTAATCACAGTTGTTTATATTCCTACCATAAATAAGCCCCAGCAGCAATCTGCACTTAATCACAGTTGTTTATATTCCTACCATAAATAAGCCCCAGCAGCAATCTGCACTTAATCACAGTTGTTTATATTCCTACCATAAATAAGCCCCAGCAGCAATCTGCACTTAATCACAGTTGTTTATGTTCCTACCATAAATAAGCCCCAGCAGCAATCTGCACTTAATCACAGTTGTTTATATTCCTACCATAAATAAGCCCCAGCAGCAATCTGCACTTAATCACAGTTGTTTATATTCCTACCATAAATAAGCCCCAGCAGCAATCTGCACTTAATCACAGTTGTTTATATTCCTACCATAAATAAGCCCCATCAGCAATCTGCACTTAATCCCAGTTGTTTATATTCCGACCATAAATAAGCCCCAGCAGCAATCTGCACTTTTGTTAGCAAAGAAGTTTCAATGTGTCACCTTGGGAAAAACTGAAACTGTATTTAACAAGGACCCTATTTTACAAGGAAGACTGATCATCAGATTTTTTTTGTTTTTAGGGTGTATCCATTTCTGGTACTAACATTACTTGTCTTAAATCTCTCACCTCCAACTGGACTGACCTTTTACCCAGTGCTCTCTTGCCAGAAGTTTTTAGGGGATTCCCAACGGTTCCCTCTGCCACTTCCTCTGCTTGCTCCACGTCCTCTCATCGAACTCAACTATTCCTTCTCTTTTCCATGGGATTCCTTCGTGGCCAGACCTGGGGGATTGGATGGGGAGCAGCAACCAGCTCTCACGCTGCCAGGAGTGCCCCGGAAGTCGATTTGTGCCGAGCCCTGCCTGATCCATCTGCACTGAGGCCTCCCTGTCCCTGCAGAGCCTTGAAGCTGCCTCCAACCACAGCCCCCCTCACCGCTTCATTACTTGCTCTGCAGCTGACCAACTCAGATCGAGCCTCGAACAATGAACAAAGCTTCACCATGAAAAAGTCGGCACCTGCAACACTCCTCAGGCTTTGGAGCATACCCATGACTCTCAATTCTATAGACCCGGCCCTGAGAAATAGGTGCTTGTGCTTAGCACCTGAAAGCACCGGCACAAATTATGCACTGGCCCGGAGAAAAAGACACTCATCTGCTGCGTTCATGGAGACATCAGAACCTATCCAATAGCCGAAATCCCCATCAAGTTACCCAATGACAGTACTCTACTGGGTAGGTGTATTGGACAACCTATCCGAACAACTAATTTTGGACACAGACTATCCAGAATTCATCTCTTTGCTCAAAAGCACACTGAGGGAGACTCCTTCACCCCCTTGTACGCTGCTCACACAAGCCCCTTGGCTTTCGGACTGGTCATTTCAGTATGCCCATTTCAAAGATCTCACCCGCCAGAATGCCTGGCAACAAGCGCAGAACCCAGTGATGCCGTCCTCATTCCCCTCATTCATCCTCAAAAACAATTTAATATACAGGATAGAAAAAGAAGATGATCCCCCACAGTTAGTGGTTCTCAAGAGATTACGTGATCAAATATTTTTTGCCCAGTCACACATTCTAGCAGGTCACAGTGGGCCTGAAAAAATAATCCAGACTGTGTTGAGATATTTTTATTGGCCAGGGATATTCGCCAATGTAGATAAATACTGCAGGGTGTGTGAAATATGTCAGAAGAAGGAACCCAAAAAACCCCCTGGCGTTCCCGTACAACCTCTACCAATCATCGATAACCCCTTTGAGAGGATAAGTATGGATTTACTGGGTCCTCTCCCAAAATCGGAAAAATTATGTATCTATATACTGGTTATTTTCGATTACGCAACTCGATACCCAGAATCATTTCCCCTCTGAACACCAAGCACGAAAAAAAATCTGTGAAAAGTTACTAGAACTGTTTTCGAGGGTAGGATTTCCCACAGAGATTTTGACAGACCAGGGAACCCCCTTTGTTTCTCGTTTATTGAAACAAGTCTCTAAAACCTTGAAAATTACCCAAATAAGAAAATCGGTTTATTACCCTCAGACAGAGGGTCTGTGCAAGCGATATAACGCCACCTTCAATCTAACCATGAACAAAATTCTAACCACCGAAGGGAAAGAATGGGACATGTTGTTGCCCCTCGCCCTCTTTGTTATTAGAAGCCAGGTTTAGAGAAGCTTGGGTTGTTCTCCCTTTGAATATCTTTACGGGAGACAGCCACAAACCTTGCTAGAAATGACAAGAGAAGCGTGGGAACAAGAGAAACAAGAAGACACGCAAAACCTTCTAGAATACACCCAAAGCCTAAGAAACCGCATACAGAAACTGTGAGATTTGGCTCACGACAACCTAGAAAAAGCTCTAAGAAGCCAGCAGATGTCTTACAATAAAGGAAAGAGGTGACAACAGTTACAGGTCCATGACTGTGTGCTCCTACTCCTACCTTCCTCTATACGCCAAAAAAGGGCAGAATTGAAGGGACCATATGTAGTTGTTGAAAGGATAGGCCTCACTACTTACCAGTTACGCCTTTCCTCAACCAAAACCTAGATATACCACATAAATCTACTAAAGAAATGGTTGGGACCCCTCCCCAAAGACACCCATTACGTTTTGTCTGACTCAAAACCCATTGCTTCAACATTGAATAAATTGCCCATAAACGAACATCTAACAGAGGAACAAAAAGTGTCTCTTCAGACCCTCTTAGAGTCCTTCTCCTCCATCTTTTCCGACCTCCTGGGAAAAACAACAATACTCAAGCATGTAATTGTTACCCCACCAAATAAAGTAATAAAACAATGCCCCTACAGAATACCAGGCGTTAGGCGGGACGCAGTTCCGGCCGAAATAGAGAGCATGTTACAACTAGGAGTCATAAAACCTTCCAGCAGTAACTGGTCTCCCCCATTGTCATAGTTCTGAAACCTGATGGTTCCATTCGTTTTTGTATATACTTCTGAGCAGTCAATGCCATCTCGAAATTTGACTCGTCAGCACGCCACGGCCCCGGAGGGACTTTGCTCTTCCAGGAGCCTGGGAGTCTACGGGGCTTTTGGAAAAGGGGCTGAGTCAGAGAGGGACGGGCGGGGAGGCGGAGGGGTGAAAGGGACCCAGGGAAAAGGAAATAAGTGAGACGGAAAAGAAAGACAAAAGCAGAAATCATTCGCTACTATTTTTCTTTTGGTTACTCCAACCTCTACCCCCTCCCTTCACATTTATGCATAGCTATTATGTATCCCTCACATCCTCCCTTGACTAAACCATAAAGCAAAAACACTTACCTGAGTATTTTCCTTCTGTCCGAGGGACGACGGCGGCCGAGGCTCACCTAAGGGACTGAAGTGGAAGACCCTAAGGGAAAGAAGAATACAAAAGAGACAATCAATCATTGTGATTTCCTGTAATACTAATAAAAAGTGCACACCGAGAAATTCTTCAATGCAGTGAGCCCCTTCTTGACCGACTCTTCTACAATGGGGAGCTACAAACTCTCCCTCCAGGGAATGGGAGACAGAGACACACACACACATACACGCACGCACACACACACACACACACACACAGGAAAGCATCGTAGGGAAACGCCTGATACAGTTTTTATATGCTGGCATATGTACTTTGTTTTAGAAAGATGGTGGAACTATTTATTTTGTTCAATGTGCTTATACTGCTATTTACTTTTATCACCTCTTTCTTCACCGGAAGAACCCAGAGAGTCCGCCTCCCCCTTTCCGATCAAAAGCCACCACGATCACCTGCGGCGTACCCCAAGGATCATCCCTCAGCCCTACCCTTTTCAATATCTACATGGCACCGCTCGCCAACATCATTCGAGCACACCACCTCAACATCATCTCGTACACCGACGATACCCAGCAGATCCTCTCCCTCACCAGGGACCTGGCCACCACCAAATCCAACCTCCAAAAGGGAATGAAGGCTGTTGCAGACTTGATGAAGACTAGCCGGCTGAAACTGAACTCGGACAAGACAGGAGGTCCTCATCCTCAGATCCACCCGCTCCGCATGGGACGACTCCTGGTGGCCGGCTATGCTGGGAGCTGCCCTGATACCCACCAACATCACATGCAACCTGGAGTTCATTGTGGACTCCGCGCTCTCTATGGCCCAGCAAGTTAATGCTGTTTCCTCTTCCTGCTTCAACACCCTCCGCATGCTCTGAAAGATCTACAGATGGATCCCCACCAAAACCAGAAGGACGGTCACCCAAGCAATCGTCAGCAGCAAGCTGGACTATGGCAACGCCCTCTACGCAGGAACCACGGCCACACTCCAGAAGAGACTCCATTGCCTACAAAACGCCTCAGCACGCCTCATCATCGGACTCCCTCGCAACAGCCACATCACCACCCACCTGAGAAACCTGCACTGGCTCCCGGTCAACAAGAGGATCACCTTCAAGCTCTTCAGCCACTGTACAGCAGCACTCTGCAGCACCACTGTACAGCAGCACTCTGCAGCACCACTGTACAGCACCACTCTGCAGCACCACTGTACAGCAGCACTCTGCAGCACCAATGTAAACCACCACTCTGCAGCACCACTGTACAGCAGCACTCTGAAGCACCACTGTACAGCAGCACTCTGCAGCACCACTGTACAGCACCACTCTGCAGCACCACTCTGCAGCACCACTCAACAGTACCCCTAAACAACACCAATATAAACCACCACTCTGTAGCACCCCTCTGTAGCACCCCTCTGCAGCACCACTGTACAGTACCACTGTACAGCACCACTGTACAGCACCACTCTGCAGTACCACTCTGCAGCACCACTCAACAGTACCCCTAAACAACACCAATATAAACCACCACTCTGTAGCACCCCTCTGCAGCACCCCTCTGCAGCACCACTGTACAGTACCACTGTACAGCACCACTCTGCAGCACCACTCTGCAGCACCACTCAACAGTACCCCTAAACAACACCAATATAAACCACCACTCTGTAGCACCCCTCTGCAGCACCACTGTACAGTACCACTGTACAGCACCACACTACAGCACCACTCTACAGCACCCCTGTGGTTGTGTGTGGTTGTGGTTGTGTGTGGTTTGTGGTTGTGTGTGTGTGTGGTTGTGTGTGTATTTGTGGTTGTGTGTGTGGGTGTGGTTGTGTGTGGTTGTATGTGTGGTTATGTGTGGGTGTGTGTGGTTGAGTGTGGTTGTGTGTGGATGTGGTTGTGTGTGGTTGTGTGTGGTGTGTGTGTATTTGTTGTTCTGTGTGTGGGTGTGGTTGTGGGTGTAGTTGTGTGTGTGGTTGTGTGTGTGGTTGTGTGTGGGTGTGGTTGTGTGTGTGTGTGATTGTGTGTGGTTGTGTGTGTGTTTGTGTGTGTGTGTGGTTGTGGGTGTGTGGTTGTGGGTGTGGTTGTATGTGGTTGTGATTGTGTAAGGTTGTGTGTGCGGTTGTGTGTGGATGTGGTTGTGTGTGTGGTTGTTTGTGTGGTTGTGTGTGTGGTTGTGTGGTTGGGGGTGTGGTTGTGTGTGTGTGAGTGTGGTTGTGTGTGTGTGGTTATGTAAGGCTGTGGGTGTGGTTGTGGGTGTGGTTGTGTGGTTGTGTGTGTGTGTGTGGTTGTGTGTGTGTGGTTGTCGTTGTGTAAGGTTGTGGGTGTGCTTGTGTGTGGGTATGGTTGTGTGTGTGGTTATGGGTGTGGTTGTGTGTGGGTATGGTTGTGTGTGTGGGTGTGGTTATGGGTATGGTTGTTTGTGTGTGAGTGTGGTTATGTGTGTGAGTGTGGTTGGGTGTGTGAGTGTGTGTGTGGGGTTGTGTGTGGTTGTGTGTGGTTGTGGGTGTGGTTGTGGGTGTGTGTGGTTGTGTGTTTGTGTGGCTGTGTGTGTGGGTATGTGGGTGTGTGTGTTGTGTGTTTATGTGTTGGTTGTGATGAAAGGCTAGGCAGGGAAGGGGGTTTGAACAGAGGAGGAGGGCAGCGTGGGAGGTGGTGGAGGAGTGTGCTGTAAGGTTTACTGAGCCATGAAAGAAAGGAACAAGCAACTTAATGACCCGTGACTGAGGAGACAGATGGCGGCTGCAGCGTGTGCATGCCCGCATGAACGCAAGGCTGTAGCCAGTCTGTAGCATTTTCAAAACTCACTTACTAAAGTCTCTCCAAGCAGTGCATGCGCGCTGACTCAGCGAGACCTAAAAGCACACTGACATTTTTAATTGGTGAGGAAAAAAAGATTTTTAGGGTTGTGGGTGTGTGTTTGTGTGTGTAGTTGTGTGTGTGGTTGTGTGTGTGGTTGCGGTTGTGTAAGGTTGTGGGTGTGGTTGTGTGTGGTTGTGGTTGTGTGTGTGGTTGTGGTTGTGTAAGGTTGTGGGTGTGGTTGTGTGTGTGGTTGTGGGTGTGGTTGTGTGTGTGTGGTTGTGTGTGTGGTTGTGGTTGTGTGAGGTTGTAGGATTGGTTGTGTGTGTATGGCTGTGTGTGTGGTTGTGTGTGTGTGTGGTTGTGTGTGTGTTGTGTGTTTATGCGTTGGTCGTGAGGTAAGGCTAGGCAGGGAAGGGGGTTGCTACAGACCTTCTGTCGCAGCAGCAGGGGATGGTCCTCTATCCGAACCTGTCCAGCCTCCACCTACATGCGTGGAGATTGAGCAGCGGCAGTTGATGCCATTTGACTTGCCTCCTGAAGTCTGTGATGTCATTCTGGCAGCCAGGCATCTCTCCACAAAAACGGTATACGCCTGCAGGTGGAACAAATTTGTGGCATGGTCAACAGCAAAGGCTGTGGATCCCCTTTCCGCCCTTCTTTCTGAGGTTCTCCTTTTTCTTCTTCCCTGACCCAGCAGGGCTCTACTCTGGGCACCATCAAGGGATATCTTTCAGCTTTTTCAGCCTTCTTGAGGCTTCCTGATCAGCCTTCTCTCTTTAAGTCCCCCGTTGTAAGTAGGTTCTTTGAAAGGCATTACTAACATGTTTCCTCCTGTTCCTTTCGTAATGCCTCAGTGGGACTTGAATCTGGTATTAACCTATCTGATGTGTGCTCCGTTTGAGCCACCCATCAACTGTCCTCTTCGTCTTCGGACTCTCAAAACTGCTTTCCTGGTTGCCATCACCTCTGCCAGAAGAGTGAGTGTGCTCCAGGCTCTTTCCTCGAAGCCTCCTTTCCTCTCCATCCATCTGGACAAAGTTGTTCTGAGGACTCGTCCTTCTTTTCTGCCCAAGGTGGTTACTGCCTTTCATATCGCACAGACCATTACCTTGCCCACCTTCTTTCCGCCTCCGCATCCTTCGAAAGAGGAAGAGAGACTCCACCGTCTGGACCCAAAACGTGCGCTTTCTTTTTACCTGAACCACACACAACAGTTCCGGGTGGACAACCAACTTTTTGTTGGCTAAGTGGGCATTAAGAAGGGACGGGCGTGCACAAACGGACCATCTCTCAGTGGGTTGTCTTGTGCATCAAAGTCTTTTATTCCTTCTCCAGCTTCCTCAGTTTCTGTTCCGGTTTCTGGTTCATTAACTATTCCATTTGCACTGCCTCGAGAATCTTGAGAGTGTTGGATTTCAAGAACATTATATCTTTAGGCAGGCTCACTGATGGGTCTGGGCCTAAATCCATTTTTTTTGCTCACCATGCCATTGCAGTTTGGACCCAGCCATATGCAAATCAATCTTGACCCTGCACCCAATTGGAACAGTCCAGCTCGAACTGCCAGGCCAGGTCCTCTCTGAACTGGAAACAAGCATCCTAGGACCGGTTTCGGGCTTTCAGGCCTCATCAGCCAGGATAACTTGACTCTAGTGGCATGGATAGTGTGGGACCCACGTCTGGGCATACCTGGCCCACACGAGGTGACCAAAGCAAAACAAGCCTTGGCATAGCCAATAGGTCTCGCTTTTTGGATCTTATAACTATTTAGTTATGCAGCACAATATCCTTGGTGCAACAGCATCAAGGTCCCAAAGGCGAGACCTATTGGCTATGACAATGTTTGTTAATGTATGTTGAATATCTAATTAACTGTAGTACAATGTAAACAAGCATTGGTAAATGCATTAGGTTTCTCGTATCTGATTAGTAATTTAAAAAAAAAGTTTTAGCTTGGTGAGCAGTTCTGCAATATAATTTAAAGGAACTTTGAAAAAGCGTTATGACTTGTTTGAGAAAGGCAAATAATGAAAGGTAACGTGTGCAGTGCTATGCAGGGAAGAAGACTAGTTATCAGCGGTGTAAGTTGCAAAGAAGAGAACACGAGCAGAAGAATGTGAAAGTGCTAAGTGTCTGTATGTCTTGTGTGATGTAATTCATTTCTGGCAGGCTTCACTTTCCCAGAACATTGAGAGTGCACAATGGCGCTGCGGGGACTGTACGGATCCGATTTGAATGCACTTTCTTTTCTTAAGTCACAAATGTATGAAACAGTTCAGAGTCTGGAAAGCACTATACAGCCCATTGCCCTGAATGTTTACCCTCAGTGTCCTGAATATGCACCCATGCTAGTTAGTCACCCTAGTTGCATCAGATCAAAAATCAACGACTATGGCTACATTGTTTAGAATATTGAAAATGCTTCACGTCTGAAATGATGAAACTGTGAAAGTACTATAAGGAGTCTCTTTGAATTGACCAATAGTGAAGGGTGGTCCTGCAAGATAGAGACCCGTCTCAGCACCAGCTTTTAAAAAGGACTCGTCCCACTTTAAGCCCTGCGTATGACAATATGAAAGAAGCCTGTGAACAGATACAAATACTATTCCTCTGTAGAAAGTGCGCATGTTTACCTGCTAATAAACACAAAGCATCATTTCTGAAATTATGAGACTGTGAAAGAATTATAAGGAGTCTCTTTGAATTGACATACATAGTGAAGGGCGGTCCTGCTAGAGAGAGACCGGTCCTACTTAAATCTTTGCGTATGACACTATGAAAGAAGCCTGTGAACAGATACAAATACTATTCCTCTGTAGAAAGTACACATGTTTACCTGCTAATAAACACAAAGCATCATTTCTTCACGGCGCTTACATCAAATGAAATGAGTGCAGGCCCTGAATCTCTGCTTTAAACCCATCGACTTGTAACCTTGTGATGCACACTGTGGCTGCAGAGCATCCTTTCTGCACCCGGTTGAGCTCACGGCCACAAATGCTGCAATCCTATTATTAATAACCCTCCTCACCAGAGGCTCCTGCGGCCTCTGTTGTCTTGTGCAAGTGTCTCCAAGCGCTTTCTGGTTTGAATCAAACCTTTGCCTCCTCGGACACCTCTGACATCAGTCTCTCTTCGGTGGTTTTTGTTATTCCGGGTTAAGCGCAGCTGATTCAGGGCTTGACCCCATCTACGCGCGTGAACAAACAAGGCGTCTCACGGCTGTGCACGCGCAGCACCGCGGGTCACAGCTGTGCACGTGCGGGCGAAGACACTACTTCCTATCGCCGAGATAGGACCTTGCACGGAATGCAGCCTGTGCCCTGTGAACTGCCCTGGACAGATATCTCATTTTCAGTGCGCCTGCGCAGAGGAAAGACACTTGCCCCCCCCCTCCACAAAGAGGAGCCAACCCGAGGACCTTTGCACATAAATCTCAGCGTGTGCTGTGGCGCGAGGCGCCTCGTGCTCCGTGGCGGGAGGCAGTGCCTGTCCTCAGCGCATGCGCAGTTAACCCCGCGATCATGGTTCAGTCCTGGCCTCAGTCTCAGCAGGGCCGGAGTAGAACATCCGAGCACAGCAGGGAGCACAGGCCCTGTATGAAACCCCAGGTGAGGTCATGACCCACAGCAGGGAGCACAGACCCCGTATGAAACCCCAGGTGAGGACATGAGATACAAAGATTGTCTGGTGCTGGGAGGGTCTCGAGCCTGCTATACAGGATTCATGTTTGTTGTTGTTGTCTGCATCGATCGAAGATTATTTTGTATCAACAATGCTAATTGGCCCTCATTGATGGAGTTGGGTCACTCTTTTGAAGGCCTCAGCAAACATTGACATTTTTTTCTCCTGAAAAGTCTGTGTGATGAGAAGATCGACTTGAATTCCGTTTTTGGCTTTCACCAGAGTAAAGGGGGGCAGTCACGTCAATTGAAAGTGAAAGAACACACTCCCAGGAAGCACCGACTGCGCCTCATTGCACCTAGGCTGGGCGTGTACAGCATCATCTGATAAGGCTAAAACTCCCCCAAATATGTCTCAACCTCACTAGGGCCTCAGTAACCAGGTAGCGGTCGGCCAATGCCCATCAGGTAAACAAGCATTGGCATAGCCAGTAGGTCTCGCCTTTGGGACCTTATAAGTGTTTAGTTATCCAGCACAATATCCTTGGTGCAACAACATCAACTGTTGCATGGCTAAACACTTATAAGGTCCCAAAGGCAAGACCTATTGGCTATGCCAATGCTTGTTTTCATTGGTTCCTGTTTGTGCCTTTTAGAGATGCAAGCTTCAGTTTCGTCCTTGTGCCAAACTACTTCCGCCTTTTGTTGATCTAGGTCACGGGTACTCATAAACATTTTCCCGGGGGC
Source organism: Lissotriton vulgaris (assembly GCF_964263255.1). Taxonomy (NCBI): domain Eukaryota; kingdom Metazoa; phylum Chordata; class Amphibia; order Caudata; family Salamandridae; genus Lissotriton; species Lissotriton vulgaris. The sequence continues at coordinate 68,755,405 of NC_141685.1, read as the reverse complement.
TGCAAAGGTTGGTCTATGGTGTGACCGAGGGCCGCACTGATGCCAGCGGGGGTGTAAAGCCGGGTTAGGGAAACAAAGCATGTATATCTAGTGGCTGCCTTCAAGAATGAAGGTGTTCCTAAAGTTAAAGGCCTAGTTACCTCATTTTCCTAACTGCAATTAACCTGTAAATAAGTGTTGCTGTATTTGTAAGTTTCTTTTTCATGTTAATTCTGAATCAAGTAAAAGGCAGTCCATTGCTGCTGCTCACCAGGGGTCCGCATGTAAAGACCTGGAGTGCCTTATGCGGCCCCTGGGCCGTGCTTTGAGTATCACTGATCTAGATCCTCCCGGCGACCGTCCCAGCTACATGTGTATTTCAATGTTCTTCAAAAAGGGGTCGGGGTTGAGCCGGGGCCGCTGTATCTCCTTTGTTATTGGTGGTCCCATGGGAGTAAAAGCTGCTCATTCTGCTAATCCTTCCCTAACTTTCCAGAAGTGTCAGAGCAGACAGACTCGTCAAGTCTTCAAGGAAGTGTGAGTGTGACGAGGCTGGTTTATTAATTGACCACTTAACTAATGAGTCTCCTGCCCCTCCGTCCTCACTTAAGCCACAATTTGTGACACATTTGCTATTTTAAGGCTTGTAATAACATCACTTTTGTATATTTAAGTCTATACAGATACTGAAAACAACAAACCACAAGTACGAAAATGCAGAGTACAGGTGGCACGAGCCCTAAACAAAACAAAAAATAGGTTTTAGAGGGGCAGGGTTTGCAAAGTAGCATAGGCAGTGTGCAGTAAAGTCAGAGAGGAACATTGCAAGTTTATTATACCTCTCTTTAATGGTAATGAACCATGATTCACGTATTATAAGCACGCACATGAGCAGTGTATGCTCTCATGCACATAAATAAAGAAGGCTTAAATGTATTTTGGTACAACAATGTGGGAGAGTTTTAATGAAACGTGGGGGAATATGTTAACATTAACTTTTATTGGGCAGAGCAAGTTTCCAGTGGGAGAAAGCTAAAATATTGTAACGCATGATATAGAATGAATATAGTCCCCTCTGAAGCTGACTTGCATATCTATGCATTGCCCAGATATTCTATGCAGTAGTCTATTATTATTGTCCTTTTGCATGATAGCGTGCATTACAGTTAGCTTATAGATGCCACTTCTTCAGATGTTTAATTCACTAATTGTGAGCATTTTTATTTTGGTGCTCATAAATTTTCTCTATCTAGCTATTCATTTGATATTTACTTAATACGAGGCAGTTGGGGTATACCTGCTACTTGCTACCAAATGGGTGTTTGGACACACAACAAACTGGAACAAGCATTTGCAAAGCACTTTGTCTCGCATTCACGCAAGTTTGAGCTATTGGCATTGAAATGACAATGCCTTTTATTTATGTTTTGGTTTTCAAAACATAAATAAAATGCTTTGTCATTTACAATCCCAATAGCTTAAACTTGTGTAAATGCGCGACCTGTTGCTTTGCAAATGCTTGTTATCTTCCGTCTCATGGTCTTTTTAGTAACATTAGAAAACTTAAATTTGAAGCTTTTGTGTGGGCCCTTATGGCCTAGGGCGCTGTACACACAACCATACATTTCTAATTCGTTGTCAACAAAGTTTGAATTTGAATGATTCTGCCCAGGTTTAACCAAAAGCTGTCAGTTACTGAAACATTTTGCATAGTGTATTTTCCTGTCAACAAATAAACATGTGTGTGGCATAAATGCCTCGGTGCCTGCTTACTACTTTGAAGTACGATTGTCCTTATAGTAATGTCCCCAATTTAATTATATTCAAATGGCATTAGATTTATGGAATTCCCCCTTCCCACCCCACAACAGAACCAATCCTGTGGATTACCTAGATACCTGTGTGTGTGGTTTGATTGCCACAGTTGTCCTTGAGGACTCCGGTTCTGGTGTGCATTACTGGGTCAAAGGTGAAGATGGACAGATACTGTTTGGAGAAGTCGTGTCCAGCGGTAGCTTTGGCAGCGGCTATAAAGCGCTTGCGCCTCTTTGTCCCATGCTTCACTGTCATCCCACTGATTTTTCATGGAAGATTAAATCTGCCCCTGTAAGTGTATCCCGCCCCTGGGAAGCCCGTGGTATCTATTCAAAGCCATTCGCCTGTTACATTAAACCACGCAAGCTACCGGGGCAGAACCCACAGATGGCCGCCGCGGTGCGTGCGTCTGCGGCGCGGAGGCCGTGCGCACAGGACTTTTACGCGCTTGGTTTCTTGGCTGCCAGGTGTAATATTACTGGAGCACCAAGGCCGCAGGCCCTGGCTCTCATTCAGTCCATTTTTTTTGTAAAGGTATTGTTTGGGTGAGGGGTTAAGTTTCTCTTAATTTCCAACAGGAAGAGGATTTTTCTGCAGATGCGCCACTGAAAAATCTGTTAACGTTATTCATTGCATAGGAAATTATGGTGGTGGACAGGGTGGTGGTGGATGCGGTGGTGGTGGACATGGTGGTGGTGGTGGACATGGTGGTGGTGGTGGACATGGTGGTGGTGGACGTGGTGGTGGTGGACGTGGTGGTGGTGGACGTGGTGGTGGTGGACGTGGTGGTGGTGGACGTGGTGGTAATTGATGAGGTGGTGGGGGTGGACGTGGTGGTGGATGTGGTGGACATGGTGGTGGCGGATGTGAATGTGAATGTGAATAGGCTTTTATAGAGCGCACTTACACTCCAGGGAGCATCTTGGCGCTAGACATCACTGTCCCGAAAAAGAAGAAGGGGGGGATGCTGCTTAAGGTAGATCATATTCATAGATCCTGGTCTATGAATAAAGTGTAAGGTTAGATTAACGCCAAGCAGAGTGAGTCTTCGGTTTTGAACATCCATGTTTTGAGCGTTTTACGAAACAGTTTTTCGGAATGGATCAGGCGCATTTGTGGTGGGAGCTTGTTCCAGGCTTTGGCTCCAAGTACTCCGATGGATTTTCCACCTTTTGTGGTTAGTCTGAACTTGGAAACTGCGAGTAGGTTTAGGTTAGATGATCTGAGTGACCGTGAGGGAGTGTATCTTCCAAACCTTTGGGACAGGTATGTCGGTCCCGACTGGTGGTAGGCTCTGAACGTGATGAGCAGGATTTTAAATAACACTCTTTTGTGGATGGGTAACTAGTGCAGGGTTTTGAGTGCTTTTGAGGCAGATGATTTCCTGGGTAGTCTAAGCACCAGGCGGGCGGCGGCGTTTTGAACCATCTGCAACTTGTGCAGAACAGCTCTGTTTGAGCCTGCATAGATGCTATTGCAGTAGTCTAAGCGGGATGTGATGAGGGCTACTGCCACAGTCTTTCTAGCTGTTAGGGGAAGGAGGTCGAAGAACCTTCTAAGACCTTTGATGATATTGAAGCATGACCCTGCCACTGTACCTGCTTGTTGCTTAAAGGATAAGGCTTCATCAAACCTTATCCCAAGGTTGCGGGCCGACGTGATGGTGTTTGGTGGGATTTCGGCGTCTTGGGGCCACCAATTGGTGGGGGAAAAAAGGTTGTTTTGGCCGAAAGGGAGGATTTCAGTTTTACCTGAATTACATTTGAGATGGTTCGTTCGCATCCATTCAAAGGTTGCCGTCAGACAGTTTCTTAAATTTTCCTCCGCTTTGGAAGAGTTGTTATCCAGTACTAGGATGAGCTGGGTGTCGTCAGCGTAAGACATCGTGCTGATGTTAAAGGATGTGATGAGTTCAATCAGGGGGGTTATATAAAGGTTGAACAAAACCGGGCTCAGGCTTGAGCCTTGTGGTACCCCTGTTTTTATGGTTTTTTCATCCGAGCAGTAGTTTCCTAGCATGGTGACTTGACTCCTATGGCTTAGGAGGTTTTTCAGCCATTCGAGGGCGGTTCCTGCTAGCCCTGACTCTGTCAGGCGGCCTATCAACACGGGGTGTGAGACCGTGTCAAAGGCCGCCGACAGGTCGAGCAGGATCAGGACGGCCTTTTTCCCTTGGTCCAGTGCCATCTTGAGGGTCTCTACAGTATGTAGGAGGGCTGACTCCGTGGAGTGTTTGGCCCTAAAACCAGCCTGGTTAGGATGAAATAGGTGGTTTTCCTCTAGATGTTTAGTCAACTGTTTATTTACTGCAGCTTCGGTCAGTTTGAACAGTAGTGGGAGCAACGAGATGGGGCGAAGGTTGGAGAGCGTAGTGGGGTCAGGTAGGGGCTTTTTCTGCAGAGGTTTGACTGCAGCGAGCTTCCATTCAGCCGGAATGGATGCAGTGGCAAAAGAGGAGTTTATGATGGAGTTTATGGCTGGATTTACCGTGTCCACCAGAGTGTGGAGCAGCATTGGGGGGCATGGGTCAAACGGGGAGCCTGATTTACTGGAGAGGATTGCTTGTCGGGATTCGTCGAGACTGATGTGAGTAAAATTTTTCAGCTGGGGTTTGTTGTCACTTGGTCGCGTTTCGTCATAGGGGGGGGGTTCAGGAGGGTCAGGGAAGTCTGTGGTAAGTTTAAGTATTTTCTGTTCGAAATAGTCAGCTATGTCGTTACAGAGAGCCAGTGAGGGTGGTATTTCTTGCCTGAGGATTCTGGGGTTCATAAACTCGTCAACAATTTTAAAGATCTGTTTCTGATTATTGTTGGACCGATTAATTCTTTGAAGAAAATGGTCTTTTTTGGCGTTTTTTATCATAGAGTGATATAGTTTCCTAGCGATTTTATAGGCAAGAGCTTCCTTTGGATCATAGTTTTGACGCCATTTCTTTTCGAGAGCTCTGATCTCTGTACGTTTGGCTTTTAGCTCGGGGGAGAACCAGGGTGCAGATTTTCTATTCTCTATTCTATTCTATTCTATGTAGTGAGGATGGATATGGCGGTTGTGGACGTGGTGGTAATTGACGAGGTGGTGGTGGTGGATGTGGTGGACATGGTGGTGGCGGATGTAGTGAGGATGGATATGGCGGTGGTGGATGTGGTGGTGGTGGATGTGGTGGTGGATGTAGTGGTGGATGTAGTGGTGGATGTGATATTGTTAGTGGATGTGGTTGTGGTGGACATGGTCGTGGTGGACGTGGTGGTGGTGGACATGGTGGTGGTGGTGGACATGATGGTGGTGGATGTGGTGGACATGGTGGTGGTGGACGTGATGGTGGTAGATGTGATGGTGGTGGTGGACGCCGTAGTGGTGGACGTGGTGGAAGCAGTGGTGGTGGACATAGTGGTGGTGGACGTGGTGGTGGACATGGTGGTGGTGGACGTGGTAGTGGTGGATGTGGTGGTGGTGGATGTGATGGTGGTGGACGTGGTGGTGGTGGATGTGGTAGTAGTGGACGTGGTGGTGGTGGACGTGGTGGTGGACATGGTGGTGGTAGTGGATGTGATGGTGGTGGACGTGGTGGTGGTGGATGTGGTGGTGGTGGACGTGGTGGTGGTGGAGGTGGGTGTGGTGTTGGTGACCATGGTGGTGGTGAACGTGGTGGATGTGGTGGTGGCGCACGTGGTGGTGGTGGTGGACATGGTGGTGGTGGATGTGAAGGTGGTGGTGGACGGGGTGGTGGTGGACGTGGTAGTGGTGGACGTGGTGGTGGACGTGGTGTTGGTGGATGTGGTGGTGGTGGACGTAGTGGTGGTGGATGTGGTGGTGTTGGTGGTGAACATGGTAGTGGTGGATGTAGTGGTGGAGGACATGGATGTGGTGGTGGTGGACGTGGTGGTGGTGGACGTGATGATGGTTGACATGGTGGTGGTGGACGTGGTGGACATGGCGGTGGTGGACTTGGTGGTGGTGGTAGTGGTGGTGGTGATGGGTGTGGGGGTGGTGGACATGGTGGTGGTGGAGGGTGGTGGTAGTGAACGTGGTGGACATGGTGGTGGTGGATGTAGTGGTGGTAGATGTGGTGGTGGACATGGTAGTGGTGGACATGGTGGTGGTGGATGTGGTGGACATGGTGGTGGTGGATGTGGTGGACATGGTGGTGGTGGACGCAGTGGTGGTGGATGTGGTGGTGGTGGAGGAGGTGGTGGTCATGGTGATGGTGGACGTGGTGGTGGATGTGGTGGACATTGTGGTGGTGGATGTGGTGGTGGTGGATGTGGTGGTGAATGTGGTGGTGGACGTGGTGGTGATGGACGCGGTGGTGTTGGACACAGTGGTGAGGACGTGGTGGTGGTGGACGCGGTGGTGGATGTGGGGGTGGTGCACCTGATGGTGGTGGTGGTGGTGGTGGTAGTGGTGATGGTGGTGGACGTGATGGTGGTGGAGGTGGAGGGTGGTGGTGATGGACACGGTGGGGGTGGACATGGTGGATGTAGTGGATGTGTTGGTGGGTGTGGTGGTGGTGGACGTGGTGGTGGACAGGGTGGACATGGTGGTTGTGGACGTGGTGGTGATGGAGGTGGTGATGGTGGTGGACATGGTGGTGAATGTGGTGGACATGGTGGTGGTGGACATGGTGGTGGTGAATGTGGTGGTGGTGGTGGTGGACGTGGTGTTGGTGGATGTGGTGGTGGATGTGGTGGTGTTGAACGTGGTGGACATAGTGGTGGGTGACGTGTTAGTGGTGGACATGGTGGTGGTGGGGGTGCTGGTGGACATGGTGGTGCTGGTGGACGTGGTGGTGGTGGATGTGATGGTGGTGGGTGTGGTGGTAGTGGTGGTGGTGGTAGTGGTAGTAGATGTGGTGTTGGTGGATGTGGTGGCGGTGGTCGACGTGGTGGAGGACATGGTGGTGGATGTGGTGGTGATGGTTGACATGCTAATGGTGGACATGGTGGGGGTTGTGGTGGACATGGTGGTGGTGGTGGTGGTGGACATGGTGGTGGTTGTGGATGTGGTGGTGGAAATGGTGGTGGATGTGATGATGGACGTGGTGGTGGACGTGGTGGTGGATGTGGTGGTGGATGTGGTGGTGGTGGACGTGGTGGTGGACAGGGTGGACATGGTGGTTGTGGACGTGGTGGTGATGGAGGTGGTGATGGTGGTGGACATGGTGGTGGTGGACGTGGTGGTGGTGGTGGACGTGGTGGTGGTGGGGGATGTGGTGGTGGACGTGGTGGTGGTGAACGTGGTGGACATGGTGGTGGGTGACGTGTTAGTGGTGGGCGTGGTGGTGGTGGGGGTGCTGGTGGACATGGTGGTGGTGGTGGTGCTGGCGGACGTGGTGGTGGTGGATGTGATGGTGGTAGTATTTGTGGTGGTAGTGGTGGTGGTGGTAGTGGTAGTAGATGTGGTGTTGGTGGATGTGGTGGCAGTGGTCGACGTGGTGGAGGACATGGTGGTGGTGGTGGATGTGGTGGTGATAGTTGACATGCTAATGGTGGACATGATGGGGGTGGTGGTGGACATGGTGGTGGTGGTGGACATGGTGGTGGTTGTGGATGTGTTGGTGGAAATGGTGGTGGATGTGGTGATGGACGTGGTGGTGGACGTGGTGGTGGATGTGGTGGTGGTGGATGTGCTGGTGGTGGACGTGCTAGTGGTGGATGTGGGGGTGGTGGTGGACATGGTGGTTGTGGTTTACGGTGGTGGTAGTGGTGGTGGACGTGGTGGTGATGGACGTGGTGGTGGTGGACATGGTGGTGGATGTGGTAGTGGTGAACGTGGTGGTGGTAGACATGACACAATTGGTGGATGTGGCACGATTGACACGATTGGCCACCTCACTTTGGCACTAGCAACAAGGGACAGAGGCTGGACCTGGCAGCTATTTTACCTTTCGAAAAAGAGGGGAAAAGGAGACAAAAGTTTGGCTGAGGGGGACATTATTTCGCAATAAAATAACAGTTATTTCAAAATGCAAACAAACTTTGCCAAGGCAAGGGAAACAATGACATTGCAAGCTTTTCAAAGGACACAAATAAGGAGCTTTCCATCACCCCACCAGTATAAACAAGCCAAGCCACGAAAGCGAAAGTTAAAGTGATCGGACGGAGGCAGAAAGGAAAGCTATTTAATGACCCGTGACCGAGGAGACAGATGGCTGTTCTGTGCGTGCATGCGCACGTGCACTCAAGCTTGTAGCCAGCCATGAAATCCTGGGAAGCACTTTCGAGATGCCCTTTACTATAAGTCAAGCAAACAGCGCATGTGCTGTTCTAGGCTCGACCTAAAAATGAAATGTGATGTGTTTTCACTAGAATAATTAGGCTGATTGTTGGTGTCTCATCAGTTGGTGATTTTTAGGTCTTGCCTAGGCAGCGTACATGCGCTGTCTCTCCAAGACATCTAATAATCTATATGCTTGGGGATACTCCGCCTATTGAGGGATAATTTCTCCCCGCTTGCCATTAGTTAACTTTCCCTTTTTAGGTCTTGCCTGAGCCAGCGCATGCGCTGCTCTGTGAGACATTTTGTTAGGGCTTTTAAAAGTGCTGCCACACCACGGCACGGCCTAGCGCTTGCGTTCAGGCGCGCAGCCACCAGCTTTCAGCGCCCTGGCCTCTCCTTCTTTTGTGCGCAACACTCGCGTGTTTTTTTTTGCACGTGTGCGCGCACAACTCCCGGGCTTGTTGCTTGCGCTTCTTGTTTTATTTATAATGTTGGTATGTGCTGTACTTAACATGCCTCCTGACGAGATCCCTGGCACTTAAGTTTTTAACAAATTATTCAATGGGTGTAATATCTTTTCACAAGCCCTATCACCACCCACTGCACGCGTGTACATGTAGCACAGAGTTCCCGGGAGCTATAATTACACCCTGAAGTCAAAATCCTTTCGATCTATCAATTTTGCGAGTGGACGATCCCATCCCACGCGGTGGTAACTCTGTGTGCAGCCAGTATTTCGTGTGGGACTGGCCATTCAGCGTTACTTGCATCTCGGAGTGTGCCAGATATTTACTACCAGATTTAACAGGATATGCTTCACCTCCTCTGCACCCCGGACAGGCCTTGCATCCTTTGCTCCCCCTGGAGAAGGCATCTCCCCTGCACCCCACAGGACAGGCCTCACCTCTTCTGCACCCCTGGACAGGCTTCACCTCCCCTGCACCCCTGGACAGACCTATCCTCCTCTGCATCCCTGGACAGGCCTCTCCTCCTCTGCACCTCTGGACGGGCCTCACCTCCTCTGCACTCATGGACAGGCCTCACCTGCACCTAACCCCATGGACAGGACATGCTTCATCTCCTCTGAACCCCGGACAGTCATCGCCTCCTCTGCTCCACCTGGACAGGCATCTGCCCTGCACCCCTCAGGCCAGGCCTCACCTCCTCTGCACCCCTGGACAAGCTTCACCTCCCCTGCACCCCTGGACACACCTCTCCTACTCTACACCTCTGGATAGGCCTCTCCTCCTCTGCCCCCTGGACAGGCCTCTCCTCCTCTGCACCGCCACGGAACAGGCCTCACCTCTTCTGCACCAGCTTCGCAGGCCTCATCACCTCTGCACCCAAGGACAGGCCTCACCTCCTCTCCTCCCCCTGGGGAGGCATCACCTCCTCTGCACCTCTTGACATGCGTCTTTGCAACCCCCCCTGAAAAGGACATGCCTCACCTCCTTTGCACCCTTTGACAAGTCTCACCTCCTCTACCCCCCTGGAAGGCCTCTCCTCCTCTGCACCCCTGGACAGGCCTCACCTCCTCTGCACCCCTGGACAGGCCTCTCCTCCTCTGCACCCCTGGACAGGCCTCTTCTCTGCACCCCCTGGACAGGCGTCACCTCCTCTGCTCTCCTGGACAGGCCTCACCTCCTCTGCTCCTCTGGACAGGCCTCTCCTCCTCTGGACAGACCTCACCTCTTCTGCACCCCTGGACAGGCCTCACCCCCTGTGCTCCCCTGGACAGACATAACCTCCTCTATACACCTGGACAGGTCTCACCTCCTCTGCACCCCTGGACAGGCCTCTCCTCCTCTGCACCCCTGGACAGGCCTCACTTCCTCTGCACCCCTGGACAGGCCTCACCTCCTCTATACCCCTGGACAGGCCTCACCTCCTCTATACCCCTGGGCAGGCCTCACCTCCTTTGCACCCCCTGGACAGGCCTCACCTCCTCTGCACCCCTGGACAGGCCCCTCATCCTCTGCACCCCTGGACAGGCCTCACTCTCCCCCTGCACCCCTGGACAGGCCTCACCTCCTCTGCACCCCTCTGGATATGCCTCACCTCCTCAGCACCCCTGGACAGACCCCTCCTCCTCTGCACCCCTGGACAGGCCCCTCCTCCTCTGCACCGCTGAACAGGCCTCACTCCCCAGCCTGCACCCATGGACAGGCCTCTCCTCCTCTACACCCCTGGACAGGACTCTCCTCCTCTGCACCCCCTGGACAGGCCTCACTTCCTCTGACCCCGGGACAGGCCCCTCCTCCTCTGCACCCCTGGACAGGCCTCACTCCCCCCCTGCATCCCTGGATATGCCTCACCTCCTCTGTACCCCTGGACAGGCCTCTCCTCCTCTGCACCCCTGGACAGGCCTCACCTCCTCTGACCCCTGGACAGGCCTCACCTCCTCTGCACCCCTGGACAGGCCTTACCTTGTCTGCACCCCTGGACAGGCCCCTACTCCTCTGCACCCCTGGACAGGCCTCACTCCCCCGCCTGCACCCATGGACAGGCCTCACCTCCTCTGCACCCCTCTGGATATGCCTCACCTCCTCTGCACCCCTGGACAGGCCTCACCTCCTCTGCACCCCCTGGACAGGCCCCTCCTCCTCTGCACCCCTGGACAGGCCTCACTCCCCTCCTGCAACCCTGGACAGGCCTCACCTCCTCTGCACCCCTCTGGATATGCTTCACCTCCTCTGCACCCCTGGACAGGCCTCACCACCTCTGCATCCCTGGACAGGCCTCGCCACCTCTGCACCCCTAGACAGGCCTCACTCCCCCCCTCCCCCCCCCACCCCCCGGACCACTGGACAGGCCTCACCTCCACTCAGGCTCAGCAGGAGGAAGATCCATGTATTAATAAATTGCAGCCAAGTAAGTTAGAAGCTCTCCTACCTGAGCAGAAACCTATCAAGGCTCTCTCCTCCTCCTGGGGGGCAGATCGGGTTCTGAGGGGGGCAGGGGCAGATCTGGGGTCTGTGAGGGTCTGAAGATGAAGGTATCTGCCCACCAGACAGGGCTCCTTCCTCCTCTGCAGCAGGCTGGACACACCAGGAGAGACAGGAAGTGATGTCACCAATGCTGCTGGTGCTGTCTCTGCCACCGCTGACCCGGAAGAAGAAACCGTTCTCCCTTTCATACAACATGCAGCTTACTGGGCTTCATCAGCAGGCGAGGGGCGCTCTCTGGTGGTCGCTAACGGAACCACCGCCTCCGGACTCACACAAAAAAGCATTGGTGCCTGTAAAGACCTGGGATTTCAGATGCACAGATGTGAATGTTTTTAAGGGTCAGACAGTCCAAGTACAGGGCCTCACACTTTTCTGCTGTAAAAAAGTATTTATAGCTTCTCTTCAGATGAGCATCTTCCAAACACTGACGTAAAGGACTTAAGAGTATTTACAGAAAGGTGACAACTGGAAGTGGCAGTCTGTATTTCAATGAATATATCTGTATTTCAAAGAATATATCAGAATATCAGTCAGTTTTCCAATTAAACTGGGCAGCCTATTTATTCTTTTAAATAATTTATTTGCAGTTTTTCCAATCCACAACGTCCTAGATAGCAAAGTAAACAGAGGTAAATACCATGGAGTTTTAAACACCACAGGGTGAGGCACACATTGCCAAACTCCTCCACTGAGTCATGGCAGCTCCGGGGGAGAGGGAGGGACGACCGGGGAGGGTGAATGGACTAAACCCAACAAACGGCCCGGGAAGCCCCGTTCTTCATCCCTGCAAGAAAGTGATATAAAATACCCCGCCTTTCAAAGGAGACTTCAGGGTCGAGGACTGGGGGTTTCTTTATAAAGTGGGAAGATTCGTAGGTTTAGCGGGCGGTTATTATGCATAATAAAAAGTTGAGAGAACCTTGAACTTGGGAGGAGGGATGGGTCGGGGAGGGGGGGGCCAGAGGCTTGTCTGAAACTAACACCATGATCATTCTGTTGGAGTAACATATTCAGGTAAATAACTATAAAATATAACGCACGTTAGATTAAAAATAAATGTACGTTAATCAGGGAAATGCACTGTTTTATACGATGTAATTATCAAAAAAGGACTAGCTAGGTTGTGTTTACAAAGGGAGACTCAGTACGTATGATGGCAAACCATTTGGTTTGGTTGTTAAGCCCTCACCCACCGACCTAGTCGGTGGCATGCTTCATCATCGGGCCCACCACAGTGACGCCGAATGCGTCCCGGGTGTGCTTCGACTCCAGATTACTGAGGAGCTGGTATACTTCTCTGAGTGTGCTGTGAGGGGGTGTATAGGAAAGTGATTTAAAAGCTATGCTGTAGGTCCCAGTGCCCGAGGGTATATAGAACTTTAATAGCTGGGCCCACGCTAGCGTATAAAAAGGCAAGCGGACGCGGTGGAGCGAATTATGAACTTCCGCATCCTATGTGGTCGACATGTTTCAGCCAGGCCTTTTCTTGTTATAAAACTGGCTTTCCTCAGGACCAATGAGAGTGTGGGTGAAAAAATAATTAATATTAAGTGAAGTGAGTTTTAAAATGTGTCGCACACGCTAAGGTGCTATACGTGTGTGGAGGGGGGTTCCCTCCGCTTTACTGTACACAGAACATAGAGGACGAAGACAGACGTACATGGTAAAGTCGGGTAAGTATATTATACCAAAAACACAACGCACTGCCGGCAAGTTTAAGGTGTGTGAACGACCTCTACCGGCGGGATTTTAAAACGTGGCCATGAAATTGTATGGTGGCAGTGAGATATAAGGCGTTTCTAAGCGGAGTGAGAGTGGTGGACTAAACAGCGGAAGATAGTCAATGAGTGAGAATCAAGCATAGGTAATTCTGTTTCCTCACACATGCTATTTGCTGTTAAAGCCTCAAGGGTCACCAGGCAGGGAAGAGCGGACCCTAAAAGTTTTAGGGAGGCAGGGATTAGAACCTGTTGGGAGAGAAGGTAGCTTACCTATTTCGACGTGAAGGGTGTGTCTCAGTACTTACGAGATTACCGGCCTCCGTGCTCCATAAACCTATAGTCCTGCTGCGGTGTCCCGAGTGAGTGGAGATCAGGAGCATTCTGATATTTATACTCGTCCAGGAAGGGCGGTACCTGCAGAGGGGTGGAGCAAGGGGCGTAACTGCGCATGTAGAGTGATCAGTGTCAAGTGCTCATGGGCTACGCATGCGCAGAAGTGTATGATTGTTTACATTTGGAAAGAGTAGCACAGAGGGACTACAGAAAGGGACAGGGCCACGAGTCCAGACGGGAACAGGGCTCAGCAATTCAATGAATTCCATGGTATGGAATCATTAAGTCCAGTCAAGTGGGTGGAAAGGCGGTAAATCCACCATTGTTCTCTTGTGTGAAGAGTTCTCTCATCGCAGTTGTCGAATTTTTCGATGACTGTCCACGTGAAATCATTAGGAGTGTGGTTGTGCGACAGGAAATGTTCTGTTAATTTACTGATATTCTTGCCACACCTCATGGTGCTCCTGTGTTCGGTCATTCTTGTCCTTACTTTTCTGGTCGTCATCCCGACGTATCTTAAGCCACAATGACATGTTATTAAGTACACCAAGTTAGCAGAATTGCAATTGGTGAACTGCCGTTGCGTCCAAACTTTGCCATCTTCGAGATTGAGTGTTTTGGATGGAGTGGTCAGATGGCAGACACTGCAATTGTTGCAAGGTTGATGTCCAGTTAGTTTGGGCAGCCCCCACGCGTTGAGGATAGTGTTGCCTGAGGGACGTTGGTTTATTCTGGGTCTTGTCGAGACTAACTGGTCTCTTAAGTTCTTAGCTCTCTTAAAGGCAAAGCGAGGGAGGTCCCACTTTCTGGTACCAGAATTGATTATCTTCCAGTTCTTCTTGATAATGCTAGACACCTGATTAGAAGCCGTGTTGTACGTGGTAACACAGGTCATCATAGAAGGTTCCGTTGGTTTCGGTATGGTTTCCAGGAGTGCATCCCTGTTCAGGTTGCGTGCCCTTTTACAGGTTTTAGAGATGATTCTCGTTGGATAACCACGGTCTTCCAGTTTATGGACTAAGGCTTCAGACTGTGATTTGTAGTCTTGAATGTTACTACAGTTGCGCCTTATTCTCAAAAACTGGCCAAACGGGAGGTTTTCTCTGAGAGGCCTAGGGTGGAAACTGTCAAAGCGCAGCAAGGAGTTACGTGAGGTGGGTTTGTAGTAGGTGGTGGTGATTAAGCCATTGTTCTGTGCTTTTATGTTTAGGTCCAGGAAAGCCAATTCAGTAGGGCTGCTCGTGCATGTGAAACGCAGATAAGCATCCCGATCGTTAATCCACGTCAAGAATTGATTCAGGGTGTCTTCATTGCCCTCCCAGATAATGAAGATGTCGTCAATGTACCGACGCCAGGTGATTATGTTGGCCGAGTATGGGTTAGTGGGAGACTCGATGTGGCTACGTTCGAAGTGGTGAACGTACAGTCCGGCCACGCTCGGGGCAAAAACACTCCCCATCGAGGTTCCATTGGTCTGGAGGTAGAATTTTCCTTCATACTCGAAGTAGTTATCCTTAAGAGCCAGTGCCGCACACTCAAGAATGAATTTCCGCGGGGTGCGGTGTTGCCAAGTGGTTTCCATTAGGACATCGTGTAGTACTTGCAAAGTAGCATCCTGGGGTAAGCTTGTGTATAAGCTTTCAATATCCAGTCCAACCAGGAGTTGAGATTCGGGATTGAATGCCATATCTTTAATGACATTTAGTAGATGTTTGGTATCCTGGATGTAGGATGGTGTTTTTTGTACAAGAGGGTTGAGGAAAAAATCGCAGAAGCGTGAGAGTGGTTCGAGCAGAGATTGGATGCCCGACACTATGGGTCTCCCTGGTGGCGGATTTTTACCCTTATGTACCTTAGGTAAGGTGTAAAAATGCGGTACCCTCGCGTTCTTGGTGCAAAGATAATCGCCCTCCTGTTTGGAGATGTGTTCCGCCTCAACAGCCTCTTTGACGATTCGGTTGATTTTCAGTTGGAGTTCCTCAGTGGGGTCTTTGTTCAGGAGCTTATAGTTCCGAGTGTCACTCAATAAACGGCAGCATTCCTTGTCGTAGTCACACTTGTTCATGACCACAATCCCTCCTCCTTTATCTGCAGGTTTTATAATGCGGGTCGAGTCATTTTGTAGATGTTTGATGATTTCACGTTCTTGAAAGGAGAAGTGGTTGAACTTGTTCCCAGGTTGTAATTTCTCAATTTCTGCATAGACGGCATTTTCAAAAGTGATAATTTCCACAGGTATGCTTGCTGGTGGCGGAGTGAAGGTGGATTTCACTTTCAAACCGGTTTCGTTTACGTTTTCCTGATTATCATCCTGTTTATCTTGCTTTTCAAAAAATGCTTTCAATTTTAATTTGCGGAAAAACTCAGCGAGCTCCACATGAAGTTTGAACATGTCGAGTCTAGTGGTAGGAACAAAGGAGAGGCCTTTATTGAGGACGGCAGTTTCCTCGTTGGTTAGGGGTGTGTCTGAAATATTGAACACCAAAGGGTTGTCCACTCGGGGTTCGGTTACTTGCTGGTCCCCGCTTGTTCTCGGGATTTGTTCCGGGTGTTCGAACTGACCGGGTCTTCTTCAGTTTCCCAATGTACCCGTTGTCCGGGATTTCTTCTCTTGCCGCGTGATCTGCGGCCCTGGCCTAAAAAAGGATACCGTTGATTCTGGTTGTTCTGAAAGTATGGCATCTGTCCTGGGGCGTACATAGGAGGGTATCCAAAATATGGAGGAATGGGGCCAAAAGGTGGAGGGCCGAAATTGTGATGTTGTGGAGGTCCTTGCCACGGTTGTGGCCAATTTTGGCCTCTACGTCCCCTTCCTCTTGTGTTGTTCGAGCCCGTACTGGACCCACTTGAGACAGAACTGTTGTCATCAGAGTTATCTTGACCTTTTGTCGGTGCAGTGTAATCGTCATCGGCATAGGGGTATGTTTTAGAGTAACTGAATCTCTTCAGGTCCTTTTCAAACTTTTTCATTTTAGTTTGTGTTAAGCATTCATTGTACTCAGAAATCTCGCGGTTCTGGTCCTCAAGTTTTTTCTTGTAACCTGTAAGAGTGGTCTTGAAATGTGTCTCTGATGCCTGGATTTCTATGACTATGGAGTCAGATAGGCGTTTAGCAGTCTTGATGATGAGTACCAACCAGTCTCTGGTACAGTGCCACGCTATTTGGGCCCAGTCCTTCCTGAAGGTAACGTCATCCAGGAAGATCCTGGGGGCGTTGGTAACTAGTAGTCCCCTCGGTGCTGTATTAGTTCGCAGATATTGTGCGAGGACGATGCCATGTAGGATCGTGCGAATCCTGTTCCGTTTTTTCTCAGTGAGAGTGTCCCAATCTGAAGTCTGTGCTACGGTAGAAGCTGTAGAGAAATCTGCCTGGAGTGAAGGGTCTGAGAGGATTTCACTGATGTCATCCTCCGTGTAGGTCAGGCCAAAGTTTTGCGCCATGATGTTAAGGTGTCAATATATCTCTCGCAGCTGTGCGCTGCCAAGTATCAGCAAATCAAAACGGAGAGAGAGGACTAGATAAGCCAGTCCGAATCCCCAAATTAATATGTAATTATCAAAAAAGGACTAGCTAGGTTGTGTTTACAAAGGGAGACTCAGTACGTATGATGGCAAACCATTTGGTTTGGTTGTTAAGCCCTCACCCACCGACCTAGTCGGTGGCATGCTTCATCATCGGGCCCACCACAGTGACGCCGAATGCGTCCCGGGTGTGCTTCGACTCCAGATTACTGAGGAGCTGGAATACTTCTCTGAGTGTGCTGTGAGGGGGTGTATAAGAAAGTGATTTAAAAGCTATGCTGTAGGTCCCAGTGCCCGAGGGTATATAGAACTTTAATAGCTGGGCCCACGCTAGCGTATAAAAAGGCAAGCGGACGCGGTGGAGCGAATTATGAACTCCCGCGTCCTATGTGGTCGACATGTTTCAGCCAGGCCTTTTCTTGTTATAAAACTGGCTTTCCTCAGGACCAATGAGAGTGTGGGTGAAAAAATAATTAATATTAAGTGAAGTGAGTTTTAAAATGTGTCGCACACGCTAAGGTGCTATACGTGTGTGGAGGGGGGTTCCCTCCGCTTTACTGTACACAGAACATAGAGGACGAAGACAGACGTACATGGTAAAGTCGGGTAAGTATATTATACCAAAAACACAACGCACTACCGGCAAGTTTAAGGTGTGTGAACGACCTCTACCGGCGGGATTTTAAAACGTGGCCATGAAATTGTATGGCGGCAGTGAGATATAAGGCGTTTCTAAGCGGAGTGAGAGTGGTGGACTAAACAGCGGAAGATAGTCAATGAGTGAGAATCAAGCATAGGTAATTCTGTTTCCTCACACATGCTATTTGCTGTTAAAGCCTCAAGGGTCACCAGGCAGGGAAGAGCGGACCCTAAAAGTTTTAGGGAGGCAGGGATTAGAACCTGTTGGGAGAGAAGGTAGCTTACCTATTTCGACGTGAAGGGTGTGTCTCAGTACTTACGAGATTACCGGCCTCTGTGCTCCATAAACCTATAGTCCTGCTGCGGTGTCCCGAGTGAGTGGAGATCAGGAGCATTCTGATATTTATACTCGTCCAGGAAGGGCGGTACCTGCAGAGGGGTGGAGCAAGGGGCGTAACTGCGCATGTAGAATGATCAGTGTCAAGTGCTCATGGGCTACGCATGCGCAGAAGTGTATGATTGTTTACATTTGGAAAGAGTAGCACAGAGGGACTACAGAAAGGGACAGGGCCACGAGTCCAGACGGGAACAGGGCTCAGCAATTCAATGAATTCCATGGTATGGAATCATTAAGTCCAGTCAAGTGGGTGGAAAGGCGGTAAATCCACCGTTGTTCTCTTGTGTGAAGAGTTCTCTCATCGCAGTTGTCGAATTTTTCGATGACTGTCCACGTGAAATCATTAGGAGTGTGGTTGCGCGACAGGAAATGTTCTGTTAATTTACTGATATTCTTGCCACACCTCATGGTGCTCCTGTGTTCGGTCATTCTTGTCCTTACTTTTCTGGTCGTCATCCCGACGTATCTTAAGCCACAATGACATGTTATTAAGTACACCAAGTTAGCAGAATTGCAATTGGTGAACTGCCGTTGCGTCCAAACTTTGCCATCTTCGAGATTGAGTGTTTTGGATGGAGTGGTCAGATGGCAGACACTGCAATTGTTGCAAGGTTGATGTCCAGTTAGTTTGGGCAGCCCCCACGCGTTGAGGATAGTGTTGCCTGAGGGACGTTGGTTTATTCTGGGTCTTGTCGAGACTAACTGGTCTCTTAAGTTTTTAGCTCTCTTAAAGGCAAAGCGAGGGAGGTCCCACTTTCTGGTACCAGAATTGATTATCTTCCAGTTCTTCGTGATAATGCTAGACACCTGATTAGAAGCCGTGTTGTACGTGGTAACACAGGTCATCATAGAAGGTTCCGTTGGTTTCGGTATGGTTTCCAGGAGTGCATCCCTGTTCAGGTTGCGTGCCCTTTTACAGGTTTTAGAGATGATTCTCGTTGGATAACCACGGTCTTCCAGTTTATGGACTAAGGCTTCAGACTGTGATTTGTAGTCTTGAATGTTACTACAGTTGCGCCTTATTCTCAAAAACTGGCTAAACGGGAGGTTTTCTCTGAGAGGCCTAGGGTGGAAACTTCCAAAGCGCAGCAAGGAGTTACGTGAGGTGGGTTTGTAGTAGGTGGTGGTGATTAAGCCATTGTTCTGTGCTTTTATGTTTAGGTCCAGGAAAGCCAATTCAGTAGGGCTGCTCGTGCATGTGAAACGCAGATAAGCATCCCGATCGTTAATCCACGTCAAGAATTGATTCAGGGTGTCTTCATTGCCCTCCCAGATAATGAAGATGCCGTCAATGTACCGACGCCAGGTGATTATGTTGGCCGAGTATGGGTTAGTGGGAGACTCGATGTGGCTACGTTCGAAGTGGTGAACGTACAGTCCGGCCACGCTCGGGGCAGAAACACTCCCCATCGAGGTTCCATTGGTCTGGAGGTAGAATTTTCCTTCATACTCGAAGTAGTTATCCTTAAGAGCCAGTGCCGCACACTCAAGAATGAATTTCCGCGGGGTGCGGTGTTGCCAAGTGGTTTCCATTAGGACATCGTGTAGTACTTGCAAAGTAGCATCCTGGGGTAAGCTTGTGTATAAGCTTTCAATATCCAGTCCAACCAGGAGTTGAGATTCGGGATTGAATGCCATATCTTTAATGACATTTAGTAGATGTTTGGTATCCTGGATGTAGGATGGTGTTTTTTGTACAAGAGGGTTGAGGAAAAAATCGCAGAAGCGTGAGAGTGGTTCGAGCAGAGATTGGATGCCCGACACTATGGGTCTCCCTGGTGGCGGATTTGTACCCTTATGTACCTTAGGTAAGGTGTAAAAATACGGTACCCTCGCGTTCTTGGTGCAAAGATAATCGCCCTCCTGTTTGGAGATGTGTTCCGCCTCACAGCCTCTTTGACGATTCGGTTGATTTTCAGTTGGAGTTCCTCAGTGGGGTCTTTGTTCAGGAGCTTATAGTTCCGAGTGTCACTCAATAAACGGCAGCATTCCTTGTCGTAGTCACACTTGTTCATGACCACAATCCCTCCTCCTTTATCCGCAGGTTTTATAATGCGGGTCGAGTCATTTTGTAGATGTTTGATGATTTCACGTTCTTGAAAGGAGAAGTTGTTGAACTTGTTCCCAGGTTGTAATTTCTCAATTTCTGCATAGACGGCATTTTCAAAAGTGATAATTTCCACAGGTATGCTTGCTGGTGGCGGAGTGAAGGTGGATTTCACTTTCAAACCGGTTTCGTTTACGTTTTCCTGATTATCATCCTGTTTATCTTGCTTTTCAAAAAATGCTTTCAATTTTAATTTGCGGAAAAACTCAGCGAGCTCCACATGAAGTTTGAACATGTCGAGTCTAGTGGTAGGAACAAAGGAGAGGCCTTTATTGAGGACGGCAGTTTCCTCGTTGGTTAGGGGTGTGTCTGAAATATTGAACACCAAAGGGTTGTCCACTCGGGGTTCGGTTACTTGCTGGTCCCCACTTGTTTTCGGGATTTGTTCCGGGTGTTCAAACTGACCGGGTCTTCTTCCGTTTCCCAATGTACCCGTTGTCCGGGATTTCTTCTCTTGCCGCGTGATCTGCGGCCCTGGCCTAAAAAAGGATACCGTTGATTCTGGTTGTTCTGAAAGTATGGCATCTGTCCTGGGGCGTACATAGGAGGGTATCCAAAATATGGAGGAACGGGGCCAAAAGGTGGAGGGCCGAAATTGTGATGTTGTGGAGGTCCTTGCCACGGTTGTGGCCAATTTTGGCCTCTACGTCCCCTTCCTCTTGTGTTGTTCGAGCCCGTACTGGACCCACTTGAGACAGAACTGTTGTCATCAGAGTTATCTTGACCTTTTGTCGGTGCAGTGTAATCGTCATCGGCATAGGGGTATGTTTTAGAGTAACTGAATCTCTTCAGGTCCTTTTCAAACTTTTTCATTTTAGTTTGTGTTAAGTATTCATTGTACTCAGAAATCTCGCGGTTCTGGTCCTCAAGTTTTTTCTTGTAACCTGTAAGAGTGGTCTTGAAATGTGTCTCTGATGCCTGGATTTCTATGACTATGGAGTCAGATAGGCGTTTAGCAGTCTTGATGATGAGTACCAACCAGTCTCTGGTACAGTGCCACGCTATTTGGGCCCAGTCCTTCCTGAAGGTAACGTCATCCAGGAAGATCCTGGGGGCGTTGGTAACTAGTAGTCCCCTCGGTGCTGTATTAGTTCGCAGATATTGTGCGAGGACGATGCCATGTAGGATCGTGCGAATCCTGTTCCGTTTTTTCTCAGTGAGAGCGTCCCAATCTGAAGTCTGTGCTACGGTAGAAGCTGTAGAGAAATCTGCCTGGAGTGAAGGGTCTGAGAGGATTTCACTGATGTCATCCTCCGTGTAGGTCAGGCCAAAGTTTTGCGCCATGATGTTAAGGTGTCAATATATCTCTCGCAGCTGTGCGCTGCCAAGTATCAGCAAATCAAAACGGAGAGAGAGGACTAGATAAGCCAGTCCGAATCCCCAAATTAATATGTAATTATCAAAAAAGGACTAGCTAGGTTGTGTTTACAAAGGGAGACTCAGTACGTATGATGGCAAACCATTTGGTTTGGTTGTTAAGCCCTCACCCACCGACCTAGTCGGTGGCATGCTTCATCATCGGGCCCACCACAGTGACGCCGAATGCGTCCCGGGTGTGCTTCGACTCCAGATTACTGAGGAGCTGGTATACTTCTCTGAGTGTGCTGTGAGGGGGTGTATAAGAAAGTGATTTAAAAGCTATGCTGTAGGTCCCAGTGCCCGAGGGTATATAGAACTTTAATAGCTGGGCCCACGCTAGCGTATAAAAAGGCAAGCGGACGCGGTGGAGCGAATTATGAACTCCCGCGTCCTATGTGGTCGACATGTTTCAGCCAGGCCTTTTCTTGTTATAAAACTGGCTTTCCTCAGGACCAATGAGAGTGTGGGTGAAAAAATAATTAATATTAAGTGAAGTGAGTTTTAAAATGTGTCGCACACGCTAAGGTGCTATACGTGTGTGGAGGGGGGTTCCCTCCGCTTTACTGTACACAGAACATAGAGGACGAAGACAGACGTACATGGTAAAGTCGGGTAAGTATATTATACCAAAAACACAACGCACTGCCGGCAAGTTTAAGGTTTGTGAACGACCTCTACCGGCGGGATTTTAAAACGTGGCCATGAAATTGTATGGCGGCAGTGAGATATAAGGCGTTTCTAAGCGGAGTGAGAGTGGTGGACTAAACAGCGGAAGATAGTCAATGAGTGAGAATCAAGCATAGGTAATTCTGTTTCCTCACACATGCTATTTGCTGTTAAAGCCTCAAGGGTCACCAGGCAGGGAAGAGCGGACCCTAAAAGTTTTAGGGAGGCAGGGATTAGAACCTGTTGGGAGAGAAGGTAGCTTACCTATTTCGACGTGAAGGGTGTGTCTCAGTACTTACGAGATTACCAGCCTCCGTGCTCCATAAACCTATAGTCCTGCTGCGGTGTCCCGAGTGAGTGGAGATCAGGAGCATTCTGATATTTATACTCGTCCAGGAAGGGCGGTACCTGCAGAGGGGTGGAGCAAGGGGCGTAACTGCGCATGTAGAGTGATCAGTGTCAAGTGCTCATGGGCTACGCAAGCGCAGAAGTGTATGATTGTTTACATTTGGAAAGAGTAGCACAGAGGGACTACAGAAAGGGACAGGGCCACGAGTCCAGACGGGAACAGGGCTCAGCAATTCAATGAATTCCATGGTATGGAATCATTAAGTCCAGTCAAGTGGGTGGAAAGGCGGTAAATCCACCGTTGTTCTCTTGTGTGAAGATACGATGCCAGCTGAGTTGGTTAAGGTGGTCACTTCATGTGTCTGTGAGTGTTACCAGGGAGTCGCAGGGCTGAATCCTGGCTGCGAGGAATAATGACGTGCATTTATAGTGCTATGCGGTTCCAGCACTATTCACATGAAAAGGATTATTTTTTAATTATATCCCACACAGTTGCACACATATATGACTAACATAAAATGTGACTATTCATTTACTGTTTCAGATACAGCAAAATGCTCAAGACTGGGTGGCACTGGGTATGACAAAAGCGAAAAGAAATATAGCGCATCTCTGGGGCTCCAGATCAACCACTACCCTTAGACGATGGTGCCAGGACATGGACGGTGTGGTGATAACTTAAAAATCTGTATTTTTGCACAGGGCATGCCCCAAAACATGGACCCGGGTATGGGGAAAGTGGAATACGTTTTGGGGCAATATCTGTGAACCCCCACAAGAAGAATCACTATCAGAGACAGTGCCTAGCTACTAAACTGAGAATAGTATGATGTGGACAATGATGAGGGTGCAAAAGAAAACCCTAGATATGCAATGTCGGAATTAAAATACACTGCTGTTAGTCGGATGATCTAAACTATAATGTATGCGTTAGTGACTATTTAATGTAATGCATCACTGTTTTATAACACGAAACACCAAAGAGAGATGTAAACATCCCATCTCTCAAGTGCCTGTTTAATATTCCCAATAAGTCCCCAGTTGACCTCAACCAGCTCTTTCAGACACACCCGTATCTTGATACCCAAATATATAACCTCGTTAAACGACTCTAGAATCATTAGCCAGAATGTGATTAGTACAGAGAATCTGCGTTTTAGACGTGTTAAGCTTATAGCCTGACATGCAGCCAAGTTCCTGTGCCAGATGTTCGATTTCAGGTAAAGCCATTACAGGATCAGATGTTACAATGGCTATGTCATCCACGTATGCGAAGACACAAAAATGA
Organism: Lissotriton vulgaris; assembly: GCF_964263255.1. Classification (NCBI taxonomy): domain Eukaryota; kingdom Metazoa; phylum Chordata; class Amphibia; order Caudata; family Salamandridae; genus Lissotriton; species Lissotriton vulgaris. The sequence continues at coordinate 68,732,067 of NC_141685.1, read as the reverse complement.
TCCTGCCGAACAGAAAACGGTTTTATCTTGACATTTCTCTCCAACATATCCAAAGGAGGGTTGATATACGGCTCAAACATAGCGGGGAGCAGGGGCACCCCTACTGTGTACCTCTAGAAAGCTGAACAGGTTCAGATGCCAATCCCATTCAATCAATCAATCAATCAGTGACACTTATATAGCGCGCTACCTACCCGTAGGGTCTCAAGGTGCGGGGGGGTGGGGGGGTGCCGCTACTGCTCGAACAGCCAGGTCTTCAGCTTCTTCCTGAAGGAGAGGTGGTCTTGGGTCAGGCGCAGGTCGGTCGGGAGGGAGTTCCAGGTCTTGGCGGCCAGGTAGGAGAAGGACCTTCCTCCCGTAGTCGCTCTTCGGATGCGGGGGACGGCGGCGAGGGCGTGGTTGGCTGATCGGAGGTGGCGTTTGGGAGCGTAGAAGTTGATTCGGCTGTTGAGGTAGCTCGGGCCCTGGTCGTGTAGGGCTTTGTGTGCGTGGGTGAGGAGGCGGAAGGTGATTCTTTTGTTGACGGGGAGCCAGTGAAGGTCTCTCAGATGTCCGGTGATGTGGCTGGTTCGTGGGATGTCGAGGATGAGTCTGGCTGAGGCGTTCTGGATCCGCTGGAGTCTCTTCTGGAGCTTGGCGGTGGTACCGGCGTAGAGGGCGTTGCCGTAGTCCAGTCGGCTGGTGACGAGGGCCTGGGTGACGGTCTTCCTGGTCTCGGTGGGGATCCACCAGAAGATCTTCCGTAGCATGCGTAGGATGTTGAAGCACGCCAAGGAGACGTTGTTGACTTGCCTGGTCATGGAGAGGGAGGAGTCCAGGATGAAGCCCTGGTTGCGTGCATGGTCTGTCGGTTTGGGTGCGGTGCCCAGGGCGGGAGGCCACCAGGAGTCGTTCCAGGCGGAGGGTGAAGAGCCCAGGATGACCTCCGTCTTGTCAGAGTTCAGTTTCAGGCGGCTGGTCGTCATCCACTCGGCTACCTCTTTCATCCCTTCATGCAGGTTGGCTCTGGCGGAGGCGGGGTCGTTGGTCAGGGAGAGGATCAGCTGGGTGTCGTCGGCGTAGGAGATTATTCTGAGGTTGTGTTTGCGTACGATGGCCGCGAGGGGGCTCATGTAGACGTTGAAGAGGGTGGGGCTCAGAGATGACCCTTGAGGGACGCCGCAGATGACTTCGGAGGCCTCTGACTTGTACGGTGGTAGGCGGACTCTCTGTGTTCTTCCGTCGAGGAAGGAGATGATCCATTCCAGCGCCTTGTCCTGGATTCCGACGTTGCTGAGGCGCTGTACTAGGGTGCGGTGGCAGACAGTGTCGAATGCCGCGGAGAGGTCTAGGAGGATGAGGGCCGATGTTTCTCCATTGTCCACCATTGAACATATCCTGGCCACAGGAGAATGATATAAGACCTGCAAGGCCTGAATATACCCTTGGCCGAACCCCATCTGCTGTAGGATCTCTCAAAAGAAATCCAATGCAAAGCGGTCGAATGCCTTTTTCAGCATCGACCAAAATCATTCCTAAATCCCTGGACTCAGCCTGTGCAATATAAAGCAGGGTCACACATCTTGCAATATTATTCACTGACCCCCTACCAGGTATAAACCTGTGTTGTCTTAGGGACACCAAAGGGAAGATGACCTTGGCTAATTGATTCGCGAGGATTTTAGCATACATTTTTCCATCCCAGTTCGTAAGTGAAATCGGGCGAAAAGACCCCAGAAGGTCAGATGGGTTGTCCTTCTTCTTGAATACAACAATGTTAGCCTCATCCTATGATTGCGGTGCACCCCCAATTTGAGCTGCTTTGAAGATGGCCAGCTAATCCATTTTGAAGTCTTGCAAAAAGGTCCTATAGACCTCGGAAGGAAGCTTATCTGGACCCAATGCCTTACCGATCGTCATACTATTGATAGCCTGCTCTAATTCATCAATAGTAATAGGGCTATCCAGTATCTCACTTCCTCCTGATCTAACCGCTTAAATGGTAAATGTTGAAGCCCCAGGTCCCTAGCGTCTCGACCCATATCCTGTTCTGTATAGAGTTCTTTATAAAAATTCTGAAAGATCTTTAGAATCTCCTGGGTATCATGTGCCTTGTATTCTTTAAGCGGCCTCCTTTGAACTTAACCTTTGAGCTAAAGAACGCCCTGTGGCCTCACCATACTCATAACATTCTTTTTTATAAAGCTGATAATTTAGGGCAATTTCTTTACTCCATGCCAGGTTGATGTTAGCCTTACATCTGGCCACATTTGCTTGCAGCTCTGTAGTATTATTCCCTGCGGGATCCCACATGCAAATTTTCTTCAGCTACTTCAAGTTTGTTATACAATTCCTGTATTATACATTTAGCTTGCTTTTGTTTATTTAGTCCTTTACTCAAGACTTCCCCTCTAAAACACACTTTAAAAGTATCCCAGACAACCCACACATCATGGAGTGACGAATGTTTTGAAAAAAGTCCTTAATCCAGACTCTCATATGATTGATAAAAGTATTATCCAGGAAAAGCTTCCTATCAAAAGTAAACACCCATGAAGCTGTGCTAATACCGAGTGTAGGAATGTCCAACACAACTGGAGCATGATCAGAGGTGATTCTAGGGAAAACTTGTTTCTGAACTCCTTCGAATAATAGAGGAGATAAAAACATTAGGGTCACCCTTGGAGCTCTGTGCCATAGTGAGCCTGCACACCGCTTGGACCACCCCCCTATACACAGCGCCATCACTGCTGCTCTTTTTAGGCCTGGGCCAACGTCAACCACAGATGATAGTCTCTCCCAGCTCACCAAGACCCTTGTGCCATACGCAGCCCCCCAGACTGATAATGTCGACTGGACCTTATTCAATGAATTTTTCCCCCGTTCTGGGTCACCATACCTTACAGGTGCCTGTGTTGCTTGGTACCATCACAGGGGGTGTTCCATCTGGGGCTCCTAGGACTGACTGCCAGCAGCTCCAGAGCAAGTTGGGCCACTTCATTGTGGGCCACCTCCGCTGCATTTCTCATAGGTCTACTGACAGCCGGAAGCACCAGACTCTCCACTCTAGGGACCCAAATAGTCCCAAGCGACTTTTCAGCCAGTCCCCAGATCTGTACAAACTGCCACATGTACTGAGACCCTCCACTGATCAGAACCACAGCGCGGGCCTGGTTGCAGACCCCACAGCGTATCCAAGGCCCACAGAGTACCCAGGTGGGGATTCCAGTGCCAGGCGCTGTCACTCGAACTCACCACATGTTGCGGCTTCGGGCACTTCAGCAGCCCCGCTGGCAGTCTTGCAGTAACTTCTGAGCGGCACAGTTGGTCTCCGTCAGCAGCTTCTGCAGTTCGCAGCGGAGACAGCCCGCCGGCTCAGGGCGTTGTCACCCACGGTGCCTCTTCATTCAGCCTCAGTCCAGTCAGCACACTGTATGGGCCAAGTCCAGTCCTCACCCACAGGCTAGCAGATCTCTCTTCAATAGGGGCACTAAACTGAATATTCAGGGCCAATTGCCATGATGCTGTGGCATCAGCAGTACCAGTCCTGCCAAGCGTCACGCAAGAGGTGTGACGCTCACGCATTTCAGTGCGGTGATCCGCATCACCGCACTGAAATGCATTGTCACCCATTTTCGACCTGTGCCTGGCGCGCCAGCGGCACTCCTGTGCCCGGGCTCTCTCTGCTGTGTTCTGAGAGAGGTGCTGCCAGCCGAGTGCCTAAACAGTTAACTGAGACTCTGCTGCAGCTCTCAGCTCTGAGAGCGGTGCGTTACAATGTATCTTTGTCTATGCTGCCTGCTGTCCGACTGAGGCTCTGTTGCCCTGGAAACAAATGCGCAAATCATGGTGTGGCGCCAGCGCGGCTACTCAGACTCCTTACAGTCTGCAGGGGGCCCGGGCTGCCCTCTGAGTCGATACTCAGAGTGTCAATCACCGTGTGGTGCCGCACGAGGGGGCCGGGATTAAATCCGGATGTGCCGGCCGCGATAGTGCCATCACGTCCGGAGGAGTAGGGTCAAGTGCTGAAACGGCGGGGGATTAGCGAGTGCAGGCTGCGCACGAGACGCTTTCTCAGGCTCTCTTGCGCCATGATGGCTGCGCGCCGCGGCTCCTGCTCACACTGCAGCTGCAAGCCGCACCTTGACCACCTCTGGCAGCTCCTCAGCAGAGCCCCGGAGACAGACTCACAGCTCTGGCAGGAGGAATGTCCGTCGGCGCGACAGGAGTGGACAGAGCAGCCTGGATGAAGCAGGCACAGCTGGCCGCAGAGACAGAGTGGCCAACATCGTGGCTGGGTGGGCAGCAGCTGAGCAGGTCACTAACTAAGTAAGTGTGAGTGTTCGTCAGTGTCCACGCTGCGCACTCGACGCCGTTCAGTGTCACTGTTTTATTTATTTACTTTTATGTATGCACTTTGCAGCGTCAGTGACGCGGACAGTTACCCTGGGTGTCAGAGAATTATACGAACAGACAGACAGTACTGATACATGAGGAGAAAGTTATGAGGCAACAAATTATTACACAAAAAGCAAAGTTGTTAAAAGTGACAATCGTGAACAAACAAAATACAAGAGGTAGCACAAACGCATTACAGGAAAAAGTGGCATGTGACGCGTGCAAGTTATTAAAAGCGTGCACAGTAACAAGTAGAGCCTATAATAGTGCAATAAATGGCACACACTCCACAAGAACAAACGTAACGTTACGTAGGCAATGGTGGCACTGGTGCAAGTGTCTAAAGCAAACAAAATGTAGGAGGTAGCAACCAGTATGTTAAGAGAAAAGTGACACTCAGCAAGAGCTCAAAGCTCTTAACTTCTTTGTAGCCGCTTGCCTCCCGTGAAATGCGTTTATTAAAAAAAAAGGCACAAAGCAAGGGCTGCGAATGTAGGAACAGTAGTTTTCAAAGAAATTGGGTACCGGTAAGCCAGCCAGAAGGTGAGACACGGTCACACAGCAGCACCTACGCAGAGAGGTAAGAACTAAGCCTTCAGCATTATTACAGCCCATTCCCCTTGGACCTTCTACAAAGAGCACTGCGGCATGTATTCTACTTGCCTGACCGTAGCACCACCGTGACCTTTACTAACATGAGTCATGATGCAGTGAAACAAAATAATTTCAAATACTAAAAAGCATCGATCTGCAGGGCTGCTCTGTCTGATCATCCTTACGGAGTCAGAGAGCCTGCTGCCTTTAGTTCTGGTTTAGTTTTACCTAATACCTCTGCAGCACGTGTTATCACATTAGCAGCTGCTCTGAGTGTCATGTAGGGCTGTGAATAGTGGGTGGGTATTATCATCAAGTCCGAAGTGGGGTCAGTGCATGGACATTTACACTCTCTTCAGTGTTCTTCACATGATCAGTGTCTTTTTTTCTAATTTGTGTAGAGGCCTGCCCGGAACACACTGAGTCACAGAGACAGAGTCTCCTCCCATTGCTGGTGCTCTGCAACTGTTTCAAGAAGTTCTTTGAGTTTCTTGTTGCTCAATTGGCTGTTATTTCTGATATTTATAAGTTTCCCTCACCTTAATTGCATGATTTTTGCTCACGAGAAAGTGTCACTCATAGTCGTTGAAATGTCACTCATAATTTCACTCAAATTTGAAAAATGTCACGCATGGCAATCTAAAACCTTGGCAGCTATGCAATGCAGCATAGGTCATGTGTCAAAGCGACAATTGAAGGAGCTTATTTCTAATTTTCCTGTGTCTGTGGCTTATTCCTTATATTTAATTTGGATTTATATCCTCAAACAAGACTGAATTGTAGGTTCTAATTTGGTTTTGAGTTCCTGGATTAAGAGCACAACTGTCTCCTAAAATATTAAGATAGCGGTCTCTTCCAGGCTTTGTTTTTTTGTTTACTGTAACCACCATCCTCTCTCAACAAAGATTCACTGACAAAAAATAAAGCAATTTATCTTTGAAACAATGAATTCCTAAGATAGGGCAACCAAGTATGAACCAGACATTTCTGACACAGTTTACATTGTATCATAAAAATGAGTGGGTGTTACTGGTCTGAGGAACAGGGGAGGGGCATTTCACTACTCGAAAATATTGTACTCCTTCACATAGGACCCTATATCATAGTACGCTCGTCATCAATACACCGCTGATTAGTGAGTGCGTCAACTCTTTGCAGCATTGTCATGCAAGCAGCCTTGAGTGCCTCTTATCTTATCTTATCTTAGGTGCAATTTATAAAGCGCACTGACACAGAAGCTTCCTGGCGCTGATAGACAGGGCAAATGAGGGGGAGCACAGGAGGCGGGGTACTAGCAGAGGGTGGGGAAGAGATGAGTTTTTAACAGTTTCCTGAATTTGAGGAGGGAAGAGGAAGATTTGATTGAGAGAGGAAGAAGGTTCCAGAGCACTGGAGCTAGGAAAGAGAAACGGCAGCTGCCGAATTTCTTAGTTTTGCTTTTGGGGGTGATTAGCAGATCACGGTGGGCTGATCTGAGGTTACGTGATGGGCAGTGAGGGCGGATGAAAGATTTGAGGAACATGGGGCCAGAGTAGTGAAGGGCTTTGAAGGTAAGGCATGCCACCTTAAAGGTGACTCTTTGGTCAATAGGGAGCCAGTGGAGGCTGATGAGCAGAGGCTTGGCTGATTGCCATCTAGGGGTTCCATGGATCAAGCGGGCCGCTTGGTTCTGGACAACTTGAAGATGTTGTAACAGAATTTGAGGGAGACCATGATAGATGGAGTTAGAAAAATCCAGACGGGAAAGGACGAGTGAGATGACAGTTTGGGTGAGTGCTGCGGGGGGAAGAAGGTGACGGACTTTGTGAATCCTCCGAAGTTGGTAGGTGCAGGATGAGACTACCGCGCCGATTTGAGCTTTGAGGGAGAGTTCGGCATCAATGATTACGCTCAGGCTCTTTACTGTTTTAGCTGGGGTAGGAGGGGAGCCAAAGTCTGGAGGCCAGAACTGCGGGCCCCAATGGGTGTGACTGAATCCAGGGAGGAGGAGCTCGGTTTTGCCGGGGTTCAGCTTCAGTTGGTTCTCATTCATCCAGAGTTGGATGTGGATCAAGGCTCCATGAAAAGTTTTAATGGCATGTGGGGAGTTGAGTGAGAAAATGATTTGTAGGTCGTCGGCGTAGTTATAAGTGGTAATGTCCTATTTTAGAAGAGACTGAATCAGTGGCCGAAGATATAAATTAAATAGGAGCGGGGAGAAGGAGGAGCCCTGGGGGACTCTGCAGGATGTGGGAGTTTTTTTGGCAGTGTAGGGACCCAGGCGGACCATAGTGCAAGGTTGCCTGCGTTGAGGGGAACAGGCCTGCAAAGTACCACGCATCACAGGTTAGACTAACGCATTTCAATGTGGTGGTCCGCATCACCGTACTGAAATGCAGAGTCACACATTTTTATAGCTTTCTGAGCTGTCAAGTGCTGGAGCGATGCTATAATAATTAGAAGTAAAACTGAGCAAATCTGGCAACGCACGTTTAGGGGTTCTGGTTCAGTTACATTCAGTCATGGCACTCCAATCCGTCACGTGAGATTGCAACGATTTGCCCAATGCTCAGCTGTTTGCCAGGGCCGGTTTCAGTTTCCAGTCGGGCCGTGGCTTGCTCTGTCACAATAGTGCCTGCCACAGCCCGTATTTATGTCCTACAACCCCAATCCTGGGGAGGGGGGTGCTTGCATTATGTTGTCGATTTTACTCTGGTCTGGGTTCTGGCGCAGGCAAAAAAAATCCTAAATTATTATTAGAAGCCTAGTCAGACCATGTCTTATCGCGTGCGTAGCTGGTACTCAAATGTTGATAAGATAACTGCCATCACCTGCAGACAGCGCCAGGCACACATGGATCCATGAGGCTGTGCCTTGCCTGTTGATATGTTCTGGCAAGGCTTGCCACGCTTATTCATAATTGCAGCGAGGTAGACATTCCAGCACCTCCCCAAAGGGATGTATGACGTTACAACGCATACTTTTACAACGCCTACCTTTACAACGCGGTTTTTACAAAGCATACCATTACAACGCATAATGCTTTTAGGCGCTGGATAGTGAATAGTTTAATTTACTATTCCAACTCCAGTCCCCGTGGATAGTAGGGAAGGTTATTGGATAGTAAATTAACCTATTCCCTATCCTAGAGCGCCCCCCAGCGCAATGCGTTGTAATAGTTTGCGTTGTAAAAGTTGCGTTGTAATGGTAGGTCGTTGTAAAAGTTGCGTTGTAACGGTTGTATACCCCCCAAAGGGCCACTAGCTTTGCAGCAGGCAGCAGCAGTAAATGTACTCTTTCCTGGTGTGCTTGAGCCTGCCATAGTCAGGTCAGGAGAGCATTCGGTCTGCTGCATCCTAGCGCCAGATATCAGAGTGACAACTCGGACGACTTCATGTCTGCAGCCAGCAGACTCTCATGCGGGTGGACTTACTGCAGCCCTGAGCCAGGGCCTCAGCACAAGCGCCACTGCCAAGTCACCAGTGAAGGGCTCCGATGGGCAGACACACTCCCCCACGCACATGTGAACTGGCAGCCTGGGGGAGTCCCGCACTTAGGGCCCGATTCACAAAGGTAAACTGAGACGAAAGTCTAACTTTGCAACTTTTGGTATTCACAAAGGGAATTTACGTAAAGTTAGACTTTTGTCTCCGTTTAATTTAAGTTTTGGTCTTAAGTATAACTGAGTGCAAACTTAAGTTAAACTGAGAAAAAGTGTATACCTTTGTGAATTGGGCCCTGAGTCTGTACTGAAGTTCTCTCTGACCGCTGCAGGCAGATGTTTTAACAGTCGTAGGCCACAATTCCAATTAGTTTACACCAAATGAGTCATAGGCATAGTTTTCCTAATTTATATCTCACTCATTTGAAACAGATACAAATTTTATGCATGTAGGTTAACTTGTTCCACCCACAAAAAGGGAATAAAACATACATGAAAAAATATGAGATCAATGTTGTGTCTTCAGTGATTTTTTTGAGTTTTTCGTTGCTCGAATGGGTGTAATTTCTGATATTTATGTCCCCTATATGTTTCATTGCTTGATTTTCCTTGCGAAAAAGTATCGCTCATAATCATTGAAATGTCACCCATAATTACACTGAAATTATGAAAATGTCGCACATAGCAATCTGAAACCTTGGCCGCTCTGTGGATGTTTTCAGGATACGCTCATTCAAGTGCAGGCCTCACACTTGGTTGCTGCTGTAGAATAGTAGGTATAGCTTCACTTCACGTGAGCATCTTCCAAAACCTGATATCGAGGACTAAAAGTATTTACAGAAAGATGACATCTGGAAGTGACAGATTGTATTCCATGGAATAAAAGAGAATATTGGTCAGTGGTGCAATTTTTAAGAACTTTATCAGGTTATTCAAATGCACAGCGCGGTTCATAGCAAAGCAAACAGTTTTATGCACTAGATCAAATAAAGTGTGTGTCAAAGCAAACATTTTAAGGAAAGCTTGCTGGTTTTCCTATGTCTGTGGGAAATTCCTTATATTTAATATGGTTTTACATCTCGGAACAAGATTGAAATTGTGGCCCAAATTAGGTGTAGAGTTTCTGGTTTAAGAGCACAATGGCCTCTTAAAATATTAAGGGGTAGATTAGGATGGCAGACGGGCAAAGTCCGTCCGCCATCCTGTCTGGGGCAGGTACCGTCCGCCACAAGGGCGGAGGAACCGTGCCCCCAATTAGGATGCACCCGCCACAGTGGCGGGTGCACCCCGCATTTTTAACATTGCGGCCCCCCCCAATTACCACAGGTACCCCCCATGTGCACCCCCATCCCCTCCCCCCTTCACCCTGGGGGCCCGCAACGGGCTCCCAAAGCAAGAACCGTATGCCTTTTCGTGGTGGCATTACCGCCACGGAAAGGCATTCCCCTCAGCCCATCCTAATATGGCTGGCGGTGTCTGATAGACACCGCCACCATATTAGACATTTTCCGCCGCGGTCACCTTAAAGTAGCGGACAGTCTTCCCGTCCGCCACGGTCCGTCCGCCATGTTAATACGGCGGGGGGAAATAGGTAGCGAACGGGCAAGGATGGCGGACGGATCGCCACCACCTGCATGTGTCAAAGCAAACATTTTAAGGAAAGATTGCGCATTTTCCTATGTATGTGGGAAATTCCTTATATTTAATATGGTTTTACATCTTCGAACAAGATTGAAATTGTGGCCCAAATTAGGTGTAGAGTTTCTGGTTTAAGAGCACAATTGCCTCTTAAAATATTACGTTAGCGGCCTCTGTCAGGCATTGATACTTGGGACTGTCTCTTTGTTTGTTGCTTTGTTGACCACCTCCCTCTCTCTATCAATTCAATACATTATTTTGCATAAAAGTGCATAAAGTGCCTAAAATATTTACAATAATTCAATAAAAAGACATTAAATATGTAAATAGTGCCAGTATAGGGATAAAAATATCTTACAATACTACCAAGCTTGTTTTAGATCAGTTAGTTATCCCACAACAAATTGACTTAAAAAAATTCCTAAAAGGCAAACCGTCATAAGTAAACTGAATAATCTATTGTGTTTCTCTCCAGATGGTCAATAATCCTCTATTTCCACCATAACCACTTCAACTATCACTGGACACTCATCAACACCAATAATAATCGAACAAAAACCTCCCTCTCTCAAGTATGATTCACTTAAAAAAAATAAACAAGCAATGGCGTAGCCAATAGGTCTCGCCGACGGAAACTAATAAGTGTTTAGCCATGCAGGAGAATAGGGTTTGAGCGCAGGGGTGGGTTTGCTTAGACTAGCACTAATCTTTGAAGCTACTGTATGTGGGGTCATGCTGCTGCAACATAAATCAACCACCAACAGAACCAAGCAGATCCAGGCACACGTACAAGCATACACACTCGTGCAAGCAGGCAATGAAGAGGGAGCACGCGGGCACCTGATCTGCCAGCCAGAGTCTGTGCCCAGCTCCTCGTGCTGCCCAAGCAGAGCCACCCGCACACTGCCCCAGATGCCTTAGGCACAATGAGACAGCAAGCACTGTGGCACTGTTAATTGTTTATTGGCAGCTCACCTTTTTTTTTTTAAATGAATGTCGCCATTGCTAAACTGGCAGCCAGTGCCCATGCCGGGGAGAGGTCGCCATGCCAGGCACACCAAGGGAAGGCTTTTACAGCAAAGGTGACAAATCTCCCTCAAGGTCCTGCAGAAGAGGCAGCGATTTCGGACATCCCTTTTCCCAGTCCTTCCCATCCCCCTCCTTCTCCTCACCGGATCCGTTACCCTAACACGGACGCCCCTCGTGTACCGGCATGGCAGACAAGCATTGGCAAAGCCAATAGGCCACGCCTTTTGGCTTTGGTAATGGCTTTTGCTGACTCTGTTCGCCTTTTAATAAACAGTGGTGTGCCGCCGGGCGGGCAAGGGAGCACCTCACGGGCCTCCGCAAGTGAAGAGGCAGGCGGAAACAAAAAAGAAATGCAGACAACGGGAGGAGGGCGGGAGCATGTTCAACGCGGACAAAGGAGGGGGGCGGGAGCAAAGGGTATGTGGACAGCGGGGAAGATAGCCTGGTGAACACGGACAAAGGGTGGGGGATGGGAGCAAAGTAACAGGAAATTAAACAAGCGCGCCGCTAAAGTGAAACGGACTGCACTGTGTTTAATTAGTAACCTGATCCAAAATGAGGAATGCAGCTGCCACCCTGCGCGCCGCTGCTCGCTCCTGAGAGCAAAACGAGGTGGGAGTGAAGCTTTGAGAAGAAGTGGCACATACACCGGCCTTTGGCCGTCTGCGCGCTTCCATTATTGAAAGACACACGCAAAGACCAATCCAATCTGTGGGAGGAGTCAGAGCCAAACGGAGAAGTTTAGAGTGCTCACAAGAAGCCTCCCATAGAGCTAGGCTCGACCTAAAAAAGGTATTGTTGAAACAAGAATTCCTAAGAGAGAGCGAACGTAAGAGACACCGCTTGCCTTCCGCACCACGTTTTTAAGCTCTTTCAAACACTTTACATTTTACCTTTCTCATTTTAAAAATACCTTACTCATTTGTACATTGCTTATTTGTACTTACATACCACGGGGCGATGTTGTCATACAAGTTTGTGGTAGTTTTTAGTTTTAAAATTTATTGGGGGGTATACAATTCGAATTTGCTTGAAAACGATTTGGGTTTGCTTGAATTTGAATCTGCTTGAATCACTTTTACCTGCATTCAAATGGCGGTGGTGTAACTCCACTGCGAAGCCTTCGCTTCCCCGCTCCAGTGTTTGGCAGTGGGCGGGGCAGCTTACTCTTTTCTCTTCTAAAGCTTCTTAAGATGTTCAAAGTGCAGATGTGCCACTGGTGTACTGAAGGCGAGCCTAAGGCAAGCCCATCTGCGCCCGTCCGGATCCCGGAAGTAATCAGATTCCAGCACATCAAACAACGTCAATGGGAATAGCAATTGCTCCTGCTGCAGATAATGTCTTACCAATGCCCAGTGCTTCAGGGGCAAAGAAATGCATGTGACAAGAGAGATCAATTATGAAAGGTCAGCAGGTTAAACCTTTCAGCACAATCTAAAGCATCTGAAAGAGAAAGGCATCCAGACTATTCATGAAATACACATAAACGGCAAGAGAAATAACGACTGAGATGGACTCCTCCACCAGGCCCCATGCATTGTCAGGATCGCATATTTTCTATTCACTACAGATTTGTTACTAAAGATGACTTCATCAAAGAGCTGGTACTGGACGTCATTACTGATATAATTGTTTTTCTAGGTTGATACAGTCCCCATGTTTTGTCAGCAGCCCACCTTGGTCCAGTTTCATATCGCTGTTTGCCGATTACCTGGCCTTCGTGGACCGTGGACTGCCGGGGAACTACATCCCCCAGAAGGCAGTGCGGTCTCGCGGGAAGAGGCGCGAGAGGATCCGCGTCACCACCACATAAATCTGCCAGGGAGAACCCGCGGTGCGGGACGCTGTTTGCCGATTACCTGGTCTTCTGAAGTACTTCTTTTGCCCGTTGTTGCTGCCGCCTAGAGCCTCCTGAGATTTGCGGGCTCAATCCTTACATCAAGCCATCCACGCACTTTCCTCGCGGATTGCCAGGGAACTACATCCCCAGAAGGCAGTGCAGTCTCGCGGGAAGAGGCGTGAGAGGACCCGCGTCACCACCCTGACCCTTTTGGCGTTGGTCATTTCTAGAATTGATTATGCCAACTCTCTTTATGCTGGCATTCCCACCTATCAACTGAATCGCCTTCAGCTGGTTCAGAATCAGGCTGCACGGCTAATTTTCCATCAACCTAGGCACCAGCACGTGCGCCCCCTGCTGAAGACCTTTCATTGGCTCCCGGTAGCAGAACGCTGCTACTTTAAACTAGGCTGTATCATCTTCAAAGCCCTAGCTGGCCTTGGCCCTCTTTTCATCTCTTCTCTTCTTCATCACTATGTTCCCTCCCGCAATCTTCGTTCTTCCCATCTTGCCCTACTCAATATCCCTGTTTTTAAGCGCAAGAAACATGGAGGGCTCAGATTCTCCTTCCTGGCCCCATCCTCCTGGAATGCACTCCCTTTAGAATTTAGGCTTACTGTTTCTTACCCCCATTTTAGGTCCCTTCTCAAAACCCATCTGTTTCGTAAAGCACACAGCTAAGTCCCCCTCCGATCGCCCTCACACGTTCACAGCGCCAAGAAACCGTCAGGTGGTAGTCGCGCTTTACTAATACTTTTACATAACATAACATAACACCACCACATAAATCTGCCACGGAGACCCCGCAGTGCGGGACGTGCGCGGGCTCGCCCGGGCAAAGACCGTGCCAAGGGCAGGCCCGTCTGTGCCGGTACGGGACCGTTCGAGGTCAGGCTGGGCCATCCCCCATGATATTGCCATTCCAAGGACAGCTGGACCCGGCAGCGGTGAGTGGGGTGTATTTTTTAAAGTACCTATTGAATGTCTGGGGTAAAACACACCCTGGGCAAACGAAATCCAACCGCCACAGCTCGTAATGCTACGTCTATAGATACTATGTTGGAAAGGGCGATGGACATAGTCAGTACCAGGATCGAACTGACAGAGAGACGTTTGTCCCTGGGTCTCACAAAACCCCAACTTGCAGTACAAGTTGAGAACACTGATATAAGTGACCCTCAAATAATGGTATACAATGAGGCTGACCACTGTCCACACCAATTAATTGGAGATAACTTACTGAACGTGAAGGCTCTGACCATATAGGTGGTACTGGATGTCATTACTGATACAGTTCAGAAAATCCAAAGTAAAGCCCTCTGCATTGAAAAGCTGCACTGATAGATGGACCTTACGCCGGGCAGGGCAGGTAGGCACTAAATCCCAAATTAAAGGTCACTCAGGAAGGCTACTGCAATCGAGGCTGAGCTAGACTTACAACTCCAAGGTTCTTAACTAATGCGAAGGCGGTCGGTGGCAGTCCATTCCTTGAGGCAATACGATAACAAGCATTGAAAATGCAATAGGTCTCGCCTTTTATTAAGTTAAAGTCATTTGCTTTGCTAATGGTATTGTATAGCAAAGCAAGTAGCTTTAAGTTAATTAAAGGCGGGACCTATTGCATTTTTAATGCTTGTTTGGTAGGCTGTAGGTTCCTAGATCCGTCCCCAAAGCTGTTCCGCGGTGCCAGGCAGTAGCAGAGGCCTTGATGGGCAGAGCACATAGCTCCTGGGCTTGGCATTATCCCGGCTCCTTCACGCCTCCCCCTTATCAGTTGACACAAGTATTTAAGACCTGGTAATGAAGGGCTTCTCTCTCCCGAAGAAAGGTTTAAAAAGCCAAACGGCGCAGCAATTACATAGGGCTCGCTGAGAGGAGTGATGGGGCTACCTCTTAATTGTGGCCTTTGGAAACCCACTTTCTCCAACTCCTCAGAGCAGATAATCAGGTAGAGTCAGCCCTGAGAGAGTCAGGTATGAGGAGGGCGGTTCACCACTCGACAGCGTCACCGAGGCGCCGGAGAGCAGGTTTTCTAGGCACTAGTAGGCGCTGCTGCACACCCCGTGTTTTGGTGAGTAAAGCAGCAAGCAGTGTCCGTGGCCAGCAGTTTTAGTGTTTGTGTAGTGTAAACATTCATCTCGAGATTCGATTATTACGCTAACAAGCAGAAGCTTCACCATTTCATTCTGCTCTCCCGCACAGAACAGCAGCCGGTCAGGCAACAGTAGTACAAGCTTCACACACACACACACACACACACACACACACACTGGCAGGCACTTCTGGCAGAAGCAGTGCTGCACATACATGTGCTTTCACAAACATACAGAAACACACACACACATCAGTATCAGAAAAAGCTTCACTCGCTCTCTCGCTCACTTACATATGATATGTACAGTCAGGCAACAACAGCACAAGCTTTACACACACATAGCAGGTACAGTACAGCAGCTCATGCTTCATACACACTACATGTACACACAATCACAATTACATATACACATTATAAAAGGTACAGTTGTGCACGCGAGTCGGTCAGTTTGAGGAGGCAGTTGCTAGTATTTTTTAAAATTTGTGACCCCATGTCTAATTGTATGTAAAATAATTTTGTATTAAAGTGCACTCTTTTTAAACATTTTCACAGAGGGGACAACCCCCCAAACCCCTTTTGTTGATCAGGCTTGCTTGCTTTGCTTGGTTCCGATGTAACACTCAGCCCCAACTTCTACGCCTTACTACTTTCAAAAGTCACAAGCTGCCACAACAATGCACCTCATTATGTTTAGGAATATGTGGTTCGTACGGCCATCAGTGGCATAACTAATTTAAAACCTGATACTTTAGAAATCTCTTCCAATGATACGCATCCACACACAGCCCATGGATAGAAATCCAAGGGCCTTCAAAAAAGAATGACATTAATAAGAACGTATTTTGGTGCAATTGTAAAGCTAGAAAATGTTAGATAGATGCTGTTAAGATAACGTATGGTACAAATAGACAACCAGAATGCGAGCAATGCGCTTGGCTGACATTACTATGGCCAGGCCGGAAGCTGATTCTGATCCTTTGGATCACGCACATGCACGTTTTTTCCCGGCGTGTAGGGACCAGAAAGAGCAAAGTCCTATGAACACTCTAGAAAGCTTAAGACAATCCTCAAGGTGACTGTCTAGATGACTCCCCCCTGCACCCCACTCAAGAAGTGCTGAGGATACAGGTCTGTCCCCTTCAGCTTTAACACATGACATATGCCTCATTGTCACTGATCTGGTGTTTAAAACACCATGGTATTTTCCTCTGTTTACTTTCCTATGTACCACGCTGTGGATTTGAAAAACTGCGAATACATGAGTTAAATAAATAAATAAGCTGCGCAGTTTAGTTGCAAAACTGACCGATATGCTCATATATTCATTGAAATACAGATATGTTCATTGAAATACATATAATTCATTGAAATACAGATATATTAATTGAAATACGGACTATCACTTCCAGTTGTCACCTTTCTGTGAATACTCTTCAGTCCTTTACATCAGTGTTTGGAAGATGCTCATCTGAAGAGAAGCTATAAATACTTTTATACAGCAGCAGCCAAGTGTGAGGCCTGCACTTGAACTGTCTGACCCTTAAAAACATTCACGTCTGTGACATCTGAAATCCCAGGTCCTTACAGGTATAAATGCTTGTTTGTGTGGAATGAATTCACCGCTGGAGCCTGGAGGTGGCGGTTCCGTCAGCAGCCACCAGAGGGCGATCTTCACCTGCTGATGAAACCCACTGAACTGCACATTGGATGAAAGGGAGAAGGGTTTCCTCTTCCGGGTCAGTGGCGGCAGAGACAGCACCAGCAGCAGATGCTGACATCACTTCCGGCCTCTACTGGTGTTCAGCCTGCTGCAGAGGAGGAAGGAGCCCTGTCTGGTGGGCAGTTACCGCCATCTACAGACCCTCACAGACCCCTCCCTCAGACCCCAGATCTGCCCCTCCCCCCAGACCCCAGATCTGTCCCTCCCTCCCAGACCCCAGATCTGCCCCGGCGCCCCCCTCAGACCCCAGATCTGTCCCTGCTCCCCCTTCAGACCCCAGATCTTCCCGCAAACCCACCCCCCGGCATTCCAGAAGGAGGAGAGAGCCTGGACATGTCTGCACGGGTCTCTGCTCAGGTAGGAGATTGTCAGCACCTCATGCTTTGTTTGTAGAAATAGACTGAATAATCCTGGAGGGAATCTCTGCAGCTGGGCTCTTCTATCCGGGGCCCCTGGGGCTGAGCTGGGCTCTTCTATCTGGGGCCCCTGGGGCTGAGCTGGGCTCTTCTATCCGGGGGCCCCTGGGACTGAGCTGGGCTCTTCTATCTGGGGGCCCCTGGGCTGAGCTGGGCTCTTCTATCTGGGGGCCTGTGAGGCTGAGCTTGGCTCTTCTATCCTGGGCCCCTGGGCTGAGCTGGGGTCTTCTAACCGGGGGCCCTGGGGCTGAGCTGGGCTCTTCTATCCGGGGGCCCTGAGGCTGAGCTGGGTTCTTCTATCCGGGGGCCCTGAGGCTGAGCTGGGTTCTTCTATCCGGGGGCCCCAGGGGCTGAGCTGAGCTCTTCTATCCGGGGCCCCTGGGCTGAGCTGGGCTCTTCTATCCGGGGCCCCTGGGCTGAGCTGGGCTCTTCTATCCATGGCCCCTGGGGCTGAGCTGGGCTCTTCTATCCAGGGGCCCCTGGGGAGCTGAGCTGGGCTCTTCTATCCTGGGCCCCGGGGGCTAAGCTGGGCTCTTCTATCCCCGGGCCCCTGGGGCTGAGCTGGGCTCTTCTATCTGGGGCCCCTGGGCTGAGCTCTTTTAAAGCCACATCTCCCCTGTGCTTTACTGCACTTTTATAAGTGTGCCTTAGTACTCTAATGAGGTTAGGATCTCTAGGGGAAGCTGATAGGGCAGCTCTGAGTTCTCTGTTAGCCCTGGAGCAAATGTTATCAAACCACCTAGGGTTGGGTATAGGTGTATCTGCGGGTCTGGAGATTAGTTCTTCAATACCTGCGCATAGTAAGATAAAAGCAGAGACTGCCTCTGGGTTAGGGTTAGCCAGTGTTAGGCAAGTCTCACAGAGCGATGGATAGTTTTATACCATCTTTTGGAACACCTTTGTGCAGTCCAATGCTTTCCATTTAACTCTTAGGTTATAAGTGGAAATGTCTAAATTGCCAGCCCCTGCCGCCTTTCTAGTTTTGGGTCTCGGGGCTGCCCAGAAAGAGACTAAGATGGGATTGCGATCCCCAAAACTCGATGCCCTAACCTCTGCCAAAACCAGATGATCTTCTAATGGTGCAGATATAAAAACATAGTCTATAGTTGAGGCTCGACCAAAACCTCTATAAGACAGTGTTGAACGTTCCCCATTATTTACAGAAACAATATCCATAACATTTAAAAGGCTGTTATTTGATAGGTGGTTTATTAATTTGTGTCCTCTCTTACATGGATTAACTGAGATATGATGGGTGGGACTCGCAGTATTTCCCCCTGCTATCTTCGCATTAAAGTCACCTCCCAAACATATCCCTACCGGTTTATGCTTTCCCAGTAGATTATCCATGTCCGAAATAAAGTTAAAAAGATTAACAAAATTAACGTTAGGTGTGATTAAGAAGTCTACTATAAAAATTAATAAAACAAATAGAACCCCCCATGTATTAATCAGTACTTGAAAGTTAGCGTTTCTAATGGGAATTAATTTCGGTCTGCCACCTGATGCGATACTGACCCACATTGATAAACCACAAGAGGGTCTACCATGTTTGGGGTGAGGGGGTATAATATTATAGAACTCATATCCTTCTAGGTATAATTCTTTAGTTGCCCAGGTCTCCTGGAACATAAGGATATCAAATGTATTTACCATATTAACCCATTCTTCAATAAACACTGCAATTTAGGCTGCGGGTGTGTGCTTGTCTCGCTGAACTTTATTTTAAAAGCTGATCTAATAGCTGTGTTGCAATTTTAACTTGACTGTACAATTTATTCGGTGTTGTATGCTTAAGGGTACTAGAGCTCACTTACCTGTTCCTAACGCTCTTGGCCCCGTTCCGCCCCGGCATTGTGCCGTTTGTGCGGAGGGTCGTCTAGTTGAGCTCCATTTTCTGCCCCTAAGACCACTTCCGCCCTGCCCCTCCACCGTGCAGGTTAGCGGTCTAGTGGCTGCAGACATTTTTCTATTTTAGGCACGGTAGTTGCACATTTCCTCAGATAAACGCAGCAATTTAGGCTGCGGGTGTGTGCTTGTCTCGCTGAACTTTAATTTGAAAGCTGATCTAATAGCTGTGTTGCAATTTTAACTTGACTGTACAATTTATTCGGTGTTGTATGCTTAAGGGTACTAAAGCTCACTTACCTGTTCCTAACGCTCTTGGCCCCGTTCTGCCCCGGCATTGTGCCGTTTGTGCGGCGGGTCGTCTAGTTGAGCGCCATTTTCTGCTCCTAACACCACTTCCGCCCTGCCCCTCCACCTCGCAGGTTAGCGGTCTAGTAGCTTACTTCCTGGGTAGTATAAATGGTGGCCTGGCGGACGCTCAGCGGACGAGCGCAGCGGGAGCGCCGACTTCGCGCCGAAGTTGCACCTAAGTTAAGCCCGTCTGCGCCCGTCCGCGGCCGACCGGGCCCTGGGGCCAGTCACATTGCCCAACTCATCACCTATTCCTCCACTGACCTTTTAATGTTTTGCCGCACGGTACCCTTACAGGCCCGCGCCGCAAGGGCTGCTCTGGATTGTGGCATTCTTGTTTCCCTGGATACTCCTATTTTGGAGACTCCTTCTCCCTGCTCTAAGCCGATATCTTCTCGGCTCAAATCGTCAACTCTGGGGGCCACTCCATTGACCGTGATATATCTCAATACCCGGTCAATGGTGAAACATCAACTCGAAATTTTCCAGCTGCTAGACGATAGAGCTGTGGATATCCTCCTTTTATCAGAGACTTGGCTGACTGAGGACTCCGCCCCTGACATCCTTGCTGCTATCCCCGCCGGCTATTACATCCTGCAATCTAATCGACCAGCTGGGCAAGCCGGCGGCGGGGTGGCAGCCATCACATGCTCCCAGTATATTTTTACAACCTTAGCTTGTGCTAGGATCTCCAAAACGGAAAGTCTCACTATCAAATTCACTTCTCCCAGGTTCTCTTTTATCGTTGTTCTTGTGTATAGACCCCCTGACCCTATGCCCTCCTTCCCTCAACAGTTTGGTGATCTTATTTCCCAACTCATCATCAACCATGCTAAGGTTATCATTATCGGTGACTTCAATTATTGGCCCTCTGACCCCCGGGAAAGCCGCCTCTCAGAGGAATTCTCTGATCTCTTATCAGGCCTGAACTGTCATCAACACATTAAAATACCCACTCACTGCAAAGGCCACATCTTAGATCAAGTGTGGACGGCCAATTTCGAAATTTCGTCCCCTATAGCGACCCCTTGTTCTTGGTCAGATCATTGCTTTATTTCTTTTTCTTTTAACTTGACTACTCCCAGTCGCCCCTCCCCTACGACCAAATTCACTACTCGGAACTGGAAGAGGTTTACGGATCAACTAAAGCTAGACAAATTAGCCCTACGCCAGGCTGAGCGCCGCTGGAGGTGTAATTATGACCAACAACTTAAAGCTGAGTTTGTGGACCGTCTGAAAGCCTATAAAAAATCCATCTTATCGTCTAAAACAATTTATTTTTCCCAAAAAATTATGGAGTCTGCTTCCAAGGTAAAGGATATTTTCTCCATAGTGAATGAGCTCTCTTTGCCAGACCGTGTCACTCCTCAACCTCAACCTACACAGTCCTTGTGCGACTCACTCAATGCTTTTTTCATTGATAAAATCATCACTATCAAGAACAATATCCCCCCGCCCTCATCCTGTTCTCCTCCTCCTTTACCTCCCAGAAATCCTTGCTGCCTGGATGTCTTTCCCCCGATCTCCCTCTCGGAGTTTAATTTGTTACTGCATAAAGTGAGCTCTCGCTCCCCCAATGATTGCTGCCCTCCCCAAGTCCTTAAGGAAATCTTCTTGGCCTTCCCCGACCCTCCACTGGCATTACTGAACAACTCACTGGCGACGGGGGTGGTCCCGGACTCCTTTAAACAGGCAGTTGTGATACCGATCCTAAAAAAGACCAATGCCGACCCTACGGTCTTGAGCAATTATAGGCCCATCTCCCTTCTCCCCTATCTGGAGAAAATTTTGGAGACATATGCCACTCGCTGCCTGAGTGCTTTTATTGAGAGCGCGCCTTTTCTGGAGGCCCAGCAAGCCGGTTTCCGCCCACTTCATTCCATCGAGGCGGTCATTGTGGCTTTGATGGATACCCTGAGAAGGGGCGCCGACAATAACATCTCCCAAGCACTTGTCTTGCTGGACTTATCGGCGGCCTTTGACACGGTCGATCATGCAATATTGATCGACCGTGTCGGAAATGCCGGCATTCAGGGCGTAGCTCTCGACTGGGTTAGATCCTTTCTGGATAAACGCTCTCAGGCAGTGCACCTGTCTACCTTCTCCGCCTCCTATTCCCCCCTATCCTGTGGAGTCCCACAGGGCTCCGCTTTATCCCCTTTGTTATTTAATTTGTACATGCAGCCCCTAATTGCTTCTCTTCGCAAATCCGCAGCCACTATCTTTAATTACGCGGACGACTTGCAGTTAATTTTTCCTATTGACACCTCCCTTTCCTCCTGCACCAGCTTCCAATTTACCATGCTTGAGATATCGGAATGGATGTACCACAGCCAGCTCAAAATAAATCCTACCAAGACCGAGCTTGTGCTGGTGGGCGGAGCAGCCAACCCATGGAATGACAGCTTTTGGCCTCCCTCATTAGGGCCTCCTCCTTGCCCCGTCAACTTTGTGAAGAGTCCTGGCATAGTCATCTCCAGTGACCTATCTATGAGGCCTCAGATTAGTGCTGTCACGTCATCCTGCTTTTTCCATCTGCGCAGGATACGTAAAACCAGCAGATTTCTCACTAGAGATGCACTTATATTTGTCATCATGGCCCTTGTTATGTCGAGAATTGACTACGCCAACACTCTGTATGTGGGAATTCCTGCATACCACCTCCACAGGTTGCAGCTGGTGCAAAATCAGGCAGCACGCTTGGTTTACCATCAGCCTAAGCATCAGCATGTTTCGCTGTTGCTGCGGAGCCTGCATTGGCTCCCGGTGGCTAAGCGTTGCATTTTCAAACTGGGCTGCACGATATTCAAAGCTCTGTCTGATTTGGCTCCTGTTTTCTTTTCTTCTAGTCTGAAGCGATATGTTCCCTCGAGAGATCTTCGCTCCTCCTCTCACATCCTTTTAGTTAGCTAAAATCAAACGCAAAAAACATGGTGGTTTATGTTTTTCTTTTTTGGCCCCCAAAATCTGGAATTCCCTTCCGTCTGCTTTCCGACATTGCCCCACCTACGACTGCTTTAGTAGGATGCTGAAAACGTTTCTCTTCCAATCAGCCTTTAAGTAATACCCGTTCCTGCCCTCCGCATTTGTTATGAGCGCCATGAAACCGTCCGGTGACCGAGCGCAGTATAAATAATTTTAACATAACAGAACATAACAATGTCTAGTTTAGGAGCCAGACCAGCCACATTCCAGCTCAGCACCAGTAGTAATGAGTCAGAATGATCATTTGGAGAAAGTTTCCACCTCAGTGTCAATATTAATTTTAGGAGTCTCAAAGGGTGCCGCGAATACAGAAACAGTCGGTTGAGATTTAGAAAAAGGTCAATCATGAGTGTCTAGGTCAGAGATGGGAGAGAACCTATTTACCGATGTGGAAAATGGGCTAATGAATGAGCACTGTGTCGGTGGTGGTCTATAAAAGAAGCCGAGGGGTCGTGTACATATGTTTGTGGGTAGGGGGCAATTAGTCTCTCTAACAACTAGTATAGATCTAACAATACCTGGTCGGCGAAAGTTGATGACAATACAATCACCCCTAATAGTTTTTCCTGCTGGTCCCACCCAGCCTACCCTTTGTACCATTAGAATATAATGTATATCCCCACTCCTGTACCCTTTGTATTTAGCCAGCAAATCCACACTTTTGTTCCGAAGTTGTTCCCAGGACTCTAATTTGTTTTTCTCTAATGGAGGTACCCCTGCAAGAACCAAAGCATACGGGCAAGATGCTGGAGGTAGATTAAAAAAGATTTAAAACATCCTTGTTTGGCTCAACATGTTTGCCAATATTAATATCGAAAGTGTTCGAGTGGACTGTCGGGCCGCCATGAGCACAAATGACACTCATGTTTTGAATATTAGCAGGTCCAATGCATGTTTTTAAAGCTGCAGAATCATTAGTTTTACTGTTAATGTCACAGGGGGCAGATAACGACTTTGCAGTTTGAGGTACATATTGCCCACTCTGGGCTAAATTTCCCTGGGGACTGGCCTTTTCAGGCTGCTGATTAGGTTCCCTACATGGAGATTTTGCCTTAGTGGTTAAGGATTGCAGGCAATCTAGACGCTTCCATAGTTTTGCAAAGCTTTTATCCACAATCCCTTTATCACGTTCATACAGTGTGTCTATAATATTATCTATGGCAGTGTCCCCAAGTGTAAAATTAGAAAAAGCAGCCTGTGTGGACTCCATCTGTGTGTATACTTAAAACATCCAATGAAACTAAATTAATTGAGTCACTGCTAGGGATTGGGTCTACTATGGCCTTCAGCCCCTTAATCCATGTATTCAATGTTGTGCATTTTGAGTTCAAGCGTGGATGTTTTTTCCGTTTGGAGCAAACTGGTTTCACCGCCTTCCTCTTCCTTTTCACTCCACATACCTCAGGGTTAGGGGATATGTCCGAATTAACCAAAACTGTAATGTCAATTGGGCAGCTCCTAGATAAAGAGTCCACTATTGCACCTATATGGTCAGAGCCTTCCACGTTCAGTAAGTTATCTCCAATTAATGGGTGTTGACAGTGGTCAGCCTCATTGTATACCATTATTTGAGGGTCACTTATATCAGTGTTCTCAACTTGTACTGCAGGTTGGGGTTTCGTGAAACCCAGGGATAAAGGTCTCTCTGTCAGTTCGATCTCGGTACTGACTATGTCCATCGCCCTTTCCAACATAGTATCTATAGACGTAGCATTACGAGCTGTGGTGGTTGGATTTCTTTTGCCCAGGGTGTGTTTTACCCCAGAAATTCAATAGGTACTTTAAAAAATACACTCCACTCACCGTTGCAGGGTCCAGCTGTCCTTGGAATGGCATGGGGGTGGCCCAGCCCGGCCTCGAACGGTCCAGGACGGGCCTAGACAGGCCCGCCCTTGGCCCGGGCTTTGCCTGGGCGAGCCCGAGCCCGTCTCGCGCCACGGGGTCTCCCTGGCAGATTTATGTGGTGGTGACGCGGGTCCTCTCGCACTGCCTTCTGGGGTATGTAGTTCCCCGGCAGTCCGCGGTCCGCGAGGAAAGCACGTGGATGACTTGATGTAAGGATTGAGCCCGCAAATCTCAGGAGGCTCTAGGCGGCAGCAACAACGGGCAGGAAGTACTTGAGAAGACCAGGTAATCGGCAAACAGCGTCCCCCGCCGCGGGGTCTCCCTGGCAGATTTATGTGGTGGTGACGCGGGTCCTCTCGCTCCTCTTCCCGCAAGACCGCACTGCCTTCTGAGGGATGTAGTTCCCCGGCAGTCCGCGGTCCGCGAGGAAAGCGCGTGGATGGCTTGATGTAAGGATTGAGCCCACAAATCTCAGGAGGCTCTAGGCGGCAGCAACAACGGGCAAAGGAAGTACTTCAGAAGACCAGGTAATCGTCAAACAGCGATATCAAACTGGACCAAGGTGGGCTGCAGACAAAACATGGGGACTGTATCAACCTAGAAAAACAATTATATCAGTAATGACGTCCAGTACCAGCTCTTTGATGCAGTCATCTTTAGTAACAAATCTGTAGTGAATAGAAAATATGCGGTCCTGACCATGCATGGGGCTGGTGGAGGAGCCCTTCTCAGTCGGTATTTCTCTTGTTGATGTGTATTTCATGAAGAGTCTAGATTCTTTTCTCTTTCAGGTGCTTTAGATTGTGCTGAAAGGTTTAACCTGCAGACCTTTCATAAGTGATCTCTCTTGTCACATGCATTTCTTTGCCCCTGAAGCACTGGGCATTGGTAAGACATTATCTGCAGCAGGAGCAATTGCTATTCCCATTGACGTCGTCTGATGTGCTAGAATCTGGTTGCTTACGGAGCCCGAACGGTTGCAGATGGGCTTGCCTTAGGCTCGCCTTCAGTACACCAGTGGCACATCTGCACTTTGAACATCTTAAGAAGCGTTAGAAGAGAAAAGAGTAAGCTGCCCCGCCCACTGCTAAACACTGGAGCGGGGAAGCGAAAGCTTCGCAGTGGAGTTACACCACCGCCATTTGAATGCAGGTAAAAGTGATTCAAGCAGATTCAAATTTGAGCAAATCCAGATCGTATTCAAGCAAATTCGAACTGTATACCCCCCAGTAAATTTAAAAACTAAAAGCTACCCCAAACTTGTATGACAACATCGCCCCGTGGCATGTAAGTACAAATAAGCAATGTACAAATGAGTAAGGTATTTTTAAAATGAGAAAGGTACAATGTAAAGTGTTTGAAAGAGCTTAAAAACGCAGTGCGGGGGAGGCAAGCGGTGTCTCTTACTTTTGCTCTCTCTTAGGAATTCTTGTTTCAACAATATCTTTTTTAGGTCGAGCCTAGCTCTATGGGAGGCTTCTTGTCAGCACTCTAAACTTCTCCGTATGGGTCTGACTCCTCCCACACCTTGGATTGGTCTTTGCGTGTGTCTTCCAATAATGGAAATTAATAAACAAGGACTCACTGGATTTTTAGACAAAGGTGGTATTATTCACCAAATAGGCACAGGGAGAGGTCTTTCACATGGTAATACAGTTTAAACAGCACTGTACAGAACAGATCATGTGACAACCCTAGTGGCACTTGGTGCGTGGTGCTATATACAGTGATAATAGTGAAGGTGCAAGTGCTCTAGTGAACAGCGTGATCGGCGCATAAAACCAAGTTCATACATCAATCAAAGGCCCCGTGAACAACAAGTTGTAATCACTTAAAACATGTTTGCATAAATTTAAACAGGAGCACAGAGAGTGATATGCGTCGTATTATTTATGCTGTAGAGTCGACGGCGTTTCGATCCTAGTTAGTCGGGATCGTCATCAGGACAGGGTTGTAGATGGATACACTGAGTGCACCCAGGCTGGGAGGCGTGGGCGTCTGGGGTCCAAGCAGTCAACGGTGGCTCGTGAACTGATCGTGTAGATAATTCCGATCAGAGGGCAGGGTATGTGGCGCCTGTGTTAATCAGGACGGCGGTCGGCAACTGGGGCTCTACAGGGGACGAACTGCAAGCAATGAATGCAGGAGCATTCCTTGTTTATTAATTTGTAATGCAGACTGCATACATTACTTAAATTGATCCTACATGATACCTGTTGGGAATTGTTACTATTTATATTACACACCCATCCCAACGTGGTCTATGGGTTCGCTCCTGTCATTCTTATACTTCCAATAATGGAAGCGCACAAACGGACAAAGGGGGGGTGCATGTCCCACCTCTTCTCAAAGCTTCACTCCCACCTCGTTTTGCTCTCGGGAGCGAGCAGCGGCGCGCAGGGTGGCAGCTGCATTCCTCATTTTGGATCAGGTTACTAATTAAACACAGTGCAGTCACTTTCACTTTAGCGGCGCACTTGTTTAATTTCCTGTTACTTTGCTCCCACCCCCCACCCTTTGTCCGTGTTCACCAGGCTATCGTCCCCCGCTGTCCGGATACCCTTTGCTCCCGCCCCCCTCCTTTGTCCGTGTTGAACATGCTCCTGCCCTCCTCCCGTTGTCTGCATTTCTTTTTTGTTTCCGCCTGCCTCTTCACTTGCGGCGGCCCGCGAGGTGCTCCCCCGCCCTTGCCCACCCGCGGCACAACACTTTATTAAAAGGCTGAACAGAGTCAGCAAAAACCATTGGCAAAGCCAAAAGGCGTGACCTATTGGCTTTGCCAATGCTTGTGTGCCAAGCCGGTACACAAGGGGCGTCAGTGTTGGGGTAACGGATCCGGTGAGGAGAAGGAGGGGGAGGGGAAGGACTGGGAAAAGGGATGTCCGAAATCGCTGCCTCTTCTGCAGGACCCATCTCTCTCTTTCTTCCCTTAAGGGAGATTTGTCACCTTTGCTGTAAAAGCCTTCCCATGGTGTGCCTGGCATGGCGACCTCTCCCCGGCATGGGCACTGGCTGCCAGTTTAGCAATGGCGACAATCATTTAAAAAAAAAAAAGGCGAGCTGCCAATTAACAATTAACAGTGCCACAGTGCTTGCTGTCTCATTATCCATGATATCATCAATTTAGTCACTCCGGGTAATAAAAGAGACGTGCCTAAGGCATCTGGGGCAGTGTGCGGGTGGCTCTGCTTGGGCAGCACGAGGAGCTGGGCACAGACTCTGGCTGGCAGATTAGGTGCCCGCATGCTCCCTCTTCATTGCCTGCTTGCACGAGTGTGTATGCTTATACATGTGCCTGGATCTGCTTGGTTCTGTTGGTGGTTGATTTATGTTGCAGCAGCATGACCCCACATACAGTAGCTTCAAAGATTAGTGCTAGTCTAAGCAAACCCACCCCTGCGCTCAAACCCTATTCTCCTGCATGGCTAAACACTTATTAGGTCCCATCGGCGAGACCTATTGGCTATGCCATTGCTTGTTTATTTTTTTTAAGTGAATCATACTTGAGAGAGGGAGGTTTTTTTTTACGGTCGACTATTATTGGTGTTGATGAGTGTCCAGTGATAGGTGAAGTGGTTATGGTGGAAATATAGGATTATTGACCATCTGGAGAGAAACACAATAGATTATTCAGTTTTCTTATGACGGATTGCCTTTTAGGAATTTTTTAAGTCAATTTGTTGCCGGGTGGCTGATCTAAAACAAGCTTGGTAGTGTTGATATATATTTTTATCCCTATACTGGCACTATTTCATATTTAATGTCTTTTAATTCAATTATTGTAAATGTTTTATGCACTTTTATGCACTTGTATGCGAAACAAAGTATTGAATTGATAGAGAGAGGGAGGTGGTCAATAAAGCAACAAACAAAGAGACAGTCCCAAGTATCAATGCCTGACAGAGTCCGCAAACGTAATATTTTAAGAGGCAATTGTGCTCTTAAACCAGAAACTCTACACCTAATTTGGGCCACAATGTCAATCTTGTTCGAAGATGTAAAACCATATTAAATATAAGGAATTTCCCACATACATAGGAAAATGCGCAATCTTTCCTTAAAATGTTTGCTTTGACACATGAACTATGCCACACACTTTATATGATCTAGTGTATAAAACTGTGTGGGATTTTTCTCTGTTTGCTTTGCTATGAACTGCGCTGTGCATTTGAAAAAACCCAATAAAGATCTTAAAAATTGCACCACTGACTAATATTCTCTTTTATTCCATGAAATACAATCTGTCACTTCCAGTTGTCATCTGAAGAACCGGGCCTTTGGGCCTGGCGGCGCAGGGCACGCCTGAAATCTTCGAGTTCACCTGCCTTGTTGCACAGAGACACGGAATACTCTGTTGTCGTAGAAAACCAAGTTTATTAGCTGGAGCTAAGCACAGTTGTCCAAGAAGTACATCAAGTAGGTTCTCAGGAGACTGCCCATTTTATTAAGGCGAGACGTCTCATTTTATACCCAATATTCACATTAAAAATGTACACCCACTGCACAAAATTCTAACCAATAAGATACATTTTCAAACAAAGTATCACATAGCAAAAACTCAATTTACAGTATCCCAACCCAAAAGTTAATTATTTGGAATGTCCCAAATTCAATCTCCACAAGCTTGACAAACCTATAATTGAAAGCATAACCCATGTAATAAAGAAACATAAAAAAGAAACAGTAACAGATGCTGAACAAGATAAGACA
Organism: Lissotriton vulgaris; assembly: GCF_964263255.1. Lineage (NCBI taxonomy): Eukaryota > Metazoa > Chordata > Amphibia > Caudata > Salamandridae > Lissotriton > Lissotriton vulgaris. The sequence continues at coordinate 68,703,198 of NC_141685.1, read as the reverse complement.
AGTGCAAGGAAACTAAAAAGGTTAACGATGTCCTGAACATTGATTGGCAATCTCAGACAAAGATCGATCAGGTAGATTGGCTTTGCGAGGTCAGTTTCAGGTGAAGAGGTCAGTTTCTTACAGTTCATTTCAGAGTCGAAAGAAACCTAGTTAATGTATACATGAACTGAAAAGGCCAGGCCACTTTGTTCGCCAGGCTACCTTTACAGGCCTACGTGAGGGCAATACAAAATGGAGTCAGACTCGAGAATTACAGAACCTCAGCCCCTCCTTTTGCCATTACGTAGGCAATAACCTAAGACTCATGTTAATCTGAATCTAGGTCTATATCGATATTCATTAGATCATCAAGATGTTGCTGTAGCATCATTTTATTATTCTCTACTTCTCTCGGGACAGATCTCCGAACACACATAGTAGCACAAAGACTACAAATGACGGGACCACACTGGATGCAAAGACAACAAGAGAAAAGGATGGCTAAAACCATACCAAGAAATGTCAAAACCTTCCATCCCCATTCAGACCGCAGTCCCCAAAACCATCCCGTCAATGACCAGTCTCCTTCGTCTACATGGATAGACTCAGAGATCTTATGCAACCTAGAGATGGCTTGGTACAATGTAGGGGCATTATCTGGTATGTAAACACAGCAATTGGATCCAATTAATTTACATACTCCTCGATCTGCAAGTATGATGTCTAATACCATACGATTCTGCAAAGTCATAAGGCGGTCCGCTTGAAGCTCAGCTGTGACATTACTAAGAGCATCTGCTATCTCATTAATAGTGGTTTCAACAATGCGGACAAGCTGTCGAATATGCCTACTGTTGATCATTGGACCCCAAAAGGGCAGGAAGCCCTTAAAAAAATCTCCTACTTCGTGTGCTGCAGTATCTTCCTTATCTAAGACACCTCTACCATATCTCATTCTATGATAGTCTGAAGCAGTAGTGTATGTAGGGGGAAGCAAAAACACCACATAACATGTTCCTGAAAAATCAGGTGGCCACCATGTGTAGGCTCTGTCATGACAAGCAAAATATGTGCCTTTAGCTGGCACAAACGATGGAGAAGTCCGGGATGAATAGACATAGGTTTGAGCACACACACTCTTACCTAGCTGAGCTTTCGGATTCCGACCAGTACCTTGCAAACAAAAATGGCCTCGATGGGGTACAATCCAAATAGGAGGAGACCTTTTTCGTCTCTCCTTCTCTGTCAAGCTGGTACTATATCCAGTCACATTCCAACCAACATAAGCCTGCACCTCATCCTTAGGGATAGCATTATATGCATCAATATCTCGGATCATAGCTACTATTCCCCTTATCAAGGCACCATTCCTGGAGTTATTTTTAAGGGAACATAAGGGGTGTACCTCATTTGCATAGATAAACATGGTCTGTAAAGCCCACACAGACCCATTAAAAGAAAAAGGCAAAACCAAATATGGTATACCTTTATCCGTCGTATGAGGCATAAGACCACAAACCCAACAATTAGTGGTATTTACTACTAACTGATGCTGATGCAACAACTGTATGAACGAGTTGTTGACAAATTCTGATCTCCTTGTTTGTTCATGTTCAGGCAACAGATAAAACTGGTGCAAAGAAACAGTAGTGAAAGAAAGCATATGTTGGGAGGTGGGTGTAGATGTCTGTTGTGTAACATAAACAATCCAACCCACACAAGCTAATGTGATACTTAAAAACATCAAGAAGCACAATATTATAAAACATTTGCTATATATTAATGTACAAAATCTTGTCTTAAGGTCTATTCTCTTAACATCTCTTTCAGTTACAACAGACTCCATCCTCTAACGTGCTGCTTGCGGCAATTTTCCTTCTCACTCAAGTGTGCGTCCAGGCGTCCTAGATATCCCTAGAACAGAGTTCTTCAAACTGTGGGGCGCGCCCCCCTAGGGGGGCGCGACACCATCCTTGGGGCGGCACGAACTCCTCTCTAATTTCACCTTTGTTCTCTGTGGCAAGTCGAGGGAGGAGGGAGGGGAAATCGACGAGGCACGAAGTGCCCATTCTTTTATTATGTTTACCCTCCCAGGAGGGGGTTAATTCATTCAGCTTCAGCAAGGAGGCAGGAAGTCTCCTCTACTAAACCGAAAACTGCCTTTCAAGGACATTTAATTTAGGAAAAGAGGTCTGTGATGGTTTCTGATAATATTCACAGAAGCCATGGTGACGTGGGAGGCGCTGCTTTAGGTGACTGAGCCCCAATGCAAATTATGGTTCGTGAAAAAATGGGAACAGCGCCAATTGCAAACAGGAAGCATTTAAAGTTGACATGGAGCCCGGCCCCCCTTTGAAATGAAGTGAATCCATACCAAGAGCACAAAATCGTAAAGAACAAAATCATCCAGAAATTGGGCAAAGTCAAAACATTCAGACCATGAAACAGGACATATTGTTGCAGCCTCGTTTTGACACATTTATATCAATTGATTTGTGGCACTTGCCAATGGTCCCTTAACCCACATTCCTGATTGTCTGTCCCCAGAGGTGCAATACAGAAGCCTCATTAACATACAAATGGTCTTTTAAAGACCTGTGAAGTGCTTGGGTGCGGGTGTGTGTGTGTGTCCTGAAGCTGTATCAGCCCGGGCACAGACAGGCAGGATGAGATGAAGAGGGTGATAGAGGGAGGTAGAGGGAGGGAGACAGAGGGAAGAAGGAACAAGCATTTGCAATGCAATAGGTCTCGCATTAGCAAAGTTTGAAGTTGTTGGTATTTTAAATGGCATTGTTTTTTATCTATTTGTTTTTAAAAGCGTCCGTGGTGCATTTTTTATTATAGTTTTATGTAGCACTATGTTCTAACGTTGCATTAGGGGCGAATTAACACATTCCGTGCTGCTTGACTCCCGCACAATAGGAGCATCAGCTGAGAGGCCACTATTTGAATGGGCACAATAACAAAGCTGTATTTAACTGCCTTGAGGACACCTCTATTTGGAGGGTTGCGGCTAAGTACTGTAACAATTCCCGCATCTCCATGATAGTCATTTTCCTGACAGTGGGAGGACGGTGCACAGCTGGCCCTGCTAGGGTTCAAACTCACACTCTGCAGCCTGCGAGGACGTTTCTCCAGCAGATGCGTGAACCCGTTCAGTTACCTCCTACCACCATCATGCACTCTGGCAGAAGTTATGAGGGGTCAGCTGGGCTATAGAGCACACGAATCATGATGACCTTGAGGCGCTTTCAGGCAAAGTCCCATCTTAAAAGAGTGAGAAATGCTAAAGCAAGTCAAGGGTCCATGATAGTGCTACAAGGTGTACATCTGACTGTTGAGGCAAGCTAGTCCAGATGCATTAGGGGCGAATTTACACATTCCGTGCTGCTTGACTCCCGCAGAATAGGATCATCAGCTGAGAGGCCACCATTTGAATGGGCACAATAACAAAGCTGTATTTAACTGCCTTGAGGACACCTCTATTTAGAGGGTTGCAGCTAAGTACTGTAACAATTCCCACATCTCAATGATAGATATACTTTTTTGTGTACTTTTGATAAATATACAAATATATTTTTTAAAATGTTAAGGAAGCTAACAAGAATGCGTTCTTAAATTATAATATTAAAAGTACCTTACCTTATATTTAAGTACTAAATACAGCAAGGCTTTCAGCTTTCCAATTCACCGAAGTGTCTCCGTTGGAACAAATGTTTGCAAATGCTTGCTTGTGTGTGCTTAAGTAGAGGAGCGGGAAAGGGAGGCAGACAGAGGGAGAGATAGGGAGGGAGGGAAAGGGAGGGAGAGGGAGGGAGGGTTGGAGGGAAATGGAGGCAACAGAGGGAGAGCGAGGGAGGGAGGGAGAGGGAGGAGAGAAAGGGAGCGAAAGGGAGGCAGACAGAGAGCGAGGGAGGGAGGGAAAGGAAGGAGGGAAAGGAAGGCAGACAGAGGGAGAGCGAGGGGGGGAAGGAAAGGAGGGAGGGAATGGGAGGCAGACAAAGTGAGAGCGAGGGAAGTGTGAAGGGGGGAGGGAGAGGGAGGCAGACAGGGAGAGCGAGGGAGGGAGGGAAAGAGAGACAGATAGGGAGAGAGAGAAAGGGAGACAGAAAGAGGGAGACAAAGAGAGGGAGAGGGAGGGAGACAGAGGGAGACAAAGAGAGAGAGAGGGAGGGAAACAGAGGGAGAGGGAGGGAAACAGGGAAACAGATAGAGGGAGACAAAGAGAGGGAGATGGAGGGAGACAGAGAAAGGGAGACAGACAGAGGGAGACAAGGAGAGGGAGGGAGACAGAGAAAGGGAGAGGGAGACAGAAAGGGAGACAGAGGGTGACAGAGGGAGGGAGGGGGGGCGACAGAGTGAGGAGGGCGAAAGAGTGAGGAGGGTAGGCGAGAGAGGGAGACAGAGAGGGATAGGGAAGGAGAGAGAGGGAGACAGAGAGAGAGGGAGACAGAGAGAGAGGGAGACAGAGAGAGGGAGACAGAGAGAGAGGGAGACAGAGAGGGAGGGAGACAGAGAGAGAGGGAGACAGAGAGAGAGGGAGACAGAGAGAGAGGGAGACAAAGAGAGAGGGAGACAGAGAGAGAGAGGGAGACAGAGAGATAGGGAGACAGAGAGATAGGGAGACAGAGAAAGAGGGAGACAGAGAAAGAGAAAGAGGGAGACAGAGAGATAGGGAGACAGAGAGATAGGGAGACAGAGAAAGAGGGAGACAGAGAGAGAGGGAGACACAGACAGAGAGAGAGACAGAGAGAGAGAGGGAGTGAGACAGTCGGAGTGAGTGAGACAGGGAGGGAGTGAGAGGGAGTGAGACAGTCTGAGTGAGACAGAGTGAGACAGAGGGAGAGAGATGGAGAGAGAGAGAGAGAGATGTGTGTATGCCTGGTCTGGTGGCTCAGTGGACAAAGGTGTCTGCTGCAGGGACCTCTGTTCAACCTCAGTTTTTTTTGTTTTCTCTAGCCCCGCCCCCTCCCCCACTTACCCTGCCCCCACCGGTGCGGCCCTCGGACACAAACCACACTGTAAATTTGGCCCCCAAGAGAAAGTTTGTGACTGCCCATGGTTTAACACGTTTGAAACCTTACTCTGCCCTCAATAACATTCTAAGTTACTTCAAGTGTCTTGGAATGCACCTTGCATTCAGACAACTCGCTTCTCATTCTCAAAAATCCATCTACAGATTGAGCGTCTGTGACGAAAAATGGGCCCACCCGTAACATTTATGTTGGTGGTGTTATCAATCAATGTCATGTGTAAAACAAAGCATCCTAGTAAAAACAATTTGCTCACATTTTATCTAGGAAAATGGTGGTTTGAGCTATGTAATAATCTGTCATTTCAGCACCCCCACTCACAAACCTGCACTTAACTAAACACTCTTATTATGTTGGACATTATATGCTGGATATGGCCCCGGGTTTGGCGCGGCGGTAAATTATGTTGTGTACCAGATTCCAGAAATTTCTGTCAGGTTTTGGGGGGGGGCCCAACAGCTGAAAAAAGTGAGCTGGGGGGGGGCTCAACCTACAAAAGTTTGAAGACCTCTGCCCTAGAACCACAGACCACAGACAACCCAGTTGTTTGAGTTGACAAGAGGGCTAGAGGTAAGGCGTCGGGCCAGGCAAGAACTGTGCTGGCTTGTATCTTTCCAAGTTTAAGCTTGAGAGTGCCATTATAGCATTTTACCAAACCCGCTGACTGAGGGTGGTTTGCCGCGTGGAATTTCTGCTTAGTACCAAGACCTGCACATACTTTCTGCATAATTTGACCCACTAATTCACTTCCATTGTCACTCCAGACAATTCAATGTAAACCAAACATCGGGAAGTATTCTTTCAGAAGGACCTTGGCTGTAGACAAGGCAGTATTATCCTTTTGAGGGTAGGCCTCTATCCATCTAGAAAAGGCACACACCACCACAAGGACATACTTTAGGTTTTTGCATCCCTCCATATGAATGTAGTCTATCTGCAATATCTCAAAAGGATACGTTGGGGGAGCAAAATGGCCTGCTGGGGTTGGTGTCCCTCTTCCTGGGTTGTGCATCAAACAAACAATGCAATGTTTAACAAGATTGTCTGCACATTTAGGAATTCTTGCATTCTGCCATACCGGAGCAGAAAGCTTGCATATTCCTTTCGCACTGATGTGGGCTGGACCATGCGCCATAGTCACTACTGGAAGTACATAGGCGTCTGGTAACAGCCAACGTTGGTGTTCAGACAATTCTTTCCAACATCCTGTAGCATCCAACATTCCCATACTATCTCTCCACTTACTCAATTCTTTCTCTGTAGCCTCTTCCTGAATCATTTTCACACTTTCTATTGTGTCCTCACACATTCCTCCTTAACTGACCCATCTAGCAGGTCCAGCAACATACATATGACTCGTTACATCTCTTGCTGTCTCTTTCGCTACCTGATCTGCAAAAGCGTTTCCTTCACCCACATCATCAGTGATCCTCTTATGTGCACTACACTTCACAATTGCTATCTGAGCGGGTAAAGCAAGTGATTCCAAAAGGTCATTCACTAACTGACCATGCTCTATTTTAGTACCATGTGAGGTAAAGAATCCTCTTTCCCTCCAAAGGCGGCCAAAACTGTGGGCCACCCCAAATGCATATTGGCTGTCGGTGAACACATTCACTCTCTTCCCTTCAGCCAATACACAAGCTCTAGTCACAGCTATCAATTCAGCTGCTTGGGCTGAATTCTGCCTAATGTGTGCTGTCTCCACAATCGTATGCAAAGTGGTAACAGCATAGGCTGCAGTCGTTTCACCATTGGGGAGCTTAAAACACGAACCATCTACCCACAGGATCCCATCCGGGTTCAGGAGCGGTGTATCTTTTAAATCGATCCTACCTTTTGTCTCCTCTTCTGTACGGAGAAAACAACCATGTTGCTCTTGAATGTCTTTCTCCACTGGAATTGGCAACAATGTAGCTGGGTTTAGGGTATTACATCGCTTGATGTGCACGTGACTAGCCAAGAGTGTCAGCTCATATACCGATAAACGGGCGCTCGTAAGATGCTGAGTTTTTGTACTGTTTAGAAGTGTATCCACTGCATGTGGCACCATGACAATAAGCGTATTGTCTAGCACCAATCCAGCAGATTAGCGAATAGAAACTGCTGCTCTACCTTTCAGACAACTAGGTAATGCTTTAGCTACAGGGTCTAACGTAGCCGAAAAATAAGCACACAGGCGTTGTTTGTCACCAAATTGTTGTGTCAAACCTGACAACGCGCAACCTTCTCTCTCGTGCACATAAAGTGTAAAAGATTTGCTGTAATCCGGAGTACCCAACACAGGAGCAGAACACAAGGAACTATGCAAATCAGTAAAACTTTTCTGGCATTCCTCTGTCCAAGGGAGAGGTTGGGGTGTAACAAAAGTTTCGCTAACAAATAAAAATTCAGAATCCTTTGTCTGCAGTAAGAGGTAATTCCTAAAAAGGCACGCACCTCTCTCTGTGTGCATGGTACAGACATTTGTGCAATCGCTTGGATTCTTTCTGGGGTCAATTGCCGTCCCTCCTTCGACAAGAGATCACCTAAGTAGGTAACCTCTTGGTGACAATATTGTAATTTAGAGGGTGAAACCTTATGATGAAGGTCAGACAAGTGATGCAACAATGAAACAGTAACTCGTTTACAAATTTCCTCCGAATCAGCAGCAACCAGCAGAACATCTACCTACTGAATAAGGGTGGCACCTGGAGGCAAAATGAAAGCATCGAGCTGAGTTTTCAAAGCCTGACTGTAAATGGAGGGACTTTCACAATAGCCTTGAGGTGCGCGCTTGAACCGGAAGCTTCAGCCTCCCAAAGAGAAGCCAAAAATATCCCTACTTTCCTCAGCAATGGGAATGTTAAAGAAAGCATTATTAAGGTCAATGACCGAAAAGCAGGCAGCTGAGGCAGGTATCAGTGTCAATAAAGCAGTGATATCTGGGATGACAGGAAACTGGGGTACAACGAGCTTGTTGACCTCCCGGAGATCGATCACAAAACGATAAACAGGTGGCTGGGAAGAGTCAGTATATTTAAGGACAGGAAGAACAGGTCTATTGCACACATTTCCTCTAGTCTCTTCAACCACACCTTTCTCAATCAAATCATAAATGATAGCCATCAGCGCTCTCTCACCATCACTCGAAATTCTATACTGAGGAATGCGAGGTAACCTAACATTGGACTTGAGGGTGACAACATAGGGTGGAATCTGCAAGAGACCAACATCATTGGGGCCCGTAGCCCAAAGAGTGGCAGGCAGGGAGCGTAATTCAAGAGTGAGTTGGTCTCTAGACAAATATGTCGGGGACATTAATCTCTTGCCTAAAGTAAGATGTACACCAGAAGGAGAACAATGCAGGGTCGCATACAGTCTTTTTAACAAATCCAAACCCAACAAATTCTCACCACAATCAGTTGTCAAAATAAGAGGAGCCTCCAAATCATAAGGACCAATGGAGATAGGTAAAGGACAAGAAACTGGGTTACAAACTGGGGCGCCAGAAAATCCTACAGAAACATATGTTAAGCCAGACAAAGGTGCCCCCGGGAGTTTAGAGTGGATGATAGAACTCTTCGTTGCACCAGTATCCAAGAGAAATGGTTCTGACACACCAAGCGCAACAACATCAACATAAGGCCCATTTTGGTCCACTGGAACTGAAATGACTCCCTCACTTTGTCTACGGCTGTCCTAGCTAGAGAAACCCTGATTCTCATCTTCCATATAATAATCGTCATTATAATATTGGGCAGACTGAGTATTTTGCTGATCAAAATAATTCATGGAATTTTGAGGCGGAAAGGAACGTTGATCCTGGTACATGGTACTTCGCCCCCTCCCCCTAGGTGTTGACTGGAAGCCACCTCGGCCTCGCGGCCCAGGCGTACCACCAGCACGCTGCAATAATATCGGGCAATTATTCTTGAATAACTCAGTTAGACTTAAGCCCAAAACTTAAATTAAAGTGAGACAAAAGTCTAACTTTACTACACGTAAATACCTTTTGTGAATACCAAAAGTTGCAAAGTTAGACTTTCGTCTCAGTTTACATTTGTGAATCGGGCCCTAAGTGCGGGCCTCCCCCAGGCTGCCAGTTCACAAGTGCCTTGGGGAATGTGTCTGCCCATTGGAGCGCTTCAATGGTGACGTGGCAGTGGTGCTTGTGCTGAGGCCCCATCTCAGGGCTGCTGTAAGTCCACCTGCATGAGAGTCTGCTGGCTGCAGACATAAAGTCGTCCGAGTTGTCACTCTGATATCTGGCGCTAGGATGCAGCAGACACTTGACCTGACTATGGCAGGCTCAAGCACACCAGGAAAGAGTACATTCACTGCTGCTGCCTGCTGCAAAGCTAGTGGCCCTTTTGGGATATGCTGGAATGTCTGCCTCGCTGCAATTATGAATAAGCGTGGCAAGCCTTGCCAGAACATATCAGCAGGCAAAGTGCAGCCTCATGGATCCACGTGTGCCTGGCGCTGTCTGTACGTGATGGCAGTTATGTTATCAACATTAGAGGGCCAGCTACGCACGCCGATAAGACACAGGCTGACTCAGCTTCTAATAATAATTTTGGATTCTTTTTGCCTTCCCCAGAACCCCAGAGTAAAATCGACAACATAATACAAACGCCCCCCTCTCCAGGATTGGGGCTATAGGACATAAATACCGGTTGTGGCAGGTACTATTCTGATAGAGCAAGCCACCACCCGACTGGAAACCGAAACCGGCCCTGGCCTCGGCACCCTAACATATTTTTTTTCCTGTTCCCATGTCCCTTCCCCTCGTGTTCCCCCTCATCCTCCTTCCCTGATCATCTGCGGGATCTTCTGAGCCACATCACCTCTATCTAGAGGGTTTATTTCATGTACTGTTTTCCCTGTTTTCAATGTCTTCTCACAAGTTCTAGTTTACACAGTATCTTGGACTCTGCAGAATCGATAAACTTTCATACCTATTATATGCTCATTGTATATGAAAAATCAATAAAGAATTGAGGTATTTAAAAAAAGACACAGGGAGTGGTGTCACTTAACATTTGACTTTGACAATTCCAAAGGAAGAGACATTACTGAATTTATAGACATGATCAGCCCACATGTAAAGTGATGAAATTGCAACCAAGTCTCACTAAAATAAACATTCAATTTAACATTCTACTGAACTGTGTGCAGTACTCATGGTGAAATATGAGAAACGTTTGCCACCAAAATGTGGGACAGAGGGTCTGCTCTGTGCCAAATAGTCACTTGTGAAGTTCTAGTTAATCCCCATAGTTTTGAAGAATGAGCCAGGTTTGAGTGAGACTTCAGCACGACCTCCAAATGTGTTAGTGTCACTCGTGATGAGTGAGGCTTGAGGGCTCTGATGTAGGCACGTCCAAAATAATGTCACTGTCGAGGCACTCAAGGCTTCTTGCATGACAATGCTACAAAGAGTTGACACACTCACTAATCAATGGTGTATTGATGACGAGTGTACTGTGATATAGGGGCCTATGTGAAGGAGTAGAATATTTTCGAGTAGTGAAATGCCCCTGCCCTGTTCTTCAGGCCAGTAATACCCATTCATTTTTATGATACAATATAAACTTTGTGAAACATCTGGTTCATACTTGGTTGCCCTATCTTAGGAATTAATTGTTTCAAAGATATATTGCTTTATTTTTTTTCAGTGAATCTTTGTTGAGAGAGGATGGTGGTTACTGGAAACAAAAAAACAAAGCCAGGAAGATACCGCTATCTTAATATTTTAGGACAGTGTTTCCCAAACTGTGGTCCGCGGACCCCCAGGGGTCCGTGACACATTCCCAGGGGGTCCGTAGGCAACAGTTTTAAAAGCACAGAAACATTTCTTGTATAATTAGCAGCTTTCCAGCAACAATAAAAGTGTCAAGAGAATGCCCGTGATTAATGTACCTGCTGGAGAGCGAGGAGAGTGGCAGCTTTGATTTAACTAATGTAGCACAGAGGGTTAATGTGCCTACTGCAAAGAACATGTAACATGCATCTTAAAAAGCAGCATTTTATGTGCCTAGGTTCGTGGTTACTGCTTTTGTCACAGAGATTCCTTTATTACGGTGCACTTCATAAGTGACAATCGTAATCTAGCAGGGACCTATAAACTGTCATCAAAGAGCTGCTTGCAAACTGCATGGTACCAGTTAGTAACTTATATTTTGTCCCAGTTATTCATTATCCTGATGCTGCTAAAAATATATATTTGGGTGGAAATACAATTTTTAATGTTAAAGTCAATGCTAGCCACTGTGTTATGCTCTGAATCCTTAGTTTGTGCTTTTCTAGGCCAAGCACTCTTTAAACATTTTATATACACACTGATTTACATGTATGATTCAATGTCTCTATATGTGTGTGATGTAAAGAGCTCTGACATCCTACAATGGTATGAGAGATGCTACAAAACAAATGAAATACATGTGACAGAGGGGCTATTACTTCAATATAAAATACTAAGGGCCAGATGTACAATCTGTTTTTATATGCACGAACGGGTTCGCGAACCCGTTTGCGCATGCAAAAACCTATTGGGCCATGCACATAGCCTATTTCGCGAGTCGCAATTTGTTTGCGACTCTCTAAATAGGTTTTGCAACTTGCTATTTGGAAGGGGCACTCCCTTCCAAATAGCGAGTCTCAAAACCGTGTACAAATGTTTTGCGGTCGCAAAACAGTCTGAAAGATCCTGATGGGGAAGGAGGACTCCACACGAAGAAGTGATAATAGGTAAGGTTTATTCGCAGGTTAAGTAGGAGATATCAGGAACCCACGCCAACCGCTGCACAGGACAGGACGGAATCCCCGACTAGAGATTCCGAGTTCCAATGCATGCGGCGGACGTGCACGAGACAATGCACGAGGATACTACACATCCCCCTTACTAGAAAAGAAAAAGAACAGCATAACATCCAAGATATATACAAACAACATCAGAGATAAAACAACATTACAGATTGATACAGAGAAAACTTATTTGCCAACATTGTAATCTTTATGCCACACAGGTGGTTTCCTTGGACGGGGGGTATCCAATCTGCTGGAGGACATGGGAACGGGACGTTGCGGATGAGAGGTTGAAGGTATGTGGCATTTGTCGGGAAAGTGAGAGGTTCCGGTATGGTTGGGGGAGGAAATGTCAATAGGAGAAGACGGTCTCACACAAAGGGACGGAACCCTAACAACTTTGGAAAGACTCCACACATTACCGTCTGATAGTTCCACAACTTGTCTGCCCACTCTAATAACTAACATGGGATCGGAAAAGCGTGACATACCTGAACTGATAAAACCAGACTTCCTCACTCGTACCCAATCACCAACCTTGCAGGGATTGTTGGAATAGTTACGAATCACTGAAGTATCAAGTTTCCTGAACTTGCCATCGACAAGATCCCTCATCCAGGGCTGACTCATGTTACACACACCCTTCCTCCCTCGCATCTTTTCAAAAGGAGATAAATCCCCCACAGACCTTGGAGTATTCCTGTAACTCCACAATAGTTTTCTAACCGCATCATAACAATTCACACCATTGCATACAGCAAGTTGTAAAGCTTCTTTGAGCACCCTAATCCACCTCTCAACCATTCCGTTGCCTTGAGGATAATACACAGAAGAGCGTTTGTGTAAAATGCCATGGTTGCAACAAAAGGATTTCATCTCTACGGAGGTGAACTGGGTGCCATTATCTGATAGCATGGAAGTAGGAAAACCCTCCTTCTCGAAAACGGAATTTAGGAAGTCAATAATGACTCTGGAAGATACATGAGGAACAAATCTTACTTCAGGCCAACTAGAGAATTGGTCTATTAAAACAATAGCATAGACAGGGCTACGACCCAAAGACATTGGACCAGCAATGTCAATGGAAACACACTCCCAGGGTTTAGAGGGCCTCGAGATGGAGTCATGCTGATATTTTATAGGTTTCTGTGATTTGTCACTCACGCAGCATTCAATACAAGATCTAACCTTTCTTTCAATACACCTGTCGACACCGGGCCACCAAAATTCGCTTCTTATCCTTCTTTTCATACCGGACATGCCCGGGTGACCCTCATGAGCCATATCTAACACAGTGTCTCTTATATCATGAGGTACAACCAAAAGCAAACCCCTCAATAAAGTATCACCTTGGACAGAAAGTTCTTGTGCAACATGAAAGTATGGCAGAATGCTAGAAGATAGACTGTTCTTTGAAGGCCAACCATTTTTGACAAAAGATAAAACGTCTAAATAATCACGATCATCACTACAAGCCAGAACCCAATCATCTTCTCGGATGCAACCATTGGATACCTCACATATCGACACAACTTTGTCAGGGTCATTATCAGGGGCAACATAATTGTCATCTTCAACAGGTAACCTGGAAAGGAAATCGGCAAGGACATTTTTGGCACCGGGAATATATTCGACTGAGAAATGAAAATCTTGTAGCTTATACTGCCATCTCGCAATCCTGGAAGTGGCTTTGCTACAACCTTTGGTCGTAAAAAGATCAACCAGGGGACGATGATCAGAGCGCACAATAAAATCAGTGCCATACACATACCTGCGAAAATATTCGATCCCCCACCAACAAGCCAAAGCTTCTTTTTCTAAAGTGGAATACTTAGTTTCAGCACCACGTAACGGTCTTGATGCAAAAGCAATGGTGACAAAACCAGAATTTTGCTTCTGCATCAGCACCGCCCCAAGGCCAACATTGCTTGCATCAGTGACGATAAAAGATTTGCAATTGGTGTCAAAAGGTGATAAAGCAGGGGCGGAAATAATACATTTCTTTATAAAAATCAAATTGAGTCTTGCAATTGTCATCCCAAATAAATTGTTGTTGGTTTTTCATTAACTTTCGTAAGTGCGAGGTCTTATCTGAGAAGGAAGGAATGAACTTTGCATAATACTCGGCCAAACCGAGGAAGGATCTGAGCTGATCCTTGTTGGTTGGCTCGGGAGCATTCTCAATGGCTTTAACTAGACTTAACTTGGGGGAAATACCCTCTTTACTGATGGAATGGCCTAAATAGTCTACAGAAGCTTTTTCAAATTTACATTTTTCCTTGGTGAGGGTAAGACCATTGTCTTGAAGAATGGACAAAACCTTGAATAGAATTTCAGAGTGTTCACATTCATTTTTGCCGAAAACTAATATGTCGTCCTGAAAATATAATACATTAGGGACATTTTTAAACAAATTGTGCATGACACGCTGAAACACTGAGGATGCAGACACCAAGCCAAAAGGCATCCTCTTGTATCTGTAAGCACCCTCAGTGGTAATGAACGATGTCAGATGTTTACTGTTTTCATGAAGGGCTATCTGATGATATGCGTTGGACAAATCCAATGTGGTGAAGATAGATGCATCCTTCAGTTTAGAGAACATCTCTCCGATGTTAGGTAGAGGATGCCTATCAACCCACACATTGGAGTTTAGATCGCGCATATCCACACAAAGACGAATTTTCCAATTGGGTTTATGGGCGACAACTACAGGCGAAAGCCACTCAGAGGATTCAATTTCCTCGATTACATCCAAATCACATAATCTTTTAAGCTCTTTTTTAACGGACTCTCTTAAGGCCAAAGGGATGTTGCGTACCTTGTGTACCTTGGGAATGGCGTTGTGTTTAAGAACGATTTTGTGACTAAAATTTTTAAGCAAACCCAAGTTTGAGGAAAAGACCTGCGGAAAAACAGTTTCCCATTTGTTGTCTGAAGACACATCAACAGAATTGATAAAATCAGAATATCCTAGAACTTGATCCGGATGATTGGGATCAAGTTTCATCATTAACTCTCTTTGTTGTGGCCAGCCTAACAAGCATGACCCATCTTTTGCAACATATACTTTAGCAGGAATTGACTTGCCCTTAAATGATAGAGTGGAGTGGAAGTACCCAAATACCTCGATGGGTTTTTTACCATAACCCCTTAGTTTTATGTCAGAGGGAAATAAAGACATAACTTCTGGAAATTCTCTTAACAAAACATCGTCACCAATCAATGTGTACTTTGCACCAGAATCTGCCATAACTTTTATGGACTTGGACCCTATTTGAAGCATACAGTACGGTGAGTCTTTTTTCTCTTCTCCGACTTCATAAACGGTGCAAATGTCATCATAAACATCGTCATCACTGTCTACAGCCTGGACTTGAGAGAATTTGGGACGTCTGGAATCAGAAGAAAAATTCTTTGATCTGTTGCGACTCTTGCACATTCTGGCAAAATGACCTCTGGATTTACAATAATTGCAAAATTGTCCAATGGCGGGACATCTCTTGCCAGTTGCAACGTGGCCAGGAAAACCGCACTTGAAACAAACTACATCTTTTTTGAGACCTTGATACGACGAAGAAGGAAAGGTAGGTTTGTTGTGAAAAGATTCAGTAGGATTCTTCTTGACGGTTTGAACCACAGAAACATTGGGTTTTTCTAAAGAAGATTCTTTTGGTTTTTAGTCGGATAACTCCTTGATGCCTAATTTCATATCCTCGAATCGGTGTGCAATGTCAAGGGCTTTTGAAAGGGACAAATCCTTTGCATCAAGTAGCTTCTCTTGAAGTTTTACATCGGAGACATTATGCACCAGCTGGTCTCTGATCATCTGATCTTGAAATTGTTGATAATTACATTTGGCAGCGAGAATTCTCAAATCTTTGACGAAGGAATCAATGGGTTCAATAGAAAGTTGTTGTCTACTAAGAAACTTGTGGCGAGCAACAACTTCGTTGACTTTTTTG
Organism: Lissotriton vulgaris; assembly: GCF_964263255.1. Classification (NCBI taxonomy): domain Eukaryota; kingdom Metazoa; phylum Chordata; class Amphibia; order Caudata; family Salamandridae; genus Lissotriton; species Lissotriton vulgaris. Next base: position 68,687,432 of record NC_141685.1, on the reverse strand, counting down.
ATGAATTGCTTATCTAATTGCATGATGGCATTTTCGTACACATCAATTTCTTCCTCTGATGAGTTATCCAAAGTAAGAGAAGGAAGGTGAGAGAGGATTTGTCTTCCTTCTGCACCTAAAGAATGCTTGAGAATAGCGAGTTTTCGTTTGTCAGTGTAATTCTCTCCACCTATAGCTTCCAGATAGGCTTCAAAACCTTCACGCCATTGTTTCCACTTCAGGGGGGGTTCACCTGGACTAGCTAAGAAAGGTGGAGGTGCATTAAAACTTTCCATTGTTGGCAAAAAGAGCAATATGATGTCATAAACAACCTGAGAATAGGTTGAAAAAGATATTAGCCACTTTCAAAGAAAGACAATGATAGTTCTTTTCTCTGCAGAGAAATCCAACCTACAGGAACAGCATTGTGATGTCACAAAGGCGAGTGACTAGAGAAAACAAAGTTCACATGTGCTGACTCTGCCTTTGTGATGCAATGAGAACGTAGAATGTGGAGCTTGCTTGTGCTGGCGCTGCCTCTGCCTCAGAGCTGTCTCTGTGACGACATGAAGAAAGAGAGAAGCTTATGCGCATGCGCTGTGATGCTGGAGATGAGATGCGCGAGATGGCCAATGAGCACGAGTTGAATTGTTCCAGCGCGAGGGGACGCGCATGCGTTAGTTTAAAAGGCAGGCGAAAGGGCTAAAATATTGTTAAATAGATAAAAGTCTCACCACAGCAGCTGAAAATACGGGATCTTCAGGATGATGTTGATAAGAGGATAGGGAGACTTCGACAGAGTGCGAGGAGTAAATAGCAGGTTCAAAGTCATCAACGGTAATCTTGTCCGGAAGATCCGGGGCTGTGGGCTCCAATAATCGCTTGGGTGCGTTTCCTCGTCGTCGCCAGTGAAAGATCCTGATGGGGAAGGAGGACTCCACACGAAGAAGTGATAATAGGTAAGGTTTATTCGCAGGTTAAGTAGGAGATATCAGGAACCCACGCCAACCGCTGCACAGGACAGGACGGAATCCCCGACTAGAGATTCCGAGTTCCAATGCATGCGGCGGACGTGCACGAGACAATGCACGAGGATACTACACAGTCACAATTACCACCTACTTCAAGTAGATGGCAATGCATTCGCAAATGGGAAGGGGTCCCCAGGGGACCCCTTCCCCTTTACAAATGCATGCAAAATTATTTTTTAAGGTCAGGCAGTGGTCCCAGGGACCTCTGCCTGCCCTTGGAAAGTGAAACGAAAACGTTTCATTTTCTTTTTGTTTTTTAAATGCATGGTAAACAGGCGGCTGCATTTTTTTATAAAACTGCTTTATTTAAAAGCAGTCCGAGACATGGTGGCCTGTAGAGCCCAGCAGGCCACCATCGCTGGGAGGGCTGGCATTCCCAATGGGCTCGCAAATTGTGAGAGGCTCATTAATATTAATGAACCTCGCAATTTGTGACACCATTGGGAATCCCAAACAGTGTTAAACACTCTGTTGTACATTTCATTTAGCCACTCACAATTTGCCACTCGCAATGTGTCGCCAATTGCGAGGCGCTAAATGAAATGGTCGTACATCTGGCACCAAAATCCTTAGTACTTTGAGTATTTGTTTTGTGTGCACACTTGTGTATTTTTTTCGAATTACTGTTTTAATGTTTGAAATTTAACTCATACAAATTGCTTGGGGGTCCCCGGCATCCAGTGGTGACTCAATGGGGGTCCTCAGGAGGCAAAAGTTTGGGAACCACTGTTTTAGGAGACAGTTGTGCTCTTAAACCAGAAACTCAAAACCTAGTTAGAACCTACAATTCAGTCTTGTTCAAGGATATAAAGCCGAATCAAATATAAGGAATAAGCCACAGACACAGGAAAATTAGAAATAAGCTCCTTCAATTGTCGCTTTGACACATGACCTATGCCTCATTGTCACTGATCTGGTGTTTAAAACTCCATGGTATTTACCTCTGTTTACTTTGCCATCTAGGACGTTGTGGATTTGAACAACTGCAAATAAATTATTTAAAAGAATAAATAAGCTGCCCAGTTTAATTGGAAAACTGACTGATATTCTGATATATTCATTCAAATACAGATATATTCATTGAAATACAGATATATTCAATGAAATAAAGATATATTCATTGAAATACGGACTGTCGCTTCCAGTTGTCACCTTTCTGTAAATACTCTTAAGTCCTATACAACAATGTTTGGAAGATGCTCATCCAAAGTGAAGCTATAAATGCTTTCTTACAGCAGCAGCCAAGTGTGAAGCCCTGTACTTGAACTGTCTGACCCTTAAAAACATTCCCGTCTGAGACATCTGAAATCCCAGGTCTTTACAGGTATAAATGCTTGTTTATGTGAAATGTATTCACTGCTGGAGCCTGGAGGCGGCGGTTCCGTCAGCGGCCACCAGAGGGCGCTCCTCGCCTGCTGATGAAACCCACTAAGCTGCACATTGGAGGAAAAAGAGAAGGGTTTCCTCTTCCGGGTCAGCGGTGGCATGTTCAGCATACTCTGACCACCTTTATTGAGAACAACAAACTGCTGCATGACTCCCAGTCTGGCTTTCGTGCGAACTACAGCACGGAGACAGCTCTGGTAGAGGTTACCGACGCCATCAGGGAGACGCTCGATCACGGGGGAAAGGCTATGTTAGTCATGTTGGACCTATCGGCAGCGTTCGACACCGTCCCACACGCAGGTCTCCTTTCAAGACTCAGGGAGATTGGTCTGCGAGGGACGGTGCTGGACTGGTTTCAATCCTTTCTTGCCGACCGCCGACAGGTGATCAGGGCTCCGCCGTTCTCGGCTGAAATGCCTTCGCTGGAGGTGGGGGTGCCTCAAGGTTCTATCTTGAGCCCCACCATCATCAACATATATATGGCCCCTCTAGCGGAGGTAGCGGAGGCGTTTGGGGCCCGGGTCATTTCATACGCTGATGACACCCAGCTCCTGTTCACCTGCAGGAAAGGAGAGGTCTTCAACGGCGGCAGAATCAAGGACTGTCTGAGTGCAGTCTTTGCGTGGTTTCAGCGGCACAGCCTGAAATGCAACTCAGACAAGTCTGAGTTGCTCTTTTTCGGCTGTGCCCCTGATCCGGGTTGGAAGACATGGTGGCCCCAGGACATGTTCCCCCCAGAGAAACCATCTTCTCAGGTAAAAAATCTTGGAGTGGTGTTTGACGATGATCTTTCTTTCCGTCCACACATTCTGGGATTATCAGGGAAATGCTTCGGCATCCTTAAGATGCTTAGGAAATTCCTCCCTCTGCTTTCATTGCAGTATCGTAGGAATGTAGTCCAGGCGCTTGTGGGATCCCGCCTGGACTATGCAAATGCGCTTTTTGCAGGCCTACCTAAGTATCTGTTATCCAGACTGCAGATTGTCCAGAATTCGGCGGCCAGAGCCATCTATGGCCTGCCCAGGAGAGCCAGCGCCTCTGCGCTACTAGCTAGGTTGCACTGGCTGCCAATCTCTGGTAGAATCAGATTTAAACTCCTCACTCTGGCGTTTAAAGCCCTCCACGCGATTGGTCCCAACTATCTGAGGAAGCGTATTGCTTTCTATGTGCCACGGAGGTCGCTGCGGTCAGCGGACTTGGCCAAAATGGAGGTGCCTGTGGTCAAACGTGTCCGGATGGGAGGCCGATCCTTCCAACACGTGACAGCTTGTTTGTGGAACGAGCTCCCACTTTCTCTTCGGAAAGCGAACAACCTCCTGGCTTTTAGGAAGGAGTTGAAGACGCTGCTCTTCACCAAGTAATCCACTGTGACTGTAGTGTGTATGCCTTTGGTTTCTTGTTTCTCTGGGCCTCTTTGCTAAAGCGCCGGGACACCCTTGTGGGGTAGCCGTGCGCTCAAAAAGTACGGCTTAACATTAACATTAACACCAGCAGCGGGGGGGTGACATCACTTTCTCCCTGTGCTCTGTGTCCAGCCTGTTGCAGAGGAGGAAGGGCCCCTGTCTGTCTGTGTTTGCAGCTACCTCCATCTTCAGACCCTCACACACCCCCCCTCAAACCCCAGATCTGCCCCTGCCCCCCTCAGACCCCAGATCTGTTCCCCCGCAGGCCCCCAGGAGGAGGAGAGAGCCCAGACAGGTTTCTGATCAGGTAGGAGAGCTGCCAACTCACTTAGCTGCAATTTATGAATCCATGGATCAGATCCCCCCCCTCCCCCACTTCCTCCCCCCTGGCATTCATGTTGACATCAGGAGAGCTCAGCTCTTCCTGCTGGTGAGGCTGAGTGGGGAGCGGAGGAGGTGAGGCCTGCCCAGGGTCAGAGGAGGAGACGTCTGTCCAGAGGTGCAGAGGAGGAGAGGCCTGTCCAGAGGAGGGGCAGAGGAGGAGAGGCCTTGAGCTGGGGTTCAGAGGAGTTGGAGCCTGTCCAGTAGGGGTGAAGAGGAGGTCAGGCCTGGCCAGGGGTGCAGAGGAGGTGAGGCCTGTCCAGCGGGCAGAGGAGGAGAGGCCTTTCCAGGGGTGCAGAGGAGGTGAGGCCTGTCCAGGGGTGCAGAAGAGGAGAGGCCTGTCCAGGGGAGCAGAGGAGGTGAGGCCTGTCCTGTAGTGCAGAGGAGGAGAGGCCTGTCCAGGGGTGCAGAGGAGGAGAGGCCTGTGAGGCCTGTCCAGGAGTGCAGAGGAGGCGAGGCCTGTCCAGGGGAGCCGAGGAGGTGAGGCCAGGGGTGCAGATGAGGTGAGGCCTGTCCAGGGGTGCAGATGAGGTGAGGCCTGTCCAGGAGTGCAGAGGAGGTTATGCCTGTCCATGTGTGCAGAGGAGGTAAGGCCTGTCCAGGTGGGCAGAGGAGGTGAGGCATGTCCAGGGGTGCAGAGGAGGTGTGGCCTCTCTAGCGGTGCAGAGGAGGAGAGGCCTGTCCAGGGGTGCAGAGGAGGTGAGGCCTGTCAAGGGGTGCAAAGGAGGTGAGGCCTGTCCAGGGGTGCAGAGGAGATGAGGCCTGTCCAGGGGTCAGAGGAGATGAGGCCTGTCCAGGGGTGCAGAGGAGATGAGGCCTGTCCAGGGGTGCAGAAAGGGAGAGGCCTGTCCAGGGGTGCAGATGAGGTGAAGCGGTCCTGTGTTTGGGTGGTTCATAGAAGGTGGGGCCTGTCCAGGAGGGATGCAGTGGAGATGAGACATGTTTGTCCAGGCAGGGTGGTCGAGAGCTGAGTTTAAGTTTGTTAATTGTTGTTCCAAGAGATTTGTGGAATGAGTGTAAGTTGTTTGTAAACTGGCTAATTGAAGAGCCACAGAGTGAAGCGCCTCCATATATGTTATTATATATTACAAGAGATTATTGCAAATTTGCAGACAATATTGCAAAGTCGAAGACCGGGTAAAAGAGGACGCATCATTTAGCATTGCATCTAGATGTTAGTGCACATATCCGATTCAAAAAAGGGGGTGGTGATGAACAGAGTGTCTGAATTAAGCAGACCACTCTTACCCAGTCCAAAGATCAGGGCTTGATCCATCACCGTTATTTAGCTCACTGCACCCTCCCAGCTCAGAACCTGGCTATATGCAAATCAGTCTGTCCCTGGCCCAGTGCATCATGGGAACAGGGCAGACTAAACTACCAAGCCAATTCTTCACCAGAAAGGAGACAAGCTACCGGGGACCGGTTTCTGGCATTTCAGCCATCGTCGCCCCGGCTTGCTTGAATCCTGATGGTGCAGTGAGCAAGGGACTCATGTCTGAGTATACCCTGCCACACATATAGTGGCCAAAAACGATTCAGAAAAGGGGGTGGTGATGAACAGAGTGTCTGAATTAAGCAGACCACTCTTACCCAGTCCAAAGATCAGGGCTTGATCCATCACCATTATTTAGCTCACACCGGGAGCTTGTTTCCTTCCCAGTGTAAGAATTGGCTTGGTAGTTTGGTTTGCCCTGTTCCCATCGTGCACTGGGACAGGAACAGACTAATTTGCATATAGCCAGGTTCTGAGCTGGATGGTGCAGTGAGCTAAAAAACGGTGTTGGATCTAGCCCTGATCTCTTGACTGGGTGAGAGTATTCTGCTTAATTCAGAAACTCTGTCCATCACCACCCCTTTTTGTTAAACGTTTTGTCCACCCTAAGCGTGGAAGGGTATACTCAGATGTGAGTCGCTTGCTCATTGCACCATCAGGATTCAAGCAAACCGGGCCGACGCCGGCTGAAATCCAGAAACCGGTCCCCCGGAGCTTGTTTCCTTCCCAGTGTAAGAATTGGCTTGGTAGTTTGGTTTGCCCTGTTCCCATCATGCACTGGGACAGGAACAGACTAATTTGCATATAGCCAGGTTCTGAGCTGGGATGATGCAGTGAGCTAAAAAACGGTGTTGGATCTAGCCCTGATCTCTTGACTGGGTGAGAGTATTCTGCTTAATTCAGAAACTCTGTCCATCACCACCCCTTGTTGTTAAACGTTTTGTCCACCCTAAGCGTGGAAGGGTATACTCAGATGTGAGTCCCTTGCTCATTGCACCATCAGGATTCAAGCAAACCGGGCCGATGACGGCTGAAATGCCAGAAACCGGTCCCCGGGAGCTTGTTTCCTTCCCAGTGTAAGAATTGGCTTCGTAGTTTGGTTTGCCCTGTTCCCATCATGCACTGGGACAGGAACAGACTAATTTGCATATAGCCAGGTTCTGAGCTGGGATGGTGCAGTGAGCTAAAAAACGGTGTTGGATCTAGCCCTGATCTCTTGACTGGGTGAGAGTATTCTGCTTAATTCAGAAACTCTGTCCATCACCACCCCTTGTTGTTAAACATTTTGTCCACCCTAAGCGTGGAAGGGTATACTCAGATGTGAGTCCCTTGCTCATTGCACCATCAGGATTCAAGCAAACCGGGCCGACGACGGCTGAAATGCCAGAAACCGGTCCCCGGGAGCTTGTTTCCTTCCCAGTGTAAGAATTGGCTTGGTAGTTTGGTTTGCCCTGTTCCCATCATGCACTGGGACAGGAACAGACTAATTTGCATATAGCCAGGTTCTGAGCTGGGATGGTGCAGTGAGCTAAAAACCGGTGTTGGATCTAGCTCTGATCTCTTGACTGGGTGAGAGTATTGTGCTTAATTCAGAAACTCTGTCCATCACCACTCCTTGTTGTTAAACAGTGCACATATCCAGCAAAATGTAAGGGGCTGCAGACCAACATTCTGGATGAGATTTTGTTGTAACCAAAGTACTCTAGTGACAATTTTATTACTAAGCAGAAGAAGATCAAAATAAAAATAATGATGGCTCAGACAAAATTTTTCCAAACGGGTGACGAAAGTGGTTCTCACAGATTGTATTCTTGTTTTGATTCTGGGTTTGTTGCTGGTGTGAATTTGGATATGCACGGCGTTGGGGTGCAGAGTAATGATGTTCAGTATGTGCAAGGAGGAAATGTTGTTCCTCTGGGTCAGGGCCGGACTGGGAACCCAAACCAGGCCTGACAATTATGACGGACCAGCTCCCTGCCTCTTTTGTTGCTGGGGGTGATATAGCAACACCACAGCAAAACCAGCCCCCAGTGACCAATATGTTTCCCGGCACTGAACAATCGGTCCCCACTGTTCCAGCCTCCCGGGGAAACACCGGAAGCCCGTTACGGCCAGTGCGGCCCTGCTCAGGGTATAGGTTTTACTAACAGTGGCAATTTAAATACCTCAAACACTAATAATGTGCAGAATAAGACATGATCTGTGCGATGTTTGCAGGAACCTGGGAAACTGGAACATGAATTAGATGGCACCAAATGGGATGTCTCAGTCAATGGTCCCAGCCCAACTGGCCTCTGTGCCGAGCATGCAGAATCAAAGGCAGATATATTGGAACACACATTCAGTCCAGATAGTCCCACAGCCCAGTGCAGAATAGAACACCAAATTCTCAACAAATGAGAAATTTCCTAGTTATCACAAAGGAAAGTTTCAATTCTATTAAGGACGCGGAGGCGAGGGTTATGCATGACCTTTCTTCATTTTATTAAGAGCAAGTTAGAAGAAACAGAAAAAACACAGGGTGCCAACTACATATCCCATGAGGCACAACAGTAACCATGGGAGCCAGTCCACCAATCATAGTCCAGCCGAATACATAAAGCAGCTCCCTCGACGAAGTCCGTCCTCTTTCGTCGCTGCAGGAAGATAAGTCGTCCCCAGATTAATCAGTCTTCTGATCAGATCCTAGGGCAACAGAAAACGAAGAGAAGAACCACAGAGCAAGATAAAATGCAAATGCAAAAGTACTATCAGTAGCATAACCAAAAGAGAAATAGAACGTGCAAATGTACAGAACAAGATCAATGTACAAAATACCATAAATATAAGAAAACATTACTCTCCTTATATGTAAAAATACTAAATCCAGCAAGACCTCCAAGCATTAGGGAGGGAGGCTCAAAAAGCCAGGGTTGGATAATCCTCGCCTCCGTGTCCTTAATAGAATTGAAACTTTCCTTTGTGATAACTAGCAAATGTCTCATTCTATGTCAGGAAGCAGGGGCAAGGATTATGAAAGTTCAAAGCTTACTCTCCACCAGCGCAACGGCTTCATGAATTGGTTTAATAGAATTTCTTAAAAGTAGATTCTGAAGACCAATCAGCTGCATTCATAATGTCCCCAACCTGCAACCTACCTGGACATCCTTGGAGGCCATTGCTCCCCTAGTAGAATGAGCCCCAAAATGCCTGACGTCAATACCAGATACAGTCATAATCCATTTGACCCATCTAGCAATGGTAGGAGAAGATACCGCCTGAAACGTTTTTTAATGGCAATCAGAAGTTGCCGTTCACCCGGAGGACGAACCTCCAAAGTCATATCTTCATAAGATTTTAAACATCAAACAACACACAATTTCGGAGAATTTGGAAAAGCAGGATAGATTACTGACCTCGTACTCGATTTAGTTCTCCTGGAGATGGTAAAGGTAACACCTTCCGGGGAAAAAACACAGGCAGAAATATCAAGGGCCCTGACATCCGACACTCTCTTACAAGAAATAAGACACAGGAGGATAGCAAGTTTAGCTGAAATCTCTTTTTGGGAAAGGAAATCATTATCTTGCCAGGATAAAAGTAGACGAAGTACCACATTAACGTCCCAAAGGCACAGGTAACGAGGCTCCGACGGACGTGAAAGACGTATGCCTTTCAAAAGCTTACAAAGCAATGGGTGCTCCCCAATCGGAGCCCCATCCACGAGAGAGTGACCAGCAGAAATGACCGGCCTAAAAGAGTTGATAGTGCCATAGGCTAATTTCTGATGAAAAAGTTCCGATAGGAAGTTCACAACTTCTGCAACGCAGGCGCCCACGGGATCCAGGTGTTTCGCCACACACCAACATACCCATCTTCTCCAAGCTGATCTGTATCGCTTGGTAGTGCCCGGGGCCCAAGCCTGCTGGATAAGGAGTTCAGCTTCTCTTGAAAGCGAGACGTCAGTCCAACATCTCCTGAAATCCTCCATGCCATAAGATGTAGATGGCCTTGGAGAACCAGGGGGTGAGGAAGTCCCAGAGGGTCTGAGGGGATGTTGTTGAAAGACGGCAACCAAAGAGGTCTGTCCCAAGATAATTCTAGAAGGGACGGAAACCAAATCTGGGCTCTCCAAATTGGAGTGATCAGGATCAGAGAGGCCCTCTGTCTGCGGACCTGGGCTGCAACCCTTTGGATGAAAAGGAAGGGTGGAAACGCGTAAGCTGGTATCCCCGACCAATCCTGAAGGAAAACGTCCATGCCTCCGCTCCCGGATCCGGTGTCCAGCTGAAGAAACGGGGAACCTGAGCGTTCCATCTAGATGCAAAAAGATCAACTAGGGAAAGGCCCCAAAGGGACACAATCTGAGAGAACACTCCAGGATCCAGTCTCCAATCGCTGGCATCCCTGAAATTCCTGGAATTCCAGTCTGCCACACAATTCTGATCTCCTGGGAGATACTCCGCCGTCACCGAAATCTGACGTTGGAGGCAGTAATGCCAAAAATCCTTGACGAGATCCGCCAGAATCTTGGAATGAGTACCTCCAAGGGGATTGATGTACCTCACCGCCGTCGTGTTGTCCATCCTCAGAAGGACACAACAGGACACTCTGTTGGTCGTGAAAGATCGAATGGCAAAGGAGCCCGCTAGGAGTTCTAGGCAATTGATATGGAGAAGGAGTTCCTCCTACGTCCACCGACCTCCCACCGATAGAGAGCCGCATCTGGCACCCCAGCCCAGGCGACTGGCATCCGATTCTATCACTAGATCCGGATGGGATCCGAAGATCGCTCCCCCATTCCAGGCCTCCATATGGTCCATCCACCAAAGAAGTTCCGCCCTGGCCTCCGAGGAAAGGGAGATCAGCTCCGAGTAAGTGAGACCCCTGCGCAGGTGGGAGGCCTTCAACCTCTGCAGGGTCCTGTAATGTAGAGGACTCGGAAAGATGGCTTGAATCGAGGACGTAACAAACCAACAATCCTGGTCAGCTATCGCAGGCATATCCTGTCTCTGCGGAGAACCTGTTGAATCTCCTTCTTAATCTTTGAAATCTTCTGAGAAGGAAGATTCAAGGAGGCATCCCTCGTGTCGATGCGAAAGCCTAGAAAGATCATGCTCTGTTGGGGAACCAGGTCCGATTTCTGGACATTGATGGTGAACCCCAGATTCTGTAATAAGGATATTGTAATCTGTAAGTGAAGAAGATGATCCCTGGATTGATCCATGAGCAGCATATCGTCCAGGTAAATTATTAGTCAAATACCCTTGGTGCGGAGATGTTCCACCACAGGATGAAGAAGTTTGGTAAAACACCAAGGAGCTGATGAGAGACCAAAGGGAATGGTTTTGAATTCGTAGGTTTGACCCTTCCACTGGAATTACAGGAACCTGCAATGGGGTAGGGGGGGAATTGGAACTGACAGATACGCATCTTTGAGGTCTAACCGGACCAACCAATCGTTCTGGAGAAGAAGGTCCCTGAGCAGATGAATTCCCTCCATCTTGAAGTGCCGGTAAACTAACCACTCGTAGAAGGACCTGAGATTGATAACCGGTCTGAAGCCTTTTTCTTTCTTTACTACCACCATAATATTGCTTAAGAATCCGCACGGATGAGGATGGGAGAGAGTGATAGCACCTTTTGAAAGAAGATCTAGAACCTCGTGATCTATCAGATCGGTCTCTGAGTCTGAAAAAACCAAAGGGCGAGGATGAGATGTTTGGATGGGGAACCCGTAGAACTCTATGTGAAACCCTTGAACTGTCTCTAACACCCAGGGAACTGACGTTAAATCCGCCCAGTTTGCTAGAAACAGAGAAATCCTGCCCCCAGGCGAACAGGAGAGCGGATTTTCAAGCTTACCATTGAATCCTCGTGCCTTCTTGTTGCCACCACGGCATCTGCCTTGTCCCTTGCCTCCACGGGAAGGATAGAAGGTTCCTTGTCTGCCATCGTTCCATCCATTATTTCTTTTTGCCTGTGCTCTATTGGGACCGTGGTTTAATTGTCGACCGGAAGAGCGACCCCTGCCTCGCCCGGCCCCCCCAAAAACCTTATCCAGGGCAGAAAAGGTGGCTACAAACTTTCCTAGCTCCTTAACGAAGGGATCACCAAAGAGCATACCATGAGCTACTGAACCTGCCTTGGAGGAAGACAGTTCTCCTAATTTGAAATCAATTTTCAAAAGTAGGGAACGGCGACGCTCGGCGGAGAGGGCACAATTGGCATTGCCCAAGAGACACATTGCCCTTTGCACCCATCCCGCAATATCGTCCGTCGGGAGAGGAAGGCCTGACTCTCTGGACCGTTCCGCTAACTCAATGATTTTAGTTAGGGGTCCCACAACATCAAGAAGCTTGTCCTGACAAGCCCTCCAGGAACGATCTATCCCCTTTTTTGGATCCTTCATATATTTAGCAAAAAATGTGCAGAGCTTAGGGTCCAACTCTGGGGTAATAGCAACGCCATTGGGAAAAGACGGTCTAGGGCATTCTGACCTAAGGCGGGATCTCACCAATTGAGAAAGAGGCTGCCTAATCTTTGCGGCAACATAATCCGCCGTCTTCTTATCAGGTACCCAATCAGAACTCCGAGGTCGAAAGATACAGGAAGGGTCAAACATATCCGCATGAACCTGAGCTCCATCACCAACATCAGAACAAGAAGAACGTGGACACCAAGACCTGCCCGTATCGAACATATCGTCAGAGGAATTGTCATCATCTTCACCCTCTCCGTCTTTGGGAAACCCTTCATCAGGGTCCAAGTCTGGGGTGGACTCACCCAGAAAGAAGAGTTCTCCCAGTATATTTTTAGGTACAGAGGGGGGAGAAGAAGATAAACTAAGCATAGGAAGTACCTCTGATTAGACCTATATTACTTTATCACAAGAATTTATCAAAAAATATTTTTATAAAGATGGATGCTATAGAAAGAGAAAAAGGCTTTTAGTTACTTTGAAGACATAATTTTATTATTTTCTTTTTATCTTTTTTGTTTTTTCAATTTGACTGATTATACATAAATACAATTTATTTTGTCACATAGAAACATAATCATAAATAACAAGCTTTCAAAAGAATATTTGTAAATTTCATAAAGTGCAGTTGAAGCGAAACAACCCTAACAACTTATCATATCCTATTACCATTCATTCTCTCATGCATACCTTACATACCTCTGCATTCACTACTTTTTATAAAAACAAATATAGACAGATAAACAAAACTTTACATAGGACCAAAGCAAAAGACTAACAGTTGGAAGGTGCCGTGTTTGAAGTAAGGTTTGACATAAGACGTCACTAAGAACTAACAGTATGTTCTGGACTCCAGGAGTTCTTGCGCAAATCAAGACAAAAGCAGGGGGAATTCCCGGGTTGCTAGAGGCTTGGATTTGTTTAAAGAACACATTGTACCTTCTAGGAATCCATGGGAGTAGCCTTGCCGTATTAGTACTGCATTGGCTATGACTAAATATGGACATGATTCTAATGCCTTTATAAGGATATGTTTTGTTATAACCACATAAGGGCATGAATCAGGAATATTTAATTCGGGCCCTAGATTGATTCACAACACCCACTCCACGTATTATGTCAATCATTACTAAAAATACTAAGCAATAGTAAACATATAACGATGCATGTGTTTTCCAACCCACCCCAAAATACATTGATTGCATTTAAAATGGTATATGGTATATACACGAAAAATGAGTATTATACTGTACGTTTCTTAAGCAGTTGTATCATTCAGATAATGCATGTATAAATATCGGCCGAATGATTTGCGAGAATTACATTTATGAAATGGCTCAGAATACAGAAAAGAAGGTCGAGACCATTTCATCACATTTTTATACAATACTGTACATATGCTAGAGGCTGAGGTAAAATATTGTCTCTAGAGTTCCTAAAAATAGAAGCTCTGTTCTCTAAGAATAGTTCTACTTTAAGCAGAGTATCATGTGCCAAAAAAAGGTAAATATTTTGGAAATGTAAAAATAATAATTTTGTTTTCAGGGGAAAAATAGTTCAAATTATTTTCAGTAGTGTTGTTTATCAAAACTGAAGGCCGAACTCAGAGTTCAGGGAACGCTGTGTGCTCGTTGTTTTAAAAGTTATTCTCGTTGCTAGGAGAGAGCTTGTGAAAAATTGGTCTACAACAGTTGGTGAAAGTCCGAAAAAGCTGAAATTGTACATATGTGAGAGTGATTGCTATCATCGATGTCTGGATCAGTAATGCTCTCAGAAGGTTGTACCTGTGTGGTGCTGCGTTCATCTCGTACTTCACCGCCACCTACTCGTAATGGTGAAGTCTCAACGAATGTCGTCATCAGAATAGGTAGCCGCTGGGGACAATACGTTGCATGAGTCATTACTGGACCGAGCAAAGTATCGATATCCATTGGTACTGCTGATGGTAGTGTAAGACAGATGTCCAACATGCATTCTTCGAAGCACAGGTAAGATGCAATCTTGCCAGATTGGTCTGAATGAAAGAAAGCAGGTTGCACTTAGATCTCTTAGCCGGGCTAATCCGAGCACTTTAGTGATTTGGTCCCGGTAGCGTATTGCTAGGATCGTTTCTTCCATTGTAGCTAGGGTTTTGTCTGTGGCTTGGCTTGCCATATCGGATCAGAAGGAGCAAAAATAAAATTCCTGCTACGAGTCCCAAAAGAAGAGGCAGGCCGCCAAATAAGGAATGCACAAAATTCGGGAAGATGTTCAGGACTGCTTCAAATGGTGCTAATAGCCCTGAAAAATTGTCTTAAATACATGTGCGATGCCACTGGTATCTGACATGTTAAAAATCTGACCTAACACTTCTACGAAATGTACGTGGCAATTTGTTGATAATAGGGAGTGTATCTCTGCCGCTGTCCTTGCAACCTGCAGATCATACGTCTCCTTGGACGAGGTTAAAGGCACAGTTGTCTGTAAAAGAATAGACTTCATTCTGCTTAAAGTATCAATTCGAATAGAAGAGATATTCAGAGAAGGCCAAAGTGTTGCCTCCATGTCTGGATTGCTGATAGGATACAATACTTGCATACAGCAAATGACCCTGGATGTGACGGTTACGATATAGGCTTTTCCGAGCACCATGCCACAACATCTGTGGTCACTTATTAGAACGTAACTGCAGTTGGAAAGCTGTCTGAAAAAAGGCTCGATCTGTGTTGCAGGAGTGCTGTGCAGATGACATGAAAGGTTATTCGATGAACCTTCGCAGGTTCCATGCAAGTTATTACCTTGACACATAAGTGTACTGCTTAGTGATTGTTTACAATTGTTACCACTAAGGAATACCTCTTTATTTCTCCCACTCCAACATCAATGAGTGTAAGGTAATTTCCAGGTTGATTTGATGTATCCTTTACCCAACCTTTCATACAGGCCTGCTGGTATATATTTTTGGCAATACTTAAACTGGAAAGTTGTTATCGGAATTGTAATAATTCCGTGTATTATCCATTCAATGACAGGTCTCTCTGACATTGTCAATGGTAATCTCTCAAGTTTTTCAATGCTCAGAATCGTATAGTCTGTTCCTTTTTGTGCCAAACTGAATTGTTTATCAGTAAGGTTAAAGATAGAGAATAATGACGTTGTGTTGATTAGACGCCATGGCACGTAGCCTGAACGCAGCCTAGCTGTACAATAGAACGTAATTGGGACTGACCATATAGTAACATTAGCAAATCCTGCTCTATTATATCAATAGCAAATGATACAATACAATAAATCCTGGAGGACAGAGTCGTTAACCCATTATCCACTACAGAAAGTGATTTTTCCAAATTTATACGATCAATTTCTTGTATTTTTTCTGCAGTTTCAATTTGCATTACTTTCCAAGCTTCGTTGTAAGCAGCGTATATACCGGCGTATATGAAACGTTTTTGAATCTGTTTGCGAGGTCCCATTATGAAATCTCGCAAGTCAGCACCGTCTTTAAGTAAAGTCAAGTGTTGCTTAATTTCTGGTAGTGTGGATTTCTGTAGCCATTCAAGGCAGAGTTTTCCTACACTATATGTTGTAATTATCCCTGGATGTTGTCTCTGGGAATATCTTGGGTCTGACCTGTTCTGTTTGAACCCCTGTGTTTTGTTCAGGAATCTATCTTGACAGTTATTAGTGTCTGTGGGCCAGATCAACCATTTTTTCCAATCAGGATTTGTTCTGTTTTGGTGTAAAATATGGGATACGTCTACCTCCATATCTGTAGTACTACTATCATCAGGTATGGTTGTTGGAATAGACGGTTTGTTTAAATCTTTAATCTTGGCTAAACCAAGACAGGTTGTCTGTTGAATTGTGTAATTCAGGAATATCATTTGTTCTGGGATCACACAGGATCTAAATAATGCTTCTAGACCTTGTACCTGCCAGTCTTTTGTCCCCCAGGTAGTTTTTGTTTCAATGTTATTTTTCCAAAATTCAAAACCAATTGTAGACATTTTATCATAAAATGTTTCAGAATAAATAATTTTAGTATTTGTCAACATTGTTTTCATTCCTGTCTTATTTGTCATTTATAAAATAAAACGTTTCTGGATCACTGTTGTTAAACCCTGAGAAGAATGTGAATTTCTCAAAAAATGTTTTCGAGCTGCCCTTCGGCGGTGTTGGACAATGTTCCCATTGATTATAAGTTAAAACATTTCTAGGTTGAGCAGATTTATGCAAATAGTGATGCCCATAGTGGTTAAAACAGTACATTTCTTCATAGTTCGGTGAACCCTGTAAATAATCATGTTCTGTAAATTTTGCTGACATTACTAAATCTGACATCATATTATTAATATCTTCCCAATCATCAAAGAAAGTACTTGGTGTCACAAAGTCACTTAAGGAAACCTTAAATTGATGAGGATATTTCAAGAGCTCAATCGGGCCATAGATGTCATACTCCATTTTGTCCCATGCTACCCCACCGGGTATAGGATCGGCTGTGATGTTTACTGGTGACAGTTCTCTTTTCTCGATGTGAGAGGATCTGTGAGGCTTTAGGACCAAGTTGATGTTCTGACTTGCTGTGTCCATTGCACTACATTTTCCATCAATAAATCTACCCAAACATAAAACCATGATGAGCCAAAGGAGGAGGAAACGTACACCTAACACAATCCAAAATTCAATCCATGGTGAAACCAGATATGTTTCTTTTAGTTGGTGAAAAAGTTTAGTTATTTTTTCTTTGAAAGTTTTTGTTGCTGGCATTTCTTCATGCTCCCTTGGATTATATGAAAAGTCATCGAAGTTGACGAAGTAGCCAGATGCAGTTCTGTCAATTGTTGGAATTGTGTCCGGATTTTCGTTTGTCTTTACATTTTTTTTTGTTTCATTAGCATAGTCTGAGGCTACATCATTGTAGACTGGTGTTTCTTGACGAACTGTTGCAGTTTGGGTTTCAAGAGGCACAAGTTCCATGGCGTTGTTGCATAGTCCATTTTTGTTCACTGTAGGTTTATCAAAGGTGATTAGTCTCTCAGTTTGAACCTCTTGGATTGTAGCAATATTTGGTCTTCCACTATTTCTTGGGAGTCCACTGGGCCTAATACTTATTATTGGCCACATGATTGTGGTTTTACCAGGTCGATGGATACAACTCTGTTCTCCTTTTTACCAGCAAGGGGCAGTAGTACTACTGATCTTGTTCCGCTGATTGCTAAGACAGGTACTGCTTTTCTGTAAGAAGGCCCAAATACCTTCTTCAACGCGATCTTTTTTCTGACTAAATCCCCAATCTTTGGAATTCAGACAGGTCTTGCTGGGAGAGGTGGTTTCTCTTCAGTGGCTGTTGGCTTTATCTTGATGTTACTAAGACTTCTTCTTGTTTCATTTAAGTCCTGTAAAACAGCCAAACGATCTTTGATATCAAAGGCTTTTTCTTTCACCACTGAAGTCTAACAATCTAAGTCCTGGACTTTCATTCTAGTGCCGAACAATAGTTCGTAAGGAGTGATACCTTGTAGAGAATTTCTTGGCAGATTGTTAAGACTAAGTTGGACACTTATTAGATATTTGACCCACCCATCACCCGAACCTAATACCCTCGCTGTTATAGATTGCCTTATGTCACGTTTTTTTTCTTTCCACTACCGCATTTCCCTTAGGATGGAAGGGACTAGAGTACCGCAATGCAATGCCCATGCTGGCCCTGGCCTCTTTGTAAGCTCGAGAGCTAAACGCAGGACACTGGTCAGAATGTAGCATGCCGATTGCGTATATGCCGATAAAGACTCGCAAATCTTTTATAACAGTTCTGGCGTCAGCCGAGTGCTAGTGTCTACATCTTAAGGGAATCTAGTCTTAATAATTATGGCATCGCTGATAGTTTTCTGGACGTTTGCGTATAGATAGCCTTGTGCTTTCTAATGGTGGTATCTGGGCTGGTTTCTGGTCCGGTTCACAACTGCGATCTCTATTGCAGTTGTGACAAGCCATTGCAAAGTTAAAAACATGCAGGCTCATCCCCGGCCACCAGTATTCTGATCCTAATTCATTTAGGGATTTTAAGATCTCTTGGCGCCTCAGACCCTGTCCCATGTGTGCTTCTTGAATCAAGTAAGCCCTCCGGTTCGTGTTTGGAATTACTCTATCCCTCACTCCAGGGATTTGAGCATAAGGAACGGAGTTTGCATCAATTATGTATGTATTATTGAGTGGATAGCCTAGAGGTAATGCTGCATAGTCGCCTTTTAATGAGGCTTTTACTGCCAGCCTGGTTTCTCCATCTATGTCGTTTTCAGAACGTTTTTTTGTGGCTACGGAAGCCGGTAGAACTGCTGCCGCTGAGGCTCGATCAGCCAATGAATTCCCTGCAACGTGAACGCCATCACTTTGATGACTCAGTGTATGTATCACATGAGTCTTTTGTAGTTCTTTCTGTAAAATAACTACTTGTTCCCAAAGCTTTTTATGTTTTATTGTGGCACCTGTGTCATCTTTGTAACCGTTCTTGATCCATGTCTGCATGTCATTATTGTAAGACCTGACGCAGAAATGAGAATCACACTATATTAGTGTTGGGAATTCGCGATCGGCATTTTCAAGCGCCATCTTTAAAGATTTTATTTCAGCTCGCTGAGCTGTACAGTTTCTGAGTGATTCAGTTTTGGTGATCATTGGTCTAAATTTACCTAAGCGCCAGAGACCTTTAACAATCGTGCACGCGTGATAGTAAAGTTGTTTGTCCACAACGTAGTGTTGTGCAAATCTGTCCATGTAGATTACACAGGAATACTGTTCTCGAGGCAGAATTTCGATTGGCAGAGGATATTCCTGTTCATATTCTAGATATTCTAGTTTTTTCATTTTCGGATCAAAATAGTGTTTCACGTCTTCTGCAGCAAGAGAATTTTCCCATTGTATCCATTTTGGATCTAATGCCACAGCATTTAGATTATTTTATTTTATTTAGAAAGTTTTATATAGCGCGAACGTGACCCTTGGGTATCAGAGCGCTTCACAGCATATATAACAAGAGGTAGATTAGCAATACAGAGTACATATACATGAGGTAGATTAGACATACAGTTACATATCGTTATCATAAAGGGAATGAGGTAGGTAGTTAAAGTTCCCTATATTAGGTGTGACCTACGGCTACAATTCAACATAGCATTGCCCTACTGGACTGAGGTAGGTTAATTATGCTTTAAATAATAGTTGTATCACACTGGTATGATGTAGATTCGGTTAGTACAACACCGTGATTACATAGTACTAAGTTTTCAACCTGCGTCTCTCCCCAATTTGGCATACATGTTATAACTGTTCTTCGATATCCTCTTAACTTGAATGCTAAGATCCTGTGTAGACCGTACTGCCTTGGCTTTGATTGTACGATCTGCTTCTAGTTCTCTCTGTGATCTAGCCTCTAGATCGTTACTGCCTACTGGACATTGTTTCTAGTTTCCATTCGATGCTCCGTGTAGGCCCTTTCAGCAGTGGTGGCGTTGAAGTCCGTACTTGACTATCCAAGGTATTTACCCATTAGGAAGCACTTCGCTTCCTTTTTGAATGTTGCCGTGTTAGTAATTTTCCTGATATTTGGAGGGAGTGAGTTCCAGACTCTGGGGGCTGCCCCAGAGAACGCTCTGTCATAGGTTTTCTTCTTCCTGAAGATGGGTGGCCTCAGCAGCAGCTCCTTGGCACTTCTGGCAGGTCTGCAACCTCCCAATATCTCAATCTTCTGGGCCAAGTAACTCGTGTTTTGTAGGGGAGTGCTTTGTGGGTGATACATGCCATTTTAAATTGGATTCTGGCTTCATATGGAAGCCAGTTTAACGCTTTTAGGTGAGGTGAAATATGGTCGAATTTCCTCGAACCGGTGATGAGCCTTGCAGCTGCATTGAGGCATGCTTTTAGTGGTGCACTGGACATTTTTGGTAGGCCTGCTAAGGTTGTACATCCGTATTCAATCCTTGAGATAACTAAGGATTGAGTAGCCAGTTTGAGGTCTGCCGACGAGATGAACGGTTTCACTTTCCTTAAGTGGTTCAAATGAAAGCGTGCACTTTTTGCCATTAGTCTGATGTGTGCTTTCATGTCTAGATTCTTATCCAAGGTGACTCTTAACGATTTGGCTGAGTCCACCAGCGTAGGGGTGCAGTTTAGTGCTGTGATAATTTTGGTCCACTCTATCGTCTCTGAGTTGTTCTTTGGTGGTGAGATTAATAGGAATTCAGTTTTTTGAGCATTCAGCTTCAGGTCATTACTGGTTAACCAATACATTGTCTTTTTTAAGGCCTCATTGATTATCTTGATGTCCTCTAGAGATGCTACTTTGATGTAAATCTGCGTGTCGTCCGCGTACATGTGATAGGATATGTTTGCGTCATGGAGGATTTCTGTCAGAGGTTCCACGTATAGGTTAAAGAGTGAAGGAGATAAGGTAGATCCTTGAGGGACCCCGATCAAGTTTGGACAGGAGGGGGATAAAGATTGGTTGATCAAGAATCTTTGCGATCTGTTCTGAAGGAAGGATTCAAACCATTTCAGTACCAGTCCTGACATTCCCATCCTCTTGTGGAGCCTGTCCAGTAGTTTATCATGATTTACTGTGTCAAAAGCAGACGATAGGTCTAGAAGGACCAGTAGGCATGTTCTATTAAGATCAAGGGCCTGTAAGGCGTCATCCGCAATATGTAGTTTGAGTTTGAAAGTTCTTGTAGAGCGCACGTTTACCAGCGGCTTCTTGGCGCTATTGCTAACGGGGACTGAGGGTGGAGGTGGGGAGGTCAGACAGGACATTTAGTCAAAGGATTTTGTAAAAAGGTGGGTTTTAAGGCTCTTACGGAATTGTGAATAGAGGGGGAGGGAGCGGAGTTCAAGGGGAAGGGAATTCCAGAGGGTAGGGGCAAGGAAAGAAAATTTAGATCCACCCCACTTCTTTCTCCGAAAGCGTGGGATGGTAAGGAGGGACTGAGTGGAGGATCGTAGAGCCCTAGTGGGGACATAAGGGACAATCTCAGAGGAGATGAAGGCTGGCGCCGAACTGGATCGGGCCAGGAAAGTAATGCATGCGAGCTTGAATTGAATTCAAGCTCGCACGGGGAGCCAGTGCAGAGATTTCAAAAGAGGGGTAGAGTGGTGGAATTTAGGGAGATTGAAGGCCAGGCGGGCCGCCTGGTTCTGTATTTGCTGTAGGCAACGCCGGCTGTATGCAGGAATGCCGGCATACAGGGCGTTCCCGTAGTCCAGGCGGGACACCATCATGGCCAAAATGATGAGCTTAAGTGCAGAGAAAGTGAAGAAGCGGGACACCCTGCGAATAGTACGCAGTGAGAGAAAGGAAGAAGATACCACAGAGCTAACCTGGGAGTGAAGGGTGAGTTGAGAGTTAAGTTTTATGCCTAAAGTTTTGACTGAGGGAGAGGGAACAGGAGAAGGACCAAGAGAGGGGGGCCAGAAGAGAGGGGACCAGGGGCTGGATGAACCACCCGTCAACACCAGTTCGGTTTTATCAGGGTTGAGTTTAAGATGGTTGTGGTTCATCCAGTCCCTGATATGAAGCATGACAGTTTGAAAGTTAAGTGCAGCAGAGGGAGAAGAGAGATTGAAGACCAGCTGGAGGTCATCCGCATAATTAAATACGGTGACCTCCATCTGTTGAAGAGAGAAAATAAGAGGGGCAATATACAGGTTAAACAGGAGGGGAGAGAGAGAGGAACCCTGGGGAACCCCGCACTGAACTCTTCGGGTGTCCGCTGTGTAGTCACCCAGGCGGACAGCCTGGGTGCGGTCTCTCAGGAAGGAGGACAACCAGACCAGGGCACTCCCCCCGATCCCCGCCGCTGCGATACGGGAAAGTAAGGTGTTGTGGTCCACCGTATCGAAAGCGGCTGAGAGATCTAGGAGCACAAGCGCCTGGTGCTGATTGGTGTCCATACCCTCCCTGAGGGTGTCAAGGACCGACATAACAACGGACTCCGTAGAGTGTGCCGGGCGGAAACCGGCTTGACGGGGGGCAAGGGCACCGTGCTTCTCTACAACGGAACTCAGAGCGCAGGTGACTTGGCGCTCGAGCACCTTGGCCAGGAATGGTAGGAGGGAAATGGGGCGGAAATTGGCCGGGACAGAAGGATCTGCCCCCGGTTTCTTCAGAATGGGCACAATGACCGCGGATTTCATGGAGTTGGGAACTATGCCTTGAGAAAGGGAACTGTTGAGAAGGTGGAGGGGAGGGTCTGGACAAGAGACAAAGACGTGACGGAGGATGTGGGCAGGACAGGGATCGAGCGGAGAGCCAGATTTGATCAGTGGCACCACAGAGGTCAGACTTTCCCGGGTGATAGGGGGAAAGGAGGTCAGTGCGCCTTTTGGGGGAGGACATTGAGGATCAACAAAAGATGGGGAGGGAGGGGGGATGTTGGCCTTAATGGTGGTAATTTTGTGAATAAAATAATCATTAAGAGAGAGACAAAGATCTTCGGATGGGGCTGGTTTGAGAGTAGTTCTGTCCGAGAACGCCAGGTTGTGGACGATGGAAAAAATCTCTTTGGACTGGTTCTCTGCTGCTAGGATTTTGGAAGAGAAGTAAGATGTTTTAGCCTCCAAGATGGCTTTTTTGTACTGGCTCAGGATGTTGGTGTATTCCAGTTTCAAAGTGGGGCAATAGTTTCTTCTCCAAGCCCGCTCTACGCGACGGACTGTTAATTTGGTGGTTTTAAGCTCATTATTAAACCACCGATTGGCGTCTTTGTCGCGTTTAGAGGTGATGCGTTTGAGCGGGGCAACAGAGTCGCAGCTGTGAGTGAGCCATTGATTTATGGAATCAACCTGGGAAGCAGTGGTGATGCCCTGAAGAGAGGGAAGAGAATTAGTTAGGAGGGAGGAGAAATTTTCAAGATTGACACGACTCCATGATCGGACCCAGGTGTTTTTGGGTCGGAGGGGCTTAGCTGGGGGAAGAATGGGCAGGAGAAAGGAGATCAAGTGATGGTCAGACCAAGGGCAAGGGGAGATAGAGAGTGATTCCACAGGGCAGTTCAAGGACCAGATCTGGTCAAGCCGATGGCCTTTGGTGTGGGTGGGGGAGTGGACATGGGATGTAAAGTTGAGGGAGTGGAGGGTTTCGGAGAATTCCTTTGAAGAAGGACATTCGGCGGGATCAGAAGGCCAGAAATTAAAGTCGCCAAGGAGTAAGATAGAAGAATTGTTGACAGTAATAGTGGCCAGGACCTCCAGAAAGTCGGGGAGGAACTGTAGGGGAGACTGGGGGGGACGGTAAGTGAGGAAGCAGATTAGGGGGGGAGAAGTGGAGACTGTGCGGATCACTAAAAATTCAGTGGTGGCAATGGTAGGTAGGGATAGGATTTGAAAGGGGAGATCGGTACGTGCGACGACCGCCACGCCGCCCCTGGCTCTGCCTGATGGACGATCTGCCCTGAGGGCGTAGTAGGAGGCCGGTAAGGTGGAAAGGAGTGCGGGGAGGGAGTCGTCGCAGAACCAGGTCTCAGTCAAGAAGAGGAGATCGGGGGTGTGAAGGTCCAGCAGGACCGAAAGTTCGTGCGCATGGGCGACGGCAGATCGGGTGTTGAGGTAGATAGCTGTGAGGTTTTTAGGGATTGGGGGAGTAACAGTTCCACAGATAGTGGGAGAAGAAGTGACTGTGGGAGGAGGGTGAGAAAGGGGGGTAGGGGGAGCTATGCCAAGAGTGGTGATAAGTGAGCTGGTTGTGGCCGAGATGGGCCAGGGACCCTGGTAGCTACGTAGTAGGTCCGGGGTGTAGATGATGAGTGGAGCTCCCCTAGTCCCGGCCTGTCGCGGACGGGCGCAGACGGGCTTGCCTTAGGCGCGCCTTCGGCGCGCAATCGACGCGCCCGCTGCGCTCGTCCGCTGCGCTTCCTACCCAAACACATGCTTTATAGCAGAAGAAAGGATGTTGGAGGGGGCGTGGCCAACCGAGGGGGCGTGTCTGATTAACGCGCCGCGCCCTCGAGAATGGCTGCCCAGGAAGAGACTCGTTGCAGCGAGAAGCACTGTTCTAGGATGCCAGAAAGTGCAAGTAGGTGGGGGGGTGATCACAACAAAGTATTACAATTCAATTTTAAAAGTTTTAAAAAATCAGCGTTTTTTCCTCACTCCCGGCTTTCCGCCTCAGGAGTCCTGTCGTTAGTGCGACGCCTAGCGACGGGGCGCACTATTTATGGTCTGGTGGGGGGGGGGGCGTGGCCAACCGAGGGGGCGTGTCTGATTAACGCGCCGCGCCCTCGAGAATGGCTGCCCAGGAAGAGACTCGTTGCAGCGAGAAGCGCTGTTCTAGGATGCCAGAAAGTGCAAGTAGGTGGGGGGGTGATCACAACAAAGTATTACAATTCAATTTTAAAAGTTTTAAAAAATCAGCGTTTTTTCCTCACTCCCGGCTTTCCGCCTCAGGAGTCCTGTCTTTAGTGCGACGCCTAGCGACGGCGCGCACTATTTATGGTCTGGTGGGGGGGCGTGGCCAACCGAGGGGGCGTGTCTGATTAACGCGCCGCGCCCTCGAGAATGGCTGCCCAGGAAGAGACTCGTTGCAGCGAGAAGCGCTGTTCTAGGATGCCAGAAAGTGCAAGTAGGTGGGGGGGTGATCACAACAAAGTATTACAATTCAATTTTAAAAGTTTTAAAAAATCAGCGTTTTTTCCTCACTCCCGGCTTTCCGCCTCAGGAGTCCTGTCGTTAGTGCGACGCCTAGCGACGGCGCGCACTATTTATGGTCTGGTGGGGGGGCGTGGCCAACCGAGGGGGCGTGTCTGATTAACGCGCCGCGCCCTCGAGAATGGCTGCCCAGGAAGAGACTCGTTGCAGCGAGAAGCGCTGTTCTAGGATGCCAGAGAGTGCAAGTAGGTGGGGGGGTGATCACAACAAAGTATTACAATTCAATTAGGATGTAGGATCGCTGTTTCCGTACTGTGTCCTGTTCTGAATCCTGATTGGCAGTTGTCCAATAGTCTGAAGTTTGTGATGTGTTGGCTTAGTTGATTTTGTACGCATTTCTCGATTAGTTTGGCCAGTAATGGAATATTGTTAACTTGGCGAAAGTTATTAGGATCCGCTAGGTCCGCTGTTGGTTTCTTGATGATCGGTGTAACTTGGCCTGCTTTCAGGCATTCTGGAAGGATCCCTTGCGATAGTATATGTGGGCTTGTTAATGCCTCAAGGGCTGATTCTGCTGTTAAAAAAGATATGTTTCTCCCTTGGACTAGGGCTCTTTCTTTTGCTACAGCAGTTTGAACCGCAGTTAGAATTTTTTCAGTAGAACTGAATTTCATTTCCGCTTGTGTGTACAAATGTGATTTGTAAGCTATTGGTACCGTTTCTCCCTCATTAGAGGTCAGGTACGTGAATCCGCATCTTCCTGGGATGACTCGGATTACAAGGTTGCGTATGTTTTCGCGTGTTTGCAGTTTTGTTTTTGTTAACATGTCTGTTTGTAATGATCTTAAAATTTCTGTGTGTTTTTTAGTCCAATTACTTTGTTTGAAATCAGGTTTTATTAATTCGTAGAGAGGTTTAACCCTCTCTGCATAATTTAGAATGTATGTTCTTCCGAAATTCAGAAAACCTAGTATTGATTGTAAGTTCTTCAGCGTTTTTGGAGCTTGGAGTACAGCACACTTCTCTAAGAAGTTGTCTGCTAGGCTTTTGCCTTCACTTGATATATCTTATCCTAAAAACAGGACAGTTAGATGGGCAATTCGAGACTTCTTAAAGTTGAATTTGTACCCTTCAGCTGCGAACCCAAGTATAATGGTGTTCACTCTTTTCAAGTGAGTCTCCAGGTCGTCGTCTGTAAGATAGATGTCATCGACATATGACAATGCTTCATCATCATATATTTGTAGTAACTCTGTTACCCTGGCTGAGAATAATCCTGGGCTATTCTTGAATCCCTGTGGGAGTCGACAGAATTGTTTTTGAGACCCCATTGTTGAGAAAGCGGTCAAATACCTGCTTTCTGGTGCAATGTTTTGACAGAAGAATCCATTAGAGATGTCTAATGTCGTTTTATATTTTTTGCGCACAATATTATTCATTTGTGCTGCACTGTGTGAGTTTTGTACTACAAATGTTTTGCACTATGAGTTAAGGTGTCTGTAGTCCAAAACTAGACGATATGAATCGTCTGGCTTGGAGACAGGAAACAAAGGATTGTTCATTTGCGAGGTGCATGTTTCAATCACCCCCTGATATTCAAGTTGATCTAAGATCTCCCTGACTTGTTTTTTAGCTTCTTGCTTAACAGGATACTGCCTTTGTGCAGTAGGTTGATTTTTTAACTGGATTTTATAGTGAGGAGAATCCTCACCCCATCCTACATGATTTTTATATAATGCAGGAGCTTGTGCCACTGCCCATTTTCTTGCCAATGTGTATTTTTATGAATTGGAATGTTATTTGAGAATGCAGGCATAATTATTTCTTCGCCATGAGGGCACTCCCTGACAGACTCTGGTGGCCAGTCTTTCTCAGCTAACAGGATGTCATAGCCTTTCGAAGGGTTATCCCAAAAGAGACCCCTTACTTTCCTAGTTGTGTCCCCCTCTATACGTAATGTTATTTCGTATAACTTATGGGGTTTGCTAACTCTGGTGTCTGCAGTTTCCACTTGAATGTATTCATTCGTGTTCACTGTCTCCAGAAGATTCATCAGGATCTTGCGAGCTATGGCCACTTCTGCTGCGCTGTATAGCTTTGTCTGGGTCCACTCTCCGTTTTTCAGTTGTGTCCTCAGAATCCTCGGCATGTTTTATTTTAACACTAGCTACCTTCTTCTTTGGAAATTGTAATTTTATACTTTGATGAGCAGGTTCCTTGTCTTTGGACTTGACATGCTCTTCTTTCTGTTCTGACCGTCCTCTTCTTTCAGATTTCTGTGAGGAAGTCTGAAAAGATCGAGAGGGACGTGTATCAGTGTCTTGATATCTGTCCGTTTTTTTCAAATTATCCCTATTCCTAAGGTTGTATCTTTTCTCAGAGGGCTCCCTCTGGGGAGACTTGCCTCCTCGTTCTATAGATCTATCTCTTCGTTGAGGAGACTTTCCTCTGGACTGGAATCGTTTTTCTCTGGGAGTGGATTGTTTATTACCCTCCCAACTCTTTTTTGGAGTGTTGAGATTATTTTTAATAAATCTTTTTTCAGGATTGTCAGTTAGTTGGGGTTTTACTGGTTTCCCACCCAAACTATCTCTACCTAATTCTTCATAGGATTTTTCTATGATTCTGGCTAGTTCAAATGGTTGTTCTGCTATATCTGTTTCTTTCAGTTTCTGGCGGATCGCCACAGATGCTGCTTCTCCTTTTATGTTGGCTAGTAGTATAGCCGAGACTTGCTTAAAGTCTTTCAGTAATTTCATACCTAGATTTAAAGCAGGCTCTGGACAGTATTCATTTTGAATTTGGCTTAGTACGTCTGGTATAACCGCCATAGACGGAACACCATGTGTCTTTGTGTAAATTGAAGCAAAGATTGTGCCCCAAGTGTCACAGTCCTCCACATGTGGTGCAATCCCCATTGGAAGGCAGATAGTCAGAATTCTGTGTTTCTCATAACGTGTAGTATCAGGAAATACTGCCTCTATTTGAGTAATTTTCTGAGCTAACCAGAATGGAATCTGTCCCGTTTTGCAGGAATTTTGCCAATCGCTGATTGTATATTTTGTGGAGTTATCTTATTTATGTTCCCCTGCTGAGGGGTGGTCTGTGGAATTTTTATTGCTGGTTGGACTGTTAAAGTCCGCATTACATATTGGACCAATTGTCTATGTATTTTAATTAGCAGTTTTAGCTGAGCTAAAAGCTCTTGGTCTGACATCTTTTCAATGTCAGGATGTGGTGTGTAGCTGGCTAGAACCGGCCACGTGGCTCCTGGTCTACCTAGTGGACCGAGCCTGGTGATGTGATGTTGATGTTTTAGGGCGCAATTAAACCAGAGCAGGTGCTCTGGGTAAGTTAGTGGGATTTCAACGTCCTCGAAAGGAGCGTATTCATCTGGAGGTTCCTCTATTTTGTAATAGTGGAAGACTTGTGTTACAGCGTGTGCTGCTGGAAAGTGTATCCATGAATAGAATACCTCTGTCTGCCGATATTCATGGGCCTCTACCACGAATATGACTGTAACACCTCTCGATGATTGTCCATTTTCTATGAATTTATTAGTTATGGTTCTTCTTACATTGACCGGAATGATTATAGCATTCGGGTCTTCATCTTGAAGACTTGTGTCCTCAGTTAATAGTTGAGTAAAGCAGCTTCTCTTTCTTATCACTTTCTGTCATTTTTTGTGACAACGTTTATTTTTTTCTTTTATGCAGAACAAGTTTCAAGGGAAACCAAGATTAGGTGCACAATATTTTGGAACACTGTATCCTTCAACGTTGACTAAACCAAAAACGAATACATAGGATTCTCATCCTACTATGTTTCGGCGGATATTAACCTTTTACCCACTCCAGACGTCTATTGGAGTTTTTTATGGGAAAAAGGGGTCTGTGTGAAAAGCACGACTGAGTTACACTAGCGTCTTGCGTCTTGCGTTAGATTATCGCCTTACCAAACGTTGGGCACCATGTAGTGTAGTTCCTATTTTCCCAATAGGCTCTGCGCATTGGAATAATATAGACAGCAGTTTAGACGTAGGACTGAGGTTATCTAGGTCTCTAGTGACTATATTAAAGTTAATTAATTTTGCCAGCTAGCTCAGAGGTCACTAGAAACTACACTACATGGCGCCCCACGTGGGCGCCATGTAGTGTAGTTCCTATTTTCCCAATAGGCTCTGCGCATTGGAATAATATAGACAGCAGTTTAGACGTAGGACTGAGGTTATCTAGGTCTCTACTGACTATATTAAACTTAATTAATTTGGCCAGCTAGCTCAGAGGTCACTAGAAACTTTCTTGAGTGAACAAGAAGGTGTTAACTTCCCTGAATAGACAAGAAGGGATTAGTTTCTGACAACCGTATAAACATGACAACTTTGCTCCCTCAGAATAAGAGTGTATCTCCAGAGTTGTGTGAAAACAATAGACAACTATTTCACTCAGTCAATCGTGCATGCTTTAGTTTCACCAGAGTGCAGAGAAATAGAGAGACGGGCGTTTTCAATAAAAGTTGTTATTTATTGAGTAGTCTTCTTTCTCATGCAAGAGAAATGAATTGCCACAGTTGCAATACTTATCATAAAGTAAATTGCGTACAGTAAAAGGAGTATTATGAAATAATACTGTAAAAGCATTGATATGGTTTCTTAGCCATATGATACTTTAAAATGGTTAAAATATATACATACATAAAAACATTGACTAACGTACTCAACTGGTGCTTCTAATATACGCCTACCCCGGTGTACCTGACCTAAGCCTAATACGTGGGAAGGAATAAGTGAGTAGCAGATTAAGTTAAGTTGGTTGTTTTGCCAAGAATCTGAATCAAGAATTCTCTTAAGGTTTTAGTCAGCTCCGTACCTTGGTTTTTAGAATGAAGGAGGTCTTGTATCTCTCTCTCAGGACTCGATCTCCCAGTAACCCGCAAGGGTGACTGAAAACACCGGAGCTGGATTTCTCGGCAGGAGAAAAGACAGCGTCTCTCTCAGTGCGTCAATGGGAGGGTCGGCTTCCTTCGGCTCTCGCATCAGCTCGGCTTCAGGCAAGTAGATAGCCTCTCTGCTCCAAACCACCACCGTGTATTTGCTTAAGGCAACGTTGGTATATTTATACCTGGAAGGTGGCGTGTTTGATGTAAGGTTTGACATAAGACGTCACTAATAACTAACAGTATGTTCTGGACTCCAGGAGTTCTTGCGCAAATCAAGACAAAAGCAGGGGGAATTGCTGTGCTGCCGGAGGCTTGGATTTGTTTAAAGAACACGTTGTACTTTCTAGGAATCCATGGGAGTAGCCTTGCCGTATAAGTACTGCATTGTCTATGACTAAATATGGACATGATTCTTATGCCTTTATAAGGATATGTTTTGTTATAACCACATAAGGGCATGAATCAGGAATATTTAATTAGGGTCCTAGATCGATTCACAACATCAGAACCAGTCTTGAACACATGCGCAGACAGTTTGTTAACACTGTCCTGCAGAGGGGCAAGCGCCTTGGCAATGGCCGAAGAAAGGAGCTTGTCAACCTCTGCAGGAGTGCGTGCCTGGGGGGGCTACACCTCAGCAGAGTGAGCTGATACATAGTCATGGTCAGAAGGTGACTGCATATTTAATGAAGGTCGGGCACCCATTAACAGATACACCCTACTAAATTATAAAAGGCTCCCCCCAACACGAGTGCCTCTAGAAACAGGTGAGTAACCAAAATGTTAGACTTCAATGTACTACAGAAGTGGCTGTGAAGACTTTCACATATATTCAAACTTTTTTTTTTTTTTAATACAACCAGGCCACCCTTATTATTAAAGGGCAAAGCCCGTAAAATAGACCGCCATGCGGTGTCAGTGCTGGGCGGGAGGCAGAGCAACACAACAGATGAAGCACCAGAAGCCTCGGAGTGTTTCACCACACGTGCTGAAGAACGCTGTGGTGAAGCTGAAGCACCGGCCGCGCGTCTATGGAAAGACAGCACCGCACGCGCACTGGCTAAACAGAGACGCTCAAGCCAAGCCTACCGCGTCAGCTACACAGCGGGAGAAACCCGCAAGCAATACAATATAAATAAAAGCTGTCACACAAGGAAACTGCCCCCGCAAGTCCCAAATACGCAGTTAAGAATATGCAAAGGGACTTAACTGAGGGCAGTAATGAAGAAAGAGGACGGACTTCGTCGAGGGAGCTGCTTTATGTATTCGGCTGGACTATGATTGGTGGACTGGCTCCCATGGTTACTGTTGTGCTTCATGGGATATGTAGTTGGCAGCCTGTGTTTTTTATGTTTCTTCTAACTTGTTGTTAATAAAATGAAGAAAGAACATGCATAATCCTCGCCTCCGCTTCCTGACATAGAATTCAGGATTTTAACAAAATCCTTTAGAGATTAATAAGGATTTTCCATAACTTGCATCTACACTAGGAGTTTCTACTGGACTGAATCAGACACAATGACAGCGCCTGAGACGGGAGAAGGATTGCATGCTTGGGGCAGTCCTAGAGGTCACCCAGAGTGACCCTTTTGTAGAAGAAGTAAATGGGAATCCAGCATCACTTTTTTTTTTTTTTAAATTTATTTTTTATTAAGTAATGAAACAAACACGGTCAGTAAGTTAAGTTCAGCTTGAATCCGTTACATCACCAGGAATACATCCGAAATTTATACATTACTCACATTTATAGCAACAAGAAAAACAGTTTAGTCCATGTCTTCCGAGCCAGTCTGTGGGACATGAGAAGGCTCACATATGTTTCCCCTAAAGTCATTGCAGCTTGACCATACCTCTCCCCATTTGCGGGGGCACCCTCTCGCTGTATATACAGTCTTTTCTTGCAGCATGCACCAATCCATGTCGCTTTGCCAATCTATCAGTTTTGGTGGATTGGGGGCTCCCCACAGTCTAGCAATGTTTCTCTTTGCCACCATCTGCCCAAGTGTCACCCAGATTTTCCCCTTTGGAGACAGGTCCGTGGGATCCCAAATATTCAGAAGACATCTCTTAGCCTCCAGGCGGATATCTACTTCCCACACCTCCCGCATACACTGCACCACTCGTCTCCAGTATCTTTGCACCTTCGGACAGTCCCATAGTGTATGGAAGAAGGTGCCTGTCCCTCCACATCCCCTTCTGCATAGCCCTTCTCCTCCCCTCCCCATCGCTTGTAGCCTAGTACACGAGATATAAACTCCGTGAAGAGTTTTCAGTTGAATTAATCGTAATCGGGCCGAAATCGCCACCTCCCTAGGGGAGGCAAGAGCATACATCCATTCTTCCTCATCTATCTCTAGCCCGTCAGCGACCCATTTCTCTTTTAGGGGAAGGAGCGTGTCGGGGGGGTTGTTGATTAACTTTTTGTACGAGAGAGAGATGGCGTGTTCTGTAATGTGTCCGTCCAATAATCTGTCTTCGAGTGGGGAGGTCTGAGGCAGTGTCGTCTCTGGTGGAATGTTCGCCTGCAGGGAATGACGCACTTGTATGTACCTGAAGTGTTCGGTATGAGCTAGGTCGTATGTTTCTTGCAAGTGGGCAAACGTGTGGATTCCTTTAGGGCCCCAGATGTCTCTGATTTGTGAGATTCCTATCAGGTCCCAGTTACGGAACCCCTTGGTGTGCCCAAGTTGCCAAGTTTTTCGGAGGCCCAGTGTGGAGTTGACATAGTAAGGACATCTGACCACCCTAGGTTCCGCTGAGCAATATGCCATATCTGTACTGAGTGTTGAGTTGGTCCCGTGAGTTGGTGTTTACCCGGCTTGGAGTAGAGTGCAACCTTATAATTCCCCCCAGGAAGTAGCCATCTGTCCATCCCGTACCCGGGGTCGTTCCCGTCACTGTATGTCCCTTGATTGATCGCTGAGATATGGGCGGCCCAGTAATATTTGCGGATGTCAGGGAGGGCGATTCCACCGTCGTACCACCCCAATGTGAGTTTGCGCAATACGATTCTAGGCGCCCCTGCCCACAGGAGGTCACGCTGCGCCGTTTCAACTTTTGCAAAATACGAGTTGGGTACTAGGTCTGGGTAGTTCTGTAAAGCGTAGAGAAATCTTGGCAGCGCCATCATCTTAAAGGCCGCTCGGCCAAGCAATGAAATTGGAAGTTGCTGCCAGGATTTAGCGTCGCGTTGGAGCCGTTGTAGAGGCGGCAATAGATTTCTTTCGTACAGCAGAGTCTTGTCTGTAGAGACAAAGACTCCTAGATATTTGAAGCCGTCCTCCGCCATTGTTATGGGACAAGTGGCAGGGAGCCTCGGGGGGTCCCCGCGGAGTACGTAAAGGTGGGATTTGCTCCAGTTTATCCGAAATCCGGAGTTTCGTCCGAAGCTCGTGAAGATATCAAGTGCCGCCATGATAGATCTACGCGGTTTGGAGAGGTACAGAAGGATATCGTTGGCGTATAGGGAGATCTTGTCCTCCCATCCTTCCGTCCATGCTATCCCTTTAAGGTAGACATCCTGCCTTATCCAGGCCGCGAGCGGTTCAAGGGAAAGCGCGAATAGGAGGGGAGAGAGAGGGCAGCCCTGTCTAGTCCCTCTCTCAAGGGTGAAGCCCTCGGATGCCTTACCATTTACCACCACCTGGGCCAGCGGTTCAGTGTAAAGGAGACGGATCCAGGATATAAAATTCGGCCCAAAGCCCAATTTACGAAGTACCGCGATCATGTAGGGCCACTCTTAGGTGTCGAATGCCATGGTGGCGTCAAGAGAGACCACCACCGCATCTTCTTGCAACCTATGTCGTTGCCCGAGTACCCCGTTAAGTGTGGTGTTGCGGTGGGGCATGAACCCTGATTGATCCGGATGGACCAGGGTAGGCAGGACCGATTGAAGTCGATTTGCCAGTGTCTTGGCCAAACTTTTGGGCTCCGCGTTGAGCAGCGAGATTGGTCTATATGAGGCACAGGACTCTCTAGGTCTCCCCTCTTTAGGTATTGCCACTATAGTTGCTAGGCGTTGGTCTCGTGGCAACAGTCCCTCCTCTTTACTTTTTTCGAACATGTGTTTTAGGTGGTTACTGAGGGCATCCGGCTTTAGCTTGTAGAGCTCTATTGGGAGGCCGTTGGGTCCTAAGGCTTTGCCCGGGCGGAGGTCGACAATAGCGCGTTGAAGCTCAGTGACCTCGAGTGGGCTCTCAAGGGCTTCTGTATGTAGGGTTCTTGTAGCGTTAACGCCTGTAGTTCGCTCACCCTTCGCAGTGAGGTGATAGCCACCAAGAAGGCTGTTTTTATTGTTAACATTTGTAGTGAAGCCTTTGAAGCCTTATGAATTGGTTCAAAGGGCGCCTTCATGAGTTCCGTTAGGACTAGGTTAAGGTTCCATGCTGGCGGTGGCATCCTCTTAGGAGGTGCGATCCTTTTTGCCCCTTCCATGAATCTCTTTCCTATCTGTGACGTAAAGAAGATTGTCCCAGTCTCTCCTCTTGTGTAGGTCACAATCCTTGCTAGGTGTACTCTCAGCGAGGATGAGCTTAGCTTTGCCTTCAGCAGGTGCGTGAGGTACCTCAGTACTGTTGACTCTTGTCATTTTACTGCGCAGCTTCTTCTTGCTGCACCATTGCGTGAACCTCTTCCATTTAGCCAAATAGCACTTTCGTGTGCTAGGCCTCCTTGCCTCTCGCAGTACCCGCAGGGTGCTTTCTGGTAAACTTAGGTGTGCAAACTATGTCTTCAGGAGGCATGCTGCTAGGCTGAGGCTCTCTGGTTCTGGGTGAAGTACCTCTCCGTTTTGCATGGACAGTAGGTCTTTTCTTTTCCCGAACTTCTCCATTATCTGAGAGTACCACGTCTGCCTGGCCCATTGCGGTGCCACCAGGATCAGAGTCATGGTGCTGGTCCTGCACTTGTTGGGTACTCTCTATCAAAAGTATCAGGGGAAAAGCGTAAGCTAATATCCTCGACCAGTCTATCCATAGGGCATTCCCCAGGGAACCCTACCCTGGTCGCCTGGATGTGAAGCTTTGGCATTTTGCATTCTGGTGTGTTGCAAATAGGTCTATTGTTGGTGTCCCCCACCTTTTGAATAGCTTTAGCGATTCCTGTGCATTCAGCTCCCACCCGTGGGATGCAGATGTCTGTCTGCTGAGCCAGTCTGCTTCCACATTGTCTTTCCCTGGTAGGTGTATGGCTAGCAGGTCTATATTTAGTGGGATGGCCCATTTCCATATCTCTGCGCTAGGTTCGACAGTGGCGGAGATTGCGTTCCTCCCTGTTTGTTGATGTAGAACATCGTCGTTGTATTGTCCGTCTGGATCAACACTCTCCGGTTGTACAGTTTCGTCTGGAAGGCTTTCAGGGCGAGGAACACGGTCTTTAGTTCTAGGTAGTGGATGTGTTTGACCATGTCCGCTGGAGTCCACAGACCCCTCACTCTGAGCTTGCTCATGTGTGCCCCCCATCCTTTCTGGGATGCGTCTGTAGTGATGGTCACTGTTGGGGTCGGTGGTGTTAGAGGCTTCCCTTTTGTTATGTTCTCCAAGTTCCACCACGACATTTCTTCCTGCACTGCGTGCGTTACTACCACTAGATCTTCCCAACTCCCTGTAGCTTGTGACCATTGTTCTTGCAGCCATTCTTGGAATGGTCTCATGTGGAGGTGTACGTTTGGTACCAAATTTATGCATGAGGCCATCATGCCCATGACTTTGCTCGCAGTCATCACTGTCAGAGCTCGCCGCTTCTGGGAGAGGTGCGTCTCCTTGATTAGCGCCTGTGTCCTTTTGTCGCTGGGGAACACCTTGCACTGTATGGTGTTGATCTGTGCTCCCAGTTAGATTTTTACTTGCTCTGGTTCCATAGAGGATTTCCCCCAGTGAATGGAGAATCCCAGGTCCATCAGAGTGTTTGTCCCGCGCTGGGCATGTTCCTTGCATGTCTTGTGGGAACTTGCTTTTATTAGCCAGTCGTCTAGGTAAGGGTATACATGGATCCCTTCCCTTCTTAGGTGCGCTGCCACTGCTGCGAGGCACTTTGTGAACACCCTTGGTGCGGATTTTAGGCCGAACGCTAAGGCTGTGAATTGGTAGTGATGCTTGTTGATGGTAAATCTGAGCAGGTGTTTGTTTCTCCTGTTCATTGGTATGTGCAAGTAGGCGTCCTTTAGGTCTATGGTGGCTATGAAGTCTCCGAATCCTATTTGTGGAATGACCTCCTTTAGAGATGTCATTTTGAACTTTTGTTTCTTTATATATTTGTTTAGGAATCTGAGGTCCAGGATGGGCCTTAGTGTTTCGTCCACTTTTGGTACTAGGAAGTAAGTGGAGTACACCCCCTTGTTCTTTTCCTGGTATGGTACCGGTTCGATGGCCTCCTTTTGGAGCAGTTCCTCCACTTCCTTTTGAAGCAGTTCGATTTCTTTTCCTGACTGCGTCCTCTTTTTTGGTCTTCTGCTTGGTGGAGTCCTTTCTAGTTCTATTACAGTATCCGAACTGTATGATGTTCAGGATCCACTTGTCTGTGGTTATCTTCTTCCACTCTCTGAAGAAGAGACTTAGCCTGCCTACATGTTCTGTGATCTTTTGTCTGTGTAACCTGTCTTTTGTTTTCTTGTGCTCCACCCCAGGAGGTCCCGTGCGGGTGGGCACCTGCTGTGTGACCGCGTCACTTTGAGGTGGCTTGGTGGCCCCCTCTTTTGTTCTGACCACGTCCGTTTCCTCTCCCGCGAAAGGAGTGGCCTCTTTGCTGGTTGTGCCAGTTTTGTTTTTGGTGTCCCTGCTGCGTCTGGATGTCACCCTAGCCGGACTGCTGGAAGGTCTGGTGCGAGGTTCCCGGCTGGTTTCCCCCTCTGCCGCTCTATCTCCGTGACGGGGTTCCTCTTTTCATCCCTCTGAATTGCAGGGCTCCCATGGACCTTGCAGTGTCGTTCTCTTTTTTAAGCTGGGTGAGCTTGTCATCTACCGGTTCTCCAAAAAGTGTCTCTCCATTAAAAGGGGTGCTAAGGATGTTGTGCTGAACTTCAGGCTAGAATCTTGAGATTCTGAGCCAGGCTTGCCTTCTTTCAGTGATTCCCATCATCATCAGCCTGCTGGATGTGTCTGCTCCATCTAAGGCAGTCTTAAGGCATGCGTTTGCCACATTCTTCCCCTCTTCCACGAGGTGCGTTGCCCTCTGCTGGTACTTCTCTGGGAGGTTCTTCACCAGCTGCCAAAATTTGGTCCAGCATTTGGTACTGGTGCCTATTTAGTAGGGCGTTTGAATTTGCCATGCGCCAATGCATTGCTGCGTTCCTTTTAATTTTCCTCCCAGTCAGGTCCATCCTCCTGCATTCCTTGTCTGGTGGTGGCCGATGTTGACGGCCCATTTGGCCGTTTCCTTGCAGTCGCAGTGATAATGGAGTCTGCTAGGACAGTCCCCTAGATGTAGGGGGGATCTTTTGTGGAGTGTTTGTATTTTTTCTCGGTTCTTGGCGTAACGGACCTGCATGTTGCTGGCTCCTTGAACACCTCCTTCCCCTGAGCCATGACACTCTCTAGCATTGGGAGACACTGGCTCCTGGTCTATGTGGGGAGTAGGGTCTCTAATAAAAAGTCAGATTTCTGCTTTTCCTCGTCCAGCTTGACCCCAAATGCCGTTGCCGCGTTCTTCACGACTATATTGTATGCCCCAATGTCATCTGGCGGCAAAGGCCTCGAAGTGTACGTGTCTAGGCCCTCTTCTAGACTTTCGGTGTCGAGGTCCTGCCATTCCAGGTCCTGTGTCCCCGAGGATGCCGACGCAAGGATTGTCCATTGGTCGTCGTCACCCTCCTCCTCATAGTAGAACTCCTCACCCTCCGGTGTTCTTGAGCTTCGGGGCTTTTCTGCAGCTCTACGGCCTCGAAATCCTCCTCCTCTTCGACGATTACTGTCGTTGTTTTTGACGGAATCGTGAATTGTTTGAGCCTTTCGTCGAACTCCCGTTTCCTTTGTAGGATGTTATCCATTTCGGCCTCGAGCCTTCTCTTCTCTCTTTCCAGTTCGGTGGCCTGTTCTGCGTCGGACTGTTCGGCTGGTCTTTTCGTCGAAAATTTCGACGTCGACGTTGAAATGGGCTTCGGGGCCTGTGTCGACGCCGAGGCGGTCTTCGGGGCCCTTTCTTTCGAAGTTGAACGTTCCTTCTCGGGGACGTTCTTCGACAACCTTGGCTTTTCGCCAGTCTTCGCCGACTGGGAGTCCTTCTCGAAGGATCCGCTGGGCTTTTTCATTGGATGCAGCTGCGGCCGTGGAGGTTTTCGGCGCCAGTGTACCTTTCGAGGACTTTGACTCATTTTTTTGAGAGTCTGATTCAGACCTTCGATGGTCTGTCGGGGGTTTAGGGGTCGACGACTCTCCTACCTCTTTAGAAGTTTTCTTATCGGTCTCTACGACCGTGTAGTCG
Source organism: Lissotriton vulgaris (assembly GCF_964263255.1). Taxonomy (NCBI): domain Eukaryota; kingdom Metazoa; phylum Chordata; class Amphibia; order Caudata; family Salamandridae; genus Lissotriton; species Lissotriton vulgaris. The sequence continues at coordinate 68,649,548 of NC_141685.1, read as the reverse complement.
TCGTCTTCTACGGCGATGTTATCTTCTTCGTCGGTCGATAGTCCCAGGTCTCGAAGGGACAGATGTTGGCCCTTCCCCTGCATGGTGTAGTTGGCCCTTCTCTGTCGTTCTCTGACTCGGAAGGTCTTCGGTGTGAAGGCAGAGCAAGCGTTGCAATCCTTGCTCTTGTAGTCGACCGGTAGGCAGAGGTTGCAAACCGGGTGCTGGTCCTTCTGCACGTATTTGTGGTGGCAGTTACGGCAGAATTTAAAAGGTGTGTTGTCCATTTCTTGCATTCAGGGGGCCCCCTGAGTGCGCATTTTCCGTTGGACGTCCAAGTTTTCGAAGTTCTCCTTCCTGTTCGTCGTCCCGGCTTAAGTTTGTTCTTTCCTCGTCGTCTTCTCAGTCTTTTCCTGCAAGTTCGACTCTTCTCTCGTCTTTTCCCGTCCAAAACTCTGAAGCCTCTCGGGAACGATCCAGACCCAATGGTGGAAAAAAGAATCTGAAGATGGCGCCCAACGGTGGGAGCTTCTGCAGGAAGCATGCCGACGTCACGGAAGGACACCAAAAGGTGGGACGTCAACGTCCACCTGGGCTACGAAAAAAAAAAAAAAAGACTACGATTCCAGACCCAACCACTAGACCGCGGAATAATGCACAGCATAGTGAATCCAGAAAGATTCACGCTGCAAAATCCTTGTTAGTGAGGATGTAGTCTATGGGACTACACCTCAACCCGCTGTTGGGCAGTGGGGGAGCCATGCTTGTCAGATTTCGCCCTCCCATGGACCGCCCTTAATCCATGCTCCAAGCAGAGCACGGATTCGGACCGAGTAAGGAAGGCATCCAAAGTCCCTGCCACTCCCACCCCCTCTTTGAGTGTGATCTTACTCATTTCCAAACTAAATATGTAGTGCCAATTATATTAAAAAAGTCTGTTTGTTTGCAAATATTGATGTTCTTTGACAAGTTATCACTCCCACTTAAGTGCAAACAATCCTTAAGAAATGCTTACTTAAAGTCACAGAGTAAATGTTGGAGGGGTGGCCCAGCCCAGCCTCATCCGGTCGCTGGCGGGCGCGGATGGACCCACCCTTGGCCCGGCCACGTCCGCGCGCGTCCCATGCTGCAGGAGGCACGAAGGTCTTTTAAACGCCTCCTGGCACTTTGTAGTGACGCTGGTGGCGTGCGCCACTGAGGGATGCCGGGAGATGTAGTTCTCGCCATCCGCGTCTGGGCCAGCAGGGCCAGCGGTACGGCCGTCAGGTCCAGGTGATACAGGTAGCAGTACGGGATCCAGGGTGAGTACCAAGTAAGTCAAGACCCAATAGTAATTTGGCCAACAAGTGAAAAACACGCCCGTGCAGCGGGAGGCACGAAGGTCTTTTAAATGCCTCCTGGCGCTTTGAAGTGACACTGGTGGCGTGCGGCACTGAGGGATGCTGGGAGATGTAATTCTCGGCCGTCCGCGTCTGGGCCAGCAGGGCCAGCGGTACGGCCGTCAGGTCCTGGTGATACAGGCAGCAGTACGGGATCCAAGGGTGAGTGCCAAGTAAGTCAAGACCCAACAGTATTATGGCCAACAAGTGAAAAACACGTCCCCATATTTGTTTACATACAATATCATATGTCTGATTTATTATTCCTATTACAGCGCCTTCTACATTGAGAAGGCCCATCCAAGACCAGTGTGTGGACAAAACCCATGCCGACAAATCAAGGACAAAGGGATTGGGATATGATCTAGGGACACTAACAACAAATCCTACATCAAACCTCACATTACACCCCTTGCATGCTGATGACGGCCCCCAGCCGTCATGCACTACAGTGCTCGTGTGCTGATGACGGCTGGGGGCCGTCATGACCGCACCCGTGCTGAAATCTTCAGCACAGGAGCAGAATCGCGGCAGCATGGAAGGGGTTAACTGATGGAGAGCTATGAGCGAACTGAAGTGTAATACTGAGAAAAAGTAACCTGCAGAATTGCTGCAAATTAAAGTAAATAAAAAAAACTAATAAAGAACTACATATCCACCGCTGCGTGACATGGAAGCCGATTATTTCTCAATACAGTGCTCACATTATCATCCGCGCTGGAAGAGATGGGAGCCTGGTATGTCTGGTCACAGAAGCTCATTTACATACAAAGGGGGGTGACAGCCTGTTCACAACGCACAGCACAACTTGTTTACGTAAAGTGCTAGTACACAGAACAGGGTAAAGTCTTGTGTCTCTTTTTTTCATTTTCTTTAATATATCCTGCACCTCGCTCTCTTCTTCTCTTTCTCTCATTTCAATTCATCATAAATTACTCAAATTCACTATTGCTTTATCAGCACGGCACAAGTCGGGGGTAGCCACAGTTTGAAGGGGTCCCCCCACTATTATCTAGAAACAGGACTCCGTTCCACCTAGCTTCTTAGCCTAGCTTCTTAGCCTGCGACTGATAATTGTTACTTTGTTGCCACAGCACTGCAGACACATGCATCTCAGTGTTTGTTTGTGTGAGTGGTGCAAGAGAGGAACAGAGAACATGACAAAATTAGCCCTTCTATTGCTTAATACATTGTAAATGTGAAACACTTTGGGGCTTAGGGGCTGGATAAAGAATAACATCAGAAAACAAACGCAAATTAAAAGCATATTTTATTTATTCGCTGAAAACTGTTTAAAAATTTAATTTATTAGTTCCACATATCTATTTAAAAATATTGAGACTTTCAGTCATTTCCGAGTTTAGTTACAAACTAATAGTGAGAAAACTGAAACCAAAAACTTATTTTTACATTATTTTATGTTTCTTGTTTTTAAAACAGGCCCTCAATCTTTCACGTGAAAATTATTATAAGGGCCTGACATCACTATAACATTAAAAAAGCGCCTGATAGTCTGAGAGTATGACTAAGCAATGGTGATGTGCAGAGGGGTCGACATGTTTCAGCCGGTTGGAAGACCGTGTCCGGCTTTCTTCAGGACCGATTAGATGTAAGCTACTGCATTTATACGTGAAAAGTAGTGTAACAAAAATTGTGGTAAATAAAATTCATACCATACCACCAGGAACTTGTGTCCCCAATGTATTCTGGTGGAGATGAAGTACGTGTTACTCTTCCTATTGAGGTAGTTAAACAGGAGAAGATGTAAGTATATCCCATAGAAACGTTGCATGTAAAAACTACCTGCACTCAACAAGGAACAACACAGAACACACACATGCAGAGAGCGTATCCACTCCGCTAAACAGAACTGTACTCAATTACTGTTCTACTCCATCCGTTCAGTGAAATAATTTTTTTTTGGGATGTCATAGTGTACTCACCCAGCTTTATGTGGTGAATAGCCTCACCTCACCTAGCAACCGCTCGGGAATACGAGGCCCCTATCTAGTTATATAAGAAGAAATGGACAAGATCAATACAGTAATATTATCGTGTCCGGCTCATTAGCATTCAATAGTTTTTATAACAAGTAAAACCTAGTGATAAACTAGTGGAAACTTATCACTTAACCATAGGCTGAACTGACTTGCAAAAACGAGTGATGTAATTATATGAAAAATGACATATTATAAAGTTGGCTGAGCAAGCCATATTAAAAATATGATCAAGAAATATGCCAAAGGAAATATGCCAAAAGAAGGTCAAAGCAGAAATCTAGTGAGCCTCTACAGAGTTTTACAAGGAGTTTCTTAAAAAGGGGGGGGCTCAAGTTCTAGTAAGGTAGAGACCAAAAAGTTTTCCCAGACCTAACTATCCGTCGGTGCCTCAGTCCGTCGACCGAGAGGCAGTGGAGGTAATGGAAGCGCCAACTATTGCGCTATTTATAGTTGTCTTGATTGGTTGATTGGTAACATATGGTGCCTGACTACCTCCGAGCACTGATCACCGCACCCAAGGGCCGGAAAAATGTTGAAAACAGTGCATGCGCCGCGGAACGCTGATAAGCCGCGCATGCCCTATTACGCGTGTTGCGACTTGCCCAGTGATGCTAATTACTTGCGCATGCGCGCTCTTGGAGGAGCTAGCTCGTATATCACACTGCACGAGCGCTTTTTAGTATGTCAATGTGTAGGAAAAATGCATCGGTATCGTAATTACATTATATATGTATAACGTGTATGTCTCCCGAAATGTCCAAACGTGATGTCAAGAATTATTGATGTAAAACTTGCTGATATATTAAGGAAGAAGATACAACCAAAGGACCCTAAACCCTGTATTTTACAGATAAACAATTTTTGCGATCTATGGGTCTTGTTAAGGGGTGTCTAAAAGACTGAAAATATAGAAAACAGTCCTCCCTCTAAGTCTTCCTCTATATGTCTATGGATACTTCTAGAGCAGTCAAAAATAGTAACGCTTAATAATATGAATGGATGGAGTAGAACAGTAATTGAGTACAGTTCTGTTTAGCGGAGTGGAAACGCTCTCCGCAGGTGTGTGTTCTGTGTTTTTCCTTGTTGAGTGCAGGTAATTTTTACATGCAACGTTTCTATGGGATATACTTACATCTTCTCCTGTTTAACTATCTCAATAGGAAGAGTAACACGTACTTCATCTCCACCAGAATACATTGGGGACCCAAGTTCCTGGTGGTATGGTATGAATTTTATTTACCACAATTTTTGTTACACTACTTTTCACGTATAAATGCAGTAGCTTACATTTAATCGGTCCTGAAGAAAGCCGGACACTGTCTTCCAGCCGACTGAAACATGTCGACCCCTCTGCACATCGCCATTGCTTAGTCATACTCTCAGACTATCAGGCGCTTTTTTAATGTTGGCACCCAGACAATACGGATTAAACATATTTTTTGTCTTGGTAGCCATTTTTTATCTCACTCACTTGTTCACAATATAGCACTGCACCCCATCAGTAACATCAAGACACACCTTGGTTAGAGTTCATCTTTGGTATCCAGTTTCGCACCATCAATTGGATGAGTTGGGCGATCTTTGGATGTACCATATAAATCCCACATGATGATGCTACGCCGTAAGGGTGGGCTGATGGGAATTTCTCAACCAGGTGTTGCCCTTGCTGTTGCTGTTTGATGGTCTGCGTTCTTCAGTTTCTAACATTGGACACACACACTCTTTCTCTTGACCGGACACCTCCCTGATTTGTTGTTGTCATATATTTTGGGGTACGGAGGTATCCAGGTCGTTAAACATATACCCGGAGACCCTCATCTCTATCCTTATTTCTTTAGTATTTCTTTAGTAAGATGTCACACATTGACATGTATTCGGCTGCTTCTTCTATTTTTAGGTAAGTACAAATAACGTGCCGTCCCCCCTCCTTCCATTTTTCTCTTTTTCTCCCCCCTTCTTTGTCTATCTCATGAATCTCACTGCCACTTCTGGCATTCATATGACAAATCCTTCAGAACATTTGAGAACAAGGGACAATCAGTGTGGAAGACGAGTTGCTGGGAGTGCAACTGATTGTCCTGGCACATATATGCTTTTGATGTGGGATTTCACTATTTCACCACATTCTTCAAGCAGAGTCTACTGCTTACAATGGCTCAATTCTGGTAAAAAGTAGAGTTTGGCAAGTCACAAAATGAATAGGGATAGCCAAGTCGGGGAGGAGCCACGGGTTACACTTAGCTATAAGGCCCGAGCTTATCCAACAACCGATAACAGTGTGTAAAAGATGCAGCAATCGTTACTTAAAAACAAGGTATATGCTCTTTTATGTCTAAAAATAGGTTATTTATTGAACACTTGTGCTTCACTTTAGTTCATTATATATGCTGCTGTGGCATTTGTTAATAGTAATACATGCATTTTACCAATGAAGCTTCCCATCGCCAGAGCCCTGACGACATGTCCACTCTGGGTGTGTTGCGTTTATAGGTTTTATCACTAATCCGACAGGTTAGCTGAAAATACCGTTGTTAGTCCCAGTATTGTTCGGTGTTGCTTTTACAGGTAGTGTGGTCAGGTGCGATTGAATGTTTATCTTTGTACCTCTTCTTCAACAAATAAAAATCAACAATGTTTCTTTTCTTTGAATCCACATTGTGCTTGTCTCCCACTGTGTATCCTGGTACAGAATGTCACTTTGCTATGTGTACGGAAGTGAACAATCACTGGAAACAAACACTTTTATAATTCTGCAAATACTGTTATCTGTTTTTCTTCTTTACTGCTATTAGGGTCTTCTATCATCTGGCATTTCAATGTCCCACATAGTTTGAATGTTATCTTTTTCCGCAATTCATTCCTCTCACAATAACTGCACTGCTTAGCTCTTGTCTGTGTCCTCAGATGGGTCAATATTTTTGCTGCTCTTAAGTTCTTTCGGGAATCTCTGCATCTCTAGGATTATTTCCATGTGAGTTAAATGAAGGAGTGTATTCACTGAGGGCTGTGTGGGATCGAAAATTGACAAAATCCCTTCTCACTTTCAGTGCCCTTCTAGGTTTTCCCCGTGTGTTTGCTGATGACTTTGTAGCTCTAATCGTCGACTAAAGCTCTTCCCACATTCATTGCACTTGAGTGACTTTCCCCCTGTGTGTTTGTTGATGTTTTCGTAGGGCTGATAACGGACTAAAGCTCTTCAAACATTCACAGCAATCGTATGTTTTTTCCCGTGTGTATTCGCTGATGTCTTTGTAGGTCTGATAATTGACTAAAGCACTTCCCACGTTCATTGCACTTGAATGGTTTTTCTCCTGTGGGAGTTTGCTATGATACCTTAATACTGAAGTGAAGCAAAAACTACTGTCACATTCACTACAATGATAGGGTTTTTGCCCAGTGTGTGTTCGCTATGTGTTTGGAGGTTTGATAAATCGACTAAAGCTCTTCCCACATTTACTGCACTTGAATGGTTTTTCTCCCGTGTGTGTTCGCTCATGTCTTTGTAGGTCTGATAATTGACTAATGCTCTTCCCACATTCATTGCACTTGAATGGTTTTTCTACACTGTGTGTTCGTGGATGATAACTTAATGCTGAAGAGCTGCAAAAACTACTGTCACGTTCACTACAATGATAGGGTTTTCCCCCCGTGTGTGTTTGCTGATTATTTTTTAGGTCTGATAACTGACTAAAGCTCTTTACACATTAATTGCACTTGAATGGTTTTTCCCCTGTGTGTGTTCGCTTATGTCTTTGAAGGTGTGATAACCGACTAAAACACTTTGCACATTCACTGCACTTGAATGGTTTTTCCACTGTGTGTGTTCGTTGATGCTTTTGGAGGGTTGATAAGTGACTAAAGCACTTTGCACATTCACTGCACTTGATTGGTTTTTCCCCCGTGTGTGTTCGATTATGACATTGAAGGTGTGATAACCGACTAAAGCACTTTGCACATTCACTGTAATGAAACTCAGTGTGACACTGTGGACAAATTTTTTATTGAGAAGGTTGAAAAAATGTATACAGAACTATCAATTAATAAGCGGGAACTCTAAATGAACACCGTAGTCTCTAACTTTGAAGATAAGAAAGCAGAGGAGACATCTGATCTTGCGCCCTGCCATAAAATTATGAACTGGCTACCACTTGACTTGATGTCTTTTAATGAAATTCTGCACGGCCTCAAATCGGGCTCGCCGAAAGACCCACTACCAGTTCAGATTCTTCAAAAAAATAAAGCATAGTTCCCTACAGCCCATGATGGAACTACTTAATGCCTCATTGAAAGAAGCTGTTCTGCGAGCAGAGTGGAAACATGCGATGGTAGTTCCCCTACTGAAAAAATCCAATGCAGATCCAGCCGAACCATCTAATTTCCTACCAATCTCTCTTCCCCCTGTTTTTTCTAAAATATTAGAAAAACATGTGAATCGACAGTTAGTTCAATTTGTGGAAACAAATGAGATCTTACATAGATCTCAATCAGGTTTCAGAGCCAAGTACTCGAAAGAAACAACTCTTTTGGGGGTGACAGAAACTATTAGTCAATTACTGGATAAAGGAGAAACAGCTGCACTTATTTTATTAGACCCAAGTGCCGCCTTTGATACAGTGTCACACCATACTCTCCTTAAAGTTCTACAATCACGAGGTATTGTGGGCCTTGCGCGGGAATGGATTAAGAACCTTCCAGGTTTTCTCCACTTCAGCTTGCTCTAAGATTTATGAATCTCCTTTTGGTGTACCACAGGGATCCGTTCTGAGCCGCATTTTATTCAATCTCTATGTTGGCCCACTAGCCAATACAGCGGAAGAGCTGGGTTGTCTATTTTTCCGTATGCTGACGACACCCAGCTTCTTTTCTCTCTCTGCCAATAAGACTTCTAAAACCTCCTCCCTACAGACTGGACTATCCAAAATAGCCAGTTGGATGAATAACAATAGGCTAAAATTAAATAGTGAGAAAACAGAATTCCTGATAATCGGAAAAAATAAAGATCTGTGGGGCCCCTGCCATTGGCCCCCAGAAATGGGTACAGTTCCTCAGCCTGTTCAATCCGCCCGTAATTTGGGGATAATGATTTATGACCAACTTTCCATGAGGCAACAAGCTACAAAAACCGCTTCCACATGTTTTACCATCCTGAGGTGGCTTAGGAAGATATTATGGATGCTGCCAAGTTCGACTCAGAGGACAGTAATTCAAGCACTGATAGTCTCTAGATTGGACTATGGCAACATCATATATCTGGGAGCCAATAAAGAGGTAATCCGAAGTTTACAGATGGTAAAGAACGCTGCTGCGAGGTTGCTGTGTCATGTTCCGAAAACATCTTCCATCGCAGGCAAGCTTCGGGACCTTCACTGGCTGAGAATTGAAAACTGAACCAAATTTAAAGCCATGTGCTTTATGCATAAAATTAAACTCGGTACAGCTCCTCACTACCTAGGTTCCTTAGTCCGGCCATACCTCCCTGCAGGCCCGCTTAGATTATCTTTCCAGTTCGAATACTCAGTTCCAAGATTTAAATCTGTCCGCATGGGGGGCCACTCTTTCTCTGATCTGGCACCCGTACTGTGGAACTCTCTCCCAATCTCTCTTCGTCATGAAACTAATCATGTTAGCTTCCGTAAAACCCTTAAGACCTGGCTAATTAATCGGTACTGTTGATGTCCTTGGCGCCGGGAAACCTACGGGTAGCTGTGCGCCTTACAAATCTAATTTAATAATAATAATAACTGCACTTGAATGGTTTCCCTGTGTGTGTTTGTTGATGTTTTTGGAGATTTGATAAGTGACTGAAGCACTTTGCACATTCACTGCACTTGAATGGCTTTTCTCCTGTGTGTGTTCGCTGCTGTTTTTGTAGTTCTGATAACCTACTAAAGCTCTTGACACATTCAGTGCACTTGAATGTTTTTTCTCCTGTGCGAGTTTGCTTATGACTTTTTAGGTCTAATAACCAACTAAAGCTCTTTACACATTCATTGCACTTGAATGGTTTTTCTCCTGTGTGTGTTCGCTGATGTCTTTGAAGGTGTGATAACTGCCTAAAGCACTTTGCACATTCACTGCACTTGAATGGTTTTTACCCCGTGTGTGTTCGATTATGACTTTGAAGGTGTGATAACAGACTAAAGCACTTTGCACATTCACTGCACTTGAATGGTTTTTCCCCTGTGTGTGTTCGATTATGTCTTTGAAGGTGTGATAACCGACTAAAGCACTTTGCACATTCACTGCACTTGAATGGTTTTTCCCCTGTGTGTATTTGTTGATGCTTTTGGAGGGTTGATAAGTGACTAAAGCACTTTGCACATTCACTGCACTTGAATGGTTTTTCCCCTGTGTGTATCCGCTGATGCATTTGGAGGTTTGATAAGCGACTAAAGCTCTTCCTACATTCACTGCACTTGAATGGAATTTGCCCTGTGTGTATTCGCTGATGACGTCTTAGGCTTGATAACTCACTAAAGCTCTTTTCACATTCACTGCATTTGAATGGTTTTTCCCCTGTGTGTGTTCGCTGATGACTTTGAAGGCTTGATAACTGATTAAAGCTCTTTTCACATTCACTGCACTTGAATGGTTTTTCCCCCGTGTGTGTTCGATTATGACTTTGAAGGTGTGATAACAGACTAAAGCACTTTGCACATTCACTGCACTTGAATGGTTTTTCCCCCGTGTGTGTTCGATTATGTCTTTGAAGGTGTGATAACAGACTAAAGCACTTTGCACATTCACTGCACTTGAATGGTTTTTCCCCTGTGTGTGTTCGATTATGTCTTTGAAGGTGTGATAACCGACTAAAGCACTTTGCACATTCACTGCACTTGAATGGTTTTTCCCCTGTGTGTATTTGTTGATGCTTTTGGAGGGTTGATAAGTGACTAAAGCACTTTGCACATTCATTGCACTTGAATGGTTTTTCCCCTGTGTGTATCCGCTGATGCATTTGGAGGTTTGATAAGCGACTAAAGCTCTTCCTACATTCACTGCACTTGAATGGAATTTGCCCTGTGTGTATTCGCTGATGACGTCTTAGGCTTGATAACTCACTAAAGCTCTTTTCACATTCACTGCATTTGAATGGTTTTTCCCCTGTGTGTGTTCGCTGATGACTTTGAAGGCTTGATAACTGATTAAAGCTCTTTTCACATTCACTGCACTTGAATGGTTTTTCCCCTGTGTGTATTCGCTGATGTATTTGGAGGTTTGATAAGAAACTAAAGCTCTTCCTACATTCACTGCACTTGAATGGTTTTTGCCCTGTGTGCATTCGCTGATGTCTTTGGAGGTTTGATAACCAATTAAAGCTCTTTTCACATTCACTGCACTTGAATGGTTTTTCCCCTGTGTGTATTCGCTTATGTTTTTGGAAGTTTGATAAGTGACTAAAGCACTTTGCACATTCAATGCAATGATATAGCTTTTCCCCTGTGTGTGTTCGCTGATGACTTTGAAGGCTTGATAAGTGACTAAAGCTCTTTACACATTCACTGCACTTGAATGGTTTTTGTCCTGTGTACGTGTGCTGATGAAGCTTGAGTAGTGATAATAAACTAAAGCTCTTGCTGCATGTGTATGATTCTTCTTTCTTGGTTAGTGTCTGTGGGTCGGGTATATATTTTCCTACATCCCATGACTGCATTTCCTGATGGGCCATGATAAAGCGCTTGTGTTTTTTCTCACACACTTTATATGTGTGCAGTATTTTGCACGTTTGATTTCTGCGATAGCCACCAAATATTTGCAACACTCCTAATATGTAGAAGGTGTCTATGTAGGCGATTGTGCCTTTAGATTGGATTATGGCAATGCACACTTGTGGGTAAAGATGTATCTTCCTTCTGGCCGGTGCAAATAGGGACAGTCTGTTGTATTTTAGATAGAAGAACTCCTCTTTCATTTACCTGTCAATTGTCTGGCTCCGCTCTGTTGTGCTTTTCTCTGGTTGCTGTGGTTTGGCCAGAAATAGTTTGAAATTCACCTAGAGCACTGACTGATGGCTTGTCGTCATTTTAGAAAACAAAACAGAACACTGCGGTAATCACACTATACCGATCCCATGATCAAATCTGGTGTTGGACACTTGTTTATACAGGATGCAGTTTGTTATTGTTGTTGCCTTAATTTTCCGAAGGTCATTTCTTCATCTTGTGGCGTGGAGGTGCACAGCTCAGCCTCTTGCAATCACTGAACTGCCCTTGCTGCTTCATCCGAGATCTGTCAGTTTGTGTGCAGGTTCCTCTGTCGCCGACTGAGCTGATGTTTTCCTGAATACTGTAGCTCTAATATTTCTGCTATTATTGAAGATTTACAGCATGAGCTTTGTTACTGATGGTCATTTCATACATTCAAGGCTTGTTTTCTGTTGGATGTAAAGATATTGAAAATAACTAAATTGAAACATAATGGAATGAGAATTCAGAATGTTTAACTGGTTGTAAAAGACATTTCTGGGGAGATTTACCAAATCTCCACACACTGCAGCGCAGCCCTCCCCCTGCGAGGCTGCACTGCGCAACAAAGAGGGAACAGGAGAGCACCATATTTTCAAAGATATGGATCTCTCCTTCCCTTTCCCTTGCGCCGGCACTGATTACAGCAGCCCTGTGCCATGCACACACCTTAGCACCAGAGCGCTAGGGTGAGTGTGTGTGAGTCCAGCATAGATTTTGTACAGGAAGGACACCCTTCCTGTACAAATTACTATGCCTAGACACGAGGGAAAGCTTTTACCATATTGTATACGTGTTGCACAGTGCAGCACGCATGCAAAGTCTCCTTGCACCTAGTTTTGTGGTTGCACGGGAGAGCCCTTGCCAGGCACCCATGGCAGGCACCCATGGCACAAAGTAATGCGAAACAATGCTATGCGCAGTGTCACATTACTTTAACGTTATTTCCAGCGCTAAACAAGTTTAGCGCTGAAAAGTAGATTAGGAAAAAAAGATTTTGCAGCATTTTGTGCTGCAAATACAGCGGAAATTCTTAGTAAATCTCCCCCTTCTTCTTTATCGCTTTTGAAACTTAGCAAGGAATATTTCATCATACATAGATATTTAACTAAAAGTTCGGTTGATCAGGTGACATCTTATTACATTTACAGAGTAAGCCATATGGTGAAGATTTCATTTAAACAACAATAGAGTTTAGAAAAAGAGATGGATCAGGCTGGGCTGCAAAATTTCCAGTAACTATTCACGAAGTATCCAACAAAAGTAACTCCATTCACACACTTCTCGTTCTTCCCTATTCACTTAAGATCATCTCAAATACCAACTCCTGTCTTTACCTCGCTGTTCATGAGTCACCTTTGACACTTTCAACAGCTCCCTTGGTTCAAGCATTTCTGGTTTATTCTAACCTGGAAGATTGGAACATTATTGTGGGTTGAGTGGGGTTTCCTATTGCCATAACATCTGTCCATAGTCCTGAAACTAGTGCAGCTTACAGCACCCACTTCTGGCCCTAAAAGATAACTTTAAAAAGCAAGTCTTTACTTCTTCCTAAGGTGGATAAAGTTCTGTAAGATGCACCTCCTTCCAGAGCTTTTGTGTAAAACAGAGCAAGGGGTTCACTGTAAGGCCCGTCCTTTACATTATAAGCGCAGATAAGGTAAACAAATATTGATTCATATAATTTAATATTCAAACGATATCAGTCATTTAGTACTTATAGAGAATCCATCACAACCAATAATTTACCTGACATATCCCCGCAGCAGATGTGCGCCTATTACTCCCCCCCCCCCTTTTCCAACATTACATGGCATCTGGCATGATGTTGTCCTTTTAGGGCCCAGGATGCCATTTGTGACTGGATGGGCATTTGGAAGAGTGGGAGGAGGTGTCAGTTATCCAAAGGTGATGCAGCATTTATACCTTTCCATATTTCTCATATTCAAGTTTACCTAATTTCATGGCCTTCGGCCCCCCTACTGCCCTCTGGCTGCACACTCTGTGGGGTTCATCAGAAGTCAGATAACTGCCTCATACTCACAAGGCCATGGATCTCACTTCTTCTACAACACTTATTGCAGACATAGGGCCTAGTTAGGAGTTTGTCCAACAGATTATTGCCTCAAAACTAGGGGTGGGTGAAGAATTCCGCTCTGCCAGCAGAGCTTGTGAAGTTTTGCCCACTCTGCTCCAAAAAACTCCATGCAGAACAGAGTTTTTTTCTGCAGCGGTTCGCCAACGGTAAAGTGGCGAGCACTTGTGAGAAAATATAATGCGCTAGACCTCATACTGGCGAGATTTCTCATTGCAGGAGGTCACAGCAGGTCGCGCCCACTCGAGTGTTAAAATCTGCCATTCTCGTTGATGAAGCTACCATTCGATTAGAATATCAATTAGAGCGGCAGAAAGCAGCATCGCCCTCGGACACGACGCGTAGTGCTGTTCGCGCTGATTTTACAGTGGGGGTTAAACTCCTGGCACTAAAAATCAGTGAGTGCAGTGCAACTTAACAAACTCTGCCACTTGTGGAAGTCTGCAGAGTGCGGCGGAGTTTCCCTGGTGCTTTGTGAAGTTCAGCGGAGTAAAACTCTGCAAACTGCACCAAGGAATTATCAAAACGTGCAGATATCCTGTCTACCTTATTATAATTGCTATAGGATGCAATGCATTTTTAATGGGGCGGGCATGATACCTGTCACATTTGTGATGGAATAAACCATCTGCTGAAATCTAAATCAGGCCTTTGGTGTACACTGCATCCAGTGTGGCTAGCTGGGCTTGACGGATCTTGTGGTTTGTGGGTCTCTCACTGCTTTTTTTTTGGGGGGGAAAACCTTTATTGGTGATTTAAAGTACACAGTTATTCAGCCTTACATCCCGGAGGCTAGGCAGCATTATAAAAGCGAAGAAAAGGTGTGCACAAAACAGGTCAAGGAGTAATCAGGTTTAATTTTATAATAGAAATACGAACCTAAGAACAAATTAGGAACCTAAAAGGAACAAGAAAAATAGAATTATGGGGGGGAGGGGAAAAGAAAAGGGTGGCAAGGCAAAAAGGAGAAGTGGTAGAGCACAAATCCAGGGGATGGGTGGGAACTGCCATATCAAAAAGAGCATACAATTGTGGGGGGAAGAAGAAACAGGATTATTTCATGTGAAACTTGGGCGGAGGGAATGGCTAGGGTGAGAGACGGACCTCCAGCGGACCTACGTCAGGGGGTACACAAATATCGCCTCTGTATGCATTCCATGCCCCCCAGACCATCCCCCACATCTTGGGCTTACCCCGAGCTAGGTAAACAGTTTTCTCACGGAGCATGCACCAATCTATATTAGTTTTCCAGAGACCCACGGAGGGGGGGGTCGGGGCGCCCCATTTCTGAGCAATATCTCTCTTGGCCACCATGTTCCCTAGCGTGACCCAGCGGGCTTGTGCATTATTGTAGTCAGTCGGACCCCACACGTTCAACAAGCAGCGTCGAGCTTCCGCAGACAGATCAACCCCAGTCACGTCACGCATAACCGCATGCACCCGTTCCCAATAGGAGGCAATGGCCTGGCATTCCCAAATGGTATGCATAAAGGTGGCCAGTGTACCACATCCTCGCCTACAAAGGCCATCCTGGGAAAGCCCCATATGAATCAACCTGGGGCCAGTGACGTAAACCCTATGGAGTATTTTCAGCTGAACTAAACGCAGCCTGGCTGAAATTGCTACTTCCTTGGGGGAAGATACAGCACACTGCCAATCCTCATCATCCAATTCAATCCCATCACTCACCCACTGATCACGCACTTTCAACAACAGGTCCGTCCGAACATTTATTAGCTTTTTATGAGTCAGGGAAATGGCGCTGTCCGGCATATGGCCGTCCAGCACCCTATCCTCCAGCGGGGATGACTCAGGGACCTTCTCACCAACAGGCAGGGTAGACGTAAGGGCATGTCTCAACTGTGCATACCTAAAATATTCCGTGGCACCCAGTTGGAATTCAGCCCATAGAGCCTCAAAAGATTTAATTTCCCCTCTGGCCATCACATCAGCCACCTTGGAAATGCCGATGAGATCCCACCGGTCAAACCCTTTTGAGTGCCACAACCTACCCAGCAAGTCGGAATCATAAAGGGGAGTGGCCATAGTGAGTCTATCCCTCCACCCCTGTGCCTTCGTAATGGCCCTCCATATACGTACAGCGGTCCTGGTGGGACCAGTCAATTTTCCGTCCAGAGATCTAGAGTACAACGCTCTGTAGTACATCCCGTCATTCATAAGCCAGCGATCCATGGCATACCCCGGGCTTACCGCCGGTCCATAGAAGCCATGATTAAGAGCAGCCAGTTGAGAGGCCAAGTAATACCGTCGGACATCAGGCAAGGCAATACCGCCGTCGTACCACGGAATGGTCAGCTTAACTACGGCTATACGCGGCCTACCTTCCCACAAAAGGGTACGCTGTAAGCCCTCAATCTCCCTGAAGTATTTGGAAGGGACCGGGTCCTGTGTGTTTTGAAGCGCGTATAAGAATCTCGGAAGGGACATCATCTTAAACAATGCCGCTCGGCCCAACAGGGACAGCGGCAATCTTTTCCAACCCTCCACGTCGCGCCTGAGGCGCCCTAGAGGGGGAAGCAAGTTGTTAGCGTAGCGTGCCCGGGCATCCGTTGAGATATAGATACCCAGGTACTTGAATCCCTGCTGCGAGACCTGTATCGCACAGCCCCTAGGAAGACGTGGAGTGTCTCCGCGAAGCACATATAGGTAGGACTTGGACCAGTTGATAACCAGTCCCGAGTACCCACCAAAAGTACTCAGTACATCAAACATCACTATCAAAGACCGACAGGGGGAGGTAAGGTAAAGCAGAATATCGTCTGCGTACAGCGAGACTCGATCCTCAAATGTTATGTTATGTTATGTTATTTATTTGTTAAGCGCAAACAGCTGCCCCAGCAACGGAGCGTCCCGGCGCTGAACCTAACCAGTACCTGAGGGGGGGGGGGAACCAGCAGAGGGATTAGATGACAGTGAAAAGATGGGTTTTGAGTGCTTTTCGGAAAGCAATCAGATTGGAAAGGGCGCGGATGTGCGGAGGTAGGGAGTTCCAAAGCTTAGCTCCTAGGACCTTAAAGGAGCGTCCACCCTGTCTGCAGAGCTTAGTGCGGGGGACCATCACGAGGTGTTGTCCCAGAGAGCGCAGGTTGCGCTGGGGCGTGTATGGTACCAGGAGTGGGCGCAGGAGTTCAGGGCAGTCCGACTTGAGGATTTTAAATGCCATAGTCAGTGTTTTGAATTGGATCCGTGATTCGATTGGCAGCCAGTGCAAATTTCGAATGGTGACTCTGGCAGAGCACCTGCGTGGGAGCCCTACCACTGCTCTGGCGGCCGAGTTATGGATTCGCTGCAGTCTTGCTAGTTCAGCTTTGTTTGCCCCCAAGAGCAGGACATTAGCGTAGTCCAGCCGGGCAAGAATCATGGCTTGCATAATGAGTTGGCGGGTCTTCGCGTCAAAAAATCCGAGTATGGGGTAAAGGCTCCTCATGAGACCCACACACGTGGATGCCACTTTCTTGGTGTGGGACTGAAAGCTAAGTGAGGGGTCGAGCCAGACACCAAGGTTTTTGACGACTTCTTTTGGCACGGGGGTGGGGCCAAGCACAGAGGGCCACCAGTGATGGTTCCAGAGGGAGGGGTTTTCCCGGCGACCACTTGATCCCACTGATGTCAGGGTGGGTGCGGATCAAGGCAGCAAGCGGCTCAAGAGCAAGGGCAAAAAGGAGCGGAGATAGTGGACAACCCTGTCTAGTACCCCTGCGCAAGGCAAAGGAAGCAGACATCCGGCCATTGACCGTTACATTGGCCAGCGGGGAGGAATAGAGAAGCCGTACCCATCTTATAAAGTCGGGGCCAAACCCAAACTTGGACAGTACCGCCCAGAGGTAGTTCCATTCGAGGGAATCAAACGCCATCGTTGCGTCCAGTGAAGCCAGGACAGTCGGCTCGCAGAGCACGTGCACCCGCGCCATGACAGCGTGACGCCTCCGAAGATTAAGGGCAGTATTGCGGTGGGGTATGAAGCCCGACTGGTCTAGATGGACCAAGTCAGCAATCACACCCACGAGTCGATTGGCCAGCAACTTAGCCAGGATTTTGGGTTCGGCATTCAGCAAAGAGATCGGGCGATATGATCTACAAAGGTCTCTGGGCTTCCCCTCCTTATGAATGACCACAATGGTGGCCAGGCACTGATCTAGTGGGAGTTCACCAACCTCCCGGGCTTCCAAGAACATACGCCGCAGGTGCACTGCGACGGTATCTGCTCTAATCTTGTAAAGCTCCACCGGGAGACCATTGGGACCGGGAGCCTTGCCGGAGCGCAGGGACCGTATCGCAAGCGCCACCTCATCTGCCGTAATACCCCGGTCCATGTCGTCACGCTCGGTGTCCGACAGGCAAGGGAGCTCAACCCTGTCCAGAAAAGAGGCCGAGTCCGATTCAGTCAGGGCA